>NW_028301594.1:8745000-9995000 GCF_987345545.1 Pholcus phalangioides
TAGAATGTTTGGTCTCATTTTCAAAAATGTCTCTTCGCGTTCTCCTAAAGTAATTCTTCCGCTTTTTCGAGTCTTAGTTCGTCCTGGACTGGAGTATGCTGTAAGGTTTTGGAGACCATACATACAGAGGAACATAGACTTGGTTAAAGGGGTGCAGAGAAGAGCTACGCGTGTCCTTATTGGCACATGAGGCTTGAGTTATGAAGATAGACTTCATTTTTTGAATATGTTTACATGAACGCAGGTGTCGAAGAGATATGATCAAAGTGTTCAAAATTTTCAATGGGCTGGATAGGATGGACCATGAACTTTTAGTACACCGCCAATCGACTGCTTTTACAAGGGGACACCAGTATCGATTGGTGCGGGACAATGCAAGGCTATGGTGTCACAGGGAATTTTTCTCTAATAGAGTGGTTAATAAATGGAATAGCTTACCCCCGGAGGCAGTAAATTGTAACACAATTGACACGTTTAAAAAGAAATGCGATAAACATGTTGGGGTAAATCGAGAAGCTATCCATTCTTAGAATAAGACAACCATAAGTATTCTTTATATGCGTTGTATCATATTTTATCATGTGTATATATATATTTTTTATAATTTTTGTTAATTGCATTTTTAATTGGGTTGCTGTATTTTTGAAATATATGACATCCATATTTTTATGGGCATCTTTTCTCAGCCACCTCGTTGGACATTTTGCCTGTTGTGGCGTTGTATTTGTATTTGAAGGTTTCCCAATAGTTGGCTGATGCGAAGATGAATTTAGGAAAGAGAGAAAATTGAACTGCCCTTGCGGGGAATAGAACCCATATCCTCTCAGTTGGCGTATGAGTGCCCTAGACCAAAACGGCAACGATTCGCAATCTTTCCTTAGAGCTCGTGTGCTCTGAACGGGAACATGGACGGTCCGACTTAACTCAAGCCAAAATTCATATTTTAAAAGACATTGCCACCAGATGGTGTCACTCTTCATTTCTCTCTTTCCTAAATTCATCTTCGTATGGATAGCGAAGAGTGGCATCATCCTCGGATAAGTCGCCATCTGGTAGCAGTGTCAGCAATTATGAGCTCCGGCTTGAGTTTGGTCTGACCGTCCATGAACGGTCGCGTTCAGCGCACACGAGCTTTAAGTAAAGATTGAGAATCGTTGCCTTTGAAGTCTGGGGCGCTCCCCGAAGCGCAAGTGAGAGGAGGACTTGGGTTCGATTCTCCGTAAGGGCAGTTGAATTTTCTCTCTTTCCAAATTTCATCTTCGCATCAGCCAGTTATAGAAAACCTTTGTATGGATAGCAGAGAGTAGCATCATCCTCGCTCAATACTTGTATTCTCTAAAATTTATTTTTATTACAAATGGGAAGAATCAATCATTTGTTCTTCTTTTAGGAACCGGAAGCAGCGACGCATTGAAACAAGCGGAGCTATACGTGATGTCAGACAAAGACTGTGGACATTATAGGAACTTCTCAATTTGTTTGCATAGCCGCGGAAAACCTGCTGGCGTGTGTCACGTAAATCTCCAATTTATTAACTAATTTCACAACTATCTAAAGAAGTTGGTCTAAAAATGACGCTTGTTTCGAAAAATTAGAACGGCTTGGAAATTAGAAGCCGAAATTTACAATATATGATGAATGAAAGAATGAAGGCCAGAACTCAGCCATCGGGCTTATCCCGTTGCTGAAATCTGTTCCAGCCCAACTTCATGGTAGAGTCTGGAACAAAAAAGGATGCCAACCGCGTTCCCACAGGTGGGCAACATCCCAAGTATCAACTACGCCCGATGCCGATCAACTTCGGTGATCGGACCGGTGTTTCCAGCATGGTATGGCCATGGCTGTATGGATATTTGCATTTCCATCTTCTAAGACGGTTCTTCTTGAGCATATTGGTGGCAAGAAAGTCGCATAAAGTCGATTAATTTCGTCCCGTAATTCCAAATTGCCTTTTCCTCCTTGTTTCACAAAATTAGAACATGCAAGATTCACAATCAAATATGTGTCATGTATTTCGTGCTTATTTATGTAGACCTAGAAGTTCCATCTTAATATTACGGTGAGAAAAACGGGACATTTCTTCTAAGGCAAAATTACTTATGTATTTGATTGGGCATTATGAGAGAACGCGTGGTGAAATCGTACGAATGCATTGTATTGTGGCCATCTTTGACCTTGACTGTTGATTTTATGCATCAATAAAGTGATTTCTCCGGCACAGATCTGGATTGAACCTCAACCATCGCTCCTATTGTGGCTATTACAGAGCTGATAGCATTCGGTTTGCAATTGATCATCTCTATTCTTAGCACGAAACTCCACAATCTCTCTATAGGATGAGCATCAAGTACAGTTGTCAGACATCATGAAACCACCGAAGCATCGATGATGTTCGATGAACATTGCCGAATTCTTGATAGAAAAATCAGCGTTTTCCGTCTTCAGAAAACTTATTCAGCTGCGAGAAGCAAAAAATAGACACCAATGAATCAGAAGATATCTCTGGACGAATGCTTACCTTTTGATTCTAGAAGTTGGAGACATGTATGGAAATGGAAATTTTATTAACCATCAAGATTTTCACTCTGTCTAAGAAGCTATATCGATGCGGCAGCAATTTACATAGAAAAAAATCGTGATGACGAATGAAATTTCCTTCTCCATACAAGTCCTCAACTCCTAAAATCAAAAGGTAGAAAGTCTAATGTACATCTGCATCCAGAGAAGTCTTCTGACTCATTTGTCTCCATTTTTTTTTTTCAGCGACCGAAGACTTTTTCCAAAGATGGAAAACACAGATTGAATCAAGAATTGACAATGTCCACTGAATATTGGCAGTATAGGGCTCAATTAAACTACTTTATGTAACTTTTATGCCACCGACATGCTCAAGAAGAACCTCTTAAACGATGTTTGTGTAAATTACAGCCATATTATGAATTGCGGATTCCTAACTTGAGCATTTCAGGAACTGTGCTCGTTAATTTTTGTGGGCCGTTTTAATGTTTCAAATAAATGTGTACATTATTCTTTTAGGGAGAAAAGCAGAGATGTGAGACAATCGTTAAAACGCATGCGTTTGATATTTCGTTATTATCTTGTGTTCAACTACAGTGACGAGTATTTGAAATATATATATATTAATATTTTATTAAATTAATTTTTTTTCATGGAACTTTGTTCATGGTACTTGCATCCATCAGCAAATTTGTCTCTTTTCAGGGAGACAGTGGTGGTCCATTAGCATGTAAAATTCGGGATAAATGGTATGTCCTTGGTGTAGCCAGCTATGTCACAAGATCGAATATGATGTCCGGTCTGTGTGCCGTCAAAGCAATGTCTGTGTACAACAGAGTTGCTAACAAAATCGACTGGATTCAGAATATTGTTCGAAGATACGATTCGGAATGATATGAGAAAATACACATGTACAATACATTGATTTTCAATTAAAAAAATATTATCTTCTAAATGGTATGCAAATGAGAAAAAAAAATAGAATAATCTTCATGTTTCTATTATATATTCATTATTATTTCTTATTGAAAGTTATTAAAATATTTTCTTAACGACTGATGAAACTATTTGCGACTTCATATAATTTTCTAATAGATCATTAAAAAAATAAAATATTTTTTAAAGAAAATATTAGTTTACTTGATATAAATATGAAGGGAACACGCACTACAAGTTGTTGGCAAACCGTGGATTCTAGAGGCATACTTCGAAATAAAAAATGTATCCAAATAATGCGTAGACCACATTAGATAAGTCATTTATATTGTAGAAGGTTGTATATATAGTTATTAAAATTTAAAAAAAAAACCCTTTTAGACGGACACCCAGTCTTCAAAAACCAAAATTGTTGAAATTATTTTATCAACATCCATAGAATATGAGAGATCCGACACCTCCAGCTCCCGTAACTCAGGTACCAGCTCCCCCGTTGAGGAGATCACCTCGTCTTCACCCCGACAGAGCCCTGGTGGCACTGTTTGCAAGTGAGAATCAGGAGGAATCCGTAATCTGAAGAAGCCTGAAGAAATTTTCAACCTCTTCAACCGTGCTCGAGGGTGAACTAGACTTGGTGGATTGAACTGTTCGAGTGGTTTTTTGCCTGCTCCGCCTTTCTATCATACAATCAATCCTTGATCGATCAAACTTCTGATTGCACCTTATGCGTTAAAATTTTATACATCTTTCTATAATTGTTTATTATCGGTGCCCGTTACACACGCACACACACTTTGACTTTCACTCGATTCATTACAATGCACTATATGTAATCTTTGGCGTATCAATAAATTTTTGCTTTGCCGGAGATGCTCGGGTCATCCCGGGAGCCGAAATGCTTACGTTGCTTCTTGCGACAGAGCCTGGGTGTCTCGAGGTTTCTCCAGTCCTCAAAAACCCAATTAGAAAGTTGTTGCCCCGTTTCTCTTGTGGAAATGAAGAAAGAAAATCACGTCTGCTGAGATTGAATTCTAAAAAACGAAGAAAAGTGAAGTTGTAAAAAAGAACAAGATAATTGGGTTGATCATGTCGCACTACGGTAATTTTCTGCGTACAAAGGCTAATTAGACCGGGACCTACAATTTATTGCCAATTCCGAACAGCAGGCTAGTTTTTTATACTCATCAGAGGTTGATGAGCTAACCCATAGATGGGGACTCCCTGCGGTAACAATTTTTCTGCGGTCACGTTGGCCGTTTCTGTTGTACCCCTGTATCAGGAAAGTTTTCTGACAAGAATGAAACGGGTATCGAACTCGCGCGATACCTCTAAACATTCTTTGGTACTTTAGGCGAGTATTTTATCGATCTGATTGGGGTAAAATGCGTTTTACCTGCATGTCATTTTCAGTTTCATTATGGAACCGAAAAAATCATCAGGATTTCAAAGGAAGTTTTTTTATTTTTAGAAATTTCTCACACATCTACTATAAGTGACGGTTCTCGCATTGCGGAATTTACGTGCACCTCACGGGACACCCCGGGCCATCTTAACACATGAGACCCATCCGGGCACGACACGGGGACTCCATTTACAAGGGGCATTCCACAGTAACATCTAGCACAATGATCTATGACAATAAATATGTAAATTAAGAGTTGGTGTTTAAGCCCACTGTCATTGGGACTATGACACTCTTATTGGCTTTGGGACTATGATGGCGTTGGAACGGCAGTAGAGACATACTTTTTTAGATAAGTATTGAAAATTCTGTTTGAGTCCCGTAGAACAGCTTCTTTATCATCAAGGGTTCCACAGGGACAGCCCTATAACTATCAAGGGTTTCACGAGAAGTTTTACGTTGGAAACCCCCTGATCCAGATAGTCTGTAAGAATGTGAGTGACCAAAATATCGTGTGCAAGTATGTGAGTGATCAAAAGAATGATCGGATGAGCGATGGAAGAAAACAGTGACAGAGTATGTAAAAGAATGCGAACGACCAAAAAAATGAGTTAGACACAGAGACATATTTACAGGGTAGTGAAGGGGGTTTAGCGGGCTGCAGTCCAGGACGGGTAATTCGGAGGAATGAGTAACCAAGAAAAGTAGACTATAATGGGTGAAGGATTGAAAATTTTTTTATGGCGAAAAACTATAAATCTGCCTCCGGAGGGGCGTGGGGGAGGGCAAAACCCTGATCGGAGTCCATAAAATTATGTGGGCTTCGTCAAATTTCCGCTTGGGAAAATGAGACATTTGCGCAAGCGACACTCGCTATTTATCATACAAATCGGGTGTATTAACGTGGAGTTCCCCTATGCACACGAGAAGTCCCACGGGCGTTACCTGAAGGGCCCATATGTTAATGAGGTAATTTATTGAAAAATCAGGCGGTCTCTTCCTTCTCCAATTCAGAACAAACAAAAAGGGGTGAAACAACATTGAATGCCTGGTTAATAAATACCCTCCGTTGAAAAGGACGGTTATAAAAATGTATACATATTGAAAGCGGCTCTGTTTTGGTTGGAAAACAATAGTTGTTCGTTATTAGTGCAGTGGTGTCATCTGTTGTGGAAGGAGCAAAGCTGAGAAGATGCGTGCACATGTGTCCCCACGTACATGTTTAGGAATTGTCTTGCTCGCTTTCTAGTAGCCCTACTTGAAAGCTTTATCTCGCATATTCAGCACGCAAGTTAAGGGTCTTCAGCTCACATTTGGCTCTCGAAGCCTTTTGTCGTTAATCGCTGATCATTTTAAGAAAACGCTTGAAAACGATCCAACTGTAAAAAATAAATGAAAGAAATACTTCCAGAACAAAATGATTACAGCTCAGAATTACTGAAAGAAATAATTTTAGAATTTTTCGAGCAAATAATTTCAGAATTAATGAAAAAAAAATTAACTTATAAATCAATGAAAAAGATAATTTCATGATTTCTGATAGAAAGTATTTCACAAGCTATAAAAGAATATTTGCACACACATAATTATTGGAAGAAATTATTTCAAGATATATTGAGGAAGGAAAATAAATTCAGAATTACCAAACTAAATAACTAAAGAATCATTTAGACCAGTGTTTCCCAAAGTGGGCGATGGAAAAGTCCAAGGGGGCGATAGAAGCCACGGGTATAACATAGGATCCTATGGATTCGCTTGAGTTGGGGGGCGATGAGAGAAAAATTTCTCTGAAGAAGGGAGCGATGGAACAAAAAGTTTGGGGAACTATGATTTAGACTATTTCAGATTAAAACTAATCAGAATTAATTAATTTAATCAGAAACTAATTGAGTCAAAACTTTTTCCGACTCGATAATGGAACTCACTGGAATCCACTCACTGGAATGGCGTAGAATCGCCTGCAGATCTGAAGATGTGCTACAAACTAGTCCACCAAATTGTTTATCTACCATCGAGAGAGCCTTTCTTTGATATCATAGACAGGCGAGTTAACCTACGTAGGCATCGCTTCCAAATAAGAATACCAATGGCTAGAAGGGATTGCTTTTTCCACGGATATAGATGCCGTGTGGCAAGAATATGGAACAGTCTTCCATCAGAACTTGTATGTGCCTCCTACGCAAGATTTGCTTCCACTATTGGGGATTTCAACCTGGCTCCGTATGCGAAGTGCTTCCCGTACTGACTATTTTTTTTTTTTTTCTTCCAGTATAAGTGCATTTCATGCCTTCTGGGGTTATTGTAAATAAATAAATAAAAAATGTATTTAAGATCAAAATTGATAATTAATCGAAGAAATAATTACAGAATAAATGAAAACCCTTTAATTTTTTCTATCCGTGTTTTATTCGGGGGGGAGGCCAAAAATTGGCCTCCTTCTATTAACATGTCACTAAATTACATGAGCTGGGGTCCCCCGGGAAGTTTCGTGCTCAGTGTTCATTGTTAGTGCAGTGGTTTTCTAAAGAAAACGGCTACAGAGATATCCGCTGTGCAAACAATATTAGACAACCTGTATTGGTTATAAACGTAGCCCGGATTATATGCAATAAAGAAGTGGCGAAATATGCTTTTAAACTATGCAAATATGCACTTGAAAATGAGCGTGATCTGAGTGTTGTGACACATGTTCATATGTCTAGATACACACTGACTTTTCTTCATTTCTGTCCATACTTATCAGTAGAGCCCAGATTATATGCATCAAAAAGTGGTAAAATATGCCCTTAAAAAAGACAAAAAAAAATTCATTTAAAAACCCAAAATATACATTAAAAACCCTGAAAAAGTTAAAAATTCCAAAATATGTACAAAGGCATGCGTTAAAAAATTAATTCCACGACAAAAAAACAGATAAAATGCATATTTTTATCTGCATATATTGTTTTATAAAATTTAGTTTTTAAATTGCATATTTTCTTGTGAATGTTCATCTACTAAAAAGCCCAACATATGCATGTACTGCATATGCACAAATACCTTTTACATATTTGTTATTATAGCATTTCTAATTTCTAGTAAGTCGTGACTGTGCTCAGTAACGAAATACCAATGATAAAATAATTTATTTCTATTTCTAAAAAAAAATTGAAAGCTTCAAACATCTCTGGAAACTGGAACAGCTGATGATTGGAAAGTACTATAAAAACGTCTCTCTATTAATTCACTAAATACCACCTGCGGAAAAAAAACCGATGTCATGAAAATATTATGAACAATATTTATTTGAAAAATTATTTTTTTAAAAAGTGATTGACCTTGAAAAATATTCTTTTATTCGGAAAATTCTTTGATTTTATGAATTTTCATGCATTAATGCTAAGAAAAACCGAAATACTCAAATGCATATGCACATACGCATTTCCATATTATCGGGCTCTAGCTATAAACTGCCAATATCCAATTTTCAACAATTTTTGGAAATTATATATCAACAGATAATGGAATATTTTTTCTCTCAAAGAGAAATTTCCTTTCATTTAGCAATACATATTTCTTTCAATAACCATAATGCATATCATGCATTCAATTCAAGAAAGCTTTAATATACTAATAAAATCGATATATATTAGGTATGAGGGAATATATGAATTTAAATTCATGTCACAATAAATCATTTTAATGATTTCCTTTATGATAATATTCTGTTGTCGGATTTTTTTTATCACTAACCGATTTTGATATTCGTTGAAATCGATTCTATCGCGCGTGTTGATGTTTTTCCCACAGCCTGAACTGCAGTTATCAATGTGTATCTGTCACGCAGACAACTAATATCAATGCTTCCATTTCCCAATTACTTAGTCTCTCGATACTGTTTCTCTCCGTCATGCAGTTCATTAAATATGCCGTGATTTTGTTTTTGTGCTTTTGTAGAAAGGCTTTAGCAGGTACTGGAAAATTATTATTTTGCTTTTTTATCGATAGAAGGAATGGCGAAGAATTCCCAATATGCTAAAAATATTGAAGATTTATGACAGGTTTCTAGAAACAATTTAGAGTCTTTCCGTGAAAAAAAACATAGAATATGCCTGGATCTTGTTATATATCCTGTCCTGTAATTCATAATCGGGTTTTTTCTGATCAACCGTTCACACACCGTACAGGTATGATTTTAATTTAGAAAAATTCTCAAAATGTGTTCAATAATCACTGTGTACCAGTTTCCGGAGAGAAAATACAGTGTGTCATAAAATAAAAAAATCTAAATTTTTATACGGTTCCCCAGTCCTCCAACTTCCTATCAAAACGTTGTCGCATTGTCTCTTCTTAGGTCAACGAAAAAAAATTTCACTCATCTAATTGCAATATCCGCTATATATAAATATAGATTTTTTTTTTTTTTTTTGCCTCAAAAGAGACAGGGCAACTACCTCCTAATTGGAAGTTAGGGGAACAAGGGGACTAAAAAATTTAGATTTTTCTATTTTATGAAACAGTGTATTTTCACTCTCGAAACTGGTTGTGAGAGATTTCTGAACGCATTGTGAGTAGGTTTTATTTTAAATTAAATCTGTCTCTACTGCGAACGGTTGATGAGTACAACAACACTAGTGGTGTTGGGGAAACGTTAAGAACTAACTCAAACGGACGACGGTCTTCGAACCCGAACAAACAATTTTCATCAAATCATGGTCGCGAAAACCTTATCAACAGTTGATATGTCAATTATTCAAATTTTATTGTCTCTTCAAAAAATAGATTGTTCTAAGAATATTTTTTTTCATACATTCAATAGAACGTTTGTATTTCCTTGAAATGATGGAGTGGGGGGGGGGTCCTTTATAACGACGTTTTCTGGGACCACGTCTTCGATCCAGTCGAGGTGACGTAACGAGTAAAAACAGAGGGTGATCGTAAAACAACTTCCTTTTTTCTAGGCATCTATAACTAATGGATGCAGCTTCAAGAAGTTATCGCTATTCAGAACCGTATGGTGATAACAATTTATTTGTCTGAGTTCGCAAATTACTACTACTCCATATCTTGTTGAATTTACGATTATTTTATTAAAATTATAACTTCAGAACAAACTGGTTAACAAAACATGGTTAAAAACCATACAACTTAAAACAAGTAACTGGTGTGCATAACCGTAAATAAAGACCAAGTTGAATTCAAGTGAAGAGCGAATCGTCAACCACATTTTTATACAAAGCTAGCGGTAACGTAACATCAGCGTATGTTATATGGTGCGATAACGGTGCAGCAACATAATACAGTGACACACTACATTTAATGAAGAAATGACTCTGACCATAGTATATATTGTGGCTTTTGATGATACGGAGTGGAAACAAAGATACATTCTAAGGAAAATAGTACATAAAATAGTCACTAGGAAACATTTTAGTTTTTTTGGTGTGAAACAGGTAGATAACTGCATCAGATGTACATTTGTTATTTAAATGGTACGCATTTTGATTTTTATAGGAAGTATTTCTTCTATTTGCATTTGTAGTTAACCGGCCGGGATGTTACGGCCACGAACCGTATCCACTAGTAATTGATGCCATCAGAAACCCGGAAGGTGACATATACAGTCCGGGATTTGAAGAAGGTTCATACCCAGATAATATGTACTGCGATTATTCAATAAAAGCTGCTCCAGGAACGGTATCATCACGGTCATTTTATTATTACGTTTGTTTATAGTAGGAACTACAGTCAAACTCAGTTATAACGACATCATAGATTCCATGACATTTTGTAGTTACAACCGTGGTTAGCGTTTTTCAAGAGCTATTTTGGTGAAACATATAATCAGAAGCAATCGTAAAATTGTTATTTCATTATCGTATAGTTGACTATATTTATTCGAAAAAATACGGAAAATCAGGATCGAAAATACGAGCCATCGCCGAAAATGTTGTCAAATATCGACGACATCAACAAATACTGCTCGCAAACAACCTTTGATTACATATACAATGCTACAGCACATCTGCAGTGATTTAAAATGTATTTCATGGGTAAAAAATAGTTTAAATATGAAAATGTTTGAGATGACTATTTACAGTCATATTAATTGCGGCACAGTTCATAGGTAATGCAAATTACCTTCATCTTCGATTCTAGTAAAATTATGTTAAGTTCCGTAGAAAATTTTGTTAATTTCATTTTTAATTGGGTTGCTGTATTTTTGAAACATATGACATCCATATTTTTATGGGCATCTTTTTATCAGCCACCTCGTTGGGCATTTTGCCTGTTGTGGCGTTGTATTTGTATTTGTATTAAATACGGGAAGTAAAAGGACATTACACGGCACACAGAAAAAAGTTGGGAATTATTGCGGGAAAATACCTCGATGTCTCGCATACGGGTAACGTCAATGAGGAGCAAGTCGGAGTGTCAAATATGTAATTTTTTCTTTTCACCGTTAGACACCAATAAAGCAGCAGAGAAACACCGCCCGTTATGTGATGAGCACTAATTCTATAGAAATTTCTTCAGAAATCTCCATAAAAACAAAGCGAAAGAGACGAAATATCCGAGTTCGTTGCTTTCTCATGGACGTTATAAGCAGAGTTTGTTAGCATTATTCTCTATACGATTCAGCCCGGACGTTCGTTATAGCCAAGGTGCCGTTATAACTGAGTTTGAATAAATTAAACCAAACTTTATATAGTTTTTTATTTAAACAAATGTTGTTGTTTTTTCCAAAGCGGAGACAATCTTGCATATAAATCTCTACATTTTTTTCTTGGTTAATCAGATAATAAAATTGACGTTCATTGAAATGGAACTAGAAGCCGCAAAATTGTGTGTAAGAGACAAAGTGTTCGTCATGGACGGACCAGATTCGGGAGGAAAAGATCTCGGTGTCTATTGTGGTGAAGAACCTCCATCTTATCCAATAGTTTCCACGCAGAACGGTATGCATCTGAGTTTTCGCTCGGATTACATGATCGGTAAGAAAGGCTTCCAAGCACGTTACAAGGCAATTCTTCCAACAGGTAAATGGGGAAAATCATTCCATAAGTGAAATTAAGAGTTATGATATCCTGTAGCATTGGTGTATTCATAAAACTATGTTTTGAAGTGCCGTATATTCGTTTCTTCAGAACTATGTGCTGCTGGGGAACAACGGTGCAAGAACAATAGGTGTTTCAGAACCAGTGAAAAATGCAACGGCAAAGATGACTGTTTGGACGGAACTGATGAGGAAAATTGCGGTAAGATTCCATCTATCTCGATAAAAGATAAATGTGGAAGACCTTGAACTGTAGATATCAATTTTTAAATAAATCAGTTTAGTATGTATGGGTCGCATAGGCGGAGATAGAGATGAAAGTCTGGTGGCGGGGGGGGGGGGGCTGGTGATGTCAATTCACATATATCAGGGGTTCTTAACCATTTTCAGCAGCGACCCGAGATCAATAACATGATAAACTTAGCGACTCATCAGTCTATTTTTAGTTTGAGAAAGATTAAGTATTTCTGTGATTTACAAAATTGTTGTTTATTTTGAGAAATTAGTCAAACCAGTTCATGGTATCTTAGCAGGTGGCCTAACAGGGCTTGAGCCGAAGGCCGTGAAATCAAATAGAGGGCCTCAAATTATTTAAGGCTTTCACTGATTCTGAAATTATACAAAGCTTTCACTGAGAGAGAAGAAGAGATTTTGAAATTACTTCTTTTTCATAATATACTAAAAAAATTTCATTAAATCACGAATTCTGCATTTTTCTTAATTTTGGAATTTCTGAATTTTGACTTCTAAATTCTTATTTGTTCTGGAATTCTCTGTCCCGTTAATTTTTCATCAATTTAAAATGATTTTTTTATTAGTTCTCAAATTTTGTTGTTTTTCTATCAATTCAGAATTCTCAAGAGGTCCCCCCAAAAATGTCTGGGTCCCAGCCCAGGAAGCATTAAGGCACCACTGAAACCAGTAGTGCAACAAATGCATTTTAACCGGATTAGTGAAAAGATTCGTACGACCCATATTAGGAGCCCCTGCGACTGAAGTTTGGATCCCGACCCATAGGTCAAGAACCCATGACATACATGAATATGCATTACTAATGTAACATTAAATCAGTTGTATCCGCCATTCACGCCACGGGGAAGGGGTTATGCCTCCCATACACCCTTGTATCTCCGCCCATGAAGGGTCGAGCCAAATCGCATCGAAAATTTTAAACCAAAAAAAATTATTTCAGGTATTTGAATTTATGCAGCCTAGAAAGATATGCTGCCATCTATAATAAAAATTAAAAGGGATCTCGTTGAATATTATTAATCATCTTTAATCGTTGTGGATCGAGCGTTTCCAAGAGAAAGAAAAACTGTATATACTCAATATATAAATACTAGTCATCTTGGTCAACCTTTTATCTATTGACTGCACATTAAAGTATTTTAATACAAATATTATTACGTTGAAAAAGTTATCAAAAGGGCATGTCCTCGAAATATGATTGATGTTCATGCACCGCAATTACTTACACATTAGTCCTGCAACATTCAGCGTAGGCTAGACGTGCTTGACTTTTGTTTGACAAAATCCTACTACATGGAGTCATCATTCATAATCAATTCGATAGGTACAAATCTTCGTGTTAAAGTATGTAACACCTTAGAGTTGAGACACACACAAAGGTTCAAGCCATTTGAATGAGTGGTGTTCGAAAATTTTTTCCTTATTTAACAAAAAAACTTAGTTTTGAGAAAAACGAATTTTAGTGAAAAACATTAACATGTGTAATGCCTGCCAGCGGTTTATATTGAAATATTTTAAAAAATATTTTTATTACAAGTGGAACAAAAACTTTTTTGAACACAGGTAGAAGCAGAAAATTTTGTAGTATTTTAAATTGGAAAATTTTTTTTTTTGGAAAATTTGAGTACACCTTAACTAAAAAATTTACTGGATAATTCTTTTTTGTTACCAGTATATTTATTATCATTTTCTTTTTCTACTTTTCATAATGTTGTAGATAATGGGTTAAGATCTCTGCTGTCTACTATAAGTTGTTTAGAAACTGACATTTAAATGACTTAGCTTCGTCACTGAATTTTTTTTTGACTGGTCTATATTCAAATAACGAGAGAAACTCCTCGAGAAATATAATGTCTTTGAATGTGTATCTGAATTATTATGAGCCGTGTTTCTTGCTCCAGGAATAAAGCCAGCTCCTTGGAAATGTGGATCTGGAAACATTCTTCCCGTAGAAAATAGCGCCTACACCGATCGAATAGTCGGAGGAATCGGAGCTAGATATGGAAGCTGGCCATGGCAAGTCGACTTGCAGTTCATGAATTTCTATCCAAATAGTCATTACTGCGGTGGGACTCTCATTAATCCTCAGTGGGTCATGACTGCTCAGCACTGTCTGCAAGGGTACGTGAAATTGTTCATGTCAGTAAAAATGAAGAGTCAATGAAAGCTTCTCTTACACGTTTGGGGTGATATAAAAGATGGTTCCAACTGTTGGGAAAATTAATAGTGCGGTGAAAGTTCTCTCTCCGACATTTAGCCAGCATGCGCAAATCCTTTTTGACGAGATAAATAGTGTCACAACATGACTGCATTAGCAGGAACATATATTTAGAGCTAGGTATGTCACATGAATGTCTTAGTCGACACGGACATGATGTCGAAATATAGTTTACGTAAAGACATGATTATTTTAAATAATCAACTATGGTGCTTTTTTGAAATCAGTCATCGCAACGTAAAATTCCCATCATTTCAAAGATAGACTTTCGGAAAAATATCAGGAAAACATTTCCGTTCTAATCGCATTCCATAGATGACATAAAAATACATTTATTTCGGACATTCGACATAATCTAATCACGAAGTTAAGATGGAATGTGTTTTTCCTTTTAGCTCAGGCCATGCAAGAGACTGGAGAGTACACGTAGGAAATCACCACAGGTTCAAAACCGATGATCACGAGCAGATGAGATATGTCGAAATAATTGTGATGTATCCGGGATACACAGGAAGAGAAGTAATTATTATAAATCATCGACTATATATATATAACGATTATTTGCATAAGTTTCCATCATACGAGTAATTGTTGAGTGCATACTAGTGACTGATTTATACAAATGGGAAATATTCTTTGATACTGAAGGTTATTAGCAGCCTTGAGAGCTTCATCGTACTTATACAGGGTGTAAAAAATGATTGGAGTGGTTTCATGATTTTTTCATGCCTATCGAGTCGACATTAGTCATCGAATTTAACATTACAAGACAGATGTTTCTCGAAGTTTTGTTTGTTCTTCTGTTTACAGCCTTTAAGAGGTCATATATGCTTTATCTACTTCGCACCAGGGACAAAATTGACTATTAAAAAATGTTTCTTTTGACTGATTTGTGTTTACTGTATGTCAAAATGCCTAAAAAAGAAATTAGTTAATTAATTTGGTTGATAACCTTATACAAGGACCATTTGAGTTACTTACACATGTGAATACCTTAGGTCTTGAAAAAAAAAAGAATCTTGAAAACAAACCATTTAAAACCGTTAAAATGTGGTACAAATATGTGTACCTCTGGAGCAAAGAGGACATAATAGGGATGTGGCGTTAAACGAAGAAAAATTGTTTGCTCATTTTGTTCTTCAAACATACCGCTAAATTACATGCGTCTGATTATGAAATTTTCTCACGTCTCAACTGAAATTTAGATTTTCAATAAACAGGATGATGTGCCGCCTTGTATCCATTGCAATATCAAATGCTTTGTTTTTCAATGAGATTGTTAAAATCGATGAATAGGACATATAGGAAATAATTAATCAGCAAATGTCGTTATTGAATTCCTTTTCAACCATTTTGAATATACCAAAAAAATACAAACAATAATTTTGTGACAGTTTCTACGGAATCATTAATTTGAATCATGAATTAAATGTTTTGATCATGTCAATAATGCACTGATAAAAACCTTGAAACTGCTCTAATCGTTTTAAGGTATTTATTTACGCAGATTATCGGCAAACCGATCAGCCTTGACGACGATATCGCCCTAATGAAGCTAAATGCTCCAGTGAACCTCAACGATTACGTAAAACCAGCTTGTCTACCGAATCTTGGACAGCTCCTGGATGTCGGAGCTAGATGCTTCGCGACCGGATGGGGCTTAACAAGAGGTAATATAAGTAGTAGTAATAATAATTTCACCTTCATATTCCAAGTTATACCTTGAATATTAATTTTTAATAATGTGAACGTGATCCTCACATATTCCCAAGGGATCAGTATGATCCGTCCAAGGAATTTGTTAGTGTTATTAAACGTCCATGCCCGAACCGGGATTCAAACCCAGACCTACACAGTGAGAGGCTAGCTCCCTAACCTCTAACGTGAATGTTTATAAAAACCAAATTATACAAGATCGTTATAGATAATTTTAGCTAGCTACACATGTAGTGCCCATTCTGCTGGAGGTGATTTGATGATGAAACGTGCTACATTGGATATGTGGACCTATAGACTATGGGGCAGGGGTCGGCAACCCTTTTTGGCTGCGGATCAAAATCAACCAAAATGTGTGTATTAAGACGTTTCGGGTATATACTTTATAAACTCAATATATAATTGTACTTCATTTTCGGAACTCAAGTGGGTCACTTGAAATTATGAAATGGGTCACTCGGTGCCCCGCGGGTCGTAGGTTGCTGAGGCCTGCTATGGGGGAAAACAAATATGCAATAAAAATAGTTCGTTTCTTGACCACCAGGTGTTTAACCCCAGTTATCTTCTTCCCATGCTCCAAATATCGTATATACCAAGTTTCAATGAAATATATCCACCTCAATGAGCATTACATTGGTCGGAGTAGTGTCAGTATGATTTATCTTAGTAGTGTCACGTTAAGTATACTAATTATACTTATTATACTTTCAACCATGTGTAGCGCCTATTGAAGTAGACTTACTTCATTGAAACTTGGTAGATACGTTATTTGGAAAATGGGGAAAAGTTACCTGTGATAAAAAAAAAAGTCACTTCTTCACCTGGTGGTCAAAAATTGAACTAATTTTAATATAATCTTTTTATTCTCCCATGGCCCATCTAGCCTATGTACTAAGTTTCCTCAAAATACCCTTCAGAATGTGCGCTACTTACGTCTGAGTAGCGTCAGTTTATTTATAACCACTCTGTAATGCGTAATGCCCAGTCTACTTGGAAAGTTTTTTAGCGTAAAAAAAAGTAACAAGGGGCTCACATGTTACATGCTTGCATAAATTGCCTTTATGAAACAATCATAAATTGATATTTTTATAACGAATTATCATTTTGCCAAAAGGGCATTTTTTAGCTGAAATGCCTTTCTCATGTCATAAACGAAGCATCCCAATATTTCCTTGATTGTTGACAAATGTTTAGGGACATATTTTCGTTGATGCGGAATGAGGGAATTTTAATAATAGAAAACCTGGATATTCATCCGTGAAACAAAATGAAATTTGAGATATTTTGAGGTAAAAAATATTATTAACAATTAGAGAACATTTTTAGAATTTACAATATCAAATCTCATGTTTCATCTCGATTCTGCTCAATTTGTAGGTTCTGGCCATCATAGTACGTTAAAGCAAGCAGAAGTGTACATATTGCCAACCAATCACTGTCCAGGAACTAATGATACCGCAATGATTTGCGCCAAGAGCAGGAATGGCCTCCAAGACATATGTCATGTACGTAATTATATCAAACTGATTATACGGGACGTGATTTACCTTATATACTGTATATGTAGTTATAACAAGGCATGTGATTTCAATGATTTTCATACAATCCCCCATAAGGTATTACTATGTTAAAATCTTGATATAGAAATTTGAATATCAGATAGTCATTTCAGTTTTCTACGTTTTTACGAATTTATTGAATTCACTGAATAACCATGAATTTAATTTTTTTCAGTGAAATTGGGTTTTTTTTTGCGGTTAATTTGCTTGAAATTAAATATATATATGTGTATACAAAGGTATCTTGCAAGTCTTAATTCGGCATTCATCTCATCAACCGTTTGTCGTAAACGTATGTGGTTTCAGTCTAAAAATGCTCAAAATATGTTGAGAAGTCACTTTGTATCAGTTTTGAGAGTGCACATGCAATGTACCACAAAATAAACAAAAATCTACATTTTTATATGGGGGGGGGGGGGGACACCCTCCCCTAAAAAACCCTTATTAGAAAGTTGCCTTGTCTCTCTTCTGAATCCAACAAAGAAAATTTCACGTTTCTAAGTGCCATGTTCAAGGAAATATTTGAGTTCCGAAAATCGGGGCAAAGTTGGGAAAGAACGGCATAAACTGAAGAAAGAAATCCAGTCCGTTAGGGGTTCATGCTGTTTTTTCCCAATCCTTCTCCGGTATCTGAATTCAAATATTTCAGTTAAAACATGAGGTTTTCCTGAAGTTGTCAAGGTTCTTATTGAAAGTTAGAGGACAAGAGGATTGCATAAAAATTTGGATTTTTGTATTTTATATCACTCTCAAAACTGATACAGGGTGATTTCTGAACACATTTTGAGCATTTTCTGAATTTGAACCATACCTCTTCGGCGAACGGTTGATGAGATAAAGATCGAGTTAGGACTTACAGGGCACCCTGTATACCAAACGTTAAAAGTGATTATCAATAAGTTATTTTCACTAATTTTTTATAATTATCAAATATCAAATGGCACTCATATGAATTGTCGTTAAACCTATTGAGCATAATGGATATTAAATGGTTTTATTTTACGTTATATCCTTCAAGGGCGATAGCGGTGGACCATTAGCTTGCAAAGACGGCAACCAATGGAAAGTTTATGGAATTTCAAGCTTTCTCACTGCCACCAACATGGTAGAAGGACTATGTGCAGTCGGTGGAACTGGTTCCGTGTTTAATAAAGTTTCTAATCACATAAACTGGATACATAAGACAATTCAGATGTACAGCTAGGATTCTAATACTTGGACGTTCTTATCCATAAAAAGCATTTCAAATATTTTCACAGTTTTATTTCTTAAAATCGATGATGCTTTTGAGAACCGGTATCGAGGCGGAATGCTCGGAAAAACTTTTCCGATGAACAGAAAAGGACTTAACAAGTTTTCAATTTTATTTTTCCGGATGTTTCTTGTTTCCCATGAGTTAGGAAACCCCAATAAAGTATTCTTCTAGAAGAAAAAAGTAAAAATATACGTTTTGCCTCAGAATCATTGTGTATTTCCAGGTTTCTTTCTTCAACTGAATTGGAAGAATCAGCTTAGAAGTCGATGGAATACGCGATGAAACGCGGGAAATTGAAGATATGTATTTCTCCTGAATCTTATTTCACGTTATTTCCTCCTATCATTTCTCCATCCTTGAATCTGTGCTCGGAAAGAAAAATTCATGGCTCATGCATTTGTTATAAAGTTACGGTTTCTCTTATACCGAGAGATGGAGTTACTGTTTGGGGGCATCTAATGTTTACGGGAACGTATATTAGGAAGTCGTGTTATGATCAAATATTCGTTTACCTTGAAAGAAAATATGTATCCTCGAGGTAGCGATTTTTTTATTCGTTCGCCTATAAATATGTATTCAAAGAGGAGTCTCGGGAGTTTCGTTCCAGAATTGGAATCGATCTTATTTTCTTCTTATTTCTTAGCTACCGCACAATAACCTTAAGAATATGAAAGAAACCTTCTAATCTCTTATACACCTGTGTATTCGGTAACCTAGGGAAACTTTCAAAAGGTTAGATTATGATGGGAATTGGACATATAGTGGTATAAAATGAGATAAAAATGAAGGTGAATCGTATACCGACAATGAGGGTCTGATATCTCGCTATGATGCAATTTCAGTGACAAATCTCTCATATTGAAAACGCTATATTCACAAAGACATGGTGATCTTTCTATTTTTAGCGTTCAAAATCAGATTTTACAACCCAAAATATGACCAACACTCGTTCATGTTCGGGTTTAGAACCGAAGACGTTCGCAACACCCACATAAGATGTTTTAAAATTTAGGTGTTCTTCTCAAAAAATTTGGTTGTTGATTTTAAAATTCAAATAACACATGAAAAAAAAAGAATTGAGAGGATAACTCAGGTGTGATAGTTTCATTCCCGTAAAATGATTAAGATGATATAAAAAGTTTTTTTATATAAACCCCTCCCCCTCCCCTAAATAAAAAAACAAATAAAATACCGTATATACTCGTGTATAAGCCGACTCCCCCCCCCCCCACTTCAGGACCACCAAAACCGCAATAAATTGAAAACCCGTGTATAAGTCGACCCAAAAAAATCCGTGCATTTCAGAGAAAAAAAATTCTTATATTTTCATGCAAAATCAATAGCTTCTTACGGAAATTTACAATAGAAAATAATCCAAACTTTTTAATCCGTTCCCTCTGAGTATCCAAGCTCATCGTAATCCATTAGATCATCATAGGGTGAGGCATCTTCGTTTTTATCTTCATCTAGGTTGCCATTGTCACTTTCAAAGAGGATATCATCTTCAGTTCCGTCCATCGCATTGCTGAGGCAACACTTTTTGAAGGATCGGATGACAATTTCGGCGGAAACAGAATTCCATGCCTCATGTACCCATTGGCACACCAGGCCAATGTCAGGTTTCTTCAAGGCACCACTTTTTGTGGTTTCTTTATCATCGGAACTCATCAACATTCGATCCCCAAATTCCTCAAATAGTCTTTAAAAGGCCTTATTAATGCTCACGTCTAAAGGCTGTACAATCGACGTTATCCCACCTGGTATCAAAGTCAATGATGTTTCCGCTTTCTTTGCCTCGGCTTTGACATCATCGGTTCTGTGGGGTTTAAACATATCCCATACCAATAATTCCGGTTTCTCGAACACTGCTACAAAAATAACTACTGATTATGGAGTCGATATTTTTCATCAAAAACTGACCCCAAGTATAAGCTGACCCCCCCCCCCTCCCACTTGAGGAATGAGTTTTTCCACAAAAAAACTCTGCTTATACACGGGTATATACGGTAGTAAAAATTTGTACGTCTCTCTCTGATATACATATAGACATTTATATGGTGACTTTTGGATTGAGATTCATGAAGATATAGATGGCTAAAATTCTTCATAATAATAAATATTTGTAATATGGTAAAAAATATAACTCAGCGTAAGTATTTCAATTCAACTAGAAATCGCTATTTTTTGTTAAAGTGAGACGTGAAGCGTCTCTTAAGATTGATTTCATCAGTTACTAGGTGCATAAAATACATTCTATATTGTTGCTATATTTCGTTGATAAAGAAGCAGTTCTTGATACTTCTAGGAAACAGATTTCCATTTTGAATATCCCATTTTGATGCATTATACTTATGATTACACTTCCATTTTAAATAACATCAGACATGGCTAAACAAACCTATTGTCCAACATGCCCAGATCACGCACAATTTTCACTAGCCATATATTTCTTTTTCGACCAAGGTTCGAATGCGGGCATAGATTTAAAAAAAAACACCAAAATTTCAGTTTTTTCTCTTTTTTCCATCTTTTTCTTCATTGGTGATAATTCAAGTGTTCCTACACACTTTACGGGTTCTCGACTAGTTTTAGATTTTTTTTATTGATAATCTCATTACTTTCAAATTTTTATGTTTCTTTCAAAATTAATTTTTGAGAGTTGTTTGACATCATTTTCAATTTTTTTATGAAATTATTTTTATTATCGTCTTTCAAGGAGTAAATATAGTTGCACATTATTTTAAGTTATACTTATATTATGTAATTATTCAATTACATGCTCAGTTGGGCATGTAACTGAATTTTCATCAATTCAGAAATTCTGCATTTCTATCCAGAAAGAAATAGTTCTGGGGTTATGCAGTTTCATCTTAATAAATTCAGAAAACTTTCATGATTTTTGTAATTCTAATATTTTTCATAACTTCTAAATCTATTTTATTTATTCTGAATTTTTTCATTATTTCTGAAACTCTGAATTTCCATAATTTCTGGCATTTCTGAATTTTCATCATTCCTGGAATAATAAATTTTCATCATTCCTGGAATAATTAATTTTCATCATTCCTGGAATAATAAATTTTCATCATTCCTGGAATAATAAATTTTCGTAATTTCTCTGGAATTATGAATTTTCGTCATTTTGTAATTTTGTTTCATATATTCCGCATTTTCATAATTTTCATTCTATTAATTATCGATTCCTCTCTTTCACAGAAGAAAAAAAATCGCCGCCATTATTTCCGAACCGGACAACGGATTTTATACCCCGATACCCCGGGCCATTTGAACTATGGAAATTTGATCGTCTGCTAAGGGCGGCCCTGGGTACGCTTAGAGTAAACCGAACGCTTTCGGTCAAATTAAATTCGGCTCCAGAGTATCTAGTTTCCGAAAATGCTATCAAGTTAAAAGCATCTCGATATAAATGGGCTTTTCCTGTAAGTGGAATGTGGCGCTCTGACACTCCATTCTACTGAAATAGGTATCACTGCTATTTTATGAGTACATACAGAAAGTTTAGTTAGAATTTAAAAGTTGCGTGAGTGTTAAATCGTCGAAATCAAGTATCTTATTGTTAGTCACACAGGTACTTAATGCAACGTTTTTGAAAAAAAATAAATCTATTTTAAGAGGCTAATATCTTTTTACATTTTTCCAAGTCCTCAAAAACTATTCTCTAGTTGAAATACCATTAAAAATATTATTTAACTGTCTGTTTATTCCAAATTTTGTACATATATTTTTTATTGTATACAGGGCGGGATTTAGGTTTGATGCGGGTATTGTGAAGGTAATGGGGCCCGTTGTATATGCTCTTTGTCAACAAAAAACTGTCGATGTTTTTTGTGTGGAATATATGCTACGGGCGATTAATGTGAACACACCGGGACTCGGGGGTTTCTGATTACAATAACCGAATGATAACTATATCCGAAAATTTCGTTTGGTAAAATGAGACATATATTAACGGGACAACTCTGTTTCTCTTTCCCACAAAATTGGTCGAAAAATTTTCAATGCCGTTCCATTTTTTTCATTCTCTTCTAAAATGGGACTTATTTTTTACTTTGAGCTGTAATTCTGCATTTTTGTTATTCAGCCAATATGAGGCATTAGAATGGAATTGTGTAATGTTTATCACGAAGTACGATATTTTTTTTAACTTAGAATACTTTTCATAGATCAATTAAGAAATTCTCTTAAAAATAAATTCTACAAGAAGCTGATGAAGAGCTGGTGAAGAGCTCTTGGTCGTACAATTTTTTGGCATCCATATTTTTATGGGCATTTTTCCTGTTGTGGCCTTTGTATTTGCCTATATGGGGGGAGCCATTGCAAAAGCAGCTCCATACGTACATGGATCACAACGAATACTACGGACAAATTACGACATTGAGTAAAAGACCTTTTGCCAACAAGGGATGGGAGAGCTAGCACATTGTAGCATCCTACATAGCCATGCAGCCTGATAAAACTAACTTAAAGGGAAAAAACTAATTTGGTTAAATCTTAGCTGCAGAATGCGCAAACAAAAAAAAAACTTTCGACAGAAAAAGATAACAATATCCAAAGTCCCGATAACAATAAACGCGTTTTCTCCCATGTTATGGTATTGGTTCGTTCCGTTCTTTGCAAAAGTGATAGCATTACCATAATGAACGTGATTTTAATATGCAGCGTTGAATGTAGGCTATATGATAATTTACGAACCTCATACATTAATGCATTATAAACATTTGTAATTTGATCATTTTTGTCACACGACGGTCATTTGGTCATTTTCTGCACACGAGGGCTAATTAGACCGGGACCTACAATTTATTGCCGATTCCGAACGGCAGGCTTATTTTTTTTATACTCATCGACAGGTTGGTGCGCTAATCCCTCGATATGGGATTCCCATAAACATTTGCAATGTAAGGTACCGAAAGTCCGAAAATTCAATGTCCAAAAGAATTTGATCTTTAAGCAATTTCTCCAAAAAATAACAGTTTGAGATTTTAAAAGTCTTTTGCCGACCTCGGGGTCCTAGGCTCCAGCCTCTCTAGCATATAAGAAAATCCGGTACTGATTGGCATATGATATGTTATACATAAAATGGTTTACATATATCTCCAATACTTATTTTTTTTTTCCAAATTTTAAATATTAACAAAAAACCCAAATATTAATACCTTGCAAACATGATAAAATAGCATGGTATCAAATTTGATCAAAATCAAATTGAATTGAAATTAAGGAAACACTATTCAGTACATGAAGTGGTGCAAAAATTATTGAGATATATATTAATAAATACTGAAGTCAAAGAAATCTATATGTTTTGCCTCATTTTATCAACTAAATCGTTTTCTTTCTTTTGAATTAATTTTTCTTGAATTGCATTGATTTCATGTTATTTAATCATGCGTGCAAGGAATAAATAATGTATTTTTTCTCAATATTTGAAAATTCGCAGAAAAAAAATAGTATTGGATATACACAGGGTGTCCTGTAAGTCCTAATGCAGCCTTCATCTCATCAAACGTTCGTCGAAGAAGAATGGTTTCAGTTTGAAAAATGTTCAAAGTGTGTGTGTGTTCAAAAATCACTCTGCTCCGTTTTGTGAGTGAAAATACATGGTGTCACAAAATAAAAAAATCTAATTTTTTGTACGTACTTCTGAGCCTAACAAAATACCATGTTTTCAATAGCAATATTTGCTGAGATATCTGAATTCAAAAATAGAAGAGAAGTTGGAAAAAAGCAGCATATAAAATTACGCATGACGCTTTTCCTCATTTATGCTGTTCTTTCCCAACTTTTATTTGTATCATCAACATTTATTATTAAAGTTTATATAAACTTTTATTCAATTTTTAAATTGAAATATCTCAGAGAATATTGCCCTTATAGGAACGTATTTTTTTTTTGTTCGCTTCAGAAGAAACAGGGCAATAAATTTCTAATCAAAAGTTAGAGGATAGGGAAACTGTATAAAATTATTTTTATTTTGCGACACACTGTATTTTCACTTTCAAAACTGCTACAGAGTGATTTTTGAACACATTTTGAGTATTTTTCAAGCAATAATCATACCTCTACGAGGAAAGGTTGATGAGATAAACACCGCATCAGGACTTACAGGGCAGTCTGTATATGCCATTGTATTGGCTTAGCGAAGCATAAATAATCAAAAATATATAAAAACATTTGAAATAAATCAATAGTTATATAATATTTTTAATTATATTCCAACTATATATATCTATTCTATAATATAAAATCACAAACTCGAAAAGGGTCTATTTCTAAACAACCGAAATTAGTGACGATTTTATGTTACAGAAATGGGTGATGGAAATCTGTTACGTTTTTGTGTTACGGAAGTCGGTTAAGATTTTGGGTCAAGTATTCATTTAACTCAAGCATATATCGGGACCCATTTGACCCATCGGGACCATGTTATGTGCATGTACCGAGAGGTTCCCACATCCTACAGCAGGGCCCTTGACTGGAATTTAGATGGCGAGCCCCCAAACCAGCTTTTCAGGGGCCCCTCTGTGGTTAATTTATAGTGTGAAAAATCAAAAAGTGATAAGAATCGTTCCGGCCCCTGTCAGCCCTGACCTTGTGGGGGGTCATGCCGAGAGGTATGTATAATATACATATAACACCAGTGCTCCCAACACACAGGGTCCGGGTACCCGGGGGGGAATTGCACGTATAAGTTAAAAGTTTTCATTTCCAAGGGCCCTTGATGGATCTCATTGTTTTCTTGCTGCTTTAACATTGAAAAATTTGCGATAGCCGAGCAAAAGATATATCCAGTCTGGGGCCCTATAAAATTTTCGAATTCGGTGACGGGTAGTTGCGTGGGTGGGCCCGGATTTTATTCGTTTGTGAAATGAATACAAATGAAAATTGTTTTATGGCACTCGCACCGGGGAATGACCGACAAGCCTCCAAGTCGGGGGCCCCCCATGTTTACAGGTTTCGTTTTGGGGGCCCTGAATGAATCTAATTTTTTTCTGTTGTAGAATTCGCAACAGCGGAAGCCCGAGATAAAGCCAGTCTGGGGCACCACTAAATGTATGCGAATTGGTGTCCTGGGTAATTGGTTGGGGGCCCTGGATTTTATTCGTTGGTAAAACGAATACAAATGAAAATTTTTCATGGCACGCGCACCGGGGGATGACCGACAAGCTTCCAAGTCGGGGGCCCCATGTTTACAGGTTTCATTTTGGGGGCCCTGGATGAATCTCATTCTTTTCTGTTGTAGAATTCGCAACAGCGGAATCCCGAGATAAAGCCAGTCTGGGGCCCCACTAAAAGTATGCGAATTGGTGTCCCGGGTAATTGGTTGGGGCTTTGGATTTTATTCGTTGGTAAAGCGAATACAAGTGAAAATGTTTTACGGCACTTGCTGCGGGGGATGACCGACAAGCTTCCAAGTCGGGGGCCCCATATTTACAGGTTTCATTTTGGGGGCCCTGGATGAATCTCATTCTTTTCTGTTGTGGAATTTGCAATAGCAGAAGCCCGAAGTAAAGCCAGCCCCACTAAAAGTATGCGAATTATTGTCCCGGGTAATTGGGTGGGGCCCTGGATTTTATTCGTTGGTAAAACGAATACAAGTGAAAATTTTTCACGGCACTTGCTGCGGGGGATGACCGACAAGCTTCCAAGTCGGGGGGTCCCATATTTACAGGTTTCGTTTTGGGGGCCCTGGATGAATCTCATTCTTTTCTGTTGTAGAATTTGCAACAGCAGAAGCACGAGATAAAGCCAGTCTGGGGCCCACAAAAAGTATGCGAATTGGTGTCCCGGGTAATTTGTTGGGGGCCCTGTATTTTATTCGTTGGTAAAACGAATACAAATAAAAACTTTTCATGGCACGCGCATCGGGGGATGACCAACAAGCTTCCAAGTCGGGGGCCCCACGTTTACAAGTTTCATTTTGGGGACCCTGGATGAATCTCATTCTTTTCGGTTGTAGAATTTGCAACAGCGTAAGCCCGAGGTAAAGCCAGTCTGGGGCCCACTAAAAGTATGCGAATTATTGTCCCGGGTAATTGGTTGGGGCTTTGGATTTTATTCGTTGGTAAAGCGAATACAAGTGAAAATGTTTTACGGCACTTGCTGCGGGGGATGACCGACAAGCTTCCAAGTCGGGGGCCCCATATTTACAGGTTTCATTTTGGGGGCCCTGGATGAATCTCATTCTTTTCTGTTGTGGAATTTGCAATAGCAGAAGCCCGAGGTAAAGCCAGCCCCACTAAAAGTATGCGAATTATTGTCCCGGGTAATTGGGTGGGGCCCTGGATTTTATTCGTTGGTAAAACGAATACAAGTGAAAATTTTTCACGGCACTTGCTGTGGGGGATGACCGACAAGCTTCCAAGTCGGGGGGTCCCATATTTACAGGTTTCGTTTTGGGGGCCCTGGATGAATCTCATTCTTTTCTGTTGTAGAATTTGCAACAGCAGAAGCACGAGATAAAGCCAGTCTGGGGCCCACTAAAAGTATGCGAATTGGTGTCCCGGGTAATTTGTTGGGGGCCCTGTATTTTATTCGTTGGTAAAACGAATACAAATAAAAACTTTTCATGGCACGCGCATCGGGGGATGACCAACAAGCTTCCAAGTCGGGGGCCCCACGTTTACAAGTTTCATTTTGGGGACCCTGGATGAATCTCATTCTTTTCGGTTGTAGAATTTGCAACAGCGTAAGCCCGAGGTAAAGCCAGTCTGGGGCCCACTAAAAGTATGCGAATTATTGTCCCGGGTAATTGGGTGGGGCCCTGGATTTTATTCGTTGGTAAAACGAATACAAATAAAAAATTTTCATGGCACTCACACCGGGAGATGATCGACAAGCTTCCAAGTCGGGGGGCCCATGTTTACTGGTTTCATTTTGGGGGCCCTGGATGAATCTGATTCTTTTTTTTGTTTAACATTGTACAATTTGCAACAGCGGAAGACCGAGATGAATCCAGTCTGGATTCCCCACTAAAAATCTGAGTATTGGGTCTCCACTACTGGATGGGGGACCTGGATTTCTTTTGTTGTAAAATTGATGAAAATTTTAACTTTTCGTTGCCCCTCACCGGGGAGAAGTCCGACAAGCTTCCAAGTCACGGCCCCATGGAAATGTTGACAGGTTTCATTTTGGGTGTCCCTTGATGAATCTCATTGATTTCTGTTGTTTAACATTGTAAAATTTGCAACACATCGGTAGCCTAAGATAAATCCTGTCAGGGGCTCCACTAAAATTCAACGAATTGAAGTCTGGGGACCCCATAGGCAAGTTTTCTGGGGGTACTTGATGAATCACATTTGTTTTTTGTTGCTTTATTATTGCAAAATTCTCTTCTTCAGTAAGCTGGTGCTTTCACACTTCCCTTTACATAGCACGCTGATGAAATTGGACGAAATAAACAAGATATGTTGTGAAGAGAAGTTTGGGGGAGGGGGGTTGGCCGCCAAAGGTGGCAGGGTGGCAGAGCCTCCCTAGTATATATGTATATATATATATAGTATATATGTATATATATATATAGTATATATGTATATATATACATAGGGAGGCTCTGCCACCCTGCCACCTTTGGCGGCCAACCCCCCTCTATATATATATATAGAATATAGTTTTTTTAGGGCTTTTGAACAGAACTCTCAGACTGCCAGTTTTGAGAAGTGTCATCTCAAGTATTACTCGGGAACGTAAAAACTCGGATATGACAAAAAAAAAACTGATAAATGTTCGTTATTCACAGTTTTTATTCGTCTCCTATAGTGCAGTCTGACTCCGTTATAACGACCTTGAAGATTCAACAATATTTTGCCGTGAAAACTGGGGTGTCGTTACAACCGCGGTTGTTTTTTTTTTCGACACTTTTGTCGCAGACGCAATCAAAGTTGTGTTTTCATTGTGATTGGGAGACCATATTTGATCGAGAAAAATGTTTACTATACTGCACTATCGAAAAGAAATTTTCCGGAATCATTTTTATTACTTGGCTCCTAAACTTTACATTGCATAACCTTTAAAAATTCAAAATTTACCTACCTACACAAAATTCAAAAAACCATTTTCAAATTAATCTTATCAATAGACGATATTGACGTATATTTTAATATTCAATAGTGAAATTCTTATTACTTGTATGCCTGTCTGTGTAATAGTTCTATCTAACTCAGCGGGCGCGGTAGCCCAGGTCGATAAGATACTCGCCTAAAGTACCAAAGGATGTTTAGAGGTGCCGCGAGTCCGATACCCGGTTCGTCCTAGTCAGAAAACTTTCCTGATATAGGGTACAACAGAAACGGTGACATAACCGCAGAAAAAATTGCTACGGCAGGGCGTCTCCCATTAAGGGGTTAGCGCACCAACCTCTCGATTAGTATAAAAAAACAAGAGCCTGCCGTTCGTAATCGGCAATAGATTGTAGGTCCCGGTCTAATTAGCCCTCGTGTGCAGAAAATGACCGTGGTGCGACAAAAATGATCAATGATCAATGATCTAACTCCACATCAGATATGAAATTTATTTGAATGTCTTATATGAGAATTGCATTTGAATATAATTAATGTATTTGTAATTGTATATAATTACGAATGTGTAATTTATAATTATTTATTTATACTGATTTATGTATAGATATATTTTCTTTAACACATTTAGCACCTACTCTTTTCTTTTAGTTTCATCATAAAAAATTGTGTACGTTCGACTGTACAGGCCCCGGTCTCTTGTCGACTAATAATTTTCTATACATTGTTATTTTTATGACATATCTTGAACTGGAATAAAATAAAATAAAATGCTGGAAATTTATATCATGGAAATGAGACATTACCACAAATATTTTCGACGACATCGCCAAATAGTGTTTATAAATATTCCTTGGGAAGAAATACTACGCTATAGCAAGTATATAGTAATTTAAAATATGTTTCTCGAAAAAATAAAAACAACCTCGTCATGTATGCGAGTAAATCTACTCTATAATATAAAATCGCAAACTCGAAAAGGGCCTGTTACTAAGCAACCGAAATTAGTGACGATTTTATGTTACGTTTTTAAGTGACGGAAATCTGTTACGTTTTTGTGTTACGGAAATCGGTTACGATTTTGGGTCGAGTATTCATTTACTCTAGCATATATCGGGACCCATTTCACCCATCGGGACCATGTTATGTGCATGTAAAGAGAGGCTCCCACATCCTACAATAGGGCCCTTAGGCTGGAATTTAGATGGCGAGCCGCCAAACCAGCTTTTCAGGGGCCCCTCTGTGGTTAATTTATAGTGCGAAAAATCAAAAAGTGATAAGAATAGTTGTGGCCCCTGTCAGCCCTGCCCTTGTGTGGAGGGGGGGGGGGTCATGCCGTATGTATGTATATGTATAATATACATATAACAGCAGTGCTCCCAACACACAGGGTTGGGGTACGCGGGGCGGATTGCACGTATACCTTCATGAGAAAGTTAAGTTTTCATTTCAATATCTCATTGTTTTCTTGCTGCTTTAACGTTGAAAAATTTGCGATAGCGGAAGCAAAAGATATATCCAGTCTGGGGGCCCACAAAATTTGTGAATTCGGTCACGGGTAGTTGCGTCGGGGCCCTGGATTTTATTCGTTGGTAAAACGAATACAAATGAAAATTTTTCATGGCGCTCGCAGCAGGGAATGATCGACAAGCTTCCAAGTCGGGGGCCCCCATGTTTACAGGTTTCATTTTGGGGCCCTGGATGAATCTGATTCTTTTTTGTTGTTTAACATTGTAGAATTCGAACAGCGGAAGACCGAGATAAGTCCAGTCTAGATTCCCCCACTAAAAAGCTGCGTATTGTGTCCCCGCTAGTGGATGTGGAGCCCTGAATTTTATTCGTTGTAAAATTGATAAAAATGAAAAATTTTTGTGGCCCCTCACGGGGTGGGGTGTCCGACAAGCTTCCAGGTCAAGGCTCCATGGAAATGTTGACAGGTTCTAACTCGGTGCCCCTGGATGTATGTCATTGATTTTCGTTGTTTAACATTTTAAAATTTGCAACACATCGGTAGCCCAAGATATATGCAGTGTGGGGCCCCACTAAAATTCAGCGAATTGAATCTGGCACCCCCATGGGGAAGTTTTCTGGGGGTACTTGATGAATTTCATTTGTTTTTTGTTGCTTTATTATTGTTATTAAAATTCGCTTCTCCAGTAAGCTGGTGATTTCATACGTCCCCTTCCATAGCACGCTGATGAAGTGGGATGAAATAAACAAGATATGTTGTGAACAGAAGTGGGGGGAGGGGTTGGTCGCCAAAGGCGGCAGGGGGCAGAGCCCCCTAGTACGACAAAAATCTATTGAATAACAGACAATTATTGCCTGAATGCGATCAGCTGTAATTCTAGGAATTTCTTGTGGAAGCGCCATAAAAACTGAAGCAAAGGCAACGAAAAAGAGTCGTAATATCAGAAGTCATTGCGTTTTCATCGACGTTGTAAACAAGATATATTAACATTTTCCCCCCATGGAAATCAGCCCGGACAGCAAATTATTGTTATACCAAGGTAACGTTTCAACCAAGGTCGTTATAACCGAATTCGGATCAACGATTCAACTTCTCATCAATTCAGCCATTGGAATGTGATTTCTATCTGAATATGGTTGTCCATTTTCATATCATACAAAACAATATACCACAAAACCTTCAGGATCGAGTAAGCCGTAGGGAATAATAAATATCATCGGTATACCTGGTCTATATGTACGACAGATATTCGATCATTTTTGCGGTATTTATATCTAGATGGAATTTTGAAATCCTCTCGAATACGATACACGCCATCCTTACCCCATATACATTCCAGCCAGACTGCTCAATTGGCAATCCCCTGTGGACCTGTCAGTTTAGATGAGTAACACGCGACCTATCGGATGCATTAATCTAATGGGCAATGATGAGGTAGCTCCAAATCGTGAACTTCGGAAACACATATCTGTCTCTCCCGTTTATCATGAAAGCGTGAATCAGATTTCATGCGTTGGGGGAATGATAGTCATCACATCCAGGAGTAACTATTTCATGTCTGTTTGTATATGAAGCAATTCATATAGGCGCATAGCATTACGTGCTTCGCAATAGGAGAATATACGATGTATATATATATAAATCTCTACTGAAAACATGGAATCGCAGGTGATTATATATATATATGTTGTATTTCTACGTAGAAAGAAACGTTCCCTCATGTACTAGGTGCTGGTGTACCCCCCATGTTTTCGGATTCTTGGAATGTGCTTGAGAATGGTAATGTTAATATAGGTCATGCTGTCTGGGGGTCACGCTGTCTGCGTGGGAGTGTATAGAAGAAGCCCATGTACTCGCATCAGTTGAGGTTTGTCTTTTGCAAAGGGTGGCAGCAGCTCTCATCTGCTCTCACCACTTTAAATAAATTCTCATTATTCTTGATGTTATGGAATTGCTCTGCTGAGTGTCTACGTGTCTATATCTTAATATAAATACACTACGCATTTCTTTTTTAAATACCACAAATAAGTCGGCAGGATATTAACTCAGTGGAATTGTCAAGGCAAGATATCAAGGAAAAAAAAAATGCCAAGAAGAAGAAGATCTCAACCTCTTCCATCGTCATCATCATTTTTATTCCCTATGCCATCCGTTCCTGTATCAAATCTACCACCATCGCTGAAATTCAAACCACCTATATTCGATGAAAACTCGACCATGGCAGTGGAGGATTATTTGAAACTCTACTCATCAATGGGTAAGATTATCGGACTTGAAGATGCGGCACTGGTAATTCTTCTTCCTCAGTTTCTTGGAGGTCGCGTGCTGGATTCTTTCTTGACTCAATATGACGTTCATATGTCATGGTCCACAGCATCTGAAAATTTGAAGAGCATCATCCCCACAAAACCGTTGAAGTATTTCACACTCTTCAATGAAACCAAAGTGTCTGATCTTCCTGATGGACTTGATAACTATTATGCTACCAAGTGCAAATACGGAAAACTCGCGAAACTAGAAGATAAGCAAATCATAGAAGGACTCACCCATGGATTACCTCCTAATATTCAACGACTAATTATAGTTAATGAGCCAAATACAACCGAAGAGTGGTATCAAATTGTTTACAAATTGATAAATGTTGCGGAAAAGATGCACTCGTCTCCATCACACACATCAGATCCAAAACCCGGAATTCAAGCGAGAGTCAAGATGCCTTTTCATGTACCTTCTCCTGAGCGGCAAATGTTAATTTCATCAAAAATGCCTAAAGAACCTTGTCCAAGACATCTCCAGCAGAAAAATCAGCGTCATTATCATTGGCTGTCCGATTGCCATCTTCCAAGGGACCAGTATCGCAAGAATAATCCACATAACAATAATATGGCGTGCTCATCACAAGTTACCCATGGATGTCAGCCAAGCCAACCGAATAAGTGCAACTGCGACAGTGGAGAGAGCACGAAGCCAAAGCAAGGATTCTGACAGCTATTGATCGAAGGTATATCAAGGGATCAAGAGACTATACCAATTTTTCCAGACACAGGTGCCAGCATAAATGTCATTCCTCTGCACTTACTAGCGAACTTTCACAACTGTCCCGATATCAACGGCAAGGACAATGTAACTGTTTCTACATTCGGTGGCGACATTAATAGTATCGGTTCCGTCAATTTGCTGATCAGAATTGGAACTATTTCAAGGTATCTGAAATTTTTTGTCTTAGACGTTCCTCAAAATTTTGCGTTATTATCTTTAAAGGAATTTCGGAAATTTGTCTTAAAAATTGATTTTGTAAATTTCTGTGTTTTGCAGTTTGATAAGGTTATTTCTATTTCAAATAGTAATCATAATATCGGTATCGATAGAAGTTTCTATATTTCTCCTATGATTCCTATTTCTACTAGAGTTGAAAAGAAGGACTGCTCTAAATTAGAAGCAAAGGAACAACACATTGAGTCATTGGTTAAACAATATCATAATATCTTTGCAAAATCAAAATATGATGTTCCACCTTTAAATATTGATCCCCCTAGATTAATTTTGAAAGACAAAACACCGATTCACCTTCACCCTTATAGACCGACCTTTTCTGATTCATCAGAAATTAGGAAACAAATTTCGGACTTGGTGAAAAATCAAATCATTGAGCCTTGTGCATCACCGTGGGCTTTTCCAGTTTCTCTGGTAAAGAAAAAAGATGATGAAACTACGTCTAAAACAAGATTAGTATGTGATTTTAGAAAACTTAATATCGTCATGAGATCTGAACATCATCCAATCCCTAGAATAGACGATGTATTAGATAAATTGGTATGCGCAAAAATATTTTCATCAATTGATATCGCTTCGGCTTTTTGGCATATCCCTCTCCATCCTAAAGATCAAGAAATAGTATCTATTGTCACCCAAGAAGGGCAGTACAAATGGAAAAGGTTGCCCTTTGGTTTAGCAAATTCCCCCTCAATATTTGAGAGAGTATTAAATACAATCTTGCAAAAATATGAACTTCCTTTCTTGGTCCACTACTTTGATGACATAATTATTTTTTCAAACAATGTTGATGACCATATATCACATATCCGAAAGTTTTTTGAAATTTGTCAAAAAGAGGGACTCAAAATTAAATACTCAAAATGTCAATTTCTCAAGGAGAAAATTAATTATTTGGGATTTGATATAACCCCAGGGCATTATTCTCCATCTATATCAAACATCGAAGTGATTAAATCGTTGTCAGTCCCAAAAAATGTTAAGCATTTACAATCATTTTTAGGAAGTGTAACTGTATATCAAAGGTTTATACCGAATTTCGCGAATATTAGACATCCGTTAAATCAACTTTTGAAGAAAGGGGTTCCCTTTATATGGAATGATGATTGTCAACAGGCATTTGAACAGTTAAAAAATGCGATAATGTCAAAACCCATTTTGAGGATGTATAACCCTCAATTACCTTGTTATCTGTATTGTGATGCGAGTTCCACAGGAATTGCTGCGGTTCTCAAACAGCAATATCCAAATGGTGAAATGCATCCGGTTGGATATTTCAGTCGTGCACTTAGAAAATATGAGCTCAATTGGACTATTAGTGAAAAAGAATGCATTGCAATTTTAGATGCAATCCAAAAATTTCATGTGTATCTTCACGGACGTCATTTTACTGTCTATACTGATCACTCAGCTCTTCAATATCTTCAAAACATAAAAAATCCCACGGGTAGGTTATTCCGATGGTCATTGCGTCTTTCACAATACGACTTTACTGTAAAACATATCAAGGGAAATTCCAATGTTGAAGCAGACATGTTATCACGTCTTCCCATGGTTCAATTTTTGTCACCTACAGAAATTATTAATTCACAAGACGATACAATTCTGTCTGACAAAAGATATTTCAAAGATAAAGATGATGTCATTTATATTCAGAGAAAAGGCATTCGAAAGGTTTTCGTACCGGAATCCTTAAGAAAAGAACTCATTCTCAGAGCGCATACAAAACATGGCCATACTGGTATTACTCAAACTATTAAATTGCTTTCTCCTCAATATTATTGGCCCTACATAATTAGAGACATAAAAAATTTCATTAAGTCTTGTACAACTTGTCAGACTGTAAAAAAACCTGTAGGACCAACATTAGGGGTTTTAGGAAATTTACCGGAAGCCAAAGTACCCTTTGATTTACTTGCTATGGATACAATTGGAGGTTTGACCAAGTACGGAAGTACGAAATCTTATCTTCACGTGGTTGTGGATCATCATTCTAGATTTGCATGGGGTTTTCCTTCCAAATCTACTTCCATCAATGCGTATATCCAATGCCTTAATAAGGTTTTTGAAACTGGAAAACCAAAATTATTATTAACAGACAGAGCACCTTCATTTACGAGTCCCAGATTTCGGAAGTATTTAAGTAAACAAGGGATAAAACATATTTTGACATCAAGCGCCAACCCATCTACAAATGGTTTAAATGAAAAGTTAAATAGAACTTTAACTGAAAGGTTGAGAATATTGTATTTTGAGAATCAAAAAAACTCTTGGATAAAGCATATAAAAACGGTCTTGGAGCAATACAATTCAACTCCTCATACAATTACAGGATTCCCACCTCAGTATCTCATATTTGGAGATCTTTCTTCCGATTTGACAGAGCATGTAAACCCATATCCACCTCTGGAAGAAGCTAGACGTTTAGCGTATTCTAGATCTCAAAAACAACATGAAAAGAGCGCTGCTCTCCACGATAAGAAACATCCACCACATAATTTTCAACCAGGTGATAAGGTCATGGTTAAGGTGTTTCCTCATCCAGATAACGGAAAGTTGTGTCCAGCTTACACTGGACCTTACACTATAATATCAATATTAAGTCCACAAAATGTTGAAATAGACAGACCGAACCAACCCACACGAAGGAATAGTGAAGTTATACACGTGAATAAGTTAAAACCATATTATTGTGATGTTCAAAATGAAAACGATGATAGCATTGTTGAAAAATCATGTTATTTTAGTGAATTACCATTTTTTGATAATGAGCGAACTCTTAAATTAGAACAAATTCAATCTGATTTATCTCCATTCGCTCCAGAATTTATACCGTCAAATTCTTTGAGCAGTTCATCGATTGAGCACAAATCAGTTGAAAATCAACATGTCTATGCTGTTAGTAATTCAGAATGTTCATTTTCAGATATTGGTAACGCTTGCATAAAATTATTAATATTTTGTATTCGGAAAATTCCATTTCATTTCTTATTATTGCTATTGTTATTTCTTCCTATTTCATATGTGTGCGTAATGCTGTATGTAAAATTTATGGTTTTGTGTCATATAGAGAATGTTACAATCATCGAGAAAATATCTTCAATTATTAATATTGATGTGAAATCATGTTTCGTCAATGTTACTGAATATGCTGATAAACTCTCAAGCCAGTCATGTCAGAAGACTTGTACATAACCAAAAGCACATTCAATCGTGTATTGTTTTTATTTTACTCTAGAAATTATGAGTTTGTATTTTTGTGATATTTTTCTTAGTTTTGCAATGCCATTCTCATATGTGGCTCTTATATATTTTTATATTATTATTATGTATTCCCAGCCACCCTCCCTTTAAGTGCAGAGTTTCACTCTTGTTATTGGGGGAGTATATGTTGTATTTCTACGTAGAAAGAAACGTTCCCTCATGTACTAGGTGCTGGTGTACCCCCCATGTTTTCGGATTCTTGGAATGTGCTTGAGAATGGTAATGTAAATATAGGTCATGCTGTCTGGGGGTCACGCTGTCTGCGTGGGAGTGTATAGAAGAAGCCCATGTACTCGCATCAGTTGAGGTTTGTCTTTTGCAAAGGGTGGCAGCAGCTCTCATCTGCTCTCACCACTTTAAATAAATTCTCATTATTCTTGATGTTATGGAATTGCTCTGCTGAGTGTCTACGTGTCTATATCTTAATATAAATACACTACGCATTTCTTTTTTAAATACCACATATACTAGCTACAATACCCGGCGCTGCCCGGGTTTTCTTCAATGAGGCTTTTTGGATCATGCGATATCTCCCTCTTTCTTCGAGGGACATGCAAACCGTGTCTAAGTTAACCAATATGGCGACGTCCTGCGCGACTCATGAAAGAAACAAATCTAAATTTAAAGAAACGTAGAAACGAATAGTCCCCCCCCCCCTTTTTTTAATGGGTGTTAGGTATTTCGATTCCCTCCCCCTGAACTTCAAGTTATCAATTTCTGCCTGTTTCAGCTTCCAAAAATGCTCAATTAAAGCTGTGGAATTTTTTCGATGCACTTTACGGGGCCCATAACTAATTTTAAAAACATCCTAAACTATATGAATTTATGCAAATAAATATCAAAAGACAATACGGAGACATTAATTTTCATGCTTGAGAAGATGTAAATAAAAAGTTGAAATCAATGTTATTACATGGATATCCAACTCAAAAGGAAATCCGGCAAATTATTCATATTTTTAATTTTCTGGGCTTCGTATCTCCAAATGAATTCAATATTTCAAAAATCGAGAATTCAATTTAATTTTTAAAATTATTGATGTGGCAGGAAACCCCCCCCCCCCACTAAATTTCTATATTTATGCAGTTAAATCGGCAATTTTAATACTGATTTCTATGAGGATCACCCTTTTCCTGACCATCAAAGCGATGATGGTGATGATTATAACGTCTATTCAAAAAGCCTCATTACTGAGAGTATATTGAAAATGTGGCTAACCATTATAAAGGCATAAACTATTATACATAACTGGCAGCATTAAAGAAGTGACAAACCATTGTAAAGACATAAACACGTCTGAAACTCATCGCTAGGGAATCACGGTAACCAAAGTAAACGTTCGGAAAGTGATTGTTGAGGCCCAAAAACCATTGTTGCCGGACAGTTTTTTGCCCATTTGGGGCAATTGCCCTGGTCTAACGAAATTTTAAAGTAGCCTATCGTTCAATTCGGGTCCCATTCGGTATATATGGAAAATTTGGCGACGATCGATCTAAAATTGTAGATTTGTATAGAGAACATACACACACACACAGACACACAGAAAATCAATTATATATATATAGAAGATATATATATAATGTATATAATCACCTGCGATTCCATATTTTCAGTAGAGATTTACGAAATAGTGTATACTGGTAAAAGCATAGGATTATTCGCGAATTTATTCAGAAATATTAAGAACCACGTAACAACCCCCGGAGGTAGTAAATTGTAACACAATTGACACGTTTAAAAAGAAATACGATAAATATGTTGGAGTAAATCGAGAAGCTATCCATACTTAGATTAAGACAACCATAAGTATTCATTATGGGCATTGTATAATATTTTATCATGTGTATATATTTGTTTATAATTTTTGTTAGTTGCATTTTTAATTGGGTTGCGGTATTTTTGAAATATATGACATCCATACTTTTATGGGAATCTTTTTCTCAGCCACCTCGTTGGGCATTTTGCCTGTTGTGGCGTTGTATTTGTATTTGTATAATTTGATTATTCGAAAACAAAAACAAATTCAACCTTCTTAGAAAAGCTTAAAACTTTCAAATAAGAATATGGCGCGGTAGCCCGGTCGATAAGATACTCGCCTAAAGTACCAAAGGATGTTTAGAGATGTCGCGAGTTCTGTACACCGTTCATCCTTGTCAGAAAACTTTCCTGACACAGGGGTACAACAGAAACGACGACTTGACCACAGCAAAAAATTGCTACCGCAGGGAGTCTCCCATTGAGGGGTTAGCGCACCAAACTCTCGATGAGTATAAAAAACAAGCATGCCGTTCGGAATCGGCAATAAATTGTAGGTCCCGGTCTAATTAGCCCTCGTGTGCAGAAAATAACCGTGGTGCGACAAAAATGATCAATGATCAAACAAGAATAGAAATATTTTTGATTGACAGTTTTGATCGAAATTACTCAGATATTATTGCATTTGTTTCCGTAGGGAAAAAAATACTAATGTATAAAGTGGAATTGTGTGTGCAGAAAAACAATAAATTTTTGTAAACGTTTCAAAAAATATTTTTATGTTCTATAAAACCTTTATTCCATCAATTATAATGAGTAAAATTTTGATAGAAAAGAAATACACCATATATACACTGAAGAGCCAAAAAAACTGGTGCACCTGCCTAATATCGTGTAGGGCCCCCGCGAGCACGCAGAAGTGCCGCAACACAACGTGGCATGGACTCGACTAATGTCTGAAATAGTGCTGGAGGTAATTGACACCATGATTCCTGCAGGGCTGTTCATAAATCCGTAGTTGTAAGAGGGGGTAGAGATCTCTTCTGAACAGCACGTTGCAAGGCATCCCAGATATGTTCAATAATATTCATGTCTGGGGATTTTGGTGGCCAGCGGAAGTGTCTAAAGTCAGAAGAGTGTTCCTGGAGCAATTTCGTAGCAATTCTGGACGTGGGGGGTGTCGCATTGTTCTGCTGAAATTGTCTCTCTCTACTCAATTACAGAATCGCATATAACTCTCTCAATTATGGAGAGAGTTAATTAGGTTAAACGCGATTCAATTAATCTGATTTAATCTTTCGTTATTTATGGAATCGTGCTTATCTGGCCCCGTTAAAGAATCGAAATTATCTCTCCATCATTATGGAATCGCAACTATCGTTCCTCCATTATGGAATTGGAACTATTTCTACTCCCTTATGAAATCGCAGTAATCTCTTGTCCCTTTTGGAATCGCGAACATCTGTCTTCATTTATGGAATGGTGTTTATATCTGTCCAACATTATAGAATCAGACTTTTTCTCGTTCAGGCCTCTCTCGCGTCATTTATGAAATCACGTTTATCGGAACTCCATTAAGGGATCTGGCATTTTTCTCCTGTCTTCTGAAATCGCAGTTATCTGTGAAATACACACATTATCTTTCCTCCATTATGGAATAGAAAGTATCTCTACTCCCTTATGGCATCGGAACTATCTCAAGTCCAATATGGAATCACAGTTATCTCTCGTCATGGATGGAATTTGCCTCTCCTCAGTTATGGAATAATGTTCATCTGTGCTCACTTATATGGAATCGCGTTCATCTGTGCTCACTTATATGGAATCGCGTTCATCTGTGCTCACTTATATGGAATCGCGTTCATCTGTGCTCACTTATATGGAATCGCGTTCATCTATGCTCACTTATGGAATTGCATTTATCTGTCCTCCATTATGGAATCAGTCTTTTTTCTCCTCCTTTATGGAATCGCGTTTATCTGTCCTCCATTATGGAATCGCGTTTATCTGTCCTCCATTATGGAATCGCTACAATCTCTACTCCGTTATGGAAGCGCTACAATCTCTACTCCCTTATGAAATCGCTACAATCTCTACTCCCTTATGGAATAGCAATTATCTCCAGTCATTTATGGAATCGCGTTTACGTGTTCTTCATTATGAAATTGCACATTTCTCTCCTTTCTAGATCTCCTGATCTCCTGAAATCAGGCTTTTTCCTCCTCTTTTATGGAATCTCACCTATCTCACGACATTTACGGAATCGCGTTTATCTCCCCTCCGTTATATAATCGTATTTATATATCCTACATTATGGAATCGGTACCATCTCTACTCCCTTATGGAATCGCAGTTATCTCAAGTCATTTAAGAAATTGCACTTTTCTCTCCTCCATTGTGGGAATCAGGCTTTTTTCTCCTCCTTTATGGAATCGCGTTTATCTGTCCTCCATTATGGAATCGCTACAATCTCTACTCCGTTATGGAAGCGCTACAATCTCCACTCCCTTATGAAATCGCTACAATCTCTACTCCCTTATGAAATCGCTACAATCTCTACTCTCTTATGGAATAGCAATTATCTCCAGTCATTTATGGAATCGCGTTTACGTGTTTTTCATTATGGAATCGCGTTTACGTGTTTTTCATTATGAAATTGCACATTTCTCTCCTTTATAGATCTCCTGATCTCCTGAAATCAGGCTTTTTCCTCCTCTTTTATGGAATCTCACCTATCTCACGACATTTACGGAATCGCGTTTATCTCCCCTCCGTTATGTAATCGAATTTATATATCCTACATTATGGAATCGGTACCATCTCTACTCCCTCATGGAATCGGTACCATCTCTACTCCCTTATGGAATCGCAGTTATCTCAAGTCATTTAAGAAATTGCACTTTTCTCTCCTCCATTGTGGGAATCAGGCTTTTTTCTCCTCTCCAATGGAATAACAGTTATGTTACGCGTTGGGGGCGCGACGTCATTCGGTAGGCTCGCTCACATTTAGAATATTAGCGATTGTTAATTATTTACATGGTTTTATTTACAATTTATACAACCATTATAACTTTAATAGCAGGAGCGTGTGGCAGACGTACTGAGAAGCCGAATGCAAAACAAACAATAAATATAGTCGGCTTTGACTGCATAACAATACACATGTTGCCACACCGACATAAATAATAATAATAAAAAGAATGATAATAAACAGTTGAAAAAGGGTCGCTACAGTTACATCTCCTCAATTGTGAAATTTCAATATCTCTCCTCCATCCTGCAATGGCACCTGCGTCGCGTTATCTATGCTGCCCTCCATTATGGAATCGCAACTATTTCTCGTTATTTATGGAATCGCGTTATACTCCATCATGGAATCGCTACTATCTTTACTCCATTATGGAATCGCAGTTATCTCAAGTCATTTATGGAATTGCACTTTTCTATTCTCTATTATTTAATACGGCATTTTGTCTCCTGTCTGAAGGAATCGCAGTTTTCTCTCATCAATAACGGAAACTCAGTTCATATCCTTTATTATGGAATCTAAATTACCTCTCCTCTATTATGCAATGACATATATCTCTCGTTATTTATATAATCGCGTTTATCTGTCCTCCATTATCGATCACTATCACCTCAGCTCTCTTTCGGAATCTCAGTTATCTCACGTCATTTACTGAATTGCAGTTATCACAACTCATTTATTGAATCGCGGTTATCTCACGTCATATATTGAATCGCGTTTATCTGTGATCCATCCATTATGGAACTGCACTTTACTTTCCTCATTATGCAATCTGAATTACCTATTATGGCATGGCACCTTTTTCTCAATATTTATGGAATCGCGTTTATCCTCCATTATGGGATCGTGCTTTTTTGTTATCCCTCATAGCGCTATACGCAAGTATCTCTCCACCAATATGTAATAGCGAATAAATCTCCCCCATAACGAAATCGCGTTTATCTCTTTTCCGTTATGGAATCGCGTTTACCTGGCCTTCATTATGGAATCAGGCTTTTTATCTTCTCCATTATGCAATCGCTATTATCTCTAATCATTTATGGAATCGGTAATATCTCTAATATTTTATTGAATCGCTATTATCTCCAATCCTTTATGGAATCGCAGTTATCTCACCACTTTTATATAATCGCATTTATCTAACTTCATTTATAGAATCGCAGTTATGTAACCTCATTTATAAAATAGTGTCTATGTAACCTTCTTTATATAGAATCGCTGTTTCTCTTCTCCGTAATGGAATTGCCGTTTCCTCTTCCGAATTATGGAATAGCCTTTTTCTCTTCCCCTATACATGTAATAGCTTTTTTCTCTCCTAATTTACGAAATCGCCGTTTTTCGCTTTCATTATAGAATGGCCGTTTTCTCTTCTTCATTATGGAATCGCTGTTTTCTCTTCTCCTCTATGGATTTGCCGTTTCCATCTCTCCATTATGGAATCACACTTATCTCTCTTTCACTATGGAATCACACTTATCTCTCCTTTACTATGGAATCACACTTATCTCTCCTTTACTATGGAATCACAATTATCTCTCCTTCAGTATGGAATCACACTTATCTCTCCTTCAATATAGAATCACCGTTTTCTCTCCTTGATTATGGAATCGCCTTTTTCTCTCCTTCATTATGGAATCACTGTTTTCTTTTCTCCATTAAGGAATCACACTTATCTCTCCCTCATTATGAAATCACCGTTTTCTCTTCTCCATTATGGAATCCCACTTGTCTCTCCTTCACTATGGAATCACCGTTTTCTCTCCTTGATTATAAATTCGCTGTTTTCTCTTTTCCATTATGGAATCACACTCATCTCTTTTCCATTATGGAATCACACTCATCTCTCCTTCATTATGGAATCACACTTATCTCTCCTTCATCATGGAATCCCCCATTTTATCTTCTCCATTATGGAATCGAATTTTTTTTTCTTCATTATGGAATCACTGTTGTCGTTTCTCCATTATGGAATCACTGTTTCCTCTCCTTCATTATAAAATCGCTGTTTCTCTTCTCCATTATGGAATCGCCTTTTTCTCTTCTCCATTATAAAATCACCGTTTTCTCTTCTGCATTATAGAATCACTGTTTTCGTTTTTCCATTACGTAATCACACATATCTCTCCTTTATTATGGAATAAAATTTTCTCCCCTTCATTATGGAATCGCTGTTATCTCTTCATTACGGAATCACTGATTTCTTTTCTCCATTATGGAATCACCGTTTTACACTTCTCCATTTTGGAATCACTGTTTTCACTTCTCCATTATGGAATCACACATATATCTCCTTCATTATGGAATCACACTTATCTCTCCTTCATTATGGAATCACACTTATCTCTCCTTCATTATGGAATCACACTTATCTCTCCTTCATTATAGAATCAGACTTATGTCTCCTTCATTATGGAATAACCGTTTTCTCTACTTGATTACGGAATCGCTGTGTTCTCTTCTTCATTATTTAATCGCTGTGTTCTCTCCTTCATTATGGAATCACACTTATCCCTCCTTCATCATGGAATCGCCGTTTTCTCTTCTCCATTATCGAATTGCCTTTTTCCCACCTTCATTATGAAATCACAGTTTTCACTTATCCATAATGCAATCACCGTTTTCTCTTCTGCATTATGGAATCACTATTTCCGTTTCTCCATTATGAAATCACACTTATCTCTCCTTCATTATGGAATCACCGTTTTCTCTTCTTCATTATGTAATCGCCTTTATCTCTTCTCCTTTAAGGAATCGCTGTTTCCTCTTCTCCTTTATGGAATCCCTGTTTTCTCTTCTCTATTATGGAATCACGCTTATCTCTTCTTCATTATGGAATCACCGTTTTCTCTCCTCACATTATAAAATCGCTGTTTCTCTTCTCCGTTATGGAACCGCCTTTTTCTCTTCTCCATTATAAAACCACCGTTTTCTCTTCCGCATTATAGAATCACTGTTTTCGTTTCACACGTAATCACATATCTCTCCTTTATTATGGACTAAATTCTCTCCCCTTCATTATGGAATCGCTGTTTTATCTTCTTCATTACGGAATCACTGATTTCTTTTCTCCATTATGGAATCGCCGTTTTACACTTCTCCATTATGGAATAACGTTTTACACTTCTCCATTTCAGAATCACTGTTTTCTCTTCTCCATTATGGAATCACACTTATCTCTCCTTCATTAAGGAATCACACTTATCTCTCCTTCATTATGGAATCACACTTATCTCTCCTTCATTATGAAATCAGACTTATCTCTCCTTCATTATGGAATCGCCGTTTTCTCTACTTGATTACGGAATCACTGTGTTCTCTCCTTCATTATGGAATCACACTTATCTCTCCTTAATTATGGAATCACACTTATCTCTCCTTCATTATGGAATCAGACTTATCTCTCCTTCATTATGGAATCAGACTTATCTCTCCTTCATCATGGAATCGCCGTTTTCTCTTCTTCATTATGTAATCGCCTTTTTCTCTTCTTCTTTATGGAATCCCTGTTTCCTCTTCTCCTTTATGGAATCAATGTTTTCTCTTCTCGATTCTGGAATCACACGTATCCCTCCTTCATTATACAATCACACTTATCTCTCCTTCATTAAGGAATCGCCGTTTTCTACCCTTCAATGTGGAATCGCTGTTTTCTCTCCTCCATTAAGAAATCACTGTTTTCTCTTCTCCATTATGGAATCACTGTTTTCTCTTCTCCATTATGGAATAACACTTGTCTCTCCTTCACAATGGAATCACACTTATGTCCCCTTCACAAGGAATCACACTTATCTCTCCTTGATTATGGAATCGCTGTTTTCTCTTCTCCATTATGGAATCACACTCATCTCTCCTTCATTATGAAATCACACTTATGTCTCCTTCATCACGGAATCCATCGTTTTCTCTTATCAATTATGCAATCACAGTTTTCTCTTATCAATTATGCAATCACAGTTTTCTCTTATCAATTATGCAATCACAGTTTTCTCTTATCAATTATGCAATCACAGTTTTCTCTTATCAATTATGCAATCACAGTTTTCTCTTATCAATTATGCAATCACAGTTTTCTCTTATCAATTATGCAATCACCGTTTTCACTTCTGCATTATGAAATCGCGGTTTTCTCCCCTTTAATGTGGAATCGCTGTTTTCTTCATTCTGGAATCGCCGTTTTCTCCCCTTTAATGTGGAATCGCTGTTTTCTTCATTCTGGAATCGCCGTTTTCTCCCCTTCAATGGGAAATCGCGGTTTTCTGCATTATGGAAACACTGTTTTCTCTTCTCCATTATAAAATCACACTTATCCTTCCTTCATTAAGGAATCACCGTTTTCTCTTCTCCATTATGTAATCGCCTTTTTCTCTTCTCAATTATGGAATCGACGTTTTTCTTCTACATTATGGAATCACACTTATCTCTCCTTCATTATGGAATCACACTTATCTCACCATCATTATGTAATCATACTTATCTCTCCTTCATTATGGAATCACAATTATCTCTCCTTCATTATGGAATCACCATTTTCTCCTCTCCATTAAGGAATCACAGTGATCTCTCCTTCATCATGGAATCGAAGTTATCTCTGCTTCATTATGGAATCACACTTACCTCCCCTTCACAAGGAATCACACTTATCTCTCCTTCATTGTGAAATGTTTTCTCTCCTTGATTATGGAATCGCTGTTTTTTCTTCTCCATTATGGAATCGCTGTTTTCTCTTCTCCATTATGAAATCACACTCATTTCTCCTTCATTATGGAATCACACTTATCTCTCCTTCATTATGGAGTCACCGTTTTAACTCCTTCATTATAGAATCACAGTATTCACTTCTCCATTATGTAATCACCGTTTTCTCTTCTCCATTATGGAATCACCGTTTTCTGTTCTCCATTATGGAATCACCGTTTTCTCTTCTCCATAATGGAATCCTGTCTTCTCTTCTCCATAATGGAGTCAAACTTATCTCTCCTTCATTATGGAATCACACTTATCTCTCCTTAATTATGGAATCACAGTTTTTTCTCCTGCATTATGGAATCGCCTTATTCTCTTCTCCACTATAGAATCACTGTTTTCTCTCCTCCATTATGAAATCACTATTTTCTCTCCTCCATTATGCAATCATACTTATTTCTCCTTCATTATGGAATCACCTTTTTCTCTCCTCGATTATGGAATCACAATTATCTCTCCTTGATTATGGAATCATACTTATCTCTCTTCCATTATGGAATCACACTTATGTCTCCATCATCACGGAATCCCCCGTTTTTTCTTCTCCATTATGGAATCGCATTTTTCTCTTATCCATTATGCAATCACCGTTTTCTCTTCTGCATTATGGAATCACTGTTTTCGTTTCTCCAATACGGAATCACTGTTTTCTCTTCTGCATTATGGAATCACACTTATCTCTCCTTCATTAAGAAATCACCGTTTTCTCTTCTCCATAATGGAATCACACATATCTCCCCTTCATTATGGAATAAAATTATCTCCCCTTCATTATGGAACCGCCGTTTTCTCTCCTTCATTATGGAATCGCTGTTTTCTCTTCTTGATTAGGGAATCACAGTTTTCTCTTCTCCATTAGGGAATCACTGTTTTTTCTTCTCCATTATGGAATCATACTTACCTCTGCTACATTATGGAATCACCGATTTCTTTTCTCCATTATAGAATCACCGTTATACACTTCTCCATTTTGGAATCACCGTTATACACTTCTCCATTTTGGAAACATTGTTTTCTCTTCTCCATTATGGAATCACACTTATCTCTCCTCCATTATGGAATCACACTTATCTCTCCTCCATTATGGAATCAGTCTTATCTCTCTTTCATTATGGAATGACCGTATTCTCTCGTCCTTTATGAAATGAACATATTCTCTCCTTCATTAAGGAATCATCGTATTCTCTTCTCCATTATGGAATCACCGTTTTTTCTTCTCTATTATGGAATGACCGTATCCTCTTCTCCATTATGGGATCACCGTTTTCTCTTCTTCATTATGAAATCACCGTTTTCTATTCTCCATTATGGAATTACCGTTTTCTCTTCTCCTTTGTGGAATCACACTTATCTCTCCTTCATTAAGGAATCAGACTTATCTCTCTTTCATTATGAAAGAGCCGTATTCTCTCCTCCATTATGGAATGACCGTTTTCTCTCCTCCATTATGGAATGACTATATTCTCTCCTCCATTAAGGAATCACCGTATTCTCTTCTCCATTATGTAATCCCCGTTTTCTCTTCTCTATTATGCAATCATCGTTTTCTCTTCTCCATTATGGAATCACCGTTTTCTCTTCTCCATTATGGAATCACACTTATCTCCCACTCCATTATACAATCACCGTTTCCTATCCTCCGTTATGGAATCACCGTATTCTCTTCTCCATCATGGAATCACACTTATCTCTCCTTCATTATGGAATCACACTTATCTCTCCTTCATTATGGAATCACACTTATCTCTCCTTCATTATGGAATCACACTTATCTCTCCTTCATTATGGAATCAGACTTATCTCTCTTTCATTATGGAATCACCGTATTCTCTTCTCCATTTTGGAATCAGCGTTTCCTCTCCTTCATTATGGAATCATCGTTTTCTCTACTCCATTATAGAATCATTGTTTGCTCTTCTCCATTATGGAATCACACTTATCTCCCCTTCATTATGGAATCACCGTTTTCTCTCCTCGATTATGGAATCGCCTTATTCTCGTCTCCATTATGGAATCACTGTTTTCTCTCCTCCATTATGGAATTACTATTTTCTCTCCTCCATTAAGGAATCACCCTTATTTCTCCTTCATTATGGAATCACCGTTTTGTCTCCTCGATTATGGAGTCACACTTATCTCTCCTCGATTATAGAATCATACTTATTTCTCCTCCATTATGGAATCACAGTTATCACTGCTTCTTTATGGAATCAACGTTTTGTCTTCTCCTTTGTGGAATCACACTTATCTCTCCTTCATTAAGGAATCACGCTTACCTCTCTTTCATTATGGAATCACCGTTTTCTCTTCTCCTTTGTGGAATCAAACTTATCTCTCCTTGATTATTGAATCGGACTTATCTCTCTTTCATTATGGAATGACCGTATTCTCTCCTCCATTATGGAATGACCGTTTTCTCTCCTCCATTATGGAACCATCGTATTCTCTTCTCCATTATGGAATCACCGTTACCCTTCTCTATTATGGAATCACCGTTTTCTCTTCTCCATTATGGAATCACCGTTTCCTCTTCTTCATTATGGAATCACCATTTTCTATTCTCCATTATGGAATCACCGTTTTCTCTTCTCCTTTGTGGAATCACACTTATCTCTCTTTCTTTATGGAAACAGACTTACCTCTCTTTTATTATGGAATCAGACTTACCTCTCTTTCATTATAGAATCAGACTTACCTCTCTTTCATTATGGAATCAGACTTACCTCTCTTTCATTATGAAATGACCGTATTCTCTCCTCCAATATGGAATGACCGTTTTCTTTCCTCCATTATGGAATCACCGTATTCTCTTCTCCATTAAGTAATCACCGTTTCCTCTCGTCCATTATGGAATCACAGTATTCTCTTCTCCATCATGGAATCACCGTATTGTCTTCTCTATTATGGAATCACACTTATCTCCCCTTCATTATTGAATCACACTTATCTCTCCTTCATTATGGAATCACCGTTTTCTCTTCTCCATTATAGAATCATTGTTTGCTCTTCTCCATTATGGAATTACTATTTTCTGTCCTCCATTAAGGAATCACATTTATGTCTCCTTCATTATGGAATAACCGTTTTCTCTCCTCGATTATGGAGTCACACTTATCTCTCCTCGATTATGGAATCATACTTATTTCTCCCCCATTATGGAATCACACTTATGTCTCCATCATTATTGAATCACGCTTACCTCTCTTTCATTATGGAATGACCGTTTTCTCTCCTCCATTATGGAATCACCGTTTTCTCTCCTCCATTATGGAATCACCGTTTTCTCTTCTCCTTTGTAGAATCACACTTATATCTCCTTCATTATGGAATCGCCGTTGTCTCTTCTCCATTATGGAATCACAGTTGTCTCAGCTTCATTATAGAATCACTGTTTTCTCTTCCCTTTATGGAATGACTTTTATGTCTTTTTCATTATGGAATCACACTTATCTCTCCTTCATTATGGAGTCACCGTTTTACCTTCTCCATTATGTAATCACCGTTTTGTCTTCTCCATTATATAATCACCGTTTTGTCTTCTCCATTATGAAATCATTGTTTTCTTTTCTCCATTATGGAATCACCGTTTTCTCTTCTCCTTTTTGAAATTACACTTATCTCTCCTTCATTATGGAATGACCGTATTCTCTCGTCCATTATGGAATGACCGTATTCTCTTCTCCATTATGGAATCACCGTTTTCTTTTCTCCATTATGGAATCACCATTTTCTCTTCTCCATTTTGGAATCACTGCTTTCTCTTCTCCAATATAGAATCACACTTATCTCTCCTTCATTATGGAATGACACTTATCTCTCCTTCATTAAGGAATCACTATTTTCTCTCCTCCATTATGGAATCACAATTATTTCTCCTTCATTATGGAATCACCGTATTGTCTTCTCTATCATGGAATCACCGTTTCTCTCCTCCATAATAGAATCACCGTTTTCTCTTCTCCATAATGGAATCCTGTTTTCTCTTCTCCATAATGGAATCACACTTATCTCCCCATCATTATGAATCACACTTATCTCTCCTTTATTATGCAATCGCACTTATCTCTCCTTAATTATGAATCACTATTTTCTCTCCTCCATTAAGGAATCACACTTATTTCTCCTTCATTATGGAATCCCCTTTTTCTCTCTTCGATAATGGAATCACACTTATCTCTCCTCCATTATGGAATCACACTAATGTCTCCATCGTTACGGAATCACAGTTATCACTGCTTCTTTATGGAATCATCGTTTTCTCTTCTCCTGGGTGGAATCACACTTATCTCTCCTTCATTATGGAATCGCACTTGTCTCTCTTTCATTGTGGAATGACTGTTTTCTCTTCTCCATTATGGAATCACAGTTTTCTCTTCTCCTTTGTGGAATCACACTTATCTCTCCTTTATTATGGAATCACACTTGTCTCTCTTTCATTATGGAATCACCGTTTTCTCTTCTCCTTTGTGGAATCACTCTTATCTCTCCCTGATTATGGAATCAGACTTATCTCTCTTTCATTATGGAATGACCGTATTCTCTCTTCCATTGTGGAATGACCGTTTTCTCTCCTCCATTATGGAACCACCGTATTCCCTTCTGCATTATAGAATCACCGTTTTCTCTTCTCTATTACGGAATCACCGTTTTCTCTTCTCCATTATGGAATCACCGTTTCCTCTTCTTCATTATGGAATCACCATTTTCTATTCTCCATTATGGAATCACCGATTTCTCTTCTCCTTTGTTGAATCACACTTATCTCTCTTTCATTATGGAATCAGACTTACCTCTCTTTCATTATGGAATCAGACTTACCTCTCTTTCATTATGGAATGACTGTTTTCTCTCCCCCATTATGGAATCACCATTTTCTCTTCTCCTTTGTGGAATCACACTTATCTCTCCTTGATTATATAGTCAGATTTATCTCTCTTTCATGATAAAATGACCGTATTCACACCTCCATTACGGAATGACCGTTTGCTCTCCTCCATTATGGAACCACCGTATTCTCTTCTCCATTATGGAATCACCGTTTTCACTTCTCTATTATGGAATCACCGTTTTCTCTTCTCCATTATGGAATCACCGTTTTCTCTTCTCCTTTGTGTAATCACACTTATCTCTCCTTCATTATGGAATCAGAATTATCTCACTTTCATTACGGAATGACCGTGTTCTCTCCTCCATTATGCAATGACCGTTTTCTTTTCTCCATTATGGAATCACCATTTTCTGTTCTCCATTATGGAATCACCGTTTTCTCTTCTTCATTAAGGAATCACCGTTTTCTATTCTCCAATATGGAATCACCGTTTTCTCTTCTATTTTGTGGAATCACACTTATCTCTCCTTCATTATGGAGTCAGACTTATCTCTTTTTCATTATGGAATGACCGTTTTCTCTCCTCCATTATGGAATCACCGCATTCTCTTCTCCATTATGGAATCACCATTTCCCCACCTCCATTATGGAATCACCGTATTCTCATCGCCATCATGGAATCACCGTATTCTCATCGCCATCATGGAATCACCGTAATGTCTTCTCCATTATGGAATCACACTTATCTCTCCTTCATTTAGGAATCACTATTTTCTCTCCTCCATTCTGGAATCACAATTATTTCTCCTTCATTATGGAATCGCCGTATTCTCTTCTCTATAATGGAATCACCGTTTTCTCTCCTGAATTATGGAATCACCGTATTCTCTTCTCTATTATGGAATCACACTTATATCCCCTTCATTATGGAATCACACTTATTTACTCTCTTTGATTAAGGAATGACCGTATTCTCTCCTCCATTATGGAATGATCGTTTTCTCTCGTTCATTATGGAATCACCGTATTCTCTTCTCAATTATGGAATCAACGTTTTCTCATCTCTATTATAGAATCACCGTTTTCTCCTCTTCATTATGGAATCACGGTTTTCTATTCTCCATTATGGAATCGCACTTATCTCTCCTTCATTATGGAATCAGACTTACCTCGCTTTCGTTATTGAATCAGACTTACCTCTCTTTCATTACTGAATCAGACTTACCTCTCCTCCATTATGGAATGACCGTTTTCTCTCCTCCATTATGGAATCACCGTATTCTCTTCTCCATTATGGAATCCCCGTTTTCTCTTCTCTATTATGGAACAACACTTATCTCTCCTTCATTACGGAATCACCGTTTCCTCTCCCCCATTATGGAATCACAGTATTCTCCTCTCCATCATGGAATCACCGTATTGTCTTCTCTATTATGGAACAACACTTATCTCTCCTCCATTACGGAATGACCGTTTTCTCTCCTCCATTATGGAATCACCGTTTTCTCTTCTCCATAATGGAATCACCGTTTTCTCTTCTCCATAATGGAATCACACTTATCTCCCCTTCATTATGGAATCACTCTTATCTCTCCTTAATTATGGAATCACTATTTTCTCTCCTCCATTATGGAATCACACTCATTTCTCCTTCATTATGGAATCACCTTTTCTCTCTTCGATTATGGAATCACCTTTTTCTCTACTTGATTATGGAATCATACTTATCTCTCCTCCATTATGGAATCACACTTATGTCTCCATCATTATGGAATCACAGTTATCACTGCTTCTTTAGGAATCATCGTTTTCTCTTCTCCTTTGTGGAATCACACTTATCTCTCCTTCATTGTGGAATCAGACTTATCTCTCCTTCATTATGGAATGACCGTTTTCTCCCCTCCATTATGGAATCACCGTATTCTCTTCTTCCTTATGAAATCGCCGTTTTTTCTTCTTCATTATGGAATCACCGTTTTCTATTCTCCATTATGCAATCGCACTTATCTCTCCTTCATTATGGAATCACCCTTTCCTCTCGTCCATTATGGAATCACCATATCTTCTTCTCCATCATGGAATCACCATATCTTCTTCTCCATCATGGAATCACCGTATTCTCTTCTCTATAATGGAATCACCGTTTTCTCTCCTCCATTATGGAATCACCGTATTCTCTTCTCCATTAAGGAATCATCGTTTTCACTTCTGTATTATGGAATCACCGTTTTCTCTTCTCCATTAAGGAATCACCGTTTTCTCTTCTTCATTATGGAATCACCGTATTCTCTTCTCCATCATGGAATCACCGTTTTCTCTTCTCCATAATGGAATCACCGTTTCCTCTTCTTCATTATGTAATCACCATTTTCTATTCTCCATTATGGAATCACCGTTTTCTCTTCTCCGTAATGGAATCACCGTTTTCTCTTCTCCATAATGGAATCACACTTATCTCCCCTCCATTAGAGAATCACTCTTATCTCTCCTTAATTATGGAATCACTATTTTCTCTCCTCCATTATGGAATCACACTTATTTCTCCTTCATTATGGAATCACCTTTTTCTCTCTTCGATTATGGAATCACACTTTTCTCTACTTGATTATGGAATCATACTTATCTCTCCTCCATTATGGAATCACACTTATGTCTCCATCATTATGGAATCACAGTTATCACTGCTTCTTTAGGAATCATCGTTTTCTCTTCTCCTTTGTGGAATCACAATTATCTCTCCTTCATTATGGAAACACACTTGTCTCTCTTTCATTATGTAATGACTGTTTCCTCTCCTCCATTATGGAATCACTTTTATCTCTTTTTCATTGTGGAATCACACTTATCTCTCTTTCATTATGGAATGACCGTATTCTCTCCTCTATTATGGAATCACCGTTTTCTCTCCTCCATTATGAAACCACCGTATTCTCTTCTCCATTATGGAATCACCGTTTTCACTTCTCTATTATGGAATCACCGTTTTCTCTTCTCCATTATGGAATCAACGTTTCCTCTTCTCCATTATGGAATCACCGTTTTCTCTTCTTCTTTGTGGAATCACACTTACCTCTCTTTCATTATGGAATCAGACTTATCTCTCCTTCATTATGGAATGACCGTTTTCTCCCCTCCATTATGGAATCACCGTATTCTCTTCTCCATTATGGAATCGCCGTTTTTTCTTCTTCATTATGGAATCACCGTTTGCTATTCTCCATTATGCAATCGCACTTATCTCTCCTTCATTATGGAATCACCGTTTCCTCTCGTCCATTATGGAATCACCATATCTTCTTCTCCATCATGGAATCACCGTTTCCTCTCGTCGATTATGGAATCACCATATCTTCTTCTCCATCATGGAATCACCGTATTCTCTTCTCTATAATGGAATCACCGTTTCCTCTCCTCCATTATGGAATCACCGTATTCTCTTCTCCATTAACGAATCATCGTTTTCACTTCTCTATTATGGAATCACCGTTTTCTCTTCTCCATTATGGAATCACCGTTTTCTCTTCTTCATTATGGAATCACCGTTTTCTATTCTCCATTATGGAATCACCGTTTTCTCTTCTCTATTATGGAACAACACTTATCTCTCCTTCATTATGGAATCACCGTTACCTCTCCCCCATTATGGAATCACCGTATTCTCTTCTCCATCACGGAATCACCGTATTCTCTTCTCCATCACGGAATCACAGTATTCTCTTCTCTATTATGGAATCACACTTATATCCCCTTCATTATGGAATCACACTTATCTCTCTTTCATTATGGAATCACCGTATTCTCTTCTCAATTGTGGAATCAACGTTTTCTCATCTCTATTATGGAATCACCGTTTTCTCTTCTTCATTATGGAATCACGGTTTTCTATTCTCCATTATGGAATCGCACTTATCTCTCCTTCATTATGGAATCAGACTTACCTCTCCTCCATTATGGAATGACCGTTTTCTCTCCACCATTATGGAATCACCGTATTCTCTTCTCCATTATGGAATCCCCGTTTTCTCTTGTCTATTATGGAACAACACTTATCTCTCCTTCATTATGAAATCACCGTTTCCTCCCGCCCATTATGGAATCACTGTATTCTCTTCTCCATCATGGAATCACCGTATTGTCTTCTCTATTATGGAATCACACTTATATCCCCTTCATTATGGAATCAGACTTATCTCTCTTTCACTATGGAATGATCGTATTCTCTCTTCCATTATGGAATCACCGTTTTCTCTTCTCCATAATGGAATCACCGTTTCCTCTTCTTCATTATGGAATCACCATTTTCTATTCTCCATTATGGAATCACCGTTTTCTCTTCTCCTTTGTGGAATCACACTTATCTTTCTTTCATTATGGAATCAGAATTACCTCTCCTTCATTATGGAATCACACTTATCTCTCTTTCATTATGGAATGACCGTATTCTCTCCTCCATTAAGGAATGACCGTATTCTCTCCTCCATTAAGGAATGACCGTTTTCTCTCCTCCATTATGGAATCACTGTATTCTCTTCTTCCTTATGGAATCACCGTTTTCTCTTCTCTATAATGGAGTCACCGTTTTCTCTCCTCCATTATGGAATCACCGTATTCTCTTCTCCATTATGGAATCATCGTTTTCACTTCTCTATTACGGAATCACCGTTTTCTCTTCTCCATTATGGAATCACCGTTTTCTATTCTCCATTATGGAATCACCGTTTTCTCTTCTCTATTATGGAACAACACTTATCTCTCCTTCATTATGGAATCACCGTTACCTCTCCCCCATTAAGGATTAAGGAATCACCGTTTCCTCTCCCCCATTATGGAATCACTGTATTCTCTTCTCCATGATGGAATCACCGTTTCCTCTCCCCCATTATGGAATCACTGTATTCTCTTCTCCATGATGGAATCACCGTATTGTCTTCTCTATTATGGAATCACACTGATATCCCCTTCATTATGGAATCACACTTATCTCTCCTTCATTATGGAATCCCTGTATTCTCTTCTCCATGATGGAATCACCGTATTGTCTTCTCTATTATGGAATCACACTTATATCCCCTTCATTATGGAATCACACTTATCTCTCCTTCATTATGGAATCAGACTTACCTCGCTTTCGTTATTGAATCAGACTTACCTCTCCTTCATTATGGAATCACACTTATCTCTCTTTCATTATGGAATGACCGTATTCTCTCCTCCATTAAGGAATGAACGTTTTCTCTCCTCCATTATGGAATCACCGTATTCTCTTCTTCATTATGTAATCACCGTTTTCTCTTCTCTATTATGGAATCACCGTTTTCTCTTCTTCATTATGGAATCACGCTTATCTCTTCTTCATAAGGAATCACACTTATCTCTCCTTCATTAAGGAATCACAGTGTTCTCTTCTCCATAATGGAATCACCGTTTTCTCTTCTCCGTAATGGAATCACCGTTTTCTCTTCTCCATAATGGAATCACACTTATCTCCCCTCCATTATGGAATCACTCTTATCTCTCCTTAATTATGGAATCACTATTTTCTCTCCTCCATTATGGAATCACACTTATTTCTCCTTCATTATGGAATCACCTTTTTCTCTCTTCGATTATGGAATCACACTTTTCTCTACTTGATTATGGAATCATACTTATCTCTCCTCCATTATGGAATCACACTTATGTCTCCATCATTACGGAATCACAGTTATTACTGCTTCTTTAGGAATCATCGTTTTCTCTTCTCCTTTGTGGAATCACACTTATCTCTCCTTCATTATGGAATCACACTTGTCTCTCTTTCATTATGGAATGACTGTTTCCTCTCCTCAATTATGGAATCACAGTTTTCTCTTCTCCTTTGTGGAATCACACTTATCTCTCTTTCATTATGGAATGACCGTATTCTCTCCTCTATTATGGAATCACCGTTTTCTCTCCTCCATTATGAAACCACCGTATTCTCTTCTCCATTATGGAATCACTGTTTTCACTTCTCTATTATGGAATCACCGTTTTCTCTTCTCCATTATGGAATTAACGTTTCCTCTTCTCCATTATGGAATCACCGTTTTCTCTTCTCCTTTGTGGAATCACACTTATCTCTCTTTCATTATAGAATCAGACTTACCTCTCTTTCATTATGGAATCACACTTATCTCTCCTTCATTATGGAATCAGACTTATCTCTCCTTCATTATGGAATGACCGTTTTCTCCCCTCCATTATGGAATCACCGTTTTTTCTTCTTCATTATGGAATCACCGTTTGCTATTCTCCATTATGCAATCGCACTTATCTCTCCTTCATTATGGAATCACCGTTTTCACTTCTCTATTATGGAATCACCGTTTTCTCTTCTCCATTATGGAATCAACGTTTCCTCTTCTCCATTATGGAATCACCGTTTTCTCTTCTCCTTTGTGGAATGAGACTTACCTCTCTTTCATTATGGAATCACACTTATATCTCCTTCATATGGAATCACACTTATCTCTCCTTCATATGGAATCACACTTATCTCTCCTTCATATGGAATCACACTTATCTCTCCTTCATATGGAATCACACTTATCTCTCCTTCATATGGAATCACACTTATCTCTCCTTCATATGGAATCACACTTATCTCTCCTTCATTAAGGAATCACAGTTTTCTATTCTCCATAATGGAATCACCGTTTTCTCTTCTCCATAATGGAATCACCGTTTTCTCTTCTCCATAATGGAATCACCGTTTTCTCTTCTCCATAATGGAATCACCGTTTTCTCTTCTCTATTATGGAACAACACTTATCTCTCCTTCATTATGGAATCACCGTTTCCTCTCCCCCATTATGGAATCACTGTATTCTCTTCTCCATCATGGAATCACCGTATTGTCTTCTCTATTATGGAATCACAATTATATCCATTTCATTATGGAATCTGACTTATCTCTCTTTCATTATGGAATGACCGTATTCTCTCCTCCATTATGGAATGACCGTTTTCTCTCGTCCATTATGGAATCACCGTATTCTCTTCTCAATTATGGAATCAACGTTTTCTCATCTCTATTATGGAATCACCGTTTTCTCTTCTTCATTATGGAATCACCGTATTGTCTTCTCTATTAAGGAATCACACTTATATCCCCTTCATTATGGAATCACACTTATATCCCCTTCATTATGGAATCACACTTATCTCTCTTTCATTATGGAATGACCGTATTCTCTCCTCCATTATGGAATGACCGTTTTCTCTCGTCCATTATGGAATCACCGTATTCTCTTCTCATTTATGGAATCAACGTTTTCTCATCTCTATTATGGAATCACCGTTTTCTCTTCTTCATTATGGAATCACGGTTTTCTATTCTCCATTATGGAATCGCACTTATCTCTCCTTCATTATGGAATCAGACTTACCTCGCTTTCGTTATTGAATCAGACTTACCTCTCTTTCATTAGTGAATCAGACTTACCTCTCCTCCATTATGGAATGACCGTTTTCTCTCCTCCATTACGGAATCGCCGTATTCTCTTCTCCATTATGGAATCCCCGTTTTCTCTTCTCTATTATGGAACAACACTGATCTCTCCTTCATTATGGAATCATCGTTTCCTCTCCCCCATTATGGAATCACTGTATTCTCTTCTCCATCATGGAATCACCGTATTGTCTTCTCTATTATGGAATCACACTTATATCCATTTCATTATGGAATCTGACTTATCTCTCTTTCATTATGGAATGACCGTATTTTCTCCTCCATTACGGAATGACCGTTTTCTCTCCTCCATTATGGAATCACCGTTTTCTCTTCTCCATAATGGAATCACCGTTTCCTCTTCTTCATTATGGTGTCACCATTTTCTATTCTCCATTATGGAATCACCGTTTTCTCTTCTCCTTTGTGGAATCACACTTATCTTTCTTTCATTATGGAATCAGACTTACTTCTCTTTCATTATGGAATCAGACTTACCTCTCCTTCATTATGGAATCACACTTATCTCTCTTTCATTATCGAATGACCGTATTCTCTCCTCCATTACGGAATGACCGTTTTCTCTCCTCCGTTATGGATTCTCCATTTTCTCTTCTCCATTATGGATTCACCGTTTTCTTTTCTCCATTATTTAATCACCGTTTTCTGTTCTCCATTTTGGAATCACACTTATCTCTCCTTCATTAAGGAATCACCGTTTTTTCTTCTCCATTATGGAATCACGCTTATCTCTTCTACATATGGAATCACACTTATCTCTCCTTCATTAAGGAATCACAGTTTTCTCTTCTCCGTAATGGAATCACCGTTTTCTCTTCTCCATAATGGAACCACACTTATCTCCCCTCCATTAGGGAATCACTCTTATCTCTCCTTAATTATGGAATCACTATTTTCTCTCCTCCATTATGGAATCACACTTATTTCTCCTTCATTATGGAATCACCTTTTTCTCTCTTCGATTATGGAATCACACTTTTCTCTACTTGTTTATGGAATCATACTTATCTCTCCTCCATTATGGAATCACACTTATGTCTCCATCATTATGGAATCACAGTTATCACTGCTTCTTTAGGAATCATCGTTTTCTCTTCTCCTTTGTGGAACCACACTTATCTCTCCTTCATTATGGAATGACTGTTTCCTCTCCTCCATTATGGAATCACTTTTATCTCTTTTTCATTGTGGAATCACACTTATCTCTCTTTCATTATGGAATCACCGTTTTCTCTTCTGTATTATGGAATCACCGTTTTCTCTTCTTCATTATGGAATCAACGTTTCCTCTTCTCCATTATGGATTCACCGTTTTCTCTTCTCCTTTGTGGAATCACACTTATCTCTCTTTCATTATAGAATCAGACTTATCTCTCCTTCATTATGGAATGACCGTTTTCTCCCCTCCATTATGGAATCACCGTATTCTCTTCTCCATTATGGAATCGCCGTTTTTTCTTCATTATGGAATCACCGTTTGCTATTCTCCATTATGCAATCGCACTTATCTCGCCTTCATTATGGAATCACCGTTTTCACTTCTCTATTATGGAATCACCGTTTTATCTTCTCCATTATGGAATCAACGTTTCCTCTTCTCCATTATGGAATCACCGTTTTCTCTTCTCCTTTGTGGAATCAGACTTACCTCTCTTTCATTATGGAATCACACTTATCTCTCCTTCATATGGAATCACACTTATCTCTCCTCCATTAAGGAATCACAGTTTTCTCTTGTCCATAATGGAATCACCGTTTTCTCTTCTCCATAAGGAATCACCGTTTTCTCTTCTCCATAATGGAATCACACTTATCTCCCCTTCATTATGGAATCATCTTTTTCTCTCTTCGATTATGGAATCACACTTTTCTCTACTTGATTATGGAATCATACTTATCTCTCGTCCATTATGGAATCACACTTATGTCTCCATCATTATGGAATCACAGTTATCACTGCTTCTTTAGGAATCATCGTTTTCTCTTCTCCTTTGTGGAATCACACTTATCTCTCTTTCATTATGGAATGACTGTTTCCTCTCCTCCATTATGGAATCACTTTTATCTCTTTTTCATTATGGAATCACACTTATCTCTCTTTCATTATGGAATTACCGTATTCTCTCCTCCATTATGGAATCACCGTTTTCTCTCCTCCATTATGAAACCACCGTATTCTCTTCTCCATTATGGAATCACCGTTTTCACTTCTCTATTATGGAATCACCGTTTTCTCTTCTCCATTATGGAATGAACGTCTCTACTTCTCAATTATGGAATCACCGTTTTCTCTTCTCCTTTGTGGAATCAGACTTACCTCTCTTTCATTATGGAATCACACTTATCTCTCCTTCATTATGGAATCAGACTTATCTCTCCTTCATTATGGAATGACCGTTTTCTCCCCTTCGTTATGGAATCACCGTATTCTCTTCTCCATTAAGAAATCGCCGTTTTTTCTTCTTCATTATGTAATCACCGTTTTCTATTCTCCATTATGCAATCGCACTTATCTCTCCTTCATTATGGAATCAACCTTTCCTCTCGTCCATTATGGAATCACCATATCTTCTTCTCCATCATGGAATCACCATATCTTCTTCTCCATCATGGAATCACCATATCTTCTTCTCCATCGTGGAATCACCGTATTCTCTTCTCTATAATGGAATCACCGTTTTCTCTCCTCCATTATGGAATCACCGTATTCTCTTCTCCATTAAGGAATCATCGTTTTCACTTCTCTATTACGGAATCACCGTTTTCTCTTCTCCATTAAGGAATCACCGTTTTCTCTTCTTCATTATGGAATCACCGTTTTCTATTCTCCATTATGGAATCACCGTTTTCTCTTCTCTATTATGGAACAACACTTATCTCTCCTTCATTATGGAATCACCGTTACCTCTCCCCCATTATGGACTCACCGTATTCTCTTCTCCATCATGGAATCACCGTATTGTCTTCTCTATTATGGAATCACACTTATATCCCCTTCATTATGGAATCACACTTATCTCTCTTTCATTAAGGAATGACCGTATTCTCTCCTTCATTATGGAATGACCGTTTTCTCTCGTCCATTATGGAATCACCGTTTTCTCTTCTCCTTTGTGGAATCACACTTATCTTTCCTTCATTATGGAATCGCACTTGTCTCTCTTTCATTGTGGAATGACTGTTTTCTCTTCTCCATTATGGAATCACAGTTTTCTCTTCTCCTTTGTGGAATCACACTTATCTCTCCTTTATTATGGAATCACACTTGTCTCTCTTTCATTATGGAATGACTGTTTTCTCTCCTCCATTATGGAATCACCGTTTTCTCTTCTCCATAATGGAATCACACTTATCTCCCCATCATTATGAATCACACTTATCTCTCCTTTATTATGCAATCGCACTTATCTCTCCTTAATTATGAATCACTATTTTCTCTCCTCCATTAAGGAATCACACTTATTTCTCCTTCATTATGGAATCCCCTTTTTCTCTCTTCGATAATGGAATCACACTTATCTCTCCTCCATTATGGAATCACACTAATGTCTCCATCGTTACGGAATCACAGTTATCACTGCTTCTTTATGGAATCATCGTTTTCTCTTCTCCTGGGTGGAATCACACTTATCTCTCCTTCATTATGGAATCGCACTTGTCTCTCTTTCATTGTGGAATGACTGTTTTCTCTTCTCCATTATGGAATCACAGTTTTCTCTTCTCCTTTGTGGAATCACACTTATCTCTCCTTTATTATGGAATCACACTTGTCTCTCTTTCATTATGGAATGACTGTTTTCTCTCCTCCATTATGGAATCACCGTTTTCTCTTCTCCTTTGTGGAATCACACTTATCTTTCCTTCATTATGGAATCACACTTAACTCTCCTTCAATACTGAATCACAGTTTTCTCTTCTCCTTTATGGAATCACTTTTATCTCTTTTTCGTTATGAAATATCGCTTTTCTCTCCTTCATTATGGAATCACCGTATTCTCCTCTCCATTATGGAATCACAGTTTTCTCTTCTCCATTATGGAATCACTGTTTTCCCTTCTCCATTATAGAATCACCGCTTTCTCTTCTTCATTATGGAATCACCGTTTTCTCTTCTCCTTTGTGGAATCACTCTTATCTCTCCCTGATTATGGAATCAGACTTATCTCTCTTTCATTATGGAATGACCGTATTCTCTCTTCCATTGTGGAATGACCGTTTTCTCTCCTCCATTATGGAACCACCGTATTCCCTTCTGCATTATAGAATCACCGTTTTCTCTTCTCCATTATGGAATCACCGTTTCCTCTTCTTCATTATGGAATCACCATTTTCTATTCTCCATTATGGAATCACCGATTTCTCTTCTCCTTTGTTGAATCACACTTATCTCTCTTTCATTATGGAATCAGACTTACCTCTCTTTCATTATGGAATCAGACTTACCTCTCTTTCATTATGGAATGACTGTTTTCTCTCCCCCATTATGGAATCACCATTTTCTCTTCTCCTTTGTGGAATCACACTTATCTCTCCTTGATTATATAGTCAGACTTATCTCTCTTTCATGATAAAATGACCGTATTCACACCTCCATTACGGAATGACCGTTTGCTCTCCTCCATTATGGAACCACCGTATTCTCTTCTCCATTATGGAATCACCGTTTTCACTTCTCTATTATGGAATCACCGTTTTCTCTTCTCCATTATGGAATCACCGTTTTCTCTTCTCCATAATGGAATCACCGTTTTCTCTTCTCTATTATGGAACAACACTTATCTCTCCTTCATTATGGAATCACCGTTTCCTCTCCCCCATTATGGAATCACTGTATTCTCTTCTCCATCATGGAATCACCGTATTGTCTTCTCTATTATGGAATCACAATTATATCCATTTCATTGTGGAATCTGACTTATCTCTCTTTCATTATGGAATGACCGTATTCTCTCCTCCATTATGGAATGACCGTTTTCTCTCGTCCATTATGGAATCACCGTATTCTCTTCTCAATTATGGAATCAACGTTTTCTCATCTCTATTATGGAATCACCGTTTTCTCTTCTTCATTATGGAATCACCGTATTGTCTTCTCTATTAAGGAATCACACTTATATCCCCTTCATTATGGAATCACACTTATATCCCCTTCATTATGGAATCACACTTATCTCTCTTTCATTATGGAATGACCGTATTCTCTCCTCCATTATGGAATGACCGTTTTCTCTCGTCCATTATGGAATCACCGTATTCTCTTCTCATTTATGGAATCAACGTTTTCTCATCTCTATTATGGAATCACCGTTTTCTCTTCTTCATTATGGAATCACGGTTTTCTATTCTCCATTATGGAATCGCACTTATCTCTCCTTCATTATGGAATCAGACTTACCTCGCTTTCGTTATTGAATCAGACTTACCTCTCTTTCATTAGTGAATCAGACTTACCTCTCCTCCATTATGGAATGACCGTTTTCTCTCCTCCATTATGGAATCGCCGTATTCTCTTCTCCATTATGGAATCCCCGTTTTCTCTTCTCTATTATGGAACAACACTGATCTCTCCTTCATTATGGAATCATCGTTTCCTCTCCCCCATTATGGAATCACTGTATTCTCTTCTCCATCATGGAATCACCGTATTGTCTTCTCTATTATGGAATCACACTTATATCCATTTCATTATGGAATCTGACTTATCTCTCTTTCATTATGGAATGACCGTATTTTCTCCTCCATTACGGAATGACCGTTTTCTCTCCTCCATTATGGAATCACCGTTTTCTCTTCTCCATAATGGAATCACCGTTTCCTCTTCTTCATTATGGTGTCACCATTTTCTATTCTCCATTATGGAATCACCGTTTTCTCTTCTCCTTTGTGGAATCACACTTATCTTTCTTTCATTATGGAATCAGACTTACCTCTCTTTCATTATGGAATCAGACTTACCTCTCCTTCATTATGGAATCACACTTATCTCTCTTTCATTATCGAATGACCGTATTCTCTCCTCCATTACGGAATGACCGTTTTCTCTCCTCCGTTATGGATTCACCGTTTTCTTTTCTCCATTATTTAATCACCGTTTTCTGTTCTCCATTTTGGAATCACACTTATCTCTCCTTCATTAAGGAATCACCGTTTTTTCTTCTCCATTATGGAATCACGCTTATCTCTTCTACATATGGAATCACACTTATCTCTCCTTCATTAAGGAATCACAGTTTTCTCTTCTCCGTAATGGAATCACCGTTTTCTCTTCTCCATAATGGAACCACACTTATCTCCCCTCCATTAGGGAATCACTCTTATCTCTCCTTAATTATGGAATCACTATTTTCTCTCCTCCATTATGGAATCACACTTATTTCTCCTTCATTATGGAATCACCTTTTTCTCTCTTCGATTATGGAATCACACTTTTCTCTACTTGTTTATGGAATCATACTTATCTCTCCTCCATTATGGAATCACACTTATGTCTCCATCATTATGGAATCACAGTTATCACTGCTTCTTTAGGAATCATCGTTTTCTCTTCTCCTTTGTGGAACCACACTTATCTCTCCTTCATTATGGAATGACTGTTTCCTCTCCTCCATTATGGAATCACTTTTATCTCTTTTTCATTGTGGAATCACACTTATCTCTCTTTCATTATGGAATCACCGTTTTCACTTCTGTATTATGGAATCACCGTTTTCTCTTCTTCATTATGGAATCAACGTTTCCTCTTCTCCATTATGGATTCACCGTTTTCTCTTCTCCTTTGTGGAATCACACTTATCTCTCTTTCATTATAGAATCAGACTTATCTCTCCTTCATTATGGAATGACCGTTTTCTCCCCTCCATTATGGAATCACCGTATTCTCTTCTCCATTATGGAATCGCCGTTTTTTCTTCATTATGGAATCACCGTTTGCTATTCTCCATTATGCAATCGCACTTATCTCGCCTTCATTATGGAATCACCGTTTTCACTTCTCTATTATGGAATCACCGTTTTATCTTCTCCATTATGGAATCAACGTTTCCTCTTCTCCATTATGGAATCACCGTTTTCTCTTCTCCTTTGTGGAATCAGACTTACCTCTCTTTCATTATGGAATCACACTTATCTCTCCTTCATATGGAATCACACTTATCTCTCCTCCATTAAGGAATCACAGTTTTCTCTTGTCCATAATGGAATCACCGTTTTCTCTTCTCCATAATGGAATCACCGTTTTCTCTTCTCCATAATGGAATCACACTTATCTCCCCTTCATTATGGAATCATCTTTTTCTCTCTTCGATTATGGAATCACACTTTTCTCTACTTGATTATGGAATCATACTTATCTCTCGTCCATTATGGAATCACACTTATGTCTCCATCATTATGGAATCACAGTTATCACTGCTTCTTTAGGAATCATCGTTTTCTCTTCTCCTTTGTGGAATCACACTTATCTCTCTTTCATTATGGAATGACTGTTTCCTCTCCTCCATTATGGAATCACTTTTATCTCTTTTTCATTATGGAATCACACTTATCTCTCTTTCATTATGGAATTACCGTATTCTCTCCTCCATTATGGAATCACCGTTTTCTCTCCTCCATTATGAAACCACCGTATTCTCTTCTCCATTATGGAATCACCGTTTTCACTTCTCTATTATGGAATCACCGTTTTCTCTTCTCCATTATGGAATGAACGTCTCTACTTCTCAATTATGGAATCACCGTTTTCTCTTCTCCTTTGTGGAATCAGACTTACCTCTCTTTCATTATGGAATCACACTTATCTCTCCTTCATTATGGAATCAGACTTATCTCTCCTTCATTATGGAATGACCGTTTTCTCCCCTTCGTTATGGAATCACCGTATTCTCTTCTCCATTAAGAAATCGCCGTTTTTTCTTCTTCATTATGTAATCACCGTTTTCTATTCTCCATTATGCAATCGCACTTATCTCTCCTTCATTATGGAATCAACCTTTCCTCTCGTCCATTATGGAATCACCATATCTTCTTCTCCATCATGGAATCACCATATCTTCTTCTCCATCATGGAATCACCATATCTTCTTCTCCATCGTGGAATCACCGTATTCTCTTCTCTATAATGGAATCACCGTTTTCTCTCCTCCATTATGGAATCACCGTATTCTCTTCTCCATTAAGGAATCATCGTTTTCACTTCTCTATTACGGAATCACCGTTTTCTCTTCTCCATTAAGGAATCACCGTTTTCTCTTCTTCATTATGGAATCACCGTTTTCTATTCTCCATTACGGAATCACCGTTTTCTCTTCTCTATTATGGAACAACACTTATCTCTCCTTCATTATGGAATCACCGTTACCTCTCCCCCATTATGGACTCACCGTATTCTCTTCTCCATCATGGAATCACCGTATTGTCTTCTCTATTATGGAATCACACTTATATCCCCTTCATTATGGAATCACACTTATCTCTCTTTCATTAAGGAATGACCGTATTCTCTCCTTCATTATGGAATGACCGTTTTCTCTCGTCCATTATGGAATCACCGTATTCTCTTCTCAATTATGGAATCAACGTTTTCTCATCTCTATTATGGAATCACCGTTTTCTCTTCTTCATTATGGAATCACGGTTTTCTATTCTCCATTATGGAATCGCACTTATCTCTCCTTCATTATGGAATCAGACTCACCTCGCTTTCGTTATTCAATCAGACTTACCTCTCCTCCATTATGGAATGACCGTTTTCTCTCCTCCATTATGGAATCACAGTTATTACTGCTTCTTTAGGAATCATCGTTTTCTCTTCTCCTTTGTGGAATCACACTTATCTGTCCTTCATTATGGAATCACACTTGTCTCTCTTTCATTATGGAATGACTGTTTCCTCTCCTCAATTATGGAATCTTTTTTATCTCTTTTTCATTGTGGAATCACACTTATCTCTCTTTCATTATGGAATGACCGTATTCTCTCCTCTATTATGGAATCACCGTTTTCTCTCCTCCATTATGAAACCACCGTATTCTCTTCTCCATTATGGAATCACTGTTTTCACTTCTCTATTATGGAATCACCGTTTTCTCTTCTCCATTATGGAATTAACGTTTCCTCTTCTCCATTATGGAATCACCGTTTTCTCTTCTCCTTTGTGGAATCACACTTATCTCTCTTTCATTATAGAATCAGACTTACCTCTCTTTCATTATGGAATCACACTTATCTCTCCTTCATTATGGAATCAGACTTATCTCTCCTTCATTATGGAATGACCGTTTTCTCCCCTCCATTATGGAATCACCGAATTCTCTTCTCCATTATGGAATCGCCGTTTTTTCTTCTTCATTATGGAATCACCGTTTGCTATTCTCCATTATGCAATCGCACTTATCTCTCCTTCATTATGGAATCACCGTTTTCACTTCTCTATTATGGAATCACCGTTTTCTCTTCCCCATTATGGAATCAACGTTTCCTCTTCTCCATTATGGAATCACCGTTTTCTCTTCTCCTTTGTGGAATGAGACTTACCTCTCTTTCATTATGGAATCACACTTATCTCTCCTTCATATGGAATCACACTTATCTCTCCTTCATATGGAATCACACTTATCTCTCCTTCATATGGAATCACACTTATCTCTCCTTCATATGGAATCACACTTATCTCTCCTTCATATGGAATCACACTTATCTCTCCTTCATTAAGGAATCACAGTTTTCTCTTCTCCATAATGGAATCACCGTTTTCTCTTCCCCATAATGGAATCACCGTTTTCTCTTCTCCATAATGGAATCACCGTTTTCTCTTCTCCATAATGGAATCACCGTTTTCTCTTCTCTATTATGGAACAACACTTATCTCTCCTTCATTATGGAATCACCGTTACCTCTCCCCCATTATGGACTCACCGTATTCTCTTCTCCATCATGGCATCACCGTATTGTCTTCTCTATTATGGAATCACACTTATATCTCCTTCATTATGGAATCACACTTATCTCTCTTTCATTATGGAATGACCGTATTCTCTCCTCCATTATGGAATGACCGTTTTCTCTCGTCCATTATGGAATCACCGTATTCTCTTCTCAATTATGGAATCAACGTTTTCTCATCTCTATTATGGAATCACCGTTTTCTCTTCTTCATTATGGAATCACGGTTTTCTATTCTCCATTATGGAATCGCACTTATCTCTCCTTCATTATGGAATCAGACTTACCTCGCTTTCGTTATTGAATCAGACTTACCTCTCCTCCATTATGGAATGACCGTTTTCTCTCCTCCATTAATGAATCACCGTTTTCTCTTCTTCATTATGGAATCACCGTTTTCTATTCTCCATTATGGAATCACCGTTTTCTCTTCTCTATTATGGAACAACACTTATCTCTCCTTCATTATGGAATCACCGTTTCCTCTCCCCCATTATGGAATCACTGTATTCTCTTCTCCATCATGGAATCACCGTATTGTCTTCTCTATTATGGAATCACAATTATATCCATTTCATTATGGAATCTGACTTATCTCTCTTTCATTATGGAATGACCGTTTTCTCTCGTCCATTATGGAATCACCGTATTCTCTTCTCAATTATGGAATCAACGTTTTCTCATCTCTATTATGGAATCACCGTTTTCTCTTCTTCATTATGGAATCACCGTATTGTCTTCTCTATTAAGGAATCACACTTATATCCCCTTCATTATGGAATCACACTTATATCCCCTTCATTAAGGAATCACACTTATCTCTCTTTCATTATGGAATGACCGTATTCTCTCCTCCATTATGGAATGACCGTTTTCTCTCGTCCATTATGGAATCACCGTATTCTCTTCTCATTTATGGAATCAACGTTTTCTCATCTCTATTATGGAATCACCGTTTTCTCTTCTTCATTATGGAATCACGGTTTTCTATTCTCCATTATGGAATCGCACTTATCTCTCCTTCATTATGGAATCAGACTTACCTCGCTTTCGTTATTGAATCAGACTTACCTCTCTTTCATTAGTGAATCAGACTTACCTCTCCTCCATTATGGAATGAACGTTTTCTCTCCTCCATTATGGAATCGCCGTATTCTCTTCTCCATTATGGAATCCCCGTTTTCTCTTCTCTATTATGGAACAACACTGATCTCTCCTTCATTATGGAATCATCGTTTCCTCTCCCCCATTATGGAATCACTGTATTCTCTTCTCCATCATGGAATCACCGTATTGTCTTCTCTATTATGGAATCACACTTATATCCATTTCATTATGGAATCTGACTTATCTCTCTTTCATTATGGAATGACCGTATTTTCTCCTCCATTACGGAATGACCGTTTTCTCTCCTCCATTATGGAATCACCGTTTTCTCTTCTCCATAATGGAATCACCGTTTCCTCTTCTTCATTATGGTGTCACCATTTTCTATTCTCCATTATGGAATCACCGTTTTCTCTTCTCCTTTGTGGAATCACACTTATCTTTCTTTCATTATGGAATCAGACTTACCTCTCTTTCATTATGGAATCAGACTTACCTCTCCTTCATTATGGAATCACACTTATCTCTCTTTCATTATCGAATGACCGTATTCTCTCCTCCATTACGGAATGACCGTTTTCTCTCTTCCGTTATGGATTCTCCATTTTCTCTTCTCCATTATGGATTCACCGTTTTCTTTTCTCCATTATTTAATCACCGTTTTCTCTTCTCCATTTTGGAATCACACTTATCTCTCCTTCATTAAGGAATCACCGTTTTTTCTTCTCCATTATGGAATCACGCTTATCTCTTCTACATATGGAATCACACTTATCTCTCCTTCATTAAGGAATCACAGTTTTCTCTTCTCCATAATGGAATCACCGTTTTCTCTTCTCCGTAATGGAATCACCGTTTTCTCTTCTCCATAATGGAACCACACTTATCTCCCCTCCATTAGGGAATCACTCTTATCTCTCCTTAATTATGGAATCACTATTTTCTCTCCTCCATTATGTAATCACACTTATTTCTCCTTCATTATGGAATCACCTTTTTCTCTCTTCGATTATGGAATCACACTTTTCTCTACTTGTTTATGGAATCATACTTATCTCTCCTCCATTATGGAATCACACTTATGTCTCCATCATTATGGAATCACAGTTATCACTGCTTCTTTAGGAATCATCGTTTTCTCTTCTCCTTTGTGGAACCACACTTATCTCTCCTTCATTATGGAATGACCGTTTTCTCCCCTCCATTATGGAATCACCGTATTCTCTTCTCCATTATGGAATCGCCGTTTTTTCTTCATTATGGAATCACCGTTTGCTATTCTCCATTATGCAATCGCACTTATCTCGCCTTCATTATGGAATCACCGTTTTCACTTCTCTATTATGGAATCACCGTTTTATCTTCTCCATTATGGAATCAACGTTTCCTCTTCTCCATTATGGAATCACCGTTTTCTCTTCTCCTTTGTGGAATCAGACTTACCTCTCTTTCATTATGGAATCACACTTATCTCTCCTTCATATGGAATCACACTTATCTCTCCTTCATATGGAATCACACTTATCTCTCCTTCATTAAGGAATCACAGTTTTCTCTTGTCCATAATGGAATCACCGTTTTCTCTTCTCCATAATGGAATCACCGTTTTCTCTTCTCCATAATGGAATCACACTTATCTCCCCTTCATTATGGAATCACTCTTATCTCTCCTTAATTATGGAATCACTATTTTCTCTCCTCCATTAGGGAATCACACTTATTTCTCCTTCATTATGGAATCATCTTTTTCTCTCTTCGATTATGGAATCACACTTTTCTCTACTTGATTATGGAATCATACTTATCTCTCGTCCATTATGGAATCACACTTATGTCTCCATCATTATGGAATCACAGTTATCACTGCTTCTTTAGGAATCATCGTTTTCTCTTCTCCTTTGTGGAATCACACTTATCTGTCTTTCATTATGGAATGACTGTTTCCTCTCCTCCATTATGGAATCACTTTTATCTCTTTTTCATTATGGAATCACACTTATCTCTCTTTCATTATGGAATTACCGTATTCTCTCCTCCATTATGGAATCACCGTTTTCTCTCCTCCATTATGAAACCACCGTATTCTCTTCTCCATTATGAAATCACCGTTTTCACTTCTCTATTATGGAATCACCGTTTTCTCTTCTCCATTATGGAATGAACGTCTCTACTTCTCAATTATGGAATCACCGTTTTCTCTTCTCCTTTGTGGAATCAGACTTACCTCTCTTTCATTATGGAATCACACTTATCTCTCCTTCATTATGGAATCAGACTTATCTCTCCTTCATTATGGAATGACCGTTTTCTCCCCTTCGTTATGGAATCACCGTATTCTCTTCTCCATTAAGAAATCGCCGTTTTTTCTTCTTCATTATGGAATCACCGTTTTCTATTCTCCATTATGCAATCGCACTTATCTCTCCTTCATTATGGAATCAACCTTTCCTCTCGTCCATTATGGAATCACCATATCTTCTTCTCCATCATGGAATCACCATATCTTCTTCTCCATCATGGAATCACCATATCTTCTTCTCCATCGTGGAATCACCGTATTCTCTTCTCTATAATGGAATCACCGTTTTCTCTCCTCCATTATGGAATCACCGTATTCTCTTCTCCATTAAGGAATCATCGTTTTCACTTCTCTATTACGGAATCACCGTTTTCTCTTCTCCATTAAGGAATCACCGTTTTCTCTTCTTCATTATGGAATCACCGTTTTCTATTCTCCATTATGGAATCACTGTTTTCTCTTCTCTATTATGGAACAACACTTATCTCTCCTTCATTATGGAATCACCGTTACCTCTCCCCCATTATGGACTCACCGTATTCTCTTCTCCATCATGGAATCACGGTATTGTCTTCTCTATTATGGAATCACACTTATATCCCCTTCATTATGGAATCACACTTATCTCTCTTTCATTAAGGAATGACCGTATTCTCTCCTTCATTATGGAATGACCGTTTTCTCTCGTCCATTATGGAATCACCGTATTCTCTTCTCAATTATGGAATCAACGTTTTCTCATCTCTATTATGGAATCACCGTTTTCTCTTCTTCATTATGGAATCACGGTTTTCTATTCTCCATTATGGAATCGCACTTATCTCTCCTTCGTTATGGAATCAGACTCACCTCGCTTTCGTTATTCAATCAGACTTACCTCTCCTCCATTATGGAATGACCGTTTTCTCTCCTCCATTATGGAATCACCGTATTCTCTTCTCCGTTATGGAATCCCCGTTTTCTCTTCTCTATTATGGAACAACACTTATCTCTCCTTCATTATGGAATCACCGTTTCCTCTCCCCCATTATGGAATGACTGTATTCTCTTCTCCATCATGGAATCACCGTATTGTCTTCTCTATTATGGAATCACACTTATATCCATTTCATTATGGAATCTGACTTATCTCTCTTTCATTATGGAATGACCGTATTCTCTCCTCCATTACGGAATGACCGTTTTCTCTCCTCCATTATGGAATCACCGTTTTCTCTTCTCTATTATGGAATCACCGTTTTCTCTTCTTCATTATGGAATCACCGTTTTCTATTCACCATTATGGAATCAATGTTTTTTCTTCTCCTTTGTGTAATCACACTTATCTCTCCTTCATTACGGAATCCGACTTATCTCTCTTTCATTATCGAATGACCGTATTCTCTCCTCCATTACGGAATTACCGTTTTTTCTCCTCCATTACGGAATTACCGTTTTTTCTCCTCCGTTATGGAATCACCGTATTCTCTTCTCCATTATGGAATCCCCGTTTACTCTTCTCTATTATGGAATCACCGTTTTCTCTTCTCCATTATGGAATCGCCATTTTCTATTCTCCATTATGGAATCACCGTTTTCTTTTCTCCATTATGGAATCACCGTTTTCTCTTCTCCATTTTGGAATCACACTTATCTCTCCTTCATTATGGAATCACACTTATCTCTCCTTCATTAAGGAATCACCGTTTTTTCTTCTCCATTATGAAATCACGCTTATCTCTTCTTCATATGGAATCACACTCCTTCATTAAGGAATCACAGTTTTCTCTTCTCCATAATGGAATCACCGTTTTCTCTTCTCCATTTTGGAATCACACATATCTCCCCTCCATTATGGAATCACTCTTATCTCTCCTTAATTATGGAATCACTATTTTCTCTCCTCCATTATGGAATCACCTTTTTCTATCTTCGATTATGGAATCACACTTTTCTCTACTTGATTATGGAATCATACTTATCTCTCCCCCATTATGGAATCACACTTATGTCTCCATCATTATGGAATCACAGTTATCACTGCTTCTTTAGGAATCATCGTTTTCTCTTCTCCTTTGTGGAATCACACTTATCTCTCCTTCATTATGGAATCACAATTGTCTCTCTTTCATTATGTAATGACTGTTTCCTCTCCTCCATTATGGAATCACTTTTATCTCTTTTTCATTGTGGAATCACACTTAACTCTCTTTCATTATGGAATGACCGTATTCTCTCCTCTATTATGGAATCACCGTTTTCTCTCCTCCATTATGAAACCACCGTATTCTCTTCTCCTTTATGGAATCACCGTTTTCACTTCTCTATTATGGAATCACCGTTTTCTCTTCTCCATTATGGAATCAACGTTTCCTCTTCTCCATTATGGAATCACCGTTTTCTCTTCTTCTTTGTGGAATCACACTTATCTCTCTTTCATTATAGAATCAGACTTACCTCTCTTTCATTATGGAATCACACTTATCTCTCCTTCATTATGGAATCAGTCTTATCTCTCCTTCATTATGGAATGACCGTTTTCTCCCCTCCATTATGGAATCACCGTATTCTCTTCTCCATTATGGAATCGCCGTTTTTTCTTCTTCATTATGGAATCACCGTTTGCTATTCTCCATTATGCAATCGCACTTATCTCTCCTTCATTATGGAATCACCGTTTCCTCTCGTCCATTATGGAATCACCATATCTTCTTCTCCATCATGGAATCACCGTTTCCTCTCGTCGATTATGGAATCACACTTATCTCTCCTTCATTATGGAATCAGACTTATCTCTCCTTCATTATGGAATGACCGTTTTCTCCCCTTCATTATGGAATGACCGTTTTCTCCCCTTCATTATGGAATCACCGTATTCTCTTCTCCATTAAGAAATCGCCGTTTTTTCTTCTTCATTATGGAATCACCGTTTTCTATTCTCCATTATGCAATCGCACTTATCTCTCCTTCATTATGGAATCAACCTTTCCTCTCGTCCATTATGGAATCACCATATCTTCTTCTCCATCATGGAATCACCGTTTCCTCTCGTCTATTATGGAATCACACTTATCTCTCCTCCATTAAGGAATCACCGTTTTCTCTCGTCCATTATGGAATCACCGTATTCTCTTCTCATTTATGGAATCAACGTTTTCTCATCTCTATTATGGAATCACCGTTTTCTCTTCTTCATTATGGAATCACGGTTTTCTATTCTCCATTATGGAATCGCACTTATCTCTCCTTCATTATGGAATCAGACTCACCTCGCTTTCGTTATTCAATCAGACTTACCTCTCCTCCATTATGGAATGACCGTTTTCTCTCCTCCATTATGGAATCACAGTTATTACTGCTTCTTTAGGAATCATCGTTTTCTCTTCTCCTTTGTGGAATCACACTTATCTCTCCTTCATTATGGAATCACACTTGTCTCTCTTTCATTATGGAATGACTGTTTCCTCTCCTCAATTATGGAATCTTTTTTATCTCTTTTTCATTGTGGAATCACACTTATCTCTCTTTCATTATGGAATGACCGTATTCTCTCCTCTATTATGGAATCACCGTTTTCTCTCCTCCATTATGAAACCACCGTATTCTCTTCTCCATTATGGAATCACTGTTTTCACTTCTCTATTATGGAATCACCGTTTTCTCTTCTCCATTATGGAATTAACGTTTCCTCTTCTCCATTATGGAATCACCGTTTTCCCTTCTCCTTTGTGGAATCACACTTATCTCTCTTTCATTATAGAATCAGACTTACCTCTCTTTCATTATGGAATCACACTTATCTCTCCTTCATTATGGAATCAGACTTATCTCTCCTTCATTATGGAATGACCGTTTTCTCCCCTCCATTATGGAATCACCGAATTCTCTTCTCCATTATGGAATCGCCGTTTTTTCTTCTTCATTATGGAATCACCGTTTGCTATTCTCCATTATGCAATCGCACTTATCTCTCCTTCATTATGCAATCGCACTTATCTCTCCTTCATTATGGAATCACCGTTTTCACTTCTCTATTATGGAATCACCGTTTTCTCTTCTCCATTATGGAATCAACGTTTCCTCTTCTCCATTATGGAATCACCGTTTTCTCTTCTCCTTTGTGGAATGAGACTTACCTCTCTTTCATTATGGAATCACACTTATCTCTCCTTCATATGGAATCACACTTATCTCTCCTTCATATGGAATCACACTTATCTCTCCTTCATATGGAATCACACTTATCTCTCCTTCATATGGAATCACACTTATCTCTCCTTCATTAAGGAATCACAGTTTTCTCTTCTCCATAATGGAATCACCGTTTTCTCTTCTCCATAATGGAATCACCGTTTTCTCTTCTCCATAATGGAATCACCGTTTTCTCTTCTCCATAATGGAATCACCGTTTTCTCTTCTCCATAATGGAATCACCGTTTTCTCTTCTCTATTATGGAACAACACTTATCTCTCCTTCATTATGGAATCACCGTTACCTCTCCCCCATTATGGACTCACCGTATTCTCTTCTCCATCATGGCATCACCGTATTGTCTTCTCTATTATGGAATCACACTTATATCTCCTTCATTATGGAATCACACTTATCTCTCTTTCATTATGGAATGACCGTATTCTCTCCTCCATTATGGAATGACCGTTTTCTCTCGTCCATTATGGAATCACCGTATTCTCTTCTCAATTATGGAATCAACGTTTTCTCATCTCTATTATGGAATCACCGTTTTCTCTTCTTCATTATGGAATCACGGTTTTCTATTCTCCATTATGGAATCGCACTTATCTCTCCTTCATTATGGAATCAGACTTACCTCGCTTTCGTTATTGAATCAGACTTACCTCTCCTCCATTATGGAATGACCGTTTTCTCTCCTCCATTATGGAATCACCGTTTTCTCTTCTCCATTAATGAATCACCGTTTTCTCTTCTTCATTATGGAATCACCGTTTTCTATTCTCCATTATGGAATCACCGTTTTCTCTTCTCTATTATGGAACAACACTTATCTCTCCTTCATTATGGAATCACCGTTTCCTCTCCCCCATTATGGAATCACTGTATTCTCTTCTCCATCATGGAATCACCGTATTGTCTTCTCTATTATGGAATCACAATTATATCCATTTCATTATGGAATCTGACTTATCTCTCTTTCATTATGGAATGACCGTATTCTCTCCTCCATTATGGAATGACCGTTTTCTCTCGTCCATTATGGAATCACCGTATTCTCTTCTCAATTATGGAATCAACGTTTTCTCATCTCTATTATGGAATCACCGTTTTCTCTTCTTCATTATGGAATCACCGTATTGTCTTCTCTATTAAGGAATCACACTTATATCCCCTTCATTATGGAATCACACTTATATCCCCTTCATTAAGGAATCACACTTATCTCTCTTTCATTATGGAATGACCGTATTCTCTCCTCCATTATGGAATGACCGTTTTCTCTCGTCCATTATGGAATCACCGTATTCTCTTCTCATTTATGGAATCAACGTTTTCTCATCTCTATTATGGAATCACCGTTTTCTCTTCTTCATTATGGAATCACGGTTTTCTATTCTCCATTATGGAATCGCACTTATCTCTCCTTCATTATGGAATCAGACTTACCTCGCTTTCGTTATTGAATCAGACTTACCTCTCTTTCATTAGTGAATCAGACTTACCTCTCCTCCATTATGGAATGACCGTTTTCTCTCCTCCATTATGGAATCGCCGTATTCTCTTCTCCATTATGGAATCCCCGTTTTCTCTTCTCTATTATGGAACAACACTGATCTCTCCTTCATTATGGAATCATCGTTTCCTCTCCCCCATTATGGAATCACTGTATTCTCTTCTCCATCATGGAATCACCGTATTGTCTTCTCTATTATGGAATCACACTTATATCCATTTCATTATGGAATCTGACTTATCTCTCTTTCATTATGGAATGACCGTATTTTCTCCTCCATTACGGAATGACCGTTTTCTCTCCTCCATTATGGAATCACCGTTTTCTCTTCTCCATAATGGAATCACCGTTTCCTCTTCTTCATTATGGTGTCACCATTTTCTATTCTCCATTATGGAATCACCGTTTTCTCTTCTCCTTTGTGGAATCACACTTATCTTTCTTTCATTATGGAATCAGACTTACCTCTCTTTCATTATGGAATCAGACTTACCTCTCCTTCATTATGGAATCACACTTATCTCTCTTTCATTATCGAATGACCGTATTCTCTCCTCCATTATGGAATGACCGTATTCTCTCCTCCATTACGGAATGACCGTTTTCTCTCCTCCATTATGGAATCACCGTTTTCTCTTCTCTATTATGGAATCACCGTTTTCTCTTCTTCATTATGGAATCACCGTTTTCTATTCACCATTATGGAATCAATGTTTTTTCTTCTCCTTTGTGTAATCACACTTATCTCTCCTTCATTACGGAATCCGACTTATCTCTCTTTCATTATCGAATGACCGTATTCTCTCCTCCATTACGGAATTACCGTTTTTTCTCCTCCATTACGGAATTACCGTTTTTTCTCCTCCGTTATGGAATCACCGTATTCTCTTCTCCATTATGGAATCCCCGTTTACTCTTCTCTATTATGGAATCACCGTTTTCTCTTCTCCATTATGGAATCGCCATTTTCTATTCTCCATTATGGAATCACCGTTTTCTTTTCTCCATTATGGAGTCACCGTTTTCTCTTCTCCATTTTGGAATCACACTTATCTCTCCTTCATTATGGAATCACACTTATCTCTCCTTCATTAAGGAATCACCGTTTTTTCTTCTCCATTATGAAATCACGCTTATCTCTTCTTCATATGGAATCACACTCCTTCATTAAGGAATCACAGTTTTCTCTTCTCCATAATGGAATCACCGTTTTCTCTTCTCCATTTTGGAATCACACATATCTCCCCTCCATTATGGAATCACTCTTATCTCTCCTTAATTATGGAATCACTATTTTCTCTCCTCCATTATGGAATCACCTTTTTCTATCTTCGATTATGGAATCACACTTTTCTCTACTTGATTATGGAATCATACTTATCTCTCCCCCATTATGGAATCACACTTATGTCTCCATCATTATGGAATCACAGTTATCACTGCTTCTTTAGGAATCATCGTTTTCTCTTCTCCTTTGTGGAATCACACTTATCTCTCCTTCATTATGGAATCACAATTGTCTCTCTTTCATTATGTAATGACTGTTTCCTCTCCTCCATTATGGAATCACTTTTATCTCTTTTTCATTGTGGAATCACACTTAACTCTCTTTCATTATGGAATGACCGTATTCTCTCCTCTATTATGGAATCACCGTTTTCTCTCCTCCATTATGAAACCACCGTATTCTCTTCTCCTTTATGGAATCACCGTTTTCACTTCTCTATTATGGAATCACCGTTTTCTCTTCTCCATTATGGAATCAACGTTTCCTCTTCTCCATTATGGAATCACCGTTTTCTCTTCTTCTTTGTGGAATCACACTTATCTCTCTTTCATTATAGAATCAGACTTACCTCTCTTTCATTATGGAATCACACTTATCTCTCCTTCATTATGGAATCAGTCTTATCTCTCCTTCATTATGGAATGACCGTTTTCTCCCCTCCATTATGGAATCACCGTATTCTCTTCTCCATTATGGAATCGCCGTTTTTTCTTCTTCATTATGGAATCACCGTTTGCTATTCTCCATTATGCAATCGCACTTATCTCTCCTTCATTATGGAATCACCGTTTCCTCTCGTCCATTATGGAATCACCATATCTTCTTCTCCATCATGGAATCACCGTTTCCTCTCGTCGATTATGGAATCACACTTATCTCTCCTTCATTATGGAATCAGACTTATCTCTCCTTCATTATGGAATGACCGTTTTCTCCCCTTCATTATGGAATGACCGTTTTCTCCCCTTCATTATGGAATCACCGTATTCTCTTCTCCATTAAGAAATCGCCGTTTTTTCTTCTTCATTATGGAATCACCGTTTTCTATTCTCCATTATGCAATCGCACTTATCTCTCCTTCATTATGGAATCAACCTTTCCTCTCGTCCATTATGGAATCACCATATCTTCTTCTCCATCATGGAATCACCGTTTCCTCTCGTCGATTATGGAATCACACTTATCTCTCCTCCATTAAGGAATCACCGTTTTCTCTCGTCCATTATGGAATCACCGTATTCTCTTCTCATTTATGGAATCAACGTTTTCTCATCTCTATTATGGAATCACCGTTTTCTCTTCTTCATTATGGAATCACGGTTTTCTATTCTCCATTATGGAATCGCACTTATCTCTCCTTCATTATGGAATCAGACTCACCTCGCTTTCGTTATTCAATCAGACTTACCTCTACTCCATTATGGAATGACCGTTTTCTCTCCTCCATTATGGAATCACCGTTTTCTATTCACCATTATGGAATCAATGTTTTTTCTTCTCCTTTGTGTAATCACACTTATCTCTCCTTCATTACGGAATCCGACTTATCTCTCTTTCATTATCGAATGACCGTATTCTCTCCTCCATTACGGAATTACCGTTTTTTCTCCTCCATTACGGAATTACCGTTTTTTCTCCTCCGTTATGGAATCACCGTATTCTCTTCTCCATTATGGAATCCCCGTTTACTCTTCTCTATTATGGAATCACCGTTTTCTCTTCTCCATTATGGAATCGCCATTTTCTATTCTCCATTATGGAATCACCGTTTTCTTTTCTCCATTATGGAGTCACCGTTTTCTCTTCTCCATTTTGGAATCACACTTATCTCTCCTTCATTATGGAATCACACTTATCTCTCCTTCATTAAGGAATCACCGTTTTTTCTTCTCCATTATGAAATCACGCTTATCTCTTCTTCATATGGAATCACACTCCTTCATTAAGGAATCACAGTTTTCTCTTCTCCATAATGGAATCACCGTTTTCTCTTCTCCATTTTGGAATCACACATATCTCCCCTCCATTATGGAATCACTCTTATCTCTCCTTAATTATGGAATCACTATTTTCTCTCCTCCATTATGGAATCACCTTTTTCTATCTTCGATTATGGAATCACACTTTTCTCTACTTGATTATGGAATCATACTTATCTCTCCCCCATTATGGAATCACACTTATGTCTCCATCATTATGGAATCACAGTTATCACTGCTTCTTTAGGAATCATCGTTTTCTCTTCTCCTTTGTGGAATCACACTTATCTCTCCTTCATTATGGAATCACAATTGTCTCTCTTTCATTATGTAATGACTGTTTCCTCTCCTCCATTATGGAATCACTTTTATCTCTTTTTCATTGTGGAATCACACTTAACTCTCTTTCATTATGGAATGACCGTATTCTCTCCTCTATTATGGAATCACCGTTTTCTCTCCTCCATTATGAAACCACCGTATTCTCTTCTCCTTTATGGAATCACCGTTTTCACTTCTCTATTATGGAATCACCGTTTTCTCTTCTCCATTATGGAATCAACGTTTCCTCTTCTCCATTATGGAATCACCGTTTTCTCTTCTTCTTTGTGGAATCACACTTATCTCTCTTTCATTATAGAATCAGACTTACCTCTCTTTCATTATGGAATCACACTTATCTCTCCTTCATTATGGAATCAGTCTTATCTCTCCTTCATTATGGAATGACCGTTTTCTCCCCTCCATTATGGAATCACCGTATTCTCTTCTCCATTATGGAATCGCCGTTTTTTCTTCTTCATTATGGAATCACCGTTTGCTATTCTCCATTATGCAATCGCACTTATCTCTCCTTCATTATGGAATCACCGTTTCCTCTCGTCCATTATGGAATCACCATATCTTCTTCTCCATCATGGAATCACCGTTTCCTCTCGTCGATTATGGAATCACACTTATCTCTCCTTCATTATGGAATCAGACTTATCTCTCCTTCATTATGGAATGACCGTTTTCTCCCCTTCATTATGGAATGACCGTTTTCTCCCCTTCATTATGGAATCACCGTATTCTCTTCTCCATTAAGAAATCGCCGTTTTTTCTTCTTCATTATGGAATCACCGTTTTCTATTCTCCATTATGCAATCGCACTTATCTCTCCTTCATTATGGAATCAACCTTTCCTCTCGTCCATTATGGAATCACCATATCTTCTTCTCCATCATGGAATCACCGTTTCCTCTCGTCGATTATGGAATCACACTTATCTCTCCTCCATTAAGGAATCACCGTTTTCTCTCGTCCATTATGGAATCACCGTATTCTCTTCTCATTTATGGAATCAACGTTTTCTCATCTCTATTATGGAATCACCGTTTTCTCTTCTTCATTATGGAATCACGGTTTTCTATTCTCCATTATGGAATCGCACTTATCTCTCCTTCATTATGGAATCAGACTCACCTCGCTTTCGTTATTCAATCAGACTTACCTCTACTCCATTATGGAATGACCGTTTTCTCTCCTCCATTATGGAATCACAGTTATTACTGCTTCTTTAGGAATCATCGTTTTCTCTTCTCCTTTGTGGAATCACACTTATCTCTCCTTCATTATGGAATCACACTTGTCTCTCTTTCATTATGGAATGACTGTTTCCTCTCCTCAATTATGGAATCTTTTTTATCTCTTTTTCATTGTGGAATCACACTTATCTCTCTTTCATTATGGAATGACCGTATTCTCTCCTCTATTATGGAATCACCGTTTTCTCTCCTCCATTATGAAACCACCGTATTCTCTTCTCCATTATGGAATCACTGTTTTCACTTCTCTATTATGGAATCACCGTTTTCTCTTCTCCATTATGGAATTAACGTTTCCTCTTCTCCATTATGGAATCACCGTTTTCCCTTCTCCTTTGTGGAATCACACTTATCTCTCTTTCATTATAGAATCAGACTTACCTCTCTTTCATTATGGAATCACACTTATCTCTCCTTCATTATGGAATCAGACTTATCTCTCCTTCATTATGGAATGACCGTTTTCTCCCCTCCATTATGGAATCACCGAATTCTCTTCTCCATTATGGAATCGCCGTTTTTTCTTCTTCATTATGGAATCACCGTTTGCTATTCTCCATTATGCAATCGCACTTATCTCTCCTTCATTATGCAATCGCACTTATCTCTCCTTCATTATGGAATCACCGTTTTCACTTCTCTATTATGGAATCACCGTTTTCTCTTCTCCTTTGTGGAATCAGACTTAACTCTCTTTCATTATGGAATCACACTTATCTCTCCTTCATATGGAATCACACTTATCTCTCCTTCATTAAGGAATCACAGTTTTCTCTTGTCCATAATGGAATCACCGTTTTCTCTTCTCCATAATGGAATCACCGTTTTCTCTTCTCCACAATGGAATCACACTTATCTCCCCTTCATTATGGAATCACTCTTATCTCTCCTTAATTATGGAATCACTATTTTCTCTCCTCCATTAGGGAATCACACTTATTTCTCCTTCATTATGGAATCATCTTTTTCTCTCTTCGATTATGGAATCACACTTTTCTCTACTTGATTATGGAATCATACTTATCTCTCGTCCATTATGGAATCACACTTATGTCTCCATCATTATGGAATCACAGTTATCACTGCTTCTTTAGGAATCATCGTTTTCTCTTCTCCTTTGTGGAATCACACTTATCTCTCTTTCATTATGGAATGACTGTTTCCTCTCCTCCATTATGGAATCACTTTTATCTCTTTTTCATTATGGAATCACACTTATCTCTCTTTCATTATGGAATTACCGTATTCTCTCCTCCATTATGGAATCACCGTTTTCTCTCCTCCATTATGAAACCACCGTATTCTCTTCTCCATTATGGAATCACCGTTTTCACTTCTCTATTATGGAATCACCGTTTTCTCTTCTCCATTATGGAATGAACGTCTCTACTTCTCAATTATGGAATCACCGTTTTCTCTTCTCCTTTGTGGAATCAGACTTACCTCTCTTTCATTATGGAATCACACTTATCTCTCCTTCATTATGGAATCAGACTTATCTCTCCTTCATTATGGAATGACCGTTTTCTCCCCTTCGTTATGGAATCACCGTATTCTCTTCTCCATTAAGAAATCGCCGTTTTTTCTTCTTCATTATGAAATCACCGTTTTCTATTCTCCATTATGCAATCGCACTTATCTCTCCTTCATTATGGAATCAACCTTTCCTCTCGTCCATTATGGAATCACCATATCTTCTTCTCCATCATGGAATCACCATATCTTCTTCTCCATCATGGAATCACCATATCTTCTTCTCCATCGTGGAATCACCGTATTCTCTTCTCTATAATGGAATCACCGTTTTCTCTCCTCCATTATGGAATCACCGTATTCTCTTCTCCATTAAGGAATCATCGTTTTCACTTCTCTATTACGGAATCACCGTTTTCTCTTCTCCATTAAGGAATCACCGTTTTCTCTTCTTCATTATGGAATCACCGTTTTCTATTCTCCATTATGGAATCACCGTTTTCTCTTCTCTATTATGGAACAACACTTATCTCTCCTTCATTATGGAATCACCGTTACCTCTCCCCCATTATGGACTCACCGTATTCTCTTCTCCATCATGGAATCACCGTATTGTCTTCTCTATTATGGAATCACACTTATATCCCCTTCATTATGGAATCACACTTATCTCTCTTTCATTAAGGAATGACCGTATTCTCTCCTTCATTATGGAATGACCGTTTTCTCTCGTCCATTATGGAATCACCGTATTCTCTTCTCAATTATGGAATCAACGTTTTCTCATCTCTATTATGGAATCACCGTTTTCTCTTCTTCATTATGGAATCACGGTTTTCTATTCTCCATTATGGAATCGCACTTATCTCTCCTTCATTATGGAATCAGACTCACCTCGCTTTCGTTATTCAATCAGACTTACCTCTCCTCCATTATGGAATGACCGTTTTCTCTCCTCCATTATGGAATCACCGTATTCTCTTCTCCGTTATGGAATCCCCGTTTTCTCTTCTCTATTATGGAACAACACTTATCTCTCCTTCATTATGGAATCACCGTTTCCTCTCCCCCATTATGGAATGACTGTATTCTCTTCTCCATCATGGAATCACCGTATTGTCTTCTCTATTATGGAATCACACTTATATCCATTTCATTATGGAATCTGACTTATCTCTCTTTCATTATGGAATGACCGTATTCTCTCCTCCATTACGGAATGACCGTTTTCTCTCCTCCATTATGGAATCGCCATTTTCTATTCTCCATTATGGAATCACCGTTTTCTTTTCTCCATTATGGAATCACACTTATCTCTCCTTCATTATGGAATCACACTTATCTCTCCTTCATTAAGGAATCACCGTTTTTTCTTCTCCATTATGAAATCACGCTTATCTCTTCTTCATATGGAATCACACTCCTTCATTAAGGAATCACAGTTTTCTCTTCTCCATAATGGAATCACCGTTTTCTCTTCTCCATTTTGGAATCACACTTATCTCCCCTCCATTATGGAATCACTCTTATCTCTCCTTAATTATGGAATCACTATTTTCTCTCCTCCATTATGGAATCACCTTTTTCTCTCTTCGATTATGGAATCACACTTTTCTCTACTTGATTATGGAATCATACTTATCTCTCCCCCATTATGGAATCACACTTATGTCTCCATCATTATGGAATCACAGTTATCACTGCTTCTTTAGGAATCATCGTTTTCTCTTCTCCTTTGTGGAATCACACTTATCTCTCCTTCATTATGGAATCACACTTGTCTCTCTTTCATTATGTAATGACTGTTTCCTCTCCTCCATTATGGAATCACTTTTATCTCTTTTTCATTGTGGAATCACACTTATCTCTCTTTCATTATGGAATGACCGTATTCTCTCCTCTATTATGGAATCACCGTTTTCTCTCCTCCATTATGAAACCACCGTATTCTCTTCTCCATTATGGAATCACCGTTTTCACTTCTCTATTATGGAATCACCGTTTTATCTTCTCCATTATGGAATCAACGTTTCCTCTTCTCCATTATGGAATCACCGTTTTCTCTTCTCCTTTGTGGAATCAGACTTACCTCTCTTTCATTATGGAATCACACTTATCTCTCCTTCATATGGAATCACACTTATCTCTCCTTCATTAAGGAATCACAGTTTTCTCTTGTCCATAATGGAATCACCGTTTTCTCTTCTCCATAATGGAATCACCGTTTTCTCTTCTCCATAATGGAATCACACTTATCTCCCCTTCATTATGGAATCACTCTTATCTCTCCTTAATTATGGAATCACTATTTTCTCTCCTCCATTAGGGAATCACACTTATTTCTCCTTCATTATGGAATCATCTTTTTCTCTCTTCGATTATGGAATCACACTTTTCTCTACTTGATTATGGAATCATACTTATCTCTCGTCCATTATGGAATCACACTTATGTCTCCATCATTATGGAATCACAGTTATCACTGCTTCTTTAGGAATCATCGTTTTCTCTTCTCCTTTGTGGAATCACACTTATCTCTCTTTCATTATGGAATGACTGTTTCCTCTCCTCCATTATGGAATCACTTTTATCTCTTTTTCATTATGGAATCACACTTATCTCTCTTTCATTATGGAATTACCGTATTCTCTCCTCCATTATGGAATCACCGTTTTCTCTCCTCCATTATGAAACCACCGTATTCTCTTCTCCATTATGGAATCACCGTTTTCACTTCTCTATTATGGAATCACCGTTTTCTCTTCTCCATTATGGAATGAACGTCTCTACTTCTCAATTATGGAATCACCGTTTTCTCTTCTCCTTTGTGGAATCAGACTTACCTCTCTTTCATTATGGAATCACACTTATCTCTCCTTCATTATGGAATCAGACTTATCTCTCCTTCATTATGGAATGACCGTTTTCTCCCCTTCGTTATGGAATCACCGTATTCTCTTCTCCATTAAGAAATCGCCGTTTTTTCTTCTTCATTATGAAATCACCGTTTTCTATTCTCCATTATGCAATCGCACTTATCTCTCCTTCATTATGGAATCAACCTTTCCTCTCGTCCATTATGGAATCACCATATCTTCTTCTCCATCATGGAATCACCATATCTTCTTCTCCATCATGGAATCACCATATCTTCTTCTCCATCGTGGAATCACCGTATTCTCTTCTCTATAATGGAATCAGCGTTTTCTCTCCTCCATTATGGAATCACCGTATTCTCTTCTCCATTAAGGAATCATCGTTTTCACTTCTCTATTACGGAATCACCGTTTTCTCTTCTCCATTAAGGAATCACCGTTTTCTCTTCTTCATTATGGAATCACCGTTTTCTATTCTCCATTATGGAATCACCGTTTTCTCTTCTCTATTATGGAACAACACTTATCTCTCCTTCATTATGGAATCACCGTTACCTCTCCCCCATTATGGACTCACCGTATTCTCTTCTCCATCATGGAATCACCGTATTGTCTTCTCTATTATGGAATCACACTTATATCCCCTTCATTATGGAATCACACTTATCTCTCTTTCATTAAGGAATGACCGTATTCTCTCCTTCATTATGGAATGACCGTTTTCTCTCGTCCATTATGGAATCACCGTATTCTCTTCTCCATTAAGGAATCATCGTTTTCACTTCTCTATTACGGAATCACCGTTTTCTCTTCTCCATTAAGGAATCACCGTTTTCTCTTCTTCATTATGGAATCACCGTTTTCTATTCTCCATTATGGAATCACCGTTTTCTCTTCTCTATTATGGAACAACACTTATCTCTCCTTCATTATGGAATCACCGTTACCTCTCCCCCATTATGGACTCACCGTATTCTCTTCTCCATCATGGAATCACCGTATTGTCTTCTCTATTATGGAATCACACTTATATCCCCTTCATTATGGAATCACACTTATCTCTCTTTCATTAAGGAATGACCGTATTCTCTCCTTCATTATGGAATGACCGTTTTCTCTCGTCCATTATGGAATCACCGTATTCTCTTCTCAATTATGGAATCAACGTTTTCTCATCTCTATTATGGAATCACCGTTTTCTCTTCTTCATTATGGAATCACGGTTTTCTATTCTCCATTATGGAATCGCACTTATCTCTCCTTCATTATGGAATCAGACTCACCTCGCTTTCGTTATTCAATCAGACTTACCTCTCCTCCATTATGGAATGACCGTTTTCTCTCCTCCATTATGGAATCACCGTATTCTCTTCTCCGTTATGGAATCCCCGTTTTCTCTTCTCTATTATGGAACAACACTTATCTCTCCTTCATTATGGAATCACCGTTTCCTCTCCCCCATTATGGAATGACTGTATTCTCTTCTCCATCATGGAATCACCGTATTGTCTTCTCTATTATGGAATCACACTTATATCCATTTCATTATGGAATCTGACTTATCTCTCTTTCATTATGGAATGACCGTATTCTCTCCTCCATTACGGAATGACCGTTTTCTCTCCTCCATTATGGAATCGCCATTTTCTATTCTCCATTATGGAATCACCGTTTTCTTTTCTCCATTATGGAATCACACTTATCTCTCCTTCATTATGGAATCACACTTATCTCTCCTTCATTAAGGAATCACCGTTTTTTCTTCTCCATTATGAAATCACGCTTATCTCTTCTTCATATGGAATCACACTCCTTCATTAAGGAATCACAGTTTTCTCTTCTCCATAATGGAATCACCGTTTTCTCTTCTCCATTTTGGAATCACACTTATCTCCCCTCCATTATGGAATCACTCTTATCTCTCCTTAATTATGGAATCACTATTTTCTCTCCTCCATTATGGAATCACCTTTTTCTCTCTTCGATTATGGAATCACACTTTTCTCTACTTGATTATGGAATCACACTTATCTCTCCCCCATTATGGAATCACACTTATGTCTCCATCATTATGGAATCACAGTTATCACTGCTTCTTTAGGAATCATCGTTTTCTCTTCTCCTTTGTGGAATCACACTTATCTCTCCTTCATTATGGAATCACACTTGTCTCTCTTTCATTATGTAATGACTGTTTCCTCTCCTCCATTATGGAATCACTTTTATCTCTTTTTCATTGTGGAATCACACTTATCTCTCTTTCATTATGGAATGACCGTATTCTCTCCTCTATTATGGAATCACCGTTTTCTCTCCTCCATTATGAAACCACCGTATTCTCTTCTCCATTATGGAATCACCGTTTTCACTTCTCTATTATGGAATCACCGTTTTATCTTCTCCATTATGGAATCAACGTTTCCTCTTCTCCATTATGGAATCACCGTTTTCTCTTCTCCTTTGTGGAATCAGACTTACCTCTCTTTCATTATGGAATCACACTTATCTCTCCTTCATATGGAATCACACTTATCTCTCCTTCATTAAGGAATCACAGTTTTCTCTTGTCCATAATGGAATCACCGTTTTCTCTTCTCCATAATGGAATCACCGTTTTCTCTTCTCCATAATGGAATCACACTTATCTCCCCTTCATTATGGAATCACTCTTATCTCTCCTTAATTATGGAATCACTATTTTCTCTCCTCCATTAGGGAATCACACTTATTTCTCCTTCATTATGGAATCATCTTTTTCTCTCTTCGATTATGGAATCACACTTTTCTCTACTTGATTATGGAATCATACTTATCTCTCGTCCATTATGGAATCACACTTATGTCTCCATCATTATGGAATCACAGTTATCACTGCTTCTTTAGGAATCATCGTTTTCTCTTCTCCTTTGTGGAATCACACTTATCTCTCTTTCATTATGGAATGACTGTTTCCTCTCCTCCATTATGGAATCACTTTTATCTCTTTTTCATTATGGAATCACACTTATCTCTCTTTCATTATGGAATTACCGTATTCTCTCCTCCATTATGGAATCACCGTTTTCTCTCCTCCATTATGAAACCACCGTATTCTCTTCTCCATTATGGAATCACCGTTTTCACTTCTCTATTATGGAATCACCGTTTTCTCTTCTCCATTATGGAATGAACGTCTCTACTTCTCAATTATGGAATCACCGTTTTCTCTTCTCCTTTGTGGAATCAGACTTACCTCTCTTTCATTATGGAATCACACTTATCTCTCCTTCATTATGGAATCAGACTTATCTCTCCTTCATTATGGAATGACCGTTTTCTCCCCTTCGTTATGGAATCACCGTATTCTCTTCTCCATTAAGAAATCGCCGTTTTTTCTTCTTCATTATGAAATCACCGTTTTCTATTCTCCATTATGCAATCGCACTTATCTCTCCTTCATTATGGAATCAACCTTTCCTCTCGTCCATTATGGAATCACCATATCTTCTTCTCCATCATGGAATCACCATATCTTCTTCTCCATCATGGAATCACCATATCTTCTTCTCCATCGTGGAATCACCGTATTCTCTTCTCTATAATGGAATCAGCGTTTTCTCTCCTCCATTATGGAATCACCGTATTCTCTTCTCCATTAAGGAATCATCGTTTTCACTTCTCTATTACGGAATCACCGTTTTCTCTTCTCCATTAAGGAATCACCGTTTTCTCTTCTTCATTATGGAATCACCGTTTTCTATTCTCCATTATGGAATCACCGTTTTCTCTTCTCTATTATGGAACAACACTTATCTCTCCTTCATTATGGAATCACCGTTACCTCTCCCCCATTATGGACTCACCGTATTCTCTTCTCCATCATGGAATCACCGTATTGTCTTCTCTATTATGGAATCACACTTATATCCCCTTCATTATGGAATCACACTTATCTCTCTTTCATTAAGGAATGACCGTATTCTCTCCTTCATTATGGAATGACCGTTTTCTCTCGTCCATTATGGAATCACCGTATTCTCTTCTCAATTATGGAATCAACGTTTTCTCATCTCTATTATGGAATCACCGTTTTCTCTTCTTCATTATGGAATCACGGTTTTCTATTCTCCATTATGGAATCGCACTTATCTCTCCTTCATTATGGAATCAGACTCACCTCGCTTTCGTTATTCAATCAGACTTACCTCTCCTCCATTATGGAATGACCGTTTTCTCTCCTCCATTATGGAATCACCGTATTCTCTTCTCCGTTATGGAATCCCCGTTTTCTCTTCTCTATTATGGAACAACACTTATCTCTCCTTCATTATGGAATCACCGTTTCCTCTCCCCCATTATGGAATGACTGTATTCTCTTCTCCATCATGGAATCACCGTATTGTCTTCTCTATTATGGAATCACACTTATATCCATTTCATTATGGAATCTGACTTATCTCTCTTTCATTATGGAATGACCGTATTCTCTCCTCCATTACGGAATGACCGTTTTCTCTCCTCCATTATGGAATCACCGTTTTCTCTTCTCCATTATGGAATCGCCATTTTCTATTCTCCATTATGGAATCACCGTTTTCTTTTCTCCATTATGGAATCACACTTATCTCTCCTTCATTATGGAATCACACTTATCTCTCCTTCATTAAGGAATCACCGTTTTTTCTTCTCCATTATGAAATCACGCTTATCTCTTCTTCATATGGAATCACACTCCTTCATTAAGGAATCACAGTTTTCTCTTCTCCATAATGGAATCACCGTTTTCTCTTCTCCATTTTGGAATCACACTTATCTCCCCTCCATTATGGAATCACTCTTATCTCTCCTTAATTATGGAATCACTATTTTCTCTCCTCCATTATGGAATCACCTTTTTCTCTCTTCGATTATGGAATCACACTTTTCTCTACTTGATTATGGAATCATACTTATCTCTCCCCCATTATGGAATCACACTTATGTCTCCATCATTATGGAATCACAGTTATCACTGCTTCTTTAGGAATCATCGTTTTCTCTTCTCCTTTGTGGAATCACACTTATCTCTCCTTCATTATGGAATCACACTTGTCTCTCTTTCATTATGTAATGACTGTTTCCTCTCCTCCATTATGGAATCACTTTTATCTCTTTTTCATTGTGGAATCACACTTATCTCTCTTTCATTATGGAATGACCGTATTCTCTCCTCTATTATGGAATCACCGTTTTCTCTCCTCCATTATGAAACCACCGTATTCTCTTCTCCATTATGGAATCACCGTTTTCACTTCTCTATTATGGAATCACCGTTTTCTCTTCTCCATTATGGAATCAACGTTTCCTCTTCTCCATTATGGAATCACCGTTTTCTCTTCTTCTTTGTGGAATCACACTTATCTCTCTTTCATTATAGAATCAGACTTACCTCTCTTTCATTATGGAATCACACTTATCTCTCCTTCATTATGGAATCAGTCTTATCACTCCTTCATTATGGAATGACCGTTTTCTCCCCTCCATTATGGAATCACCGTATTCTCTTCTCCATTATGGAATCGCCGTTTTTTCTTCTTCATTATGGAATCACCGTTTGCTATTCTCCATTATGCAATCGCACTTATCTCTCCTTCATTATGGAATCACCGTTTCCTCTCGTCCATTATGGAATCACCATATCTTCTTCTCCATCATGGAATCACCGTTTCCTCTCGTCGATTATGGAATCACACTTATCTCTCCTTCATTATGGAATCAGACTTATCTCTCCTTCATTATGGAATCAGACTTATCTCTCCTTCATTATGGAATGACCGTTTTCTCCCCTTCATTATGGAATGACCGTTTTCTCCCCTTCATTATGGAATCACCGTATTCTCTTCTCCATTAAGAAATCGCCGTTTTTTCTTCTTCATTATGGAATCACCGTTTTCTATTCTCCATTATGCAATCGCACTTATCTCTCCTTCATTATGGAATCAACCTTTCCTCTCGTCCATTATGGAATCACCATATCTTCTTCTCCATCATGGAATCACCGTTTCCTCTCGTCGATTATGGAATCACACTTATCTCTCCTTCATTATGGAATGACCGTATTCTCTCCTCCATTAAGGAATCACCGTTTTCTCTCCTCCATTATGGAATCACCGTATTCTCTTCTTCATTATGGAATCACCGTTTTCTCTTCTCTATTATGAAATCACCGTTTTCTCTTCTTCATTATGGAATCACCGTTTTCTATTCACCATTATGGAATCACCGTTTTCTCTTCTTCATTATGGAATCACACTTATCTCTCCTTCATTAAGGAATCCGACTTATCTCTCTTTCATTATCGAATGACCGTATTCTCTCCTCCATTACGGAATGACCGTTTTTTCTCCTCCGTTATGGAATCACCGTATTCTCTTCTCCATTATGGAATCCCCGTTTACTCTTCTCTATTATGGAATCACCGTTTTCTCTTCTCCATTATGGAATCGCCATTTTCTATTCTCCATTATGGAATCACCGTTTTCTTTTCTCCATTATGGAATCACCGTTTTCTCTTCTCCATTTTGGAATCACACTTATCTCTCCTTTATTATGGAATCACACTTATCTCTCCTTCATTAAGGAATCACCGTTTTTTCTTCTCCATTATGAAATCACGCTTATCTCTTCTTCATATGGAATCACACTCCTTCATTAAGGAATCACAGTTTTCTCTTCTCCATAATGGAATCACCGTTTTCTCTTCTCCGTAATGGAATCACCGTTTTCTCTTCTCCATTTTGAAATCACACTTATCTCCCCTCCATTATGGAATCACTCTTATCTCTACTTAATTATGGAATCACTATTTTCTCTCCTCCATTATGGAATCACCTTTTTCTCTCTTCGATTATGGAATCACACTTTTCTCTACTTGATTATGGTATCATACTTATCTCTCCTCCATTATGGAATCACACTTATGTCTCCATCATTATGGAATCACAGTTATCACTGCTTCTTTAGGAATCATCGTTTTCTCTTCTCCTTTGTGGAATCACACTTATCTCTCCTTCATTATGGAATCACACTTGTCTCTCTTTCATTATGTAATGACTGTTTCCTCTCCTCCATTATGGAATCACTTTTATCTCTTTTTCATTGTGGAATCACACTTATCTCTCTTTCATTATGGAATGACCGTATTCTCTCCTATATTATGGAATCACCGTTTTCTCTCCTCCATTATGAAACCACCGTATTCTCTTCTCCATTATGGAATCACCGTTTTCACTTCTCTATTATGGAATCACCGTTTTCTCTTCTCCATTATGGAATCAACGTTTCCTCTTCTCCATTATGGAATCACCGTTTTCTCTTCTTCTTTGTGGAATCACACTTATCTCTCAAATACAAATACAAATACAAATACAACGCCACAACAGGCAAATTGCCCAACGAGGTGGCTGACTTAAGAACATCATGGATCCCCGAGCCCCTACCTACTACTGCTACACCACACATGCACCCCCCCCCCCGGAACCCCCCCAACGAATCGGTACATGCGGGAATGTGCGTGTACGTGTAGTGCAACCTGACGTAAAGTTTTGTTTCTGTGTAATGCTTGTTATGTGTAGTGCTGTCATCTGCCCCCAGTTTTACTAACTATGAGTGAAGTGTTATGATTGAATGATTTATCGTTGTAGGAATGTTGCTCTCTGTGGCGAGACTTTTTAACGGGGAGATCGGCTCGCATTTGCGCCTTGAAGTTGGGAACCACAGAAAACCAACTTCAGCCGACCACCACTGTGGGGTTCGAACCCGGATCCTCGCATCACGAGTCCGGCATTATAACCACTCGACCACCACAGCGACCACCACTTTCATTATAGAATCAGACTTATCTCTCCTTCATTATGGAATCACCGTATTCTCTTCTCCATTATGGAATCGCCGTTTTTTCTTCTTCATTATGGAATCACCGCTTGCTATTCTCCATTATGCAATCGCACTTATCTCTCCTTCATTATCGAATCACCGTTTCCTCTCGTCCATTATGGAATCACCATATCTTCTTCTCCATCATGGAATCACCGTTTCCTCTCGTCGATTATGGAATCACCATATCTTCTTCTCCATCATGGAATCACCGTATTCTCTTCTCTATAATGGAATCACCGTATTCTCTTCTCCATTAACGAATCATCGTTTTCACTTCTCTATTATGGAATCACCGTTTTCTCTTCTCCATTATGGAATCACCGTTTTCTCTTCTTCATTATGGAATCACCGTTTTCTATTCTCCATTATGGAATCACCGTTTTCTTTTCTCTATTATGGAACAACACTTATCTCTCCTTCATTATGGAATCACCGTTACCTCTCCCCCATTATGGAATCACCGTTACCTCTCCCCTATTATGGAATCACCGTATTCTCTTCTCCATCATGGAATCACCGTATTCTCTTCTCTATTATGGAATCACACTTATATCCCCTTCGTTATGGAATCACACTTATCTCTCTTTCATTATGGAATCACCGTATTCTCTTCTCAATTGTGGAATCAACGTTTTCTCATCTCTATTATGGAATCACCGTTTTCTCTTCTTCATTATGGAATCACGGTTTTCTATTCTCCATTATGGAATCGCACTTATCTCTCCTTCATTATGGAATCAGACTTACCTCTCCTCCATTATGGAATGACCGTTTTCTCTCCACCATTATGGAATCACTGTATTCTCTTCTCCATCATGGAATCACCGTATTGTCTTCTCTATTATGGAATCACACTTATATCCCCTTCATTATGGAATCAGACTTATCTCTCTTTCACTATGGAATGATCGTATTCTCTCCTCCATTATGGAATCACCGTTTTCTCTTCTCCATAATGGAATCACCGTTTCCTCTTCTTCATTATGGAATCACCATTTTCTATTCTCCATTATGGAATCACCGTTTTCTCTTCTCCTTTGTGGAATCACACTTATCTTTCTTTCATTATGGAATCAGACTTACCTCTTCTTCATTATGGAATCACACTTATCTCTCTTTCATTATGGAATGACCGTATTCTCTCCTCCATTAAGGAATGACCGTTTTCTCTCCTCCATTATGGAATCACCGTATTCTCTTCTTCATTATGGAATCACCGTTTTCTATTCTCCATTATGGAATCACCGTTTTCTCTTCTCTATTATAGAACAACACTTATCTCTCCTTCATTATGGAATCACCGTTACCTCTCCCCCATTAAGGAATCACCGTTTCCTCTCCCCCATTATGGAATCAATGTATTCTCTTCTCCATGATGGAATCACCGTATTGTCTTCTCTATCATGGAATCACACTGATATCCCCTTCATTATGGAATCACACTTATCTCTCCTTCATTATGGAATCACTGTATTCTCTTCTCCATGATGGAATCACCGTATTGTCTTCTCTATTATGGAATCACACTTATATCCCCTTCATTATGGAATCACACTTATCTCTCCTTCATTATGGAATCAGACTTACCTCGCTTTCGTTATTGAATCAGACTTACCTCTCCTCCATTATCGAATCACACTTATCTCTCTTTCATTATGGAATGACCGTATTCTCTCCTCCATTAAGGAATGACCGTTTTCTCTCCTCCATTATGGAATCACCGTATTCTCTTCTTCATTATGGAATCACCGTTTTCTCTTCTCTATTATGGAATCACCGTTTTCTCTTCTTCATTATGGAATCACCGTTTTCTATTCACCATTCTGGAATCACCGTTTTTTCTTCTCCTTTGTGTAATCACACTTATCTCTCCTTCATTAAGGAATCCGACTTATCTCTCTTTCATTATCGAATGACCATATTCTCTCCTCTATTACGGAATGACCGTTTTCTCTCCTCCGTTATAAAATCACCGTATTCTCTTCTCCATTATGGAATCCCCGTTTATTCTTCTCTATTATGGAATCACCGTTTTCTTTTCTCCATTATGGAATCACCGTTTTCTCTTCTCCATTTTGGAATCACACTTATCTCTCCTTCATTATGGAATCACACTTATCTCTCCTTCATTAATGAATCACCGTTTTTTCTTCTCCATTATGGAATCACGCTTATCTCTTCTTCATATGGAATCACACTTATCTCTCCTTCATTAAGGAATCACAGTTTTCTCTTCTCCATAATGGAATCACCGTTTTCTCTTCTCCATAATGGAATCACACTTATCTCCCATCCATTATGGAATCACTCTTATCTCTCCTTAATTATGGAATCACTATTTTCTCTCCTCCATTATGGAATCACACTTATTTCTCCTTCATTATGGAATCACCTTTTTCTCTCTTCGATTATGGAATCACACTTTTCTCTACTTGATTATGGAATCATACTTATCTCTCCTCCATTATGGAATCACACTTATGTCTCCATCATTATGGAATCACAGTTATCACTGCTTCTTTAGGAATCATCGTTTTCTCTTCTCCTTTGTGGAATCACACTTATCTCTCCTTCATTGTGGAATCACACTTATCTCTCTTTCATTATGGAATGACCGTATTCTCTCCTCTATTATGGAATCACCGTTTTCTCTCCTCCATTATGAAACCACCGTATTCTCTTCTGCATTATGGAATCACCGTTTTCACTTCTCTATTATGGAATCACCGTTTTCTCTTCTCCATTATGGAATCAACGTTTCCTCTTGTCCATTATGGAATCATCGTTTTCTCTTCTCCTTTGTGGAATCACACTTATCTCTCTTTCATTATAGAATCAGACTTACCTCTCTTTCATTATGGAATCACACTTATCTCTCTTTCATTATGGAATGAGACTTATCTCTCCTTCATTATGGAATGACCGTTTTCTCCCCTCCATTATGGAATCACCGTATTCTCTTCTCCATTATGGAATCGCCGTTTTTTCTTCTTCATTATGGGATCACCGTTTGCTATTCTCCATTATGCAATCGCACTTATCTCTCCTTCATTATGGAATCACCGTTTCCTCTCGTCCATTATGGAATCACCATATCTTCTTCTCCATCATGGAATCACCGTTTCCTCTCGTCGATTATGGAATCACCATATCTTCTTCTCCATCATGGAATCACCGTATTCTCTTCTCTATAATGTAATCACCGTTTTCTCTCCTCCATTACGGAATCACCGTATTGTCTTCTCCATTATGGTATCATCGTTTTCACTTCTCTATTATGGAATCACCGTTTTCTCTTCTCCATTATGGAATCACTGTTTTCTCTTCTTCATTATGGAATCACCGTTTTCTATTCTCCATTATGGAATCACCGTTTTCTCTTCTCTATTATGGAACAACACTTATCTCTCCTTCATTGTGGAATCACCGTTACCTTTCCCCCATTATGGATTCACCGTATTCTCTTCTCCATCATGGAATCACCGTATTGTCTTCTCTATTGTGGAATCACACTTATATCCCCTTCATTATGGAATCACACTTATCTCTCTTTCATTATGGAATGACCGTATTCTCTCGTCCATTATGGAATCACCGTATTCTCTTCTCAATTGTGGAATCAACGTTTTCTCTTCTTCATTATGGAATCACGGGTTTCTATTCTCCATTATGGAATCGCACTTATCTCTCTTTCATTATGGAATCAGACTTACCTCGCTTTCGTTATTGAATCAGACTTACCTCTCTTTCATTATTGAATCAGACTTACCTCTCCTCCATTATGGAATGACCGTTTTCTCTCCTCCATTATGGAATCACCGTATTCTCTTCTCCATTATGGAATCCCCGTTTTCTCTTCTCTATTATGGAACAACACTTATCTCTCCTTCATTATGGAATCACCGTTTCCTCTCCCCCATTATGGAATCACTGTATTCTCTTCTCCATCATGGAATCACCGTATTGTCTTCTCTATTATGGAATCACACTTATATCCCCTTCATTATGGAATCACACTTATCTCTCTTTCATTATGGAATGACCGTATTCTCTTCTTCATTATGGAATCACCGTTTTCTCTTCTCCATAATGGAATCATCGTTTCTTCTTCTTCATTATGGAATCACCATTTTCTATTCTCCATTATGGAATCACCGTTTTCTCTTCTCCTTTGTGGAATCACACTTATCTTTCTTTCATTATGGAATGAGACTTACCTCTCCTTCATTATGGAATCACACTTATCTCTCTTTCATTATGAAATGACCGTATTCTCTCCTCCATGAAGGAATGACCGTTTTCTTTCCTCCATTATGGAATCACCGTATTCTCTTCTTCATTGTGGAATCACCGTTTTCTATTCACCATTATGGAATCACCGTTTTTTCTTCTCCATTATGGAATCACGCTTATCTCTTCTTCATTATGGAATCACCGTTCTCTCTTCTCCATTATGGAATCACACTTATCTCCCCTTCATTATGGAATCACTCTTATCTCTCCTTAATTATGGAATCACAATTTTCTCTCCTCCAATATGGAATCACGCTTATCTCTTCTTCATTATGGAATCACCGTTCTCTCTTCTCCATTATGGAATCACACTTATCTCCCCTTCATTATGGAATCACTCTTATCTCTCCTTAATTATGGAATCACAATTTTCTCTCCTCCAATATGGAATCACACTTATTTCTCCTTCATTATGGAATCACCTTTTTCTCTCTTCGATTATGGAATCACACTTTTCTCTACTTGATTATGGAATCATAAATATCTCTCCTCCATTATGGAATCACACTTATGTCTCCATCATTATGGAATCACACTTGTCTCTCTTTCATTATGGAATGACTGTTTCCTCTCCTCCATTATGGAATCACTTTTATCTCTTTTTCATTGTGGAATCACACTTATCTCTCTTTCATTATGGAATGACCGTATTCTCTCCTCCATTATGGAATCACCGTTTTCTCTCCTCCATTATGAAACCACCGTATTCTCTTCTCCATTATGGAATCACCGTTTTCACTTCTCCTTTGTGGAATCACACTTATCTCTCTTTCATTATGGAATCAGACTTACCTCTCTTTCATTATGGAATCACACTTATCTCTCCTTCATTATGGAATCAGACTCATCTCTCCTTCATTATGGAATGACCGTTTTCTCCCCTCCATTATGGAATCACCGTATTCTCTTCTCCATTATGGAATCGCCGTTTTTTGTTCTTCATTATGGAATCACCGTTTTCTATTCTCCATTATGCAATCGCACTTATCTCTCCTTCATTATGGAATCACCGTTTCCTCTCGTCCATTATGGAATCACCATATCTTCTTCTCCATCATGGAATCACCGTTTCCTCTCGTCGATTATGGAATCACCATATCTTCTTCTCCATCATGGAATCACCGTTTCCTCTCGTCGATTATGGAATCACCGTTTCCTCTCGTCGATTATGGAATCACCATATCTTCTTCTCCATCATGGAATCACCGTATTCTCTTCTCTGTAATGGAATCACCGTTTTCTCTCCTCCATTAAGGAATCACCGTATTCTCTTCTCTATTATGGTATCATCGTTTTCACTTCTCTATTATGGAATCACCGTTTTCTCTTCTCCATTATGGAATCACCGCTTTCTCTTCTCTATTATGGAACAACACTTATCTCTCCTTCATTTGGAATCACCGTTACCTCTCCCCCATTATGGAATCACCGTATTCTCTTCTCCATCATGGAATCACCGTATTCTCTTCTCCATCATGGAATCACCGTATTGTCTTCTCCATCATGGAATCACCGTATTGTCTTCTGTATTACGGAATCACACTTATATCCCCTTCATTATGGAATCACACTTATCTCTCCTTCATTATGGAATCAGACTTACCTCGCTTTCGTTATTGAATCAGACTTACCTCTCTTTCATTATTGAATCAGACTTACCTCTCTTTCATTATTGAATCAGACCTACCTCTCCTCCATTATGGAATGACCGTTTTCTCTCCTCCATTATGGAATCACCGTATTCTCTTCTCCATTATGGAATCTGTGGGCGGGCAGAGTGTGGAAAGGGAAAGAGACGACGACGAGAGAGAAACGAAACACACGTCTAGTCAGACGAACGACATTTTATACAAGCAAAAAAGAAATAACTATACTACAGCAGCGGTGAAGTGAAGGGAAAAAGAAAGTCCCCAAAAGAGGGAAACGCTGCGTATATGGGGAAAGAACATGAATACATACACACAGTAAAAGGGGGAAAATGATATTATTCCAACACCCCCACTTCATTTTAGCCCGTAAATAAACATAACATTTCTTAATTTTACAATATCAAGTGCTTTTGTAAATCCGTCGGCTGGGTTGACTTTAGAGTCTATATGTTGAATGTCCAGATGACCTTCACTGATCTTCTCGCGAACAAAATGATGCCTGATGTCGATGTGTTTCACGCGACTGGACACAACATGATTACCGGCGAGTGATATGGCACTTGCGCTGTCACAGTACAAAGTCATGCGTTTGCTGACACAACCCTGCAATTCGGTCTTGAGTTGCTGTAGCCAGAGAAGTTCTTGAACGGCTGAGCTTATTGCCATGTACTCAGCTTCTGCTGTGGAAAGAGCGACCGTTTGTTGTTTCTTCGAATTCCAGCTGACGGCTCCGGCGGCATTGCAGAAGACATAGCCCGTAGTTGACTTCCTGTCATCTTTATCTCCAGCCCAGTTGGAGTCGGTGTAACCAATCAACTCCCCTTCGTTTTTCTGGAACACGAGCTTCTTGGTGAGAGTTCCCTTCAGATAGCGCATGATACGCTTCACGGCAGACCAATGAGCTTGACCAGGGTCGTTGGCGAATCTGCTCACCACTCCTACGGCGTAGCTGATGTCTGGACGAGTTCCTTGTGAAGCATATAGTAAGGATCCTACTGCTTCTCTGTATGGAACCTTTTTCATCTGGCTGCGATCTTTTTCATTCTTCGGCGACATGTCTCTAGTGAGATCTTGATCGGAGGCTATAGGTGTATTGACCGGCTTGCTTTCTTCCATAGAAAATCGTTTCAAGACGTCTTCGATGTATCTCTGTTGGTCCAGAGTTATCACTCCGTTTTTGCGATCTCTGATTATCCTTATTCCGAGTATATAGTGGGCTTCACCTAGATCTTTCATCTGGAACGCCTGTTTCAGCTCCCTTGTGATTCTGTTCTTTTCGTTTTTGTCATTGGAAAGAATAAGAAGATCGTCGACATAAACGGCTACGATGATGATTTTCCCGTTGTAGTTCTCAAAAAATATGCACGGATCTGCTTTTGACCTTTTTAAACCTGACTGCAACAATGCCTGACTTAAGTTGTCATACCATAGTCTACTGGCTTGTTTTAACCCATAAATGGCTTTCTTCAGTCGACAGTGTCGTTTTGGAAAATGTTCCGTGTCTGGAAGTTCCATATATATCTCTTCTCCAAGTTCCGGATGGAGAAATGCTGTGACCACATCCATCTGATCTATGTCCAGATCATGCTGAGCTGCTAGAGAGATCAGGAATCTAATGGAGCTGTGCTTCACTGTTGGCGAAAACGTTTCTTCATAGTCCAGACCATATTTCTGTGAACATCCCTTGGCAACGAGACGAACTTTGTATTTTTCTATGTCACCATTGGCCTTTCTCTTTGTTTTGAAAGTCCAACGACTTTTGATAGGTTTTCTTCCTGCTGGAAGATCACAAAGTTCCCACGAATTGTTATGAAGATGAGCTTTTACTTCAATATCTAAAGCCTCTCGCCATCTCTCTGCTTCGGGGCTGGCCATAGCTTCCTCTAATGTTTCTGGATCTTCACCACGACACAAACTGGCTTGATGCACAATGAAGCCGTCGTTGAAGTGCCTTCTGTCAGGAATACGACTGCAGGTTGGAAGTTCCTCATCATCGCTGTCTTCATCCGTCAATTTCTCGGAGAAATTCCCCATGCGATGGTCGTCACCTGCTCTCATCACTTCGAATCTCTTGGGCGGGATGCCTTTAGTTGACCTTTGTGAAACACGAATTCGGGATCCGTCACCTCTGGGATTGTCCTCTGATGTGTTTCTGGATCGCTCCTCCTGAGTTTTTATTTCCACGGAGCCAGTAAGTTCGGTTTCTTGAACATCATCTTTACTCGCGTCGAAGTTGTCGCTTACTTGATGTTCTACACAGAACCTGACATCTCGACTGATTACGACCTTTTTCGATGATTGGTTGTAGCAGCGATAGGCTTTCGACTCCTCGTCGTACCCAAGGAAAATCATTTGTACCCCTGTGTTATCGAGTTTTTGACGCCTCTCTGTTGGTACATGAACGAAACACTTCGATCCAAAGACTTGTAGGTTCTTGATGGTAGGCTTCCTGTTCGTCCACAGTTCGTAAGGAGTTTTCTCCTTTACTCGAGTTAGAACTCGATTCAAAATGTAATTGGCAGTCATCACAGCTTCACCCCAAAAGTTCTTCGGTAAGCCTGCATCGATCAGCATGCAACGTGCCATCTCGACCAAAGTCCTGTTCCTCCTTTCCGCTACCCCATTCTGCTGTGGAGAATAAGCCGCAGTTAGCTGTGTTTGCACACCTTTATCAGCTAAGAATTTCCTCAAGTTTCGGTTTAGGTATTCACCTCCTCGATCGGATCGAATCACCTTTACTTTTCGACCGAATTCATTTTCAACAAGATTCAGGTACCGTTTAAGAGCATCGGATACGTCCGATTTTTGTGCCAACAAATGTACTTGAGTGTACCTCGAATAATCGTCGATGAACGTGACAACATACCGCTTTCCACTTGGTGTGATCGTTTGCATCGGGCCGCACACATCGGTATGAATTAGATCTATCGGTGCGCTCGACTCACTCGTGGATTTCTTGGGAAATGGTAGTCTCGAAAGTTTCCCTTTCATGCACGTATCGCAGGACATGTTGATACCACAGTCAATGAGTTTCAAATCATGAACAAGTCCTTCAGCATGCATCTTCTTGATGGTTTCTACATCTCTATGACCCATTTTTCGATGCCATGTGTGTACGCAATTTTCTTTATGTCCAGTCACTGTATTTACTTTATGTAACTGACAAACCCGTAATCTGTACAGATTTCCGACAGAGTCAGCAATACCGATCTGCTTTCCATCTTTATGAATTTCACAATAATCACTATGAAAGTTCACGGAAGCATGATGCAAAGTTAGCTGACGAACGGATATTAGATTACTGACAACATCGGGAGCATACAACACATTCGAAAGTAACACTTTTGTCACCGAACCGTCTAAATTTTTCAATAGCATATTCCCGGAACCTATGCCTATCACATGAACTGTTTCGCCGTTTGCGACTTCAATATTATCTTTATATGAGTTATCTAACGACGTGAAAAAATTGATATCGTTACTCACGTGGCGCGTGGCACCAGAATCCACAATCCAGTTTTCCGACCGTATGCCTAGTGACAGCAAGGTATCCTTTTGCTGAGCGGCGCTCACTTTATTTTCACTTGAGCTCCTGGACGTTTTCTCCGGATGATTCCTTTTCCACTCTGCGTATTTTCTGCATCTGTTCTTGACGTGGCCGGGCTTCTTGCAAAAATAGCACTTTATGGAGTTTTTCCTCTCGATGTGGCTTGATCCGAGTTTCATCATTCTTTCGGTGAGGATACTGCCTGGATCCGCGTGTTGCTGCCTTCTTTCGTATTCGGCGATGACCTTTTGCTGGACAACAGCGAACGTCAACTCGGTTTCGGCACGTGTTTCCAATGCGGTGATCATCGGGTCGAAGCTCCTTGGCAGGCTGCTGAGTAGCATGGCGGTACTCCATTTATCCGATAAGGATTCCTCGCCGAGGTCCCTCAGCTTCAGAAAAAGTTCTTGCATGCGGACGACGTGCTCGGGAACATTTCCGCCTTCTTCTAGTTTCAGGGAACAGATTGTCCTCATCAGGTGAACCTTGTTGGTGAGGGTGCTCTTCTCGTGATACTCCTTCAGGGCGATCCACATGTCCTTCGCGGATTTACTATCACGGATGTGAATGAGCTGATCATCTTCGACAGTTAGTCCAATGTACGCTTGTGCTTGGCTGTCGGCTTCCTCCCATAGATCGAGGGTCCTTCGATTCGCTTCACCTGGATCCGGCCTGTCGTTCTCGATGACTTTCTTGAAAAGTTTCTCTTTCATTAGCAGAAGTTTAACCTTATATTTCCAGTTCGAATAGTTGTGATTGTTCAGCTTGACAATATTGTCCTTGATGCTGGCCATTATCGTTGCGAAGGTTCCTGATGCACACGATAAAAACGAATGGAAACTAAACTTCTAACGAGATACGACTACTGCGTATCGGCGCGCGGAAAAAAAAATTGAAAACGCTACCGTCTCCAAAGATACGTCTCTGGGTGATGCTCTGGGCCCATAACCTGTGGGCGGGCAGAGTGTGGAAAGGGAAAGAGACGACGACGAGAGAGAAACGAAACACACGTCTAGTCAGACGAACGACATTTTATACAAGCAAAAAAAGAAATAACTATACTACAGCAGCGGTGAAGTGAAGGGAAAAAGAAAGTCCCCAAAAGAGGGAAACGCTGCGTATATGGGGAAAGAACATGAATACATACACACAGTAAAAGGGGGAAAATGATATTATTCCAACAGAATCACCGTATTGTCTTCTCTATTATGGAATCACACTTATATCCCCTTCATTATGGAATCAGACTTATCTCTCTTTCATTATGGAATCACCTTTTTCTCTCTTCGATTATGGAATCACACTTTTCTCTACTTGATTATGGAATCATACTTATCTCTCCTCCATTATGGAATCCTACTTATGTCTCCATCATTATGGAATCACACTTGTCTCTCTTTCATTATGGAATGATTGTTTCCTCTCCTCCATTATGGAATCACTTTTATCTCTTTTTCATTGTGGAATCACACTTATCTCTCTTTCATTATGGAATGACCGTATTCTCTCCTCCATTATGGAATCACCGTTTTCACTTCTCTATTATGGAATCACCGATTTCTCTTCTCCATTATGGAATCAACGTTTCCTCTTCTCCATTATGGAATCACCGTTTCCTCTTCTCCATTATGGAATCACCGTTTTCTCTTCTCCTTTGTGGAATCACACTTATCTCTCTTTCATTATGGAATCAGACTTACCTCTCTTTCATTATGGAATCACACTTATCTCTCCTTCATTATGGAATCAGACTCATCTCTCCTTCATTATGGAATGACCGTTTTCTCCCCTCCATTATGGAATCACCGTATTCTCTTCTCCATTATGGAATCGCCGTTTTTTGTTCTTCATTAGGGAATCACCGTTTTCTATTCTCCATTATGCAATCGCACTTATCTCTCCTTCATTATGGAATCACCGTTTCCTCTCGTCCATTATATAATCACCATATCTTCTTCTCCATCATGGAATCACCGTTTCCTCTCGTCGATTATGGAATCACCATATCTTCTTCTTCATCATGGAATCACCGTATTCTCTTCTCCATTACGGTATCATCGTTTTGACTTCTCTATTATGGAATCACCGTTTTCTCTTCTCCATTATGGAGTCACCGTTTTCTCTTCTTCATTATGGAATCACCGTTTTCTATTCTCCATTATGGAATCACCGTTATCTCTTCTCTATTATGGAACAACACTTATCTCTCCTTCATTTGGAATCACCGTTACCTCTCCCCCATTATGGAATCACCGTATTCTCTTCTCAATCATGGAATCACCGTATTGTCTTCTCTATTATGGAATCACACTTATATCCCCTTCATTATGGAATCACACTTATCTCTCTTTCATTATGGAATGACCGTATTCTCTCCTCCATTATGGAATGACCGTTTTCTCTCGTCCATTATGGAATCACCGTATTCTCTTCTTCATTATGGAATCACGGTTTTCTCTTCTCCATTATGGAATCGCACTTATCTCTCCTTCATTATGGAATCACCGTTTCCTCTCCCCCATTATGGAATCACTGTATTCTCTTCTCCATCATTGAATCACCGTATTGTCTTCTCTATTATGGGATCACACTTATATCCCCTTCATTATGGAATCAGACTTATCTCTCTTTCATTATGGAATGACCGTATTCTCTCCTCCATTATGGAATGACCGTTTTCTCTCCCCCATTATGGAATCACTGTTTTCTCTTCTCCATAATGGAATCACCGTTTCCTCTTCTTCATTATGGAATCACCATTTTCTATTCTCCATTATGGAATCACCGTTTTCTCTTCTCCTTTGTGGAATCACACTTATCTCTCTTTCATTATGGAATCACACTTATCTCTCCTTCAGTATGGAATCAGACTCATCTCTCCTTCATTATGGAATGACGGTTTTCTCCCCTCCATTATGGAATCACCGTATTCTCTTCTCCATTATGGAATCGCCGTTTTTTGTTCTTCATTATGGAATCACCGTTTTCTATTCTCCATTATGCAATCGCACTTATCTCTCCTTCATTATGGAATCACCGTTTCCTCTCGTCCATTATGGAATCACCATATCTTCTTCTCCATCATGGAATCACCGTTTCCTCTCGTCGATTATGGAATCACCATATCTTCTTCTCCATCATGGAATCACCGTATTCTCTTTTCCATTACGGTATCATCGTTTTCACTTCTCTATTATGAAATCACCGTTTTCTCTTCTCCATTATGGAATCACCGTTTTCTCTTCTTCATTATGGAATCACCGTTTTCTATTCTCCATTATGGAATCACCGTTTTCTCTTCTCTATTATGGAACAACACTTATCTCTCCTTCATTTGGAATCACCGTTACCTCTCCCCCGTTATGGAATCACCGTATTCTCTTCTCCATCATGGAATCACCGTATTGTCTTCTCTATTATGGAATCACACTTATATCCCCTTCATTATGGAATCACACTTATCTCTCTTTCATTATGGAATGACCGTATTCTCTCCTCCATTACGGTATCATCGTTTTCACTTCTCTATTATAAAATCACCGTTTTCTCTTCTCCATTATGGAATCACCGTTTTCTCTTCTTCATTATGGAATCACCGTTTTCTATTCTCCATTATGGAATCACCGTTTTCTCTTCTCTATTATGGAACAACACTTATCTCTCCTTCATTTGGAATCACCGTTACCTCTCCCCCATTGTGGAATCACCGTATTCTCTTCTCCATCATGGAATCACCGTATTGTCTTCTCTATTATGGAATCACACTTATATCCCCTTCATTATGGAATCACACTTATCTCTCTTTCATTATGGAATGACCGTATTCTCTCCTCCATTATGGAATGACCGTTTTCTCTCGTCCATTCTGGAATCACCGTATTCTCTTCTCAATTATGGAATCAACGTTTTCTCATCTCTATTATGGAATCACGGTTTTCTCTTCTTCATTATGGAATCACGGTTTTCTCTTCTTCATTATGGAATCACGGTTTTCTATTCTCCATTATGGAATCGCACTTATATCTCCTTCATTATGGAATCACCGTTTCCTCTCCCCCATTATGGAATCACTGTATTCTCTTCTCCATCATGGAATCACCGTATTGTCTTCTCTATTATGGAATCACACTTATATCCCCTTCATTATGGAATCAGACTTATCTCTCCTTCATTATGGAATGACCGTTTTCTCCCCTCCATTATGGAATCACCGTATTCTCTTCTCGATTATGGAATCGCCGTTTTTTCTTCTTCATTATGGAATCACCGTTTTCTATTCTCCATTATGCAATTGCACTTATCTCTCCTTCATTATGGAATGACCGTATTCTCTCCTCCATTATGGGATGAGCGTTTTCTCTCCCCCATTATGGAATCACTGTTTTCTCTTCTCCATTATGGAATCACCGTTTTCTCTTCTCCTTTGTGGAATCACACTTATCTCACTTTCATTAAGGAATCACACTTATCTCTCCTTAATTATGGAATCAGACTTATCTCTCCTTCATTATGGAATGACCGTTTTCTCCCCTCCATTATGGAATCACCGTATTCTCTTCTCCATTATGGAATCACCGTTTTTTCTTCTTCATTATGGAATCACTGTTTCCTCTCGTCCAGTATGGAATCACCATATTTTCTTCTCCATCATGGAATCACCGTATTCTCTTCTCTATAATGGAATCACCGTTTTCTCTCCTCCATTATGGAATCACCGTATTCTCTTCTCCATTATGGAATCATCGTTTTCTCTTCTCCATTATGGAATCACCGTTTTCTCTTCTTCATTATGGAATCACCGTTTTCTATTCTCCATTATGCAATCGCACTTACCCCTCTTTCATTATGGAATCACACTTATCTCTCCTTCATTATGGAATCAGACTTATCTCTCCTTCATTATGGAATGACCGTTTTCTCCCCTCCATTATGGAATCACCGTATTCTCTTCTCGATTATTGAATCGCCGTTTTTTCTTCTTCATTATGGAATCACCGTTTTCTATTCTCCATTATGCAATCGCACTTATCTCTCCTTCATTATGGAATCACCGTTTCCTCTCGTCCATTATGGAATCACCATATTTTCTTCTCCATCATGGAATCATCGTATCCTCTCGTCCATTATGGAATCACCATATTTTCTTCTCCATCATGGAATCACCGTATTCTCTTCTCTACAATAGAATCAGCGTTTTCTCTCCTCCATTATGGAATCACCGTATTCTCTTCTCCATTATGGAATCATCGTTTTCACTTCTCTATTATGGAATCACCGTTTTCTCTTCTCCATTATGGAATCACCGTTTTCTCTCCTCTATTAAGAAACCACCGTATTCTCTTCTCCATTATGGAATCACCGTTTTCACTTCTCTCTTATGGAATCACCGTTTTCTGTTCTCCATTATGGAATCAACGTTTCCTCTTCTTCTTTGTGGAATCACACTTATCTTTCTTTCATTATCAAATCAGACTTACCTCTCTTTCATTATGGAATCAGACTTACCTCTCTTTCATTATGGAATCAGACTTACCCCTCTTTCATTATGAAATGACCGTATCCTCTCCTCCATTATGGAATCACCGTATTCTCTTCTCCATTATGGAATCACCGTATTCTCTTCTCCATCATGGAATCACCGTATTGTCTTCTCTATTATGGAATCACACTTATATCCCCTTCATTATGGAATCACACTTATGTCTCCTTCATTATGGAATCACCGTTTCCTCTCTCCCATTATGGAATCACCGTTTCCTCTCTCCCATTATGGAATCACTGTATTCTCTTTTCCATCATGGAATCACCGTATTGGCTTCTCTATTATGGAATCACACTTATATCCCCTTCATTATAGCATCAAACTTATCTCGCTTTCATTATGGAATGACCGTATTCTCTCCTCCATTATGGAATGACCGTTTTCTGTCCTCTAACATGGAATCACCGTTTTCTCTTCTCCATAATGGAATCACCGTTTCCTCTTCTTCATTATGGAATCACCATTTTCTATCTCCATTATGGAATCACCGTTTTCTCTTCTCCTTTGTGGAATCACACTTATCTTTCTTTCATTATAGAATCAGACTTACCTCTCCTTCATTATGGAATCACTCTTATCTCTCTTTCATTATGGAATGACCGTATTCTCTCCTCCATTAAGGAATGACCGTTTTCTTTCCTCCATTATGGAATCTTCGTATTCTCTTCTTCATTGTGGAATCACCGTTTTCTATTCACCATTATGGAATCACCGTTTTTTCTTCTGCATTATGGAATCACGCTTATCTCTTCTTCATTATGGAATCACCGTTCTCTCTTCTCCATTATGGAATCACACTTATCTCTCCTTCATATGGAATCCTGTCTTCTCTTCTCCATAATGGAATCACACTTATCTCCCCTTCATTATGGAATAATTCTTATCTCTCCTTAATTATGGAATCACTATTTTCTCTCCTCCATTATGGAATCACTATTTTCTCTCCTCCATTATGGAATCACACTTATTTCTCCTTCATTATGGAATCATCGTTTTCTCTTCTCCTTTTCGGAATCACACTTATCTCTCCTTCATTATGGAATCACACTTGTCTCTCTTTCATTATGGAATGACTGTTTCCTCTCTTTCATTATGGAATGACTGTTTCCTCTCCTCCATTATGGAATCACTTTTATCTCTTTTTCATTGTGGAATCACACTTATCTCTCTTTCATTATGGAATGACCGTATTCTCTCCTCCATTATGGAATCACCGTTTTCACTTCTGTATTATGGAATCACCGTTTTCTCTTCTCCATTATGGAATCAACGTTTCCTCTTCTCCATTAAGGAATCACCGTTTTCTCTTCTCCTTTGTGGAATCACACTTATCTCTCTTTCATTATGGAATCAGACTTACCTCTCTTTCATTATGGAATCACACTTATCTCTCCTTCATTATGGAATCAGACTCATCTCTCCTTCATTATGGAATGACCGTTTTCTCCCCTCCATTATGGAATCACCGTATTCTCTTCTCCATTATGGAATCGCCGTTTTTTGTTCATGATTATGGAATCACCGTTTTCTATTCTCCATTATGCAATCGCACTTATCTCTCCTTCATTATGGAATCGCACTTATCTCTCCTTCATTATGGAATCACCATTTCCTCTCGTCCATTATGGAATCACCATATCTTCTTCTCGATCATGGAATCACCGTTTCGTCTCGTCGATTATGGAATCACCATATCTTCTTCTCCATCATGGAATCACCGTATTCTCTTCTCTATAATGGAATCACCGTTTTCTCTCCTCCATTATGGAATAACCGTATTCTCTTCTCCATTATGGTATCATCGTTTTCACTTCTCTATTATGGAATCACCGTTTTCACATCTGTATTATGGAATCACCGTTTTCTCTTCTCCATTATGGAATCAACGTTTCCTGTTCTCCATTATGGAATCACCGTTTTCTCTTCTCCTTTGTGGAATCACACTTATCTCTCTCTTTCATTATGGAATCAGACTTACCTCTCTTTCATTATGGAATCACACTTATCTCTCCTTCATTATGGAATCAGACTCATCTCTCCTTCATTATGGAATGACCGTTTTCTCCCCTCCATTATGGAATCACCGTATTCTCTTCTCCATTATGGAATCGCCGTTTTTTTGTTCTTCATTATGGAATCACCGTTTTCTATTCTCCATTATGCAATCGCACTTATCTCTCCTTCATTATGGAATCGCCGTTTTTTGTTCTCCATTATGGAATCACCGTTTTCTATTCTCCATTATGCAATCGCACTTATCTCTCCTTCATTATGGAATCACCATATCTTCTTCTCCATCATGGAATCACCGTTTCCTCTCGTCGATTATGGAATCACCATATCTTCTTCTCCATTATGGAATCACCGTATTCTCTTCTCCATTATGGTATCAACGTTTAAACTTCTCTATTATGGAATCACCATTTTCTCTTCTCCTTTGTGGAATCACACTTATCTCTCTTTCATTATGGAATCAGACTTACCTCTCTTTCATCATGGAATCACACTTATCTCTCCTTCATTATGGAATGACCGTTTTCTCCCCTCCATTATGGAATCACCGTATTCTCTTCTCCATTATGGAATCGCCGTTTTTTGTTCATCATTATGGAATCACCGTTTTCTATTCTCCATTATGCAATCGCACTTATCTCTCCTTCATTATGGAATCACCATTTCCTCTCGTCCATTATGGAATCACCATTTCCTGTCGTCCATTATGGAATCACCATATCTTCTTCTCCATCATGGAATCACCGTTTCCTCTCGTCGATTATGGAATCACCATATCTTCTTCTACATCATGGAATCACCATATTCTCTTCTCCATTATGGAATTATCGTTTTCACTTCTCTATTATGGAATCACCGTTTTCTCTTCTCCATCATGGAATCACCGTTTTCTCTCCTCTATTAAGAAACCACCGTATTCTCTTCTCCATTATGGAATCACCGTTTTCACTTCTCTCTTATGGAATCACCGTTTTCTGTTCTCCATTATGGAATCAACGTTTCCTCTTCTCCATTATGGAATCACCGTTTTCTCTTCTTCTTTGTGGAATCACACTTATCTTTCTTTCATTATCAAATCAGACTTACCTCTCTTTCATTATGGAATCAGACTTACCTCTCTTTCATTATGGAATCAGACTTACCCCTCTTTCATTATGAAATGACCGTATCCTCTCCTCCATTATGGAATCACCGTATTCTCTTCTCCATTATGGAATCACCGTATTCTCTTCTCCATCATGGAATCACCGTATTGTCTTCTCTATTATGGAATCACACTTATATCCCCTTCATTATGGAATCACACTTATCTCTCCTTCATTATGGAATCACCGTTTCCTCTCTCCCATTATGGAATCACTGTATTCTCTTCTCCATCATGGAATCACCGTATTGGCTTCTCTATTATGGAATCACACTTATATCCCCTTCATTATAGCATCAAACTTATCTCGCTTTCATTATGGAATGACCGTATTCTCTCCTCCATTATGGAATGACCGTTTTCTGTCCTCTAACATGGAATCACCGTTTTCTCTTCTCCATAATGGAATCACCGTTTCCTCTTCTTCATTATGGAATCACCATTTTCTATTCTCCATTATGGAATCACCTTTTTCTCTTCTCCTTTGTGGAATCACACTTATCTTTCTTTCATTATGGAATCAGACTTACCTCTCCTTCATTATGGAATCACACTTATCTCTCTTTCATTATGGAATCACACTTATCTCTCCTTCATTATGGAATGACCGTTTTCTCCCATCCATTATGGAATCACCGTATTCTCTTCTCCATTATGGAATCGCCGTTTTTTGTTCATCATTATGGAATCACCGTTTTCTATTCTCCATTATGCAATCGCACTTATCTCTCCTTCATTATGGAATCACCACTTCCTCTCGTCCATTATGGAATCACCATTTCCTCTCGTCCATTACGGAATCACCATTTCCTCTCGTCCATTATGGAATCACCATTTCCTCTCGTCCACTATGGAATCACCATATCTTCTTCTGTATCATGGAATCACCGTTTCCTCTCGTCGATTATGGAATCACCATATCTTCTTCTCCATCATCGAATCACCGTATTCTCTTCTCCATTATGGAATCATCGTTTTCACTTCTCTATTATGGAATCACCGTTTTCTCTTCTCCATTATGGAATCACCGTTTTCCCTCCTCTATTAAGAAACCACCGTATTCTCTTCTCCATTATGGAATCACCGTTTTCACTTCTCTCTTATGGAATCACCGTTTTCTCTTCTCCATTATGGAATCAACGTTTCCTCTTCTCCATTATGGAATCACCGTTTTCTCTTCTTCTTTGTGGAATCACACTTATCTTTCTTTCATTATCAAATCAGACTTACCTCTCTTTCATTATGGAATCAGACTTACCTCTCTTTCATTATGGAATCAGACTTACCCCTCTTTCATTATGGAATCAGACTTACCCCTCTTTCATTATGAAATGACCGTATTCTCTCCTCCATTATGGAATCACCGTATTCTCTTCTCCATTATGGAATCACCGTATTCTCTTATCCATCATGGAATCACCGTATTGTCTTCTCTATTATGGTACCACACTTATATCCCCTTCATTATAGAATCACACTTATCTCTCCTTCATTATGGAATCACCGTTTCCTCTCCCCCATTATGGAATCACTGTATTCTCTTCTCCATCATGGAATCACCGTATTGTCTTCTCTATTATGGAATCACACTTATATCCGCTTCATTATAGCATCAAACTTATCTCGCTTTCATTATGGAATGACCGTATTCTCTCCTCCATTATGGAATGACCGTTTTCTGTCCTCTAACATGGAATCACCGTTTTCTCTTCTCCATAATGGAATCACCGTTTCCTCTTCTTCATTATGGAATCACCAATTTCTATTCTCCATTATGGAATCACCGTTTTCTCTTCTCCTTTGTGGAATCACACTTATCTTTCTTTCATTATGGAATCAGACTTACCTCTCCTTCATTATGGAATCACACTTATCTCTCTTTCATTATGGAATGACCGTATTCTCTCCTCCATTAAGGAATGACCGTTTTCTTTCCTCCATTATGGAATCACCGTATTCTCTTCTTCATTGTGGAATCACCGTTTTCTATTCACCATTATGGAATCACCGTTTTCTATTCACCATTATGGAATCACCGTTTTTTCTTCTGCATTATCGAATCACGCTTATCTCTTCTTCATTATGGAATCACCGTTCTCTCTTCTCCATTATGGAATCACACATATGTCTCCTTCATATGGAATCACAGTTTTCTCTTCTCCATAAAGGAATCACCGTTTTCTCTTCTCCATAATGGAATCCTGTTTTCTCTTCTCCATAATGGAATCACACTTATCTCCCCTTCATTATGGAGTAATTCTTATCTCTCCTTAATTATGGAATCACTATTTTCTCTCCTCCATTATGGAATCACACTTATTTCTCCTTAATTATGGAATCACCTTTTTCTCTCTTCGATTATGGAATCACACTTTTCTCTACTTGATTATGGAATCATACTTATTTCTCCTCCATTATGGAATCACACTTATGTCTCCATCATTATGGAATCACAGTTATCACTGCTTCTTTAGGAATCATCGTTTTCTCTACTCCTTTTCGGAATCACACTTATCTCTCCTTCATTATGGAATCACACTTGTCTCTCTTTCATTATGGAATGACTGTTTCCTCTCCTCCATTATGGAATCACTTTTATCTCTTTTTCATTGTGGAATCACACTTATCTCTCTTTCATTATGGAATGACCGTATTCTCTCCTCCATTATGGAATCACCGTTTTCTCTCCTCCATTATGAAACCACCGTATTCTCTTCTCCATTATGGAATCACCGTTTTCACTTCTGTATTATGGAATCACCGTTTTCTCTTCTCCATTATGGAATCAACGTTTCCTCTTCTCCATTAAGGAATCACCGTTTTCTCTTCTCCTTTGTGGAATCACACTTATCTCTCTTTCATTATGGAATCAGACTTACCTCTCTTTCATTATGGAATCACACTTATCTCTCCTTCATTATGGAATCAGACTCATCTCTCCTTCATTATGGAATGACCGTTTTCTCCCCTCCATTATGGAATCACCGTATTCTCTTCTCCATTATGGAATCGCCGTTTTTTGTTCATCATTATGGAATCACCGTTTTCTATTCTCCATTATGCAATCGCACTTATCTCTCCTTCATTATGGAATCACCATTTCCTCTCGTCCATTATGGAATCACCATTTCCTCTCGTCCATTATGGAATCACCATATCTTCTTCTCCATCATGGAATCACCGTTTCCTCTCGTCGATTATGGAATCACCATATCTTCTTCTCCATCATGGAATCACCGTATTCTCTTCTCTATAATGGAATCACCGTTTTCTCTCCTCCATTATGGAATAACCGTATTCTCTTCTCCATTATGGAATCATCGTTTTCACTTCTCTATTATGGAATCACCGTTTTCACTTCTCTATTATGGATTCACCGTTTTCTCTTCTCAATTATGGAATCAACGTTTCCTGTTCTCCATTATGGAATCACCGTTTTCCCTTCTCCTTTGTGGAATCACACTTATCTCTCTTTCATTATGGAATCAGACTTACCTCTCTTTCATTATGGAATCACACTTATCTCTCCTTCATTATGGAATCAGACTCATCTCTCCTTCGTTATGGAATGACCGTTTTCTCCCCTCCATTATGGAATCACCGTATTCTCTTCTCCATTATGGAATCTCCGTTTTTTTGTTCTTCATTATGGAATCACCGTTTTCTATTCTCCATTATGCAATCGCACTTATCTCTCCTTCATCATGGAATCGCCGTTTTTTGTTCTCCATTATGGAATCACCGTTTTCTATTCTCCATTATGCAATCGCATTTATCTCTCCTTCATTATGGAATCACCGTTTCCTCTCGTCCATTATGGAATTACCATATCTTCTTCTCCATCATGGAATCACCGTTTCCTCTCGTCGATTATGGAATCACCATAACCTCTTCTCTATTATGGAATCACCGTATTCTCTTCTCCATTATGGTATCATCGTTTTCACTTCTCTATTATGGAATCACCGTTTTCTCTTCTCCATTATGGAATCACCGTTTTCTCTTCTTCATTGTGGAATCACCGTTTTCTATTCTCCATTATGGAATCACCGTTTTCTCTTCTCTATTATGGAACAACACTTATCTCTCCTTCATTATGGAATCACCGTTACCTCTCCCCCATTATGGAATCACCGTATTCCATTCTCCATCATGGAATCACCGTATTGTCTTCTCTATTATGGAATCACACTTATATCCCCTTCATTATGGAATCACACTTATCTCACTTTCATTATGGAATGAGCGTATTCTCTCCTCCATTATGGAATGACCGTTTTCTCTCGTCCATTATGGAATCACCGTATTCTCTTCTCAATTATGGAATCAACGTTTCTCATCTCTATTATGGAATCACCGTTTTCTCTTCTTCATTATGGAATCACGGTTTTCTATTCTCCATTATGGAATCGCACTTATCTCTCCTTCATTATGGAATCACCGTTTCCTTTCCCCCATTATGGAATCACTGTATTCTCTTCTCCATCATGGAATCACCGTATTGTCTTCTCTATTATGGAATCACACTTATATCCCCTTCATTATGGAATCAGACTTATCTCTCTTTCATTATGGAATGACCGTATTCTCTCCTCCATTATGGAATGACCGTTTTCTCTCCCCCATGAAGGAATCACCGTTTTCTCTTCTCCATAATGGAATCACCGTTTCCTCTTCTTCATTATGGAATCACCATTTTCTATTCTCCATTATGGAATCACCGTTTTCTCTTCTCCTTTGTGGAATCACACTTATCTCTCTTTCATTATGGAATCACACTTATCTCTCCTTAATTATGGAATCACACTTATCTCTCCTTCATTATGGAATGACCGTTTTCTCCCCTCCATTATGGAATCACCGTATTCTCTTCTCCATTATGGAATCGCCGTTTTTTCTTCTTCATTATGGAATCACCGTTTCCTCTCGTCCAGTATGGAATCACCATATTTTCTTCTCCATCATTGAATCACCGTATTCTCTTCTCTATAATGGAATCACCGTTTTCTCTCCTCCATTATGGAATCAGCGTATTCTCTTCTCCATTATGGAATCATCGTTTTCTCTTCTCCATTATGGAATCACCGTTTTCTCTTCTTCATTATGAAATCACCGTTTTCTATTCTCCATTATGCAATCGCACTTACCTCTCTTTCATTATGGAATCACACATATCTCTCTTCATTATGGAATAAGACTTATCTCTCCTTCATTATGGAATGACCGTTTTCTCCCATCCATTATGGAATCACCGTATTCTCTTCTCGATTATGGAATCACCGTATTCTCTTCTCGATTATGGAATCGCCGTTTTTTCTTCTTCATTATGGAATCACCGTTTTCTATTCTCCATTATGCAATCGCACTTATCTCTCCTTCATTATGGAATCACCGTTTCCTCTCGTCCATTATGGAATCACCATATTTTCTTCTCTATCAAGGAATCACCGTATTCTCTTCTCTATAATGGAATCACCGTATTCTCTTCTCCATTATGGAATCACCGTTTTCTCTTCTTCTTTGTGGAATCACACTTATCTTTCTTTCATTATGAAATCAGACTTACCTCTCTTTCATTATGGAATCAGACTTACCTCTCTTTCATTATGGAATCAGACTTACCCCTCTTTCATTATGAAGTGACCGTATTCTCTCCTCCATTATGGAATCACCGTATTCTCTTCTCGATTATGGAATCACCGTATTCTCTTCTCCATCATGGAATCACCGTATTGTCTTCTCTATTATGGAATCACACTTATATCCCCTTCATTATGGAATCACCGTATTCTCTTCTCCATTATGGAATCACCGTTATCACTTCTCTATTATGGAATCACCGTTTTCTCTTCTCCATTATGGAATCTCCGTATCCTCTTCTTTATTATGGAATCACCATTTTCTATTCTCCATTATGGAATCACCGTTTTCTCTTCTCCTTTGTGGAATCACACTTATCTCTCTTTCATTATGGAATCAGACTTACCTCTCTTTGATTATGGAACCAGACTTATCTCTCCTTCATTATGGAATCACCGTTTCCTCTCCCCCATTATGGAATCACCGTATTCTCTTCTCCATCATGGAATTACCGTATTGGTTTCTCTATTATGGAATCACACTTATATCCCCTTCATTATGGAATCACACTTATCTCTCTCTCATTATGCAATGACCGTATTCTCTCCTCCATTATGGAATGACCGTTTTCTCTCGGCCATTATGGAATCACCATATTCGCTTCTCAATTATGGAATCAACGTTTTCTCATCTCTATTATGGAATCACCGTTTTCTCTTCTTCATTATGGAATCACGGTTTTCAATTCTCCATTAAAGAATACCCGTTTTCTCTTCTCTATTATGGAACAACACTTATCTCTCCTTCATTATGGAATCACCGTTTCCTCTCCCCCATTATGGAATCACTGTATTTTCTTGTCCATCATGGAATCACCGTATTGTCTTCTCTATTATGGAATCACACTTATATCCCCTTCATTATGGAATCAGACTTATCTCTCTTTCATTATGGAATGACCGTATTCTTTCCTCTATTATGGAATAACCGTTTTCTCTCGTCCATTATGGAACCACCGTTTTCACTTCTCTATTATGGAATCACCGTTTTCTCTTCTCCATTATGGAATCACCGTTTCCTCGTCTTCATCATGGAATCACCATTTTCTATTCTCCATTATGGAATCACCGTTTTCTCTTCTCCTTTGTGGAATCACGGTTTTCTCTTCTCCTTTGTGGAATCACACCTATCTCTCCTTAATTATGGAATCAGACTTATCTCTCCTTCATTATGGAATGACCGTTTTCTCTCCTCCACTATGGAATCACCGTTTTCTCTTCTCCATAATGGAATCACCGTTTCCTCTTCTTCATTATGGAATCACCATTTTCTATTCTCCATTATGGAATCACCGTTTTCTCTTCTCCTTTGTGGAATCACACTTATCTCTCTTTCATTATGGAATCACACTTATCTCTCCTTAATTATGGAATCACACTTATATCCCTTTCATTATAGCATCAGACTTATCTCGCTTTCATTATGGAATGACCGTATTCTCTCCTCCATTATGGAATGACCGTTTTCTGTCCTCCAACATGGAATCACCGTTTTCTCTTCTCCATAATGGAATCACCGTTTCCTCTTCTTCATTATGGAATCACCATTTTCTATTCTCCATTATGGAATCACCGTTTTCTCTTCTCCTTTGTGGAATCACACTTATCTTTCTTTCATTATGGAATCACACTTATCTCTCTTTCATTATGGAATGACCGTATTCTCTCCTCCATTAAGGAATGACCGTTTTCTTTCCTCCATTATGGAATCACCGTATTCTCTTCTTCATTGTGGAATCACCGTTTTCTATTCACCATTATGGAATCACGCTTACCTCTTCTTCAATATGGAATCACCGTTCTCTCTTCTCCATTATGGAATCACACTTATCTCTCCTTCATTAAGGAATCACAGTTTTCTCTTCTCCATAATGGAATCACCGTTTTCTCTTCTCCATAATGGAATCCTGTTTTCTCTTCTCCATAATGGAATCACACTTATCTCCCCTTCATTATGGAATAACTCTTATCTCTCCTTAATTATGGAATCACTATTTTCTCTCCTCCATTATGGAATCACACTTATTTCTCCTTCATTATGGAATCACCTTTTTCTCTCTTCGATTATGGAATCACACTTTTCTCTACTTGATTATGGAATCATACTTATCTCTCCTCCATTATGGAATCACACTTATGTCTCCATCATTATGGAATCACAGTTATCACTGCTTTTTTACTAATCATCGTTTTCTCTTCCCTTTTCCGGAATCACACTTATCTCTCCTTCATTATGGAATCACACTTGTCTCTCTTTCATTATGGAATGACCGTATTCTCTCCTCCATTATGGAATCACCGTTTTCTCTCCTCCATTATGAAACCACCGTATTCTCTTCTCCATTATGGAATCACCGTTTTCACTTCTGTATTATGGAATCACCGTTTTCTCTTCTCCATTATGGAATCAACGTTTCCTCTTCTCCATTAAGGAATCACCGTTTTCTCTTCTCCTTTGTGGAATCACACTTATCTCTCTTTCATTATGGAATCAGACTTACCTCTCTTTCATTATGGAATCACACTTATCTCTCCTTCATTATGGAATCAGACTCATCTCTCTTTCATTATGGAATGACCGTTTTCTCCCCTCCATTATGGAATGACCGTTTTCTCCCCTCCATTATGGAATCACCGTATTCTCTTCTCCATTATGGAATCACCGTTTTCTATTCTCCATTATGCAATCGCACTTATCTCTCCTTCATTATGGAATCACCGTTTTCTATTCTCCATTATGCAATCGCACTTATCTCTCCTTCATTATGGAATCACCATTTCCTCTCGTCCATTATGGAATCACCATTTCCTCTCGTCCATTATGGAATCACCATATCTTCTTCTCCATCATGGAATCACCGTCTCCTCTCGTCGATTATGGAATCACCATATCTTCTTCTCCATCATGGAATCACCGTACTCTCTTCTCTATTATGGAATCACCGTTTTCACTTCTCCATTATGGAATCAACGTTTCCTCTTCTCCATTATGAAATCACCGTTTTCTCTCCTCCTTTGTGGAATCACACTTATCTCTCTTTCATTATGGAATCAGACTTACCTCTCTTTCATTATGGAATCACACTTATCTCTCCTTCATTATGGAATCAGACTCATCTCTCCGTCATTATGGAATGACCGTTTTCTCCCCTCCATTATGGAATCACCGTATTCTCTTCTCCATTATGGAATCGCCGTTTTTTTGTTCTTCATTATGGAATCACCGTTTTCTATTCTCCATTATGCAATCGCACTTATCTCTCCTTCATTATGGAATCACCGTTTCCTCTCGTCCATTATGGAATCACCATATCTTCTTCTCCATCATGGAATCACCGTTTCCTCTCGTCGATTATGGAATCACCATATCTTCTTCTCCATTATGGAATCACCGTATTCTCTTCTCCATTATGGTATCATCGTTTTCACTTCTCTATGGAATCACACTTATATCCCCTTCATTATGGAATCACACTTATCTCTCTTTCATTATGGAATGGCCGTATTCTCTCCTCCATTATGGAATGACCGTTTTCTCTCGTCCATTATGGAATCACCGTATTCTCTTCTCAATTATGGAATCAACGTTTCTCATCTCTATTATGGAATCACCGTTTTCTCTTCTTCATTATGGAATCACGGTTTTCTATTCTCCATTATGGAATCGCACTTATCTCTCCTTCATTATGGAATCACCGTTTCCTCTCCCCCATTATGGAATCACTGTATTCTCTTCTCCATCATGGAATCACCGTATTGTCTTCTCTATTATGGAATCACACTTATATCCCCTTCATTATGGAATCGGACTTATCTCTCTTTCATTATGGAATGACCGTATTCTCTCCTCCATTATGGAATGACCGTTTCCTCTCCTCCATTAAGGAATCACCATTTTCTATTCTCCATTATGGAATCACCACCATATTTTCTTCTCCATCGTGGAATCATCGTATCCTCTCGTCCATTATGGAATCACCATATTTTCTTCTCCATCATGGAATCACCGTATTCTCTTCTCTATAATGGAATCAGCGTTTTCTCTCCTCCATTATGGAATCACCGTATTCTCTTCTCCATTATGGAATCATCGTTTTCACTTCTCTATTATGGAATCACCGTTTTCTCTTTTCCAATATGGAATCACCGTTTTCTCTCCTCCATTATGAAACCACCGTATTCTCTTCTCCATTATGGAATCACCGTTTTCACTTCTCTATTATGGAATCACCGTTTTCTGTTCTCCATTATGGAATCAACATTTCCTATTCTCCATTATGGAATCACCGTTTTCTCTTCTTCTTTGTGGAATCACACTTATCTTTCTTTCATTATGAAATCAGACTTACCTCTCTTTCATTATGGAATCAGACTTACCTCTCTTTCATTATGGAATCAGAGTTACCCCTCTTTCATTATGGAATCAGAGTTACCCCTCTTTCATTATGGAATCAGAGTTACCCCTCTTTCATTATGAAATGACCGTATTCTCTCCTCCATTATGGAATCACCGTATTCTCTTCTCCATCATGGAATCATCGTATTGTCTTCTCTATTATGGAATCATCGTATTGTCTTCTCTATTATGGAATCACACTTATATCCCCTTCATCATGGAATCACACTTAACTCTCCTTCATTATGGAATCAGACTTATCTCACCTTCATTATGGAATGACCGTATTCTCTCTTCCATTTTGAAATGACCGTTTTCTCTCCTCCATTATGGAATCACCGTATTCTCTTCTCCATTATGGAATCACCGTTTTCACTTCTCTATTATGGAATCACCGTTTTCTCCCCTCCATTATGGAATGACCGTTTTCTCCCCTCCATTATGGAATCACCGTATTCTCTTCTCCATTATGGAATCGCCGTTTTTTGTTCATCATTATGGAATCACCGTTTTCTATTCTCCATTATGCAATCGCACTTATCTCTCCTTCATTATGGAATCACCGTTTTCTATTCTCCATTATGCAATCGCACTTATCTCTCCTTCATTATGGAATCACCGTTTCCTCTCGTCCATTATGGAATCACCATATCTTCTTCTCCATCATGGAATCACCGTTTCCTCTCGTCGATTATGGAATCACCATATCTTCTTCTCCATCATGGAATCACCGTACTCTCTTCTCTATTATGGAATCACCGTTTTCACTTCTCTATTATGGAATCACCGTTTTCTCTTCTCCATTATGGAATCAACGTTTCCTCTTCTCCATTATGAAATCACCGTTTTCTCTTCTCCTTTGTGGAATCACACTTATCTCTCTTTCATTATGGAATCAGACTTACCTCTCTTTCATTATGGAATCACACTTATCTCTCCTTCATTATGGAATCAGACTCATCTCTCCTTCATTATGGAATGACCGTTTTCTCCCCTCCATTATGGAATCACCGTATTCTCTTCTCCATTATGGAATCGCCGTTTTTTTGTTCTTCATTATGGAATCACCGTTTTCTATTATCCATTATGCAATCGCACTTATCTCTCCTTCATTATGGAATCGCCGTTTTTTGTTCTCCATTATGGAATCACCGTTTTCTATTCTCCATTATGCAATCGCACTTATCTCTCCTTCATTATGGAATCACCGTTTCCTCTCGTCCATTATGGAATCACCATATCTTCTTCTCCATCATGGAATCACCGTTTCCTCTCGTCGATTATGGAATCACCATATCTTCTTCTCCATTATGGAATCACTGTATTCTCTTCTGCATTATGGTATCATCGTTTTCACTTCTCTATGGAATCACACTTATATCCCCTTCATTATGGAATCACACTTATCTCTCTTTCATTATGGAATGGCCGTATTTTCTCCTCCATTATGGAATGACCGTTTTCTCTCGTCCATTATGGAATCACCGTATTCTCTTCTCAATTATGGAATCAACGTTTCTCATCTCTATTATGGAATCACCGTTTTCTCTTCTTCATTATGGAATCACGGTTTTCTATTCTCCATTATGGACTCGCACTTATCTCTCCTTCATTATGGAATCACCGTTTCCTCTCCCCCATTATGGAATCACTGTATTCTCTTCTCCATCATGGAATCACCGTATTGTCTTCTCTATTATGGAATCACACTTATATCCCCTTCATTATGGAATCGGACTTATCTCTCTTTCATTATGGAATGACCGTTTTCTCTCCTCCATTAAGGAATCACCGTTTTCTCTTCTCCATAATGGAATCACCGTTTCCTCTTCTTCATTATGGAATCACCATTTTCTATTCTCCGTTATGGAATCACCACCATATTTTCTTCTCCATCGTGGAATCATCGTATCCTCTCGTCCATTATGGAATCACCATATTTTCTTCTCCATCATGGAATCACCGTATTCTCTTCTCTATAATGGAATCAGCGTTTTCTCTCCTCCATTATGGAATCACCGTATTCTCTTCTCCATTATGGAATCATCGTTTTCACTTCTCTATTATGGAATCACCGTTTTCTCTTCTCCAATATGGAATCACCGTTTTCACTTCTCTATTATGGAATCACCGTTTTCTGTTCTCCATTATGGAATCAACATTTCCTATTCTCCATTATGGAATCACCGTTTTCTCTTCTTCTTTGTGGAATCACACTTATCTTTCTTTCATTATGAAATCAGACTTACCTCTCTTTCATTATGGAATCAGACTTACCTCTCTTTCATTATGGAATCAGAGTTACCCCTCTTTCATTATGGAATCAGAGTTACCCCTCTTTCATTATGGAATCAGAGTTACCCCTCTTTCATTATGAAATGACCGTATTCTCTCCTCCATTATGGAATCACCGTATTCTCTTCTCCATCATGGAATCATCGTATTGTCTTCTCTATTATGGAATCACACTTATATCCCCTTCATCATGGAATCACACTTAACTCTCCTTCATTATGGAATCAGACTTATCTCACCTTCATTATGGAATGACCGTATTCTCTCTTCCATTTTGAAATGACTGTTTTCTCTCCTCCATTATGGAATCACCGTATTCTCTTCTCCATTATGGAATCACCGTTTTCACTTCTCTATTATGGAATCAGCGTTTTCTCTTCTCCATTATGGAATCACCGTTTCCTCGTCTTCAATATGGAATCACCATTTTCTATTCTCCATTATGGAATCACCGTTTTCTCTTCTCCTTTGTGGAATCACACTTATCTCTCCTTAATTATGGAATCAGACTTATCTCTCCTTCATTAAGGAATGACCGTTTTCTCCCATCCATTATGGAATCACCGTATTCTATTCTCCATTATGGAATCGCCGTTTTTTCTTCTTCATTATGGAATCACCGTTTCCTCTCGTCCATTATGGAATCACCATATTTTATTCTCAATCATGGAATCACCGTATTCTCTTCTCTATAATGGAATCACCGTTTTCTCTCCTCCATTATGGAATCACCGTATTCTCCTCTCCATTATGGAATCATCGTTTTAACTTCTCTATTATGGAATCAACGTTTTCTCTTCTCCATTATGGAATCACCGTTTTTTCTTCTTCATTATGGAATCACCGTTTTCTATTCTCCATTATGCAATCGCACTTACCTCTCTTTCATTATGGAATCACACTTATCTCTGCTTCATTATGGAATCAGACTTATCTCTCTTTCATTATGAATGATTGTATTCTCTCCTCCATTATGGAATGACCGTTTTCTCTCCTCCATTATGGAACCACCGTTTTCACTTCTCTATTATGGAATCACCGTTTTCTCTTCTCCATTATGGAATCACCGTTTCCTCATCTCCATTGTGGAATCACCGTTTTCTCTTCTCCTTTGTGGAATCACACTTATCTCTCTTTCATTATGGAATCAGACTTACCTCTCTTTCATTATGGAATCACACTTATCTCTCCTTCATTATGGAATCAGACTCATCTCTCCTTCATTATGGAATGACCGTTTTCTCCCCTCCATTATGGAATCACCGTTTTCTATTCTCCATTATGCAATCGCACTTATCTCTACTTCATTATGGAATCACCGTTTTCTATTCTCCATTATGCAATCGCACTTATCTCTACTTCATTATGGAATCACCGTTTCCTCTCGTCTATTATGGAATCACCATATCTTCTTCTCCATCATGGAATCACCGTTTCCTCTCGTCGATTATGGAATCACCATATCTTCTTCTCCATCATGGGATCACCGTATTCTCTTCTCTATAATGGAATCACCGTTATCTCTCCTCCATTATGGAATCACCGTATTCTCTTCTCCATTATGGTATCATCGTTTTCACTTCTCTATTATGGAATCACCGTTTTCTCTTCTCCATTATGGAATCACCGTTTTCACTTCTCTATTATGGAATCACCGTTTTCTGTTCTCCATTATGAATCAACGTTTCCTCTTCTCCATTATGGAATCACCGTTTTCCCTTCTGCTTTGTGGAATCACAATTATCTTTCTTTCTTTATGAAATCAGACTTACCTCTCTTTCATTATGGAATCAGACTTACCTCTCTTTCATTATGGAATCAGACTTACCCCTCTTTCATTATGAAATGACCGTATTCTTTCCTCCATTATGGAATCACCGTATTCCCTTCTCCATTATGGAATCACCGTATTCTCTTCTCCATCATGGATTCACCGTATTGTCTTCTCTATTATGGAATCACACTTATATCCCCTCCATTATGGAATCACACTTAACTCTAATTCGTTATAGAATCAGACTTATCTCACCTTCATTATGGAATGACCGTATTCTCTCTTCCATTATGGAATCACCGTTTTCTCTTCTCGATTATGGAATATTCGTATCCTCTTCTTTATTATGGAATCACCATTTTCTATTCTCCATTATGGAATCACCGTTTTCTCTTCTCCTTTGTGGAATCACACTTATCTCTCTTTCATTATGGAATCAGACTTACCTCTCTTTCATTATGGAATCAGACTTATCTCTCCTTCATTATGGAATCACCGTTTCCTCTCCCCCATTATGGAATCACCGTATTCTCTTCTCCATCATGGAATTACCGTATTGTCTTCTCTATTATGGAATCACACTTATATCCCCTTCATTATGGAATCACACTTATCTCCCTTTCATTATGGAATGACCGTATTCTCTCCTCCATTATGGAATGACCGTTTTCTCTCGTCCATTATGGAATCACCGTATTCGCTTCTCAATTATGGAATCAACGTTTTCTCATCTCTATTAGGGAATCACCGTTTTCTCTTCTTCATTATGGAATCACGGTTTTCAATTCTCCATTATGGAATCCCCGTTTTCTCTTCTCTATTATGGAACAACACTTATCTCTCCTTCATTATGGAATCACCGTTTCCTCTCCCCCATTATGGAATCACCGTTTCCTCTCCCCCATTATGGAATCACTGTATTTTCTTGTCCATCATGGAATCACCGTATTGTCTTCTCTATTATGGAATCACACTTATATCCCCTTCATTATGGAATCAGACTTATCTCTCTTTCATTATGGAATGACCGTATTCTCTCCTCCATTATGGAATGACCGTTTTCTCTCGTCCATTATGGAACCACCGTTTTCACTTCTCTATTATGGAATCACCGTTTTCTCTTCTCCATTATGGAATCACCGTTTCCTCGTCTTCATCATGGAATCACCATTTTCTATTCTCCATTATGGAATCATCGTTTTCTCTTCTCCTTTGTGGAATCACCGTTTTCTCTTCTACTTTGTGGAATCACACTTATCTCTCCTTAATTATGGAATCAGACTTATCTCTCCTTTATTATGGAATGACCGTTTTCTCCCCTCCATTATGGAATCACCGTATTCTCTTCTCCATTATGGAATCGCCGTTTTTTCTTCTTCATTATGGAATCACCGTTTCCTCTCGTCCAGTATGGAATCACCATATTTTCTTCTCCATCATGGAATCACCGTATTCTCTTCTCTATAATGGAATCACCGTTTTCTCTCCTCCATTATGGAATCACCGTATTCTCTTCTCCATTATGGAATCATCGTATTAACTTCTCTATTATGGAATCACCGTATTCTCTTCTCTATAATTGAATCACCGTTTTCTCTCCTCCATTATGGAATCACCGTATTCTCTTCTCCATTATGGAATCATCGTATTAACTTCTCTATTATGGAATCACCGTATTCTCTTCTCTATAATGGAATCACCGTTTTCTCTTCTCCATTATGGAATCACCGTTTTCTCTTCTTCATTATGGAATCACCGTTTTCTATTCTCCATTATGCAATCGCACTTACCTCTCTTTCATTATGGAATCACACTTATCTCTCCTTCATTATGGAATCAGACTTATCTCTCCTTCATTATGGAATGACCGTTTTCTCCCCTCCATTATGGAATCACCGTATTCTCTTCTCGATTATGGAATTGCCGTTTTTTCTTCTCCATTATGGAATCGCCGTTTTCTATTCTCCATTATGCAATCGCACTTATCTCTCCTTCATTATGGAATCACCGTTTCCTCTCGGCCATTATGGAATCACCATATTTTCTTCTCCATCACGGAATCATCGTATCCTCTCGTCCATTATGGAATCACCATATTTTCTTCTCCATCATGGAATCACCGTATTCTCTTCTCTATAATGGAATCACCGTTTTCTCTCCTCCATTATGGAATCACCGTATTCTCTTCTCCATTATGGAATCATCGTTTTCTCTTCTCCATTATGGAATCACCGTTTTCTCTTCTTCATTATGGAATCACCGTTTTCTATTCTCCATTATGCAATCGCACTTTCCTCTCTTTCATTATGGAATCACACTTATCTCTCATTCATTATGGAATCAGACTTATCTCTCCTTCATTATGGAATGACCGTTTTCTCCCCTCCATTATGGAATCACCGTATTCTCTTCTCGATTATGGAATCGCCGTTTTCTCTTCTCGATTATGGAATATTCGTATCCTCTTCTTTATTATGGAATCACCATTTTCTATTCTCCATTATGGAATCACCGTTTTCTCTTCTCCTTTGGGGAATCACACTTATCTCTCTTTCATTATGGAATCAGACATACCTCTCTTTCATTATGGAATCAGACTTATCTCTCCTTCATTATGGAATCACCGTTTCCTCTCCCCCATTATGGAATCACCGTATTCTCTTCTCCATCATGGAATTACCGTATTGTCTTCTCTATTATGGAATCACACTTATATCCCCTTCATTATGGAATCACACTTATCTCTCTTTCATTATGGAATGACCGTTTTCTCTCGTCCATTATGGAATCACCGTATTCGCTTCTCAATTATGGAATCAACGTTTTCTCATCTCTATTAGGGAATCACCGTTTTCTCTTCTTCATTATGGAATCACGGTTTTCAATTCTCCATTATGGAATCCCCGTTTTCTCTTCTCTATTATGGAACAACACTTATCTCTCCTTCATTATGGAATCACCGTTTCCTCTCCCCCATTATGGAATCACTGTATTTTCTTGTCCATCATGGAATCACCTTATTGTCTTCTCTATTATGGAATCACACTTATATCCCCTTCATTATGGAATCACACTTATCTCTCTTTCATTATGGAATGACCGTATTCTCTTCTCAATTATGGAATCAACGTTTTCTCATCTCTATTATGGAATCACCGTTTTCTCTTCTTCATTATGGAATCACGGTTATCAATTCTCCATTAAGGAATCCCCGTTTTCTCTTCTCTATTATGGAACAACACTTATCTCTAGTTCATTATGGAATCACCGTTTCCTCTCCCCCATTATGGAATCACTGTATTTTCTTGTCCATCATGGAATCACCGTATTGTCTTCTCTATTATGGAATCAAACTTATATCCCCTTCATTATGGAATCAGACTTATCTCTCTTTCATTATGGAATGACCGTATTCTCTCCTCCATTATGGAATGACCGTTTTCTCTCGTCCATTATGGAACCACCGTTTTCACTTCTCTATTATGGAATCACCGTTTTCTCTTCTCCATTATGGAATCACCGTTTCCTCGTCTTCATCATGGAATCACCATTTTCTATTCTCCATTATGGAATCATCGTTTTCTCTTCTCCTTTGTGGAATCACCGTTTTCTCTTCTACTTTGTGGAATCACACTTATCTCTCCTTAATTATGGAATCAGACTTATCTCTCCTTTATTATGGAATGACCGTTTTCTCCCCTCCATTATGGAATCACCGTATTCTCTTCTCCATTATGGAATCGCCGTTTTTTCTTCTTCATTATGGAATCACCGTTTCCTCTCGTCCAGTATGGAATCACCATATTTTCTTCTCCATCATGGAATCACCGTATTCTCTTCTCTATAATGGAATCACCGTTTTCTCTCCTCCATTATGGAATCACCGTATTCTCTTCTCCATTATGGAATCATCGTATTAACTTCTCTATTATGGAATCACCGTATTCTCTTCTCTATAATGGAATCACCGTTTTCTCTCCTCCATTATGGAATCACCGTATTCTCTTCTCCATTATGGAATCATCGTATTAACTTCTCTATTATGGAATCACCGTATTCTCTTCTCTATAATGGAATCACCTTTTTCTCTTCTCCATTATGGAATCACCGTTTTCTCTTCTTCATTATGGAATCACCGTTTTCTATTCTCCATTATGCAATCGCACTTACCTCTCTTTCATTATGGAATCACACTTATCTCTCCTTCATTATGGAATCAGACTTATCTCTCCTTCATTATGGAATGACCGTTTTCTCCCCTCCATTATGGAATCACCGTATTCTCTTCTCGATTATGGAATCGCCGTTTTTTCTTCTCCATTATGGAATCGCCGTTTTCTATTCTCCATTATGCAATCGCACTTATCTCTCCTTCATTATGGAATCACCGTTTCCTCTCGGCCATTATGGAATCACCATATTTTCTTCTCCATCATGGAATCATCGTATCCTCTCGTCCATTATGGAATCACCATATTTTCTTCTCCATCATGGAATCACGGTATTCTCTTCTCTATAATGGAATCACCGTTTTCTCTCCTCCATTATGGAATCACCGTATTCTCTTCTCCATTATGGAATCATCGTTTTCTCTTCTCCATTATGGAATCACCGTTTTCTCTTCTTCATTATGGAATCACCGTTTTCTATTCTCCATTATGCAATCGCACTTTCCTCTCTTTCATTATGGAATCACACTTATCTCTCATTCATTATGGAATCAGACTTATCTCTCCTTCATTATGGAATGACCGTTTTCTCCCCTCCATTATGGAATCACCGTATTCTCTTCTCGATTATGGAATCGCCGTTTTCTCTTCTCGATTATGGAATATTCGTATCCTCTTCTTTATTATGGAATCACCATTTTCTATTCTCCATTATGGAATCACCGTTTTCTCTTCTCCTTTGTGGAATCACACTTATCTCTCTTTCATTATGGAATCAGACATACCTCTCTTTCATTATGGAATCAGACTTATCTCTCCTTCATTATGGAATCACCGTTTCCTCTCCCCCATTATGGAATCACCGTATTCTCTTCTCCATCATGGAATTACCGTATTGTCTTCTCTATTATGGAATCACACTTATATCCCCTTCATTATGGAATCACACTTATCTCTCTTTCATTATGGAATGACCGTTTTCTCTCGTCCATTATGGAATCACCGTATTCGCTTCTCAATTATGGAATCAACGTTTTCTCATCTCTATTAGGGAATCACCGTTTTCTCTTCTTCATTATGGAATCACGGTTTTCAATTCTCCATTATGGAATCCCCGTTTTCTCTTCTCTATTATGGAACAACACTTATCTCTCCTTCATTATGGAATCACCGTTTCCTCTCCCCCATTATGGAATCACTGTATTTTCTTGTCCATCATGGAATCACCGTATTGTCTTCTCTATTATGGAATCACACTTATATCCCCTTCATTATGGAATCACACTTATCTCTCTTTCATTATGGAATGACCGTATTCTCTTCTCAATTATGGAATCAACGTTTTCTCATCTCTATTATGGAATCACCGTTTTCTCTTCTTCATTATGGAATCACGGTTTTCAATTCTCCATTAAGGAATCCCCGTTTTCTCTTCTCTATTATGGAACAACACTTATCTCTAGTTCATTATGGAATCACCGTTTCCTCTCCCCCATTATGGAATCACTGTATTTTCTTGTCCATCATGGAATCACCGTATTGTCTTCTCTATTATGGAATCACACTTATATCCCCTTCATTATGGAATCAGACTTATCTCTCTTTCATTATGGAATGACCGTATTCTCTCCTCCATTATGGAATGACCGTTTTCTCTCGTCCATTATGGAACCACCGTTTTCACTTCTCTATTATGGAATCACCGTTTTCTCTTCTCCATTATGGAATCACCGTTTCCTCGTCTTCATCATGGAATCACAATTTTCTATTCTCCATTATGGAATCATCGTTTTCTCTTCTCCTTTGTGGAATCACCGTTTTCTCTTCTCCTTTGTGGAATCACACTTATCTCTCCTTAATTACGGAATCAGACTTATCTCTCCTTTATTATGGAATTACCGTTTTCTCCCCTCCATTATGGAATCACCGTATTCTCTTCTCCATTATGGAATCGCCGTTTTTTCTTCTTCATTATGGAATCACCGTTTCCTCTCGTCCAGTATGGAATCACCATATTTTCTTCTCCATCATGGAATCACCGTATTCTCTTCTCTATAATGGAATCACCGTTTTCTCTCCTCCATTATGGAATCACCGTATTCTCTTCTCCATTATGGAATCATCGTATTAACTTCTCTATTATGGAATCACCGTATTCTCTTCTCTATAATGGAATCACCGTTTTCTCTCCTCCATTATGGAATCACCGTATTCTCTTCTCCATTATGGAATCATCGTATTAACTTCTCTATTATGGAATCACCGTATTCTCTTCTCTATAATGGAATCACCTTTTTCTCTTCTCCATTATGGAATCACCGTTTTCTCTTCTTCATTATGGAATCACCGTTTTCTATTCTCCATTATGCAATCGCACTTACCTCTCTTTCATTATGGAATCACACTTATCTCTCCTTCATTATGGAATCAGACTTATCTCTCCTTCATTATGGAATGACCGTTTTCTCCCCTCCATTATGGAATCACCGTATTCTCTTCTCGATTATGGAATCGCCGTTTTTTCTTCTCCATTATGGAATCGCCGTTTTCTATTCTCCATTATGCAATCGCACTTATCTCTCCTTCATTATGGAATCACCGTTTCCTCTCGGCCATTATGGAATCACCATATTTTCTTCTCCATCATGGAATCATCGTATCCTCTCGTCCATTATGGAATCACCATATTTTCTTCTCCATCATGGAATCACGGTATTCTCTTCTCTATAATGGAATCACCGTTTTCTCTCCTCCATTATGGAATCACCGTATTCTCTTCTCCATTATGGAATCATCGTTTTCTCTTCTCCATTATGGAATCACCGTTTTCTCTTCTTCATTATGGAATCACCGTTTTCTATTCTCCATTATGCAATCGCACTTTCCTCTCTTTCATTATGGAATCACACTTATCTCTCATTCATTATGGAATCAGACTTATCTCTCCTTCATTATGGAATGACCGTTTTCTCCCCTCCATTATGGAATCACCGTATTCTCTTCTCGATTATGGAATCGCCGTTTTCTCTTCTCGATTATGGAATATTCGTATCCTCTTCTTTATTATGGAATCACCATTTTCTATTCTCCATTATGGAATCACCGTTTTCTCTTCTCCTTTGTGGAATCACACTTATCTCTCTTTCATTATGGAATCAGACATACCTCTCTTTCATTATGGAATCAGACTTATCTCTCCTTCATTATGGAATCACCGTTTCCTCTCCCCCATTATGGAATCACCGTATTCTCTTCTCCATCATGGAATTACCGTATTGTCTTCTCTATTATGGAATCACACTTATATCCCCTTCATTATGGAATCACACTTATCTCTCTTTCATTATGGAATGACCGTTTTCTCTCGTCCATTATGGAATCACCGTATTCGCTTCTCAATTATGGAATCAACGTTTTCTCATCTCTATTAGGGAATCACCGTTTTCTCTTCTTCATTATGGAATCACGGTTTTCAATTCTCCATTATGGAATCCCCGTTTTCTCTTCTCTATTATGGAACAACACTTATCTCTCCTTCATTATGGAATCACCGTTTCCTCTCCCCCATTATGGAATCACTGTATTTTCTTGTCCATCATGGAATCACCGTATTGTCTTCTCTATTATGGAATCACACTTATATCCCCTTCATTATGGAATCACACTTATCTCTCTTTCATTATGGAATGACCGTATTCTCTTCTCAATTATGGAATCAACGTTTTCTCATCTCTATTATGGAATCACCGTTTTCTCTTCTTCATTATGGAATCACGGTTTTCAATTCTCCATTAAGGAATCCCCGTTTTCTCTTCTCTATTATGGAACAACACTTATCTCTAGTTCATTATGGAATCACCGTTTCCTCTCCCCCATTATGGAATCACTGTATTTTCTTGTCCATCATGGAATCACCGTATTGTCTTCTCTATTATGGAATCACACTTATATCCCCTTCATTATGGAATCAGACTTATCTCTCTTTCATTATGGAATGACCGTATTCTCTCCTCCATTATGGAATGACCGTTTTCTCTCGTCCATTATGGAACCACCGTTTTCACTTCTCTATTATGGAATCACCGTTTTCTCTTCTCCATTATGGAATCACCGTTTCCTCGTCTTCATCATGGAATCACCATTTTCTATTCTCCATTATGGAATCATCGTTTTCTCTTCTCCTTTGTGGAATCACCGTTTTCTCTTCTCCTTTGTGGAATCACACTTATCTCTCCTTAATTACGGAATCAGACTTATCTCTCCTTTATTATGGAATTACCGTTTTCTCCCCTCCATTATGGAATCACCGTATTCTCTTCTCCATTATGGAATCGCCGTTTTTTCTTCTTCATTATGGAATCACCGTTTCCTCTCGTCCAGTATGGAATCACCATATTTTCTTCTCCATCATGGAATCACCGTATTCTCTTCTCTATAATGGAATCACCGTTTTCTCTCCTCCATTATGGAATCACCGTATTCTCTTCTCCATTATGGAATCATCGTATTAACTTCTCTATTATGGAATCACCGTATTCTCTTCTCTATAATGGAATCACCGTTTTCTCTCCTCCATTATGGAATCACCGTATTCTCTTCTCCATTATGGAATCATCGTATTAACTTCTCTATTATGGAATCACCGTTTTCTGTTCTCCATTATGAATCAACGTTTCCTCTTCTCCATTATGGAATCACCGTTTTCCCTTCTGCTTTGTGGAATCACAATTATCTTTCTTTCTTTATGAAATCAGACTTACCTCTCTTTCATTATGGAATCAGACTTACCTCTCTTTCATTATGGAATCAGACTTACCCCTCTTTCATTATGAAATGACCGTATTCTTTCCTCCATTATGGAATCACCGTATTCCCTTCTCCATTATGGAATCACCGTATTCTCTTCTCCATCATGGATTCACCGTATTGTCTTCTCTATTATGGAATCACACTTATATCCCCTCCATTATGGAATCACACTTAACTCTAATTCGTTATAGAATCAGACTTATCTCACCTTCATTATGGAATGACCGTATTCTCTCTTCCATTATGGAATCACCGTTATCACTTCTCTATTATGGAATCACCGTTTTCTCTTCTCGATTATGGAATATTCGTATGCTCTTCTTTATTATGGAATCACCATTTTCTATTCTCCATTATGGAATCACCGTTTTCTCTTCTCCTTTGTGGAATCACACTTATCTCTCTTTCATTATGGAATCAGACTTACCTCTCTTTCATTATGGAATCAGACTTATCTCTCCTTCATTATGGAATCACCGTTTCCTCTCCCCCATTATGGAATCACCGTATTCTCTTCTCCATCATGGAATTACCGTATTGTCTTCTCTATTATGGAATCACACTTATATCCCCTTCATTATGGAATCACACTTATCTCCCTTTCATTATGGAATGACCGTATTCTCTCCTCCATTATGGAATGACCGTTTTCTCTCGTCCATTATGGAATCACCGTATTCGCTTCTCAATTATGGAATCACCGTATTCGCTTCTCAATTATGGAATCAACGTTTTCTCATCTCTATTAGGGAATCACCGTTTTCTCTTCTTCATTATGGAATCACGGTTTTCAATTCTCCATTATGGAATCCCCGTTTTCTCTTCTCTATTATGGAACAACAATTATCTCTCCTTCATTATGGAATCACCGTTTCCTCTCCCCCATTATGGAATCACCGTTTCCTCTCCCCCATTATGGAATCACTGTATTTTCTTGTCCATCATGGAATCACCGTATTGTCTTCTCTATTATGGAATCACACTTATATCCCCTTCATTATGGAATCACACTTATCTCTCTTTCATTATGGAATGACCGTATTCTCTTCTCAATTATGGAATCAACGTTTTCTCATCTCTATTATGGAATCACCGTTTTCTCTTCTTCATTATGGAATCACGGTTTTCAATTCTCCATTAAGGAATCCCCGTTTTCTCTTCTCTATTATGGAACAACACTTATCTCTAGTTCATTATGGAATCACCGTTTCCTCTCCCCCATTATGGAATCACTGTATTTTCTTGTCCATCATGGAATCACCGTATTGTCTTCTCTATTATGGAATCACACTTATATCCCCTTCATTATTGAATCAGACTTATCTCTCTTTCGTTATGGAATGACCGTATTCTCTCCTCCATTATGGAATGACCGTTTTCTCTCGTCCATTATGGAACCACCGTTTTCACTTCTCTATTATGGAATCACCGTTTTCTCTTCTCCATTATGGAATCACCGTTTCCTCGTCTTCATCATGGAATCACCATTTTCTATTCTCCATTATGGAATCATCGTTTTCTCTTCTCCTTTGTGGAATCACCGTTTTCTCTTCTACTTTGTGGAATCACACTTATCTCTCCTTAATTATGGAATCAGACTTATCTCTCCTTTATTATGGAATGACCGTTTTCTCCCCTCCATTATGGAATCACCGTATTCTCTTCTCCATTATGGAATCGCCGTTTTTTCTTCTTCATTATGGAATCACCGTTTCCTCTCGTCCAGTATGGAATCACCATATTTTCTTCTCCATCATGGAATCACCGTATTCTCTTCTCTATAATGGAATCACCGTTTTCTCTCCTCCATTATGGAATCACCGTATTCTCTTCTCCATTATGGAATCATCGTATTAACTTCTCTATTATGGAATCACCGTATTCTCTTCTCTATAATGGAATCACCGTTTTCTCTCCTCCATTATGGAATCACCGTATTCTCTTCTCCATTATGGAATCATCGTATTAACTTCTCTATTATGGAATCACCGTATTCTCTTCTCTATAATGGAATCACCGTTTTCTCTTCTCCATTATGGAATCACCGTTTTCTCTTCTTCATTATGGAATCACCGTTTTCTATTCTCCATTATGCAATCGCACTTACCTCTCTTTCATTATGGAATCACACTTATCTCTCCTTCATTATGGAATCAGACTTATCTCTCCTTCATTATGGAATGACCGTTTTCTCCCCTCCATTATGGAATCACCGTATTCTCTTCTCGATTATGGAATCGCCGTTTTTTCTTCTCCATTATGGAATCGCCGTTTTCTATTCTCCATTATGCAATCGCACTTATCTCTCCTTCATTATGGAATCACCGTTTCCTCTCGGCCATTATGGAATCACCATATTTTCTTCTCCATCATGGAATCATCGTATCCTCTCGTCCATTATGGAATCACCATATTTTCTTCTCCATCATGGAATCACCGTATTCTCTTCTCTATAATGGAATCACCGTTTTCTCTCCTCCATTATGGAATCACCGTATTCTCTTCTCCATTATGGAATCATCGTTTTCTCTTCTCCATTAAGGAATCACCGTTTTCTCTTCTTCATTATGGAATCACCGTTTTCTATTCTCCATTATGCAATCGCACTTTCCTCTCTTTCATTATGGAATCACACTTATCTCTCATTCATTATGGAATCAGACTTATCTCTCCTTCATTATGGAATGACCGTTTTCTCCCCTCCATTATGGAATCACCGTATTCTCTTCTCGATTATGGAATCGCCGTTTTCTCTTCTCGATTATGGAATATTCGTATCCTCTTCTTTATTATGGAATCACCATTTTCTATTCTCCATTATGGAATCACCGTTTTCTCTTCTCCTTTGTGGAATCACACTTATCTCTCTTTCATTATGGAATCAGACATACCTCTCTTTCATTATGGAATCAGACTTATCTCTCCTTCATTATGGAATCACCGTTTCCTCTCCCCCATTATGGAATCACCGTATTCTCTTCTCCATCATGGAATTACCGTATTGTCTTCTCTATTATGGAATCACACTTATATCCCCTTCATTATGGAATCACACTTATCTCTCTTTCATTATGGAATGACCGTTTTCTCTCGTCCATTATGGAATCACCGTATTCGCTTCTCAATTATGGAATCAACGTTTTCTCATCTCGATTATGGAATCGCCGTTTTCACTTCTCGATTATGGAATATTCGTATCCTCTTCTTTATTATGGAATCACCATTTTCTATTCTCCATTATGGAATCACCGTTTTCTCTTCTCCTTTGTGGAATCACACTTATCTCTCTTTCATTATGGAATCAGACATACCTCTCTTTCATTATGGAATCAGACTTATCTCTCCTTCATTATGGAATCACCGTTTCCTCTCCCCCATTATGGAATCACCGTATTCTCTTCTCCATCATGGAATTACCGTATTGTCTTCTCTATTATGGAATCACACTTATATCCCCTTCATTATGGAATCACACTTATCTCTCTTTCATTATGGAATGACCGTTTTCTCTCGTCCATTATGGAATCACCGTATTCGCTTCTCAATTATGGAATCAACGTTTTCTCATCTCTATTAGGGAATCACCGTTTTCTCTTCTTCATTATGGAATCACGGTTTTCAATTCTCCATTATGGAATCCCCGTTTTCTCTTCTCTATTATGGAACAACACTTATCTCTCCTTCATTATGGAATCACCGTTTCCTCTCCCCCATTATGGAATCACTGTATTTTCTTGTCCATCATGGAATCACCGTATTGTCTTCTCTATTATGGAATCACACTTATATCCCCTTCATTATGGAATCACACTTATCTCTCTTTCATTATGGAATGACCGTATTCTCTTCTCAATTATGGAATCAACGTTTTCTCATCTCTATTATGGAATCACCGTTTTCTCTTCTTCATTATGGAATCACGGTTTTCAATTCTCCATTAAGGAATCCCCGTTTTCTCTTCTCTATTATGGAACAACACTTATCTCTAGTTCATTATGGAATCACCGTTTCCTCTCCCCCATTATGGAATCACTGTATTTTCTTTTCCATCATGGAATCACCGTATTGTCTTCTCTATTATGGAATCACACTTATATCCCCTTCATTATGGAATCAGACTTATCTCTCTTTCATTATGGAATGACCGTATTCTCTCCTCCATTATGGAATGACCGTTTTCTCTCGTCCATTATGGAACCACCGTTTTCACTTCTCTATTATGGAATCACCGTTTTCTCTTCTCCATTATGGAATCACCGTTTCCTCGTCTTCATCATGGAATCACCATTTTCTATTCTCCATTATGGAATCATCGTTTTCTCTTCTCCTTTGTGGAATCACCGTTTTCTCTTCTCCTTTGTGGAATCACACTTATCTCTCCTTAATTACGGAATCAGACTTATCTCTCCTTTATTATGGAATTACCGTTTTCTCCCCTCCATTATGGAATCACCGTATTCTCTTCTCCATTATGGAATCGCCGTTTTTTCTTCTTCATTATGGAATCACCGTTTCCTCTCGTCCAGTATGGAATCACCATATTTTCTTCTCCATCATGGAATCACCGTATTCTCTTCTCTATAATGGAATCACCGTTTTCTCTCCTCCATTATGGAATCACCGTATTCTCTTCTCCATTATGGAATCATCGTATTAACTTCTCTATTATGGAATCACCGTATTCTCTTCTCTATAATGGAATCACCGTTTTCTGTCCTCCATTATGGAATCACCGTATTCTCTTCTCCATTATGGAATCATCGTATTAACTTCTCTATTATGGAATCACTGTTTTCTCTTCTCCATTATGGAATCACCGTTTTCTCTTCTTCATTATGGAATCACCGTTTTCTATTCTCCATTATGCAATCGCACTTACCTCTCTTTCATTATGGAATCACACTTATCTCTCCTTCATTATGGAATCAGACTTATCTCTCCTTCATTATGGAATGACCGTTTTCTCCCCTCCATTATGGAATCACCGTATTCTCTTCTCGATTATGGAATCGCCGTTTTTTCTTCTTCATTATTGAATCACCGTTTCCTCTCGTCCAGTATGGAATCACCATATTTTCTTCTCCATCATGGAATCACCGTATTCTCTTCTCTATAATGGAACCACCGTTTTCTCTCCTCCATTATGGAATCACCGTATTCTCTTCTCCATTATGGAATCATCGTATTAACTTCTCTATTATGGAATCACCGTTTTCTCTTCTCCATTATGGAATCATCGTTTTCTCTTCTCCATTATGGAATCACCGTTTTCTCTTCTTCATTATGGAATCACCGTTTTCTATTCTCCATTATGCAATCGCACTTACCTCTCTTTCATTATGGAATCACACTTATCTCTCATTCATTATGGAATCAGACTTATCTCACCTTCATTATGGAATGACCGTATTCTCTCTTCCTATATGAAATGACCGTTTTCTCTCCTCCATTATGGAATCACCGTATTCTCTTCTCCATTATGGAATCACCGTTATCACTTCTCTATTATGGAATCACCGTTTTCTCTTCTCCATTATGGAATCTCCGTATCCTCTTCTTTATTATGGAATCACCATTTTCCATTCTCCATTATGGAATCACCGTTTTCTCTTCTCCTTTGTGGAATCACACTTATCTCTCTTTCATTATGGAATCAGACTTACCTCTCTTTGATTATGGAATCAGACTTATCTCTCATTCATTATGGAAACACCGTTTCCTCTCCCCCACTATGGAATCACCGTATTCTCTTCTCCATCATGGAATTACCGTCTTGTCTTCTCTATTATGGAATCACACTTATATCCCCTTCATTATGGAATCACACTTATATCCCCTTCATTATGGAATCACACTTATATCCCCTTCATTATGGAATCACACTTATCTCTCGTCCACTATGGAATCACCGTATTCGCTTCTCAATTATGGAATCAACGTTTTCTCATGTCTATTATGGAATCACCGTTTTCTCTTCTTCATTATGGAATCACGGTTTTCAATTCTCCATTAAGGAATCCCCGTTTTCTCTTCTCTATTATGGAACAACACTTATCTCTCCTTCACTTTGGAATCACCGTTTCCTCTCCCCCATTATGGAATCACTGTATTTTCTTGTCCATCATGGAATCACCGTATTGTCTTCTCTATTATGGAATCACACTTATATCCCCTTCATTATGGAATCAGACTTATCTCTCTTTCATTATAGAATGACCGTATTCTCTCCTCCATTATGGAATGACCGTTTTCTCTCGTCCATTATGGAACCACCGTTTTCACTTCTCTATTATGGAATCACCGTTTTCTCTTCTCCATTATGGAATCACCGTTTCCTCGTCTTCATCATGGAATCACCATTTTCTATTCTCCATTATGGAATCATCGTTTTCTCTTCTCCTTTGTGGAATCACCGTTTTCTCTTCTCCTTTGTGGAATCACACTTATCTCTCCTTAATTATGGAATCAGACTTATCTCTCCTTCATTATGGAATGACCGTTTTCTCCCCTCCATTATGGAATCACCGTATTCTCTTCTCCATTATAGAATCGCCGTTTTTTCTTCTTCATTATGGAATCACCGTTTCCTCTCGTCCAGTATGGAATCACCATATTTTCTTCTCCATCATGGAATCACCGTATTCTCTTCTCTATAATGGAACCACCGTTTTCTCTCCTCCATTATGGAATCACCGTATTCTCTTCTCCATTATGGAATCATCGTATTAACTTCTCTATTATGGAATCACCGTTTTCTCTTCTCCATTATGGAATCACCGTTTTCTCTTCATCATTATGGAATCACCGTTTTCTATTCTCCATTATGCAATCGCACTTACCTCTCTTTCATTATGGAATCACACTTATCTCTCCTTCATTATGGAATCAGACTTATCTCTCCTTCATTATGGAATGACCGTTTTCTCCCCTCCATTATGGAATCACCGTATTCTCTTCTCGATTATGGAATCGCCGTTTTTTCTTCTTCATTATGGAATCACCGTTTTCTATTCTCCATTATGCAATCGCACTTATCTCTCCTTCATTATGGAATCACCGTTTCCTCTCGTCCATTATGGAATCACAATATTTTCTTCTCCATCGTGGAATCATCGTATCCTCTCGTCCATTATGGAATCACCATATTTTCTTCTCCATCATGGAATCACCGTATTCTCTTCTCTATAATGGAATCAGCGTTTTCTCTCCTCCATTATGGAATCACCGTATTCTCTTCTCCATTATGGAATCATCGTTTTCACTTCTCTATTATGGAATCACCGTTTTCTCTTCTCCATTATGGAATCACCGTTTTCTCTCCTCCATTATGAAACCACCGTATTCTCTTCTCCATTATGGAATCACCGTTTTCACTTCTCTATTATGGAATCACCGTTTTCTGTTCTCCATTATGGAATCAACATTTCCTCTTCTCCATTATGGAATCACCGTTTTCTCTTCTTCTTTGTGGAATCACACTTATCTTTCTTTCATTATGAAATCAGACTTACCTCTCTTTCATTATGGAATCAGACTTACCTCTCTTTCATTATGGAATCAGAGTTACCCCTCTTTCATTATGGAATCAGAGTTACCCCTCTTTCATTATGAAATGACCGTATTCTCTCCTCCATTATGGAATCACCGTATTCTCTTCTCCATTATGGAATCACCGTATTCTCTTCTCCATCATGGAATCATCGTATTGTCTTCTCTATTATGGAATCACACTTATATCCCCTTCATCATGGAATCACACTTAACTCTCCTTCATTATGGAATCAGACTTATCTCACCTTCATTATGGAATGACCGTATTCTCTCTTCCATTTTGAAATGACCGTTTTCTCTCCTCCATTATGGAATCACCGTATTCTCTTCTCCATTATGGAATCACCGTTTTCACTTCTCTATTATGGAATCACCGTTTTCTCTTCTCCATTATGGAATCACCGTTTCCTCGTCTTCAATATGGAATCACCATTTTCTATTCTCCATTATGGAATCACCGTTTTCTCTTCTCCTTTGTGGAATCACACTTATCTCTCCTTAATTATGGAATCAGACTTATCTCTCCTTCATTAAGGAATGACCGTTTTCTCCCATCCATTATGGAATCACCGTATTCTATTCTCCATTATGGAATCGCCGTTTTTTCTTCTTCATTATGGAATCACCGTTTCCTCTCGTCCATTATGGAATCACCATATTTTATTCTCCATCATGGAATCACCGTATTCTCTTCTCTATAATTGAATCACCGTTTTCTCTCCTCCATTATGGAATCACCGTATTCTCTTCTCCATTATGGAATCATCGTTTTAACTTCTCTATTATGGAATCAACGTTTTCTCTTCTCCATTATGGAATCACCGTTTTTTCTTCTTCATTATGGAATCACCGTTTTCTATTCTCCATTATGCAATCGCACTTACCTCTCTTTCATTATGGAATCACACTTATCTCTGCTTCATTATGGAATCAGACTTATCTCTCTTTCATTATGAATGATTGTATTCTCTCCTCCATTATGGAATGACCGTTTTCTCTCCTCCATTATGGAACCACCGTTTTCACTTCTCTATTATGGAATCACCGTTTTCTCTTCTCCATTATGGAATCACCGTTTCCTCTTCTCCATTATGGAATCACTGTTTTCTCTTCTCCTTTGTGGAATCACACTTATCTCTCTTTCATTATGGAATCAGACTTACCTCTCTTTCATTATGGAATCACACTTATCTCTCCTTCATTATGGAATCAGACTCATCTCTCCTTCATTATGGAATGACCGTTTTCTCCCCTCCATTATGGAATCACCGTTTTCTATTCTCCATTATGCAATCGCACTTATCTCTACTTCATTATGTAATCACCGTTTTCTATTCTCCATTATGCAATCGCACTTATCTCTACTTCATTATGGAATCACCGTTTCCTCTCGTCTATTATGGAATCACCATATCTTCTTCTCCATCATGGAATCACCGTTTCCTCTCGTCGATTATGGAATAACCATATCTTCTTCTCCATCATGGGATCACCGTATTCTATTCTCTATAATGGAATCACCGTTATCTCTCCTCCATTATGGAATCACCGTATTCTCTTCTCCATTATGGTATCATCGTTTTCACTTCTCTATTATGGAATCACCGTTTTCTCTTCTCCATTATGGAATCACCGTTTTCACTTCTCTATTATGGAATCACCGTTTTCTGTTCTCCATTATGAATCAACGTTTCCTCTTCTCCATTATGGAATCACCGTTTTCCCTTCTGCTTTGTGGAATCACAATTATCTTTCTTTCTTTATGAAATCAGACTTACCTCTCTTTCATTATGGAATCAGACTTACCTCTCTTTCATTATGGAATCAGACTTACCCCTCTTTCATTATGAAATGACCGTATTCTTTCCTCCATTATGGAATCACCGTATTCCTTTCTCCATTATGGAATCACCGTATTCTCTTCTCCATCATGGAATCACCGTATTGTCTTCTCTATTATGGAGTCACACTTATATCCCCTTCATTATGGAATCACACTTAACTCTAATTCATTATGGAATCAGACTTATCTCACCTTCATTATGGAATGACCGTATTCTCTCTTCCATTATGGAATCACCGTTATCACTTGTCTATTATGGAATCACCGTTTTCTCTTCTTGATTATGGAATAACCGTATCCTCTTCTTTATTATGGAATCACCATTTTCTATTCTCCATTATGGAATCACCGTTTTCTCTTCTCCTTTGTGGAATCACACTTATCTCTCTTTCATTATGGAATCAGACTTACCTCTCTTTCATTATGGAATCAGACTTATCTCTCCTTCATTATGGAATCACCGTTTCCTCTCCCCCATTATGGAATCACCGTATTCTCTTCTCCATCATGGAATTACCGTATTGTCTTCTCTAATATGGAATCACACTTATATTCCCTTCATTATGGAATCACACTTATCTTTCTTTCATTATGGAATGACCGTATTCTCTACTCCATTATGGAATGACCGTTTCCTCTCGTCCATTATGGAACCACCGTTTTCACTTCTCTATTATGGAATCACCGTTTTCTCTTCACCAATATGGAATCACCGTTTCCTCGTCTTCAATATGGAATCACCATTTTCTATTCTCCATTATGGAATCACCGTTTTCTCTTCTCCTTTGCGGAATCACACTTATCTCTCCTTAATTATGGAATCAGACTTATCTCTCCTTCATTAAGGAATGACCGTTTTCTCCCATCCATTATGGAATCACCGTATTCTCTTCTCCATTATGGAATCGCCGTTTTTTCTTCTTTATTATGGAATCACCGTTTCCTCTCGGCCATTATGGAATCACCATATTTTATTCTCCATCATGGAATCACCGTATTCTCTTTTCTATAATGGAATCACCGTTTTCTCTCCTCCATTATGGAATCACCGTATTCTCTTCTCCATTATGGAATCATCGTTTTAACTTCTCTATTATGGAATCAACGTTTTCACTTCTCCATTATGTAATCACCGTTTTTTTCTTCTTCATTATGGAATCACCGTTTTCTATTCTCCATTATGCAATCGCACTTACCTCTCTTTCATTATGGAATCACACTTATCTCTGCTTCATTATGGAATCAGACTTATCTCTCTTTCATTATGAATGATCGTATTCTCTCCTCCATTATGGAATGACCGTTTTCTCTCCTCCATTATGGAACCACCGTTTTCACTTCTCTATTATGGAATCACCGTTTTCTCTTCTCCATTATGGAATCACCGTTTCCTCTTCTCCATTATGGAATCACCGTTTTCTCTTCTCCTTTGTGGAACCACACTTATCACTCTTTCATTATGGAATCAGACTTACCTCTCTTTCATTATGGAATCACACTTATCTCTCCTTCATTATGGAATCAGACTCATCTCTCCTTCACTATGGAATGACCGTTTTCTCCCCTCCATTATGGAATCACCGTTTTCTATTCTCCATTATGCAATCGCACTTATCTCTCCTTTATTATGGAATCACAGTTTCCTCTTGTCCATTATGGAATCACCATATCTTCTTCTCCATCATGGAATCACCGTTTCCTCTCGTCGATTATGGAATCACCATATCTTCTTCTCCATCATGGGATCACCGTATTCTCTTCTCTATAATGGAATCACCGTTATCTCTCCTCCATTATGGAATCACCGTATTCTCTTCTACATTATGGTATCATCGTTTTCACTTCTCTATTATGCAATCACCGTTTTCTCTTCTCCATTATGGAATCACCGTTTTCACTTCTCTATTATGGAATCACCGTTTTCTGTTCTCCATTATGAATCAACGTTTCCTCTTCTCCATTATGGAATCACCGTTTTCCCTTCTGCTTTGTGGAATCACATTTATCTTTCTTTCTTTATGAAATCAGACTTACCTCTCTTTCATTATGGAATCAGACTTACCTCTCTTTCATTATGGAATCAGACTTACCCCTCTTTCATTATGAAATGACCGTATTCTTTCCTCCATTATGGAATCACCGTATTCCCTTCTCCATTATGGAATCACCGTATTCTCTTCTCTATCACGGAATCACCGTATTGTCTTCTCTATTATGGAATCACCGTTTTCACTTCTCTATTATGGAATCACCGTTTTCTGTTCTCCATTATGAATCAACGTTTCCTCTTCTCCATTATGGAATCACCGTTTCCCCTTCTGCTTTGTGGAATCACAATTATCTTTCTTTCTTTATGAAATCAGACTTACCTCTCTTTCATTATGGAATCAGACTTACCTCTCTTTCATTATGGAATCAGACTTACCCCTCTTTCATTATGAAATGACCGTATTCTTTCCTCCATTATGGAATCACCGTATTCCCTTCTCCATTATGGAATCACCGTATTCTCTTCTCTATCATGGAATCACCGTATTGTCTTCTCTATTATGGAATCACACTTATATCCCCTTCATTATGGAATCACACTTAACTCTAATTCATTATGGAATCAGACTTATCTCACCTTCATTATGGAATGACCGTATTCTCTCTTCCATTATGGAATCACCGTTATCACTTCTCTATTATGGAATCACCGTTTTCTCTTCTTGATTATGGAATAACCGTATCCTCTTCTTTATTATGGAATCACCATTTTCTATTCTCCATTATGGAATCACCGTTTTCTCTTCTCCTTTGTGGAATCACACTTATCTCTCTTTCATTATGGAATCAGACTTACCTCTCTTTCATTATGGAATCAGACTTATCTCTCCTTCATTATGGAATCACCGTTTCCTCTCCCCCATTATGGAATCACCGTATTCTCTTCTCCATCATGGAATTACCGTATTGTCTTCTCTATTATGGAATCACACTTATATCCCCTTCATTATGGAATCACACTTATCTCTCGTCCATTATTGAATCACCGTATTCGCTTCTCAATTATGGAATCAACGTTTTCTCATCTCTATTAGGGAATCACCGTTTTCTCTTCTTCATTATGGAATCACGGTTTTCAATTCTCCATTATGGAATCCCCGTTTTCTCTTCTCTATTATGGAACAACACTTTTCTCTCCTTCATTATGGAATCACCGTTTCCTCTCCCCCATTATGGAATCAATGTATTTTCTTGTCCATCATGGAATCACCGTATTGTCTTCTCTATTATGGAATCACACTTATATCCCCTTCATTATGGAATCAGACTTATCTCTCTTTCATTATGAATGATCGTATTCTCTCCTCCATTATGGAATGACCGTTTTCTCTCCTCCATTATGGAATCACCGTTTTCTCTTCTCCTTTGTGGAATCACACTTATCTCTCTTTCATTATGGAATCAGACTTACCTCTCTTTCATTATGGAATCACACTTATCTCTCCTTCATTATGGAATCAGACTCATCTCTCCTTCATTATGGAATGACCGTTTTCTCCCCTCCATTATGGAATCACCGTTTTCTATTCTCCATTATGCAATCGCACTTATCTCTCCTTCATTAGTGAATCACCGTTTCCTCTCGTCTATTATGGAATCACGATATCTTCTTCTCCATCATGGAATCACCGTTTCCTCTCGTCGATTATGGAATCACCATATCTTCTTCTCCATCATGGGATCACCGTATTCTCTTCTTCATTATGGAATCACCGTTTTCTATTCTCCATTATGCAATCGCACTTATCTCTCCTTCATTATGGAATCACCGTTTCCTCTCGTCCATTATGGAATCACCATATTTTCTTCTCCATCATGGAATCATCGTATCCTCTCGTCCATTATGGAATCACCATATTTTCTTCTCCATCATGGAATCACCGTATTCTCTTCTACATTATGGAATCATCGTTTTCACTTCTCTATTATGGAATCATCGTTTTTTCTTCTCCATTATGGAATCACCGTTTTCTCTTCTCCATTATGAAACCACCGTATTCTCTTCTCCATTATGGAATCACCGTTTTCACTTCTCTATTATGGAATCACCGTTTTCTGTTCTCCATTATGGAATCAACATTTCCTCTTCTCCATTATGGAATCACCGTTTTCTCTTCTTCTTTGTGGAATCACACATATCTTTCTTTCATTATGAGATCAGACTTACCTCTCTTTCATTATGGAATCAGACTTACCCCTCTTTCATTATGAAATGACCGTATTCTCTCCTCCATTATGGAATCACCGTATTCTCTTCTCCATCATGGAATCATCGTATTGTCTTCTCTATTATGGAATCACACTTATCTCACCTTCATTATGGAATCAGACTTATCTCTCTTTCATTATGGAATGACCGTATTCTCTATTCCATTATGGATTCACCGTTTTCTCTTCTCCATTATGGAATCACCGTATCCTCTTCTTTATTATGGAATCACCATTTTCTATTCTCCATTATGGAATCACCGTTTTCTCTTCTACTTTGTGGAATCACACTTATCTCTCTTTCATTATGGAATCACACTTATCTCTCCTTAATTATGGAATCAGACTTATCTCTCCTTCATTATGGAATCACCGTTTTCTCCCCTCCATTATGGAATCACCGTATTCTCTTCTCTATAATGGAATCACCGTTTTTTCTTCTCCATTATGGAATCGCCGTTTTTTCTTCTCCATCATGGAATCACCGTATTCTCTTCTCTATAATGGAATCACCGTTTTCTCTCCTCCATTATGGAATCACCGTATTCTCTTCTCCATTATGGAATCATCGTTTTAACTTCTCTATTATGGAATCAACGTTTTCTCTTCTCCATTATGGAATCACCGTTTTTTCTTCTTCATTATGCAATCGCACTTACCTCTCTTTCATTATGGAATCACACTTATCTCTCTTTCATTATGAATGATCGTATTCTCTCCTCCATTATGGAATGACCGTTTTCTCTCCTCCATTATGGAACCACCGTTTTCACTTCTCTATTATGGAATGACCGTTTTCTCCCCTCCATTATGGAATCACCGTATTCTCTTCTCGATTATGGAATCGCCGTTTTTTCTTCTTCATTATGGAATCACCGTTTTCTATTCTCCATTATGCAATCGCACTTATCTCTCCTTCATTATGGAATCACCGTTTCCTCTCGTCCATTATGGAATCACCATATTTTCTTCTCCATCATGGAATCACCGTTTTCTCTCCTCCATTATGAAACCACCGTATTCTCTTCTTCATTATGGAATCACCGTTTTCACTTCTCTATTATGGAATCACCGTTTTCTGTTCTCCATTATGGAATCAACATTTCCTCTTCTCCATTATGGAATCACCGTTTTCTCTTCTCCATTATGGAATCACCGTTTTCTCTTCTTCATTATGGAATCACCGTTTTCTATTCTCCATTATGCAATCGCACTTACCTCTCTTTCATTATGGAATCACAGTTATCTCTCCTTCATTATGGAATCAGACTTATCTCTCCTTCATTATGGAATGACCGTTTTCTCCCCTCCATTATGGAATGACCGTTTTCTCCCCTCCATTATGGAATCACCGTATTCTCTTCTTCATTATGGAATCACCGTTTTCAATTCTCCATTATGCAATCGCACTTATCTCTCCTTCATTATGGAATCACCGTTTCCTCTCGTCCATTATGGAATCACCATATTTTCTTCTCCATCATGGAATCATCGTATCCTCTCGTCCATTATGGAATCACCATATTTTCTTCTCTATCATGGAATCACCGTATTCTCTTCTCTATAATGGAATCAGCGTTTTCTCTCCTCCATTATGGAATCACCGTATTCTCTTCTACATTATGGAATCATCGTTTTCACTTCTCTATTATGGAATCACCGTTTTCTCTTCTCCATTATGGAATCGCCGTTTTCTCTTCTCCATTAAGAAACCACCGTATTCTCTTCTCCATTATGGAATCACCGTTTTCACTTCTCTATTATGGAATCACCGTTTTCTGTTCTCCATTATGGAATCAACATTTCCTCTTCTCCATTATGGAATCACCGTTTTCTCTTCTTCTTTGTGGAATCACACTTATCTTTCTTTCATTATGAGATCAGACTTACCTCTCTTTCATTATGGAATCAGACTTACCCCTCTTTCATTATGAAATGACCGTATTCTCTCCTCCATTATGGAATCACCGTATTCTCTTCTCCATCTTGGAATCATCGTATTGTCTTCTCTATTATGGAATCACACTTATATCCCCTTCATTATGGAATCACACTTAACTCTTCTTCATTATGGTATCAGACTTATCTCACCTTCATTATGGAATGACCGTATTCTCTCTTCCATTATGAAATGACCGTTTTCTCTCCTCCATTATGGAATCACAGTATTCTCTTCTCCATTATGGAATCAAACTTACCTCTCTTTCGTTATGGAATCAGACTTATCTCTCCTTCATTATGGAATCACCGTTTTCTCTTCTCCTTTGTGGAATCACACTTATCTCTCTTTCATTATGGAATTACACTTATCTCTCCTTAATTATGGAATCAGACTTATCTCTCCTTCATTATGGAATGACCGTTTTCTCCCCTCCATTATGGAATCACCGTATTTTCTTCTCCATCATGGAATCACCGTATTCTCTTCTCTATAATGGAATCACCGTTTTCTCTCCCCCATTATGGAATCACCGTATTCTCTTCTCCATTATGGAATCATCGTATTAACTTCTCTATTATGGAATCATTGTTTTCTCTTCTCCATTATGGAATCACCGTTTTCTCTTCTTCATTATGGAATCACCGTTTTCTATTCTCCATTATGCAATCGCACTTACCTCTTACCTCTTCGCACTTACTTTCATTATGGAATCACACTAATCTCTCCTTCATTATGGAATCAGACTTATCTCTCCTTCATTATGGAATGACCGTTTTCTCCCCTCCATTATGGAATCACCGTATTCTCTTCTCGATTATGGAATCGCCGTTTTTTCTTCTTCATTATGGAATCACCGTTTTCTATTCTCCATTATGCAATCGCACTTATCTCTCCTTCATTATGGAATCACCGTTTCCTCTCGTGCATTATGGAATCACCATATTTTCTTCTCCATCATGGAATCATCGTATCCTCTCGTCCATTATGGAATCACCATATTTTCTTCTCCATCATGGAATCACCGTATTCTCTTCTCTATAATGGAATCAGCGTTTTCTCTCCTCCATTATGGAATCACCGTATTCTCTTCTCCATCATGGAATCACCGTTTTCTCTCCTCCATTATGAAACCACCGTATTCTCTTCTTCATTATGGAATCACCGTTTTCACTTCTCTATTATGGAATCACCGTTTTCTGTTCTCCATTATGGAATCATCATTTCCTCTTCTCCATTATGGAATCACCGTTTTCTCTTCTTCTTTGTGGAATCACACTTATCTTTCTTTCATTATGAAATCAGACTTACCTCTCTTTCATTATGGAATCAGACTTACCTCTCTTTCATTATGGAATCAGAGTTACCCCTCTTTCATTATGGAATCAGAGTTACCCCTCTTTCATTATGGAATCAGAGTTACCCCTCTTTCATTATGAAATGACCGTATTCTCTCCTCCATTATGGAATCACCGTATTCTCTTCTCCATCATGGAATCATCGTATTGTCTTCTCTATTATGGAATCACACTTATATCCCCTTCATCATGCAATCACACTTAACTCCCCTTCATTATGGAATCAGACTTATCTCACCTTCATTATGGAATGACCGTATTCCCTCTTCCATTTTGAAATGACCGTTTTCTCTCCTCCATTATGGAATCACCGTATTCTCTCTTCCATTTTGAAATGACCGTTTTCTCTCCTCCATTATGGAATCACCCTATTCTCTTCTCCATTATGGAATCACCGTTATCACTTCTCTATTATGGAATCACCGTTTTCTCTTCTCCTTTGTGGAATCACACTTATCTCTCTTTCATTATGGAATCATACTTACCTCTCTTTCATTATGGAATCAGACTTATCTCTCCTTCATTATGGAATCACCGTATTCTCTTCTCCATCATGGAATTACCGTATTGTCTTCTCTAATATGGAATCACACTTATATTCCCTTCATTATGGAATCACACTTATCTCTCTTTCATTATGGAATGACCGTATTCTCTCCTCCATTATGGAATAACCGTTTTCTCTCGTCCATTATGGAACCACCGTTTTCACTTCTCTATTATGGAATCACCGTTTTCTCTTCTCCATTATGGAATCACCGTTTCCTCGTCTTCAATATGGAATCACCATTTTCTATTCTCCATTATGGAATCACCGTTTTCTCTTCTCCTTAATTATGGAATCAGACTTATCTCTCCTTCATTAAGGAATGACCGTTTTCTCCCATCCATTATGGAATCACCGTATTCTCTTCTCCATTATGGAATCGCCGTTTTTTCTTCTTCATTATGGAATCACCGTTTCCTCTCGTCCATTATGGAATCACCATATTTTATTCTCCATCATGGAATCACCGTATTCTCTTCTCTATAATGGAATCACCGTTTTCTCTTCTCCTTTGTGGAATCACACTTATCTCTCTTTCATTATGGAATCAAACTTACCTCTCTTTCGTTATGGAATCAGACTTATCTCTCCTTCATTATGGAATCACCGTTTTCTCTTCTCCTTTGTGGAATCACACTTATCTCTCTTTCATTATGGAATTACACTTATCTCTCCTTAATTATGGAATCAGACTTATCTCTCCTTCATTACGGAATGACCGTTTTCTCCCCTTCATTATGGAATCACCGTATTCTCTTCTCTATAATGGAATCACCGTTTTTTCTTCTCCATTATGGAATCGCCGTTTTTTCTTCTTCATTATGGAATCACCGTTTCCTCTCGTCCAGTATGGAATCACCATATTTTCTTCTCCATCATGGAATCACCGTATTCTCTTCTCTATAATGGAATCAACGTTTTCTCTCCCCCATTATGGAATCACCGTATTCTCTTCTCCATTATGGAATCATCGTATTAACTTCTCTATTATGGAATCACCGTTTTCTCTTCTCCATTATGGAATCACCGTTTTCTCTTCTTCATTATGGAATCACCGTTTTCTATTCTCCATTATGCAATCGCACTTACCTCTCTTTCATTATGGAACCACACTTATCTCTCCTTCATTATGGAATCAGACTTATCTCTCCTTCATTATGTAATGACCGTTTTCTCCGCTCCATTATGGAATCACCGTATTCTCTTCTCGATTATGGAATCGCCTTTTTTTCTTCTTCATTATGGAATCACCGTTTTCTATTCTCCATTATGCAATCGCACTTATCTCTCCTTCATTATGGAATCACCGTTTCCTCTCGTGCATTATGGAATCACCATATTTTCTTCTCCATCATGGAATCATCGTATCCTCTCGTCCATTATGGAATCACCATATTTTCTTCTCCATCATGGAATCACCGTATTCTCTTCTCTATAATGGAATCAGCGTTTTCTCTCCTCCATTATGGAATCACCGTATTCTCCTCTCCATTATGGAATCATCGTTTTCACTTCTCTATTATGGAATCACCGTTTTCTCTCCTCCATTATGAAACCACCGTATTCTCTTCTTCATTATGGAATCACCGTTTTCACTTCTCTATTATGGAATCACCGTTTTCACTTCTCTATTATGGAATCACCGTTTTCTGTTCTCCATTATGGAATCAACATTTCCTCTTCTCCATTATGGAATCACCGTATTCTCTTCTCCATCATGGAATCATCGTATTGTCTTCTCTATTATGGAATCACACTTATATCCCCTTCATCATGCAATCACACTTAACTCTCCTTCATTACGGAATCAGACTTATCTCACCTTCATTATGGAATGACCGTATTCCCTCTTCCATTTTGAAATGACCGTTTTCTCTCCTCCATTATGGAATCACCGTATTCTCTCTTCCATTTTGAAATGACCGTATTCTCTCCTCCATTATGGAATAACCGTTTTCTCTCGTCCATTATGGAACCACCGTTTTCACTTCTCTATTATGGAATCACCGTTTTCTCTTCTCCATTATGGAATCACCGTTTCCTCGTCTTCAATATGGAATCACCATTTTCTATTCTCCATTATGGAATCACCGTTTTCTCTTCTCCTTAATTATGGAATCAGACTTATCTCTCCTTCATTAAGGAATGACCGTTTTCTCCCATCCATTATGGAATCACCGTATTCTCTTCTCCATTACGGAATCGCCGTTTTTTCTTCTTCATTATGGAATCACCGTTTCCTCTCGTCCATTATGGAATCACCATATTTTATTCTCCATCATGGAATCACCGTATTCTCTTCTCTATAATGGAATCACCGTATTCTCTTCTCTATAATGGAATCACCGTTTTCTCTCCTCCATTATGGAATCACCGTATTCTCTTCTCCATTATGGAATCATCGTTTTAACTTCTCTATTATGGAATCAACGTCTTCTCTTCTCCATTATGGAATCGCCGTTTTTTCTTCTTCATTATGGAATCACCGTTTTCTATTCTCCATTATGCAATCGCACTTACCTCTCTTTCATTATGGAATCACACTTATCTCTGCTTCATTATGGAATCAGACTTATCTCTCTTTCATTATGAATGATCGTATTCTCTCCTCCATTATGGAATGACCGTTTTCTCTCCTCCATTATGGAACCACCGTTTTCAATTCTCTATTATGGAATCACCGTTTTCTCTTCTCCATTATGGAATCACCGTTTCCTCTTCTCCATTATGGAATCACCGTTTTCTCTTCTCCTTTGTGGAATCACACTTACCTCTCTTTCATTATGGAATCACACTTATCTCTCCTTCATTATGGAATCACCGTTTTCTCTTCTACTTTGTGGAATCACACTTATCTCTCTTTCATTATGGAATCACACTTATCTCACCTTAATTATGGAATCAGACTTATCTCTCCTTCATTATGGAATGACCGTTTTCTCCCCTCCATTATGGAATCACCGTATTCTCTTCTCTATAAAGGAATCACCGTTTTTTCTTCTCCATTATGGAATCGCCGTTTTTTCTTCTTCATTATGGAATCACCGTTTCCTCTCGTCCAGTATGGAATCACCATATTTTCTTCTCCATCATGGAATCACCGTATTCTCTTCTCTATAATGGAATCATCGTATTAACTTCTCTATTATGGAATCACCGTTTTCTCTTCTCCATTATGGAATCACCGTTTTCTCTTCTTCATTATGGAATCACCGTTTTCTATTCTCCATTATGCAATCGCACTTACCTCTCTTTCATTATGGAATCACACTTATCTCTCCTTCATTATGGAATCAGGCTTATCTCTCCTTCATTATGGAATGACGGTTTTCTCCCCTGCATTATGGAATCACCGTATTCTCTTCTCGATTATGGAATCGCCGTTTTTTCTTCTTCATTATGGAATCACCGTTTTCTATTCTCCATTATGCAATCGCACTTATCTCTCCTTCATTATGGAATCACCGTTTCCTCTCGTCCATTATGGAATCACCATATTTTCTTCTCCATCATGGAATCACCGTATTCTCTTCTCTATAATGGAATCAGCGTTTTCTCTCCTCCAGTATGGAATCACCGTTTCCTCTTCTCCATTATGGAATCACCGTTTTCTCTTCTCCTTTGTGGAACCACACTTATCACTCTTTCATTATGGAATCAGACTTACCTCTCTTTCATTATGGAATCACACTTATCTCTCCTTCATTATGGAATCAGACTCATCTCTCCTTCACTATGGAATGACCGTTTTCTCCCCTCCATTATGGAATCACCGTTTTCTATTCTCCATTATGCAATCGCACTTATCTCTCCTTTATTATGGAATCACAGTTTCCTCTTGTCCATTATGGAATCACCATATCTTCTTCTCCATCATGGAATCACCGTTTCCTCTCGTCGATTATGGAATCACCATATCTTCTTCTCCATCATGGGATCACCGTATTCTCTTCTCTATAATGGAATCACCGTTATCTCTCCTCCATTATGGAATCACCGTATTCTCTTCTACATTATGGTATCATCGTTTTCACTTCTCTATTATGGAATCACCGTTTTCTCTTCTCTATTATGGAATCACCGTTTTCTGTTCTCCATTATGAATCAACGTTTCCTCTTCTCCATTATGGAATCACCGTTTCCCCTTCTGCTTTGTGGAATCACAATTATCTTTCTTTCTTTATGAAATCAGACTTACCTCACTTTCATTATGGAATCAGACTTACCTCTCTTTCATTATGGAATCAGACTTACCCCTCTTTCATTATGAAATGACCGTATTCTTTCCTCCATTATGGAATCACCGTATTCCCTTCTCCATTATGGAATCACCGTATTCTCTTCTCTATCATGGAATCACCGTATTGTCTTCTCTATTATGGAATCACACTTATATCCCCTTCATTATGGAATCACACTTAACTCTAATTCATTATGGAATCAGACTTATCTCACCTTCATTATGGAATGACCGTATTCTCTCTTCCATTATGGAATCACCGTTATCACTTCTCTATTATGGAATCACCGTTTTCTCTTCTTGATTATGGAATAACCGTATCCTCTTCTTTATTATGGAATCACCATTTTCTATTCTCCATTATGGAATCACCGTTTTCTCTTCTCCTTTGTGGAATCACACTTATCTCTCTTTCATTATGGAATCAGACTTACCTCTCTTTCATTATGGAATCAGACTTATCTCTCCTTCATTATGGAATCACCGTTTCCTCTCCCCCATTATGGAATCACCGTATTCTCTTCTCCATCATGGAATTACCGTATTGTCTTCTCTATTATGGAATCACACTTATATCCCCTTCATTATGGAATCACACTTATCTCTCGTCCATTATGGAATCACCGTATTCGCTTCTCAATTATGGAATCAACGTTTTCTCATCTCTATTAGGGAATCACCGTTTTCTCTTCTTCATTATGGAATCACGGTTTTCAATTCTCCATTATGGAATCCCCGTTTTCTCTTCTCTATTATGGAACAACACTTTTCTCTCCTTCATTATGGAATCACCGTTTCCTCTCCCCCATTATGGAATCACCGTTTCCTCTCCCCCATTATGGAATCAATGTATTTTCTTGTCCATCATGGAATCACCGTATTGTCTTCTCTATTATGGAATCACACTTATATCCCCTTCATTATGGAATCAGACTTATCTCTCTTTCATTATGAATGATCGTATTCTCTCCTCCATTATGGAATGACCGTTTTCTCTCGTCTATTATGGAATCACGATATCTTCTTCTCCATCATGGAATCACCGTTTCCTCTCGTCGATTATGGAATCACCATATCTTCTTCTCCATCATGGGATCACCGTATTCTCTTCTCTATAATGGAATCACCGTTATCTCTCCTCCATTATGGAATCACCGTATTCTCTTCTTCATTATGGAATCACCGTTTTCTATTCTCCATTATGCAATCGCACTTATCTCTCCTTCATTATGGAATCACCGTTTCCTCTCGTCCATTATGGAATCACCATATTTTCATCTCCATCATGGAATCATCGTATCCTCTCGTCCATTATGGAATCACCATATTTTCTTCTCCATCATGGAATCACCGTATTCTCTTCTACATTATGGAATCATCGTTTTCACTTCTCTATTATGGAATCATCGTTTTTTCTTCTCCATTATGGAATCACCGTTTTCTCTTCTCCATTATGAAACCACCGTATTCTCTTCTCCATTATGGAATCACCGTTTTCACTTCTCTATTGTGGAATCACCGTTTTCTGTTCTCCATTATGGAATCAACATTTCCTCTTCTCCATTATGGAATCACCGTTTTCTCTTCTTCTTTGTGGAATCACACATATCTTTCTTTCATTATGAGATCAGACTTACCTCTCTTTCATTATGGAATCAGACTTACCCCTCTTTCATTATGAAATGACCGTATTCTCTCCTCCATTATGGAATCACCGTATTCTCTTCTCCATCATGGAATCATCGTATTGTCTTCTCTATTATGGAATCACACTTATCTCACCTTCATTATGGAATGACCGTATTCTCTCTTCCATTATGAAATGACCGTTTTCTCTCCTCCATTATGGAATCACCGTATTCTCTTCTCCATTATGGAATCACCGTTTTCTCTTCTCCTTTGTGGAATCACCGTTTTCTCTTCTCCTTTGTGGAATCACACTTATCTCTCCTTCATTATGGAATCAGACTTATCTCTCTTTCATTATGGAATGACCGTATTCTCTATTCCATTATGGATTCACCGTTTTCTCTTCTCCATTACGGAATCACCGTATCCTCTTCTTTATTATGGAATCATCATTTTCTATTCTCCATTATGGAATCACCGTTTTCTCTTCTACTTTGTGGAATCACACTTATCTCTCTTTCATTATGGAATCACACTTATCTCTCCTTAATTATGGAATCAGACTTATCTCTCCTTCATTATGGAATCACCGTTTTCTCCCCTCCATTATGGAATCACCGTATTCTCTTCTCTATAATGGAATCACCGTTTTTTCTTCTCCATTATGGAATCGCCGTTTTTTCTTCTCCATCATGGAATCACCGTATTCTCTTCTCTATAATGGAATCACCGTTTTCTCTCCTCCATTATGGAATCACCGTATTCTCTTCTCCATTATGGAATCATCGTTTTAACTTCTCTATTATGGAATCAACGTTTTCTCCCCTCCATTATGGAATCACCGTATTCTCTTCTCGATTATGGAATCGCCGTTTTTTCTTCTTCATTATGGAATCACCGTTTTCTATTCTCCATTATGCAATCGCACTTATCTCTCCTTCATTATGGAATCACCGTTTCCTCTCGTCCATTATGGAATCACCATATTTTCTTCTCCATCATGGAATCATCGTATCCTCTCGTCCATTATGGAATCACCATATTTTCTTCTCCATCATGGAATCACCGTATTCTCTTCTCTATAATGGAATCAGCGTTTTCTCTCCTCCATTATGGAATCACCGTATTCTCTTCTCCATTATGGAATCATCGTTTTCACTTCTCTATTATGGAATCACCGTTTTCTCTTCTCCATTATGGAATCACCGTTTTCTCTCCTCCATTATGAAACCACCGTATTCTCTTCTTCATTATGGAATCACCGTTTTCACTTCTCTATTATGGAATCACCGTTTTCTGTTCTCCATTATGGAATCAACATTTCCTCTTCTCCATTATGGAATCACCGTTTTCTCTTCTCCATTATGGAATCACCGTTTTCTCTTCTTCATTATGGAATCACCGTTTTCTATTCTCCATTATGCAATCGCACTTACCTCTCTTTCATTATGGAATCACAGTTATCTCTCCTTCATTATGGAATCAGACTTATCTCTCCTTCATTATGGAATGACCGTTTTCTCACCTCCATTATGGAATGACCGTTTTCTCCCCTCCATTATGGAATCACCGTATTCTCTTCTTCATTATGGAATCACCGTTTTCAATTCTCCATTATGCAATCGCACTTATCTCTCCTTCATTATAGAATCACCGTTTCCTCTCGTCCATTATGGAATCACCATATTTTCTTCTCCACCATGGAATCATCGTATCCTCTCGTCCATTATGGAATCACCATATTTTCTTCTCTATCATGGAATCACCGTATTCTCTTCTCTATAATGGAATCAGCGTTTTCTCTCCTCCATTATGGAATCGCCGTTTTCTCTTCTCCATTATGAAACCACCGTATTCTCTTCTCCATTAAGGAATCACCGTTTTCACTTCTCTATTATGGAATCACCGTTTTCTCTTCTCCATTATGGAATCAACATTTCCTCTTCTCCATTATGGAATCACCGTTTTCTCTTCTTCTTTGTGGAATCACACTTATCTCTCTTTCATTATGGAATCACACTTATCTCTCCTTAATTATGGAATCAGACTTATCTCTCCTTCATTATGGAATGACCGTTTTCTCCCCTCCATTATGGAATCACCGTATTCTCTTCTCTATAATGGAATCACCGTTTTTTCTTCTCCATTATGGAATCGCCGTTTTTTCTTCTCCATCATGGAATCACCGTATTCTCTTCTCTATAATGGAATCACCGTTTTCTCTCCTCCATTATGGAATCACCGTATTCTCTTCTCCATTATGGAATCATCGTTTTAACTTCTCTATTATGGAATCAACGTTTTCTCTTCTCCATTATGGAATCACCGTTTTTTCTTCTTCATTATGCAATCGCACTTACCTCTCTTTCATTATGGAATCACACTTATCTCTGCTTCATTATGGAATCAGACTTATCTCTCTTTCATTATGAATGATCGTATTCTCTCCTCCATTATGGAATGACCGTTTTCTCTCCTCCATTATGGAACCACCGTTTTCACTTCTCTATTATGGAATGACCGTTTTCTCCCCTCCATTATGGAATCACCGTATTCTCTTCTCGATTATGGAATCGCCGTTTTTTCTTCTTCATTATGGAATCACCGTTTTCTATTCTCCATTATGCAATCGCACTTATCTCTCCTTCATTATGGAATCACCGTTTCCTCTCGTCCATTATGGAATCACCATATTTTCTTCTCCATCATGGAATCATCGTATCCTCTCGTCCATTATGGAATCACCATATTTTCTTCTCCATCATGGAATCACCGTATTCTCTTCTCCATTATGGAATCACCGTTTTCTCTCCTCCATTATGAAACCACCGTATTCTCTTCTTCATTATGGAATCACCGTTTTCACTTCTCTATTATGGAATCACCGTTTTCTGTTCTCCATTATGGAATCAACATTTCCTCTTCTCCATTATGGAATCACCGTTTTCTCTTCTTCTTTGTGGAATCACACTTATCTTTCTTTCATTATGAAATCAGACTTACCTCTCTTTCATTATGGAATCAGACTTACCTCTCTTTCATTATGGAATCAGACTTACCTCTCTTTCATTATGGAATCAGACTTACCCCTCTTTCATTATGAAATGACCGTATTCTTTCCTCCATTATGGAATCACCGTATTCCCTTCTCCATTATGTAATCACCGTATTCTCTTCTCTATCATGGAATCACCGTATTGTCTTCTCTATTATGGAATCACACTTATATCCCCTTCATTATGGAATCACACTTAACTCTAATTCATTATGGAATCAGACTTATCTCACCTTCATTATGGAATGACCGTATTCTCTCTTCCATTATGGAATCACCGTTATCACTTCTCTATTATGGAATCACCGTTTTCTCTTCTTGATTATGGAATAACCGTATCCTCTTCTTTATTATGGAATCACCATTTTCTATTCTCCATTATGGAATCACCGTTTTCTCTTCTCCTTTGTGGAATCACACTTATCTCTCTTTCATTATGGAATCAGACTTACCTCTCTTTCATTATGGAATCAGACTTATCTCTCCTTCATTATGGAATCACCGTTTCCTCTCCCCCATTATGGAATCACCGTATTCTCTTCTCCATCATGGAATTACCGTATTGTCTTCTCTATTATGGAATCACACTTATATCCCCTTCATTATGGAATCACACTTATCTCTCGTCCATTATGGAATCACCGTATTCGCTTCTCAATTATGGAATCAACGTTTTCTCATCTCTATTAGGGAATCACCGTTTTCTCTTCTTCATTATGGAATCACGGTTTTCAATTCTCCATTATGGAATCCCCGTTTTCTCTTCTCTATTATGGAACAACACTTTTCTCTCCTTCATTATGGAATCACCGTTTCCTCTCCCCCATTATGGAATCACCGTTTCCTCTCCCCCATTATGGAATCAATGTATTTTCTTGTCCATCATGGAATCACCGTATTGTCTTCTCTATTATGGAATCACACTTATATCCCCTTCATTATGGAATCAGACTTATCTCTCTTTCATTATGAATGATCGTATTCTCTCCTCCATTATGGAATGACCGTTTTCTCTCCTTCATTATGGAATGACCGTTTTCTCCCCTGCATTATGGAATCACCGTTTTCTATTCTCCATTATGCAATCGCACTTATCTCTCCTTCATTAGTGAATCACCGTTTCCTCTCGTCTATTATGGAATCACGATATCTTCTTCTCCATCATGGAATCACCGTTTCCTCTCGTCGATTATGGAATCACCATATCTTCTTCTCCATCATGGGATCACCGTATTCTCTTCTCTATAATGGAATCACCGTTATCTCTCCTCCATTATGGAATCACCGTATTCTCTTCTTCATTATGGAATCACCGTTTTCTATTCTCCATTATGCAATCGCACTTATCTCTCCTTCATTATGGAATCACCGTTTCCTCTCGTCCATTATGGAATCACCATATTTTCTTCTCCATCATGGAATCATCGTATCCTCTCGTCCATTATGGAATCACCATATTTTCTTCTCCATCATGGAATCACCGTATTCTCTTCTACATTATGGAATCATCGTTTTTACTTCTCTATTATGGAATCATCGTTTTTTCTTCTCCATTATGGAATCACCGTTTTCTCTTCTCCATTATGAAACCACCGTATTCTCTTCTCCATTATGGAATCACCGTTTTCTGTTCTCCATTATGGAATCAACATTTCCTCTTCTCCATTATGGAATCACCGTTTTCTCTTCTTCTTTGTGGAATCACACATATCTTTCTTTCATTATGAGATCAGACTTACCTCTCTTTCATTATGGAATCAGACTTACCCCTCTTTCATTATGAAATGACCGTATTCTCTCCTCCATTATGGAATCACCGTATTCTCTTCTCCATCATGGAATCATCGTATTGTCTTCTCTATTATGGAATCACACTTATCTCACCTTCATTATGGAATGACCGTATTCTCTCTTCCATTATGAAATGACCGTTTTCTCTCCTCCATTATGGAATCACCGTATTCTCTTCTCCATTATGGAATCACCGTTTTCTCTTCTCCTTTGTGGAATCACCGTTTTCTCTTCTCCTTTGTGGAATCACACTTATCTCTCCTTCATTATGGAATCAGACTTATCTCTCTTTCATTATGGAATGACCGTATTCTCTATTCCATTATGGATTCACCGTTTTCTCTTCTCCATTACGGAATCACCGTATCCTCTTCTTTATTATGGAATCATCATTTTCTATTCTCCATTATGGAATCACCGTTTTCTCTTCTACTTTGTGGAATCACACTTATCTCTCTTTCATTATGGAATCACACTTATCTCTCCTTAATTATGGAATCAGACTTATCTCTCCTTCATTATGGAATCACCGTTTCCTCTCGTCCATTATGGAATCACCATATTTTCTTCTCCACCATGGAATCATCGTATCCTCTCGTCCATTATGGAATCACCATATTTTCTTCTCTATCATGGAATCACCGTATTCTCTTCTCTATAATGGAATCAGCGTTTTCTCTCCTCCATTATGGAATCGCCGTTTTCTCTTCTCCATTATGAAACCACCGTATTCTCTTCTCCATTAAGGAATCACCGTTTTCACTTCTCTATTATGGAATCACCGTTTTCTCTTCTCCATTATGGAATCAACATTTCCTCTTCTCCATTATGGAATCACCGTTTTCTCTTCTTCTTTGTGGAATCACACTTATCTCTCTTTCATTATGGAATCACACTTATCTCTCCTTAATTATGGAATCAGACTTATCTCTCCTTCATTATGGAATGACCGTTTTCTCCCCTCCATTATGGAATCACCGTATTCTCTTCTCTATAATGGAATCACCGTTTTTTCTTCTCCATTATGGAATCGCCGTTTTTTCTTCTCCATCATGGAATCACCGTATTCTCTTCTCTATAATGGAATCACCGTTTTCTCTCCTCCATTATGGAATCACCGTATTCTCTTCTCCATTATGGAATCATCGTTTTAACTTCTCTATTATGGAATCAACGTTTTCTCTTCTCCATTATGGAATCACCGTTTTTTCTTCTTCATTATGCAATCGCACTTACCTCTCTTTCATTATGGAATCACACTTATCTCTGCTTCATTATGGAATCAGACTTATCTCTCTTTCATTATGAATGATCGTATTCTCTCCTCCATTATGGAATGACCGTTTTCTCTCCTCCATTATGGAACCACCGTTTTCACTTCTCTATTATGGAATGACCGTTTTCTCCCCTCCATTATGGAATCACCGTATTCTCTTCTCGATTATGGAATCGCCGTTTTTTCTTCTTCATTATGGAATCACCGTTTTCTATTCTCCATTATGCAATCGCACTTATCTCTCCTTCATTATGGAATCACCGTTTCCTCTCGTCCATTATGGAATCACCATATTTTCTTCTCCATCATGGAATCATCGTATCCTCTCGTCCATTATGGAATCACCATATTTTCTTCTCCATCATGGAATCACCGTATTCTCTTCTCCATTATGGAATCACCGTTTTCTCTCCTCCATTATGAAACCACCGTATTCTCTTCTTCATTATGGAATCACCGTTTTCACTTCTCTATTATGGAATCACCGTTTTCTGTTCTCCATTATGGAATCAACATTTCCTCTTCTCCATTATGGAATCACCGTTTTCTCTTCTTCTTTGTGGAATCACACTTATCTTTCTTTCATTATGAAATCAGACTTACCTCTCTTTCATTATGGAATCAGACTTACCTCTCTTTCATTATGGAATCAGACTTACCTCTCTTTCATTATGGAATCAGACTTACCCCTCTTTCATTATGAAATGACCGTATTCTTTCCTCCATTATGGAATCACCGTATTCCCTTCTCCATTATGGAATCACCGTATTCTCTTCTCTATCATGGAATCACCGTATTGTCTTCTCTATTATGGAATCACACTTATATCCCCTTCATTATGGAATCACACTTAACTCTAATTCATTATGGAATCAGACTTATCTCACCTTCATTATGGAATGACCGTATTCTCTCTTCCATTATGGAATCACCGTTATCACTTCTCTATTATGGAATCACCGTTTTCTCTTCTTGATTATGGAATAACCGTATCCTCTTCTTTATTATGGAATCACCATTTTCTATTCTCCATTATGGAATCACCGTTTTCTCTTCTCCTTTGTGGAATCACACTTATCTCTCTTTCATTATGGAATCAGACTTACCTCTCTTTCATTATGGAATCAGACTTATCTCTCCTTCATTATGGAATCACCGTTTCCTCTCCCCCATTATGGAATCACCGTATTCTCTTCTCCATCATGGAATTACCGTATTGTCTTCTCTATTATGGAATCACACTTATCTCTCGTCCATTATGGAATCACCGTATTCGCTTCTCAATTATGGAATCAACGTTTTCTCATCTCTATTAGGGAATCACCGTTTTCTCTTCTTCATTATGGAATCACGGTTTTCAATTCTCCATTATGGAATCCCCGTTTTCTCTTCTCTATTATGGAACAACACTTTTCTCTCCTTCATTATGGAATCACCGTTTCCTCTCCCCCATTATGGAATCAATGTATTTTCTTGTCCATCATGGAATCACCGTATTGTCTTCTCTATTATGGAATCACACTTATATCCCCTTCATTATGGAATCAGACTTATCTCTCTTTCATTATGAATGATCGTATTCTCTCCTCCATTATGGAATGACCGTTTTCTCTCCTTCATTATGGAATGACCGTTTTCTCCCCTGCATTATGGAATCACCGTTTTCTATTCTCCATTATGCAATCGCACTTATCTCTCCTTCATTAGTGAATCACCGTTTCCTCTCGTCTATTATGGAATCACGATATCTTCTTCTCCATCATGGAATCACCGTTTCCTCTCGTCGATTATGGAATCACCATATCTTCTTCTCCATCATGGGATCACCGTATTCTCTTCTCTATAATGGAATCACCGTTATCTCTCCTCCATTATGGAATCACCGTATTCTCTTCTTCATTATGGAATCACCGTTTTCTATTCTCCATTATGCAATCGCACTTATCTCTCCTTCATTATGGAATCACCGTTTCCTCTCGTCCATTATGGAATCACCATATTTTCTTCTCCATCATGGAATCATCGTATCCTCTCGTCCATTATGGAATCACCATATTTTCTTCTCCATCATGGAATCACCGTATTCTCTTCTACATTATGGAATCATCGTTTTCACTTCTCTATTATGGAATCATCGTTTTTTCTTCTCCATTATGGAATCACCGTTTTCTCTTCTCCATTATGAAACCACCGTATTCTCTTCTCCATTATGGAATCACCGTTTTCTGTTCTCCATTATGGAATCAACATTTCCTCTTCTCCATTATGGAATCACCGTTTTCTCTTCTTCTTTGTGGAATCACACATATCTTTCTTTCATTATGAGATCAGACTTACCTCTCTTTCATTATGGAATCAGACTTACCCCTCTTTCATTATGAAATGACCGTATTCTCTCCTCCATTATGGAATCACCGTATTCTCTTCTCCATCATGGAATCATCGTATTGTCTTCTCTATTATGGAATCACACTTATCTCACCTTCATTATGGAATGACCGTATTCTCTCTTCCATTATGAAATGACCGTTTTCTCTCCTCCATTATGGAATCACCGTATTCTCTTCTCCATTATGGAATCACCGTTTTCTCTTCTCCTTTGTGGAATCACCGTTTTCTCTTCTCCTTTGTGGAATCACACTTATCTCTCCTTCATTATGGAATCAGACTTATCTCTCTTTCATTATGGAATGACCGTATTCTCTATTCCATTATGGATTCACCGTTTTCTCTTCTCCATTACGGAATCACCGTATCCTCTTCTTTATTATGGAATCATCATTTTCTATTCTCCATTATGGAATCACCGTTTTCTCTTCTACTTTGTGGAATCACACTTATCTCTCTTTCATTATGGAATCACACTTATCTCTCCTTAATTATGGAATCAGACTTATCTCTCCTTCATTATGGAATCACCGTTTTCTCCCCTCCATTATGGAATTACCGTATTCTCTTCTCTATAATGGAATCACCGTTTTTTCTTCTCCATTATGGAATCGCCGTTTTTTCTTCTCCATCATGGAATCACCGTATTCTCTTCTCTATAATGGAATCACCGTTTTCTCTCCTCCATTATGGAATCACCGTATTCTCTTCTCCATTATGGAATCATCGTTTTAACTTCTCTATTATGGAATCAACGTTTTCTCTTCTCCATTATGGAATCACCGTTTTTTTTCTTCATTATGCAATCGCACTTACCTCTCTTTCATTATGGAATCACACTTATCTCTGCTTCATTATGGAATCAGACTTATCTCTCTTTCATTATGAATGATCGTATTCTCTCCTCCATTATGGAATGACCGTTTTCTCCCCTCCATTATGGAATCACCGTATTCTCTTCTCGATTATGGAATCGCCGTTTTTTCTTCTTCATTATGGAATCACCGTTTTCTATTCTCCATTATGCAATCGCACTTATCTCTCCTTCATTATGGAATCACCGTTTCCTCTCGTCCATTATGGAATCACCATATTTTCTTCTCCATCATGGAATCATCGTATCCTCTCGTCCATTATGGAATCACCATATTTTCTTCTCCATCATGGAATCACCGTATTCTCTTCTCTATAATGGAATCAGCGTTTTCTCTCCTCCATTATGGAATCACCGTATTCTCTTCTCCATTATGGAATCATCGTTTTCACTTCTCTATTATGGAATCACCGTTTTCTCTTCTCCATTATGGAATCACCGTTTTCTCTCCTCCATTATGAAACCACCGTATTCTCTTCTTCATTATGGAATCACCGTTTTCACTTCTCTATTATGGAATCACCGTTTTCTGTTCTCCATTATGGAATCAACATTTCCTCTTCTCCATTATGGAATCACCGTTTTCTCTTCTCCATTATGGAATCACCGTTTTCTCTTCTTCATTATGGAATCACCGTTTTCTATTCTCCATTATGCAATCGCACTTACCTCTCTTTCATTATGGAATCACAGTTATCTCTCCTTCATTATGGAATCAGACTTATCTCTCCTTCATTATGGAATGACCGTTTTCTCACCTCCATTATGGAATGACCGTTTTCTCCCCTCCATTATGGAATCACCGTATTCTCTTCTTCATTATGGAATCACCGTTTTCAATTCTCCATTATGCAATCGCACTTATCTCTCCTTCATTATAGAATCACCGTTTCCTCTCGTCCATTATGGAATCACCATATTTTCTTCTCCACCATGGAATCATCGTATCCTCTCGTCCATTATGGAATCACCATATTTTCTTCTCTATCATGGAATCACCGTATTCTCTTCTCTATAATGGAATCAGCGTTTTCTCTCCTCCATTATGGAATCGCCGTTTTCTCTTCTCCATTATGAAACCACCGTATTCTCTTCTCCATTAAGGAATCACCGTTTTCACTTCTCTATTATGGAATCACCGTTTTCTCTTCTCCATTATGGAATCAACATTTCCTCTTCTCCATTATGGAATCACCGTTTTCTCTTCTTCTTTGTGGAATCACACTTATCTCTCTTTCATTATGGAATCACACTTATCTCTCCTTAATTATGGAATCAGACTTATCTCTCCTTCATTATGGAATGACCGTTTTCTCCCCTCCATTATGGAATCACCGTATTCTCTTCTCTATAATGGAATCACCGTTTTTTCTTCTCCATTATGGAATCGCCGTTTTTTCTTCTCCATCATGGAATCACCGTATTCTCTTCTCTATAATGGAATCACCGTTTTCTCTCCTCCATTATGGAATCACCGTATTCTCTTCTCCATTATGGAATCATCGTTTTAACTTCTCTATTATGGAATCAACGTTTTCTCTTCTCCATTATGGAATCACCGTTTTTTCTTCTTCATTATGCAATCGCACTTACCTCTCTTTCATTATGGAATCACACTTATCTCTGCTTCATTATGGAATCAGACTTATCTCTCTTTCATTATGAATGATCGTATTCTCTCCTCCATTATGGAATGACCGTTTTCTCTCCTCCATTATGGAACCACCGTTTTCACTTCTCTATTATGGAATGACCGTTTTCTCCCCTCCATTATGGAATCACCGTATTCTCTTCTCGATTATGGAATCGCCGTTTTTTCTTCTTCATTATGGAATCACCGTTTTCTATTCTCCATTATGCAATCGCACTTATCTCTCCTTCATTATGGAATCACCGTTTCCTCTCGTCCATTATGGAATCACCATATTTTCTTCTCCATCATGGAATCATCGTATCCTCTCGTCCATTATGGAATCACCATATTTTCTTCTCCATCATGGAATCACCGTATTCTCTTCTCCATTATGGAATCACCGTTTTCTCTCCTCCATTATGAAACCACCGTATTCTCTTCTTCATTATGGAATCACCGTTTTCACTTCTCTATTATGGAATCACCGTTTTCTGTTCTCCATTATGGAATCAACATTTCCTCTTCTCCATTATGGAATCACCGTTTTCTCTTCTTCTTTGTGGAATCACACTTATCTTTCTTTCATTATGAAATCAGACTTACCTCTCTTTCATTATGGAATCAGACTTACCTCTCTTTCATTATGGAATCAGAGTTACCCCTCTTTCATTATGGAATCAGAGTTACCCCTCTTTCATTATGAAATGACCGTGTTCTCTCCTCCATTATGGAATCACCGTATTCTCTTCTCCATCATGGAATCATCGTATTGTCTTCTCTATTATGGAATCACACTTATATCCCCTTCATCATGCAATCACACTTAACTCTCCTTCATTATGGAATCAGACTTATCTCACCTTCATTATGGAATGACCGTATTCCCTCTTCCATTTTGAAATGACCGTTTTCTCTCCTCCATTATGGAATCACCGTATTCTCTCTTCCATTTTGAAATGACCGTTTTCTCTCCTCCATTATGGAATCACCCTATTCTCTTCTCCATTATGGAATCACCGTTATCACTTCTCTATTATGGAATCACCGTTTTCTCTTCTCCTTTGTGGAATCACACTTATCTCTCTTTCATTATGGAATCATACTTACCTCTCTTTCATTATGGAATCAGACTTATCTCTCCTTCATTATGGAATCACCGTTTCCTCTCCCCCATTATGGAATCACCGTATTCTCTTCTCCATCATGGAATTACCGTATTGTCTTCTCTAATATGGAATCACACTTATATTCCCTTCATTATGGAATCACACTTATCTCTCTTTCATTATGGAATGACCGTATTCTCTCCTCCATTATGGAATAACCGTTTTCTCTCGTCCATTATGGAACCACCGTTTTCACTTCTCTATTATGGAATCACCGTTTTCTCTCCTCCATTATGAAACCACCGTATTCTCTTCTTCATTATGGAATCACCGTTTTCACTTCTCTATTATGGAATCACCGTTTTCTGTTCTCCATTATGGAATCAACATTTCCTCTTCTCCATTATGGAATCACCGTTTTCTCTTCTTCTTTGTGGAATCACACTTATCTTTCTTTCATTATGAAATCAGACTTACCTCTCTTTCATTATGGAATCAGACTTACCTCTCTTTCATTATGGAATCAGAGTTACCCCCCTTTCATTATGGAATCAGAGTTACCCCTCTTTCATTATGAAATGACCGTATTCTCTCCTCCATTATGGAATCAACGTATTCTCTTCTCCCTCATGGAATCATCGTATTGTCTTCTCTATTATGGAATCACACTTATATCCCCTTCATCATGCAATCACACTTAACTCTCCTTCATTATGGAATCAGACTTATCTCACCTTCATTATGGAATGACCGTATTCCCTCTTCCATTTTGAAATGACCGTTTTCTCTCCTCCATTATGGAATCACCGTATTCTCTCTTCCATTTTGAAATGACCGTTTTCTCTCCTCCATTATGGAATCACCCTATTCTCTTCTCCATTATGGAATCACCGTTATCACTTCTCTATTATGGAATCACCGTTTTCTCTTCTCCTTTGTGGAATCACACTTATCTCTCTTTCATTATGGAATCATACTTACCTCTCTTTCATTATGGAATCAGACTTATCTCTCCTTCATTATGGAATCACCGTTTCCTCTCCCCCATTATGGAATCACCGTATTCTCTTCTCCATCATGGAATTACCGTATTGTCTTCTCTAATATGGAATCACACTTATATTCCCTTCATTATGGAATCAGACTTATCTCTCCTTCATTATGGAATGACCGTTTTCTCACCTCCATTATGGAATGACCGTTTTCTCCCCTCCATTATGGAATCACCGTATTCTCTTCTTCATTATGGAATCACCGTTTTCAATTCTCCATTATGCAATCGCACTTATCTCTCCTTCATTATGGAATCACCGTTTCCTCTCGTCCATTATGGAATCACCATATTTTCTTCTCCACCATGGAATCATCGTATCCTCTCGTCCATTATGGAATCACCATATTTTCTTCTCTATCATGGAATCACCGTATTCTCTTCTCTATAATGGAATCAGCGTTTTCTCTCCTCCATTATGGAATCACCGTATTCTCTTCTACATTATGGAATCATCGTTTTCACTTCTCTATTATGGAATCACCGTTTTCTCTTCTCCATTATGGAATCGCCGTTTTCTCTTCTCCATTATGAAACCACCGTATTCTCTTCTCCATTATGGAATCACCGTTTTCACTTCTCTATTATGGAATCACCGTTTTCTGTTCTCCATTATGGAATCAACATTTCCTCTTCTCCATTATGGAATCACCGTTTTCTCTTCTTCTTTGTGGAATCACACTTATCTCTCTTTCATTATGGAATCACACTTATCTCTCCTTAATTATGGAATCAGACTTATCTCTCCTTCATTATGGAATGACCGTTTTCTCCCCTCCATTATGGAATCACCGTATTCTCTTCTCTATAATGGAATCACCGTTTTTTCTTCTCCATTATGGAATCGCCGTTTTTTCTTCTCCATCATGGAATCACCGTATTCTCTTCTCTATAATGGAATCACCGTTTTCTCTCCTCCATTATGGAATCACCGTATTCTCTTCTCCATTATGGAATCATCGTTTTAACTTCTCTATTATGGAATCAACGTTTTTTCTTCTCCATTATGGAATCACCGTTTTTTCTTCTTCATTATGCAATCGCACTTACCTCTCTTTCATTATGGAATCACACTTATCTCTGCTTCATTATGGAATCAGACTTATCTCTCTTTCATTATGAATGATCGTATTCTCTCCTCCATTATGGAATGACCGTTTTCTCTCCTCCATTATGGAACCACCGTTTTCACTTCTCTATTATGGAATGACCGTTTTCTCCCCTCCATTATGGAATCACCGTATTCTCTTCTCGATTATGGAATCGCCGTTTTTTCTTCTTCATTATGGAATCACCGTTTTCTATTCTCCATTATGCAATCGCACTTATCTCTCCTTCATTATGGAATCACCGTTTCCTCTCGTCCATTATGGAATCACCATATTTTCTTCTCCATCATGGAATCACCGTTTTCTCTCCTCCATTATGAAACCACCGTATTCTCTTCTTCATTATGGAATCACCGTTTTCACTTCTCTATTATGGAATCACCGTTTTCTGTTCTCCATTATGGAATCAACATTTCCTCTTCTCCATTATGGAATCACCGTTTTCTCTTCTCCATTATGGAATCACCGTTTTCTCTTCTTCATTATGGAATCACCGTTTTCTATTCTCCATTATGCAATCGCACTTACCTCTCTTTCATTATGGAATCACAGTTATCTCTCCTTCATTATGGAATCAGACTTATCTCCCCTCCATTATGGAATGACCGTTTTCTCCCCTCCATTATGGAATCACCGTATTCTCTTCTTCATTATGGAATCACCGTTTTCAATTCTCCATTATGCAATCGCACTCATCTCTCCTTCATTATGGAATCACCGTTTCCTCTCGTCCATTATGGAATCACCATATTTTCTTCTCCATCATGGAATCATCGTATCCTCTCGTCCATTATGGAATCACCATATTTTCTTCTCTATCATGGAATCACCGTATTCTCTTCTCTATAATGGAATCAGCGTTTTCTCTCCTCCATTATGGAATCACCGTATTCTCTTCTACATTATGGAATCATCGTTTTCACTTCTCTATTATGGAATCACCGTTTTCTCTTCTCCATTATGGAATCGCCGTTTTCTCTTCTCCATTATGAAACCACCGTATTCTCTTCTCCATTATGGAATCACCGTTTTCACTTCTCTATTATGGAATCACCGTTTTCTGTTCTCCATTATGGAATCAACATTTCCTCTTCTCCATTATGGAATCACCGTTTTCTCTTCTTCTTTGTGGAATCACACTTATCTTTCTTTCATTATGAGATCAGACTTACCTCTCTTTCATTATGGAATCAGACTTACCCCTCTTTCATTATGAAATGACCGTATTCTCTCCTCCATTATGGAATCACCGTATTCTCTTCTCCATCTTGGAATCATCGTATTGTCTTCTCTATTATGGAATCACACTTATATCCCCTTCATTATGGAATCACACTTAACTCTTCTTCATTATGGTATCAGACTTATCTCACCTTCATTATGGAATGACCGTATTCTCTCTTCCATTATGAAATGACCGTTTTCTCTCCTCCATTATGGAATCACAGTATTCTCTTCTCCATTATGGAATCAAACTTACCTCTCTTTCGTTATGGAATCAGACTTATCTCTCCTTCATTATGGAATCACCGTTTTCTCTTCTCCTTTGTGGAATCACACTTATCTCTCTTTCATTATGGAATTACACTTATCTCTCCTTAATTATGGAATCAGACTTATCTCTCCTTCATTATGGAATGACCGTTTTCTCCCCTCCATTATGGAATCACCGTATTTTCTTCTCCATCATGGAATCACCGTATTCTCTTCTCTATAATGGAATCACCGTTTTCTCTCCCCCATTATGGAATCACCGTATTCTCTTCTCCATTATGGAATCATCGTATTAACTTCTCTATTATGGAATCACCGTTTTCTCTTCTCCATTATGGAATCACCGTTTTCTCTTCTTCATTATGGAATCACCGTTTTCTATTCTCCATTATGCAATCGCACTTACCTCTCTTTCATTATGGAATCACACTTATCTCTCCTTCATTATGGAATCAGACTTATCTCTCCTTCATTATGGAATGACCGTTTTCTCCCCTCCATTATGGAATCACCGTATTCTCTTCTCGATTATGGAATCGCCGTTTTTTCTTCTTCATTATGGAATCACCGTTTTCTATTCTCCATTATGCAATCGCACTTATCTCTCCTTCATTATGGAATCACCGTTTCCTCTCGTGCATTATGGAATCACCATATTTTCTTCTCCATCATGGAATCATCGTATCCTCTCGTCCATTATGGAATCACCATATTTTCTTCTCCATCATGGAATCACCGTATTCTCTTCTCTATAATGGAATCAGCGTTTTCTCTCCTCCATTATGGAATCACCGTATTCTCTTCTCCATCATGGAATCATCGTTTTCACTTCTCTATTATGGAATCACCGTTTTCTCTTCTCCATTATGGAATCACCGTTTTCTCTCCTCCATTATGAAACCACCGTATTCTCTTCTTCATTATGGAATCACCGTTTTCACTTCTCTATTATGGAATCACCGTTTTCTGTTCTCCATTATGGAATCAACATTTCCTCTTCTCCATTATGGAATCACCGTTTTCTCTTCTTCTTTGTGGAATCACACTTATCTTTCTTTCATTATGAAATCAGACTTACCTCTCTTTCATTATGGAATCAGACTTACCTCTCTTTCATTATGGAATCAGAGTTACCCCTCTTTCATTATGGAATCAGAGTTACCCCTCTTTCATTATGAAATGACCGTATTCTCTCCTCCATTATGGAATCACCGTATTCTCTTCTCCATCATGGAATCATCGTATTGTCTTCTCTATTATGGAATCACACTTATATCCCCTTCATCATGCAATCACACTTAACTCCCCTTCATTATGGAATCAGACTTATCTCACCTTCATTATGGAATGACCGTATTCCCTCTTCCATTTTGAAATGACCGTTTTCTCTCCTCCATTATGGAATCACCGTATTCTCTCTTCCATTTTGAAATGACCGTTTTCTCTCCTCCATTATGGAATCACCCTATTCTCTTCTCCATTATGGAATCACCGTTATCACTTCTCTATTATGGAATCACCGTTTTCTCTTCTCCTTTGTGGAATCACACTTATCTCTCTTTCATTATGGAATCATACTTACCTCTCTTTCATTATGGAATCAGACTTATCTCTCCTTCATTATGGAATCACCGTATTCTCTTCTCCATCATGGAATTACCGTATTGTCTTCTCTAATATGGAATCACACTTATATTCCCTTCATTATGGAATCACACTTATCTCTCTTTCATTATGGAATGACCGTATTCTCTCCTCCATTATGGAATAACCGTTTTCTCTCGTCCATTATGGAACCACCGTTTTCACTTCTCTATTATGGAATCACCGTTTTCTCTTCTCCATTATGGAATCACCGTTTCCTCGTCTTCAATATGGAATCACCATTTTCTATTCTCCATTATGGAATCACCGTTTTCTCTTCTCCTTAATTATGGAATCAGACTTATCTCTCCTTCATTAAGGAATGACCGTTTTCTCCCATCCATTATGGAATCACCGTATTCTCTTCTCCATTATGGAATCGCCGTTTTTTCTTCTTCATTATGGAATCACCGTTTCCTCTCGTCCATTATGGAATCACCATATTTTATTCTCCATCATGGAATCACCGTATTCTCTTCTCTATAATGGAATCACCGTTTTCTCTTCTCCTTTGTGGAATCACACTTATCTCTCTTTCATTATGGAATCAAACTTACCTCTCTTTCGTTATGGAATCAGACTTATCTCTCCTTCATTATGGAATCACCGTTTTCTCTTCTCCTTTGTGGAATCACACTTATCTCTCTTTCATTATGGAATTACACTTATCTCTCCTTAATTATGGAATCAGACTTATCTCTCCTTCATTATGGAATGACCGTTTTCTCCCCTTCATTATGGAATCACCGTATTCTCTTCTCTATAATGGAATCACCGTTTTTTCTTCTCCATTATGGAATCGCCGTTTTTTCTTCTTCATTATGGAATCACCGTTTCCTCTCGTCCAGTATGGAATCACCATATTTTCTTCTCCATCATGGAATCACCGTATTCTCTTCTCTATAATGGAATCAACGTTTTCTCTCCCCCATTATGGAATCACCGTATTCTCTTCTCCATTATGGAATCATCGTATTAACTTCTCTATTATGGAATCACCGTTTTCTCTTCTCCATTATGGAATCACCGTTTTCTCTTCTTCATTATGGAATCACCGTTTTCTATTCTCCATTATGCAATCGCACTTACCTCTCTTTCATTATGGAATCACACTTATCTCTCCTTCATTATGGAATCAGACTTATCTCTCCTTCATTATGTAATGACCGTTTCCTCCCCTCCATTATGGAATCACCGTATTCTCTTCTCGATTATGGAATCGCCGTTTTTTCTTCTTCATTATGGAATCACCGTTTTCTATTCTCCATTATGCAATCGCACTTATCTCTCCTTCATTATGGAATCACCGTTTCCTCTCGTGCATTATGGAATCACCATATTTTCTTCTCCATCATGGAATCATCGTATCCTCTCGTCCATTATGGAATCACCATATTTTCTTCTCCATCATGGAATCACCGTATTCTCTTCTCTATAATGGAATCAGCGTTTTCTCTCCTCCATTATGGAATCACCGTATTCTCCTCTCCATTATGGAATCATCGTTTTCACTTCTCTATTATGGAATCACCGTTTTCTCTCCTCCATTATGAAACCACCGTATTCTCTTCTTCATTATGGAATCACCGTTTTCACTCCTCTATTATGGAATCACCGTTTTCACTTCTCTATTATGGAATCACCGTTTTCTGTTCTCCATTATGGAATCAACATTTCCTCTTCTCCATTATGGAATCACCGTTTTCTCTTCTTCTTTGTGGAATCACACTTATCTTTCTTTCATTATGAAATCAGACTTACCTCTCTTTCATTATGGAATCAGAGTTACCTCTCTTTCATTATGGAATCAGAGTTACCTCTCTTTCATTATGGAATCAGGGTTACCCCTCTTTCATTATGGAATCAGAGTTACCCCTCTTTCATTATGAAATGACCGTATTCTCTCCTCCATTATGGAATCACCGTATTCTCTTCTCCATCATGGAATCATCGTATTGTCTTCTCTATTATGGAATCACACTTATATCCCCTTCATCATGCAATCACACTTAACTCTCCTTCATTATGGAATCAGACTTATCTCACCTTCATTATGGAATGACCGTATTCCCTCTTCCATTTTGAAATGACCGTTTTCTCTCCTCCATTATGGAATCACCGTATTCTCTCTTCCATTTTGAAATGACCGTTTTCTCTCCTCCATTATGGAATCACCCTATTCTCTTCTCCATTATGGAATCACCGTTATCACTTCTCTATTATGGAATCACCGTTTTCTCTTCTCCTTTGTGGAATCACACTTATCTCTCTTTCATTATGGAATCATACTTACCTCTCTTTCATTATGGAATCAGACTTATCTCTCCTTCATTATGGAATCACCGTTTCCTCTCCCCCATTATGGAATCACCGTATTCTCTTCTCCATCATGGAATTACCGTATTGTCTTCTCTAATATGGAATCACACTTATATTCCCTTCATTATGGAATCACACTTATCTCTCTTTCATTATGGAATGACCGTATTCTCTCCTCCATTATGGAATAACCGTTTTCTCTCGTCCATTATGGAACCACCGTTTTCACTTCTCTATTATGGAATCACCGTTTTCTCTTCTCCATTATGGAATCACCGTTTCCTCGTCTTCAATATGGAATCACCATTTTCTATTCTCCATTATGGAATCACCGTTTTCTCTTCTCCTTAATTATGGAATCAGACTTATCTCTCCTTCATTAAGGAATGACCGTTTTCTCCCATCCATTATGGAATCACCGTATTCTCTTCTCCATTACGGAATCGCCGTTTTTTCTTCTTCATTATGGAATCACCGTTTCCTCTCGTCCATTATGGAATCACCATATTTTATTCTCCATCATGGAATCACCGTATTCTCTTCTCTATAATGGAATCACCGTATTCTCTTCTCTATAATGGAATCACCGTTTTCTCTCCTCCATTATGGAATCACCGTATTCTCTTCTCCATTATGGAATCATCGTTTTAACTTCTCTATTATGGAATCAACGTCTTCTCTTCTCCATTATGGAATCGCCGTTTTTTCTTCTTCATTATGGAATCACCGTTTTCTATTCTCCATTATGCAATCGCACTTACCTCTCTTTCATTATGGAATCACACTTATCTCTGCTTCATTATGGAATCAGACTTATCTCTCTTTCATTATGAATGATCGTATTCTCTCCTCCATTATGGAATGACCGTTTTCTCTCCTCCATTATGGAACCACCGTTTTCAATTCTCTATTATGGAATCACCGTTTTCTCTTCTCCATTATGGAATCACCGTTTCCTCTTCTCCATTATGGAATCACCATTTTCTCTTCTCCTTTGTGGAATCACACTTACCTCTCTTTCATTATGGAATCACACTTATCTCTCCTTCATTATGGAATCACCGTTTTCTCTTCTACTTTGTGGAATCACACTTATCTCTCTTTCATTATGGAATCAGACTTATCTCTCCTTCATTATGGAATGACCGTTTTCTCCCCTCCATTATGGAATCACCGTATTCTCTTCTCTATAAAGGAATCACCGTTTTTACTTCTCCATTATGGAATCGCCGTTTTTTCTTCTTCATTATGGAATCACCGTTTCCTCTCGTCCAGTATGGAATCACCATATTTTCTTCTCCATCATGGAATCACCGTATTCTCTTCTCTATAATGGAATCATCGTATTAACTTCTCTATTATGGAATCACCGTTTTCTCTTCTCCATTATGGAATCACCGTTTTCTCTTCTTCATTATGGAATCACCGTTTTCTATTCTCCATTATGCAATCGCACTTACCTCTCTTTCATTATGGAATCACACTTATCTCTCCTTCATTATGGAATCAGGCTTATCTCTCCTTCATTATGGAATGACGGTTTTCTCCCCTGCATTATGGAATCACCGTATTCTCTTCTCGATTATGGAATCGCCGTTTTTTCTTCTTCATTATGGAATCACCGTTTCCTCTCGTCCAGTATGGAATCACCATATTTTCTTCTCCATCATGGAATCACCGTATTCTCTTCTCTATAATGGAATCATCGTATTAACTTCTCTATTATGGAATCACCGTTTTCTCTTCTCCATTATGGAATCACCGTTTTCTCTTCTTCATTATGGAATCACCGTTTTCTATTCTCCATTATGCAATCGCACTTACCTCTCTTTCATTATGGAATCACACTTATCTCTCCTTCATTATGGAATCAGGCTTATCTCTCCTTCATTATGGAATGACGGTTTTCTCCCCTGCATTATGGAATCACCGTATTCTCTTCTCGATTATGGAATCGCCGTTTTTTCTCCTTCATTATGGAATCACCGTTTCCTCTCGTCCATTATGGAATCACCATATTTTCTTCTCCATCATGAAATCACCGTATTCTCTTCTCTATAATGGAATCAGCGTTTTCTCTCCTCCATTATGGAATCACCGTATTCTCTTCTCCATTATGGAATCATCGTTTTCACTTCTCTATTATGGAATCACCGTTTTCTCTTCTCCATTATGGAATCACCGTTTTCTCTGCTCCATTATGAAACCACCGTATTCTCTTCTTCATTATGGAATCACCGTTTTCACTTCTCTATTATGGAATCACCGTTTTCTGTTCTCCATTATGGAATCAACATTTCCTCTTCTCCATTATGGAATCACCGTTTTCTCTTCTCCATTATGGAATCACCGTTTTCTCTTCTTCATTATGGAATCACCGTTTTCTATTCTCCATTATGCAATCGCACTTACCTCTCTTTCATTATGGAATCACAGTTATCTCTCCTTCATTATGGAATCACAGTTATCTCTCCTTCATTATGGAATCAGACTTATCTCTCCTTCATTATGGAATGACCGTTTTCTCCCCTCCATTATGGAATCACCGTATTCTCTTCTTCATTATGGAATCACCGTTTTCAATTCTCCATTATGCAATCGCACTTATCTCTCCTTCATTATGGAATCACCGTTTCCTCTCGTCCATTATGGAATCACCATATTTTCTTCTCCATCATGGAATCATCGTATCCTCTCGTCCATTATAAAACCACCGTATTCTCTTCTTCATTATGGAATCACCGTTTTCACTTCTCTATTATGGAATCACCGTTTTCTGTTCTCCATTATGGAATCAACATTTCCTCTTCTCCATTATGGAATCACCGTTTTCTCTTCTCCATTATGGAATCACCGTTTTCTCTTCTTCATTATGGAATCACCGTTTTCTATTCTCCATTATGCAATCGCACTTACCTCTCTTTCATTATGGAATCACAGTTATCTCTCCTTCATTATGGAATCAGACTTATCTCTCCTTCATTATGGAATGACCGTTTTCTCCCCTCCATTATGGAATGACCGTTTTCTCCCCTCCATTATGGAATCACCGTATTCTCTTCTTCATTATGGAATCACCGTTTTCAATTCTCCATTATGCAATCGCAGTTATCTCTCCTTCATTATGGAATCACCGTTTCCTCTCGTCCATTATGGAATCACCATATTTTCTTCTCCATCATGGAATCATCGTATCCCCTTCTCCATTATGGAATCACCGTATTCTCTCTTCCATTTTGAAATGACCGTTTTCTCTACTCCATTATGGAATCACCCTATTCTCTTCTCCATTATGGAATCACCGTTATCACTTCTCTATTATGGAATCACCGTTTTCTCTTCTCCTTTGTGGAATCACACTTATCTCTCTTTCATTATGGAATCATACTTACCTCTCTTTCATTATGGAATCAGACTTATCTCTCCTTCATTATGGAATCACCGTTTCCTCTCCCCCATTATGGAATCACCGTATTCTCTTCTCCATCATGGAATTACCGTATTGTCTTCTCTAATATGGAATCACACTTATATTCCCTTCATTATGGAATCACACTTATCTCTCTTTCATTATGGAATGACCGTATTCTCTCCTCCATTATGGAATAACCGTTTTCTCTCGTCCATTATGGAACCACCGTTTTCACTTCTCTATTATGGAATCACCGTTTTCTCTTCTCCATTATGGAATCACCGTTTCCTCGTCTTCAATATGGAATCACCATTTTCTATTCTCCATTATGGAATCACCGTTTTCTCTTCTCGTTAATTATGGAATCAGACTTATCTCTCCTTCATTAAGGAATGACCGTTTTCTCCCATCCATTATGGAATCACCGTATTCTCTTCTCCATTATGGAATCGCCGTTTTTTCTTCTTCATTATGGAATCACCGTTTCCTCTCGTCCATTATGGAATCACCATATTTTATTCTCCATCATGGAATCACCGTATTCTCTTCTCTATAATGGAATCACCGTTTTCTCTTCTCCTTTGTGGAATCACACTTATCTCTCTTTCATTATGGAATCAAACTTACCTCTCTTTCGTTATGGAATCAGACTTATCTCTCCTTCATTATGGAATGACCGTTTTCTCCCCTTCATTATGGAATCACCGTATTCTCTTCTCTATAATGGAATCACCGTTTTTTCTTCTCCAGTATGGAATCACCATATTTTCTTCTCCATCATGGAATCACCGTATTATCTTCTCTATAATGCAATCAACGTTTTCTCTCCCCCATTATGGAATCACCGTATTCTCTTCTCCATTATGGAATCATCGTATTAACTTCTCTATTATGGAATCACCGTTTTCTCTTCTCCATTATGGAATCACCGTTTTCTCTTCTTCATTATGGAATCACCGTTTTCTATTCTCCATTATGCAATCGCACTTACCTCTCTTTCATTATGGAATCACACTTATCTCTCCTTCATTATGGAATCAGACTTATCTCTCCTTCATTATGTAATGACCGTTTTCTCCCCTCCATTATGGAATCACCGTATTCTCTTCTCGATTATGGAATCGCCGTTTTTTCTTCTTCATTATGGAATCACCGTTTTCTATTCTCCATTATGCAATCGCACTTATCTCTCCTTCATTATGGAATCACCGTTTCCTCTCGTGCATTATGGAATCACCATATTTTCGTCTCCATCATGGAATCATCGTATCCTCTCGTCCATTATGGAATCACCATATTTTCTTCTCCATCATGGAATCACCGTATTCTCTTCTCTATAATGGAATCAGCGTTTTCTCTCCTCCATTATGGAATCACCGTATTCTCCTCTCCATTATGGAATCATCGTTTTCACTTCTCTATTATGGAATCACCGTTTTCTCTCCTCCATTATGAAACCACCGTATTCTCTTCTTCATTATGGAATCACCGTTTTCACTTCTCTATTATGGAATCACCGTTTTCTGTTCTCCATTATGGAATCAACATTTCCTCTTCTCCATTATGGAATCACCGTTTTCTCTTCTTCTTTGTGGAATCACACTTATCTTTCTTTCATTATGAAATCAGACTTACCTCTCTTTCATTATGGAATCAGACTTACCTCTCTTTCATTATGGAATCAGAGTTACCCCTCTTTCATTATGGAATCAGAGTTACCCCTCTTTCATTATGAAATGACCGTATTCTCTCCTCCATTATGGAATCACCGTATTCTCTTCTCCATCATGGAATCATCGTATTGTCTTCTCTATTATGGAATCACACTTATATCCCCTTCATCATGCAATCACACTTAACTCTCCTTCATTATGGAACCAGACTTATCTCACCTTCATTATGGAATGACCGTATTCCCTCTTCCATTTTGAAATGACCGTTTTCTCTCCTCCATTATGGAATAACCGTTTTCTCTCGTCCATTATGGAACCACCGTTTTCACTTCTCTATTATGGAATCACCGTTTTCTCTTCTCCATTATGGAATCACCGTTTCCTCGTCTTCAATATGGAATCACCATTTTCTATTCTCCATTATGGAATCACCGTTTTCTCTTCTCCTTAATTATGGAATCAGACTTATCTCTCCTTCATTAAGGAATGACCGTTTTCTCCCATCCATTATGGAATCACCGTATTCTCTTCTCCATTACGGAATCGCCGTTTTTTCTTCTTCATTATGGAATCACCGTTTCCTCTCGTCCATTATGGAATCACCATATTTTATTCTCCATCATGGAATCACCGTATTCTCTTCTCTATAATGGAATCACCGTATTCTCTTCTCTATAATGGAATCACCGTTTTCTCTCCTCCATTATGGAATCACCGTATTCTCTTCTCCATTATGGAATCATCGTTTTAACTTCTCTATTATGGAATCAACGTCTTCTCTTCTCCATTATGGAATCGCCGTTTTTTCTTCTTCATTATGGAATCACCGTTTTCTATTCTCCATTATGCAATCGCACTTACCTCTCTTTCATTATGGAATCACACTTATCTCTGCTTCATTATGGAATCAGACTTATCTCTCTTTCATTATGAATGATCGTATTCTCTCCTCCATTATGGAATGACCGTTTTCTCTCCTCCATTATGGAACCACCGTTTTCAATTCTCTATTATGGAATCACCGTTTTCTCTTCTCCATTATGGAATCACCGTTTCCTCTTCTCCATTATGGAATCACCATTTTCTCTTCTCCTTTGTGGAATCACACTTACCTCTCTTTCATTATGGAATCACACTTATCTCTCCTTCATTATGGAATCACCGTTTTCTCTTCTACTTTGTGGAATCACACTTATCTCTCTTTCATTATGGAATCAGACTTATCTCTCCTTCATTATGGAATGACCGTTTTCTCCCCTCCATTATGGAATCACCGTATTCTCTTCTCTATAAAGGAATCACCGTTTTTACTTCTCCATTATGGAATCGCCGTTTTTTCTTCTTCATTATGGAATCACCGTTTCCTCTCGTCCAGTATGGAATCACCATATTTTCTTCTCCATCATGGAATCACCGTATTCTCTTCTCTATAATGGAATCATCGTATTAACTTCTCTATTATGGAATCACCGTTTTCTCTTCTCCATTATGGAATCACCGTTTTCTCTTCTTCATTATGGAATCACCGTTTTCTATTCTCCATTATGCAATCGCACTTACCCCTCTTTCATTATGGAATCACACTTATCTCTCCTTCATTATGGAATCAGGCTTATCTCTCCTTCATTATGGAATGACGGTTTTCTCCCCTGCATTATGGAATCACCGTATTCTCTTCTCGATTATGGAATCGCCGTTTTTTCTTCTTCATTATGGAATCACCGTTTTCTATTCTCCATTATGCAATCGCACTTATCTCTCCTTCATTATGGAATCACCGTTTCCTCTCGTCCATTATGGAATCACCATATTTTCTTCTCCATCATGAAATCACCGTATTCTCTTCTCTATAATGGAATCAGCGTTTTCTCTCCTCCATTATGGAATCACCGTATTCTCTTCTCCATTATGGAATCATCGTTTTCACTTCTCTATTATGGAATCACCGTTTTCTCTTCTCCATTATGGAATCACCGTTTTCTCTGCTCCATTATGAAACCACCGTATTCTCTTCTTCATTATGGAATCACCGTTTTCACTTCTCTATTATGGAATCACCGTTTTCTGTTCTCCATTATGGAATCAACATTTCCTCTTCTCCATTATGGAATCACCGTTTTCTCTTCTCCATTATGGAATCACCGTTTTCTCTTCTTCATTATGGAATCACCGTTTTCTATTCTCCATTATGCAATCGCACTTACCTCTCTTTCATTATGGAATCACAGTTATCTCTCCTTCATTATGGAATCACAGTTATCTCTCCTTCATTATGGAATCAGACTTATCTCTCCTTCATTATGGAATGACCGTTTTCTCCCCTCCATTATGGAATGACCGTTTTCTCCCCTCCATTATGGAATCACCGTATTCTCTTCTTCATTATGGAATCACCGTTTTCAATTCTCCATTATGCAATCGCACTTATCTCTCCTTCATTATGGAATCACCGTTTCCTCTCGTCCATTATGGAATCACCATATTTTCTTCTCCATCATGGAATCATCGTATCCTCTCGTCCATTATGGAATCACCGTATTCTCTTCTTCATTATGGAATCACCGTTTTCACTTCTCTATTATGGAATCACCGTTTTCTGTTCTCCATTATGGAATCAACATTTCCTCTTCTCCATTATGGAATCACCGTTTTCTCTTCTCCATTATGGAATCACCGTTTTCTCTTCTTCATTATGGAATCACCGTTTTCTATTCTCCATTATGCAATCGCACTTACCTCTCTTTCATTATGGAATCACAGTTATCTCTCCTTCATTATGGAATCAGACTTATCTCTCCTTCATTATGGAATGACCGTTTTCTCCCCTCCATTATGGAATGACCGTTTTCTCCCCTCCATTATGGAATCACCGTATTCTCTTCTTCATTATGGAATCACCGTTTTCAATTCTCCATTATGCAATCGCACTTATCTCTCCTTCATTATGGAATCACCGTTTCCTCTCGTCCATTATGGAATCACCATATTTTCTTCTCCATCATGGAATCATCGTATCCTCTCGTCCATTATAAAACCACCGTATTCTCTTCTTCATTATGGAATCACCGTTTTCACTTCTCTATTATGGAATCACCGTTTTCTGTTCTCCATTATGGAATCAACATTTCCTCTTCTCCATTATGGAATCACCGTTTTCTCTTCTCCATTATGGAATCACCGTTTTCTCTTCTTCATTATGGAATCACCGTTTTCTATTCTCCATTATGCAATCGCACTTACCTCTCTTTCATTATGGAATCACAGTTATCTCTCCTTCATTATGGAATCAGACTTATCTCTCCTTCATTATGGAATGACCGTTTTCTCCCCTCCATTATGGAATGACCGTTTTCTCCCCTCCATTATGGAATCACCGTATTCTCTTCTTCATTATGGAATCACCGTTTTCAATTCTCCATTATGCAATCGCAGTTATCTCTCCTTCATTATGGAATCACCGTTTCCTCTCGTCCATTATGGAATCACCATATTTTCTTCTCCATCATGGAATCATCGTATCCCCTTCTCCATTATGGAATCACCGTATTCTCTCTTCCATTTTGAAATGACCGTTTTCTCTACTCCATTATGGAATCACCCTATTCTCTTCTCCATTATGGAATCACCGTTATCACTTCTCTATTATGGAATCACCGTTTTCTCTTCTCCTTTGTGGAATCACACTTATCTCTCTTTCATTATGGAATCATACCTACCTCTCTTTCATTATGGAATCAGACTTATCTCTCCTTCATTATGGAATCACCGTTTCCTCTCCCCCATTATGGAATCACCGTATTCTCTTCTCCATCATGGAATTACCGTATTGTCTTCTCTAATATGGAATCACACTTATATTCCCTTCATTATGGAATCACACTTATCTCTCTTTCATTATGGAATGACCGTATTCTCTCCTCCATTATGGAATAACCGTTTTCTCTCGTCCATTATGGAACCACCGTTTTCACTTCTCTATTATGGAATCACCGTTTTCTCTTCTCCATTATGGAATCACCGTTTCCTCGTCTTCAATATGGAATCACCATTTTCTATTCTCCATTATGGAATCACCGTTTTCTCTTCTCCTTAATTATGGAATCAGACTTATCTCTCCTTCATTAAGGAATGACCGTTTTCTCCCATCCATTATGGAATCACCGTATTCTCTTCTCCATTATGGAATCGCCGTTTTTTCTTCTTCATTATGGAATCACCGTTTCCTCTCGTCCATTATGGAATCACCATATTTTATTCTCCATCATGGAATCACCGTATTCTCTTCTCTATAATGGAATCACCGTTTTCTCTTCTCCTTTGTGGAATCACACTTATCTCTCTTTCATTATGGAATCAAACTTACCTCTCTTTCGTTATGGAATCAGACTTATCTCTCCTTCATTATGGAATGACCGTTTTCTCCCCTTCATTATGGAATCACCGTATTCTCTTCTCTATAATGGAATCACCGTTTTTTCTTCTCCATTATGGAATCGCCGTTTTTTCTTCTTCATTATGGAATCACCGTTTCCTCTCGTCCAGTATGGAATCACCATATTTTCTTCTCCATCATGGAATCACCGTATTATCTTCTCTATAATGGAATCAACGTTTTCTCTCCCCCATTATGGAATCACCGTATTCTCTTCTCCATTATGGAATCATCGTATTAACTTCTCTATTATGGAATCACCGTTTTCTCTTCTCCATTATGGAATCACCGTTTTCTCTTCTTCATTATGGAATCACCGTTTTCTATTCTCCATTATGCAATCGCACTTACCTCTCTTTCATTATGGAATCACACTTATCTCTCCTTCATTATGGAATCAGACTTATCTCTCCTTCATTATGTAATGACCGTTTTCTCCCCTCCATTATGGAATCACCGTATTCTCTTCTCGATTATGGAATCGCCGTTTTTTCTTCTTCATTATGGAATCACCGTTTTCTATTCTCCATTATGCAATCGCACTTATCTCTCCTTCATTATGGAATCACCGTTTCCTCTCGTGCATTATGGAATCACCATATTTTCGTCTCCATCATGGAATCATCGTATCCTCTCGTCCATTATGGAATCACCATATTTTCTTCTCCATCATGGAATCACCGTATTCTCTTCTCTATAATGGAATCAGCGTTTTCTCTCCTCCATTATGGAATCAGCGTATTCTCCTCTCCATTATGGAATCATCGTTTTCACTTCTCTATTATGGAATCACCGTTTTCTCTCCTCCATTATGAAACCACCGTATTCTCTTCTTCATTATGGAATCACCGTTTTCACTTCTCTATTATGGAATCACCGTTTTCTGTTCTCCATTATGGAATCAACATTTCCTCTTCTCCATTATGGAATCACCGTTTTCTCTTCTTCTTTGTGGAATCACACTTATCTTTCTTTCATTATGAAATCAGACTTACCTCTCTTTCATTATGGAATCAGACTTACCTCTCTTTCATTATGGAATCAGAGTTACCCCTCTTTCATTATGGAATCAGAGTTACCCCTCTTTCATTATGAAATGACCGTATTCTCTCCTCCATTATGGAATCACCGTATTCTCTTCTCCATCATGGAATCATCGTATTGTCTTCTCTATTATGGAATCACACTTATATCCCCTTCATCATGCAATCACACTTAACTCCCCTTCATTATGGAATCAGACTTATCTCACCTTCATTATGGAATGACCGTATTCCCTCTTCCATTTTGAAATGACCGTTTTCTCTCCTCCATTATGGAATCACCGTATTCTCTCTTCCATTTTGAAATGACCGTTTTCTCTCCTCCATTATGGAATCACCCTATTCTCTTCTCCATTATGGAATCACCGTTATCACTTCTCTATTATGGAATCACCGTTTTCTCTTCTCCTTTGTGGAATCACACTTATCTCTCTTTCATTATGGAATCATACTTACCTCTCTTTCATTATGGAATCAGACTTATCTCTCCTTCATTATGGAATCACCGTTTCCTCTCCCCCATTATGGAATCACCGTATTCTCTTCTCCATCATGGAATTACCGTATTGTCTTCTCTAATATGGAATCACACTCATATTCCCTTCATTATGGAATCACACTTATCTCTCTTTCATTATGGAATGACCGTATTCTCTCCTCCATTATGGAATAACCGTTTTCTCTCGTCCATTATGGAACCACCGTTTTCACTTCTCTATTATGGAATCACCGTTTTCTCTTCTCCATTATGGAATCACCGTTTCCTCGTCTTCAATATGGAATCACCATTTTCTATTCTCCATTATGGAATCACCGTTTTCTCTTCTCCTTAATTATGGAATCAGACTTATCTCTCCTTCATTAAGGAATGACCGTTTTCTCCCATCCATTATGGAATCACCGTATTCTCTTCTCCATTACGGAATCGCCGTTTTTTCTTCTTCATTATGGAATCACCGTTTCCTCTCGTCCATTATGGAATCACCATATTTTATTCTCCATCATGGAATCACCGTATTCTCTTCTCTATAATGGAATCACCGTATTCTCTTCTCTATAATGGAATCACCGTTTTCTCTCCTCCATTATGGAATCACCGTATTCTCTTCTCCATTATGGAATCATCGTTTTAACTTCTCTATTATGGAATCAACGTTTTCTCTTCTCCATTATGGAATCGCCGTTTTTTCTTCTTCATTAAGGAATCACCGTTTTCTATTCTCCATTATGCAATCGCACTTAACTCTCTTTCATTATGGAATCACACTTATCTCTGCTTCATTATGGAATCAGACTTATCTCTCTTTCATTATGAATGATCGTATTCTCTCCTCCATTATGGAATGACCGTTTTCTCTCCTCCATTATGGAACCACCGTTTTTTCTTCTTCATCATGGAATCACCGTTTCCTCTCGTCCATTATGGAATCACCATATTTTATTCTCCATCATGGAATCACCGTATTCTCTTCTCTATAATGGAATCACCGTTTTCTCTTCTCCTTTGTGGAATCACACTTATCTCTCTTTCATTATGGAATCAAACTTACCTCTCTTTCGTTATGGAATCAGACTTATCTCTCCTTCATTATGGAATCACCGTTTTCTCTTCTCCTTTGTGGAATCACACTTATCTCTCTTTCATTATGGAATTACACTTATCTCTCCTTAATTATGGAATCAGACTTATCTCTCCTTCATTATGGAATGACCGTTTTCTCCCCTTCATTATGGAATCACCGTATTCTCTTCTCTATAATGGAATCACCGTTTTTTCTTCTCCATTATGGAATCGCCGTTTTTTCTTCTTCATTATGGAATCACCGTTTCCTCTCGTCCAGTATGGAATCACCATATTTTCTTCTCCATCATGGAATCACCGTATTCTCTTCTCTATAATGGAATCAACGTTTTCTCTCCCCCATTATGGAATCACCGTATTCTCTTCTCCATTATGGAATCATCGTATTAACTTCTCTATTATGGAATCACCGTTTTCTCTTCTCCATTATGGAATCACCGTTTTCTCTTCTTCATTATGGAATCACCGTTTTCTATTCTCCATTATGCAATCGCACTTACCTCTCTTTCATTATGGAATCACACTTATCTCTCCTTCATTATGGAATCAGACTTATCTCTCCTTCATTATGTAATGACCGTTTCCTCCCCTCCATTATGGAATCACCGTATTCTCTTCTCGATTATGGAATCGCCGTTTTTTCTTCTTCATTATGGAATCACCGTTTTCTATTCTCCATTATGCAATCGCACTTATCTCTCCTTCATTATGGAATCACCGTTTCCTCTCGTGCATTATGGAATCACCATATTTTCTTCTCCATCATGGAATCATCGTATCCTCTCGTCCATTATGGAATCACCATATTTTCTTCTCCATCATGGAATCACCGTATTCTCTTCTCTATAATGGAATCAGCGTTTTCTCTCCTCCATTATGGAATCACCGTATTCTCCTCTCCATTATGGAATCATCGTTTTCACTTCTCTATTATGGAATCACCGTTTTCTCTCCTCCATTATGAAACCACCGTATTCTCTTCTTCATTATGGAATCACCGTTTTCACTCCTCTATTATGGAATCACCGTTTTCACTTCTCTATTATGGAATCACCGTTTTCTGTTCTCCATTATGGAATCAACATTTCCTCTTCTCCATTATGGAATCACCGTTTTCTCTTCTTCTTTGTGGAATCACACTTATCTTTCTTTCATTATGAAATCAGACTTACCTCTCTTTCATTATGGAATCAGAGTTACCTCTCTTTCATTATGGAATCAGAGTTACCTCTCTTTCATTATGGAATCAGAGTTACCCCTCTTTCATTATGGAATCAGAGTTACCCCTCTTTCATTATGAAATGACCGTATTCTCTCCTCCATTATGGAATCACCGTATTCTCTTCTCCATCATGGAATCATCGTATTGTCTTCTCTATTATGGAATCACACTTATATCCCCTTCATCATGCAATCACACTTAACTCTCCTTCATTATGGAATCAGACTTATCTCACCTTCATTATGGAATGACCGTATTCCCTCTTCCATTTTGAAATGACCGTTTTCTCTCCTCCATTATGGAATCACCGTATTCTCTCTTCCATTTTGAAATGACCGTTTTCTCTCCTCCATTATGGAATCACCCTATTCTCTTCTCCATTATGGAATCACCGTTATCACTTCTCTATTATGGAATCACCGTTTTCTCTTCTCCTTTGTGGAATCACACTTATCTCTCTTTCATTATGGAATCATACTTACCTCTCTTTCATTATGGAATCAGACTTATCTCTCCTTCATTATGGAATCACCGTTTCCTCTCCCCCATTATGGAATCACCGTATTCTCTTCTCCATCATGGAATTACCGTATTGTCTTCTCTAATATGGAATCACACTTATATTCCCTTCATTATGGAATCACACTTATCTCTCTTTCATTATGGAATGACCGTATTCTCTCCTCCATTATGGAATAACCGTTTTCTCTCGTCCATTATGGAACCACCGTTTTCACTTCTCTATTATGGAATCACCGTTTTCTCTTCTCCATTATGGAATCACCGTTTCCTCGTCTTCAATATGGAATCACCATTTTCTATTCTCCATTATGGAATCACCGTTTTCTCTTCTCCTTAATTATGGAATCAGACTTATCTCTCCTTCATTAAGGAATGACCGTTTTCTCCCATCCATTATGGAATCACCGTATTCTCTTCTCCATTACGGAATCGCCGTTTTTTCTTCTTCATTATGGAATCACCGTTTCCTCTCGTCCATTATGGAATCACCATATTTTATTCTCCATCATGGAATCACCGTATTCTCTTCTCTATAATGGAATCACCGTATTCTCTTCTCTATAATGGAATCACCGTTTTCTCTCCTCCATTATGGAATCACCGTATTCTCTTCTCCATTATGGAATCATCGTTTTAACTTCTCTATTATGGAATCAACGTCTTCTCTTCTCCATTATGGAATCGCCGTTTTTTCTTCTTCATTATGGAATCACCGTTTTCTATTCTCCATTATGCAATCGCACTTACCTCTCTTTCATTATGGAATCACACTTATCTCTGCTTCATTATGGAATCAGACTTATCTCTCTTTCATTATGAATGATCGTATTCTCTCCTCCATTATGGAATGACCGTTTTCTCTCCTCCATTATGGAACCACCGTTTTCAATTCTCTATTATGGAATCACCGTTTTCTCTTCTCCATTATGGAATCAGCGTTTCCTCTTCTCCATTATGGAATCACCATTTTCTCTTCTCCTTTGTGGAATCACACTTACCTCTCTTTCATTATGGAATCACACTTATCTCTCCTTCATTATGGAATCACCGTTTTCTCTTCTACTTTGTGGAATCACACTTATCTCTCTTTCATTATGGAATCAGACTTATCTCTCCTTCATTATGGAATGACCGTTTTCTCCCCTCCATTATGGAATCACCGTATTCTCTTCTCTATAAAGGAATCACCGTTTTTACTTCTCCATTATGGAATCGCCGTTTTTTCTTCTTCATTATGGAATCACCGTTTCCTCTCGTCCAGTATGGAATCACCATATTTTCTTCTCCATCATGGAATCACCGTATTCTCTTCTCTATAATGGAATCATCGTATTAACTTCTCTATTATGGAATCACCGTTTTCTCTTCTCCATTATGGAATCACCGTTTTCTCTTCTTCATTATGGAATCACCGTTTTCTATTCTCCATTATGCAATCGCACTTACCTCTCTTTCATTATGGAATCACACTTATCTCTCCTTCATTATGGAATCAGGCTTATCTCTCCTTCATTATGGAATGACGGTTTTCTCCCCTGCATTATGGAATCACCGTATTCTCTTCTCGATTATGGAATCGCCGTTTTTTCTTCTTCATTATGGAATCACCGTTTTCTATTCTCCATTATGCAATCGCACTTATCTCTCCTTCATTATGGAATCACCGTTTCCTCTCGTCCATTATGGAATCACCATATTTTCTTCTCCATCATGAAATCACCGTATTCTCTTCTCTATAATGGAATCAGCGTTTTCTCTCCTCCATTATGGAATCACCGTATTCTCTTCTCCATTATGGAATCATCGTTTTCACTTCTCTATTATGGAATCACCGTTTTCTCTTCTCCATTATGGAATCACCGTTTTCTCTGCTCCATTATGAAACCACCGTATTCTCTTCTTCATTATGGAATCACCGTTTTCACTTCTCTATTATGGAATCACCGTTTTCTGTTCTCCATTATGGAATCAACATTTCCTCTTCTCCATTATGGAATCACCGTTTTCTCTTCTCCATTATGGAATCACCGTTTTCTCTTCTTCATTATGGAATCACCGTTTTCTATTCTCCATTATGCAATCGCACTTACCTCTCTTTCATTATGGAATCACAGTTATCTCTCCTTCATTATGGAATCACAGTTATCTCTCCTTCATTATGGAATCAGACTTATCTCTCCTTCATTATGGAATGACCGTTTTCTCCCCTCCATTATGGAATGACCGTTTTCTCCCCTCCATTATGGAATCACCGTATTCTCTTCTTCATTATGGAATCACCGTTTTCAATTCTCCATTATGCAATCGCACTTATCTCTCCTTCATTATGGAATCACCGTTTCCTCTCGTCCATTATGGAATCACCATATTTTCTTCTCCATCATGGAATCATCGTATCCTCTCGTCCATTATGGAATCACCGTATTCTCTTCTTCATTATGGAATCACCGTTTTCACTTCTCTATTATGGAATCACCGTTTTCTGTTCTCCATTATGGAATCAACATTTCCTCTTCTCCATTATGGAATCACCGTTTTCTCTTCTCCATTATGGAATCACCGTTTTCTCTTCTTCATTATGGAATCACCGTTTTCTATTCTCCATTATGCAATCGCACTTACCTCTCTTTCATTATGGAATCACAGTTATCTCTCCTTCATTATGGAATCAGACTTATCTCTCCTTCATTATGGAATGACCGTTTTCTCCCCTCCATTATGGAATGACCGTTTTCTCCCCTCCATTATGGAATCACCGTATTCTCTTCTTCATTATGGAATCACCGTTTTCAATTCTCCATTATGCAATCGCACTTATCTCTCCTTCATTATGGAATCACCGTTTCCTCTCGTCCATTATGGAATCACCATATTTTCTTCTCCATCATGGAATCATCGTATCCTCTCGTCCATTATAAAACCACCGTATTCTCTTCTTCATTATGGAATCACCGTTTTCACTTCTCTATTATGGAATCACCGTTTTCTGTTCTCCATTATGGAATCAACATTTCCTCTTCTCCATTATGGAATCACCGTTTTCTCTTCTCCATTATGGAATCACCGTTTTCTCTTCTTCATTATGGAATCACCCTTTTCTATTCTCCATTATGCAATCGCACTTACCTCTCTTTCATTATGGAATCACAGTTATCTCTCCTTCATTATGGAATCAGACTTATCTCTCCTTCATTATGGAATGACCGTTTTCTCCCCTCCATTATGGAATGACCGTTTTCTCCCCTCCATTATGGAATCACCGTATTCTCTTCTTCATTATGGAATCACCGTTTTCAATTCTCCATTATGCAATCGCAGTTATCTCTCCTTCATTATGGAATCACCGTTTCCTCTCGTCCATTATGGAATCACCATATTTTCTTCTCCATCATGGAATCATCGTATCCCCTTCTCCATTATGGAATCACCGTATTCTCTCTTCCATTTTGAAATGACCGTTTTCTCTACTCCATTATGGAATCACCCTATTCTCTTCTCCATTATGGAATCACCGTTATCACTTCTCTATTATGGAATCACCGTTTTCTCTTCTCCTTTGTGGAATCACACTTATCTCTCTTTCATTATGGAATCATACTTACCTCTCTTTCATTATGGAATCAGACTTATCTCTCCTTCATTATGGAATCACCGTTTCCTCTCCCCCATTATGGAATCACCGTATTCTCTTCTCCATCATGGAATTACCGTATTGTCTTCTCTAATATGGAATCACACTTATATTCCCTTCATTATGGAATCACACTTATCTCTCTTTCATTATGGAATGACCGTATTCTCTCCTCCATTATGGAATAACCGTTTTCTCTCGTCCATTATGGAACCACCGTTTTCACTTCTCTATTATGGAATCACCGTTTTCTCTTCTCCATTATGGAATCACCGTTTCCTCGTCTTCAATATGGAATCACCATTTTCTATTCTCCATTATGGAATCACCGTTTTCTCTTCTCCTTAATTATGGAATCAGACTTATCTCTCCTTCATTAAGGAATGACCGTTTTCTCCCATCCATTATGGAATCACCGTATTCTCTTCTCCATTATGGAATCGCCGTTTTTTCTTCTTCATTATGGAATCACCGTTTCCTCTCGTCCATTATGGAATCACCATATTTTATTCTCCATCATGGAATCACCGTATTCTCTTCTCTATAATGGAATCACCGTTTTCTCTTCTCCTTTGTGGAATCACACTTATCTCTCTTTCATTATGGAATCAAACTTACCTCTCTTTCGTTATGGAATCAGACTTATCTCTCCTTCATTATGGAATGACCATTTTCTCCCCTTCATTATGGAATCACCGTATTCTCTTCTCTATAATGGAATCACCGTTTTTTCTTCTCCATTATGGAATCGCCGTTTTTTCTTCTTCATTATGGAATCACCGTTTCCTCTCGTCCAGTATGGAATCACCATATTTTCTTCTCCATCATGGAATCACCGTATTATCTTCTCTATAATGGAATCAACGTTTTCTCTCCCCCATTATGGAATCACCGTATTCTCTTCTCCATTATGGAATCATCGTATTAACTTCTCTATTATGGAATCACCGTTTTCTCTTCTCCATTATGGAATCACCGTTTTCTCTCCTCCATTATGAAACCACCGTATTCTCTTCTTCATTATGGAATCACCGTTTTCACTTCTCTATTATGGAATCACCGTTTTCTGTTCTCCATTATGGAATCAACATTTCCTCTTCTCCATTATGGAATCACCGTTTTCTCTTCTCCATTATGGAATCACCGTTTTCTCTTCTTCATTATGGAATCACCGTTTTCTATTCTCCATTATGCAATCGCACTTACCTCTCTTTCATTATGGAATCACAGTTATCTCTCCTTCATTATGGAATCAGACTTATCTCTCCTTCATTATGGAATGACCGTTTTCTCACCTCCATTATGGAATGACCGTTTTCTCCCCTCCATTATGGAATCACCGTATTCTCTTCTTCATTATGGAATCACCGTTTTCAATTCTCCATTATGCAATCGCACTTATCTCTCCTTCATTATAGAATCACCGTTTCCTCTCGTCCATTATGGAATCACCATATTTTCTTCTCCACCATGGAATCATCGTATCCTCTCGTCCATTATGGAATCACCATATTTTCTTCTCTATCATGGAATCACCGTATTCTCTTCTCTATAATGGAATCAGCGTTTTCTCTCCTCCATTATGGAATCGCCGTTTTCTCTTCTCCATTATGAAACCACCGTATTCTCTTCTCCATTAAGGAATCACCGTTTTCACTTCTCTATTATGGAATCACCGTTTTCTCTTCTCCATTATGGAATCAACATTTCCTCTTCTCCATTATGGAATCACCGTTTTCTCTTCTTCTTTGTGGAATCACACTTATCTCTCTTTCATTATGGAATCACACTTATCTCTCCTTAATTATGGAATCAGACTTATCTCTCCTTCATTATGGAATGACCGTTTTCTCCCCTCCATTATGGAATCACCGTATTCTCTTCTCTATAATGGAATCACCGTTTTTTCTTCTCCATTATGGAATCGCCGTTTTTTCTTCTCCATCATGGAATCACCGTATTCTCTTCTCTATAATGGAATCACCGTTTTCTCTCCTCCATTATGGAATCACCGTATTCTCTTCTCCATTATGGAATCATCGTTTTAACTTCTCTATTATGGAATCAACGTTTTCTCTTCTCCATTATGGAATCACCGTTTTTTCTTCTTCATTATGCAATCGCACTTACCTCTCTTTCATTATGGAATCACACTTATCTCTGCTTCATTATGGAATCAGACTTATCTCTCTTTCATTATGAATGATCGTATTCTCTCCTCCATTATGGAATGACCGTTTTCTCTCCTCCATTATGGAACCACCGTTTTCACTTCTCTATTATGGAATGACCGTTTTCTCCCCTCCATTATGGAATCACCGTATTCTCTTCTCGATTATGGAATCGCCGTTTTTTCTTCTTCATTATGGAATCACCGTTTTCTATTCTCCATTATGCAATCGCACTTATCTCTCCTTCATTATGGAATCACCGTTTCCTCTCGTCCATTATGGAATCACCATATTTTCTTCTCCATCATGGAATCATCGTATCCTCTCGTCCATTATGGAATCACCATATTTTCTTCTCCATCATGGAATCACCGTATTCTCTTCTCCATTATGGAATCACCGTTTTCTCTCCTCCATTATGAAACCACCGTATTCTCTTCTTCATTATGGAATCACCGTTTTCACTTCTCTATTATGGAATCACCGTTTTCTGTTCTCCATTATGGAATCAACATTTCCTCTTCTCCATTATGGAATCACCGTTTTCTCTTCTTCTTTGTGGAATCACACTTATCTTTCTTTCATTATGAAATCAGACTTACCTCTCTTTCATTATGGAATCAGACTTACCTCTCTTTCATTATGGAATCAGAGTTACCCCTCTTTCATTATGGAATCAGAGTTACCCCTCTTTCATTATGAAATGACCGTGTTCTCTCCTCCATTATGGAATCACCGTATTCTCTTCTCCATCATGGAATCATCGTATTGTCTTCTCTATTATGGAATCACACTTATATCCCCTTCATCATGCAATCACACTTAACTCTCCTTCATTATGGAATCAGACTTATCTCACCTTCATTATGGAATGACCGTATTCCCTCTTCCATTTTGAAATGACCGTTTTCTCTCCTCCATTATGGAATCACCGTATTCTCTCTTCCATTTTGAAATGACCGTTTTCTCTCCTCCATTATGGAATCACCCTATTCTCTTCTCCATTATGGAATCACCGTTATCACTTCTCTATTATGGAATCACCGTTTTCTCTTCTCCTTTGTGGAATCACACTTATCTCTCTTTCATTATGGAATCATACTTACCTCTCTTTCATTATGGAATCAGACTTATCTCTCCTTCATTATGGAATCACCGTTTCCTCTCCCCCATTATGGAATCACCGTATTCTCTTCTCCATCATGGAATTACCGTATTGTCTTCTCTAATATGGAATCACACTTATATTCCCTTCATTATGGAATCACACTTATCTCTCTTTCATTATGGAATGACCGTATTCTCTCCTCCATTATGGAATAACCGTTTTCTCTCGTCCATTATGGAACCACCGTTTTCACTTCTCTATTATGGAATCACCGTTTTCTCTCCTCCATTATGAAACCACCGTATTCTCTTCTTCATTATGGAATCACCGTTTTCACTTCTCTATTATGGAATCACCGTTTTCTGTTCTCCATTATGGAATCAACATTTCCTCTTCTCCATTATGGAATCACCGTTTTCTCTTCTTCTTTGTGGAATCACACTTATCTTTCTTTCATTATGAAATCAGACTTACCTCTCTTTCATTATGGAATCAGACTTACCTCTCTTTCATTATGGAATCAGAGTTACCCCCCTTTCATTATGGAATCAGAGTTACCCCTCTTTCATTATGAAATGACCGTATTCTCTCCTCCATTATGGAATCAACGTATTCTCTTCTCCCTCATGGAATCATCGTATTGTCTTCTCTATTATGGAATCACACTTATATCCCCTTCATCATGCAATCACACTTAACTCTCCTTCATTATGGAATCAGACTTATCTCACCTTCATTATGGAATGACCGTATTCCCTCTTCCATTTTGAAATGACCGTTTTCTCTCCTCCATTATGGAATCACCGTATTCTCTCTTCTATTTTGAAATGACCGTTTTCTCTCCTCCATTATGGAATCACCCTATTCTCTTCTCCATTATGGAATCACCGTTATCACTTCTCTATTATGGAATCACCGTTTTCTCTTCTCCTTTGTGGAATCACACTTATCTCTCTTTCATTATGGAATCATACTTACCTCTCTTTCATTATGGAATCAGACTTATCTCTCCTTCATTATGGAATCACCGTTTCCTCTCCCCCATTATGGAATCACCGTATTCTCTTCTCCATCATGGAATTACCGTATTGTCTTCTCTAATATGGAATCACACTTATATTCCCTTCATTATGGAATCAGACTTATCTCTCCTTCATTATGGAATGACCGTTTTCTCACCTCCATTATGGAATGACCGTTTTCTCCCCTCCATTATGGAATCACCGTATTCTCTTCTTCATTATGGAATCACCGTTTTCAATTCTCCATTATGCAATCGCACTTATCTCTCCTTCATTATGGAATCACCGTTTCCTCTCGTCCATTATGGAATCACCATATTTTCTTCTCCACCATGGAATCATCGTATCCTCTCGTCCATTATGGAATCACCATATTTTCTTCTCTATCATGGAATCACCGTATTCTCTTCTCTATAATGGAATCAGCGTTTTCTCTCCTCCATTATGGAATCACCGTATTCTCTTCTACATTATGGAATCATCGTTTTCACTTCTCTATTATGGAATCCCCGTTTTCTCTTCTCCATTATGGAATCGCCGTTTTCTCTTCTCCATTATGAAACCACCGTATTCTCTTCTCCATTATGGAATCACCGTTTTCACTTCTCTATTATGGAATCACCGTTTTCTGTTCTCCATTATGGAATCAACATTTCCTCTTCTCCATTATGGAATCACCGTTTTCTCTTCTTCTTTGTGGAATCACACTTATCTCTCTTTCATTATGGAATCACACTTATCTCTCCTTAATTATGGAATCAGACTTATCTCTCCTTCATTATGGAATGACCGTTTTCTCCCCTCCATTATGGAATCACCGTATTCTCCTCTCTATAATGGAATCACCGTTTTTTCTTCTCCATTATGGAATCGCCGTTTTTTCTTCTCCATCATGGAATCACCGTATTCTCTTCTCTATAATGGAATCACCGTTTTCTCTCCTCCATTATGGAATCACCGTATTCTCTTCTCCATTATGGAATCATCGTTTTAACTTCTCTATTATGGAATCAACGTTTTTTCTTCTCCATTATGGAATCACCGTTTTTTCTTCTTCATTATGCAATCGCACTTACCTCTCTTTCATTATGGAATCACACTTATCTCTGCTTCATTATGGAATCAGACTTATCTCTCTTTCATTATGAATGATCGTATTCTCTCCTCCATTATGGAATGACCGTTTTCTCTCCTCCATTATGGAACCACCGTTTTCACTTCTCTATTATGGAATGACCGTTTTCTCCCCTCCATTATGGAATCACCGTATTCTCTTCTCGATTATGGAATCGCCGTTTTTTCTTCTTCATTATGGAATCACCGTTTTCTATTCTCCATTATGCAATCGCACTTATCTCTCCTTCATTATGGAATCACCGTTTCCTCTCGTCCATTATGGAATCACCATATTTTCTTCTCCATCATGGAATCACCGTTTTCTCTCCTCCATTATGAAACCACCGTATTCTCTTCTTCATTATGGAATCACCGTTTTCACTTCTCTATTATGGAATCACCGTTTTCTGTTCTCCATTATGGAATCAACATTTCCTCTTCTCCATTATGGAATCACCGTTTTCTCTTCTCCATTATGGAATCACCGTTTTCTCTTCTTCATTATGGAATCACCGTTTTCTATTCTCCATTATGCAATCGCACTTACCTCTCTTTCATTATGGAATCACAGTTATCTCTCCTTCATTATGGAATCAGACTTATCTCCCCTCCATTATGGAATGACCGTTTTCTCCCCTCCATTATGGAATCACCGTATTCTCTTCTTCATTATGGAATCACCGTTTTCAATTCTCCATTATGCAATCGCACTTATCTCTCCTTCATTATGGAATCACCGTTTCCTCTCGTCCATTATGGAATCACCATATTTTCTTCTCCATCATGGAATCATCGTATCCTCTCGTCCATTATGGAATCACCATATTTTCTTCTCTATCATGGAATCACCGTATTCTCTTCTCTATAATGGAATCAGCGTTTTCTCTCCTCCATTATGGAATCACCGTATTCTCTTCTACATTATGGAATCATCGTTTTCACTTCTCTATTATGGAATCACCGTTTTCTCTTCTCCATTATGGAATCGCCGTTTTCTCTTCTCCATTATGAAACCACCGTATTCTCTTCTCCATTATGGAATCACCGTTTTCACTTCTCTATTATGGAATCACCGTTTTCTGTTCTCCATTATGGAATCAACATTTCCTCTTCTCCATTATGGAATCACCGTTTTCTCTTCTTCTTTGTGGAATCACACTTATCTTTCTTTCATTATGAGATCAGACTTACCTCTCTTTCATTATGGAATCAGACTTACCCCTCTTTCATTATGAAATGACCGTATTCTCTCCTCCATTATGGAATCACCGTATTCTCTTCTCCATCTTGGAATCATCGTATTGTCTTCTCTATTATGGAATCACACTTATATCCCCTTCATTATGGAATCACACTTAACTCTTCTTCATTATGGTATCAGACTTATCTCACCTTCATTATGGAATGACCGTATTCTCTCTTCCATTATGAAATGACCGTTTTCTCTCCTCCATTATGGAATCACAGTATTCTCTTCTCCATTATGGAATCAAACTTACCTCTCTTTCGTTATGGAATCAGACTTATCTCTCCTTCATTATGGAATCACCGTTTTCTCTTCTCCTTTGTGGAATCACACTTATCTCTCTTTCATTATGGAATTACACTTATCTCTCCTTAATTATGGAATCAGACTTATCTCTCCTTCATTATGGAATGACCGTTTTCTCCCCTCCATTATGGAATCACCGTATTTTCTTCTCCATCATGGAATCACCGTATTCTCTTCTCTATAATGGAATCACCGTTTTCTCTCCCCCATTATGGAATCACCGTATTCTCTTCTCCATTATGGAATCATCGTATTAACTTCTCTATTATGGAATCACCGTTTTCTCTTCTCCATTATGGAATCACCGTTTTCTCTTCTTCATTATGGAATCACCGTTTTCTATTCTCCATTATGCAATCGCACTTACCTCTCTTTCATTATGGAATCACACTTATCTCTCCTTCATTATGGAATCAGACTTATCTCTCCTTCATTATGGAATGACCGTTTTCTCCCCTCCATTATGGAATCACCGTATTCTCTTCTCGATTATGGAATCGCCGTTTTTTCTTCTTCATTATGGAATCACCGTTTTCTATTCTCCATTATGCAATCGCACTTATCTCTCCTTCATTATGGAATCACCGTTTCCTCTCGTGCATTATGGAATCACCATATTTTCTTCTCCATCATGGAATCATCGTATCCTCTCGTCCATTATGGAATCACCATATTTTCTTCTCCATCATGGAATCACCGTATTCTCTTCTCTATAATGGAATCAGCGTTTTCTCTCCTCCATTATGGAATCACCGTATTCTCTTCTCCATCATGGAATCATCGTTTTCACTTCTCTATTATGGAATCACCGTTTTCTCTTCTCCATTATGGAATCACCGTTTTCTCTCCTCCATTATGAAACCACCGTATTCTCTTCTTCATTATGGAATCACCGTTTTCACTTCTCTATTATGGAATCACCGTTTTCTGTTCTCCATTATGGAATCAACATTTCCTCTTCTCCATTATGGAATCACCGTTTTCTCTTCTTCTTTGTGGAATCACACTTATCTTTCTTTCATTATGAAATCAGACTTACCTCTCTTTCATTATGGAATCAGACTTACCTCTCTTTCATTATGGAATCAGAGATACCCCTCTTTCATTATGGAATCAGAGTTACCCCTCTTTCATTATGAAATGACCGTATTCTCTCCTCCATTATGGAATCACAGTATTCTCTTCTCCATCATGGAATCATCGTATTGTCTTCTCTATTATGGAATCACACTTATATCCCCTTCATCATGCAATCACACTTAACTCGCCTTCATTATGGAATCAGACTTATCTCACCTTCATTATGGAATGACCGTATTCCCTCTTCCATTTTGAAATGACCGTTTTCTCTCCTCCATTATGGAATCACCGTATTCTCTCTTCCATTTTGAAATGACCGTTTTCTCTCCTCCATTATGGAATCACCCTATTCTCTTCTCCATTATGGAATCACCGTTATCACTTCTCTATTATGGAATCACCGTTTTCTCTTCTCCTTTGTGGAATCACACTTATCTCTCTTTCATTATGGAATCATACTTACCTCTCTTTCATTATGGAATCAGACTTATCTCTCCTTCATTATGGAATCACCGTATTCTCTTCTCCATCATGGAATTACCGTATTGTCTTCTCTAATATGGAATCACACTTATATTCCCTTCATTATGGAATCACACTTATCTCTCTTTCATTATGGAATGACCGTATTCTCTCCTCCATTATGGAATAACCGTTTTCTCTCGTCCATTATGGAACCACCGTTTTCACTTCTCTATTATGGAATCACCGTTTTCTCTTCTCCATTATGGAATCACCGTTTCCTCGTCTTCAATATGGAATCACCATTTTCTATTCTCCATTATGGAATCACCGTTTTCTCTTCTCCTTAATTATGGAATCAGACTTATCTCTCCTTCATTAAGGAATGACCGTTTTCTCCCATCCATTATGGAATCACCGTATTCTCTTCTCCATTATGGAATCGCCGTTTTTTCTTCTTCATTATGGAATCACCGTTTCCTCTCGTCCATTATGGAATCACCATATTTTATTCTCCATCATGGAATCACCGTATTCTCTTCTCTATAATGGAATCACCGTTTTCTCTTCTCCTTTGTGGAATCACACTTATCTCTCTTTCATTATGGAATCAAACTTACCTCTCTTTCGTTATGGAATCAGACTTATCTCTCCTTCATTATGGAATCACCGTTTTCTCTTCTCCTTTGTGGAATCACACTTATCTCTCTTTCATTATGGAATTACACTTATCTCTCCTTAATTATGGAATCAGACTTATCTCTCCTTCATTATGGAATGACCGTTTTCTCCCCTTCATTATGGAATCACCGTATTCTCTTCTCTATAATGGAATCACCGTTTTTTCTTCTCCATTATGGAATCGCCGTTTTTTCTTCTTCATTATGGAATCACCGTTTCCTCTCGTCCAGTATGGAATCACCATATTTTCTTCTCCATCATGGAATCACCGTATTCTCTTCTCTATAATGGAATCAACGTTTTCTCTCCCCCATTATGGAATCACCGTATTCTCTTCTCCATTATGGAATCATCGTATTAACTTCTCTATTATGGAATCACCGTTTTCTCTTCTCCATTATGGAATCACCGTTTTCTCTTCTTCATTATGGAATCACCGTTTTCTATTCTCCATTATGCAATCGCACTTACCTCTCTTTCATTATGGAATCACACTTATCTCTCCTTCATTATGGAATCAGACTTATCTCTCCTTCATTATGTAATGACCGTTTCCTCCCCTCCATTATGGAATCACCGTATTCTCTTCTCGATTATGGAATCGCCGTTTTTTCTTCTTCATTATGGAATCACCGTTTTCTATTCTCCATTATGCAATCGCACTTATCTCTCCTTCATTATGGAATCACCGTTTCCTCTCGTGCATTATGGAATCACCATATTTTCTTCTCCATCATGGAATCATCGTATCCTCTCGTCCATTATGGAATCACCATATTTTCTTCTCCATCATGGAATCACCGTATTCTCTTCTCTATAATGGAATCAGCGTTTTCTCTCCTCCATTATGGAATCACCGTATTCTCCTCTCCATTATGGAATCATCGTTTTCACTTCTCTATTATGGAATCACCGTTTTCTCTCCTCCATTATGAAACCACCGTATTCTCTTCTTCATTATGGAATCACCGTTTTCACTCCTCTATTATGGAATCACCGTTTTCACTTCTCTATTATGGAATCACCGTTTTCTGTTCTCCATTATGGAATCAACATTTCCTCTTCTCCATTATGGAATCACCGTTTTCTCTTCTTCTTTGTGGAATCACACTTATCTTTCTTTCATTATGAAATCAGACTTACCTCTCTTTCATTATGGAATCAGAGTTACCTCTCTTTCATTATGGAATCAGAGTTACCTCTCTTTCATTATGGAATCAGAGTTACCCCTCTTTCATTATGGAATCAGAGTTACCCCTCTTTCATTATGAAATGACCGTATTCTCTCCTCCATTATGGAATCACCGTATTCTCTTCTCCATCATGGAATCATCGTATTGTCTTCTCTATTATGGAATCACACTTATATCCCCTTCATCATGCAATCACACTTAACTCTCCTTCATTATGGAATCAGACTTATCTCACCTTCATTATGGAATGACCGTATTCCCTCTTCCATTTTGAAATGACCGTTTTCTCTCCTCCATTATGGAATCACCGTATTCTCTCTTCCATTTTGAAATGACCGTTTTCTCTCCTCCATTATGGAATCACCCTATTCTCTTCTCCATTATGGAATCACCGTTATCACTTCTCTATTATGGAATCACCGTTTTCTCTTCTCCTTTGTGGAATCACACTTATCTCTCTTTCATTATGGAATCATACTTACCTCTCTTTCATTATGGAATCAGACTTATCTCTCCTTCATTATGGAATCACCGTTTCCTCTCCCCCATTATGGAATCACCGTATTCTCTTCTCCATCATGGAATTACCGTATTGTCTTCTCTAATATGGAATCACACTTATATTCCCTTCATTATGGAATCACACTTATCTCTCTTTCATTATGGAATGACCGTATTCTCTCCTCCATTATGGAATAACCGTTTTCTCTCGTCCATTATGGAACCACCGTTTTCACTTCTCTATTATGGAATCACCGTTTTCTCTTCTCCATTATGGAATCACCGTTTCCTCGTCTTCAATATGGAATCACCATTTTCTATTCTCCATTATGGAATCACCGTTTTCTCTTCTCCTTAATTATGGAATCAGACTTATCTCTCCTTCATTAAGGAATGACCGTTTTCTCCCATCCATTATGGAATCACCGTATTCTCTTCTCCATTACGGAATCGCCGTTTTTTCTTCTTCATTATGGAATCACCGTTTCCTCTCGTCCATTATGGAATCACCATATTTTATTCTCCATCATGGAATCACCGTATTCTATTCTCTATAATGGAATCACCGTATTCTCTTCTCTATAATGGAATCACCGTTTTCTCTCCTCCATTATGGAATCACCGTATTCTCTTCTCCATTATGGAATCATCGTTTTAACTTCTCTATTATGGAATCAACGTCTTCTCTTCTCCATTATGGAATCGCCGTTTTTTCTTCTTCATTATGGAATCACCGTTTTCTATTCTCCATTATGCAATCGCACTTACCTCTCTTTCATTATGGAATCACACTTATCTCTGCTTCATTATGGAATCAGACTTATCTCTCTTTCATTATGAATGATCGTATTCTCTCCTCCATTATGGAATGACCGTTTTCTCTCCTCCATTATGGAACCACCGTTTTCAATTCTCTATTATGGAATCACCGTTTTCTCTTCTCCATTATGGAATCACCGTTTCCTCTTCTCCATTATGGAATCACCATTTTCTCTTCTCCTTTGTGGAATCACACTTACCTCTCTTTCATTATGGAATCACACTTATCTCTCCTTCATTATGGAATCACCGTTTTCTCTTCTACTTTGTGGAATCACACTTATCTCTCTTTCATTATGGAATCAGACTTATCTCTCCTTCATTATGGAATGACCGTTTTCTCCCCTCCATTATGGAATCACCGTATTCTCTTCTCTATAAAGGAATCACCGTTTTTACTTCTCCATTATGGAATCGCCGTTTTTTCTTCTTCATTATGGAATCACCGTTTCCTCTCGTCCAGTATGGAATCACCATATTTTCTTCTCCATCATGGAATCACCGTATTCTCTTCTCTATAATGGAATCATCGTATTAACTTCTCTATTATGGAATCACCGTTTTCTCTTCTCCATTATGGAATCACCGTTTTCTCTTCTTCATTATGGAATCACCGTTTTCTATTCTCCATTATGCAATCGCACTTACCTCTCTTTCATTATGGAATCACACTTATCTCTCCTTCATTATGGAATCAGGCTTATCTCTCCTTCATTATGGAATGACGGTTTTCTCCCCTGCATTATGGAATCACCGTATTCTCTTCTCGATTATGGAATCGCCGTTTTTTCTTCTTCATTATGGAATCACCGTTTTCTATTCTCCATTATGCAATCGCACTTATCTCTCCTTCATTATGGAATCACCGTTTCCTCTCGTCCATTATGGAATCACCATATTTTCTTCTCCATCATGAAATCACCGTATTCTCTTCTCTATAATGGAATCAGCGTTTTCTCTCCTCCATTATGGAATCACCGTATTCTCTTCTCCATTATGGAATCATCGTTTTCACTTCTCTATTATGGAATCACCGTTTTCTCTTCTCCATTATGGGATCACCGTTTTCTCTGCTCCATTATGAAACCACCGTATTCTCTTCTTCATTATGGAATCACCGTTTTCACTTCTCTATTATGGAATCACCGTTTTCTGTTCTCCATTATGGAATCAACATTTCCTCTTCTCCATTATGGAATCACCGTTTTCTCTTCTCCATTATGGAATCACCGTTTTCTCTTCTTCATTATGGAATCACCGTTTTCTATTCTCCATTATGCAATCGCACTTACCTCTCTTTCATTATGGAATCACAGTTATCTCTCCTTCATTATGGAATCACAGTTATCTCTCCTTCATTATGGAATCAGACTTATCTCTCCTTCATTATGGAATGACCGTTTTCTCCCCTCCATTATGGAATGACCGTTTTCTCCCCTCCATTATGGAATCACCGTATTCTCTTCTTCATTATGGAATCACCGTTTTCAATTCTCCATTATGCAATCGCACTTATCTCTCCTTCATTATGGAATCACCGTTTCCTCTCGTCCATTATGGAATCACCATATTTTCTTCTCCATCATGGAATCATCGTATCCTCTCGTCCATTATGGAATCACCGTATTCTCTTCTTCATTATGGAATCACCGTTTTCACTTCTCTATTATGGAATCACCGTTTTCTGTTCTCCATTATGGAATCAACATTTCCTCTTCTCCATTATGGAATCACCGTTTTCTCTTCTCCATTATGGAATCACCGTTTTCTCTTCTTCATTATGGAATCACCGTTTTCTATTCTCCATTATGCAATCGCACTTACCTCTCTTTCATTATGGAATCACAGTTATCTCTCCTTCATTATGGAATCAGACTTATCTCTCCTTCATTATGGAATGACCGTTTTCTCCCCTCCATTATGGAATGACCGTTTTCTCCCCTCCATTATGGAATCACCGTATTCTCTTCTTCATTATGGAATCACCGTTTTCAATTCTCCATTATGCAATCGCACTTATCTCTCCTTCATTATGGAATCACCGTTTCCTCTCGTCCATTATGGAATCACCATATTTTCTTCTCCATCATGGAATCATCGTATCCTCTCGTCCATTATAAAACCACCGTATTCTCTTCTTCATTATGGAATCACCGTTTTCACTTCTCTATTATGGAATCACCGTTTTCTGTTCTCCATTATGGAATCAACATTTCCTCTTCTCCATTATGGAATCACCGTTTTCTCTTCTCCATTATGGAATCACCGTTTTCTCTTCTTCATTATGGAATCACCGTTTTCTATTCTCCATTATGCAATCGCACTTACCTCTCTTTCATTATGGAATCACAGTTATCTCTCCTTCATTATGGAATCAGACTTATCTCTCCTTCATTATGGAATGACCGTTTTCTCCCCTCCATTATGGAATGACCGTTTTCTCCCCTCCATTATGGAATCACCGTATTCTCTTCTTCATTATGGAATCACCGTTTTCAATTCTCCATTATGCAATCGCAGTTATCTCTCCTTCATTATGGAATCACCGTTTCCTCTCGTCCATTATGGAATCACCATATTTTCTTCTCCATCATGGAATCATCGTATCCCCTTCTCCATTATGGAATCACCGTATTCTCTCTTCCATTTTGAAATGACCGTTTTCTCTCCTCCATTATGGAATCACCCTATTCTCTTCTCCATTATGGAATCACCGTTATCACTTCTCTATTATGGAATCACCGTTTTCTCTTCTCCTTTGTGGAATCACACTTATCTCTCTTTCATTATGGAATCATACTTACCTCTCTTTCATTATGGAATCAGACTTATCTCTCCTTCATTATGGAATCACCGTTTCCTCTCCCCCATTATGGAATCACCGTATTCTCTTCTCCATCATGGAATTACCGTATTGTCTTCTCTAATATGGAATCACACTTATATTCCCTTCATTATGGAATCACACTTATCTCTCTTTCATTATGGAATGACCGTATTCTCTCCTCCATTATGGAATAACCGTTTTCTCTCGTCCATTATGGAACCACCGTTTTCACTTCTCTATTATGGAATCACCGTTTTCTCTTCTCCATTATGGAATCACCGTTTCCTCGTCTTCAATATGGAATCACCATTTTCTATTCTCCATTATGGAATCACCGTTTTCTCTTCTCCTTAATTATGGAATCAGACTTATCTCTCCTTCATTAAGGAATGACCGTTTTCTCCCATCCATTATGGAATCACCGTATTCTCTTCTCCATTACGGAATCGCCGTTTTTTCTTCTTCATTATGGAATCACCGTTTCCTCTCGTCCATTATGGAATCACCATATTTTATTCTCCATCATGGAATCACCGTATTCTATTCTCTATAATGGAATCACCGTATTCTCTTCTCTATAATGGAATCACCGTTTTCTCTCCTCCATTATGGAATCACCGTATTCTCTTCTCCATTATGGAATCATCGTTTTAACTTCTCTATTATGGAATCAACGTCTTCTCTTCTCCATTATGGAATCGCCGTTTTTTCTTCTTCATTATGGAATCACCGTTTTCTATTCTCCATTATGCAATCGCACTTACCTCTCTTTCATTATGGAATCACACTTATCTCTGCTTCATTATGGAATCAGACTTATCTCTCTTTCATTATGAATGATCGTATTCTCTCCTCCATTATGGAATGACCGTTTTCTCTCCTCCATTATGGAACCACCGTTTTCAATTCTCTATTATGGAATCACCGTTTTCTCTTCTCCATTATGGAATCACCGTTTCCTCTTCTCCATTATGGAATCACCATTTTCTCTTCTCCTTTGTGGAATCACACTTACCTCTCTTTCATTATGGAATCACACTTATCTCTCCTTCATTATGGAATCACCGTTTTCTCTTCTACTTTGTGGAATCACACTTATCTCTCTTTCATTATGGAATCAGACTTATCTCTCCTTCATTATGGAATGACCGTTTTCTCCCCTCCATTATGGAATCACCGTATTCTCTTCTCTATAAAGGAATCACCGTTTTTACTTCTCCATTATGGAATCGCCGTTTTTTCTTCTTCATTATGGAATCACCGTTTCCTCTCGTCCAGTATGGAATCACCATATTTTCTTCTCCATCATGGAATCACCGTATTCTCTTCTCTATAATGGAATCATCGTATTAACTTCTCTATTATGGAATCACCGTTTTCTCTTCTCCATTATGGAATCACCGTTTTCTCTTCTTCATTATGGAATCACCGTTTTCTATTCTCCATTATGCAATCGCACTTACCTCTCTTTCATTATGGAATCACACTTATCTCTCCTTCATTATGGAATCAGGCTTATCTCTCCTTCATTATGGAATGACGGTTTTCTCCCCTGCATTATGGAATCACCGTATTCTCTTCTCGATTATGGAATCGCCGTTTTTTCTTCTTCATTATGGAATCACCGTTTTCTATTCTCCATTATGCAATCGCACTTATCTCTCCTTCATTATGGAATCACCGTTTCCTCTCGTCCATTATGGAATCACCATATTTTCTTCTCCATCATGAAATCACCGTATTCTCTTCTCTATAATGGAATCAGCGTTTTCTCTCCTCCATTATGGAATCACCGTATTCTCTTCTCCATTATGGAATCATCGTTTTCACTTCTCTATTATGGAATCACCGTTTTCTCTTCTCCATTATGGGATCACCGTTTTCTCTGCTCCATTATGAAACCACCGTATTCTCTTCTTCATTATGGAATCACCGTTTTCACTTCTCTATTATGGAATCACCGTTTTCTGTTCTCCATTATGGAATCAACATTTCCTCTTCTCCATTATGGAATCACCGTTTTCTCTTCTCCATTATGGAATCACCGTTTTCTCTTCTTCATTATGGAATCACCGTTTTCTATTCTCCATTATGCAATCGCACTTACCTCTCTTTCATTATGGAATCACAGTTATCTCTCCTTCATTATGGAATCACAGTTATCTCTCCTTCATTATGGAATCAGACTTATCTCTCCTTCATTATGGAATGACCGTTTTCTCCCCTCCATTATGGAATGACCGTTTTCTCCCCTCCATTATGGAATCACCGTATTCTCTTCTTCATTATGGAATCACCGTTTTCAATTCTCCATTATGCAATCGCACTTATCTCTCCTTCATTATGGAATCACCGTTTCCTCTCGTCCATTATGGAATCACCATATTTTCTTCTCCATCATGGAATCATCGTATCCTCTCGTCCATTATGGAATCACCGTATTCTCTTCTTCATTATGGAATCACCGTTTTCACTTCTCTATTATGGAATCACCGTTTTCTGTTCTCCATTATGGAATCAACATTTCCTCTTCTCCATTATGGAATCACCGTTTTCTCTTCTCCATTATGGAATCACCGTTTTCTCTTCTTCATTATGGAATCACCGTTTTCTATTCTCCATTATGCAATCGCACTTACCTCTCTTTCATTATGGAATCACAGTTATCTCTCCTTCATTATGGAATCAGACTTATCTCTCCTTCATTATGGAATGACCGTTTTCTCCCCTCCATTATGGAATGACCGTTTTCTCCCCTCCATTATGGAATCACCGTATTCTCTTCTTCATTATGGAATCACCGTTTTCAATTCTCCATTATGCAATCGCACTTATCTCTCCTTCATTATGGAATCACCGTTTCCTCTCGTCCATTATGGAATCACCATATTTTCTTCTCCATCATGGAATCATCGTATCCTCTCGTCCATTATAAAACCACCGTATTCTCTTCTTCATTATGGAATCACCGTTTTCACTTCTCTATTATGGAATCACCGTTTTCTGTTCTCCATTATGGAATCAACATTTCCTCTTCTCCATTATGGAATCACCGTTTTCTCTTCTCCATTATGGAATCACCGTTTTCTCTTCTTCATTATGGAATCACCGTTTTCTATTCTCCATTATGCAATCGCACTTACCTCTCTTTCATTATGGAATCACAGTTATCTCTCCTTCATTATGGAATCAGACTTATCTCTCCTTCATTATGGAATGACCGTTTTCTCCCCTCCATTATGGAATGACCGTTTTCTCCCCTCCATTATGGAATCACCGTATTCTCTTCTTCATTATGGAATCACCGTTTTCAATTCTCCATTATGCAATCGCAGTTATCTCTCCTTCATTATGGAATCACCGTTTCCTCTCGTCCATTATGGAATCACCATATTTTCTTCTCCATCATGGAATCATCGTATCCCCTTCTCCATTATGGAATCACCGTATTCTCTCTTCCATTTTGAAATGACCGTTTTCTCTACTCCATTATGGAATCACCCTATTCTCTTCTCCATTATGGAATCACCGTTATCACTTCTCTATTATGGAATCACCGTTTTCTCTTATCCTTTGTGGAATCACACTTATCTCTCTTTCATTATGGAATCATACTTACCTCTCTTTCATTATGGAATCAGACTTATCTCTCCTTCATTATGGAATCACCGTTTCCTCTCCCCCATTATGGAATCACCGTATTCTCTTCTCCATCATGGAATTACCGTATTGTCTTCTCTAATATGGAATCACACTTATATTCCCTTCATTATGGAATCACACTTATCTCTCTTTCATTATGGAATGACCGTATTCTCTCCTCCATTATGGAATAACCGTTTTCTCTCGTCCATTATGGAACCACCGTTTTCACTTCTCTATTATGGAATCACCGTTTTCTCTTCTCCATTATGGAATCACCGTTTCCTCGTCTTCAATATGGAATCACCATTTTCTATTCTCCATTATGGAATCACCGTTTTCTCTTCTCCTTAATTATGGAATCAGACTTATCTCTCCTTCATTAAGGAATGACCGTTTTCTCCCATCCATTATGGAATCACCGTATTCTCTTCTCCATTATGGAATCGCCGTTTTTTCTTCTTCATTATGGAATCACCGTTTCCTCTCGTCCATTATGGAATCACCATATTTTATTCTCCATCATGGAATCACCGTATTCTCTTCTCTATAATGGAATCACCGTTTTCTCTTCTCCTTTGTGGAATCACACTTATCTCTCTTTCATTATGGAATCAAACTTACCTCTCTTTCGTTATGGAATCAGACTTATCTCTCCTTCATTATGGAATGACCGTTTTCTCCCCTTCATTATGGAATCACCGTATTCTCTTCTCTATAATGGAATCACCGTTTTTTCTTCTCCATTATGGAATCGCCGTTTTTTCTTCTTCATTATGGAATCACCGTTTCCTCTCGTCCAGTATGGAATCACCATATTTTCTTCTCCATCATGGAATCACCGTATTATCTTCTCTATAATGGAATCAACGTTTTCTCTCCCCCATTATGGAATCACCGTATTCTCTTCTCCATTATGGAATCATCGTATTAACTTCTCTATTATGGAATCACCGTTTTCTCTTCTCCATTATGGAATCACCGTTTTCTCTTCTTCATTATGGAATCACCGTTTTCTATTCTCCATTATGCAATCGCACTTACCTCTCTTTCATTATGGAATCACACTTATCTCTCCTTCATTATGGAATCAGACTTATCTCTCCTTCATTATGTAATGACCGTTTTCTCCCCTCCATTATGGAATCACCGTATTCTCTTCTCGATTATGGAATCGCCGTTTTTTCTTCTTCATTACGGAATCACCGTTTTCTATTCTCCATTATGCAATCGCACTTATCTCTCCTTCATTATGGAATCACCGTTTCCTCTCGTGCATTATGGAATCACCATATTTTCGTCTCCATCATGGAATCATCGTATCCTCTCGTCCATTATGGAATCACCATATTTTCTTCTCCATCATGGAATCACCGTATTCTCTTCTCTATAATGGAATCAGCGTTTTCTCTCCTCCATTATGGAATCACCGTATTCTCCTCTCCATTATGGAATCATCGTTTTCACTTCTCTATTATGGAATCACCGTTTTCTCTCCTCCATTATGAAACCACCGTATTCTCTTCTTCATTATGGAATCACCGTTTTCACTTCTCTATTATGGAATCACCGTTTTCTGTTCTCCATTATGGTATCAACATTTCCTCTTCTCCATTATGGAATCACCGTTTTCTCTTCTTCTTTGTGGAATCACACTTATCTTTCTTTCATTATGAAATCAGACTTACCTCTCTTTCATTATGGAATCAGACTTACCTCTCTTTCATTATGGAATCAGAGTTACCCCTCTTTCATTATGGAATCAGAGTTACCCCTCTTTCATTATGAAATGACCGTATTCTCTCCTCCATTATGGAATCACCGTATTCTCTTCTCCATCATGGAATCATCGTATTGTCTTCTCTATTATGGAATCACACTTATATCCCCTTCATCATGCAATCACACTTAACTCTCCTTCATTATGGAATCAGACTTATCTCACCTTCATTATGGAATGACCGTATTCCCTCTTCCATTTTGAAATGACCGTTTTCTCTCCTCCATTATGGAATAACCGTTTTCTCTCGTCCATTATGGAACCACCGTTTTCACTTCTCTATTATGGAATCACCGTTTTCTCTTCTCCATTATGGAATCACCGTTTCCTCGTCTTCAATATGGAATCACCATTTTCTATTCTCCATTATGGAATCACCGTTTTCTCTTCTCCTTAATTATGGAATCAGACTTATCTCTCCTTCATTAAGGAATGACCGTTTTCTCCCATCCATTATGGAATCACCGTATTCTCTTCTCCATTACGGAATCGCCGTTTTTTCTTCTTCATTATGGAATCACCGTTTCCTCTCGTCCATTATGGAATCACCATATTTTATTCTCCATCATGGAATCACCGTATTCTCTTCTCTATAATGGAATCACCGTATTCTCTTCTCTATAATGGAATCACCGTTTTCTCTCCTCCATTATGGAATCACCGTATTCTCTTCTCCATTATGGAATCATCGTTTTAACTTCTCTATTATGGAATCAACGTCTTCTCTTCTCCATTATGGAATCGCCGTTTTTTCTTCTTCATTATGGAATCACCGTTTTCTATTCTCCATTATGCAATCGCACTTACCTCTCTTTCATTATGGAATCACACTTATCTCTGCTTCATTATGGAATCAGACTTATCTCTCTTTCATTATGAATGATCGTATTCTCTCCTCCATTATGGAATGACCGTTTTCTCTCCTCCATTATGGAACCACCGTTTTCAATTCTCTATTATGGAATCACCGTTTTCTCTTCTCCATTATGGAATCACCGTTTCCTCTTCTCCATTATGGAATCACCATTTTCTCTTCTCCTTTGTGGAATCACACTTACCTCTCTTTCATTATGGAATCACACTTATCTCTCCTTCATTATGGAATCACCGTTTTCTCTTCTACTTTGTGGAATCACACTTATCTCTCTTTCATTATGGAATCAGACTTATCTCTCCTTCATTATGGAATGACCGTTTTCTCCCCTCCATTATGGAATCACCGTATTCTCTTCTCTATAAAGGAATCACCGTTTTTACTTCTCCATTATGGAATCGCCGTTTTTTCTTCTTCATTATGGAATCACCGTTTCCTCTCGTCCAGTATGGAATCACCATATTTTCTTCTCCATCATGGAATCACCGTATTCTCTTCTCTATAATGGAATCATCGTATTAACTTCTCTATTATGGAATCACCGTTTTCTCTCCTCCATTATGGAATCACCGTATTCTCTTCTCCATTATGGAATCATCGTTTTAACTTCTCTATTATGGAATCAACGTTTTCTCTTCTCCATTATGGAATCGCCGTTTTTTCTTCTTCATTAAGGAATCACCGTTTTCTATTCTCCATTATGCAATCGCACTTAACTCTCTTTCATTATGGAATCACACTTATCTCTGCTTCATTATGGAATCAGACTTATCTCTCTTTCATTATGAATGATCGTATTCTCTCCTCCATTATGGAATGACCGTTTTCTCTCCTCCATTATGGAACCACCGTTTTCAATTCTCTATTATGGAATCACCGTTTTCTCTTCTCCATTATGGAATCAATGTTTCCTCTTCTCCATTATGGAATCACCGTTTTCTCTTCTCCTTTGTGGAATCACACTTACCTCTCTTTCATTATGGAATCACACTTATCTCTCCTTCATTATGGAATCACCGTTTTCTCTTCTACTTTGTGGAATCACACTTATCTCTCTTTCATTATGGAATCATACTTATCTCACCTTAATTATGGAATCAGACTTATCTCTCCTTCATTATGGAATGACCGTTTTCTCCCCTCCATTATGGAATCACCGTATTCTCTTCTCTATAAAGGAATCACCGTTTTTTCTTCTCCATTATGGAATCGCCATTTTTTCTTCTTCATTATGGAATCACCGTTTCCTCTCGTCCAGTATGGAATCACCATATTTTCTTCTCCATCATGGAATCACCGTATTCTCTTCTCTATAATGGAATCATCGTATTAACTTCTCTATTATGGAATCACCGTTTTCTCTTCTCCATTATGGAATCACCGTTTTCTCTTCTTCATTATGGAATCACCGTTTTCTATTCTCCATTATGCAATCGCACTTATCTCTCCTTCATTATGGAATCACCGTTTCCTCTCGTCCATTATGGAATCACCATATTTTCTTCTCCATCATGGAATCACCGTATTCTCTTCTCTATAATGGAATCAGCGTTTTCTCTCCTCCATTATGGAATCACCGTATTCTCTTCTCCATTATGGAATCATCGTTTTCACTTCTCTATTATGGAATCACCGTTTTCTCTTCTCCATTATGGAATCACCGTTTTCTCTCCTCCATTATGAAACCACCGTATTCTCTTCTTCATTATGGAATCACCGTTTTCACTTCTCTATTATGGAATCACCGTTTTCTGTTCTCCATTATGGAATCAACATTTCCTCTTCTCCATTATGGAATCACCGTTTTCTCTTCTTCATTATGGAATCACCGTTTTCTATTCTCCATTATGCAATCGCACTTACCTCTCTTTCATTATGGAATCACAGTTATCTCTCCTTCATTATGGAATCAGACTTATCTCTCCTTCATTATGGAATGACCGTTTTCTCCCCTCCATTATGGAATGACCGTTTTCTCCCCTCCATTATGGAATCACCGTATTCTCTTCTTCATTATGGAATCACCGTTTTCAATTCTCCATTATGCAATCGCACTTATCTCTCCTTCATTATGGAATCACCGTTTCCTCTCGTCCATTATGGAATCACCATATTTTCTTCTCCATCATGGAATCATCGTATCCTCTCGTCCATTATGGAATCACCATATTTTCTTCTCTATCATGGAATCACCGTATTCTCTTCTCTATAATGGAATCAGCGTTTTCTCTCCTCCATTATGGAATCACCGTATTCTCTTCTACATTATGGAATCATCGTTTTCACTTCTCTATTATGGAATCACCGTTTTCTCTTCTCCATTATGGAATCGCCGTTTTCTCTTCTCCATTATGAAACCACCGTATTCTCTTCTCCATTATGGAATCACCGTTTTCACTTCTCTATTATGGAATCACCGTTTTCTGTTCTCCATTATGGAATCAAAATTTCCTCTTCTCCATTATGGAATCACCGTTTTCTCTTCTTCTTTGTGGAATCACACTTATCTTTCTTTCATTATGAGATCAGACTTACCTCTCTTTCATTATGGAATCAGACTTACCCCTCTTTCATTATGAAATGACCGTATTCTCTCCTCCATTATGGAATCACTGTATTCTCTTCTCCATCTTGGAATCATCGTATTGTCTTCTCTATTATGGAATCACACTTATATCCCCTTCATTATGGAATCACACTTAACTCTTCTTCATTATGGTATCAGACTTATCTCACCTTCATTATGGAATGACCGTATTCTCTCTTCCATTATGAAATGACCGTTTTCTCTCCTCCATTATGGAATCACCGTATTCTCTTCTCCATTATGGAATCACCGTTTTCTCTTCTCCTTTGTGGAATCACCGTTTTCTCTTCTCCTTTGTGGAATCACACTTATCTCTCCGTCATTATGGAATCAGACTTATCTCTCTTTCATTATGGAATGACCGTATTCTCTATTCCATTATGGAATCACCGTGTTCTCTTCTTTATTATGGAATCACCATTTTCTATTCTCCATTATGGAATCACCGTTTTCTCTTCTCCTTTGTGGAATCACACTTATCTCTCTTTCATTATGGAATCAAACTTACCTCTCTTTCGTTATGGAATCAGACTTATCTCTCCTTCATTATGGAATCACCGTTTTCTCTTCTCCTTTGTGGAATCACACTTATCTCTCTTTCATTATGGAATTACACTTATCTCTCCTTAATTATGGAATCAGACTTATCTCTCCTTCATTATGGAATGACCGTTTTCTCCCCTCCATTATGGAATCACCGTATTTTCTTCTCCATCATGGAATCACCGTATTCTCTTCTCTATAATGGAATCACCGTATTCTCTTCTCCATTATGGAATCATCGTATTAACTTCTCTATTATGGAATCACCGTTTTCTCTTCTCCATTATGGAATCACCGTTTTCTCTTCTTCATTATGGAATCACCGTTTTCTATTCTCCATTATGCAATCGCACTTACCTCTCTTTCATTATGGAATCACACTTATCTCTCCTTCATTATGGAATCAGACTTATCTCTCCTTCATTATGGAATGACCGTTATCTCCCGTCCATTATGGAATCACCGTATTCTCTTCTCGATTATGGAATCGCAGTTTTTTCTTCTTCATTATGGAATCACCGTTTTCTATTCTCCATTATGCAATCGCACTTATCTCTCCTTCATTATGGAATCACCGTTTCCTCTCGTGCATTATGGAATCACCATATTTTCTTCTCCATCATGGAATCATCGTATCCTCTCGTCCATTATGGAATCACCATATTTTCTTCTCCATCATGGAATCACCGTATTCTCTTCTCTATAATGGAATCAGCGTTTTCTCTCCTCCATTATGGAATCACCGTATTCTCTTCTCCATCATGGAATCATCGTTTTCACTTCTCTATTATGGAATCACCGTTTTCTCTTCTCCATTATGGAATCACCGTTTTCTCTCCTCCATTATGAAACCACCGTATTCTCTTCTTCATTATGGAATCACCGTTTTCACTTCTCTATTATGGAATCACCGTTTTCTGTTCTCCATTATGGAATCAACATTTCCTCTTCTCCATTATGGAATCACCGTTTTCTCTTCTTCTTTGTGGAATCACACTTATCTTTCTTTCATTATGAAATCAGACTTACCTCTCTTTCATTATGGAATCAGACTTACCTCTCTTTCATTATGTAATCAGAGTTACCCCTCTTTCATTATGGAATCAGAGTTACCCCTCTTTCATTATGAAATGACCGTATTCTCTCCTCCATTATGGAATCACCGTATTCTCTTCTCCATCATGGAATCATCGTATTGTCTTCTCTATTATGGAATCACACTTATATCCCCTTCATCATGCAATCACACTTAACTCCCCTTCATTATGGAATCAGACTTATCTCACCTTCATTATGGAATGACCGTATTCCCTCTTCCATTTTGAAATGACCGTTTTCTCTCCTCCATTATGGAATCACCGTATTCTCTCTTCCATTTTGAAATGACCGTTTTCTCTCCTCCATTATGGAATCACCCTATTCTCTTCTCCATTATGGAATCACCGTTATCACTTCTCTATTATGGAATCACCGTTTTCTCTTCTCCTTTGTGGAATCACACTTATCTCTCTTTCATTATGGAATCATACTTACCTCTCTTTCATTATGGAATCAGACTTATCTCTCCTTTATTATGGAATCACCGTATTCTCTTCTCCATCATTGAATTACCGTATTGTCTTCTCTAATATGGAATCACACTTATATTCCCTTCATTATGGAATCACACTTATCTCTCTTTCATTATGGAATGACCGTATTCTCTCCTCCATTATGGAATAACCGTTTTCTCTCGTCCATTATGGAACCACCGTTTTAACTTCTCTATTATGGAATCACCGTTTTCTCTTCTCCATTATGGAATCACCGTTTCCTCGTCTTCAATATGGAATCACCATTTTCTATTCTCCATTATGGAATCACCGTTTTCTCTTCTCCTTAATTATGGAATCAGACTTATCTCTCCTTCATTAAGGAATGACCGTTTTCTCCCATCCATTATGGAATCACCGTATTCTCTTCTCCATTATGGAATCACCGTTTTTTCTTCTTCATTATGGAATCACCGTTTCCTCTCGTCCATTATGGAATCACCATATTTTATTCTCCATCATGGAATCACCGTATTCTCTTCTCTATAATGGAATCACCGTATTCTCTTCTCTATAATGGAATCACCGTATTCTCTTCTCTATAATGGAATCACCGTTTTCTCTTCTCCATTATGGAATCACCGTTTTCTCTTCTTCATTATGGAATCACCGTTTTCTATTCTCCATTATGCAATCGCACTTACCTCTCTTTCATTATGGAATCACACTTATCTCTCCTTCATTATGGAATCAGGCTTATCTCTCCTTCATTATGGAATGACGGTTTTCTCCCCTCCATTATGGAATCACCGTATTCTCTTCTCGATTATGGAATCGCCGTTTTTTCTTCTTCATTATGGAATCACCGTTTTCTATTCTCCATTATGCAATCGCACTTATCTCTCCTTCATTATGGAATCACCGTTTCCTCTCGTCCATTATGGAATCACCATATTTTCTTCTCCATCATGGAATCACCATATTTTCTTCTCCATCATGGAATCACCGTATTCTCTTCTCTATAATGGAATCAGCGTTTTCTCTCCTCCATTATGGAATCACCGTATTCTCTTCTCCATTATGGAATCATCGTTTTCACTTCTCTATTATGGAATCACCGTTTTCTCTTCTCCATTATGGAATCACCGTTTTCTCTCCTCCATTATTAAACCACCGTATTCTCTTCTTCATTATGGAATATCCGTTTTCACTTCTCTATTATGGAATCACCGTTTTCTGTTCTCCATTATGGAATCAACATTTCCTCTTCTCCATTATGGAATCACCGTTTTCTCTTCTTCTTTGTGGAATCACACTTATCTTTCTTTCATTATGAAATCAGACTTACCTCTCTTTCATTATGGAATCAGACTTACCTCTCTTTCATTATGAAATGACCGTATTCTCTCCTCCATTATGGAATCACCGTATTCTCTTCTACATCATGGAATCACCGTATTCTCTTCTCCATCATGGAATCATCGTATTGTCTTCTCTATTATGGAATCACACTTATATCCTTTTCATCATGCAATCACACTTAACTCTCCTTCATTATGGAATCAGACTTATCTCACCTTCATTATGGAATGACCGTATTCCTTCTTCCATTTTGAAATGACCGTTTTCTCTCCTCCATTATGGAATCACCGTATTCTCTCTTCCATTTTGAAATGACCGTTTTCTCTCCTCCATTATGGAATCACCCTATTCTCTTCTCCATTATGGAATCACCGTTATCACTTCTCTATTATGGAATCACCGTTTTCTCTTCTCCTTTGTGGAATCACACTTATCTCTCTTTCATTATGGAATCATACTTACCTCTCTTTCATTATGGAATCAGACTTATCTCTCCTTCATTATGGAATCACCGTTTCCTCTCCCCCATTATGGAATCACCGTATTCTCTTCTCCATCATGGAATTACCGTATTGTCTTCTCTAATATGGAATCACACTTATATTCCCTTCATTATGGAATCACACTTATCTCTCTTTCATTATGGAATGACCGTATTCTCTCCTCCATTATGGAATAACCGTTTTCTCTCGTCCATTATGGAACCACCGTTTTCACTTCTCTATTATGGAATCACCGTTTTCTCTTCTCCATTATGGAATCACCGTTTCCTCGTCTTCAATATGGAATCACCATTTTCTATTCTCCATTATGGAATCACCGTTTTCTCTTCTCCTTAATTATGGAATCAGACTTATCTCTCCTTCATTAAGGAATGACCGTTTTCTCCCATCCATTATGGAATCACCGTATTCTCTTCTCCATTATGGAATCACCGTTTTTTCTTCTTCATTATGGAATCACCGTTTCCTCTCGTCCATTATGGAATCACCATATTTTATTCTCCATCATGGAATCACCGTATTCTCTTCTCTATAATGGAATCAGCGTTTTCTCTCCTCCATTATGGAATCACCGTATTCTCTTCTCCATTATGGAATCATCGTTTTCACTTCTCTATTATGGAATCACCGTTTTCTCTTCTCCATTATGGAATCACCGTTTTCTCTCCTCCATTATTAAACCACCGTATTCTCTTCTTCATTATGGAATATCCGTTTTCACTTCTCTATTATGGAATCACCGTTTTCTGTTCTCCATTATGGAATCAACATTTCCTCTTCTCCATTATGGAATCACCGTTTTCTCTTCTTCTTTGTGGAATCACACTTATCTTTCTTTCATTATGAAATCAGACTTACCTCTCTTTCATTATGGAATCAGACTTACCTCTCTTTCATTATGGAATCAGAGTTACCCCTCTTTCATTATGGAATCAGAGTTACCCCTCTTTCATTATGAAATGACCGTATTCTCTCCTCCATTATGGAATCACCGTATTCTCTTCTACATCATGGAATCACCGTATTCTCTTCTCCATCATGGAATCATCGTATTGTCTTCTCTATTATGGAATCACACTTATATCCTTTTCATCATGCAATCACACTTAACTCTCCTTCATTATGGAATCAGACTTATCTCACCTTCATTATGGAATGACCGTATTCCTTCTTCCATTTTGAAATGACCGTTTTCTCTCCTCCATTATGGAATCACCGTATTCTCTCTTCCATTTTGAAATGACCGTTTTCTCTCCTCCATTATGGAATCACCCTATTCTCTTCTCCATTATGGAATCACCGTTATCACTTCTCTATTATGGAATCACCGTTTTCTCTTCTCCTTTGTGGAATCACACTTATCTCTCTTTCATTATGGAATCATACTTACCTCTCTTTCATTATGGAATCAGACTTATCTCTCCTTCATTATGGAATCACCGTTTCCTCTCCCCCATTATGGAATCACCGTATTCTCTTCTCCATCATGGAATTACCGTATTGTCTTCTCTAATATGGAATCACACTTATATTCCCTTCATTATGGAATCACACTTATCTCTCTTTCATTATGGAATGACCGTATTCTCTCCTCCATTATGGAATAACCGTTTTCTCTCGTCCATTATGGAACCACCGTTTTCACTTCTCTATTATGGAATCACCGTTTTCTCTTCTCCATTATGGAATCACCGTTTCCTCGTCTTCAATATGGAATCACCATTTTCTATTCTCCATTATGGAATCACCGTTTTCTCTTCTCCTTAATTATGGAATCAGACTTATCTCTCCTTCATTAAGGAATGACCGTTTTCTCCCATCCATTATGGAATCACCGTATTCTCTTCTCCATTATGGAATCGCCGTTTTTTCTTCTTCATTATGGAATCACCGTTTCCTCTCGTCCATTATGGAATCACCATATTTTATTCTCCATCATGGAATCACCGTATTCTCTTCTCTATAATGGAATCACCGTATTCTCTTCTCTATAATGGAATCACCGTATTCTCTTCTCTATAATGGAATCACCGTATTCTCTTCTCTATAATGGAATCACCGTATTCTCTTCTCTATAATGGAATCACCGTTTTCTCTTCTCCATTATGGAATCACCGTTTTCTCTTCTTCATTATGGAATCACCGTTTTCTATTCTCCATTATGCAATCGCACTTACCTCTCTTTCATTATGGAATCACACTTATCTCTCCTTCATTATGGAATCAGGCTTATCTCTCCTTCATTATGGAATGACGGTTTTCTCCCCTCCATTATGGAATCACCGTATTCTCTTCTCGATTATGGAATCGCCGTTTTTTCTTCTTCATTATGGAATCACCGTTTTCTATTCTCCATTATGCAATCGCACTTACCTCTCTTTCATTATGGAATCACACTTATCTCTCCTTCATTATGGAATCAGGCTTATCTCTCCTTCATTATGGAATGACGGTTTTCTCCCCTCCATTATGGAATCACCGTATTCTCTTCTCGATTATGGAATCACCGTATTCTCTTCTCCATCATGGAATTACCCTATTGTCTTCTCTAATATGGAATCACACTTATATTCCCTTCATTATGGAATCACACTTATCTCTCTTTCATTATGGAATGACCGTATTCTCTCCTCCATTATGGAATAACCGTTTTCTCTCGTCCATTATGGAACCACCGTTTTCACTTCTCTATTATGGAATCACCGTTTTCTCTTCTCCATTATGGAATCACCGTTTCCTCGTCTTCAATATGGAATCACCATTTTGTATTCTCCATTATGGAATCACCGTTTTCTCTTCTCCTTATTTATGGAATCAGACTTATCTCTCCTTCATTAAGGAATGACCGTTTTCTCCCATCCATTATGGAATCACCGTATTCTCTTCTCCATTATGGAATCACCGTATTCTCTTCTCCATTATGGAATCACCGTTTTTTCTTCTTCATTATGGAATCACCGTTTCCTCTCGTCCATTATGGATTCACCATATTTTATTCTCCATCATGGAATCACCGTATTCTCTTCTCAATTATGGAATCACCGTTTTCACTTCTCTATTATGGAATCACCGTTTTCTGTTCTCCATTATGGAATCAACGTTTCCTCTTCTCCATTATATAATCACCGTTTTCCCTTCTTCTTTGTGGAATCACACTTATCTTTCTTTCATTATGAAATCAGACTTACCTCTCTTTCATTATGGAATCAGACTTACCTCTCTTTCATTATGGAATCAGACTTACCCCTCTTTCATTATGAAATGACCGTATTCTTTCCTCCATTATGGAATCACCGTATTCCCTTCTCCATTATGGAATCACCGTATTCTCTTCTCCATCATGGAATCACCGTATTGTCTTCTCTATTATGGAATCACACTTATATCCCCTTCATTATGGAATCATGCTTATCTCTCTTTCATTATCGAATGACCGTATTCTCTCCTCCATTATGGAATGACCGTTTTCTCTCGTCCATTATGGAACCACCGTTTTCACTTCTCTATTATGGAATCACCGTTTTCTCTTCTCCATTATGGAATCACCGTTTCCTCGTCTTCATTATGGAATCACCATTTTCTATTCTCCATTATGGAATCACCGTTTTCTCTTCTCCTTTGTGGAATCACACTTATCTCTCCTTAATTACGGAATCAGACTTATCTCTCCTTCATTATGGAATGACCGTTTTCTCCCGTCCATTATGGAATGACCGTTTTCTCCCATCCATTACGGAATCACCGTATTCTCTTCTCCATTATGGAATCGCCGTTTTTTCTTCTTCATTATGGAATCACCGTTTCCTCTCGTCCATTATGGAATCACCATATTTTATTCTCCATCATGGAATCACCGTATTCTCTTCTCTATAATGGAATCACCGTTTTCTCTCCTCCATTATTTAATCACCGTATTCTCTTCTCCATTATGGAATCATCGTTTTAACTTCTCTATTATGGAATCACCGTTTTCTCTTCTCCATTATGGAATCACCGTTTTTTCTTCTTCGTTATGGAATCACCGTTTTCTATTCTCCATTATGCAATCGCACTTACCTCTCTTTCATTATGGAATCACATTTATCTCTGCTTGATTATGGAATCAGACTTATCTCTCCTTCATTATGGAATGACCGTTTTCTCCCCTCCATTAAGGAATCACCGTATTCTCTTCTCCATTATGGAATCGCCGTTTTTTGTTCTTCATTATGGAATCACCGTTTTCTTTTCTCCATTATGCAATCGCACTTATCCCTCCTTCATTATGGAATCACCGTTTCCTCTCGTCTATTATGGAATCACCATATCTTCTTCTCCATCATGGAATCACCGTTTCCTCTCGTCGATTATGGAATCACCATATCTTCTTCTCCATCATGGAATCACCGTATTCTCTTCTCTATAATGGAATCACCGTTTTCTCTCCTCCATTATGGAATCACCGTATTCTCTTCTCCATTATGGTATCATCGTTTTCACTTCTCTATTATGGAATCACCGTTTTCTCTTCTCCATTATGGAATCACCGTTTTCACTTCTCTATTATGGAATCACCGTTTTCTGTTCTCCATTATGGAATCAACGTTTCCTCTTCTCCATTATATAATCACCGTTTTCCCTTCTTCTTTGTGGAATCACACTTATCTTTCTTTCATTATGAAATCAGACTTACCTCTCTTTCATTATGGAATCAGACTTACCTCTCTTTCATTATGGAATCAGACTTATCTCTCCTTCATTATGGAATGACCGTTATCTCCCGTCCATTATGGAATCACCGTATTCTCTTCTCGATTATGGAATCGCCGTTTTTTCTTCTTCATTATGGAATCACCGTTTTCTATTCTCCATTATGCAATCGCACTTATCTCTCCTTCATTATGGAATCACCGTTTCCTCTCGTGCATTATGGAATCACCATATTTTCTTCTCCATCATGGAATCATCGTATCCTCTCGTCCAGTATGGAATCACCATATTTTCTTCTCCATCATGGAATCACCGTATTCTCTTCTCTATAATGGAATCAACGTTTTCTCTCCCCCATTATGGAATCACCGTATTCTCTTCTCCATTATGGAATCATCGTATTAACTTCTCTATTATGGAATCACCGTTTTCTCTTCTCCATTATGGAATCACCGTTTTCTCTTCTTCATTATGGAATCACCGTTTTCTATTCTCCATTATGCAATCGCACTTACCTCTCTTTTATTATGGAATCACACTTATCTCTCCTTCATTATGGAATCAGACTTATCTCTCCTTCATTATGTAATGACCGTTTTCTCCCCTCCATTATGGAATCACCGTATTCTCTTCTCGATTATGGAAGCGCCGTTTTTTCTTCTTCATTATGGAATCACCGTTTCCTCTCGTCCATTATGGAATCACCATATTTTCTTCTCCATCATGGAATCACCGTATTCTCTTCTCTATAATGGAATCACCGTATTCTCTTCTCTATAATGGAATCACCGTTTTCTCTCCTCCATTATGGAATCACCGTATTCTCTTCTCCATTATGGAATCATCGTTTTAACTTCTCTATTATGGAATCAACGTTTTCTCTTCTCCATTATGGAATCGCCGTTTTTTCTTCTTCATTATGGAATCACCGTTTTCTATTCTCCATTATGCAATCGCACTTACCTCTCTTTCATTATGGAATCACACTTATCTCTGCTTCATTATGGAATCAGACTTATCTCTCTTTCATTATGAATGATCGTATTCTCTCCTCCATTATGGAATGACCGTTTTCTCTCCTCCATTATGGAACCACCGTTTTCAATTCTCTATTATGGAATCACCGTTTTCTCTTCTCCATTATGGAATCACCGTTTCCTCTTCTCCATTATGGAATCACCGTTTTCTCTTCTCCTTTGTGGAATCACACTTACCTCTCTTTCATTATGGAATCACACTTATCTCACCTTAATTATGGAATCAGACTTATCTCTCCTTCATTATGGAATGACCGTTTTCTCCCCTCCATTAAGGAATCACCGTATTCTCTTCTCTATAAAGAAATCACCGTTTTTTCTTCTCCATTATGGAATCGCCGTTTTTTCTTCTTCATTATGGAATCACCGTTTCCTCTCGTCCAGTATGGAATCACCATATTTTCTTCTCCATCATGGAATCACCGTATTCTCTTCTCCATTATGGAATCACCGTTTTCTCTTCTTCATTATGGAATCACCGTTTTCTATTCTCCATTATGCAATCGCACTTACCTCTCTTTCATTATGGAATCACACTTATCCCTCCTTCATTATGGAATCAGGCTTATCTCTCCTTCATTAAGGAATGACGGTTTTCTCCCCTCCATTATGGAATCACCGTATTCTCTTCTCGATTATGGAATCGCCGTTTTTTCTTCTTCATTATGGAATCACCGTTTTCTATTCTCCATTATGCAATCGCACTTATCTCTCCTTCATTATGGAATCACCGTTTCCTCTCGTCCATTATGGAATCACCATATTTTCTTCTCCATCATGGAATCACCGTATTCTCTTCTCTATAATGGAATCAGCGTTTTCTCTCCTCCATTATGGAATCACCGTATTCTCTTCTCCATTATGGAATCATCGTTTTCACTTCTCTATTATGGAATCACCGTTTTCTCTTCTCCATTATGGAATCACCGTTTTCTCTCCTCCATTATTAAACCACCGTATTCTCTTCTTCATTAAGGAATATCCGTTTTCACTTCTCTATTATGGAATCACCGTTTTCTGTTCTCCATTATGGAATCAACATTTCCTCTTCTCCATTATGGAATCACCGTTTTCTCTTCTTCTTTGTGGAATCACACTTATCTTTCTTTCATTATGAAATCAGACTTACCTCTCTTTCATTATGGAATCAGACTTACCTCTCTTTCATTATGGAATCAGAGTTACCCCTCTTTCATTATGGAATCAGAGTTACCCCTCTTTCATTATGAAATGACCGTATTCTCTCCTCCATTATGGAATCACCGTATTCTCTTCTCCATCATGGAATCACCGTATTCTCTTCTCCATCATGGAATCATCGTATTGTCTTCTCTATTATGGAATCACACTTATATCCTTTTCATCATGCAATCACACTTAACTCTCCTTCATTATGGAATCAGACTTATCTCACCTTCATTATGGAATGACCGTATTCCTTCTTCCATTTTGAAATGACCGTTTTCTCTCCTCCATTATGGAATCACCGTATTCTCTCTTCCATTTTGAAATGACCGTTTTCTCTCCTCCATTATGGAATCACCCTATTCTCTTCTCCATTATGGAATCACCGTTATCACTTCTCTATTATGGAATCACCGTTATCACTTCTCTATTATGGAATCACCGTTTTCTCTTCTCCTTTGTGGAATCACACTTATCTCTCTTTCATTATGGAATCATACTTACCTCTCTTTCATTATGGAATCAGACTTATCTCTCCTTCATTATGGAATCACCGTTTCCTCTCCCCCATTATGGAATCACCGTTTTCTCTCGTCCATTATGGAACCACCGTTTTCACTTCTCTATTATGGAATCACCGTTTTCTCTTCTCCATTATGGAATCACCGTTTCCTCGTCTTCAATATGGAATCACCATTTTGTATTCTCCATTATGGAATCACCGTTTTCTCTTCTCCTTATTTATGGAATCAGACTTATCTCTCCTTCATTAAGGAATGACCGTTTTCTCCCATCCATTATGGAATCACCGTATTCTCTTCTCCATTATGGAATCACCGTATTCTCTTCTCCATTATGGAATCACCGTTTTTTCTTCTTCATTATGGAATCACCGTTTCCTCTCGTCCATTATGGATTCACCATATTTTATTCTCCATCATGGAATCACCGTATTCTCTTCTCAATTATGGAATCACCGTTTTCACTTCTCTATTATGGAATCACCGTTTTCTGTTCTCCATTATGGAATCAACGTTTCCTCTTCTCCATTATATAATCACCGTTTTCCCTTCTTCTTTGTGGAATCACACTTATCTTTCTTTCATTATGAAATCAGACTTACCTCTCTTTCATTATGGAATCAGACTTACCTCTCTTTCATTATGGAATCAGACTTACCCCTCTTTCATTATGAAATGACCGTATTCTTTCCTCCATTATGGAATCACCGTATTCCCTTCTCCATTATGGAATCACCGTATTCTCTTCTCCATCATGGAATCACCGTATTGTCTTCTCTATTATGGAATCACACTTATATCCCCTTCATTATGGAATCATGCTTATCTCTCTTTCATTATCGAATGACCGTATTCTCTCCTCCATTATGGAATGACCGTTTTCTCTCGTCCATTATGGAACCACCGTTTTCACTTCTCTATTATGGAATCACCGTTTTCTCTTCTCCATTATGGAATCACCGTTTCCTCGTCTTCATTATGGAATCACCATTTTCTATTCTCCATTATGGAATCACCGTTTTCTCTTCTCCTTTGTGGAATCACACTTATCTCTCCTTAATTACGGAATCAGACTTATCTCTCCTTCATTATGGAATGACCGTTTTCTCCCGTCCATTATGGAATGACCGTTTTCTCCCATCCATTACGGAATCACCGTATTCTCTTCTCCATTATGGAATCGCCGTTTTTTCTTCTTCATTATGGAATCACCGTTTCCTCTCGTCCATTATGGAATCACCATATTTTATTCTCCATCATGGAATCACCGTATTCTCTTCTCTATAATGGAATCACCGTTTTCTCTCCTCCATTATTTAATCACCGTATTCTCTTCTCCATTATGGAATCATCGTTTTAACTTCTCTATTATGGAATCACCGTTTTCTCTTCTCCATTATGGAATCACCGTTTTTTCTTCTTCGTTATGGAATCACCGTTTTCTATTCTCCATTATGCAATCGCACTTACCTCTCTTTCATTATGGAATCACATTTATCTCTGCTTGATTATGGAATCAGACTTATCTCTCCTTCATTATGGAATGACCGTTTTCTCCCCTCCATTAAGGAATCACCGTATTCTCTTCTCCATTATGGAATCGCCGTTTTTTGTTCTTCATTATGGAATCACCGTTTTCTTTTCTCCATTATGCAATCGCACTTATCCCTCCTTCATTATGGAATCACCGTTTCCTCTCGTCTATTATGGAATCACCATATCTTCTTCTCCATCATGGAATCACCGTTTCCTCTCGTCGATTATGGAATCACCATATCTTCTTCTCCATCATGGAATCACCGTATTCTCTTCTCTATAATGGAATCACCGTTTTCTCTCCTCCATTATGGAATCACCGTATTCTCTTCTCCATTATGGTATCATCGTTTTCACTTCTCTATTATGGAATCACCGTTTTCTCTTCTCCATTATGGAATCACCGTTTTCACTTCTCTATTATGGAATCACCGTTTTCTGTTCTCCATTATGGAATCAACGTTTCCTCTTCTCCATTATATAATCACCGTTTTCCCTTCTTCTTTGTGGAATCACACTTATCTTTCTTTCATTATGAAATCAGACTTACCTCTCTTTCATTATGGAATCAGACTTACCTCTCTTTCATTATGGAATCAGACTTATCTCTCCTTCATTATGGAATGACCGTTATCTCCCGTCCATTATGGAATCACCGTATTCTCTTCTCGATTATGGAATCGCCGTTTTTTCTTCTTCATTATGGAATCACCGTTTTCTATTCTCCATTATGCAATCGCACTTATCTCTCCTTCATTATGGAATCACCGTTTCCTCTCGTGCATTATGGAATCACCATATTTTCTTCTCCATCATGGAATCATCGTATCCTCTCGTCCAGTATGGAATCACCATATTTTCTTCTCCATCATGGAATCACCGTATTCTCTTCTCTATAATGGAATCAACGTTTTCTCTCCCCCATTATGGAATCACCGTATTCTCTTCTCCATTATGGAATCATCGTATTAACTTCTCTATTATGGAATCACCGTTTTCTCTTCTCCATTATGGAATCACCGTTTTCTCTTCTTCATTATGGAATCACCGTTTTCTATTCTCCATTATGCAATCGCACTTACCTCTCTTTTATTATGGAATCACACTTATCTCTCCTTCATTATGGAATCAGACTTATCTCTCCTTCATTATGTAATGACCGTTTTCTCCCCTCCATTATGGAATCACCGTATTCTCTTCTCGATTATGGAATCGCCGTTTTTTCTTCTTCATTATGGAATCACCGTTTCCTCTCGTCCATTATGGAATCACCATATTTTCTTCTCCATCATGGAATCACCGTATTCTCTTCTCTATAATGGAATCACCGTATTCTCTTCTCTATAATGGAATCACCGTTTTCTCTCCTCCATTATGGAATCACCGTATTCTCTTCTCCATTATGGAATCATCGTTTTAACTTCTCTATTATGGAATCAACGTTTTCTCTTCTCCATTATGGAATCGCCGTTTTTTCTTCTTCATTATGGAATCACCGTTTTCTATTCTCCATTATGCAATCGCACTTACCTCTCTTTCATTATGGAATCACACTTATCTCTGCTTCATTATGGAATCAGACTTATCTCTCTTTCATTATGAATGATCGTATTCTCTCCTCCATTATGGAATGACCGTTTTCTCTCCTCCATTATGGAACCACCGTTTTCAATTCTCTATTATGGAATCGCCGTTTTCTCTTCTCCATTATGGAATCACCGTTTCCTCTTCTCCATTATGGAATCACCGTTTTCTCTTCTCCTTTGTGGAATCACACTTACCTCTCTTTCATTATGGAATCACACTTATCTCACCTTAATTATGGAATCAGACTTATCTCTCCTTCATTATGGAATGACCGTTTTCTCCCCTCCATTAAGGAATCACCGTATTCTCTTCTCTATAAAGAAATCACCGTTTTTTCTTCTCCATTATGGAATCGCCGTTTTTTCTTCTTCATTATGGAATCACCGTTTCCTCTCGTCCAGTATGGAATCACCATATTTTCTTCTCCATCATGGAATCACCGTATTCTCTTCTCCATTATGGAATCACCGTTTTCTCTTCTTCATTATGGAATCACCGTTTTCTATTCTCCATTATGCAATCGCACTTACCTCTCTTTCATTATGGAATCACACTTATCCCTCCTTCATTATGGAATCAGGCTTATCTCTCCTTCATTAAGGAATGACGGTTTTCTCCCCTCCATTATGGAATCACCGTATTCTCTTCTCGATTATGGAATCGCCGTTTTTTCTTCTTCATTATGGAATCACCGTTTTCTATTCTCCATTATGCAATCGCACTTATCTCTCCTTCATTATGGAATCACCGTTTCCTCTCGTCCATTATGGAATCACCATATTTTCTTCTCCATCATGGAATCACCGTATTCTCTTCTCTATAATGGAATCAGCGTTTTCTCTCCTCCATTATGGAATCACCGTATTCTCTTCTCCATTATGGAATCATCGTTTTCACTTCTCTATTATGGAATCACCGTTTTCTCTTCTCCATTATGGAATCACCGTTTTCTCTCCTCCATTATTAAACCACCGTATTCTCTTCTTCATTAAGGAATATCCGTTTTCACTTCTCTATTATGGAATCACCGTTTTCTGTTCTCCATTATGGAATCAACATTTCCTCTTCTCCATTATGGAATCACCGTTTTCTCTTCTTCTTTGTGGAATCACACTTATCTTTCTTTCATTATGAAATCAGACTTACCTCTCTTTCATTATGGAATCAGACTTACCTCTCTTTCATTATGGAATCAGAGTTACCCCTCTTTCATTATGGAATCAGAGTTACCCCTCTTTCATTATGAAATGACCGTATTCTCTCCTCCATTATGGAATCACCGTATTCTCTTCTCCATCATGGAATCACCGTATTCTCTTCTCCATCATGGAATCATCGTATTGTCTTCTCTATTATGGAATCACACTTATATCCTTTTCATCATGCAATCACACTTAACTCTCCTTCATTATGGAATCAGACTTATCTCACCTTCATTATGGAATGACCGTATTCCTTCTTCCATTTTGAAATGACCGTTTTCTCTCCTCCATTATGGAATCACCGTATTCTCTCTTCCATTTTGAAATGACCGTTTTCTCTCCTCCATTATGGAATCACCCTATTCTCTTCTCCATTATGGAATCACCGTTATCACTTCTCTATTATGGAATCACCGTTATCACTTCTCTATTATGGAATCACCGTTTTCTCTTCTCCTTTGTGGAATCACACTTATCTCTCTTTCATTATGGAATCATACTTACCTCTCTTTCATTATGGAATCAGACTTATCTCTCCTTCATTATGGAATCACCGTTTCCTCTCCCCCATTATGGAATCACCGTATTCTCTTCTCCATCATGGAATTACCGTATTGTCTTCTCTAATATGGAATCACACTTATATTCCCTTCATTATGGAATCACACTTATCTCTCTTTCATTATGGAATGACCGTATTCTCTCCTCCATTATGGAATAACCGTTTTCTCTCGTCCATTATGGAACCACCGTTTTCACTTCTCTATTATGGAATCACCGTTTTCTCTTCTCCATTATGGAATCACCGTTTCCTCGTCTTCAATATGGAATCACCATTTTCTATTCTCCATTATGGAATCACCGTTTTCTCTTCTCCTTAATTATGGAATCAGACTTATCTCTCCTTCATTAAGGAATGACCGTTTTCTCCCATCCATTATGGAATCACCGTATTCTCTTCTCTATAATGGAATCACCGTTTTTTCTTCTTCATTATGGAATCACCGTTTCCTCTCGTCCATTATGGAATCACCATATTTTATTCTCCATCATGGAATCACCGTATTCTCTTCTCTATAATGGAATCACCGTATTCTCTTCTCTATAATGGAATCACCGTTTTCTCTTCTCCATTATGGAATCACCGTTTTCTCTTCTTCATTATGGAATCACCGTTTTCTATTCTCCATTATGCAATCGCACTTACCTCTCTTTCATTATGGAATCACACTTATCTCTCCTTCATTATGGAATCAGGCTTATCTCTCCTTCATTATGGAATGACGGTTTTCTCCCCTCCATTATGGAATCACCGTATTCTCTTCTCGATTATGGAATCGCCGTTTTTTCTTCTTCATTATGGAATCACCGTTTTCTATTCTCCATTATGCAATCGCACTTATCTCTCCTTCATTATGGAATCACCGTTTCCTCTCGTCCATTATGGAATCACCATATTTTCTTCTCCATCATGGAATCACCGTATTCTCTTCTCTATAATGGAATCAGCGTTTTCTCTCCTCCATTATGGAATCACCGTATTCTCTTCTCCATTATGGAATCATCGTTTTCACTTCTCTATTATGGAATCACCGTTTTCTCTTCTCCATTATGGAATCACCGTTTTCTCTCCTCCATTATTAAACCACCGTATTCTCTTCTTCATTATGGAATATCCGTTTTCACTTCTCTATTATGGAATCACCGTTTTCTGTTCTCCATTATGGAATCAACATTTCCTCTTCTCCATTATGGAATCACCGTTTTCTCTTCTTCTTTGTGGAATCACACTTATCATTCTTTCATTATGAAATCAGACTTACCTCTCTTTCATTATGGAATCAGACTTACCTCTCTTTCATTATGGAATCAGAGTTACCCCTCTTTCATTATGGAATCAGAGTTACCCCTCTTTCATTATGAAATGACCGTATTCTCTCCTCCATTATGGAATCACCGTATTCTCTTCTACATCATGGAATCACCGTATTCTCTTCTCCATCATGGAATCATCGTATTGTCTTCTCTATTATGGAATCACACTTATATCCTTTTCATCATGCAATCACACTTAACTCTCCTTCATTATGGAATCAGACTTATCTCACCTTCATTATGGAATGACCGTATTCCTTCTTCCATTTTGAAATGACCGTTTTCTCTCCTCCATTATGGAATCACCGTATTCTCTCTTCCATTTTGAAATGACCGTTTTCTCTCCTCCATTATGGAATCACCCTATTCTCTTCTCCATTATGGAATCACCGTTATCACTTCTCTATTATGGAATCACCGTTTTCAATTCTCCTTTGTGGAATCACACTTATCTCTCTTTCATTATGGAATCATACTTACCTCTCTTTCATTATGGAATCAGACTTATCTCTCCTTCATTATGGAATCACCGTTTCCTCTCCCCCATTATGGAATCACCGTATTCTCTTCTCCATCATGGAATTACCGTATTGTCTTCTCTAATATGGAATCACACTTATATTCCCTTCATTATGGAATCACACTTATCTCTCTTTCATTATGGAATGACCGTATTCTCTCCTCCATTATGGAATAACCGTTTTCTCTCGTCCATTATGGAACCACCGTTTTCACTTCTCTATTATGGAATCACCGTTTTCTCTTCTCCATTATGGAATCACCGTTTCCTCGTCTTCAATATGGAATCACCATTTTCTATTCTCCATTATGGAATCACCGTTTTCTCTTCTCCTTAATTATGGAATCAGACTTATCTCTCCTTCATTAAGGAATGACCGTTTTCTCCCATCCATTATGGAATCACCGTATTCTCTTCTCCATTATGGAATCACCGTTTTTTCTTCTTCATTATGGAATCACCGTTTCCTCTCGTCCATTATGGAATCACCATATTTTATTCTCCATCATGGAATCACCGTATTCTCTTCTCTATAATGGAATCACCGTATTCTCTTCTCTATAATGGAATCACCGTATTCTCTTCTCTATAATGGAATCACCGTATTCTCTTCTCTATAATGGAATCACCGTTTTCTCTTCTCCATTATGGAATCACCGTTTTCTCTTCTTCATTATGGAATCACCGTTTTCTATTCTCCATTATGCAATCGCACTTACCTCTCTTTCATTATGGAATCACACTTATCTCTCCTTCATTATGGAATCAGGCTTATCTCTCCTTCATTATGGAATGACGGTTTTCTGCCCTCCATTATGGAATCACCGTATTCTCTTCTCGATTATGGAATCGCCGTTTTTTCTTCTTCATTATGGAATCACCGTTTTCTATTCTCCATTATGCAATCGCACTTATCTCTCCTTCATTATGGAATCACCGTTTCCTCTCGTCCATTATGGAATCACCATATTTTCTTCTCCATCATGGAATCACCGTATTCTCTTCTCTATAATGGAATCAGCGTTTTCTCTCCTCCATTATGGAATCACCGTATTCTCTTCTCCATTATGGAATCATCGTTTTCACTTCTCTATTATGGAATCACCGTTTTCTCTTCTCCATTATGGAATCACCGTTTTCTCTCCTCCATTATGAAACCACCGTATTCTCTTCTTCATTATGGAATATCCGTTTTCACTTCTCTATTATGGAATCACCGTTTTCTGTTCTCCATTATGGAATCAACATTTCCTCTTCTCCATTATGGAATCACCGTTTTCTCTTCTTCTTTGTGGAATCACACTTATCTTTCTTTCATTATGAAATCAGACTTACCTCTCTTTCATTATGGAATCAGACTTACCTCTCTTTCATTATGGAATCAGAGTTACCCCTCTTTCATTATGGAATCAGAGTTACCCCTCTTTCATTATGAAATGACCGTATTCTCTCCTCCATTATGGAATCACCGTATTCTCTTCTCCATCATGGAATCACCGTATTCTCTTCTCCATCATGGAATCATCGTATTGTCTTCTCTATTATGGAATCACACTTATATCCTTTTCATCATGCAATCACACTTAACTCTCCTTCATTATGGAATCAGACTTATCTCACCTTCATTATGGAATGACCGTATTCCCTCTTCCATTTTGAAATGACCGATTTCTCTCCTCCATTATGGAATCACCGTATTCTCTCTTCCATTTTGAAATGACCGTTTTCTCTCCTCCATTATGGAATCACCCTATTCTCTTCTCCATTATGGAATCACCGTTATCACTTCTCTATTATGGAATCACCGTTTTCTCTTCTCCTTTGTGGAATCACACTTATCTCTCTTTCATTATGGAATCATACTTACCTCTCTTTCATTATGGAATCAGACTTATCTCTCCTTCATTATGGAATCACCGTTTCCTCTCCCCCATTATGGAATCACCGTATTCTCTTCTCCATCATGGAATTACCGTATTGTCTTCTCTAATATGGAATCACACTTATATTCCCTTCATTATGGAATCACACTTATCTCTCTTTCATTATGGAATGACCGTATTCTCTCCTCCATTATGGAATAACCGTTTTCTCTCGTCCATTATGGAACCACCGTTTTCACTTCTCTATTATGGAATCACCGTTTTCTCTTCTCCATTATGGAATCACCGTTTCCTCGTCTGCAATATGGAATCACCATTTTGTATTCTCCATTATGGAATCACCGTTTTCTCTTCTCCTTATTTATGGAATCAGACTTATCTCTCCTTCATTAAGGAATGACCGTTTTCTCCCATCCATTATGGAATCACCGTATTCTCTTCTCCATTATGGAATCACCGTATTCTCTTCTCCATTATGGAATCACCGTTTTTTCTTCTTCATTATGGAATCACCGTTTCCTCTCGTCCATTATGGATTCACCATATTTTATTCTCCATCATGGAATCACCGCATTCTCTTCTCTATAATGGAATCACCGTATTCTCTTCTCTATAATGGAATCACCGTATTCTCTTCTCTATAATGGAATCACCGTTTTCTCTCCTCCATTATGGAATCACCGTATTCTCTTCTCCATTATGGAATCATCGTTTTAACTTCTCTATTATGGAATCAACGTTTTCTCTTTTCCATTATGGAATCACCGTTTTCTCTTCTTCATTATGAAATCACCGTTTTCTATTCTCCATTATGCAATCGCACTTACCTCTCTTTCATTATGGAATCACACTTATCTCTCCTTCATTATGGAATCAGACTTATCTCTCCTTCATTATGTAATGACCGTTTTCTCCCCTCCATTATGGAATCACCGTATTCTCTTCTTCATTATGGAATCACCGTTTTCTATTCTGCATTATGCAATCGCACTTATCTCTCCTTCATTATGGAATCACCGTTTCCTCTCGTGCATTATGGAATCACCATATTTTCTTCTCCATCATGGAATCATCGTATCCTCTCGTCCATTATGGAATCACCATATTTTCTTCTCCATCATGGAATCACCGTATTCTCTTCTCTATAATGGAATCAGCGTTTTCTCTCCTCCATTATGGAATCACCGTATTCTCCTCTCTATTATGGAATCATCGTTTTCACTTCTCTATTATGGAATCACCGTTTTCTCTTCTCCATTATGGAATCACCGTTTTCTTTCCTCCATTATGAAACCACCGTATTCTCTTCTTCATTATGGAATCACCGTTTTCTGTTCTCCATTATGGAATCAACATTTCCTCTTCTCCATTATGGAATCACCGTTTTCTCTTCTTCTTTGTGGAATCACACTTATCTTTCTTTCATTATGAAATCAGACTTACCTCTCTTTCATTATGGAATCAGACTTACCTCTCTTTCATTATGGAATCAGAGTTACCCCTCTTTCATTATGGAATCAGAGTTACCCCTCTTTCATTATGAAATGACCGTATTCTCTCCTCCATTATGGAATCACCGTATTCTCTTCTCCATCATGGAATCATCGTATTGTCTTCTCTATTATGGAATCACACTTATATCCCCTTCATCATGCAATCACACTTAACTCTCCTTCATTATGGAATCAGACTTATCTCACCTTCATTATGGAATGACCGTATTCCCTCTTCCATTTTGAAATGACCGTTTTCTCTCCTCCATTATGGAATCACCGTATTCTCTCTTCCATTTTGAAATGACCGTTTTCTCTCCTCCATTATGGAATCACCCTATTCTCTTCTCCATTATGGAATCACCGTTATCACTTCTCTATTAAGGAATCACCGTTTTCTCTTCTCCTTTGTGGAATCACACTTATCTCTCTTTCATTATGGAATCAGACTTATCTCTCCTTCATTATGGAATCACCGTTTCCTCTCCCCCATTATGGAATAACCGTATTCTCTTCTCCATCATGGAATTACCGTATTGTCTTCTCTAATATGGAATCACACTTATATTCCCTTCATTATGGAATCACACTTATCTCTCTTTCATTATGGAATGACCGTATTCTCTCCTCCATTATGGAATAACCGTTTTCTCTCGTCCATTATGGAACCACCGTTTTCACTTCTCTATTATGGAATCACCGTTTTCTCTTCGCCATTATGGAATCACCGTTTCCTCGTCTTCAATATGGAATCACCATTTTCTATTCTCCATTATGGAATCACCGTTTTCTCTTCTCCTTAATTATGGAATCAGACTTATCTCTCCTTCATTAAGGAATGACCGTTTTCTCCCATCCATTATGGAATCACCGTATTCTCTTCTCCATTACGGAATCGCCGGTTTTTCTTCTTCATTATGGAATCACCGTTTCCTCTCGTCCATTATGGAATCACCATATTTTATTCTCCATCATGGAACCACCGTATTCTCTACTCTATAATGGAATCACCGTATTCTCTTCTCTATAATGGAATCACCGTTTTCTCTCCTCCATTATGGAATCACCGTATTCTCTTCTCCATTATGGAATCATCGTTTTAACTTCTCTATTATGGAATCAACGTTTTCTCTTCTCCATTATGGAATCGCCGTTTTTTCTTCTTCATTATGGAATCACCGTTTTCTATTCTCCATTATGCAATCGCACTTACCTCTCTTTCATTATGGAATCACACTTATCTCTGCTTCATTATGGAATCAGACTTATCTCTCTTTCATTATGAATGATCGTATTCTCTCCTCCATTATGGAATGACCGTTTTCTCTCCTCCATTATGGAACCACCGTTTTCAATTCTCTATTATGGAATCACCGTTTTCTCTTCTCCATTATGGAATCACCGTTTCCTCTTCTCCATTATGGAATCACCGTTTTCTCTTCTCCTTTGTGGAATCACACTTACCTCTCTTTCATTATGGAATCACACTTATCTCTCCTTCATTATGGAATCACCGTTTTCTCTTCTACTTTGTGGAATCACACTTATCTCTCTTTCATTATGGAATCACACTTATCTCACCTTAATTATGGAATCAGACTTATCTCTCCTTCATTATGGAATGACCCTTTTCTCCCCTCCATTATTGAATCACCGTATTCTCTTCTCTATAAAGGAATCACCGTTTTTTCTTCTCCATTATGGAATCGCCGTTTTTTCTTCTTCATTATGGAATCACCGTTTCCTCTCGTCCAGTATGGAATCACCATATTTTCTTCTCCATCATGGAATCACCGTATTCTCTTCTCTATAATGGAATAATCGTATTAACTTCTCTATTATGGAATCACCGTTTTCTCTTCTCCATTATGGAATCACCGTTTTCTCTTCTCCATTATGGAATCACCGTTTTCTCTTCTTCATTATGGAATCACCGTTTTCTATTCTCCATTATGCAATCGCACTTACCTCTCTTTCATTATGGAATCACACTTATCTCTCCTTCATTATGGAATGACGGTTTTCTCCCCTCCATTATGGAATCACCGTATTCTCTTCTCGATTATGGAATCGCCGTTTTTTCTTCTTCATTATGGAATCACCGTTTTCTATTCTCCATTATGCAATCGCACTTATCTCTCCTTCATTATGGAATCACCGTTTCCCCTCGTCGATTATGGAATCACCATATTTTCTTCTCCATCATGGAATCATCGTATCCTCTCGTCCATTATGGAATCACCATATTTTCTTCTCCATCATGGATTCACCGTATTCTCTTCTCTATAATGGAATCAGCGTTTTCTCTCCTCCGTTATGGAATCACCGTATTCTCTTCTCCATTATGGAATCATCGTTTTCACTTCTCTATTATGGAATCACCGTTTTCTCTCCTCCATTATGAAACCACCGTATTCTCTTCTTCATTATGGAATATCCGTTTTCACTTCTCTATTATGGAATCACCGTTTTCTGTTCTCCATTATGGAATCAACATTTCCTCTTCTCCATTATGGAATCACCGTTTTCTCTTCTTCTTTGTGGAATCACACTTATCTTTCTTTCATTATGAAATCAGACTTACCTCTCTTTCATTATGGAATCAGACTTACCTCTCTTTCATTATGGAATCAGAGTTACCCCTCTTTCATTATGGAATCAGAGTTACCCCTCTTTCATTATGAAATGACCGTATTCTCTCCTCCATTATGGAATCACCGTATTCTCTTCTCCATCATGGAATCATCGTATTGTCTTCTCTATTATGGAATCACACTTATATCCCCTTCATCATGCAATCACACTTAACTCTCCTTCATTATGGAATCAGACTTATCTCACCTTCATTATGGAATGACCGTATTCCCTCTTCCATTTTGAAATGACCGTTTTCTCTCCTCCATTATGGAATCACCGTATTCTCTCTTCCATTTTGAAATGACCGTTTTCTCTCCTCCATTATGGAATCACCCTATTCTCTTCTCCATTATGGAATCACCGTTATCACTTCTCTATTATGGAATAACCGTTTTCTCTTCTCCTTTGTGGAATCACACTTATCTCTCTTTCATTATGGAATCATACTTACCTCTCTTTCATTATGGAATCAGACTTATCTCTCCTTCATTATGGAATCACCGTTTCCTCTCCCCCATTATGGAATCACCGTATTCTCTTCTCCATCATGGAATTACCGTATTGTCTTCTCTAATATGGAATCACACTTATATTCCCTTCATTATGGAATCACACTTATCTCTCTTTCATTATGGAATGACCGTATTCTCTCCTCCATTATGGAATAACCGTTTTCTCTCGTCCATTATGGAACCACCGTTTTCTCTTCTCCATTATGGAATCACCGTTTTCTCTTCTCCATTATGGAATCACCGTTTTCTCTTCTTCATTATGGAATCACCGTTTTCTATTCTCCATTATGCAATCGCACTTACCTCTCTTTCATTATGGAATCAGACTTATCTCTCCTTCATTATGGAATGACGGTTTTCTCCCCTCCATTATGGAATCACCGTATTCTCTTCTCGATTATGGAATCGCCGTTTTTTCTTCTTCATTATGGAATCACCGTTTTCTATTCTCCATTATGCAATCGCACTTATCTCTCCTTCATTATGGAATCACCGTTTCCTCTCGTCGATTATGGAATCACCATATTTTCTTCTCCATCATGGAATCATCGTATCCTCTCGTCCATTATGGAATCACCATATTTTCTTCTCCATCATGGATTCACCGTATTCTGTTCTCCATTATGGAATCATCGTTTTCACTTCTCTATTATGGAATCACCGTTTTCTCTTCTCCATTATGGAATCACCGTTTTCTCTCCTCCATTATGAAACCACCGTATTCTCTTCTTCATTATGGAATATCCGTTTTCACTTCTCTATTATGGAATCACCGTTTTCTGTTCTCCATTATGGAATCAACATTTCCTCTTCTCCATTATGGAATCACCGTTTTCTCTTCTTCTTTGTGGAATCACACTTATCTTTCTTTCATTATGAAATCAGACTTACCTCTCTTTCATTATGGAATCAGACTTACCTCTCTTTCATTATGGAATCAGAGTTACCCCTCTTTCATTATGGAATCAGAGTTACCCCTCTTTCATTATGAAATGACCGTATTCTCTCCTCCATTATGGAATCACCGTATTCTCTTCTCCATCATGGAATCATCGTATTGTCTTCTCTATTATGGAATCACACTTATATCCTTTTCATCATGCAATCACACTTAACTCTCCTTCATTATGGAATCAGACTTATCTCACCTTCATTATGGAATGACCGTATTCCCTCTTCCATTTTGAAATGACCGTTTTCTCTCCTCCATTATGGAATCACCGTATTCTCTCTTCCATTTTGAAATGACCGTTTTCTCTCCTCCATTATGGAATCACCATATTCTCTTCTCCATTATGGAATCACCGTTATCACTTCTCTATTATGGAATCACCGTTTTCTCTTCTCCTTTGTGGAATCACACTTATCTCTCTTTCATTATGGAATCATACTTACCTCTCTTTCATTATGGAATCAGACTTATCTCTCCTTCATTATGGAATCACCGTTTCCTCTCCCCCATTATGGAATCACCGTATTCTCTTCTCCATCATGGAATTACCGTATTGTCTTCTCTAATATGGAATCACACTTATATTCCCTTCATTATGGAATCACACTTATCTCTCTTTCATTATGGAATGACCGTATTCTCTCCTCCATTATGGAATAACCGTTTTCTCTCGTCCATTATGGAACCACCGTTTTCTCTTCTCCATTATGGAATCACCGTTTTCTCTTCTCCATTATGGAATCACCGTTTTCTCTTCTTCATTATGGAATCACCGTTTTCTATTCTCCATTATGCAATCGCACTTACCTCTCTTTCATTATGGAATCAGACTTATCTCTCCTTCATTATGGAATGACGGTTTTCTCCCCTCCATTATGGAATCACCGTATTCTCTTCTCGATTATGGAATCGCCGTTTTTTCTTCTTCATTATGGAATCACCGTTTTCTATTCTCCATTATGCAATCGCACTTATCTCTCCTTCATTATGGAATCACCGTTTCCTCTCGTCGATTATGGAATCACCATATTTTCTTCTCCATCATGGAATCATCGTATCCTCTCGTCCATTATGGAATCACCATATTTTCTTCTCCATCATGGATTCACCGTATTCTCTTCTCCATTATGGAATCATCGTTTTCACTTCTCTATTATGGAATCACCGTTTTCTCTTCTCCATTATGGAATCACCGTTTTCTCTCCTCCATTATGAAACCACCGTATTCTCTTCTTCATTATGGAATAACCGTTTTCTCTCGTCCATTATGGAACCACCGTTTTCACTTCTCTATTATGGAATCACCGTTTTCTCTTCGCCATTATGGAATCACCGTTTCCTCGTCTTCAATAAGGAATCACCATTTTCTATTCTCCATTATGGAATCACCATTTTCTCTTCTCCTTAATTATGGAATCAGACTTATCTCTCCTTCATTAAGGAATGACCGTTTTCTCCCATCCATTATGGAATCACCGTTTTTTCTTCTTCATTATGGAATCACCGTTTCCTCTCGTCCATTATGGAATCACCATATTTTATTCTCCATCATGGAACCACCGTATTCTCTTCTCTATAATGGAATCACCGTATTCTCTTCTCTATAATGGAATCACCGTTTTCTCTCCTCCATTATGGAATCACCGTATTCTCTTCTCCATTATGGAATCATCGTTTTAACTTCTCTATTATGGAATCAACGTTTTCTCTTCTCCATTATGGAATCGCCGTTTTTTCTTCTTCATTATGGAATCACCGTTTTCTATTCTCCGTTATGCAATCGCACTTACCTCTCTTTCATTATGGAATCACACTTATCTCTGCTTCATTATGGAATCAGACTTATCTCTCTTTCATTATGAATGATCGTATTCTCTCCTCCATTATGGAATGACCGTTTTCTCTCCTCCATTATGGAACCACCGTTTTCAATTCTCTATTATGGAATCACCGTTTTCTCTTCTCCATTATGGAATCACCGTTTCCTCTTCTCCATTATGGAATCACCGTTTTCTCTTCTCCTTTGTGGAATCACACTTACCTCTCTTTCATTATGGAATCACACTTATCTCTCCTTCATTATGGAATCACCGTTTTCTCTTCTACTTTGTGGAATCACACTTATCTCTCTTTCATTATGGAATCACACTTATCTCACCTTAATTATGGAATCAGACTTATCTCTCCTTCATTATGGAATGACCGTTTTCTCCCCTCCATTATGGAATCACCGTATTCTCTTCTCTATAAAGGAATCACCGTTTTTTCTTCTCCATTATGGAATCGCCGTTTTTTCTTCTTCATTATGGAATCACCGTTTCCTCTCGTCCAGTATGGAATCACCATATTTTCTTCTCCATCATGGAATCACCGTATTCTCTTCTCTATAATGGAATCATCGTATTAACTTCTCTATTATGGAATGACCGTTTTCTCTTCTCCATTATGGAATCACCGTTTTCTCTTCTCCATTATGGAATCACCGTTTTCTCTTCTTCATTATGGAATCACCGTTTTCTATTCTCCATTATGCAATCGCACTTACCTCTCTTTCATTATGGAATCACACTTATCTCTCCTTCATTATGGAATCAGACTTATCTCTCCTTCATTATGGAATGACGGTTTTCTCCCCTCCATTATGGAATCACCGTATTCTCTTCTCGATTATGGAATCGCCGTTTTTTCTTCTTCATTATGGAATCACCGTTTTCTATTCTCCATTAAGCAATCGCACTTATCTCTCCTTCATTATGGAATCACCGTTTCCTCTCGTCCATTATGGAATCACCATATTTTCTTCTCCATCATGGAATCATCGTATCCTCTCGTCCCTTATGGAATCACCATATGTTCTTCTCCATCATGGAATCACCGTATTCTCTTCTCTATAATGGAATCAGCGTTTTCTCTCCTCCATTATGGAATCACCGTATTCTCTTCTCCATTATGGAATCATCGTTTTCACTTCTCTATTATGGAATCACCGTTTTCTCTTCTCCATTATGGAATCACCGTTTTCTCTCCTCCATTATGAAACCACCGTATTCTCTTCTTCATTATGGAATATCCGTTTTCACTTCTCTATTATAGAATCACCGTTTTCTGTTCTCCATTATGGAATCAACATTTCCTCTTCTCCATTATGGAATCACCGTTTTCTCTTCTTCTTTGTGGAATCACACTTATCTTTCTTTCATTATGAAATCAGACTTACCTCTCTTTCATTATGGAATCAGAGTTACCCCTCTTTCATTATGGAATCAGAGTTACCCCTCTTTCATTATGAAATGACCGTTTTCTCCCCTCCATTAAGGAATCACCGTATTCTCTTCTCCATTATGGAATCGTCGTTTTTTGTTCTTCATTATGGAATCACCGTTTTCTTTTCTCCATTATGCAATCGCACTTATCCCTCCTTCATTATGGAATCACCGTTTCCTCTCGTCTATTATGGAATCACCATATCTTCTTCTCCATCATGGAATCACCGTTTCCTCTCGTCGATTATGGAATCACCATATCTTCTTCTCCATCATGGAATCACCGTATTCTCTTCTCTATAATGGAATCACCGTTTTCTCTCCTCCATTATGGAATCACCGTATTATCTTCTCCATTATGGTATCATCGTTTTCACTTCTCTATTATGGAATCACCGTTTTCTCTTCTCCATTATGGAATCACCGTTTTCACTTCTCTATTATGGAATCACCGTTTTCTGTTCTCCATTATGGAATCAACGTTTCCTCTTCTCCATTATATAATCACCGTTTTCCCTTCTTCTTTGTGGAATCACACTTATCTTTCTTTCATTATGAAATCAGACTTACCTCTCTTTCATTATGGAATCAGACTTACCTCTCTTTCATTATGAAATGACCGTATTCTTTCCTCCATTATGAAATGACCGTATTCTTTCCTCCATTATGGAATCACCGTATTCCCTTCTCCATTATGGAATCACCGTATTCTCTTCTCCATCATGGAATCACCGTATTGTCTTCTCTATTATGGAATCACACTTATATCCCCTTCATTATGGAATCACACTTAACTCTCCTTCATTATGGAATCAGACTTATCTCACCTTCATTATGGAATGACCGTATTCTCTCTTCCATTATGAAATGACCGTTTTCTCTCCTCCATTATGGAATCACCGTTATCACTTCTCTATTATGGAATCACCGTTTTCTCTTCTCCATTATGGAATCAGACTTACCCCTCTTTCATTATGAAATGACCGTATTCTTTCCTCCATTATGGAATCACCGTATTCCCTTCTCCATTATGGAATCATCGTATTCTCTTCTCCAGCATGGAATCACCGTATTGTCTTCTCTATTATGGAATCACACTTATATCCCCTTCATTATGGAATCACACTTAACTCTCCTTCATTATGGAATCAGACTTATCTCACCTTCATTATGGAATGACCGTATTCTCTCTTCCATTATGAAATGACCGTTTTCTCTCCTCTATTATGGAATCACCGTTATCACTTCTCTATTATGGAATCACCGTTTTCTCTTCTCCATTATGGAATCACCGTATCCTCTTCTTTATTATGGAATCACCATTTTCTATTCTCCATTATGGAATCACCGTTTTCTCTTCTCCTTTGTGGAATCACACTTATCTCTCTTTCATTATGGAATCAGACTTTCTTCTCTTTCATTATGGAATCAGACTTATCTCTCCTTCATTATGGAATCACCGTTTCCTCTCCCCCATTATGGAATCACCGTATTCTCTTCTCCATCATGGAATTACCGTATTGTATTCTCTATTATGGAATCACACTTATATCCCCTTCATTATGGAATCACACTTATCTCTCTTTCATTATGGAATGACCGTATTCTCTCCTCCATTATGGAATGACCGTTTTCTCTCGTCCATTATGGAATCACCGTATTCGCTTCTCAATTATGGAATCAACGTTTTCTCATCTCTATTAGGGAATCACCGTTTTCTCTTCTTCATTATGGAATCACGGTTTTCAATTCTCCATTATGGAATCCCCGTTTTCTCTTCTCTATTATGGAAGAACACTTATCTCTCCTTCATTATGGAATCACCGTTTTCTATTCTCCATTATGGAATCACCGTTTTCTCTTCTCCTTTGTGGAATCACACTTATCTCTCCTTAATTATGGAATCAGACTTATCTCTCCTTCATTATGGAATCACCGTATTCTCTTCTCCATTAAGGAATCGCCGTTTTTTCTTCTTCATTATGGAATCACCGTTTCCTCTCGTCCATTATGGAATCACCATATTTTATTCTCCATCATGGAATCACCGTATTCTCTTCTCTATAATGGAATCACCGTTTTCTCTACTCCATATATTTAATCACCGTATTCTCTTCTCCATTATGGAATCATCGTTTTAACTTCTCTATTATGGAATCACCGTTTTCTCTTCTCCATTATGGAATCACCGTTTTTTCTTCTTCGTTATGGAATCACCGTTTTCTATTATCCATTATGCAATCGCACTTACCTCTCTTTCATTATGGAATCACACTTATCTCTGCTTCATTATGGAATCAGACTTATCTCTCTTTCATTATGGAATGACCGTATTCTCTCCTCCATTATGGAATGACCGTTTTCTCTCCTCCATTATGGAACCACCGTTTTCACTTCTCTATTATGGAATCACCGTTTTCTTTTCTCCATTATGGAATCACCGTTTCCTCTTCTCCATTATGGAATCACCGTATTCTCTTCTCCATTATGGAATCGCCGTTTTTTGTTCTTCATTATGGAATCACCGTTTTCTATTCTCCATTATGCAATCGCACTTATCTCTCCTTCATTATGGAATCACCATATCTTCTTCTCCATCATGGAATCACCGTTTCCTCTCGTCGATTATGGAATCACCATATCTTCTTCTCCATCATGGAATCACCGTATTCTCTTCTCTATAATGGAATCACCGTTTTCTCTCCTCCATTATGGAATCACCGTATTCTCTTCTCCATTATGGTATCATCGTTTTCACTTCTCTATTATGGAATCACCGTTTTCTCTTCTCCATTATGGAATCACCGTTTTCACTTCTCTATTATGGAATCACCGTTTTCTGTTCTCCATTATGGAATCAACGTTTCCTCTTCTCCATTATGGAATCACCGTTTTCTCTTTTTCTTTGTGGAATCACACTTATCTTTCTTTCATTATGAAATCAGACGTACCTCTCTTTCATTATGGAATCAGACTTACCTCTCTTTCATTATGGAATCAGACTTACCCCTCTTTCATTATGAAATGACCGTATTCTCTCCTCCATTATGGAATCACCGTATTCTCTTCTCCATCATGGAATCACCGTATTGTCTTCTCTATTATGGAATCACACTTATATCCCCTTCATTATGGAATCACACTTAACTCTCCTTCATTATGGAATCAGACTTATCTCACCTTCATTATGGAATGACCGTATTCTCTCTTCCATTATGAAATGACCGTTTTCTCTCCTCCATTATCGAATCACCGTATCCTCTTCTTTATTATGGAATCACCATTTTCTATTCTCCATTATGGAATCACCGTTTTCTCTTCTCCTTTGTGGAATCACACTTATCTCTCTCTCATTATGGAATCAGACTTACCTCTCTTTCATTATGGAATCAGACTTATCTCTCCTTCATTATGGAATCACCGTTTTCTCTCCCCCATTATGAAATCACCGTATTCTCTTCTCCATCATGGAATTACCGTATTGTCTTCTCTATTATGGAATCACACTTATATCCCCTTCATTATGAAATCACACTTATCTCTCTTTCATTATGGAATGACCGTATTCTCCCCTGCATTATGGAATCACCGTATTCTCTTCTCCATTATGGAATCGCCGTTTTTTCTTCTTCATTATGGAATCACCGTTTCCTCTCGTCCAGTATGGAATCACCATATTTTCTTCTCCATCATGGAATCACCGTATTCTCTTCTCTATAATGGAATCACCGTTTTCTCTCCTCCATTATGGAATCATCGTTTTCTCTTCTCCATTATGGAATCACCGTTTTCTCTTCTCCATTATGGAATCACCGTTTTCTCTTCTTCATTATGGAATCACCGTTTTCTATTCTCCATTATGCAATCGCACTTACCTCTCTTTCATTATGGAATCACACTTATCTCTCCTTCATTATGGAATCAGACTTATCTCTCCTTCATTATGGAATGACCGTTTTCTCCCCTCCATTATGGAATCACCGTTTCCTCTCGTCCATTATGGAATCACCATATTCTCTTCTCTATAATGGAATCACCGTTTTCTCTCCTCCATTATGGAATCACCGTATTCTCTTCTCCATTATGGTATCATCGTTTTCACTTCTCTATTATGGAATCACCGTTTTCTCTTCTCCATTATGGAATCACCGTTTTCACTTCTCTATTATGGAATCACCGTTTTCTGTTCTCCATTATGGAATCAACGTTTCCTCTTCTCCATTATGGAATCACCGTTTTCTCTTTTTCTTTGTGGAATCACACTTATCTTTCTTTCATTATGAAATCAGACTTACCTCTCTTTCATTATGGAATCAGACTTACCTCTCTTTCATTATGGAATCAGACTTACCCCTCTTTCATTATGAAATGACCTTATTCTCTCCTCCATTATGAAATCACCGTATTCTCTTCTCCATTATGGAATCACCGTATTCTCTTCTCCATCATGGAATCACCGTATTGTCTTCTCTATTATGGAATCACACTTATATCCCCTTCATTATGGAATCACACTTAACTCTCCTTCATTATGGAATCAAACTTATCTCACCTTCATTATGGAATGACCGTATTCTCTCTTCCATTATGAAATGACCGTTTTCTCTCCTCCATTATCGAATCACCGTATCCTCTTCTTTATTATGGAATCACCATTTTCTATTCTCCATTATGGAATCACCGTTTTCTCTTCTCCTTTGTGGAATCACACTTATCTCTCTTTCATTATGGAATCAGACTTACCTCTCTTTCATTATGGAATCAGACTTATCTCTCCTTCATTATGGAATCACCGTTTTCTCTCCCCAATTATGAAATCACCGTATTCTCTTCTCCATCATGGAATTACCGTATTGTCTTCTCTATTATGGAATCACACTTATATCCCCTTCATTATGACATCACACTTATCTCTCTTTCATTATGGAATGACCGTATTCTCCCCTGCATTATGGAATCACCGTATTCTCTTCTCCATTATGGAATCGCCGTTTTTTCTTCTTCATTATGGAATCACCGTTTCCTCTCGTCCAGTATGGAATCACCATATTTTCTTCTCCATCATGGAATCACCGTATTCTCTTCTCTATAATGGAATCACCGTTTTCTCTCCTCCATTATGGAATCACCGTATTCTCTTCTCCATTATGGAATCATCGTTTTTCCTTCTCCATTATGGAATCACCGTTTTCTCTTCTTCATTATGGAATCACCGTTTTCTATTCTCCATTATGCAGTCGCACTTACCTCTCTTTCATTATGGAATCACACTTATCTCTCCTTCATTATGGAATGACCGTTTTCTCCCCTCCATTATGGAATCACCGTTTCCTCTCGTCCATTATGGAATCACCATATTTTCTTCTCCATCATGGAATCACCGTATTCTCTTCTCTATTATGGAATAGCCGTTTTCTCTTCTCCATTATGGAATCACCGTTTTCTCTCCTCCATTATGAAACCACCGTATTCTCTTGTCCATTATGGAATCACCGTTTTCATTTCTCTATTATGGAATCACCGTTTTCTGTTCTCCATTATGGAATCAACGTTTCCTCTTCTCCATTATGGAATCACCGTTTTCTCTTCTTCTTTGTGGAATCACACTTATCTTTCTTTCATTATGAAATCAGACTTACCTCTCTTTCATTATGGAATCAGAATTCCCTCTCTTTCATTATGGAATCAGACTTACCCCTCTTTCATTATGAAGTGACCGTATTCTCTCCTCCATTATGGAATCACTGTATTCTCTTCTCCATTATGGAATCACCGTATTCTCTTCTCCATCATGGAATCACCGTATTCTCTTCTCCATCATGGAATCACCGTATTGTCTTCTCTATTATGGAATCACTCTTATATCCCCTTCATTAAGGAATCACACTTAACTCTCCTTCATTATGGAATCAGACTTATCTCACCTTCATTATGGGATGACCGTATTCTCTCTTCCATTATGAAATGACCGTTTTCTCTCCTCCATTATGGAATCACCGTATTGTCTTCTCCATTATGGAATCACCGTTATCACTTCTTTATTATGGAATCACCATTTTCTATTCTCCATTATGGAATCACCGTTTTCTCTTCTCCTTTGTGGAATCACACTTATCTCTCTTTCATTATGGAATCAGACTTATCTCTCTTTGATTATGGAATCAGACTTATCTCTCCTTCATTATGGAATCACCGTTTCCTCTCCCCCATTATGGAATCACCGTATTCTCTTCTCCATCATGGAATTACCGTATTGTCTTCTCTATTATGGAATCACACTTATATCCCCTTCATTATGGAATCACACTTATATCCCCTTCATTATGGTATCACACTTATCTCTCTTTCATTATGGAATGACCGTTTTCTCTCCTCCATTATGAAATCATCGTTTTCACTTTTCTATTATGGAATCACCGTTTTCTCTTCTCCATTATGGCATCACCGTTTTCTCTTCTTCATTATGAAATCACCGTTTTCTATTTTCCATTATGCAATCGCACTTACTTCTCTTTCATTATGGAATCACACTTATCTCTCCTTCATTATGGAATCAGACTTATCTCACCTTCATTATGGAATCAGACTTATCTCTCCTTCATTATGGAATGACCGTTTTCTCCCCTCCATTATGGAATCACCGTATTCTCTTCTCCATTATAGAATCGCCGTTTTTTCTTCTTCATAATGGAATCACCGTTTTCTATTCTCGATTATGCATTTATCTCTCCCTCATTATGGAATCACCGTTTGCTCTCGTCCATTATGGAATCACCGTTTGCTCTCGTCCATTATGGAATCACCGTTTGCTCTCGTCCATTATGGAATCACCATATTTTCTTCTCCATCATGGAATCATCGTTTCCTCTCGTCAATTATGGAATCAAAATATTTTCTTCTCCATCATGGAATCACCGTATTCTCTTCTCTATAATGGAATCACCGTTTTCTCTCCTCCATTATGGAATCACCGTTTTCTCTTCTGCATTATGGAATCACCGTTTTCTCTTCTTCATTATGGAATCACCATTTTCTATTCTCCATTATGCAATCGCACTTACCTCTCTATCATTATGGAATCACACTTATCTCTCCTTCATTATGGAATGACCGTTTTCTCCCCTCCATTATGGAATCACCGTATTCTCTTCTCCATTATGGAATCGCCGTTTTTTCTTCATTATGGAATCACCGTTTCCTCTCGTCCAGTATGGAATCACCATATTTTCTTCTCCATCATGGAATCACCGTATTCTCTTCTCTATAATGGAATCACCGTTTTCTCTCCTCCATTATGGAATCACCGTATTCTCTTCTCCATTATGGAATCATCGTTTTAACTTCTCTATTATGGAATCACCGTTTTCTCTTCTCCATTATGGAATCACCGTTTTCTCTTCTTCATTATGCAATCACCGTTTTCTATTCTCCATTATGGAATCACCGTTTTCTCTTCTCTATTGTGGAACAACACTTATCTCTCCTTCATTATGGAATCACCGTATCCTCTCCCCCATTATGGAATCACCGTATTTTCTTCTCCATCGTGGAATCACCGTATTGTCTTCTCTATTATGGAATCACACTTATATCCCCTTTATTATGGAATCACACTTATCTCTCTTTCATTATGGAATGACCGTATTCTCTCCTCCATTATGGAATGACCGTTTTCTCTCGTCCATTATGGAATCACCGTTTTCTCTACATCATTATGGAATCACGGTTTTCTATTCTCCATTATGGAATCGCACTTATCTCTCCTTCATTATGGAATCAGACTTACCTCTCTTTCATTATGGAATCAGACTTACCTCCCCTCCAGTATGGAATGACCATTTTCTCTCCCCCATTATGGAATCAGACTTACCTCTCCTCCAGTATGGAATGACCGTTTTCTCTCCCCCATTATGGAATCACCGTATTCTCTTCTCCATCATGGAATCACCGTATTGTCTTCTCTATTATGGAATCACACTTATATCCCCTTCGTTATGGAATCAGACTTATCTCTCTTTCATTATGGAATGACCGTATTCTCTCCTCCATTATGGAATGACCGTTTTCTCTCCTCCATTATGGAATGACCGTTTTCTCTCGTCCATTATGGAATCACCGTATTCGCTTCTCAATTATGGAATCAACGTTTTCTCATCTCTATTATGGAATCACCGTTTTCTCTTCTTCATTATGGAATCACGGTTTTCAATTCTCCATTATGGAATCGTACTTATCTCTCCTTCATTATGGAATCAGACTTACCTCTCTTTCATTATGGAATCAGACTTACCTCTCTTTCATTATGGAATCAGACTTACCTCTCTTTCATTATGGAATCAGACTTACCTCTCCTCCATTGTGGAAGGACCGTTTTCTCTCCTCCATTATGGAATCACCGTAATCTCTCCCCCATCATGGAATCACCGTATTGTCTTCTCCATAATGGAATCACACTTATCTCCCCTCCATTATGGAATCACTATTTTCTCTCCTCCATTATGGAATCACTTTTATCTCTTTTTGTTTGGGGAATCACACTTATCTCTTTTTCATTGTGGAATCACACTTATCTCTCCTTCATTATGGAATCAGCGCATTCTCCTTCCATTATGGACTCACCATTTTCTCTTGTCCATTATGGAATCACTGTTTTCTCTTCTCCATTATAGAATCACCGCTTTCTCTCTTTCATTATGGAATGACCGTATTCTCTCCTCCATTATGGAATCACACTTATCTCTCCTTCATTATGGAATCAGACTTATCTCTCCTTGATTATGGAATGACCGTATTCTCTCCTCCATTAAGGAATGACCGTTTTCTCTTCTCCATTATGGAATCACCGTTTCCTATTCTTCATTATGGAATCACCATTTTCTATTCTCCATTATGGAATCACCGTTTTCTCTTCTCCTTTGTGGAATCACACTTTTCTCTCTTTCATTATGAAATCAGACTTACCTCTCTTTCATTATGAAATGACCGAATTCTCTTCTCCATCATGGAATCACCGTATTGTCTTCTCTATTATGGAATCACACTTATATCCCCTTCATTATGGAATCACACTTATCTCTCCTTCATTATGGAATCAGACTTATCTCTCCTTCATTACGGAATGACCGTATCCTCACTTACATTATGAAATGACCGTTTTCTCTCCTCCATTATGGAATCACTGTTTTCTCTTCACCATTATAGAATCACCGCTTTCTTCTCTGCATTATGGAATCACCGTTTTCTCTTCTCCTTCGCGGAATCACTTTTATCTCTCCTTCATTATGGAATCAGACTTATCTCTCTTTCATTATGGAATGACCGTATTCTCTCCTCCATTATGGAATGACCGTTTTCTCTCCTCCATTATGGAACCACCGATTTCACTTCTCTATTATGGAATCACCGTTTTCTCTTCTCGATTATGGAATCACCGTTTCCTCTTGTTCATTATGGAATCACCGTTTTCTATTCTCCATTATGGAATCGCACTTATCTCTCCTTCATTATGGAATCACTGTTTTCTCTTCTCCATTATAGAATCACCGCTTTCTCTTCTGCATTATGGAATCACAGTTTTCTCTTCTCCTTTGAGGAATCACACTTTTCTCTCTTTCATTATGAAATCAGACTTACCTCTCTTTCATTATGAAATGACCGAATTCTCTTCTCCATCATGGAATCACCGTATTGTCTTCTCTATTATGGAATCACACTTATATCCCCTTCATTATGGAATCACACTTATCTCTCCTTCATTATGGAATCAGACTTATCTCTCCTTCATTATGGAATGACCGTATCCTCACTTACATTATGAAATGACCGTTTTCTCTCCTCCATTATGGAATCACCGTATTCTCTTCTATATTATCGAATCACCGTTTTCTCTTCTCTATTATGGAATCGCCGTTTTTTCTTCTTCATTATGGAATCACCGTTTTCTATTCTCCATTATGAAATCACCGTTATCTCTTCTCCTACGCGGAATCACTTTTATCTCTCCTTCATTATGGAATCAGACTTATCTCTCTTTCATTATGGAATGACCGTATTCTCCTCTCCATTATTGAATCATCGTTTTCTCTTCTCCATTATGGAATCACTGTTTTCTCTTCACCATTATAGAATCACCGCTTTCTTTTCTGCATTATGGAATCACCGTTTTCCCTTCTCCTTCGCGGAATCACTTTTATCTCTCCTTCATTATGGAATCAGACTTATCTCTCTTTCATTATGGAATGACCGTATTCTCTCCTCCATTATGGAATGACCGTTTTCTCTCCTCCATTATGGAACCACCGATTTCACTTCTCTATTATGGAATCACCGTTTTCTCTTCTCGATTATGGAATCACCGTTTCCTCTTGTTCATTATGGAATCACCGTTTTCTATTCTCCATTATGGAATCGCACTTATCTCTCCTTCATTATGGAATCACTGTTTTCTCTTCTCCATTATAGAATCACCGCTTTCTCTTCTGCATTATGGAATCACAGTTTTCTCTTCTCCTTTGAGGAATCACACTTATCTCTCTTTCATTATGGAATCAGACTTACCTCTCTTTCATTATGGAATGACCGTATTATCTCCTCCATTAAGGAATGACAGTATTCTCTCCTCCATTATGGAACCACCGTATTCTCTTCTCCATTATGGAATCACCGTTTTCACTTCTCTATTATGAAATCACCGTTTTCTCTTCTCCATTATGGAATCACCGTTTTCTAATCTCCTTTGTGGAATCACACTTATCTCTCTTTCATTATGGAATCAGACTTACCTCTCTTTCATTATGGAATCACACTTATCTCTCCTTCATTATGGAATCAGACTTATCTCTCCTTCATTATGGAATGACCGTATTCTCTCCTCCATTAAGGAATGACCGTTTTCTCTCCTCCATTATGGATCCACCATATTCTCTTCTCCATTATGGAATCACCGTATTCTCTTCTCCATTATGGAATCCCCGTTTTCTCTTCTCTATTATGGAACAACACTTATCTCTCCTTCATTATGAAATGACCGTTTTCTCTCCTCCATTATCGAATCACCGTATCCTCTTCTTTATTATGGAATCACCATTTTATATTCTCCATTATGGAATCACCGTTTTCTCTTCTCCTTTGTGGAATCACACTTATCTCTCTTTCATTATGGAATCAGACTTACCTCTCTTTCATTATGGAATCAGACTTATCTCTCCTTCATTATGGAATCACCGTTTTCTCTCCTTAATTATGAAATCACCGTATTCTCTTCTCCATCATGGAATTACCGTATTGTCTTCTCTATTATGGAATCACACTTATATCCCCTTCTTTATGAAATCACACTTATCTCTCTTTCATTATGGAATGACCGTATTCTCCCCTGCATTATGGAATCACCGTATTCTCTTCTCCATTATGGAATCGCCGTTTTTTCTTCTTCATTATGGAATCACCGTTTCCTCTCGTCCAGTATGGAATCACCATATTTTCTTCTCCATCATGGAATCACCGTATTCTCTTCTCTATAATGGAATCACCGTTTTCTCTCCTCCATTATGGAATCACCGTATTCTCTTCTCCATTATGGAATCATCGTTTTTTCTTCTCCATTATGGAATCACCGTTTTCTCTTCTTCATTATGGAATCACCGTTTTCTATTCTCCATTATGCAATCGCACTTACCTCTCTTTCATTATGGAATCACACTTATCTCTCCTTCATTATGGAATGACCGTTTTCTCCCCTCCATTATGGAATCACCGTTTCCTCTCGTCCATTATGGAATCACCATATTTTCTTCTCCATCATGGAATCAACGTATTCTCTTCTCTATTATGGAATAGCCGTTTTCTCTTCTCCATTATGGAATCACCGTTTTCTCTCCTCCATTATGAAACCACCGTATTCTCTTGTCCATTATGGAATCACCGTTTTCATTTCTCTATTATGGAATCACCGTTTTCTGTTCTCCATTATGGAATCAACGTTTCCTCTTCTCCATTATGGAATCACCGTTTTCTCTTCTTCTTTGTGGAATCACACTTATCTTTCTTTCATTATGAAATCAGACTTACCTCTCTTTCATTATGGAATCAGAATTCCCTCTCTTTCATTATGGAATCAGACTTACCCCTCTTTCATTATGAAGTGACCGTATTCTCTCCTCCATTATGGAATCACTGTATTCTCTTCTCCATTATGGAATCACCGTATTCTCTTCTCCATTATGGAATCACCGTATTCTCTTCTCCATCATGGAATCACCGTATTGTCTTCTCTATTATGGAATCACTCTTATATCCCCTTCATTATGGAATCACACTTAACTCTCCTTCATTATGGAATCAGACTTATCTCACCTTCATTATGGGATGACCGTATTCTCTCTTCCATTATGAAATGACCGTTTTCTCTCCTCCATTATGGAATCACCGTATTGTCTTCTCCATTATGGAATCACCGTTATCACTTCTCTATTATGGAATCACCGTTTTCTCTTCTCCATTATGGAATCACCGTATCCTCTTTTTTATTATGGAATCACCATTTTCTATTCTCCATTATGGAATCACCGTTTTCTCTTCTCCTTTGTGGAATCACACTTATCTCTCTTTCATTATGCAATCAGACTTACCTCTCTTTGATTATGGAATCAGACTTATCTCTCCTTCATTATGGAATCACCGTTTCCTCTCCCCCATTATGGAATCACCGTATTCTCTTCTCCATCATGGAATTACCGTATTGTCTTCTCTATTATGGAATCACACTTATATCCCCTTCATTATGGAATCACACTTATATCCCCTTCATTATGGAATCACACTTATCTCTCTTTCATTATGGAATGACCGTTTTCTCTACTCCATTATGAAATCATCGTTTTCACTTATCTATTATGGAATCACCGTTTTCTCTTCTCCATTATGGCATCACCGTTTTCTCTTCTTCATTATGAAATCACCGTTTTCTATTTTCCATTATGCAATCGCACTTACTTCTCTTTCATTATGGAATCACACTTATCTCTCCTTCATTATGGAATCAGACTTATCTCTCCTTCATTATGGAATCAGACTTATCTCTCCTTCATTATGGAATTACCGTATTCTCTCCTCCATTATGGAATGACCGTTTTCTCTCCTCCATTATGGAACCACCGATTTCACTTCTCTATTATGGAATCACCGTTTTCTCTTCTCGATTATGGAATCACCGTTTCCTCTTGTTCATTATGGAATCACCGTTTTCTATTCTCCATTATGGAATCGCACTTATCTCTCCTTCATTATGGAATCACTGTTTTCTCTTCTCCATTATAGAATCACCGCTTTCTCTTCTGCATTATGGAATCACAGTTTTCTCTTCTCCTTTGAGGAATCACACTTTTCTCTCTTTCATTATGAAATCAGACTTACCTCTCTTTCATTATGAAATGACCGAATTCTCTTCTCCATCATGGAATCACCGTATTGTCTTCTCTATTATGGAATCACACTTATATCCCCTTCATTATGGAATCACACTTATCTCTCCTTCATTATGGAATCAGACTTATCTCTCCTTCATTATGGAATGACCGTATCCTCACTTACATTATGAAATGACCGTTTTCTCTCCTCCATTATGGAATCACCGTATTCTCTTCTATATTATCGAATCACCGTTTTCTCTTCTCTATTATGGAATCGCCGTTTTTTCTTCTTCATTATGGAATCACCGTTTTCTATTCTCCATTATGAATACACCGTTATCTCTTCTCCTTCGCGGAATCACTTTTATCTCTCCTTCATTATGGAATCAGACTTATCTCTCTTTCATTATGGAATGACCGTATTCTCCTCTCCATTATTGAATCATCGCTTTCTCTTCTCCATTATGGAATCACTGTTTTCTCTTCACCATTATAGAATCACCGCTTTCTTTTCTGCATTATGGAATCACCGTTTTCCCTTCTCCTTCGCGGAATCACTTTTATCTCTCCTTCATTATGGAATCAGACTTATCTCTCTTTCATTATGGAATGACCGTATTCTCTCCTCCATTATGGAATGACCGTTTTCTCTCCTCCATTATGGAACCACCGATTTCACTTCTCTATTATGGAATCACCGTTTTCTCTTCTCGATTATGGAATCACCGTTTCCTCTTGTTCATTATGGAATCACCGTTTTCTATTCTCCATTATGGAATCGCACTTATCTCTCCTTCATTATGGAATCACTGTTTTCTCTTCTCCATTATAGAATCACCGCTTTCTCTTCTGCATTATGGAATCACAGTTTTCTCTTCTCCTTTGAGGAATCACACTTATCTCTCTTTCATTATGGAATCAGACTTACCTCTCTTTCATTATGGAATGACCGTATTATCTCCTCCATTAAGGAATGACAGTATTCTCTCCTCCATTATGGAACCACCGTATTCTCTTCTCCATTATGGAATCACCGTTTTCACTTCTCTATTATGAAATCACCGTTTTCTCTTCTCCATTATGGAATCACCGTTTTCTAATCTCCTTTGTGGAATCACACTTATCTCTCTTTCATTATGGAATCAGACTTACCTCTCTTTCATTATGGAATCACACTTATCTCTCCTTCATTATGGAATCAGACTTATCTCTCCTTCATTATGGAATGACCGTATTCTCTCCTCCATTAAGGAATGACCGTTTTCTCTCCTCCATTATGGATCCACCATATTCTCTTCTCCATTATGGAATCACCGTATTCTCTTCTCCATTATGGAATCCCCGTTTTCTCTTCTCTATTATGGAACAACACTTATCTCTCCTTCATTATGAAATGACCGTTTTCTCTCCTCCATTATCGAATCACCGTATCCTCTTCTTTATTATGGAATCACCATTTTATATTCTCCATTATGGAATCACCGTTTTCTCTTCTCCTTTGTGGAATCACACTTATCTCTCTTTCATTATGGAATCAGACTTACCTCTCTTTCATTATGGAATCAGACTTATCTCTCCTTCATTATGGAATCACCGTTTTCTCTCCTTAATTATGAAATCACCGTATTCTCTTCTCCATCATGGAATTACCGTATTGTCTTCTCTATTATGGAATCACACTTATATCCCCTTCTTTATGAAATCACACTTATCTCTCTTTCATTATGGAATGACCGTATTCTCCCCTGCATTATGGAATCACCGTATTCTCTTCTCCATTATGGAATCGCCGTTTTTTCTTCTTCATTATGGAATCACCGTTTCCTCTCGTCCAGTATGGAATCACCATATTTTCTTCTCCATCATGGAATCACCGTATTCTCTTCTCTATAATGGAATCACCGTTTTCTCTCCTCCATTATGGAATCACCGTATTCTCTTCTCCATTATGGAATCATCGTTTTTTCTTCTCCATTATGGAATCACCGTTTTCTCTTCTTCATTATGGAATCACCGTTTTCTATTCTCCATTATGCAATCGCACTTACCTCTCTTTCATTATGGAATCACACTTATCTCTCCTTCATTATGGAATGACCGTTTTCTCCCCTCCATTATGGAATCACCGTTTCCTCTCGTCCATTATGGAATCACCATATTTTCTTCTCCATCATGGAATCACCGTATTCTCTTCTCTATTATGGAATAGCCGTTTTCTCTTCTCCATTATGGAATCACCGTTTTCTCTCCTCCATTATGAAACCACCGTATTCTCTTGTCCATTATGGAATCACCGTTTTCATTTCTCTATTATGGAATCACCGTTTTCTGTTCTCCATTATGGAATCAACGTTTCCTCTTCTCCATTATGGAATCACCGTTTTCTCTTCTTCTTTGTGGAATCACACTTATCTTTCTTTCATTATGAAATCAGACTTACCTCTCTTTCATTATGGAATCAGAATTCCCTCTCTTTCATTATGGAATCAGACTTACCCCTCTTTCATTATGAAGTGACCGTATTCTCTCCTCCATTATGGAATCACTGTATTCTCTTCTCCATTATGGAATCACCGTATTCTCTTCTCCATTATGGAATCACCGTATTCTCTTCTCCATCATGGAATCACCGTATTGTCTTCTCTATTATGGAATCACTCTTATATCCCCTTCATTATGGAATCACACTTAACTCTCCTTCATTATGGAATCAGACTTATCTCACCTTCATTATGGGATGACCGTATTCTCTCTTCCATTATGAAATGACCGTTTTCTCTCCTCCATTATGGAATCACCGTATTGTCTTCTCCATTATGGAATCACCGTTATCACTTCTCTATTATGGAATCACCGTTTTCTCTTCTCCATTATGGAATCACCGTATCCTCTTTTTTATTATGGAATCACCATTTTCTATTCTCCATTATGGAATCACCGTTTTCTCTTCTCCTTTGTGGAATCACACTTATCTCTCTTTCATTATGCAATCAGACTTACCTCTCTTTGATTATGGAATCAGACTTATCTCTCCTTCATTATGGAATCACCGTTTCCTCTCCCCCATTATGGAATCACCGTATTCTCTTCTCCATCATGGAATTACCGTATTGTCTTCTCTATTATGGAATCACACTTATATCCCCTTCATTATGGAATCACACTTATATCCCCTTCATTATGGAATCACACTTATCTCTCTTTCATTATGGAATGACCGTTTTCTCTACTCCATTATGAAATCATCGTTTTCACTTATCTATTATGGAATCACCGTTTTCTCTTCTCCATTATGGCATCACCGTTTTCTCTTCTTCATTATGAAATCACCGTTTTCTATTTTCCATTATGCAATCGCACTTACTTCTCTTTCATTATGGAATCACACTTATCTCTCCTTCATTATGGAATCAGACTTATCTCTCCTTCATTATGGAATCAGACTTATCTCTCCTTCATTATGGAATTACCGTATTCTCTCCTCCATTATGGAATGACCGTTTTCTCTCCTCCATTATGGAACCACCGATTTCACTTCTCTATTATGGAATCACCGTTTTCTCTTCTCGATTATGGAATCACCGTTTCCTCTTGTTCATTATGGAATCACCGTTTTCTATTCTCCATTATGGAATCGCACTTATCTCTCCTTCATTATGGAATCACTGTTTTCTCTTCTCCATTATAGAATCACCGCTTTCTCTTCTGCATTATGGAATCACAGTTTTCTCTTCTCCTTTGAGGAATCACACTTTTCTCTCTTTCATTATGAAATCAGACTTACCTCTCTTTCATTATGAAATGACCGAATTCTCTTCTCCATCATGGAATCACCGTATTGTCTTCTCTATTATGGAATCACACTTATATCCCCTTCATTATGGAATCACACTTATCTCTCCTTCATTATGGAATCAGACTTATCTCTCCTTCATTATGGAATGACCGTATCCTCACTTACATTATGAAATGACCGTTTTCTCTCCTCCATTATGGAATCACCGTATTCTCTTCTATATTATCGAATCACCGTTTTCTCTTCTCTATTATGGAATCGCCGTTTTTTCTTCTTCATTATGGAATCACCGTTTTCTATTCTCCATTATGAATACACCGTTATCTCTTCTCCTTCGCGGAATCACTTTTATCTCTCCTTCATTATGGAATCAGACTTATCTCTCTTTCATTATGGAATGACCGTATTCTCCTCTCCATTATTGAATCATCGCTTTCTCTTCTCCATTATGGAATCACTGTTTTCTCTTCACCATTATAGAATCACCGCTTTCTTTTCTGCATTATGGAATCACCGTTTTCCCTTCTCCTTCGCGGAATCACTTTTATCTCTCCTTCATTATGGAATCAGACTTATCTCTCTTTCATTATGGAATGACCGTATTCTCTCCTCCATTATGGAATGACCGTTTTCTCTCCTCCATTATGGAACCACCGATTTCACTTCTCTATTATGGAATCACCGTTTTCTCTTCTCGATTATGTAATCACCGTTTCCTCTTGTTCATTATGGAATCACCGTTTTCTATTCTCCATTATGGAATCGCACTTATCTCTCCTTCATTATGGAATCACTGTTTTCTCTTCTCCATTATAGAATCACCGCTTTCTCTTCTGCATTATGGAATCACAGTTTTCTCTTCTCCTTTGAGGAATCACACTTATCTCTCTTTCATTATGGAATCAGACTTACCTCTCTTTCATTATGGAATGACCGTATTATCTCCTCCATTAAGGAATGACAGTATTCTCTCCTCCATTATGGAACCACCGTATTCTCTTCTCCATTATGGAATCACCGTTTTCACTTCTCTATTATGAAATCACCGTTTTCTCTTCTCCATTATGGAATCACCGTTTTCTAATCTCCTTTGTGGAATCACACTTATCTCTCTTTCATTATGGAATCAGACTTACCTCTCTTTCATTATGGAATCACACTTATCTCTCCTTCATTATGGAATCAGACTTATCTCTCCTTCATTATGGAATCACCGTTTTCTCTCCCCAATTATGAAATCACCGTATTCTCTTCTCCATCATGGAATTACCGTATTGTCTTCTCTATTATGGAATCACACTTATATCCCCTTCTTTATGAAATCACACTTATCTCTCTTTCATTATGGAATGACCGTATTCTCCCCTGCATTATGGAATCACCGTATTCTCTTCTCCATTATGGAATCGCCGTTTTTTCTTCTTCATTATGGAATCACCGTTTCCTCTCGTCCAGTATGGAATCACCATATTTTCTTCTCCATCATGGAATCACCGTATTCTCTTCTCTATAATGGAATCACCGTTTTCTCTCCTCCATTATGGAATCACCGTATTCTCTTCTCCATTATGGAATCATCGTTTTTTCTTCTCCATTATGGAATCACCGTTTTCTCTTCTTCATTATGGAATCACCGTTTTCTATTCTCCATTATGCAATCGCACTTACCTCTCTTTCATTATGGAATCACACTTATCTCTCCTTCATTATGGAATGACCGTTTTCTCCCCTCCATTATGGAATCACCGTTTCCTCTCGTCCATTATGGAATCACCATATTTTCTTCTCCATCATGGAATCACCGTATTCTCTTCTCTATTATGGAATAGCCGTTTTCTCTTCTCCATTATGGAATCACCGTTTTCTCTCCTCCATTATGAAACCACCGTATTCTCTTGTCCATTATGGAATCACCGTTTTCATTTCTCTATTATGGAATCACCGTTTTCTGTTCTCCATTATGGAATCAACGTTTCCTCTTCTCCATTATGGAATCACCGTTTTCTCTTCTTCTTTGTGGAATCACACTTATCTTTCTTTCATTATGAAATCAGACTTACCTCTCTTTCATTATGGAATCAGAATTCCCTCTCTTTCATTATGGAATCAGACTTACCCCTCTTTCATTATGAAGTGACCGTATTCTCTCCTCCATTATGGAATCACTGTATTCTCTTCTCCATTATGGAATCACCGTATTCTCTTCTCCATTATGGAATCACCGTATTCTCTTCTCCATCATGGAATCACCGTATTGTCTTCTCTATTATGGAATCACTCTTATATCCCCTTCATTATGGAATCACACTTAACTCTCCTTCATTATGGAATCAGACTTATCTCACCTTCATTATGGGATGACCGTATTCTCTCTTCCATTATGAAATGACCGTTTTCTCTCCTCCATTATGGAATCACCGTATTGTCTTCTCCATTATGGAATCACCGTTATCACTTCTCTATTATGGAATCACCGTTTTCTCTTCTCCATTATGGAATCACCGTATCCTCTTTTTTATTATGGAATCACCATTTTCTATTCTCCATTATGGAATCACCGTTTTCTCTTCTCCTTTGTGGAATCACACTTATCTCTCTTTCATTATGCAATCAGACTTACCTCTCTTTGATTATGGAATCAGACTTATCTCTCCTTCATTATGGAATCACCGTTTCCTCTCCCCCATTATGGAATCACCGTATTCTCTTCTCCATCATGGAATTACCGTATTGTCTTCTCTATTATGGAATCACACTTATATCCCCTTCATTATGGAATCACACTTATATCCCCTTCATTATGGAATCACACTTATCTCTCTTTCATTATGGAATGACCGTTTTCTCTACTCCATTATGAAATCATCGTTTTCACTTATCTATTATGGAATCACCGTTTTCTCTTCTCCATTATGGCATCACCGTTTTCTCTTCTTCATTATGAAATCACCGTTTTCTATTTTCCATTATGCAATCGCACTTACTTCTCTTTCATTATGGAATCACACTTATCTCTCCTTCATTATGGAATCAGACTTATCTCTCCTTCATTATGGAATCAGACTTATCTCTCCTTCATTATGGAATTACCGTATTCTCTCCTCCATTATGGAATGACCGTTTTCTCTCCTCCATTATGGAACCACCGATTTCACTTCTCTATTATGGAATCACCGTTTTCTCTTCTCGATTATGGAATCACCGTTTCCTCTTGTTCATTATGGAATCACCGTTTTCTATTCTCCATTATGGAATCGCACTTATCTCTCCTTCATTATGGAATCACTGTTTTCTCTTCTCCATTATAGAATCACCGCTTTCTCTTCTGCATTATGGAATCACAGTTTTCTCTTCTCCTTTGAGGAATCACACTTTTCTCTCTTTCATTATGAAATCAGACTTACCTCTCTTTCATTATGAAATGACCGAATTCTCTTCTCCATCATGGAATCACCGTATTGTCTTCTCTATTATGGAATCACACTTATATCCCCTTCATTATGGAATCACACTTATCTCTCCTTCATTATGGAATCAGACTTATCTCTCCTTCATTATGGAATGACCGTATCCTCACTTACATTATGAAATGACCGTTTTCTCTCCTCCATTATGGAATCACCGTATTCTCTTCTATATTATCGAATCACCGTTTTCTCTTCTCTATTATGGAATCGCCGTTTTTTCTTCTTCATTATGGAATCACCGTTTTCTATTCTCCATTATGAATACACCGTTATCTCTTCTCCTTCGCGGAATCACTTTTATCTCTCCTTCATTATGGAATCAGACTTATCTCTCTTTCATTATGGAATGACCGTATTCTCCTCTCCATTATTGAATCATCGCTTTCTCTTCTCCATTATGGAATCACTGTTTTCTCTTCACCATTATAGAATCACCGCTTTCTTTTCTGCATTATGGAATCACCGTTTTCCCTTCTCCTTCGCGGAATCACTTTTATCTCTCCTTCATTATGGAATCAGACTTATCTCTCTTTCATTATGGAATGACCGTATTCTCTCCTCCATTATGGAATGACCGTTTTCTCTCCTCCATTATGGAACCACCGATTTCACTTCTCTATTATGGAATCACCGTTTTCTCTTCTCGATTATGTAATCACCGTTTCCTCTTGTTCATTATGGAATCACCGTTTTCTATTCTCCATTATGGAATCGCACTTATCTCTCCTTCATTATGGAATCACTGTTTTCTCTTCTCCATTATAGAATCACCGCTTTCTCTTCTGCATTATGGAATCACAGTTTTCTCTTCTCCTTTGAGGAATCACACTTATCTCTCTTTCATTATGGAATCAGACTTACCTCTCTTTCATTATGGAATGACCGTATTATCTCCTCCATTAAGGAATGACAGTATTCTCTCCTCCATTATGGAACCACCGTATTCTCTTCTCCATTATGGAATCACCGTTTTCACTTCTCTATTATGAAATCACCGTTTTCTCTTCTCCATTATGGAATCACCGTTTTCTAATCTCCTTTGTGGAATCACACTTATCTCTCTTTCATTATGGAATCAGACTTACCTCTCTTTCATTATGGAATCACACTTATCTCTCCTTCATTATGGAATCAGACTTATCTCTCCTTCATTATGGAATGACCGTATTCTCTCCTCCATTAAGGAATGACCGTTTTCTCTCCTCCATTATGGATCCACCATATTCTCTTCTCCATTATGGAATCACCGTATTCTCTTCTCCATTATGGAATCCCCGTTTTCTCTTCTCTATTATGGAACAACACTTATCTCTCCTTCATTATGAAATGACCGTTTTCTCTCCTCCATTATCGAATCAACGTATCCTCTTCTTTATTATGGAATCACCATTTTCTATTCTCCATTATGGAATCACCGTTTTCTCTTCTCCTTTGTGGAATCACACTTATCTCTCTTTCATTATGGAATCAGACTTACCTCTCTTTCATTATGGAATCAGACTTATCTCTCCTTCATTATGGAATCACCGTTTTCTCTCCCCAATTATGAAATCACCGTATTCTCTTCTCCATCATGGAATTACCGTATTGTCTTCTCTATTATGGAATCACACTTATATCCCCTTCTTTATGAAATCACACTTATCTCTCTTTCATTATGGAATGACCGTATTCTCCCCTGCATTATGGAATCACCGTATTCTCTTCTCCATTATGGAATCGCCGTTTTTTCTTCTTCATTATGGAATCACCGTTTCCTCTCGTCCAGTATGGAATCACCATATTTTCTTCTCCATCATGGAATCACCGTATTCTCTTCTCTATAATGGAATCACCGTTTTCTCTCCTCCATTATGGAATCACCGTATTCTCTTCTCCATTATGGAATCATCGTTTTTTCTTCTCCATTATGGAATCACCGTTTTCTCTTCTTCATTATGGAATCACCGTTTTCTATTCTCCATTATGCAATCGCACTTACCTCTCTTTCATTATGGAATCACACTTATCTCTCCTTCATTATGGAATGACCGTTTTCTCCCCTCCATTATGGAATCACCGTTTCCTCTCGTCCATTATGGAATCACCATATTTTCTTCTCCATCATGGAATCACCGTATTCTCTTCTCTATTATGGAATAGCCGTTTTCTCTTCTCCATTATGGAATCACCGTTTTCTCTCCTCCATTATGAAACCACCGTATTCTCTTGTCCATTATGGAATCACCGTTTTCATTTCTCTATTATGGAATCACCGTTTTCTGTTCTCCATTATGGAATCAACGTTTCCTCTTCTCCATTATGGAATCACCGTTTTCTCTTCTTCTTTGTGGAATCACACTTATCTTTCTTTCATTATGAAATCAGACTTACCTCTCTTTCATTATGGAATCAGAATTCCCTCTCTTTCATTATGGAATCAGACTTACCCCTCTTTCATTATGAAGTGACCGTATTCTCTCCTCCATTATGGAATCACTGTATTCTCTTCTCCATTATGGAATCACCGTATTCTCTTCTCCATTATGGAATCACCGTTTTCTCTTCTCCATAATGGAATCACCGTATTGTCTTCTCTATTATGGAATCACTCTTATATCCCCTTCATTATGGAATCACACTTAACTCTCCTTCATTATGGAATCAGACTTATCTCACCTTCATTATGGGATGACCGTATTCTCTCTTCCATTATGAAATGACCGTTTTCTCTCCTCCATTATGGAATCACCGTATTGTCTTCTCCATTATGGAATCACCGTTATCACTTCTCTATTATGGAATCACCGTTTTCTCTTCTCCATTATGGAATCACCGTATCCTCTTTTTTATTATGGAATCACCATTTTCTATTCTCCATTATGGAATCACCGTTTTCTCTTCTCCTTTGTGGAATCACACTTATCTCTCTTTCATTATGCAATCAGACTTACCTCTCTTTGATTATGGAATCAGACTTATCTCTCCTTCATTATGGAATCACCGTTTCGTCTCCCCCATTATGGAATCACCGTATTCTCTTCTCCATCATGGAATTACCGTATTGTCTTCTCTATTATGGAATCACACTTATATCCCCTTCATTATGGAATCACACTTATATCCCCTTCATTATGGAATCACACTTATCTCTCTTTCATTATGGAATGACCGTTTTCTCTCCTCCATTATGAAATCATCGTTTTCACTTATCTATTATGGAATCACCGTTTTCTCTTCTCCATTATGGCATCACCGTTTTCTCTTCTTCATTATGAAATCACCGTTTTCTATTTTCCATTATGCAATCGCACTTACTTCTCTTTCATTATGGAATCACACTTATCTCTCCTTCATTATGGAATCAGACTTATCTCTCCTTCATTATGGAATCAGACTTATCTCTCCTTCATTATGGAATTACCGTTTTCTCCCCTCCATTATGGAATCACCGTATTCTCTTCTCCATTATAGAATCGCCGTTTTTTCTTCTTCATAATGGAATCACCGTTTTCTATTCTCCATTATGCAATCGCATTTATCTCTCCCTCATTATGGAATCACCGTTTGCACTCGTCCATTATGGAATCACCATATTTTCCTCTCCATCATGGAATCATCGTTTCCTCTCGTCAATTATGGAATCAAAATATTTTCGTCTCCATCATGGAATCACCGTATTCTCTTCTCTATAATGGAATCACCGTTTTCTCTCCTCCATTATGGAATCACCGTTTTCTCTTCTGCATTATGGAATCACCGTTTTCTGTTCTTCATTATGGAATCACCATTTTCTATTCTCCATTATGCAATCGCACTTACCTCTCTATCATTATGGAATCACACTTATCTCTCCTTCATTATGGAATGACCGTTTTCTCCCCTCCATTATGGAATCACCGTATTCTCTTCTCCATTATGGAATCGCCGTTTTTTCTTCATTATGGAGTCACCGTTTCCTCTCGTCCAGTATGGAATCACCATATTTTCTTCTCCATCATGGAATCACCGTATTCTCTTCTCTATAATGGAATCACCGTTTTCTCTCCTCCATTATGGAATCACCGTATTCTCTTCTCCATTATGGAATCATCGTTTTAACTTCTCTATTATGGAATCACCGTTTTCTCTTCTCCATTATGGAATCACCGTTTTCACTTCTTCATTATGCAATCACCGTTTTCTATGCTCCATTATGGAATCACCGTTTTCTCCTCTCTATTGTGGAACAACACTTATCTCTCCTTCATTATGGAATCACCGTATCCTCTCCCCCATTATGGAATCACCGTATTGTCTTCTCTATTATGGAATCACACTTATATCCCCTTCATTATGGAATCACACTTATCTCTCTTTCATTATGGAATGACCGTATTCTCTCCTCCATTATGGAATGACCGTTTTCTCTCGTCCATTATGGAATCACCGTTTTCTCTACATCATTATGGAATCACGGTTTTCTATTCTCCATTATGGAATCGCACTTATCTCTCCTTCATTATGGAATCAGACTTACCTCTCTTTCATTATTGAATCAGACTTACCTCTCTTTCATTATGGAATCAGACTTACCTCTCCTCCAGTATGGAATGACCGTTTTCTCTCCCCCATTATGGAATCAGACTTACCTCTCCTCCAGTATGGAATGACCGTTTTCTCTCCCCCATTATGGAATCACCGTATTGTCTTCTCTATTATGGAATCACACTTATATCCCCTTCGTTATGGAATCAGACTTATCTCTCTTTCATTATGGAAGCACCGTTTTCTCTTCTCCATTATGGAATCACCGTTTTCTCTTCTTCATTATGAAATCACCGTTTTCTATTTTCCATCATGCAATCGCACTTACTTCTCTTTCATTATGGAATCACACTTATCTCTCCTTCATTATGGAATCAGACTTATCTCTCCTTCATTATGGAATGACCGTTTTCTCCCCTCCATTATGGAATCACCGTATTCTCTTCTCCATTATAGAATCGCTGTTTTTTCTTCTTCATAATGGAATCACCGTTTTCTATTCTCCATTATGCAATCGCATTTATCTCTCCTTCATTATGGAATCACCGTTTGCTCTCGTCCATTATGGAATCACCATATTTTTTTCTCCATCATGTAATCATCGTTTCCTCTCGTCCATTATGGAATCAAGATATTTTCTTCTCCATCATGGAATCACAGTATTCTCTTCTCTATAATGGAATCACCGTTTTCTCTCCTCCATTATGGAATCACCGTTTTCTCTTCTCCATTATGGAATCACCATTTTCTATTCTCCATTATGCAATCGCACTTACCTCTCTATCATTATGGAATCACACTTATCTCTCCTTCATTATGGAATCAGACTTATTTGTCCTTCATTATGGAATGACCGTTTTCTCCCCTCCATTATGGAATCATTGTATTCTCTTCTCCATTATGGAATCGCCGTTTTTTCTTCTTCATTATGGAATCACCGTTTTCTATTCTCCATTATGCAATCGCACTTATCTCTCCTTCATTATGGAATCACCGTATTTTCTTCTCCATCATGGAATTACCATATTTTCTTCTCCATCATGGAATTACCATATTTTCTTCTCCATCATGGAATCACCGTATTCTCTTCTCTATAATGGAATCAGCGTTTTCTCTCCTCCACTAAGGAATCACCGTATTCTCTTCTCCATTATGGAATTATCGTTTTCACTTCTCTATTATGGAATCACCGTTTTCTATTCTCCATTATGGAATCACCGTTTTCTCTTCTCTATTATGGAACAACACTTATCTCTCCTTCCGTATGGAATCACCGTTTCCTCTCCCCCATTATGGAATCACCGTATTCTCTTCTCCATCATGGAATCACCGTATTGTCTTCTCTATTATGGAATCACACTTATATCCCCTTCATTATGGAATCACACTTATCTCTCTTTCATTATGGAATGACCGTATTCTCTCCTCCATTATGGAATGACCGTTTTCTCTCGTCCATTATGGAATCACCGTATTCGCTTCTCAATTATGGAATCAACGTTTTCTCATCTCTATTATGGAATCACCGTTTTCTCTTCTTCATTATGGAATCACGGTTTTCAATTCTCCATTATGGAATCGTACTTATCTCTCCTTCATTATGGAATCAGACTTACCTCTCTTTCATTATGGAATCAGACTTACCTCTCTTTCATTATGGAATCAGACTTACCTCTCTTTCATTATGGAATCAGACTTACCTCTCTTTCATTATGGAATCAGACTTACCTCTCCTCCATTGTGGAAGGACCGTTTTCTCTCCTCCATTATGGAATCACCGTAATCTCTCCCCCATCATGGAATCACCGTATTGTCTTCTCCATAATGGAATCACACTTATCTCCTCTCCATTATGGAATCACTATTTTCTCTCCTCCATTATGGAATCACTTTTATCTGTTTTTCTTTGGGGAATCACACTTATATCTTTTTCATTGTGGAATCACACTTATCTCTCCTTCATTATGGAATCAGCGCATTCTCCTTCCATTATGGACTCACCATTTTCTCTTGTCCATTATGGAATCACTGTTTTCTCTTCTCCATTATAGAATCACCGCTTTCTCTCTTTCATTATGGAATGACCGTATTCTCTCCTCCATTATGGAATGACCGTTTTCTCTCCTCCATTATGAAACCACCGTATTCTCTTCTCCATTATGGAATCACCGTTTTCTCTTCTTCATTATGGAATCACCGTTTTCTATTCTCCATTATGCAATCGCACTTACCTCTCTTTCATTATGGAATCACACTTATCTCTCCTTCATTATGGAATGACCGTTTTCTCCCCTCCATTATGGAATCACCGTTTCCTCTCGTCCATTATGGAATCACCGTTTCCTCTCGTCCATTATGGAATCACCATATTTTCTTCTCCATCATGGAATCACCGTATTCTCTTCTCTATTATGGAATAGCCGTTTTCTCTTCTCCATTATGGAATCACCGTTTTCTCTCCTCCATTATGAAACCACCGTATTCTCTTGTCCATTATGGAATCACCGTTTTCATTTCTCTATTATGGAATCACCGTTTTCTGTTCTCCATTATGGAATCAACGTTTCCTCTTCTCCATTATGGAATCACCGTTTTCTCTTCTTCTTTGTGGAATCACACTTATCTTTCTTTCATTATGAAATCAGACTTACCTCTCTTTCATTATGGAATCAGAATTCCCTCTCTTTCATTATGGAATCAGACTTACCCCTCTTTCATTATGAAGTGACCGTATTCTCTCCTCCATTATGGAATCACTGTATTCTCTTCTCCATTATGGAATCACCGTATTCTCTTCTCCATTATGGAATCACCGTATTCTCTTCTCCATCATGGAATCACCGTATTGTCTTCTCTATTATGGAATCACTCTTATATCCCCTTCATTATGGAATCACACTTAACTCTCCTTCATTATGGAATCAGACTTATCTCACCTTCATTATGGGATGACCGTATTCTCTCTTCCATTATGAAATGACCGTTTTCTCTCCTCCATTATGGAATCACCGTATTGTCTTCTCCATTATGGAATCACCGTTATCACTTCTCTATTATGGAATCACCGTTTTCTCTTCTCCATTATGGAATCACCGTATCCTCTTTTTTATTATGGAATCACCATTTTCTATTCTCCATTATGGAATCACCGTTTTCTCTTCTCCTTTGTGGAATCACACTTATCCCTCTTTCATTATGCAATCAGACTTACCTCTCTTTGATTATGGAATCAGACTTATCTCTCCTTCATTATGGAATCACCGTTTCCTCTCCCCCATTATGGAATCACCGTATTCTCTTCTCCATCATGGAATTACCGTATTGTCTTCTCTATTATGGAATCACACTTATATCCCCTTCATTATGGAATCACACTTATATCCCCTTCATTATGGAATCACACTTATCTCTCTTTCATTATGGAATGACCGTTTTCTCTCCTCCATTATGAAATCATCGTTTTCACTTATCTATTATGGAATCACCGTTTTCTCTTCTCCATTATGGCATCACCGTTTTCTCTTCTTCATTATGAAATCACCGTTTTCTATTTTCCATTATGCAATCGCACTTACTTCTCTTTCATTATGGAATCACACTTATCTCTCCTTCATTATGGAATCAGACTTATCTCTCCTTCATTATGGAATCAGACTTATCTCTCCTTCATTATGGAATGACCGTTTTCTCCCCTCCATTATGGAATCACCGTATTCTCTTCTCCATTATGGATTCGCCGTTTTTTCTTCATTATGGAATCACCGTTTCCTCTCGTCCAGTATGGAATCACCATATTTTCTTCTCCATCATGGAATCACCGTATTCTCTTCTCTATAATGGAATCACCGTTTTCTCTCCTCCATTATGGAATCACCGTATTCTCTTCTCCATTATGGAATCATCGTTTTAACTTCTCTATTATGGAATCACCGTTTTCTCTTCTCCATTATGGAATCACCGTTTTCTCTTCTTCATTATGCAATCACCGTTTTCTATTCTCCATTATGGAATCACCGTTTTCTCCTCTCTATTGTGGAACAACACTTATCTCTCCTTCATTTTGGAATCACCGTATCCTCTCCCCCATTATGGAATCACCGTATTGTCTTCTCTATTATGGAATCACACTTATATCCCCTTCATTATGGAATCACACTTATCTCTCTTTCATTATGGAATGACCGTATTCTCTCCTCCATTATGGAATGACCGTTTTCTCTCGTCCATTATGGAATCACCGTTTTCTCTACATCATTATGGAATCACGGTTTTCTATTCTCCATTATGGAATCGCACTTATCTCTCCTTCATTATGGAATCAGACTTACCTCTCTTTCATTATTGAATCAGACTTACCTCTCTTTCATTATGGAATCAGACTTACCTCTCCTCCAGTATGGAATGACCGTTTTCTCTCCCCCATTATGGAATCAGACTTACCTCTCCTCCAGTATGGAATGACCGTTTTCTCTCCCCCATTATGGAATCACCGTATTCTCTTCTCCATCATGGAATCACCGTATTGTCTTCTCTATTATGGAATCACACTTATATCCCCTTCGTTATGGAATCAGACTTATCTCTCTTTCATTATGGAATGACCGTATTCTCTCCTCCATTATGGAATGACCGTTTTCTCTCCTCCATTATGAAATCATCGTTTTCACTTTTCTATTATGGAATCACCGTTTTCTCTTCTCCATTATGGAATCACCGTTTTCTCTTCTTCATTATGAAATCACCGTTTTCTATTTTCCATTATGCAATCGCACTTACTTCTCTTTCATTATGGAATCACACTTATCTCTCCTCCATTATGGAATCAGACTTATCTCTCCTTCATTATGGAATGACCGTTTTCTCCCCTCCATTATGGAATCACCGTATTCTCTTCTCCATTATAGAATCGCTGTTTTTTCTTCTTCATAATGGAATCACCGTTTTCTATTCTCCATTATGCAATCGCATTTATCTCTCCTTCATTATGGAATCACCGTTTGCTCTCGTCCATTATGGAATCACCATATTTTTTTCTCCATCATGTAATCATCGTTTCCTCTCGTCCATTATGGAATCAAGATATTTTCTTCTCCATCATGGAATCAAGATATTTTCTTCTCCATCATGGAATCACAGTATTCTCTTCTCTATAATGGAATCACCGTTTTCTCTCCTCCATTATGGAATCACCGTTTTCTCTTCTCCATTATGGAATCACCGTTTTCTCTTCTTCATTATGGAATCACCATTTTCTATTCTCCATTATGCAATCGCACTTACCTCTCTATCATTATGGAATCACACTTATCTCTCCTTCATTATGGAATCAGACTTATTTGTCCTTCATTATGGAATGACCGTTCTCTCCCCTCCATTATGGAATCATTGTATTCTCTTCTCCATTATGGAATCGCCGTTTTCTCTTCTTCATTATGGAATCACCGTTTTCTATTCTCCATTATGCAATCGCACTTATCTCTCCTTCATTATGGAATCACCGTTTCCTCTCGTCCATTATGGAATCACCGTTTCCTCTCGTCCATTATGGAATCACCACATTTTCTTCTCCATCATGGAATCATCGTTTCCTCTCGTCCATTATGGAATCACCGTATTTTCTTCTCCATCATGGAATTACCATATTTTCTTCTCCATCATGGAATCACCGTATTCTCTTCTCTATAATGGAATCAGCGTTTTCTCTCCTCCACTAAAGAATCACCGTATTCTCTTCTCCATTATGGAATTATCGTTTTCACTTCTCTATTATGGAACAACACTTATCTCTCCTTCCGTATGGAATCACCGTTTCCTCTACCCCATTATGGAATCACCGTATTCTCTTCTCCATCATGGAATCACCGTATTGTCTTCTCTATTATGGAATCACACTTATATCCCCTTCATTATGGAATCACACTTATCTCTCTTTCATTATGGAATGACCGTATTCTCTCCTCCATTATGGAATGACCGTTTTCTCTCGTCCATTATGGAATCACCGTATTCACTTCTCAATTATGGAATCAACGTTTTCTCATCTCTATTATGGAATCACCGTTTTCTCTTCTTTATTATGGAATCACGGTTTTCAATTCTCCATTATGGAATCGTACTTATCTCTCCTTAATTATGGAATCAGACTTACCTCTCTTTCATTATGGAATCAGACTTACCTCTCTTTCATTATGGAATCAGACTTACGTCTCTTTCATTATGGAATCAGACTTACCTCTCCTCCATTGTGGAAGGACCGTTTTCTCTCCTCCATTATGGAATCACCGTAATCTCTCCCCCATCATGGAATCACCGTATTGTCTTCTCCATAATGGAATCACACTTATCTCCTCTCCATTATGGAATCACTATTTTCTCTCCTCCATTATGGAATCACTTTTATCTCTTTTTCTTTGGGGAATCACACTTATCTCTTTTTCATTGTGGAATCACACTTATCTCTCCTTCATTATGGAATCAGCGCATTCTCCTTCCATTATGGACTCACCATTTTCTCTTGTCCATTGTGGAATCACTGTTTTCTCTTCTTCATTATAGAATCACCGCTTTCTCTCTTTCATTATGGAATGACCGTATTCTCTCCTCCATTATGGAATGACCGTTTTCTCTCCTCCATTATGAAACCACCGTATTCTCTTCTCCATTATGGAATCACCGTTTTCACTTCTCTATCATGGAATCACCGTTTTCTCTTCTCCATTATGGAATCACCGTTTCCTATTCTTCATTATGGAATCACCATTTTCTATTCTCCATTATGGAATCACCGTTTTCTCTTCTCCTTTGTGGAATCACACTTTTCTCTCTTTCATTATGAAATCAGACTTACCTCTCTTTCATTATGAAATGACCGAATTCTCTTCTCCATCATGGAATCACCGTATTGTCTTCTCTATTATGGAATCACACTTATATCCCCTTCATTATGGAATCACACGTATCTCTCCTTCATTATGGAATCAGACTTATCTCTCCTTCATTACGGAATGACCGTATCCTCACTTACATTATGAAATGACCGTTTTCTCTCCTCCATTATGGAATCACTGTTTTCTCTTCACCATTATAGAATCACCGCTTTCTTTTCTGCATTATGGAATCACCGTTTTCTCTTCTCCTTCGCGGAATCACTTTTATCTCTCCTTCATTATGGAATCAGACTTATCTCTCTTTCATTATGGAATGACCGTATTCTCTCCTCCATTATGGAATGACCGTTTTCTCTCCTCCATTATGGAACCACCGATTTCACTTCTCTATTATGGAATCACCGTTTTCTCTTCTCGATTATGGAATCACCGTTTCCTCTTGTTCATTATGGAATCACCGTTTTCTATTCTCCATTATGGAATCGCACTTATCTCTCCTTCATTATGGAATCACTTTTTTCTCTTCTCCATTATAGAATCACCGCTTTCTCTTCTGCATTATGGAATCACAGTTTTCTCTTCTCCTTTGAGGAATCACACTTTTCTCTCTTTCATTATGAAATCAGACTTACCTCTCTTTCATTATGAAATGACCGAATTCTCTTCTCCATCATGGAATCACCGTATTGTCTTCTCTATTATGGAATCACACTTATATCCCCTTCATTATGGAATCACACTTATCTCTCCTTCATTATGGAATCACACTTATCTCTCCTTCATTATGGAATCACACTTATCTCTCCTTCATTATGGAATGACCGTATCCTCACTTACATTATGAAATGACCGTTTTCTCTCCTCCATTATGGAATCACCGTATTCTCTTCTATATTATCGAATCACCGTTTTCTCTTCTCTATTATGGAATCGCCGTTTTTTCTTCTTCATTATGGAATCACCGTTTTCTATTCTCCATTATGGAATCACCGTTATCTCTTCTCCTTCGCGGAATCACTTTTATCTCTCCTTCATTATGGAATGACCGTATTCTCCTCTCCATTATTGAATCACCGTTTTCTCTTCTCCATTATGGAATCACTGTTTTCTCTTCACCATTATAGAATCACCGCTTTCTTTTCTGCATTATGGAATCACCGTTTTCTCTTCTCCTTCGCGGAATCACTTTTATCTCTCCTTCATTATGGAATCAGACTTATCTCTCTTTCATTATGGAATGACCGTATTCTCTCCTCCATTATGGAATGACCGTTTTCTCTCCTCCATTATGGAACCACCGATTTCACTTCTCTATTATGGAATCACCGTTTTCTCTTCTCGATTATGGAATCACCGTTTCCTCTTGTTCATTATGGAATCACCGTTTTCTATTCTCCATTATGGAATCGCACTTATCTCTCCTTCATTATGGAATCACTGCTTTCTCTTCTGCATTATGGAATCACAGTTTTCTCTTCTCCTTTGAGGAATCACACTTATCTCTCTTTCATTATGGAATCAGACTTACCTCTCTTTCATTATGGAATGACCGTATTATCTCCTCCATTAAGGAATGACAGTATTCTCTCCTCCATTATGGAACCACCGTATTCTCTTCTCCATTATGGAATCACCGTTTTCACTTCTCTATTATGAAATCACCGTTTTCTCTTCTCCATTATGGAATCACCGTTTTCTAATCTCCTTTGTGGAATCACACTTATCTCTCTTTCATTATGGAATCAGACTTACCTCTCTTTCATTACGGAATCACACTTATCTCTCCTTCATTATGGAATCAGACTTATCTCTCCTTCATTATGGAATGACCGTATTCTCTCCTCCATTAAGGAATGACCGTTTTCTCTCCTCCATTATGGATCCACCATATTCTCTTCTCCATTATGGAATCACCGTATTCTCTTCTCCATTATGGAATCCCCGTTTTCTCTTCTCTATTATGGAACAACACTTATCTCTCCTTCATTATGGAATCACCGTTTCCACTCCCCCATTATGGAATCACCGTATTCTCTTCTCCATTATGGAATGACCGTTTTCTCTCCTCCATTATGGAACCACCGATTTCACTTCTCTATTATGGAATCACCGTTTTCTCTTCTCGATTATGGAATCACCGTTTCCTCTTGTTCATTATGGAATCACCGTTTTCTATTCTCCATTATGGAATCGCACTTATCTCTCCTTCATTATGGAATCACTGTTTTCTCTTCTCCATTATAGAATCACCGCTTTCTCTTCTGCATTATGGAATCACAGTTTTCTCTTCTCCTTTGAGGAATCACACTTATCTCTCTTTCATTATGGAATCAGACTTACCTCTCTTTCATTATGGAATGACCGTATTATCTCCTCCATTAAGGAATGACAGTATTCTCTCCTCCATTATGGAACCACCGTATTCTCTTCTCCATTATGGAATCACCGTTTTCACTTCTCTATTATGAAATCACCGTTTTCTCTTCTCCATTATGGAATCACCGTTTTCTAATCTCCTTTGTGGAATCACACTTATCTCTCTTTCATTATGGAATCAGACTTACCTCTCTTTCATTACGGAATCACACTTATCTCTCCTTCATTATGGAATCAGACTTATCTCTCCTTCATTATGGAATGACCGTATTCTCTCCTCCATTAAGGAATGACCGTTTTCTCTCCTCCATTATGGATCCACCATATTCTCTTCTCCATTATGGAATCACCGTATTCTCTTCTCCATTATGGAATCCCCGTTTTCTCTTCTCTATTATGGAACAACACTTATCTCTCCTTCATTATGGAATCACCGTTTCCACTCCCCCATTATGGAATCACCGTATTGTCTTCTCTATTATGGAATCACACTTATATCCCCTTCATTATGGAATCAGACTTATCTCACTTTCATTATGGAATCATCGTTTTCACTTCTCTATTATGGAATCACCGTTTTCTCTTCTCCATTATGGAATCACCGTTTCCTCTTCTTCATTATGGAATCACCGTTTTCTCTTCTCCTTTGTGGATTCAAACTTATTTCTCTTTCATTATGGAATCACCGTATTCTCTTCTCCATCATGGAATCACCGTATTGTCTTCTCCATAATGGAATCACACTTATCTCCCCTCTATTATGGAATCACTATTTTCTCTCCTCCATTATGGAATCACATTTATTTCTCCTTCATTTAAAATCACCTTTTTCTGTCTTCGATTATCGAATCACACTTATCTCTTCTTCATCATAGAATCATACTTATCTCCCCTCCATTATGGAATCACACTTATGTCTCCATCATTATGGAATCACACTTATGTCTCTGAAATGTCTCTCACTAGACATTTATAAGAGTCAGACTGGAGGAGCATTCGGAATTACACAATAGCATAAATACGCTTTATTCCAACATTAGTACAATAGCTACGGAGAAACACAACCGACTGCCATGGCCGCTAGAACTCGAATCCCACAGCAATCGAACGGCGCGCGCTCATTTGAGCTCGCGCTATGCGCTGTTGCCAAGTCATACATATAAATATAACACATATATAACACCTTCCCTTCTAAAAGAAAGTCTGCACTACAATGCACGAGTTCAGTTACGCAACTCATTACACACCTAGTCTTTCAGGTGGTCGCCTGCGACGTTGCGATCGCCTCAGATGAGGAGGTGATGAACCAACAGCTTGAGGATTCCTTGCCTTCGTTGGTTCATTTCTGATGGACTCGGTATTCTCCGTCTGATCGGGCCCCTCTGATTTATTGGGCTGCTGGGATACCTCGGAACCAGCTGAACGCGAAGGTGACACCGAACGCCGTTGACGCAATTGGTCCCGATGCCGAACCACGTGACCCGAAGGAGTACTCACTTCCGACATGACCCTACCCCTTGAAGCGGAAACCGTTCCTGGGATCCACTTTGGGCCACTTGCGTAGTTTCTGCACCATACTTTATCCTCAGGTGCAAACTTTGGTTTGAAATCGGAATCCGTCGCCAGATGTTGACCCGGTTTCAACAGGGCCAACCTGCTTCTCATGACTCTGTTGAACATCGCCGTACCAGGAGCTTGACCAGTTGATGAGACAGGTGTCCTTCGATAGTGAAACAGAAATCTGTCAAGCCTTTCTTGGAAGGAGCCGCCCTTAATTTTCCTCAACGCATCCTTCATGGAGCGCACCGCTCTTTCAGCCAACCCATTTGACTGCGGGTGATACGGCGCAGCTCGGACATGGATGACTCCATTCCTGCGAAGGAAATCCGAGAACTCCTGACTAGTGAACGATGTTGCGTTATCACTGACGATTGTCCTGGGCAGTCCGAATCTCGCAAAGAGGGATCGTAATGCAGCGACCGTAGCAGCTGACGATGTCGAAGACACCGGAATTGCTTCCAACCACTTAGTGGCAGCATCCACTACTAACAAAACGATGTGGTTATCAAATGGGCCTGCATGGTCGATATGAATTCTGCTCCAAGGCTCCGTTGTGGAAGGCCATGGTGCCAAGTTTGATGGAGCAACGGAAGCTTCGACTTGACAATCGATGCACGAACGTACCAAGTCCTCAATGTCCTTATCAATATTCGGCCACCACACAGACTGTCTAGCCAAGGCTTTGAGAGCACCCATACCTTGGTGACCCCCATGAAGCTCCGACAGCACGTACTTCCTGTACTTTGGTGGCACATATATTCTATTCGCACGAATAATAATACCGTTTTCCACTGACAAGTCAGTTCGGCAGAGCCAGAAAGGACGAATTTCAGCCGTTACACACCTGGGCCAGCCTTGTGCTATGTATCTCTTCACTTTCAACAGAACAGGATCAGCATCTAACTCCTTCTGGAAATGAAATCTGGTCTCCACGCCATCATCCATAGATTCCAGCAATAATATTACATCAGCAGGCGTTGGAGAATCAGTCACAGTTGTCGGCACAGGTAGCCTACTGAAAGCATCAGCATTAGCATGAGAAGATCCTTTCCGATACACAATGTTGTACGAGTACCCTGATAGTACAAGCGCCCATCGCTGAATGCGAGAAGCAGCCATTGGAGCCACTGGTTTAGTCTCAGAAAACAGGCTCACTAGGGGCTGATGATCGGTTACCAAAGTGAATGTTCTTCCCAGAAGATATTTCCGATACCGTGTAACCCCGAAGACCAACGACAAGGCTTCTCTTTCGATCTGGCTGTAGTTCCTTTCCGCTTTCGTCAGGGATCTAGACGCAAAAGCAATAGGACGATCACCCACAGCTGAAGAATGAGACAACACAGCTCCTACTCCATACGGACTAGCGTCACACTCGAGACGCACTTCCTTACTTTCATCGAAGTGGACCAGCAACGAAGACGTAGACAATCTTCTCTTTGCTTCTTGGAAGGACTTCCTCTCCTGCTCAGTCCATTTCCAACATGAATTCTTATTCAACAACTTATACAATGGTGCTAGCATAGAGGACATATTTGGAAGGAATTTTGCATAATACGTCAGCAAACCTATGAAAGACCTCAGTTCATCCGCATTCTTTGGCTCAGGAGCTTTCTCAATGGCTTCCAACTTCGTTTGCACTGGATGTAGGCCTTCTGCATCGATTCTATGCCCCAGATATTCTACTGACGTCTGCATGAACGAGCACTTCGAGGGATGTAACTTGATACCAGCTTCCTGCAAAGTACACAACACTTTGCTCAGATTCCTTAAATGATCTGAAACAGAGCTGCCTGTTATCAGCAAGTCGTCGAGGTAGCACAACGCATTTTCATGCCCTTGCAAGAGCTTGTCCATTTCTCTCTGAAAAATTGATGGAGCTGACGCTACCCCAAAAGGCAGTCTCGTGTACCTGAACAACCCTTTATGAGTGTTAATTACCAATAAGTCCCTGGAAGCTTCATCCAGTTCCAATTGACAGTACGCATCCGATAAGTCGATCTTTGAAAAAGTCACTCCCCCTGAAAGACGAGCGAACAAATCCTCGACTTTGGGTAACGGATACCTCTCGAGATCTGTAGCAACGTTGACGGTGAGCTTAAAGTCACCACACAGTCGGATCCTACCGTTCGCCTTTAGGACTGGTACTACAGGTGTCGCCCATTCCGATGACGACACTCGTTCCAAAACTCCTAAATCCAAAAGTCTACTTATTTCTTCTTCTACCTTCTTCTTATAAGCGTAAGGCACGGGACGAGCTTTGAAGAATTTCGGTGAAGCACAGCCTTTTCTTTTCAGACGAACCTTCACATTTTTCAGCTTCCCGAGGCGCCCCGAAAACAGTTCTTGATGTTCATCCAAGACGGCCTGCAAGTACCGTGACGAAGATTTCACGTCAACCTGGATCGCATTTGTAGAGATAGCCGGATCAATAGTGCACAATACCCTTAGTTCGCGGATCCAGTTTCGTCCCATCAAGATCACGGAACACTGATCCACCACAAGGATCGGAAGAATTTCCAATTTGGATTCGTACTTCACAGAAACATCCATCGCGCCCACTATCTTCAGACTATGCTTTGTAAATGATCTGAGCTTGATACGAGTCTCTTTCAAAGGTGGAAATCGACATCGGTGCTTCTTGAACATCGAATAAGGCATCACCGAAAAAGGTGCTCCCGTGTCCACCTGCATTACCATAGGTAGCCCTTCAATCACGACTTGCACGGTACAAGGTGGTGGGAAATCAGACATCGAGTTCAACGTCAACACATCGAACGCCGGAGACGAGTTATCAAGCTGGTCGACTTGATTCACTCTGTTCGCACAACGTCCTTGGCCTTTGACTCCAACACTCCATCTGTTCTTCACTGACTTGCATACTCTGGCTAAGTGTCCCGTCTTCCCGCATGAATGGCACGTACTCTTGGCAAACTTGCAAGTTGAGGACTTGTGTCCACTTGCACCACAAGCATAGCAGGAAAACATAACCTTGGCTTGTGACGGGTGATGACCTCTGGAACTTTTCCGTTGCTGCTTCGCTTGCGTCTGCTTTACAAACAGCACTTCCGCTGGAGACGTGTTGTCACCACGCAGGTTAGAGGCGTTTTTCGAGGCCGCTTCCATCGACATCGCGATCTCTGACGCCCGATCGAAAGACAGATCTCTTTCCGCCAACAGCCTTCTCTGAATAGCGTCATCATTTATCCCACATACGAGCCGATCTCGTAGCATTTCCGCTAAAGTACGCCCATAACTGCAAAACCTGGCGAGAGTTCGAAGTTCGGCTATGAAGGTTGGCACAGACTCTCCCGGCTTCCTACAGCGACAGTTGAATTTGAACCGCTCTACAATCTCCGACGGAGCCGGTTCAAAATGATTCCTGAGAACGTCTATCAGTTCTGCTAGCGTTCGATCCGTGGGTAAGGCTGGGGACACCAGACTCCTTATCAAGCCATACGTCGGCGCACCCACCAGCGATAGGAATATCGCACGTCTGCGGACATCATCCGTAACTTCATTCGCAATAAAATACTGATACAATCGCTCGGCATACTCCGAAAACGGTTCTTTCGCGCGGTCGAATTCGCCGATTATACCGAAACCTGCCATCCGGAGCGTATGAGGAAATCGCTTGAAGAAACTAAGCCTACCTCGCTAGCGCTTGCTTCTATCTTGTTCCCGTCCTGCCGAGACGATGATTTTCAACTCCTGCAGAATGACGATAGATCCCGTACTCGTCGCCACTGAAATGTCTCTCACTAGACATTTATAAGAGTCAGACTGGAGGAGCATTCGGAATTACACAATAGCATAAATACGCTTTATTCCAACATTAGTACAATAGCTACGGAGAAACACAACCGACTGCCATGGCCGCTAGAACTCGAATCCCACAGCAATCGAACGGCGCGCGCTCATTTGAGCTCGCGCTATGCGCTGTTGCCAAGTCATACATATAAATATAACACATATATAACAGTCTCCATCATTATGGAATCACAGTTATCACTGCTTCTTTAGGAATCATTGTTTTCTCATCTCCTTTGTGGAATCACACTTATCTCTCCTTCGTTATGGAATCACTTTTATCTCTTTTTCTTTGTGGAATCACACTTATCTCTTTTTCATTGTGGAATCACACTTATCTCTCCTTCATTATGGAATCAGCGCATTCTCCTCTCCATTATGGATTCACCGTTTTCTCTTGTCCATTATGGAATCACTGTGTTTTCTTCTCCATTATAGAATCACCGCTTTCTCTTCTTCATTATGGAATCAGACTTATCTCTCTTTCATTATGGAATGACCGTATTCTCTCCTCCATTATGGAATGACCGTTTTCTCTCCTCCATTATGAAACCACCGTATTCTCTTCTCCATTATGGAATCACCGTTTTCACTTCTCTATCATGGAATCACCGTTTTCTCTTCTGCATTATGGAATCACCGTTTCCTATTCCTCATTATGGAATCACCATTTTCTATTCTCCATTATGGAATCACCGTTTTCTCTTCTCCTTTGTGGAATCACACTTTTCTCTCTTTCATTATGAAATCAGACTTACCTCTCTTTCATTATGAAATGACCGAATTCTCTCCTCCATTATGGAATCACCGTATTCTCTTCTCCACCATGGAATCACCGTATTGTCTTCTCTATTATGGAATCACGCTTATATCCCCTTCATTATGGAATCAGACTTATCTCTCCTTCATTATGGAATGACCGTATTCTCTCTTACATTATGAAATGACCGTTTTCTCTCCTCCATTATGGAATCACCGTATTCTCTTCTATATTATGGAATCACCGTTTTCTCTTCTCTATTATGGAATCGTCGTTTTTTCTTCTTCATTATGGAATCACCGTTTTCTATTCTCCATTATGGAATCGCACTTATCTCTCCTTCATTATGGAATCACCGTATTCTCCTCTCCATTATTGAATCACCGCTTTCTCTTCTGCATTATGGAATCACCGTTTTCTCTTCTCCTTTGTGGAATCACTTTTATCTCTCCTTCATTATGGAATCAGAGTTATCTCTCTTTCATTATGGAATGACCGTATTCTCTCCTCCATTAGGGAATGACAGTATTCTCTCCGCCATTATGGAACCACCGTATTCTCTTCTCCATTATGGAATCACCGTTTTCACTTCTGTATTATGGAATCACCGTTTTCTCTTCTCCATTATGGAATCACCGTTTCCTCTTCTTCATTATGGAATCACCGTTTTCTATTCTCCATTATGGAATCACCGTTTTCTCTTCTTCATTACGGAATCAACATTTTCTATTCTCCATTATGGAATCAACGTTTTCTCTTCTCCTTTGTGGAATCACACTTATCTCTCTTTCATTATGGAATCAGACCTACCTCTCTTTCATTATGGAATCAGACTTACCTCTCCTTCATTATGGAATCAGACTTATCTCTCTTTCATTATGGAATGACCGTATTCTCTCCTCTATTAAGGAATGACCGCTTTCTCTCCTCCATTAAGGAATGACCGTTTTCTCTCCTCCATTAAGGAATGACCGTTTTCTCAGCTCGATTATGGAACCATCATATTCTCTTCTCCATTATGGAATCACCGTTTTCTCTTCTCCTTTGTGGAATCACACTTATTTCTCTTCACATTATGGAATCACCGTATTCTCTTCTCCATCATGGAATCACCGTATTGTCTTCTCCATAATGGAATCACACTTATCTCCCATCTATTATGGAATCACTATTTTCTCTCCTCCATTATGGAATCACATTTATTTTTCCTTCATTATGGAATCACCTTTTTCTCTCTTCGATTATCGAATCACACTTATCTCTTCTTGATCATAGAATCATACTTATCTCCCCTCCATTATGGAATCACACTTATGTCTCCATCATTATGGAATCACACTTATGTCTCCATCATTATGGAATCACACTTATGTCTCCATCATTATGGAATCACAGTTATCACTGTTTCTTTAGGAATCATTGTTTTCTCTTCTCCTTTGTGGAATCACACTTATCTCTCTTTCATTATGGAATCAGACTTACCTCTCTTTCATTTTGGAATCACACTTATCTCTCCTTCATTATGGAATCAGACTTATCTCTCCTTCATTATGGAATGACCGTTTTCTCCCCTCCATTATGGAATCACCGTATTCTCTTCTCCATTATGGAATCGCACTTATCTCTCCTTCATTATGGAATCACCGTTTCCTCTCGTCCATTATGGAATCACCGTTTCCTCTCGTCCATTATGGAATCACCATATTTTCTTCGCCATCATGGAATCACCGTATTCTATTCTCAATTATGGAATCAACGTTTTCTCTTCTCTATTATGGGATGACCGTTTTCTCTCCTCCATTATGGAATCACCGTATTCTGTTTTCAATTATGGAATCAACATTTTCTCTTCTCTATTATGGAATCACCGTTTTCTCTTCTTCATTATGGAATCACGGTTTTCTATTCTCCATTATGGAATCGCACTTATCTCTCCTTCATTATGGAATCAGACTTACCTCACTTTCATTATTGAATCAGACTTACCTCTCTTTCATTATGGAATCAGACTTACCTCTCCTCCATTATGGAATGACCGTTTTCTCTCCTCCATTATGGAATCACTGTATTCTCTTCTCCATCATGGAATCACCGTATTGTCTTCTCTATTATGGAATCACACTTACATCTCCTTTATTATGGAATCAGACTTATCTCTCTTTCATTATGGAATGACCGTATTCTCTCCTCCATTATGGAATGACCGTTTTCTCTCCTCCATTATGGAACCCCCGTTTTCTCTTCTCTATTATGGAATCACCGTTTTCTCTTCTCCATTATGGAATCACCGTTTCCTCTTCTTCATTACGGAATCAACATTTTCTATTCTCCATTATGGAATCACCGTTTTCTCTTCTCCTTTGAGGAATCACACTTATCTCTCTTTCATTATGGAATCAGACCTACCTCTCTTTCATTATGGAATCAGACTTACCTCTCCTTCATTATGGAATCAGACTTATCTCTCTTTCATTATGGAATGACCGTATTCTCTCCTCCATTAAGGAATGACCGCTTTCTCTCCTGCATTAAGGAATGACCGTTTTCTCTCCTCCATTAAGGAATGACCGTTTTCTCTCCTCGATTATGGAACCACCATATTCTCTTCTCCATTATGGAATCACCGTTTTCTCTTCTCCTTTGTGGAATCACACTTATTTCTCTTTCATTATGGAATCACCGTATTCTCTTCTCCATCATGGAATCACCGTATTGTCTTCTCCATAATGGAATCACACTTATCTCCCCTCTATTATGGAATCACTATTTTCTCTCCTCCATTATGGAATCACATTTATTTCTCCTTCATTATGGAATCACCTTTTTCTCTCTTCGATTATCGAATCACACTTATCTCTTCTTGATCATAGAATCATACTTATCTCCCCTCCATTATGGAATCACACTTATGTCTCCATCATTATGGAATCACACTTATGTCTCCATCATTATGGAATCACAGTTATCACTGCTTCTTTAGGAATCATTGTTTTCTCTTCTCCTTTGTGGAATCACACTTATCTCTCCTTCGTTATGGAATCACTTTTATCTCTTTTTCTTTGTGGAATCACACTTATCTCTTTTTCATTGTGGAATCACACTTATCTCTTTTTCATTGTGGAATCACACTTATCTCTCCTTCATTACGGAATCAGCGCATTCTCCTCTCCATTATGGATTCACCGTTTTCTCTTGTCCATTATGGAATCACTGTTTTTTCTTCTCCATTATAGAATCACCGCTTTCTCTTCTTCATTATGGAATCAGACTTATCTCTCTTTCATTATGGAATGACCGTATTCTCTCCTCCATTATGGAATGACCGTTTTCTCTCCTCCATTATGAAACCACCGTATTCTCTTCTCCATTATGGAATCACCGTTTTCACTTCTCTATCATGGAATCACCGTTTTCTCTTCTCCATTATGGAATCACCGTTTCCTATTCCTCATTATGGAATCACCATTTTCTATTCTCCATTATGGAATCACCGTTTTCTCTTCTCCTTTGTGGAATCACACTTTTCTCTCTTTCATTATGAAATCAGACTTACCTGTCTTTCATTATGAAATGACCGAATTCTCTCCTTCATTATGGAATCACCGTATTCTCTTCTCCACCATGGAATCACCATATTGTCTTCTCTATTATGGAATCACGCTTATATCCCCTTCATTATGGAATCAGACTTATCTCTCTTTCATTATGGAATGACCGTATTCTCTCCTCCATTATGGAATGACCGTTTTCTCTCGTCCATTATGGAATCACCGTTTTCTCTACATCATTATGGAATCACGGTTTTCTATTCTCCATTATGGAATCGCACTTATCTCTCCTTCATTATGGAATCAGACTTACCTCTCTTTCATTATTGAATCAGACTTATCTCTCCTTCATTATGGAATGACCGTATTCTCACTTACATTATGAAATGACCGTTTTCTCTCCTCCATTATGGAATCACCGTATTCTCTTCTATATTATGGAATCACGTTTTCTCTTCTCTATTATGGAATCGTCGTTTTTTCTTCTTCATTATGGAATCACCGTTTTCTATTCTCCATTATGGAATCGCACTTATCTCTCCTTCATTATGGAATCACCGTATTCTCCTCTCCATTATTGAATCACCGCTTTCTCTTCTGCATTATGGAATCACCGTTTTCTCTTCTCCTTTGTGGAATCACTTTTATCTCCCCTTCATTATGGAATCAGAGTTATCTCTCTTTCATTATGGAATGACCGTATTCTCTCCTCCATTAAGGAATGACAGTATTCTCTCCGCCATTATGGAACCACCGTATTCTCTTCTCCATTATGGAATCACCGTTTTCACTTCTGTATTAAAGAATCACCGTTTTCTCTTCTCCATTATGGAATCACCGTTTCCTCTTCTTCATTATGGAATCACCGTTTTCTATTCTCCATTATGGAATCACCGTTTTCTCTTCTCCTTTGTGGAATCACACTTATCTCTCTTTCATTATGGAATCAGACTTACCTCTCTTTCATTTTGGAATCACACTTATCTCTCCTTCATTATGGAATCAGACTTATCTCTCCTTCATTATGGAATGACCGTTTTCTTCCCTCCATTATGGAATCACCGTATTCTCTTCTCCATTATGGAATCGCACTTATCTCTCCTTCATTATGGAATCACCGTTTCCTCTCGTCCATTATGGAATCACCGTTTCCTCTCGTCCATTATGGAATCACCATATTTTCTTCGCCATCATGGAATCACCGTATTCTCTTCTCAATTATGGAATCAACGTTTTCTCTTCTCTATTATGGAATGACCGTTTTCTCTCCTCCATTATGGAATCACCGTATTCTGTTTTCAATTATGAATCAACGTTTTCTCTTCTCTATTATGGAATGACCGTTTTCTCTTCTTCATTATGGAATCACGGTTTTCTATTCTCCATTAGGGAATCGCACTTATCTCTCCTTCATTATGGAATCAGACTTACCTCTCTTTCATTATTGAATCAGACTTACCTCTCTTTCATTATGGAATCAGACTTACCTCTCTTTGATTATGGAATCAGACTTATCTCTCCTCCATTATGGAATGACCGTTTTCTCTCCTCCATTATGGAATCACTGTATTCTCTTCTCCATCATGGAATCACCGTATTGTCTTCTCTATTATGGAATCACACTTACATCTCCTTTATTATGGAATCAGACTTATCTCTCTTTCATTATGGAATGACCGTATTCTCTCCTCCATTATGGAATGACCGTTTTCTCTCCTCCATTATGGAACCCCCGTTTTCTCTTCTCTATTATGGAATCACCGTTTTCTCTTCTCCATTAAGGAATCACCGTTTCCTCTTCTTCATTACGGAATCAACATTTTCTATTCTCCATTATGGAATCACCGTTTTCTCTTCTCCTTTGTGGAATCACACTTATCTCTCTTTCATTATGGAATCAGACCTACCTCTCTTTCATTATGGAATCAGACTTACCTCTCCTTCATTATGGAATCAGACTTATCTCTCTTTCATTATGGAATGACCGTATTCTCTCCTCCATTAACTAATGACCGCTTTCTCTCCTCCATTAAGGAATGACCGTTTTCTCTCCTCCATTAAGGAATGACCGTTTTCTCTCCTCGATTATGGAACCACCATATTCTCTTCTCCATTATGGAATCCCCGTTTTCTCTTCTCTATTATGGAATCACCGTTTTCTCTTCTCCATTATGGAATCACCGTTTCCTCTTCTTCATTATGGAATCAACATTTTCTATTCTCCATTGTGGAATCACCGTTTTCTCTTCTCCTTTGTGGAATCACACTTATGTCCCCTTCATTATGGAATGAGACTTATCTCTCCTTCATTATGGAATGACCGTATTCTCACTTACATTATGAAATGACCGTTTTCTCTCCTCCATTATGGAATCACCGTATTCTCTTCTATATTATGGAATCACCGTTTTCTCTTCTCTATTATGGAATCGTCGTTTTTTCTTCTTCATTATGGAATCACCGTTTTCTATTCTCCATTATGGAATCGCACTTATCTCTCCTTCATTATGGAATCACCGTATTCTCCTCTCCATTATTGAATCACCGCTTTCTCTTCTGCATTATGGAATCACCGTTTTCGCTTCTCCTTTGTGGAATCACTTTTATCTCTCCTTCATTAAGGAATCAGAGTTATCTCTCTTTCATTATGGAATGACCGTATTCTCTCCTCCATTAAGGAATGACAGTATTCTCTCCGCCATTATGGAACCACCGTATTCTCTTGTCCATTATGGAATCACCGTTTTCACTTCTGTATTATGGAATCACCGTTTTCTCTTCTCCATTATGGAATCACCGTTTCCTCTTCTTCATTACGGAATCACCGTTTTCTATTCTCCATTATGGAATGACCGTTTTCTCTTCTCCTTTGTGGAATCGCACTTATCTCTCTTTCATTATGGAATCAGACTTACCTCTCCTTCATTTTGGAATCACACTTATCTCTCCTTCATTATGGAATCAGACTTATCTCTCCTTCATTATGGAATGACCGTTTTCCCCCCTCCATTATGGAATCACCGTATTCTCTTCTCCATTATGGAATCGCACTTATCTCTCCTTCATTATGGAATCACCGTTTCCTCTCGTCCATTATGGAATCACCATGTCCTCTCGTCCATTATGGAATCACCGTTTCCTCTCGTCCATTATGGAATCACCATATTTTCTTCGCCATCATGAAATCACCGTATTCTCTTCTCAATTATGGAATCAACGTTTTCTCTTCTCTATTATGGAATGACCGTTTTCTCTCCTCCATTATGGAATCACCGTATTTTGTTTTCAATTAAGGAATCAACGTTTTCTCTTCTCTATTATGGAATCACCGTTTTCTCTTCTTCATTATGGAATCACCGTTTCCTCTTCTTCATTACGGAATCAACATTTTCTATTCTCCATTATGGAATCACCGTTTTCCCTTCTCCTTTGTGGAATCGCACTTATCTCTCTTTCATTATGGAATCAGACTTACCTCTCTTTCATTTTGGAATCACACTTATCTCTCCTTCATTATGGAATCAGACTTATCTCTCCTTCATTATGGAATGACCGTTTTCCCCCCTCCATTATGGAATCACCGTATTCTCTTCTCCATTATGGAATCGCACTTATCTCTCCTTCATTATGGAATCACCGTTTCCTCTCGTCCATTATGGAATCACCATGTCCTCTCGTCCATTATGGAATCACCGTTTCCTCTCGTCCATTATGGAATCACCATATTTTCTTCGCCATCATGAAATCACCGTATTCTCTTCTCAATTATGGAATCAACGTTTTCTCTTCTCTATTATGGAATGACCGTTTTCTCTCCTCCATTATGGAATCACCGTATTTTGTTTTCAATTAAGGAATCAACGTTTTCTCTTCTCTATTATGGAATCACCGATTTCTCTTCTTCATTATGGAATCACGGTTTTCTATTCTCCATTATGGAATCAGACTTACCTCTCTTTCATTATTGAATCAGACTTACCTCTCTTTCATTATGGAATCAGACTTACCTCCATTATGGAATGACCGTTTTCTCTCCTCCATTATGGAATCACCATATTCTCTTCTCCATTATGGAATCCCCGTTTTCTCGTCTCTATTATGGAACAACACTTATCTCTCCTTCATTATGGAATCACCGTTTGCTCTCCTTCATTATGGAATCACCGTTTGCTCTCCCCCATTATGGAATCACTGTATTCTCTTCTCCATCATGGAATCACCGTATTGTATTCTCTATTATGGAATTACACTTACATCTCCTTTATTATGGAATCAGACTTATCTCTCTTTCATTATGGAATGACCGTATTCTCTCCTCCATTATGGAATCACCGTATTCTCTTCTCCATTATGGAATCCCCGTTTTCTCTTCTCTATTATGGAATCACCGTTTTCTCTTCTCCATTATGGAATCACCGTTTCCTCTTCTTCATTATGGAATCAACATTTTCTATTCTCCATTATGGAATCACCGTTTTCTCTTCTCCTTTGTGGAATCACACTTATATCCCCTTCATTATGGAATCAGACTTATCTCTCCTTCATTATGGAATGACCGTATTCTCACTTACATTATGAAATGACCGTTTTCTCTCCTCCATTATGGAATCACCGTATTCTCTTCTATATTATGGAATCACCGTTTTCTCTTCTCTATTATGGAATCGTCGTTTTTTCTTCTTCATTATGGAATCACCGCTTTCTATTCTCCATTATGGAATCGCACTTATCTCTCCTTCATTATGGAATCACCGTATTCTCCTCTCCATTATTGAATCACCGCTTTCTCTTCTGCATTATGGAATCACCGTTTTCGCTTCTCCTTTGTGGAATCACTTTTATCTCTCCTTCATTAAGGAATCAGAGTTATCTCTCTTTCATTATGGAATGACCGTATTCTCTGCTCCATTAAGGAATGACAGTATTCTCTCCGCCATTATGGAACCACCGTATTCTCTTCTCCATTATGGAATCACCGTTTTCACTTCTGTATTATTGAATCACCGTTTTCTCTTCTCCATTATGGAATCACCGTTTCCTCTTCTTCATTACGAAATCCACATTTTCTATTCTCCATTATGGAATCACCGTTTTCTCTTCTCCTTTGTGGAATCGCACTTATCTCTCTTTCATTATGGAATCAGACTTACCTCTCTTTCATTTTGGAATCACACTTATCTCTCCTTCATTATGGAATCAGACTTATCTCTCCTTCATTATGGAATCACCGTTTCCTCTCGTCCATTATGGAATCACCATGTCCTCTCGTCCATTATGGAATCACCGTTTCCTCTCGTCCATTATGGAATCACCATATTTTCTTCGCCATCATGAAATCACCGTATTCTCTTCTCAATTATGGAATCAACGTTTTCTCTTCTCTATTATGGAATGACCGTTTTCTCTCCTCCATTATGGAATCACCGTATTTTGTTTTCAATTAAGGAATCAACGTTTTCTCTTCTGTATTATGGAATCACCGTTTTCTCTTCTTCATTATGGAATCACGGTTTTCTATTCTCCATTATGGAATCAGACGTACCTCTCTTTCATTATTGAATCAGACTTACCTCTCTTTCATTATGGAATCAGACTTACCTCCATTATGGAATGACCGTTTTCTCTCCTCCATTATGGAATCACCATATTCTCTTCTCCATTATGGAATCCCCGTTTTCTCTTCTCTATTATGGAACAACACTTATCTCTCCTTCATTATGGAATCACCGTTTGCTCTCCCCCATTATGGAATCACTGTATTCTCTTCTCCATCATGGAATCACCGTATTGTCTTCTCTATTATGGAATCACACTTACATCTCCTTTATTATGGAATCAGACTTATCTCTCTTTCATTATGGAATGACCGTATTCTCTCCTCCATTATGGAATGACCGTTTTCTCTCCTGCATTATGGAACCCCCGTTTTCTCTTCTCTATTACGGAATCACCGTTTTCTCTTCTCCATTATGGAATCACCGTTTCCTCTTCTTCATTACGGAATCAACATTTTCTATTCTCCATTATGGAATCACAGTTTTCTCTTCTCCTTTGTGGAATCACACTTATCTCTCTTTCATTATGGAATCAGACCTACCTCTCCTTCATTATGGAATCAGACTTATCTCTCTTTCATTATGGAATCAGACCTACCTCTCTTTCATTATGGAATCAGACCTACCTCTCTTTCATTATGGAATCAGACTTACCTCTCCTTCATTATGGAATCAGACTTACCTCTCTTTCATTTTGGAATCACACTTATCTCTCCTTCATTATGGAATCAGACTTATCTCTCCTTCATTATGGAATGACCGTATTCTCTCCTCCATTATGGAATGACCGTTTTCTCTCCTCCATTATGAAACCACCGTATTCTCTTCTCCATTATGGAATCACCGTTTTCACTTCTCTATCATGGAATCACCGTTTTCTCTTCTCCATTATGGAATCACCGTTTCCTATTCCTCATTATGGAATCACCATTTTCTATTCTCCATTATGGAATCACCGTTTTCTCTTCTCCTTTGTGGAATCACACTTTTCTCTCTTTCATTATGAAATCAGACTTACCTGTCTTTCATTATGAAATGACCGAATTCTCTCCTTCATTATGGAATCACCGTATTCTCTTCTCCACCATGGAATCACCATATTGTCTTCTCTATTATGGAATAACGCTTATATCCCCTTCATTATGGAATCAGACTTATCTCTCCTTCATTATGGAATGACCGTATTCTCACTTACATTATGAAATGACCGTTTTCTCTCCTCCATTATGGAATCACCGTATTCTCCTCTCCATTATTGAATCACCGCTTTCTCTTCTGCATTATGGAATCACCGTTTTCTCTTCTCCTTTGTGGAATCACTTTTATCTCTCCTTCATTATGGAATCAGAGTTATCTCTCTTTCATTATGGAATGACCGTATTCTCTCCTCCATTAAGGAATGACAGTATTCTCTCCGCCATTATGGAACCACCGTATTCTCTTCTCCATTATGGAATCACCGTTTTCACTTCTGTATTATGGAATCACCGTTTTCTCTTCTCCATTATGGAATCACCGTTTCCTCTTCTTCATTATGGAATCACCGTTTTCTATTCTCCATTATGGAATCACCGTTTTCTCTTCTCCTTTGTGGAATCACACTTATCTCTCTTTCATTATGGAATCAGACTTACCTCTCTTTCATTTTGGAATCACACTTATCTCTCCTTCATTATGGAATCAGACTTATCTCTCCTTCATTATGGAATGACCGTTTTCTTCCCTCCATTATGGAATCACCGTATTCTCTTCTCCATTATGGAATCGCACTTATCTCTCCTTCATTATGGAATCACCGTTTCCTCTCGTCCATTATGGAATCACCATATTTTCTTCGCCATCATGGAATCACCGTATTCTCTTCTCAATTATGGAATCAACGTTTTCTCTTCTCTATTATGGAATGACCGTTTTCTCTCCTCCATTATGGAATCACCGTATTCTGTTTTCAATTATGGAATCAACGTTTTCTCTTCTCTATTATGGAATCACCGTTTTCTCTTCTTCATTATGGAATCACGGTTTTCTATTCTCCATTAGGGAATCGCACTTATCTCTCCTTCATTATGGAATCAGACTTACCTCTCTTTCATTATTGAATCAGACTTACCTCTCTTTCATTATGGAATCAGACTTACCTCTCTTTGATTATGGAATCAGACTTATCTCTCCTCCATTATGGAATGACCGTTTTCTCTCCTCCATTATGGAATCACTGTATTCTCTTCTCCATCATGGAATCACCGTATTGTCTTCTCTATTATGGAATCACACTTACATCTCCTTTATTATGGAATCAGACTTATCTCTCTTTCATTATGGAATGACCGTATTCTCTCCTCCATTATGGAATGACCGTTTTCTCTCCTGCATTATGGAACCCCCGTTTTCTCTTCTCTATTACGGAATCACCGTTTTCTCTTCTCCATTATGGAATCACCGTTTCCTCTTCTTCATTACGGAATCAACATTTTCTATTCTCCATTATGGAATCACAGTTTTCTCTTCTCCTTTGTGGAATCACACTTATCTCTCTTTCATTATGGAATCAGACCTACCTCTCTTTCATTATGGAATCAGACTTACCTCTCCTTCATTATGGAATCAGACTTATCTCTCTTTCATTATGGAATGACCGTTTTCTCTCCTCCATTAAGAAATGACCGTTTTCTCTCCTCCATTAAGGAATGACCGTTTTCTCTTCTCCATTATGGAACCACCATATTCTCTTCTCCATTATGGAATCACCGTATTCTCTTCTCCATTATGGAATCCCCGTTTTCTCTTCTGTATTATGGAATCACCGTTTTCTCTTCTCCATTATGGAATCACCGTTTCCTCTTCTTCATTATGGAATCAACATTTTCTATTCTCCATTATGGAATCACCGTTTTCTCTTCTCCTTTGTGGAATCACACTTATCTCTCTTTCATTATGGAATCACACTTATCTCTCTTTCATTATGGAATGAGACCTACCTCTCCTTCATTATGGAATCAGACTTATCTCTCTTTCATTATGGAATCAGACCTACCTCTCTTTCATTATGGAATCAGACCTACTTCTCTTTCATTATGGAATCAGACTTACCTCTCCTTCATTATGGAATCAGACTTACCTCTCTTTCATTTTGGAATCACACTTATCTCTCCTTCATTATGGAATGACCGTTTTCTCCCCTCCATTATGGAATCACCGTATTCTCTTCTCCATTATGGAATCGCACTTATCTCTCCTTCATTATGGAATCACCGTTTCCTCTCGTCCATTATGGAATCACCATGTCCTCTCGTCCATTATGGAATCACCTTTTCCTCTCGTCCATTATGGAATCACCATATTTTCTTCGCCATCATGAAATCACCGTATTCTCTTCTCAATTATGGAATCAACGTTTTCTCTTCTCTATTATGGAATGACCGTTTTCTCTCCTCCATTATGGAATCACCGTATTCTGTTTTCAATTATGGAATCAACGTTTTCTCTTCTCTATTATGGAATCACCGTGTTCTCTTCTTCATTATGGAATCACGTTTTTCTATTCTCCATTATGGAATCGCACTTATCTCTCCTTCATTATGGACTCAGACTTACCTCTCTTTCATTATTGAATCAGACTTACCTCTCTTTCGTTATGGAATCAGACTTACCTCTCCTCCATTATGGAATGACCGTTTTCTCTCCTCCATTATGGAATCACCATATTCTCTTCTCCATTATGGAATCCCCGTTTTCTCTTCTCTATTATGGAACAACACTTATCTCTCCTTCATTATGGAATCACCGTTTCCTCTCCCCCATTATGGAATCACTGTATTCTCTTCTCCATCATGGAATCACCGTATTGTCTTCTCTATTATGGAATCACACTTACATCTCCTTTATTATGGAATCAGACTTATCTCTCTTTCATTATGGAATGACCGTATTCTCTCCTCCATTATGGAATCAGACTTATCTCTCTTTCATTATGGAATGACCGTATTCTCTCCTCCATTATGGAATGACCGTTTTCTCTCCTCCATTATGGAACCCCCGTTTTCTCTTCTCTATTATGGAATCACCGTTTTCTCTTCTCCATTATTTAATCACCGTTTCCTCTTCCTCATTACGTAATCAACATTTTCTATTCTCCATTATGGAATCACCGTTTTCTCTTCTCCTTTGTGGAATCACACTTATCTCTCTTTCATTATGGAATCAGACCTACCTCTCTTTCATTATGGAATCAGACTTACCTCTCCTTCATTATGGAATCAGACTTATCTCTCTTTCATTATGGAATGACCGTTTTCTCTCCTCCATTAAGGAATGACCGTTTTCTCTCCTCCATTAAGGAATGACCGTTTTCTCTCCTCCATTAAGGAATGACCGTTTTCTCTCCTCCATTAAGGAATGACCGTTTTCTCTCCTCCATTAAGGAATGACCGTTTTCTCTCCTCCATTATGGAACCACCATATTCTCTTCTCCATTATGGAATCACCGTATTCTCTTCTCCATTATGGAATCCCCGTTTTCTCTTCTCTATTATGGAATCACCGTTTTCTCTTCTCCATTATGGAATCACCGTTTCCTCTTCTTCATTATGGAATCAACATTTTCTATTCTCCATTATGGAATCACCGTTTTCTCTTCTCCTTTGTGGAATCACACTTATCTCTCTTTCATTATGGAATCAGACCTACCTCTCTTTCATTATGGAATCAGACTTACCTCTCCTTCATTATGGAATCAGACTTATCTCTCTTTCATTATGGAATCAGACCTACCTCTCTTTCATTATGGAATCAGACTTACCTCTCCTTCATTATGGAATCAGACTTACCTCTCTTTCATTTTGGAATCACACTTATCTCTCCTTCATTATGGAATCACACTTATCTCTCCTTCATTATGGAATGACCGTTTTCTCCCCTCCATTATGGAATCACCGTATTCTCTTCTCCATTATGGAATCGCACTTATCTCTCCTTCATTATGGAATCACCGTTTCCTCTCGTCCATTATGGAATGACCATGTCCTCTCGTCCATTATGGAATCACCGTTTCCTCTCGTCCATTATGGAATCACCATATTTTCTTCGCCATCATGGAATCACCGTATTCTCTTCTTAATTATGGAATCAACGTTTTCTCTTCTCTATTATGGAATGACCGTTTTCTCTCCTCCATTATGGAATCACCGTATTCTCTTTTCAATTATGGAATCAACGTTTTCTCTTCTCTATTATGGAATCACCGTTTTCTCTTCTTCATTATGGAATCACGGTTTTCTATTCTCCATTATGGAATCGCACTTATCTCTCCTTCATTATGGAATCAGACTTACCTCTCTTTCATTATTGAATCAGACTTACCTCTCTTTCATTATGGAATCAGACTTACCTCTCCTCCATTATGGAATGACCGTTTTCTCTCCTCCATTATGGAATCACCATATTCTCTTCTCCATTATGGAATCCCCGTTTTCTCTTCTCTATTATGGGACAACACTTATCTCTCCTTCATAATGGAATCACCGTTTCCTCTCCCCCATTATGGAATCTATGTATTCTCTTCTCCATCATGGAATCGCCGTATTGCCTTCTCTATTATGGAATCACACTTACATCTCCTTTATTATGGAATCAGACTTATCTCTCTTTCATTATGGAATGACCGTATTCTCTCCTCCATTATGGAATGACCGTTTTCTCTCCTCCATTATGGAACCCCCGTTTTCTCTTCTCTATTATGGAATCACCGTTTCCTCTTCTTCATTACGGAATCAACATTTTCTATTCTCCATTGTGGAATCACCGTTTTCTCTTCTCCTTTGTGGAATCACACTTATCTCTCTTTCATTATGGAATCAGACCTACCTCTCTTTCATTATGGAATCAGACTTACCTCTCCTTCATTATGGAATCAGACTTATCTCTCTTTCATTATGGAATGACCGGATTCTCTCCTCCATTAAGGAATGACCGTTTTCTCTCCTACATTAAGGAATGACCGTTTTCTCTCCTCCATTAAGGAATGACCGTTTTCTCTCCTCCATTATGGAACCACCATATTCTCTTCTCCATTATGGAATCACCGTATTCTCTTCTCCATTATGGAATCCCCGTTTTCTCTTCTCTATTATGGAATCACCGTTTTCTCTTCTCCGTTATGGAATCACCGTTTTCTCTTCTCCTTTGTGGAATCACACTTATCTCTCTTTCATTATGGAATCAGACCTACCTCTCTTTCATTATGGAATCAGATTTACCTCTCCTTCATTATGGAATCAGACTTAACTCTCTTTCATTATGGAATGACCGTATTCTCTCCTCCATTAAGGAATGACCGTTTTCTCTCCTCCATTAATATCCTGATGAAATCTTTCACCTTGTTCCTCACTAGTGTCTCCTAAATTATCAGGAAAATGGTCTAAGTGGTTGTATATGTGTACTTATATTTATTTTTTCATAGTTGTAAAGAATAAACCAATGGGTTTCATTTGCAATGAAACCGTGGAAGTCTTTCAAGTAAAGAACATATCCCGCCACTTCGTTTCTAAGCACAAAAATTTCGATTATGAATAAATGGCCGAATATGTCCGTCCGGCCCACCAAATTTTTTTCTTTTTTGTCCCTCTCCTAAAACAGTTTGCCCAACACTGGTTAAAGCCATTTTTTTCTTTTCGCTACATTTTTCTTTTTTATGACATATAATTCATTCGACTGTGTTGTTTTGGCGTTTTCTCTGGATGAGCGCTGAATTAGAAATTATTTGTGAACAAAATCCACTCCTGGCTCTTTTCAATCCTTCTATACACAAACATGCGCTACACAACCCACGCATACGCACAAACTTTTCTTTACCCTTCACATACCACTCCTGGTAATTTGTAAGTCGTCAGATAGCCTGCGAGGGCTGAGCAGCGACGGAAATGTTCAATTCTGGAAAACAATTTTTTTTTTTTGGTAATTCGAATTTGTATCCACAGTACCACAGTACATGTTTTGAGCAAAGTGTATTATAACTGAGGTAAAAATATATAGAAGTGAATAGGACAAAAATCGTAAAACACAAAGCCGTATGTTATATCCGCAGTGTATGTTTCGACCAGTGTATTACTCGACTTGTATATCGGCGCTGTTGAACTAGCTGCATGCATTGCAGGAAAGTTCGAGACATGCCCAGAACCTTCCAGAATGCTGATAGGAATTTCATGCGCAGGGAGGTGAGACCCGCATTACAGCTCTTGGATACACTTTGAATACCTTTTTTGACCTATTATTTGTTGAAATGCATATTCACTTACGTGGAGTATTTTCTGTGTACGGTACTGTATCATTTCTGACTCCAGATTGCTATGTCATCCCGAGTCGTTTGGGTACCTACCCTTTTTTAACTACTCTTCCTAGAACTTTCTTAAACCTGGTACTGAGACACCCTGCATAGATTCAGCATCTTGTGGAAAGAATTGTCGTCGGGCATATTGTACTGACTGCTTACTTTTATATTGAAAGGGGATTTGAGGGTGAATTTTTTAATTTTATTTTGACAGACGTATTGAAAATAAAATTTCAATACACATATTACTGAATTAATAAGAATAAATAAATTAAAAAAATATATATTTCTGTGGAAATTGACTACGGGTATCTTAGGATGAAATTTTGTTTTTGTGCCTCCGAGAAAATTCGACAACGAGCCGCCAAGGGCAATGAGTGCTCTTGTCTTGGTTTCTATAAGATTAATGATAGTAACAAAGTATTAGAATTATTGGCCAATATTTCCAGACATATTCTTTGAAATGAGCATTCTATGTGTGTCTCATATACGTGCTACCCCGCTGCATCAAAGCGATCGCATACATTTAAAATCATTTCCTTAAACATGAAATCGAAAATAGGAAAGGTCACCAACAATGGAAGAAAAATTTCTAAACAACGTAAATAATCGAACAGTATTGTGTTTGCATATCAACAATGAAGAACACTTCCATAGCAATGGGATAAATGCCAGAAGGAAAAGTATATAAGAGATCCCGTCGATTTCAAATTCGTTTGTGTTAGTTCGCCCCCTTCATTTTCTCACCCCTGAGAGGTAACATAGGGGTAAATGTGCCTTTGATAATCAAAATTTAAAATCCCCCTCTTGAGAAATTGGCGGCTTCATATTGGGCATTGCAGGCTGAACGCGTGTTTGGTATTGTATCGGTTCTCCCATATGGGTGTCAATTCATTTTGGCCGTGCAATACTCCCCTTATTGGCTCCATAAGCGCATTGCAATCGCGGCACCTGGTGCCACTGGCAACATCTTCCTCGTAGATGGGAGCGGCAGATATATGCAAATATAGGCGAGTCAAGATATGATTCGGAAGAACACGTTCGTGTATATCCTTCTTAAGTTCGAATTAACGCCGCTCATGTTCGAACGACGTCGGTTGTCGTGCGCATGAAGGTGTGCGAAACGCTCTCCATAAATAGAGGTGTAGTAATTTCATGGTAAATTAATATATTTTTAATTCTGATTTGACTTTCTGATCAGGTTAATGATATTGATTTTAAAAGTAATTTTTTTTTAACGTTAATTTTACCGTCTGACAGTCAACCGTTCAGCGTGCGAGCCTTTGGCTGTTCAGGTTTCACATCAAACACAGATTTTGTGCACGCGTGGATATGTACTCACCAAGTTCCAACAATTTTTTAGGACAGATCAAACACATTTGTCCGGAAAACCAGGGCCGTCATGTCATTTCAACTTGATTCCATTGAGTACATAAGACATGTACTCAATGTATGTGTGTGTGTGTGTGTGTGTGTGTGTGTGTGTGTGTGTGTGTGTGTGTGTGTGTGTGTGTATATATATATATATATAATTTTTAGTGTATTTTCAGAAACCCCTCGACGCCCCCCCCCCTCCCCAAATGACGGACCTGCTGAAAACGCTTTGATTAACAAGTGTTTTTCGTTTAATTTTTGTTCTATGAATATAAAGGAAAAACGTGAAAAAGCGATGCCTGAAACGCGGTAGACTTTTATTCCTATCCAGGTTTTTCAAAGTTGTCATTCCTAATTCATCATCCTACGAAACACTTTACCATCTTTACTAGTGGTCATGTGCAATTTCTAAATGGAATTGGATGTGATACATAGAAATCACTAAATTCTAAGTGATTTCCGAATAATTTCGAAAATAGAATTTACACATATGATGATCAATATTTTATAAATATCTGCCAGACGTTTGTTCTTTTTAATAAAGTAACTAGTAGAAATAAACAAATTATGATCGCAGGATAGGAAAAATGCATTCTTAGTTTATTACATATAAAACAGAACCTAATAATATTAAATTTGATATTGCTACATAAACTTAAAATATAGTTAATCGAGAGTTATAGTTAATAGAATATAGTTAAACAGAACGAGATAATGAATTTAAGAAAACTACCAAATCAGGAGCTGAACTTCTCAGCTTAATAAAATAATTCTGTGTAATAAAATATATTTAAAATATGCGTAATAGAATAGAACTTTATTCTTTCGTGATGGTTCAAACATAATAAAATGTCAATTTTGATTCTGTTAAACCTGTTTTCAAATGTTGAAGATGATTGTAGAAATAAGATCCCCTACCCCTTCTCTGCTTGTGAAATTCAATTTCAGCCAATATCCAAAATATAACTACTATATAAAAGTGCTGTTTAATCTGCTATGTCGCTTCCTTTATACCATTGTATGCGAAGAAAAAGAAATATTGCCACACAGCTAATGATAGTTTATCATTTCAAAAATTACTTTCGTGTAATCACAAATGCATTTCAAAAAATGAATGAAAGGTTTGTAATTTCTTCGGATACTGTTTGAAATGCTTTTCTGGCAAAAATGTATGATGTAATAGAAAGAACGGAAAGGAAAAGATTATTACAGTAGATATAGTAATTTAACACTGGAAGGCCCACGCCGGTCATTTTGGACATTTTCGAACTTCTTGCTCGATTTTCACGATGAACCAGATCGTTCAGAATGTTGAAATTTCACGATTTTTTTAAAATTTCTTTGTCATTACGCTGTCCAACTATCCAAAGTTTACAAACGAAATCTACCGAGATATTTTTAGTTATACCTAGATCACTGTCTCCCAACTTTTTTTTTTTTTTTTTGCCCATCGCTCAATTCTTCCGATTTTTTTTTTCTCCCATAGTTTCCACATTGTGTATTTAGACCATTCTCAAATCTCTCCCACTTCAACATGCCAGCTTCTTCTTTCTTGCCCACAAGTATTTTCCACACTTCTTTTGAAATCCCTGGCTGCGGTCTCCGGCCCTTATGTGCCACTGGGCGAACGTGCAATTTTTCTCCCTAGTCATTGGATTCAGTCATTTATTTTTGTCAAATGGCTTGTATGTTGCATCGAGTTGACGACTGTCTCCAAGGGGGAGAACGACGCGAGTGATTTGAAACTTGCAAGCAAGGGGAGCCACCACTATAAATCTTTGCTAACTTTTCCGACACAACTCTCCCTCTTTTGAGGTAACGGAAGTAAGGTGTTTTGCATCAGTCCGGGGTTGTGAGCGGTTCTATCTATCTATCCCATAGTTCCCAAATGCAAGCTAACCCATAGAATCCTTTATTATACCCCTTAGCTTCTACGCCCTCCCCGGACCAATCCCTCGCCCCCCAGGATGGGAAACATTGACCTAGAAAGATCATCAACGATCAATTTGACCGGTTACGGTATAATCGCTTTCATAGCCATATAACAAATGCTATAATATAATATAATGTAATGTAATGCAATGTAATGTAATATAATATAAAATCTCGATAAAGCGTCGGCATTTCCGTGCAACGCTTTATCGAGAAGACCGAGTCCACAAAACTATCGCCATTGCCTCAAGGCAGAGGAGATAAGAAGTACGAGCCGGTGAACCCTTTAGTGAGACAGATAACATCTCAAGTCTCAAATGACAATCCTCGGAGCAACGAGAACACCCGAAAAGCTCAACCATAAGATCCCAGCCATTTCAAAGACATCAAAAATATTTGTCTCAAACATTAAACATTTTCTAATTCATTTAGTTTAACATTTTAACATTTTCAGCTGGCATCGTATACACAACACTATTTTGTTTCTTTCTATCAATTATCAGTCATTTTTCATTTTCTCTCCTTAGGTTTATACAGATAATAATTCTTCTCTATGCATATTCAGTTTCTAACTGTTTCGTCTTTCTTGATGTAAGTGATAGCTTCAGCATAATCGATTATTCCAATCATGCAGCTGTCATCAGTTTCTTGATTTCCCACATGGTTTTCACTATCTATTTTTTTAGCAGTGTGTGAAAACATTTCATTACTTACAGTATATCTGTTTATTTCTGCAGATTGTTGGCAGCTATTTCTTCGGAATTCCTTCAGGGATTCTAATCTAACAACATGCTATACACGCTTCTTGCAGCATTGCTTGCATGTACGACATGGAGTTCCGGACAAAAAGGTGATATTGATTCCGAAAAGAAAATTACTGTCAAAATGTTCTTGATCTATAATCGCATAAAATTCATTTCGAACTTTAAGAGGAAAATTATTTAAAGTTATTCATTAACAAATACCCCTTTACTCACTGGGGTACATTTTTTTTTTCGTTTTCTGTTATATGAGATTTTTCTACCGTTATAAGTTATTTTCTTATCGCTGATTTCAAATCTGAAATCTATTTCTCTCTGCAAGCTCTAGCTTTTATCCAGTTTGATATTAAAAACTGATACATAGCCAAAGGTCCCCGGCTATCGACTAATGACTTACACCAGCTAAGTTGTTGCAGTTTAGTTGTACTACTATATAGATTCACTGGTGTGTCAATTTATCAGTCTGTAGTATCAGTATTATAAATTCACTCCAGTGGCTGCTAGAGGGCGCACTTTCCTAGCTATGTAGGGTGTGGCGTCAGGAGGACGGCTACAGTATATTTCAGTTGCAGACGCGATAAGGGAACTGTCATAATTCTCCTTTGTCTTTAGTATTATTTTCGGCGTCATTTTCAAACTGAGTAGACAAGAGCATTTTGTGGAGTTCATTTCATTTTCATATCTGATTCATGGCTTCAAGTACATGTAGATGCTCAAACAGTCCTAATGAAATATGTTATGTATGTGGTTGCTGAACACTTGTTCGTCAAAGGTGTAATGTTTCATTGTTTGTGAAGCGGGGTTATAAAGCCTATTTTGAAATTAGAGCATAGGCGGTGATAGACTTGGAAGTCTGGGGGGGGGGGGCAAGATGATGCTGTTGTCGATTCATCTATACATATATGTATTAGATCAGTCGACTTCACCTTTGATGCTGGGGGGGGGGGGACGCCCCCCACGCCCCCGTATCTCCGCCCATGAATTAGAGGGATCAAGACAAGAAATGGGTTTCTCATACTATGAGTCATAATTGCGAGGAAATGCTTCGGGACTGAACAAAAGGAAAACGAAAGGGTTTGCCTTTTGGAATTCCCATGGTTTAGCGAGAACTCACAGATGGCATAACTAACTGCTGTTTTTGCCAGGTCAACACAAAGGGCAAGAAATATCGGAACAGGATCTCTTTCCCTGATATTGCATCCTCTATTCGACCGATTCCGCACTCTGAACAACTCCCTATTCCTGTGCTTAATGGTTTTGGTTCATCTGAAGATGAAGGCACTGGACAAGATCAGCAAATGTATGCTGTTCGTGATATCCAGTTTCCAGAAATAATTTCAACATCTCAAGATTCCCTGTCTCCTGATAGCGAGAATTCATCGGCACCTCAGCAGTTTAGTCTGTCTATTTGTCAGGAAGATGATTGAAAAGGAGAAGTCAGCGTGGCTATCTTTTAAGGCAGTTATATAAAATTTTCTTGGTCAAAGAGAGGCAGATAACTAGGAGATTCTGGTTACTAGAATGCTGTTGGCTTTCCGTTAGCTCGGGTATAACATGGGTGTGTAAAGTTTCATTTCCTGTTTCGCCACCTTGATCAATTCCCCAAGATTCTTGGGGCTGTAAGTGATAAATAGGAAGAGCGCTTTCATCAACATTTCAAGACGATGGAAGAGCGCTAGCAAGATCACTGAAATAAAAATATGATGGCTAACTACTGCTGGAGCATAAAACGAGATCGCTCTCATAAAAAGAAACAAACATAACGGTTATAAGTGCAAATTCTTGCCTGCAAACTGCCAGAAAAAAATTTATTCAAGAAAGTAACACAAATAATGCTATTTTGAAAAAAATCTACAGCTTACAGGGAAAAACTAAATTCAGATTTGAAATAATCAGCATACACGAATTAGGTAAGATCAAATGTTTTTGTAAATGCAACAAAAATTTTGTTCCCCAGTGTTATTTATCTTCAGGTGAACGAAAATTATTGGAAAAAAAGAAACTATAATTTAGTGTTATCTCAGATTTATTTATCATATCGTCCCCTCCCCTTATACCAAAAACATTAATGTGTAAATTTCAAAAACTTGGGAAAAGACGTTTTAATGTTTATTCTATATTCTGCACCTGTTAACACTCTATGAGTGTTATTAAACTAAAATGTTTTGTAACATGTGTTTCAATAGGAATATATATATATTTACGTTTCTAGGAAAAAATTAGCAATATAATTTATCCAATCAGCTGATAAACCCAAAAAGTGAAAATTTGCATATCCATGTCTCTGGCATAAGGGGACGATATACAACTGATAAATGAATGGGGAATATGTACAACATGGTCAGTTCGAAGAGCTATATTATCTGCCGAATCCCACTATCTATGTAGTACAAACATTCTCGATGAACAAAATTCTCGTTAATGACGGACGATTCGTTACAAGCGCTTGTATGGTTGTTATGTAGAGCTGAATATGTATATTTAGAGATACTTAATTTTTTTAAATTCTAGTCGACATGAGTGGTTGTTTTAACCACAAGCCTTGGCCATTGGTCATCGACGCCGTTAATAATCCCGTAGGAGACATTTACACGCCAGGTTTCCGTGAAGGAGCTCTTCCGAGGAGCGCAATCTGTGATTATACGATCAAAGCTAGACCGGGTTATGTAAGTGAATTCATTATCAGTACTAAATCCTTGCAAATGCATCTCGCAAGTATTCCTCTGAAATATTTCTAACGAATTTTTTCATGCCGGAATGTGTTTCGTGTACCTGCTTAAAATGATAAAACTTATATTCCAAATTCAAAGTAAATAAATATCCTCTAAGTATATGTACTGTAAACGCTATATACTATACGCCGTATACTGTGTAAATATAGTATATACACTCATAACATTTGTGAAAACCAGTTTTTATGCTAAAAACATAAACATTTTACAAATACTGAAAAAAATAGTGAAAGGAAAAATTCCAAAAAAACACAAAAGAAAAAGGTACCTAAATGACATTATGTGACCACAAGAGGCAATATGTCCTTCCAGCAAAGACAGAAAGGATTCAAGTTATTTGTTTAGCCCCTGGAAAGTATTCAGTGTGTATTTTACCATTGCGTAAAGTTTGTCCCATACACGGACAACCTGTATAGGAAAATTCAAGATATGTGTGGTACTCTGTAACACATATTTATAAAGTGAATTAAAGAATAATTTTAAAGTATGTGACATACGGTTTGTTTTAAAACAAATGATGCGAGTATATAAAATATAATGCTTACCTAATAATGATACACTTATAAGAAACCAATATAGTTTACTGAACAAATGATACGAAAGTACGTGTGACTAGGCATACACACAAGATGTCTAACATAGTGTCAAAATTTACAAAGCGGTTGTAAATAATATACTTTTGTATAACTACTTTCCATGAACTATTACAATATATATTTATGTCCGAATGCGAAATGTGTGTGAAGTGACCTCATCAAATGAAAATAAAATTATCTAGTAGGCTACTTACATACAATAATCATATGATACAGAGCCCAAAACTCTCTTATAAACATAGTCATTTAGGTATTTTCTATTTGCATTGCCATCAGGTAATTAAACTGACTTTCAAAGAGCTCGATATGCTTCCAGCGAATGCATGCGAGAGGGACAAAGTTTTTCTCATGGATGGACCGTCCGAAAGATCACCAGACCTCGGTTCTTACTGTGGGCACGAACCTCCGCTTTTTCCCATTGTGTCCACGAGTGATGCTATGCACGTGAGCTTACGAAAACATTCCGTTGATCGACAAATGAGAGGATTCCACGCTCGATACGAAGCCATTTTGCCATCTGGTAAAGATACATTTTCTTCGCAAAAAAAAAAATGTTAGACAGAAATTATAAAAAATACCTATTAATTACAATTAGTGGACGTTTTGTCTGAGAATTTACAACAAAGTAGGGAACTGCCAGTTTAATAATAGAATTTTGTTAGTTTTGAATTAGTGAACAGATATATAAAAATATTGTCTTCATGTTAGAAAGTCCATCTATCTTTCAAGTTCTATCGAATTTTCCGAGTTAATATTTCATTTTTTTGTCATCCGAAAACTATGATTTATAATTTTCTTGTAGAGATATGTCCACGTGGTCAGCATAAATGCCGAAACAACAGGTGCTATACAGCTGAGCAAAAATGCAACGGGAAAGACGATTGCTTCGACGGATCTGACGAAGAGAACTGCAGTGAGTTATACTTCTAAAATAAATTATGGGGAAATATATTAGTTACAGGGTGATTCTTAACTCCCTTGGGCGTAAATTACTGGTGAACCACTGATCCTACTATTAGCAAAAGTATCCAAATAAAACGTGTAGATCTCAGATAGGTCATTAATATTGCAAATGAGTATATAGCTATCAAAATACACAAGTTTACTTTTTATACGGAGACCTATCCTCAAAAACGAAATTAGAAAGTTGTTCCCTGTTTCTCCTGAGGCCAACAAGTGGACTTCCACGTTTCTAAGTGCAATATTCGCAGAGATATTTGTATTGAAAAATGGTAAAGAACGACATAATTTAACGAAAACGCTGCTTTCCCTCGTTTATGCTGTTGCTTTCCTCAACTTTTCTCTGCTTTTTGAATTCAAATATGTTTGTGAACATTTCACTTCGAGACGTGTATTATTTTTGTTGTTGGCCTCAAGGTAAAGACTGACATAAATGCTCATAGAAATACGGGATATCACCAAAAAATTTTCAAAGGCCAGTAAATTTGTCATTTATACCCAAAATAAATTGTCAAAGGCAGGTAAAGTCATTTACAGTCGAAAGAATTTTTTAAAGCAAATTCAAGTCAATTACAGCAGAAAAAGTCACCAAAGCTGCCATTTAGGGCCGAAAAAAACAATCAAAGGCAAGAGAAATTACCATATACAGTTAAAAAAAATATGTAAAATGCAAATAAAGATGCCATTTAGAACCGAAAAAATTGTCAAAGTCAATAAAGCGTGTGAAGTTTCCGCATGCAGCCGAAATTTTTGTCAGATTCATGTAAAGTTGCATTTACAGCCGAGAAAACTACCAAAAGCAAGTAAAATTGTCAACTATCGATAAAATTGCTGAAAATTCGCCAATCGCAGGAAATGATGATTACTGCAGGTCAAAATGTAATTCACAATGAAAAGTAGATGTTTGACAAATACACAGGAGATGAACATATTTATATGACTACAACTGATTATGATAATTGGTCGTAATTATCATAATATAATTCATGCATGAAAATAATCTTAATTGATGATTTTAAAAATTCAGTACAGTTGTCAAAAATAAGAGAGGAAAAACAAGATATTTATTCTTTAAAGAAAAATTGAACTGCCGAAATTACGAAAATATCGCGTAAAATACGGATAATATGGTCACTTATTATAACAAGTTTCTAGCCCGCGTTTGACGAAAGCCCGTTAGCTCAGTCGGTAAGAGCGTCGTACTAATAACGCGAAGGTAGTGGGTTCGATCTCCCCACGAGCCAATTTTTGCCCGAGTGGCGTGGTGGCAAGATGCTCGTCTATCACCGTGAAGGTTGCTGTCCCGGGTTCGAATTCGAGGGAGGATATAGATAAGGATATTTCCCTCTAACGAGCTCGAGGCGACGATTGACAGCGCCTTCATTTTCAATCCATCTCATTAATGGCAGTAAATTTCAATATAGCGAAATGGCCAAAGTTAGTGTTTGGTGAAGTAGCCCGCGATTGACCGAAATACCACAAATCTGGCCCACCAGAAAAATTGTGCCCCTTGTACTAAAGTAGCTACTCTCTAGTACGCCGTTAAAGTTCCGAACGATCATGCGTTGAAAGTGATTGTAATTGATGTTGAAGATTTGTATTTAACGAAAGTTCGTTCACATATAAGTTTAATACTTATAGTTTATTAAGTTTAAGATTTATATCTATGTAGAGAAAATAATGGCAATTTTTTTATTAATACCAATATTATTATTTCAGATCTTCCCTTACCAAATTACACGTGTGGCATCAGCACTATTCATCCCATAGAATCATCCGAAGTTGGAATGGACCGTATAGTAGGTGGTATACAAGCTCGACCGCACAGCTGGCCCTGGCAAGTGGACATGCAAATCGCATTGCATTATCCCAATAACCATAAATGCGGTGCGACCCTCATAAATTCCCAATGGATCATGACAGCTGCTCATTGTGTTGAAGGGTATGTTTGTGTGTGTGGAAATCATAAGCATATTTTAGCGTTGTAAAGATTGCTTCTTCCATGCTACACATAACTATGATCACGCTAACATATGTTATAATAGAACATGAATGAATGAACCTCCAGAACTTTACCACTGGACTTATCCCGTTGCCCAGATCTCTTCCAGCCCAGCGTCGTGGCAGAGTCTGAAACACTTTATTTTGTGTCAAAAAATATATAAAAAAAAAGAACAAACGAAAATTTTTGCAACATATTTTCCCCGGAAAATTGGGTATTGTCGCGATTAACAAATTTTGTGGTGATTACAGACGAGATGGGGTTGGGAGTTGGAGAAAAGTTTCGGGGTTCCGTTAAGACGGATGAATATACACATTATAAAGCAATTGGAGGGGGCCACGTACCATCTCATCTGTTATCTTACACTTGCCATACTAAACAGGATACAAAAAAAAACAAAAAAATTAAACGAAATGAGAATCTTATTGTGAAATATAAAATATCCATTGGAGTGAGTAAATCTCGCTTAACACCTTATTGGTGGGTTTGATAACTTGCGGACTAGATGCCAGCATCAGTTTTATTCGGTAGAGTTCACTCGCTCCGGTGGATTTGATGAAAACAATACAAAATAGAAATATTTTGTGGGGGAATATATACAATTAGGGATCACCCGTGCAGTCCCTATTCCAGTTTAGTGTGTTGTATGTGACTGGAGGGAATTCCGTGCACTTTCCTAGCTGGTCCTAAATTTGCTGCCATTTTGGAGGGTTGCTTGTTTGAGTTATCGCTTGAGGAGTGTTAGTGGGAAAGGGTTATCAAGTTTATTGTCACAGTTGATTGCAGCTTTGGCTAGAGAGTCTGCTCTCTCGTTTCCAAGATTACCTACATGGGCCTTGGTCCAACCTAGGAAAATTTTTGGGTTATTTAATAGACGCCGCCTCAATACACGTACTATTGTGTTCCTATTTGTTGGATCTAGAAGTGCTTGAAGAGAGGAGCCAGCTATCGGTTATTATTAAAAATAGTTCTTTTCTGTGTTCCCGTTGCGTATTGTGTAGCTGCTTCTATCCCCAACAATTCTGCTTGAAAGTTACTATTATTTTTATCTAGCGCTGATTGCCCCGTTTGCTTTTCTGTATTGTCTGTGTATACACAATAAGCTGCCCCGACGCCTTCATCGGTTTTGGAGCCATCTGTGTATATGTGGGTGTTTGCTAGTTTTATATCGTGGCCGTCAATCGAAATTTGATTGGGGATAGTTGAGCAGGAATAGTGGTGGTGCCCGTCATGCTCCCGTGCTGCAAAGTTATTGGGCGTCAAAGTCTAGAAGTTCTGGTTGAATGTTTTTCCTAAACCTAACTGCGTTTTTGTATATACTACTTCCATTTGGAGCTTTAGGCGTAGTGAGTAGTTGCCTCTGATCACCTGGAGTCCGAGCGTGGCTGTTGTGTTATAGGCCCCGGTTATTGTTAAAAGAAATTTCCTCTGTGCGCTATCTAGGGCCTGATGTGGTTTTTTTTTTTGGTTGGATTCTTATACCAAGCTGAGGCGCCATGGGCTAAGAATCTCTCGACTACCGTCTTGTACATGGTGTTCCTAATGATTTGTGAGATGCCCCAGGATTTGCCTGCTATTTTAGTTAGTTTAAAATGGAAGCGAGTCGCTTTTAGTTTGCGTTCATTGATGTGTGATTCCCAGCCGAAGTTTTTTTGGATGGTTACGCCTAAATATTTGAGATTGTTTACACGTTTAATATTTTTACCATTAATTTTGATCCTAGGGGGATATTTATTTTTTGTGAAACAGAGAAATTGTGTTTTTTCCGTTGAGATTTTGAGGTTATGTTCTCTAAGCCAACTCGAAAAATCGTTAAGAATTTTATTTGTCTTTGTCGCTAGCTGTGATACATTAACTGACCCTATCACAAAGGCAAAGCCATCAGCAAAGGCCTGGACATGGGTATCTTCCTGGAGGGGGATTGTTACAATAGAACAATTAACCATCACTTTTTTTATTTATTGGATAAAACACGTTACAAATTACAAAAGAAAGACAGACAGATGTGAAGACAAAAATAAGCGAACCCAAACAAAAATGGACATAATCATACAACCACTTTGTGACCTTCAAGGGACCGCTTGTCCAGAAGATCAAAAATAACTTTTATTAATTAATTATTATCCATGCCAAAGCACTTTGTTTCCGGTGTGAACAGATGAATGCTCTGGACCACTTATATTCGTACGCAGCACTTTCTGGCGCACGAATTTGATAAGACATTAGCACAGAAAAGCTTACGATATACATGTACTGTTTAGTAGAAGCAGATGGAGGTTCTAACACGCTACAGGACATTCGAGCAGCCTCTCACGTGAAATAATTATAGTTTTTGTATGTCCTTTAATATGGCTATTCGTCTGTATAACTTTAATTCTAGCGGTCCGATGTGGACGGTATAAAAATGCATCCTATAGTCTTTTGAATGCCAGTTGATGAATTGAACTGGTTATTTGTAGCTTTTTAGGATGCTTAATTATTCAACCTTGACTGGTAAATGCCAGGGAGAGGTGTTTTAATTGAATGGATATTTTTGATATACCGTTGTTCTTTAAAATATGTTTGAATCTTCTCAATAACTTTTCTATTTATAGAATGCATCCCCGAAACTTCAGAATTCACATGGGAAATCATAACAGGTTTAAGAGAGATAAATACGAGCAAGTCCGATTAGTTGAAAAGATAGTGATGTATCCCGGAGTCACAGGTGATCAGGTGCGTTACCATATTTTTTTTTCTATTCGCAAATGCTTATAACACATCACTGAAATATTTATTTATATTGTATATAAATTTAGGCTTTATCCGCGATGATGATTTAATATAACGATGACTTTATAATTCATCCGAAGATGCTGAATTGAGAAAATTATTTCAGAAAAAGACGATGCATTTCAATTTCTATCGATTGTTAAGGGAGATCTCGAAGTTGTGGTTGTGTCGCGGGGAACTTTTCTCTAGCAGAGTTGTCAATAAATGGAATGGTTTATAGCCAAGTGTTGTGAATTATACCACAATTGTCTCGTGTAAAAAGAAATAGGATGTTCATTCGATGAATCGAGAAGCCGTCCATAATTAGACAAGACAGATGTAATTTTTCATGGGCAATGCCTAATATTTCATCAAAATTATTATTTTTTTCTTGCAATTGTTGTTTTTTTGTTGTTGTTGTATTTTAAATATACTTTGCATCCATATTTCATTTATGGACATTTCAGTCACCTGGCGTGTTGTGGCTTTTGCATTGGTATTTGTATAATTTACAGTATTTCCTATTCGTGGTACCCTTCCTAGTTTTCTGCCAAAACACCGTTGCAGTGCCAATTCCCATATCTTAGCGAAATATAAATTTCACGTGTTAAATAAATGTTAAAAAAATTCCCTCCTGAAGTTTTTGCTAGTATTTAAGTTCTCTATATGCTTTTAATTTCACATCCAGCATCCAGCTGCTTGTTCAGATGTTATGTGAACATTTATGGCTCGCTATGCGCATTGGTCAATGACGATTGTGCAGGCATTCGAAGAAAATACAAATGCAGGAAAAGTCTTAAAATTATATATTTATTTCTCCGATGCGGCATTGCATGGACTGTGGAAGTAATAAAGACAGGAACATCTCGTATTCGAAGAACTTTTGGCCACTATGTGTGCCCGACGACACATCAATTTCTACGGAGCCAGCCGAAAAGGAAGTTCACGTAATTAAAGAGCCGAGCTACGTTGTCAAGGTGGGTGTTTTTGCCTAGCGAAGGTTTCGACATCTATCAAATAGAAACAATCACTTAGTAGTGCAGCGGTTTTCAACAGGTGCTCCGCGGCCACTTGAGGAAAATAAAAAAACGGTAAAATTAAAAAATAATAATTATAAATATTTTTAAACAGTAAAAATAAATCAGTTACTTTGATAAATAATTAATAAATGGGCCTACGGGGCCCTGCCATAGAATTTTGTTTACTAAAAACGGCTCCGCGAGTCAAAAATGTTGAGAACCGCTGACTTAGTGGAAGAGTATAATCTCGCCGTTGAAAACCACGTACATGGAGAACGCGATCTCTTCGTTTTCCACAGTTGACTTCAGGGTAATTGGCTAGAACGTATAGAATTTTCTATTCATGCATATTGTCTGAAACTTTACTAAAACTCTTTGAATAGCCAGAGGAAATAGCTTAAGCCAGTTCCCAAGGTGGGATGGCTTATTCTCCAGGCGTATACATTTCAACCTTCTGGAAACTGACGCAAAATATTAATTCCGACAAAAAAAAAGAGACGCTCAGTGTTCCCCGAGGAAAAATAAACTTGATTGGCTCAAAATAGTGTATATACTTTCAGTAAAGCAAAAAGGAGGGTCTACGTCACGATGGACAAGACTATGCCACGTCGCCCCTCAGGAAACAAAATAAATAATTTTTAAGTGCGTATAGAAAAAGGGGAAATTGAACACACAACGATAGAAAGCAGCAGCAGATATTTGATATTATTTTCGAAGAAAAGAGAGAAAAGGAAAGGAGTGAGTCAATTTTTGTTTGCTCGAAAAAACACCCCCAACGACGTGGTGTGCAAGAGAAATGGTGGAAAAGTATATAATATATATATATATATGTATAATATTCAAAAGATATTTCAATACAACGCAGCGTATGCATCTACGGTTGAAATTATTCTCTGTGGTATTACATCGCCACGTGTTCCCAGACGGAAGACTTTACTTTTGTCAACTGCCCATGCCCAGAATACTAACTTGGAAGATAATAATTCTAGACAGCCCTCTGAACTTTTGACGTTTGTAGAAGTTGGTTCAACTACTGGACAGTAACCTACATCTACTCCACAATAAGCTGTAGGAATAAGTGTTCGAAATTCACGCTCAGATAATCCATCTTATGAGCCAACAAGAGAGGTAGTACGGGTACCTATTAGAAAATATTATATACCGCCAAGAAGACAAGCTGTTTCATCAACTTCTGGCAGGTGCGAATGGAATGGAGGTGCTGGCCATAAAGGCGAAAATTTACATATTATTCTGACGTAATTGCTTGTACTGAAAATCAATGAGATTTGTATATTCTAGATTGGATAAATTCAATTCCAGATTGTACCATAACATATTATTGTTATACATAACAAGATTATTGTGCGATTATCTCAACAAGGACAATGAATAGTACGATTAACTGTGTACGATGTATGATTGCAATATTCATTCCAGATTTCTTATCGTACATATACATATGTATATATGGAAAAAAAACCACGTTGTTATTTTCTCATAAATTAATGAATTTCCGGATACACCCATCCTTCAAAAACGCTTCGATAGCTCAGATGTTAAGCGGGGTGTGTCCCGTCTCTCAATGTGCGATGCCAAGCTTGTTTAACTTTTAGAAAAAATACAAATTTCACAATAGACACCTGTTTTTAACTCACAACAATAATGCAGCTTTGCTTAAAAAAAAGAATGTGCCTTGGCTCGATAAGCTTCGGCTCTCATTATTATTTTTTAACACCAAAAATACCGATGTTCTATTTTATATAAACTTCCGTCTATTTACGAGGCACCCCGTAATATTTATTTGGTGAAATTAAACAAATATTTAGATCTCACATTATTTTTTGTCTCTGTAACCATGAAGGCACTTCAACAAGACTTTGACCGCAAGCACGACATTGCTCTGATGAAACTGAATGCGCCAGTCGAGATTACGGAAGGTGTAAGACCGGCATGTTTAGCTCCTAAAGGTTGCGTTGAAGAAATCGGAACGAAGTGTGTTGTGACGGGGTGGGGAGAAACAAGAGGTAATTTTTTTAATACTTTATGCTCAAACGTAAAGTGTGCTCCTATGGGTATGCAGCGTTACATCAGCAGATTCCGATGGACATAATCGCGACGATCATTTTCATATGTAAAGTGGAGGTATCCGTGTATTGCGTAATTGTCTATAGGAGGGGTAACCAACAGCTTGCCCGTGAAGTGATTCTGTGATGCCCGCGACAAGGTACCGTGAAAAAGTTAAATTTGAACTATCGGTTCCAACAACAGATTTCTCGATTAACAAACTGCTTACAAACTTCCTATTTCTAGTGACGAAATTAATTTAATAACTAACTAATTAATTCAATTAATAATGGAGCGCCTTATACACCGGAGTCGCACCACTGATGCGGCCCGCGACGCTATAGCTGATCATTATGTTTGCCCGCAAACCATAGGCGGAGATAGACTTGGAAGTCTGGATCTGCCCACTCCACTTTTGATGCTAGGGGGAGGGGCAATGTCCCCACGTCCCCGCCGCAAACAGAAACAAGTTGGCCACCCCTGGTCTATAGAATGTCTGCCCCCCCCTTCCCCCCCGTTAGGTATCAAAATACTCATTGCAATGATTCGCACCAAAATCTGCATAAATGTGGTGCTGCATACCAATTGGATGCTCTGTATCACGAACGTACTATGGTTGAAGAGCAAATATGAAACATAGAATGCGGTAGTGCCGAAGGTCATCATAGTGCAATCAACGTGATTAGATATCGGTGCTTATCACGGAATCAACGGAAAGGATGAGCGTGATCACCATTCATAAATGTCCGTTACCAGGGCTGGACAAATCTACTGTCGGACATGCCCGGGCCATGTAAATTTTTTTATCGGGCATGTACCTTTCTTTACTACCTACTCGACCCGGCCATAACAATAAATTAAAGGTATACAGCAGGCGTCTTCAACCCGTTGCTCGCGAGCACCACGGTTCTCCCTGAAGAACAGAGAGTGCTCGATGCTCGTGTCCGATTTCGTGCTCGCGAGCACTTTATCAACGTCCCAAGTAAATACATATTGTACAAATTTCATTGAAAGATTGAAATTATTCTGATTTCATACATTCGTATGTCAAACCTTCCGTAAGGGTGCTCTTCTTTCGATGATGGGTACAGACAGTGCTCGCGACTAGGAAAAGGTTGAAGACCTCTGGTATACAGGGTGCCGTTGATCCTAGAGGTGTATTTCCAATTAGAAAACGTTCTCAAATAACGTAAGTACTCAGATATGTCCTTCATTTTTCCGGGGGTTGTACAGTTATTAAAATAAAACAAAAAACTTTTTATACATCCCCCATTTTCCCAAAAATCTATTAAAATGTTGTTTCCCTGTCTTTCCTAATGCCAACTACACAAATTCCACGTTTCCAAGTGCAATATTCACAGAGATATTCAAATTCTAAAAACGGAGGGAATTTGGGAATGAAACAGCGTTAAATGCGGGTAAAATTGTTTTTCCCTAACTTTCTTCTCCGTTTTTCGAATTCAAATATCTCAGCGAATATTGCACTTGGAAACGTGGAATTTATTTTTGTTGGCATCACGAGTGACATCGCAAAATCTTTCCAATTGGGTTTTGGGGCACACGGGGACTGTATAAAAATTATGATACATCTGAGTACTACACGTTATTTGAAAACTTTTTCTAATAAAATATACCTCTAGGATCAACGGTTCACCAGTAAAATGTCACACCCCCCGTTTGTTGTGCACCCTGTATAAATACAATATATGTAATAATATTTACTAGCATTTTCTTTGGACATGCAAAATTTCTACTCGGACGTCCATTATTCCAAGTTACTTGCCCGACAGGGCATGTGACTTCTTTGAGATTTGTCCAGCCCCGTACGTTACTACTTATGTTTATTCAGAAGATAAAATTTATCAGAAAATCATTGAATTAAATTTCGTATAAGCCCAAGATTGGTTTTGTCTAAGCAACTGATAAATTGTTTCGTTTCACATGAAAACTCATTTTATTATACCTAAAAAATATGTCGAAGGAATCCAAGAATCATATAGAAAAGTTAATTTAGTAACTGTCAAGAAGTAACTGTTCATCTGAAATGTTTTTCTAGGATAAGCGAGACAATGTTTAAAACATTTTCTTGTAAAAATCGTTCTGATAATATCATAAGTAAACACCCCGCATATTCTATTCAACTCAAAAATTTTTTTGGGTGTCATGCTAAATATTATTAACATGAATTCCATTATTGTGTGTTAAAAGATGCTTATTTAAGATAATTTATTTCATAACCATCATACGCGAGCGCGATATAGCCATAGTTCATGGGACACTTTGGAGTTCAGAGACTTTTTCGAGTTTCTAGAAAAAATATTTGAATTGTTTTGAAATGACGGATCGTGAACCATATGCTTGGAATGACAATTTCCGGCAAAAATTTAGTCACGACAGCACTTAGGGAAACAACAAAAAAAATCGTATGAGAAGAGAGATGTTTTGATCATCCCATATTAGAAAAAGCAGCAAGTAAGTCTTAAATTTCACAAAATATTTTAATTGCTATTTTCAATGTTTGGATGCATTTCCGTAAAAATTGCACGCATTTTTACGAAGGTAAGGTATCTTTCTTTGAAAAATTGCAATTTCAATCTCATGTTTTTTGAGTACAACAAATTAAGATTTCAACCAAATCCGACCAAACTCTTAGAACTTGACAACGTAAAAATTACAAAACATACTGATATTAGAAATAAAACTACTGCATTTGATATTCCATAAGATATGAGCATTCAAAGGGAATAGGTTTTAAGTACGCACGCGTGAAAGATATACAGACCTTATCTTATTTTTTATTGGCAACTACATAGAGCAACTTCTGTAAAAATTTCAGTTGAATATCATGAAAATTCAGAATGATATACGCGTTACAAGGAGTTATTTTCAAATAACTTCCTGATTATATCTGAGTGACACGAGGGGTTTCCATACATTGTTATGTTTTACCATACCTCACAGGATAGTCAAATTCAATTACATAAAAGCTGAACATATGGTAAATACACACCACACAAATATTTGAAAATTAAGTAATTTAACTCCCTCTTCTCTCTAATAGCTTATCTGCGTAATATTGAAGGGTTTATTTTTGAACCAATCAAATGAGAGAAATTAACCGAAAAAGTAGTTTGTGGAAAATCCCTCATCATACAGATACAATCAGGAAATTACTTGAAAACGGCTTCACAATATATCGTGTATATATTTTTGAATTTTCATGATATTCAACTGTAGTTTCCACAGAAGTTGCTCTATGTAGTTGACAACAAAACTGTAAAAGATGAGGTGAAATTTTTTTTTGCGCATGCGTACTTAAAAACAGTTTCCTTTAAATGCTCAGATCTCATGAAATATCAGAGTGATTTATTTCAAATTTCAATATTTTGTGTAATTTTTACGTTGTAAAGTTCTGTAAGTTTTATCAAATTTTATTGAAAACTTCATTATTTTGTTTTTAGCAAAAAACGTGTAATATTGGTATTTTTAGCAACATTGATGTCTTCGGGAAAATATGTGCAGTTTTCACAAAAATGCATCAAATACATTGAAAATATCAATTAAAATATTTTGTGATTGTTACAGATTACTTGCAGCTTCTATAATGCTTATCATCATCATTATGATCATACATTGCACAAAATGTATGATCATAAACTTTTTTTTTCTTATTTAATGTTTTGTCTGGTTTCCTGAATGCAGTCGTGACTAAATTTTCAATAGAAATTGTGAGTATAAGCATAGCGTTAACACATGACCAGAATTGCTGGATAATTCACCAGGTATTTTTCTAAATATTCGAAGAAATCTCTGAACTCCAAAATGTCCCATGATTTATGGCTATGTACATTATTTAGTTTCTTCGATTTTGAAGGTGGGAAAGTATCATTGATTACTTTCCCTTTTTGAAAATGAAAAGCTATCACTGGATAAGATATTGCTGTGTGTGTTCTTGTACTGACAATAGAGACACTTTCAATGAATTTCATGAATACAAAGATTATGCAACGGAAGTATTAAATATTTACAGGAACTGGGAGTAGTGAAGCATTGAAACAGGCGGACTTGTTCGTACAGACAGATGATCAATGTTCTCAAGCTAGTGAGAGGGAGTACCATATCTGTTTGGACAGCCGGGGAAAACGAGCTGGTATTTGTATTGTGGGTATCACACATTCATCGATATGTGTTCAAAAACCGTCACGTGTACCCAAAATTAGAACCAATAACACAATGTACGATTTTTTTTTTCATTTCTAGGGTGACAGTGGTGGTCCATTGGCCTGCAAAATAAATAATAAGTATCATGTCCTCGGCGTTGCGAGTTATGTGACAAGGGGTAATATGCTGACAGGACTATGTGCCGTCGGAGCTCTCTCTGTGTACAACAGAGTCGCTAATAAAATCGATTGGATTCAAAACATGATCCAACGATTCGATTGAAAGACAAAATGTTCTCTCTCAAAAAAAAATTATCTGCATAAAAATGTATATTTTAAATAAATATTGCAGCACTATGTAATGGACTCTAAATTATATGATCATCTCTGTCTTATGAATGTTCTATAATATGTAATTTCATATTCATGCATACATTATGAGTTCGAGTACATTTAAAACACCAGATCTAACTCTTAACGTAAGCTAATTTTGATAAAGCTATTGAAAATACCAGATCGGAGTTTTTTGTGTGTTGTGTTCATCTCCCTCGCGATACTTTGGAAGCTTGAGGCAAGTTTCACATCAACGCCGTTCAAACGACTTAATCCGGCCCTGAGTGAACACCGTACGTGGATAACGTTGTTTAATAAAAGTATTTTTTTTAAAGTTTAAAAAAATTAACAGATTAAAAATTGAAAAAAATAACAAATATTTAAAATAATATTTCAGATATTTATATTTTTAAATAATTTTAAAAATTTAAAAAGAAAAATATTAAAATTTTTAAATTAAATTTAAAAGTTATTAAAGTATGTAGTCAATTTTGGTCCCGTCAGTGTCCGTTGTTGGCAGGTTTTATTGTATAAAATTGTGAAATATGGACAAAAGGCAGTTAAAGTTGCTGTATCTCCATCTCAGAAGGAAACGGAGGGATAGACGTATGTAGGTACATTATATTAATGAGCAGGAACCATCATATGGTGTTTTTAAGGGTATTTATGGCAAATAATTAAAAAAATTCCGTGAAAAATCACCTTCAAAAAGTAGCCAAAGATGCGGACGAATTCGCTCCGCATCCGCATCGTGTGAATAGCTCCGAATAAACCTATTGTCAAAACTTCTATGTGCGGATACGGAGCCCGCACTTAGGTTTTGACACATGCGGACGACGTCCGGACCCGCATGAACATTTCCTAGGCGCGGAGATTTTTCGGCTCGTTTGAAAGGCGCAGTATATTCCAATTGTTAAAACTTCTTCCGGACCCGCGTCCGCATCCGCATCCGCTCCGTGTGAAAGGGGCCTAAGTCTTAGATGATTCTTATGTTATGTTTCTGAATAGCACACCAAGCACTTGCGAAACATGTTTCTCGTTCGGACTCGAAATTATCACGTTCAAAGCATTTTCCCTGATGCCAAAACACAGGAGGGGCAGACAGCGGTGATGAAATAATATTTTCATCACCGCTGGTAGCTGCTGTGTGGTCATGTGGGTACCGGAGGGATTAGCAGCAAGAGGATCTGGGTTCGAGTCCCACCAGTGACGGTTGGTTGAAGTTGGTTTCCTGTCATTTTGCCACTTTAGGGGCAAATGTGAGTCGATCTTTTCCATTGAAAAGTCTCGCAACGGATCCTACAACCATGGCCGCAACCAACCTAGTCACTGTCACCTGGGGTAAGTAGGCACCCATTTTGTGGCAACCCGGCCTCTTAATTTTGGTCGAACAAAAAAGCACACTTGGTGATCTCCTTGCCACCACATCGTCCTACTTTTGACTTACATTGCATGATTCTGAATTTACAGAATATCAAGTATATTTAACGAAAATGTGAAATTTTTCACGTAAACAATCACATATCTCAAAAAGTTTTCACAGTATTCTAAAACTTTAAGTTTATGGCACGGAAAAATGTAGCAATAACTTGTGTTAGAACATGTTCGTACGAACATTAGTTTTTAGTGTACAATGTCTAGCAGAAGTGCTGAGAATATGCTAACTTTACACAGAAAATTGGTGGAAAAACATTTTTTGCCAAAATATTCATGAAATAGCATTTGTTTTTCTAATTTTGTGCCACAACCAAACTAAAACCACATTCATTTTATCCAAAATGATCTTCTTTAAAAAATAATTCACCCGAAGGCAGGTAGTGTGCAGTAGTGCCTTTGTGTTTTCCAATCCCAAAAAAATTATTTTCTTCCCTATTACCATATGAGCAGCGATCTCCTTCCGTTTTATGTAACAGTAGATATTACTATACATAGATAATGACCGTAACGAACAATGATAACGGTACGGTAATGATGAAGTAACCCATATGATAATATGGAAATAGATAGCAGTCATTCTATTCATATTAACCAGCTTGGCATTCAAGGAGGGCTGCTTTGATGTTCTTACGTTGAAGCTTCAACAGAACAGATTATTCCATGTTCGCAGCTGTTAGCTGTTTCTTGATTTCCCACATGTAATTCGCTATCTTTGAAGCAATGGATATATTTTATTATATTTTTTTGTACCGTCAATCGGAGGTTGTTACTTTACTTGGAATTTTTTCTGGGAATCCAATCCGACATCATGCTGTACACACTCGTTGCAGCGTTTCTTGCATGCGTGACATGGAGCTTTGGCCAAGAAGGTAATTTTTGATTCAAAAAAATAAATTCAATGTATTTATTCAGTAATGATTCATTTCGTAAAACTCATTTTAAATTTCAAGATTTGAAGAAACAGTTTTTAATTAAATTTTAGATTTTTTTCATTATTATCTGCACCAGTCTAGATATAATGATTATTATTTTTCTGGGTTTATATACAAGCCATCTCAGCTCCAAGATATTTTGTCTGTCTATTTCAAATGAATGTACAGAATTCCCTTATCTTTGAAAGAATCCCTGTAAATTACTCATGAAAGAAACTAATGATTCTTCAATAGGCGAAGGAGATTGACTGCCTTCAGAATTTAAGTTGATTGGTAAATGTTTAGCTATTTCAAATTATATTCACATTAAATTTGAATATAAAGTTTTATTAGTTTGAAAAATTTCCCATAAATTCGGAACGAAAAAATATTCATAGCATACTAGATTCTGGCAAGTATTACCCTTTCAGACCCGAGCTTTCATTTTCATTTCGAATTTTCAGAATGTTTTGAAATTTTGATGTTGAAATGCATTAAAAACATAAATGTCAACAAATCATTTTTTTTTCAATGTTTTTGTGAAGAAATAATTCCTTCGTTCAAATTTTTTAAACCAAGATGATGCAGGGCTCATCTTCACATACACTTTATTCCAGAATTTTAATGCTAGATTTTATGTAATCTCACGTTTCCCGGAGACACTTCGTCCTATAAGCCATCTTAAAAACTCCCTGAAAGTTCAACTTCAAGTGCTGCTCTCTGACGAAAGCCCCAAAAGTTCATATTCAAGATGTTTCTAACTCAAAATTTACACAATCCTATAAGTTAGGTCAAAAGATAAAAATTCTACAATGAGTACTACAAAACACGAGTACTACAAATACTACAAAAAACAATCCACACATTTGTGTCATATTGAAAGGGGTATTAACTTTCGAATTACTCTTGCATTCCTTGGGAAACAATAAGCATTTTCGATGAACAAAAAATCCGCTAATCATGGACAATGTTTTAGCAGAATGAGTGCATCTTTAGTAAAGCTAAACACATTTGAAGTTGTTCAATTATTTTTTCCAGTGGACATGAGTGGTTGTCGTAACTACGAGCCTTGGCCGTTGGTCATCGACGCCGTCAATAATCCCGTAGGAGATATTTACACGCCAGGTTTTCGTGAAGGAGCTCTTCCGAGGAGCGCAATCTGTGATTATACGATCAATGCTCGACCGGGTTATGTAAGTAAAATATATCATTTCAAAAAGTTCGATTTCATTCGAAATGGTAGATTACACCCCGAAAGTTCTCCCAATCAGTATTTTCACTGCCATGATAAATTTATATTCTTACTTTTTTTTTTCAAAAATTCAATCATCTTTCAAGTTTATGATTACATAGTATTTTATTTTATAAGTCACGTATTTGAAATGCAGAAAATGAGTTAGAATCAGTCACGTTTTTAAAGAGTGTGTATTCCCGCGTGATATTTCATAAAGAAGCATAGAAGCGAATTGAATCTGAGACATACGATGGTATGTCGATACGTAGTCGCTGAGCTACATGTGGTCAGGGTTCGAATCCCCTCAGGCAGCACGATGGTGGTCGGTTAAACTTTATTTTCTATGGTTCCCAACTTTGAGATGTTAATGCGAGCCGACCCATGGTTAAAATTTCTCTCCACCGAGAGAGACCTACAACGGCATTCGCTTCACTTTAGTTTGAAAAATATATGGTAGCATTGAATTATTCATGCACAACACTCATATGTAAAGATAGAGATAGATGGACACAGACATTTTCTCAGCTCAATATATCAAGGAAATAGATATCTTCTGGGTTTTATGCCATGGTGAACACCGGAGTTGTGCTCGGATTGAATGAAAGAAAGACAGAAATAAGATGTAAACAGACCATTAAAAGAATAAGGAATCATGATTTGAATGAAATAATGTCTATAAATCAAAATTACCAATAGAAATCTGCTTTATTTTTTACTTATTTTCGATTTGAGTGATTGACTTTCACCAGCTCATAATCATGATATTTCATAAAAGCCAAAGATGTGGCCATCTTGAACGTAATGTATTTCATGGTTTTCAGGATGAAGAAATAACACTACAATAACAAAATAATAAATACTAGTTTGAGGGCAATCAGCGTTTATCAAGAAAAATAAAAGTAAATTTTAACAGAATAGTGATGATTAATTACATTAATAACTAAAACAGCTATCCAAGTTTACTGAAAACACTAAAATAAGTATAAGAAGTAATGCTCGCTCTTTTTTGAGAGATTTTGGATGAATATATATATATATATTTTTTGATATTGTAAATATATATTGTATATACTGCAATACCTGTCGAAATATTACCTATAGATGACGATAATACCGATAATCACGATAAATGAAATTACCGTTGAATTACTAAAATGACGCAAAAATACAATTTCCGTGACTTATATTTGACAAAAGTATCATCTGCATGATTTTTTATTTTTTTGTTGTGAATATGAAAAACTGATAAGAAATAGGATATTCAAATATTTCAAATAAAATAAAATTTAGAAGAAAATTGTGCTCAGGACGTTATTTCACTATAAAACTGAAATGTAAAAGGAGAAAAACCATTAATTCTAAAAAATAAATAAAGCCTTTGAGTCAAATTGAGCCAATCTTGCATTCACACAATTTGTTATAAAATAATTTTTCTTCGATTTTGAGAAGTACATACAGATAAAACAAGCCGGTAAGATTTGTCATTGAAATTTCATGATTGCAAATACTTGTTTTATTATTTTATTCGATATTTTCATTGGTATCAGGTGATAAAACTGACTTTCAAAGATCTCGACATGATCCCAACAAACCGATGCGAGAGAGACAAAGTTTTTCTTATGGATGGACCGTCTGATAGATCACCGGACCTCGGTGCTTACTGTGGACAGGAACCTCCGCTCTTTCCCATCGTGTCCACGAACAATTCCATGCATATCAGCTTAAGAAAACATTCAGCTGATCGACAGATGAGAGGATTCCACGCCCGATACGAAGCCGTTTTGCCAAATGGTAAAAAATCGATTACCACAAAAGCAAGAAAAAAAAATGACAAACATTATTTCTTATTAGTTTCATAGTGAAGGGAAATACAAATTACCCATGTTTCGTTTAATATTAGAGAGGAAACATCTCAAAATGTTAGAGACTCGTGTTCTATAATCCTAATTTTTTAGAGCTAATCTCAGCCGATAAAAACTCTTATAAGCAGTATATGAATTTCATTTGAAAGCGAATATTTATGATTATCATTAGAGAGATATGTCCACGTGGTCAACATAAATGTAGAAACAACAGGTGCTACACAGCCGAACAGAAATGTAACAGGAAAGACGACTGCTTTGATGGATCTGACGAAGAGAACTGCAGTAAGTATTTCTTAATCGTGTCAAATGTTGCAGAAAACCGTGCGTCTCTCAATTGAAAATTGTCCAAGCGGTAAAAATCCACTCGTACGCAAATGACAAGGTGCGTATGGAAGTTCCAATACTTTTTTTTTCACTACACCACAAATACAAACATGTAAACAGGTAAAAAACACATTTAGACATGTATTACACAAATACAAACATATAATACAAAAAAAAATACGTATACACATATTTTCGCAATTTTAGTGTTTAAACAACATTGTTACGTTTGTAATGGCGATAATTCTGATACTTTTTATAATAATAAAATATTTATATTTCGTATGTTTTCCTTCTTGTATTGTTGTATTATTTTACGAAGGTGGGTGATAGTTTATACAATATCATTTTGGTATAAACTATCATTTATTATATGTGTATATAGTATTTAATTTGTTATATGCGATATGAGATATTGTTTATTATACAGTCGAATCCCATTTTCACGAATTCGTTACAGCGAAAATCTCGTATATCGAACACTTTTCTGATGCCCCAGATAAGTTTACTTAGCAAAAATGTAAAAACCTGAAATTCCTTCATAACGAAATTTCGTTATAACGAAGCGATTTCTCCGGTCTCTTGGAGTTCGTTATAATGGTATTAGATTGTATTATTGTTTGATATACGCATTTTGTTTACCAGTTTACTACTTTCAGATCTCCCTTCACCAACTTACACTTGTGGTATCAGCACTATACATCCAATAGAATCTTCAGATGTCGGAATGGACCGTGTTGTGGGTGGTATCGAAGCCCGGCCGCATAGTTGGCCCTGGCAAGCAGATATGCAGACCGAGCTGTTTTACCCTAACAGCCATCAATGCGGTGCGACACTCATTAATGTACAATGGATCATGACAGCGGCTCATTGTCTTGGAGGGTAAGCCTGCACAAAAATCATATTGTAGAATATCATAGTTGGATAGTTTGCTTCTTTTGGCCTATTTGAAGCGTGGTCCTTCACTTTAGAGTGATCTACAAACGGGCTAACGGGCTTTATTGTAAAAAATGAAGCAAGTTTTAAAGATAGCTTTTTTGTTTTATTATCTTATAACACATTCAAGAGACTTTCTGGATGTTGCACTGAGTCACACTTTGGAAAAGGAAAAGTTTTCTTTAACCCCTTCACGTACAAGCTTTTGACAATAATTTTGAATAATGCCTATTTGAGGTATCGGTGATAAATCGGTATAGAGAAAAGACGGGGAGGGAAAAACACAACTTTGGTTCATGTTGTGTTCGCATCTTTCAACATTTTGTTCATAAAGCTTTGCAATGGTGAGGAGAAGGAGGAAAAAGAAAACACAGAGAACTAAAATGAATTTATTCTAGTGACGTCTGAACGAAATATTTCGTTCGTGAGCGTAAAGCGGTTAATATCTAGAAATAAATTTCTCAACCAGTCATCTGGCCAATTAATTTGTCCATTTTCACTTTTTTAAAAGTTTCAAGTTGATAAAATATGTTTCCTTGATTAATGATTTTTATGAATACATTGAAACTGGCTTCGCATCATCTTCTTAACTGCGTTTTTAAAATCATCAACAAACAAAAAAGAAATTATCACAATTGAAATAATTACTAATTAGTTTTCAAAAATTGAAATAATCAGATTAAAAATCGGCGCGATGGCAAAGGCCCTCATAACTGGTAAAAAAATCAGCTTTGTCAGTCATTTTTACCAGATGGAAGTTGAACTCTCTGATGCTGCCCATTCTGTCAGACATAAAATGTGATGTTATGCATTTGGCATATTTACTGACATCAATTTTATATTCAAGTTCTAGCTGGCGTTCGGGTAGTTACACACGCTTTGATCGCATATATACAGTACTGCATTTCTGCTTCTTGGGTGGAGGGTTCCCTTAAGCCCTACAACTACCATTTCCCTACTTCGGTTTGGGGAAACATTTTTGACTAGTCATTGATCGAATCCAATCGAATAATCATCGGCATATTCAACTAGAGTGTATTTTTTATTATGAACTTGAAATATTATCCGTCTCTCCTTTTTCGTTGCTTTCCTGAAGCTATCCTTTTGCTCGCAACTGGAGAATTCACCTGGGCAACCATAACAGATTCAAGAGAGATAAATATGAGCAGGTCCGATTAGTTGAGAAGATAGTAATGTATCCCGGGATTACGGGTGATGAGGTAGGTTATATTGTTTATAGGGTCGTGATCCGATATATGTTAGGTTTAAACACGATTCAACATCAAGTAGTTTTTCGTTTAATTAACTCCTTGAAAGTATCAGTGCAAATATTCAATTCTCACTTTCTCACTCTCAGTTATATAATTCGATATTTTTATTTTCTGCTATCTGAAGTCTTTAACTGCACTTAATTTCACGAGATATGTTATCCACATTACACGAGGTTGTTTCATAATTCCACTTGCCTCATTTTACCGGTGATCCTAGAGGCATACATGCAGTACTTAGAAAAAGTATCCAAATAACGTGAAGGTTTCAGATACGTCTTTCATGTTGCAAGGGGTTGTTACAAAAGTTAAAATATAAAAATTAACTTTTTATACGGACAACTCAATTAAAAAGTTGTTGCTCCTTTTCTCCTGAGGCGAAGAAAAGAATTTACACGTTTCTAAGTGCAATATTCGTTTAGATATTTGAATTGAAAAATTCGAGAAAAGTTGAGAAAGAACAGCATAAACTAACAGACAACGCTTCTTATCCTCGTTTGTACTGCTCTTTGCCACCTTTTCTCCCATTTTTGAATTCATATATCTCAGCGAATATTGCACGTAGAAACGTGGGAATGTGTTGTTTTCGTTCGCCTCAAGGAAGACAGAGTTACAACTTTCTAATTGGGGGGCACAGGATGTCCATATAAAAAGATACTTTTTGTACTTTAATAACTGTACAGCTCCTTGCAACATGAATAATTATCCAAAGTTACACGTTATTTAGATACTTTTCTTAATTACTTGGGTAACAGAGAAATACCTAACAGTACAGAAATAATTAACAGAAGCCCTCTCACGTCGTAAACACTCCGAACGACAGCGAAACACCGAAAAATAGACGCCAGGTGTTGTGAGCTATGCGGAATGTACAAAAGCTGGCGGCCGAATAGGAGGGAGAGGTCATTCTCTCCATCGCCATCATTGCAGGCATAGACAGCAAAGATGGAAGTTGGTTGTCACAGTCAGCGATAGACTTGTTGCTTTTTGGGGCGTTTCAGGAAGCGGTATCCATCGTTTTATGGTATCAGTGTGCAGAAACGAAGCACCGTAAGGCAAACTGTGTTCCTCTGGCAGGTCAAGCTCAACAATGGATAGGCAAGTGCAGCCAAAGAGATGTGAACACACCAACACCACACACCAAGATGACTTTCACACAACATCGCTTACAGCAGCAAATATCGAATCGTGTCGAGTATGATTATGACGAACAGACGCCTAACATTTGATGAGCTGCAGAATGACGGAGGAACATTGCAGTCGATTATTCACAACAATTCGTGCGAGGTGAACGACTGTAATGTGACAGGGACACATTGCAGATACATAAGTATCGTTAGCAGACTATTGTCAGTAGATGGTGCAATAACACACACACGGAATGGTTCGCCACCGTCGTTCGGAAACATTCAGCCAAACGGCGGAAGTGTATAGACTTGAATGGAGAGTTTGTCTAATTTGTGTAATGTTCAGTTTTTTGAAATGATATATTTTCCACCCCGTGACTGCATTTGTGCCAATTATTTCTGTACTACCTAATTAGAAGTAAGTCTCTAGGATCAACAACCCGTAAAATGCAGCAAGAGAACTTTATGGACTCACCACTTATGGAATATTATACATAATATATTTTTTATAGTTAGAGATGATAGAGTTGATAGTTAAGAGATTTGAAATTTCACTTTCACAAAATCAATGCAAATCTTTTTTTCCTGTAACCATGAAGATACTTAAACAAAACGTCGACTTCAAACAAGATATTACTCTGATGAAATTGAATGCACCAGTCGAGATCACGGAAGGTGTGAGACCAGCATGTTTACCTCCCAAAGGCTACGTCGAAGAAATCGGGACGAAGTGCGTTGTTACGGGATGGGGCGAAGCCAGAGGTAATTGTTTACATGCATGGGCCCTAAATTAAGCCTGAATACCATAATATTTGCAAATAAGGAGTAAATTTTCTCTTTTGCAAGTTCTACGCGTATAGACATAAGTATCGTTAGCATAACGCCATTTATGGCAAATAGTGATATGGATTTATGAAAAGATTAGATAAAATAATAATACCGATTTTTTTTTATATAAAATAATAATTTCAATCGCAATTTAATTAGGGTTGTCTTAGGGGTCTTTTTTTCTGGCTAAGAATAAGTGAAATTTAAGTTTTAATATAACTTTCGAAAACCACTCGTATTTATGAATGATTTCCAATTTCACTAGAACAGGGGTCTTCAACCTTTCAGCCGCGGCGGGTAAAATTGAAAATTCTACCAACTCATGTAGTTTAGTAGCATCTAAATTGAAGGGGACCAATTGGGCCCCGAGTTGAACAGAAACAAAAATAATTGAAGACTTTTATTTATTCCGAAATTATTTCTATATTACTTATTAATTTTGATTACTTCAGAAATAATTTTTCCAAATTAATTAATTCTGAAAAAGTTTTTGATTATTTACTGACTAAATTTATTCATTCTGAGATTAATTTTAATCTGAAATCACTTTAAATGATTCTTTAATTATTTACTTCAGTAATTCAAGGACAAATTCCTTTCCTTTTTAATATATCTTGAAATCATTTCTTTCAATAACTATGAAATTATTATTTTATAGATTGATGAATAATTTCGATCAGAAATTACGAAATTATTTATTTTATTGTTAATTATAAGTTATTTTTTCACCAATTCTGGAATTATTTGTTTCAAAAATCCGCAAACTATTTCAGTAATTTTGAATTTTTAAAAATTCAAAAATGATTTTTTTCGCTAGTTCCGTGTTTTCATCAATTTGTACCGTAATCGTTTATTTTTAATTTATTCTATAATTACTTCTTTCATTAATTCCGAAATTACTTCTTTCATTAAGTCTGGAATTTGCCGTTTTTTAATCCTTTCAACCATTTTCTGAAAATGATCGGTGGGCCACAACGAAAAGGTCCGAGGATTAGACGTGGCCCGCGGGTCATGCGGTGAAGACCACTGCTCTAGAAATTTTTTTTTTTCACACTCTGGATGTAAGGACCTCCCGATATATCGTCTGCTTTCGGTGGAATGATGTGGGGTAACATCGAGTTTCAACTATAGTTTCATCAGTTCGAAGCTGAAAACTGTCATTGATTGCAGAAGTTACGGTGCTGAATTTTTCTTCAGTATGGTTAGAAGCTATCGAACTGGATACGATATTGCCATGTGTGGTTTCTATACCGTAAATAAGAACCTTTTTGAGATAAATTTCGTATCGGTCATTTTTTTTTTCTCTCACAATAGTCTCTCTGCACTCAAGAGCTAATTGAACGATGACCTACAATTTACAATTCCGAACGGCAGCGTTCGATGTACGCTTCTTTCATAATCACTGAGGTTGGTTCATTAACCTTTCGGTTTGGGACTCGGTTTTTGGCATAATGATGTCAATGCCGTTTCTGTCGCACCTCCACGTCAGAAAAGTTCCTATCAGAATGAAACGAGTGCCGCGACATCCCTTAACATATTTTGGTACTTTAGGAAAATATCTTATCGACCTGGGCTACCGTGCCCAATAAATTTCATAAACATAAAGGTAATTAAATTAAGAAAATGAAAATATATATATTCACAGGAAGTGGAACTAGTCACGCATTGAAACAGGCGGAGCTGTACGTACTGACAGACGACCAATGTGCCCAAAGTAGTGAGAGAGAGTACCATATATGTCTGGGAAGTCGTGGAAAACGTGCAATAATCTGCCATGTGAGTATCAGTCATATACATATACCCGAAAATGTTCATGTTCAGAATGGATACTATCGACCGCCCAATAATTATACACGTGATTCCTTGTGAGAAACTAATACAGAAAAGTGTTTTCAATTTTTGGATCTGACGAATGCTAAGGGAGTTACAACGTTTTGAAATTTTGTGATTCTAACTGTCAGTTACGCGTCAAACATCCAACGAAAAAAAATTCCCCCCACAGCGGGTTTGCCACTACTTTAAAATGAACTGAAATATTCAACCCCGTTAGAAGCCAAGTTCAGTTATCTTTTCTTACATGATTGGAAATTTTTTCCTCTTCGTGTAGATTGATGCTAACCTTGTTATTACATGTTACCTTTGTGCCCCACTATATCGGCAAATTTATCATCAGATTTGTAAAGCATTAGCGAAACGAGATCTATTGGAAAAATAGCTCTCTCAAAATCAACACTTTTTTGCCAAAATGCGATAATTTTCTTTCTTTTACTGTTAAGTCAAATTTTTCGAAAGAAAGGGCAAGAGAAAAACCGGTTTACACAGCTTTATCTTTCCTGATTACTCCTAGGGTTATACCATTTCTATCACTGAAAAAACGCCAAGCTATACGCGTGGTGTATGTTCAGTGAATTTGGCAGGATTCGAAACTAACGGCATCAATTTTTAATGCGTTATAACTCCAGTCAAATAAAAAAACTGAAAACACTATTCCTCATTAATTTTTCACTATGAATCACGTGTGTGATTGCTGCGCGGTCGATAGTATCTGTAAATTGGAACCGATTTCACTGAATGATTTACTGAACATATCTTTTTGCATCCTTTCCCAGGGTGACAGTGGTGGTCCAATGGCTTGCAAAATTAATGATAAGTATCATGTCCTCGGCATCGCAAGTTATGTCACAAGGACAAATATGATGACAGGGCTGTGTGCCGTCGGAGGACTTTCCGTTTACAACAGAGTCGCCAACAAAATCGACTGGATTCAAAACATGATTCGGCAATTCAATTGATGTATTCAAAAGGAATTTATATCAAAAAAACTTTGAATTGTATTGATGCAACTTAACACTAGAAGGACCAGAATATACGTTACACCTATGACGGCCACTGGCAGTCATTCTGACTGCTACTTCTTTTTAGTACAATATATTTAGTCACACTATATTTTTAAAATAAAATAAAGCAAACATTGAACTTCATGGTCTTTTTTATCGTAACTCTAGTAACGACAAAAGAAGTAGGATAAATCAGGTGCACAACCTCCGTGCTGCAAGCAAAGTGTGGCCCGTCAAGGAGTTCTATCCAGTCTTAGAAAAGTATCAATACTAAAATGCTGGCCATGATTCTTTCATAAAAATACGGGGAATCGAGATCCAGACGGGCCATCACCAATTATCGTCTAAAAATTGGCCAAAATCAAGTAAAGTTGTCAATTATATTCAAGGAAATTTTCAAAGGGAATTAAAGTTGAAAACTATCTGTATTTTCGTGGACTGTATGTTTGTTTTCAGTAGCTAACTAGTTCTCACCAGAGACAGAGAATCGAGTCACATAAGTTCGCAACACTATGGAGTAACAATAATAACTAATTTAATTGCTTAAAACCAGCTTAGAAACAATCATTAAGATGGGCGAACGAGGCCCCGTAAAGTACGTGCGTGTCTCTCAAGTAGAGAACCCAAACTTAAACTTATTGAGGAGCGCGCTGTAAGAGAGAGAGAAGAAAAGACCGACCCTCCCCGGAGAGGTCGATCCCCCTACTCTCTCCCAAAGCGCCTCCCTACGGCGAATCACAAATACATGGATACGCACGGGCTTTAACATACCGCCCGGCCTTGAAATATTTATATTTCAACACATTCAAATTACGTATCACATTACTCTACACTTGAACTGTACAATATACTAACAATTTATCCTACTAAACAAACTAATGATTTATCATACCAAACATACTAACGATTATCATACTAAAAATACTAACGATTATCATACTAAAAATACTAACGATTATCATACTAAAAATACTAACAATTATCATACTAAAAATACTAACGATTCGCACTCTATACATACTAATGATTTGCACTCTATATATACTAATGATTTACAAACGATGTGAAGTACACAATAGAGTAAATAAATTGTTTGCAATATGTACACAAGTAATTCCAATTGGTCACTGTCTAACACCTTTTCCTTGTTGACAATGGTCAGTGTGGTGCTCGTAATCGGTTTTAGTTCCTTCAAGTACGAAGCATCTGTAACACTGTCTTCACAATCTTGGAGAGGAACATCAATGTATTGCATCAAAAATTCGGGTCCATTCCACCACAGTGAATTATCAAGCAATTCTTTAGGGCTGGCGCTTCGAGATACAAGATCTGCAGGATTTTGAGACGAAGAGACATGACCCCAATGATATTTCTTGGTCAGCTCCTGTATGCTGGATACTCGATTCGCAACGAAGGTCTTCAGCTGGTGTGCGGAAGTGCCGATCCAGGCCAAAGCAATAGTGGAATCTGACCACAACATAACTCTTCCGGAGGACGTTCGTAATGCTACTGTAGATTTACGAATCAATTGGGACAATAGCAGTGCTGCGCATAGCTCTAATCTTGGTATTGTAAGCGATTTCAGGGGTGCAACCCTAGACTTACTACACAACAGCCTGACGGTTATGTCACCTGAACGAGAAATGCATCTGATGTAAACAGCTGCACCATAAGCGTTTTGAGATGCATCTGCGATCCCATGCAACTCAACCGTATTTTCAGGATTTATGCCAACGAATCTGGAAATTCGAGAGGTATCTATTTCGTGCAACTCCGAAATGAATTTATGCCACACTCTAGCATGGGGGCGAGGCAAATGCTCATTCCAATCAAGTTTAAGTAGCCATAGTATTTGCATGAATATTTTTTCCTTAGCAACGACCGGGCCGATAAGGCCAAGTGGGTCAATTATAGTAGCTATTCCTGATAATACAGCCCGCCTTGTGTACTGAGAAGATTTAGGGGTTACCTTGAATGAGAAGTAGTCCTCGGTGGTGTTCCAACAGAGTCCCAAGGTCTTCACAGTAGACGAGGCTCCATCTGGCACTGGATAAACCTGGGCAGTGGGTTTTGATGATGCCGGCATCAAGTCTTTCACATTCATACACCACTTGCGCAAGTTTATTTGTGCACACTGGGGTAGTTCTATCAGCTCCGATTGTAATCTTTTTAGATTTGGAACTTTTTCCAAGCGTCTCCAAAGGGAGTCTAGACTTCTCTCTACTGCCATCTTTGAATGACCAAGATGTGGATGCTGGTCTACCTTCAGCGGCATCTTCACAATGCTTCCACCATCGTCGTTGCGGGCGCAGAAATGCAAGAAATCTTCCTCGCATTGGATGGCTTCGGGACTAAGGCGAGGGGAGAGGTCATTTACCTCTTCTATTTCCCAGAATTTCTTTAAGTTTTCCTCTAAGGATTCTGTCAGTAAGTGACACGTAGAAATATGATTCCCATCTTGTGGGACTCTGCCAGTGGCGATCCAGCCGAAAACCGTCTCTTGAAGTAAAAGCCCGGAATTTAAATTTATTCTTCCCTCCCTTAGCCATTGGAAGAAGTTTTCCGCTCCGAGCAATACATCAATCTTGCCAGGAGAGTGAAAATTGGTATCCGCATACTTGATGTGGTTTGGAAGACTGAGGGAGGCAACGTTGACGGGCTTCATTGGAGTTAAACCAGTGATCTTTGGAACCAAGAGAAGCTCCATCTCCTTAGCAATGGTTCTCTCCTCGTTAACAATCGTAGCTCGTATTTTTCTGCTGATGATGTTTGTTGCTCCGTTCAACCCGGACACAGATATATGTGTTCTTTCTTCTTTCAGCCCCAGCGATCTTGCACATGAGATGGTAATAAAATTCGATTGTGAAGCAGAATCGAGAAGTGCTCTGCAGGGTCTCCTTTCCCCGTTGATATCCATGATGCTTATCACCACCGTGGACAATAGCGTTTGCTTGCAGCTATCCGAAACAAAACACCCCGATGTTGAACTTGGAGGGTCGAGCTCAGCTGAAGGGGTCATCTTTTTCTCTTCGCTGTCCTGTTTCTCCTCCCGACCTCTTTCACTTTCTTTTTTCCCTTTTGACGTATTGTCGCTTACTTCTTGCCTATGGAGAAGGGTGTGATGTTTTCTGTCACACCGGCTGCAACTTCTTGCTTGACAACCGGCTATGCGATGTGAATTCGAGAGGCAATTGAAACATAGACCTTTCCCTCTCACTAAATGAAAGCGTTCCCCTGTTGGCATGTTCAGAAATTTCCGGCATTTGTAAATTGCATGCTTTCCGGAGCAAACTGGACAAGATTCGCGCTCTTTTGTCTCCAACACCAAATTTTTTACTCCTCCGGCATATTTTGGTGCTTTCACTCTTACCGAAGAAGAATCGATGTTTGATCTTTCGATGTTCTCTAGCACAGCGCAACGTTTTTGGAGAAATTCTAGAAAGTCCTTCCACTCAGGCACTTCTTTGGAAGATAAGGACATTTCGTAACTCTTTCTTGTTTCCTTGTCAACCCTTTGAAGCACGATGTTTATCAGAAGCGACTCTGAGAGCTTGTCGGTCCCCAATCCGACGAGCTTCAGTGCTCTAAGATGTTTGCAAAGTTCATCCACTAGCTTTCTGAGATCCCTCGAGGATTCTCTTTCTAGCCTCTGGAAACATATAATGGCATTGATGTGGTTGTTCACTATGAATCGCTTGTTTTCATATCTCGTTTCCAAGGCCTTCATCAGTGATGAGTAGGTATCGTCTGGCGTTTCCACATGTTTTGCTTCTCCTTCTAGCGATGATCGTAGGTAAAGCAGTTTCTGTCCATCCGAAAGTCCACCGTTGTTGCCGATGACCGCAGTAAAGTGGCACTTGAATGTGTTCCACTCTTCGAATGAACCAGAAAATTTGGCTAACTGCAGCTCAGGGAGTTTCATTTGTAGCCCTCGCCTGCCTTGAGCCTTCCCAGATGATTCTGTTTCTGAGCCTATGCTCACTTCATCTAAGAGAAGTCTATCTAGTCGAACCTTGATTCCTTCTATCCTGTCCTCAAGACAAAGGAGTTCTTCTTCCTCTTTTTCTACCTCCTCGTCCTTGAGCACTTCAAAGAAGTCGTTTCGTAGATTTCTGGTGTCAGCCGCGATTTCAGCGACACTGCTCAATTTGTTGCGAATTTGAACGATGTCCATCAGTTCAGCATCATCAGTTAGCTGTCCTTCAAGACGCGAGACTTTCGCCTTGATAGTCCCTCTTTTCCTATTTAGGACGGTGATGCGCTCCATAGTGGTTTGAATGGCGTCTTTCCTCTACCTCCGGTGCTCCGACGGACCAATGTATTTTCGTGGACTGTATGTTTGTTTTCAGTAGCTAACTAGTTCTCACCAGAGACAGAGAATCGAGTCACATAAGTTCGCAACACTATGGAGTAACAATAATAACTAATTTAATTGCTTAAAACCAGCTTAGAAACAATCATTAAGATGGGCGAACGGAGGCCCCGTAAAGTACGTGCGTGTCTCTCAAGTAGAGAACCCAAACTTAAACTTATTGAGGAGCGCGCTGTAAGAGAGAGAGAAGAAAAGACCGACCCTCCCCGGAGAGGTCGATCCCCCTACTCTCTCCCAAAGCGCCTCCCTACGGCGAATCACAAATACATGGATACGCACGGGCTTTAACACTATCGCTAAAACTGCTGAAAAATCGTCAATAGTGCGGAAAAGAGGGCTCTATTGCAACTCTTAATTGATTAAAATTTAATTCACAAAAAAAAGAAAAAGTTTGACAAATATGTGGAATGAATATATTTGTGACCATAATTATGATAATAAGAGTCATAACTATCATATAAACTCAATCATTGTTATTTCAGCAAAAATTAAAAACTCAATTAATATTCGTTGAAAATCTGGATATTTCTATAGAAAAGTCGGAATATGACAAAATTACCGGAACTATATGGTCACCGCATATATTCTGGCTCATGGAGGGTAAAGGTCAATATCATCCAGTAAAACAATGTAAAATTACTAAATAAGTTTCTATCAGAAACATCGCTGCATTGTCGTGACATTTTTTTTTTTTGACAATATTTGCTAATGGAAATATTGGTAGGTGCTAAAATCTGTTTACGACGAAAAATGTATGTGCTGCCATCTGTTGTTCATTATATGAAAACTGCTATTCAGTTCAAATTTGTTACTTAATGACACTTCGAACAATTTCTTCTCTTTTTTTTCCAATTTTTTGTGAATAGTTTCCCAGATTTGGGACTTTCCCAGATGTGCCAACTTACAGGTCATAACCTGATGCTATTTATTATAAACGGAGCCCGGAATTTATATCAAAATGTCATAATGCCTATTTTCGAACTTTGTTATTTTGTAACGATTCTTTTTTTTTTTTTTATAAATTTTTCTGCCATAAATCCCGATTTCAACATTGTTTTAAATTTTTGCGTTAATTTCAGAGGCCATAATTTGTTGAACTTTAACATTTTCAGCATGGAAAACTTTGAAAGATTGATCTTTTTACTTGATCTTTTTAAAACCTCCAACTCTGATTATTGATCCCCTCCCCACCATTCCAGCCACATTTAAATGCAAATAGCTGCAAGTGTCCGAGAGACGGAAAACTTGGTGTTGCAATGCATTTACTTTGCTTTGTCCAGATGGTGTTAAACATGAATGTTTTTGTTTGCGACGAACGCGACTATGTATGAGAGGAGCTCAGAAAAATTAGAAGTTTGTCTCCCAGGCTTCGTATAACATTGTATATGTATTGCTGAGCGATCACTGTTCCAAGAGGTTACCAGTCAGCAAAGACGGTTCACCCAAATCCATGCAAGAGTTGAGGGGGCTCTGGCCCTAGTTCTCATATTGTATTGATTATACCACAAATGCACTACAAACAACCACGACAAGTTATTTAAGGTATTTAGTATTCGATTGAATTGATCAGAGACACCCTCAGGAGGTGTGTGGCAGCTGCGGCCATACCGGGCTCTGCCCTTGAAGTAAGCAATACGTCCGCATATGTGATAATATGAATGAAAAAAAAGAAGCAATTATTATTTTTTTTTTTTGCAACAATAAAACATGGTGGCTGTGTTTCAACTATGAAAATGATAATGAAGGTGTCCAACAACCATGCGGCTCCGCGTCTGGTAATGCTGGCCCTGGAATCGACCTAATCTTGAGAAGGTCCCAAGCACATTACTTTTGGCATAAATTCAATTCGGAAAATAATACAGGTATTTTAAGCTATAATTGAAACAGTAGACGGAGTAAGTGCAACTGTTTTTTAGCCAGTTTTCGGATACTTAATATAACTAGGATTTTAGTTAATTTTCTTTTAGTCCACTAATTATAAATGTCTTTTTTTTAGTGCCTATTTCGGCATTTTTAGCGCTTTTTTATCTGCCTACTATGACTATTTATAGTGTCTTATCTTCTGGGCTCTAGTTATAAGATGTAGCATATGCAGGAGAGAAATCCGTTAAGACAATGGCTCCAAGAACTTATAGGATGAATAAAAAGTAGATTTTCTTAATTAAATTTAACACTAGAAGGGCCGGACTATACGTTATACCTATAAGGGCCACCAACAATCATTTTTGGCTGCTTCTTCTTTTTTTTTTGCACATTTTAGTTAGTTTACCTATAACTTTTACAATATAAAATAACAAGTACTTCGTCTCACATGGTAAATTTATAAAATTTGAAGGAACTTACTTTCTCGTAAAACTATTGGGGTGTCCATAACATACTTTCGGATCTTTAATATAAAAATATAGAGGGTAAGTGTTGAGAGAAAGAGAGAGAGAGAGAGAGAGAGAGAGACAACATTTACTATGAAAAAAGAAAGGATAAATTTTGCACTTACATCAAACCGTACACTTCTCTATTTTGATGAGTTGTACTTTTTATATGTGTATCCACGATATTTTCTATTCAGACTATTTAGTTGTTGTACTGATAAAATATTATTATAACGGAATAATAGGGGCTAAAGTTTGTCCGCTTTAATAAATTCCAGTTTATGACAAATATTTTTATAGGGGTGTAATGCAACAGAATATACACCAATAAACGAACAGTAGCTAGCTATAAGAAGTATTTTTTTATATATATCAAATAAAAACAGCCTTCCACATGGGTTGAATATATACACTGCATCAATCTTAACTTTTCTGGCGAGCCCAAAGCAAGCAATTAAACTACGATCGTTGTGTTTTTTTGAGTAAACACGGATGCGCTGCACGACTCATACCATTCTGAAAAAGTTGGAAAATGGACAATGAAAATGCTTATATGTGAAAACTGTGATTTTGGAGTCATCATGTTCTGACCAAACACTACAGAAATATGTTTTGAACATTTCGCATGAATGAAAAAGTACAGGAAAAAATACATTAACGGAAAATGACATGAAAAAAAATTCCCATACACATACGTAGAATTAACCCAACAACTTCTCTATGAGATGCATAGGAAAACAGCTATTCAGAATAAAGTAGATAATCCAGGTGTATATCTAAGTATTCGTATTTTTGAAAAAAAAAGTATTGAAAATAACATTTAACGCTTTTAAAAAATTGTTTTTATAAGTTACATAATTTTATAAAATTTTACCAGAATTTTAGTCAGAATTTTTCACTTTTTATTCATAAGAACCTGTTTCGTTATAAATGCTTTAAACCAGGCGAAATTCCCGTTTATGATATCATTTATGGCAGTTCCATCGCTGTAATATCAGGCGGGCATATGTTTACGATGCAGTTTCCATGTTTAAGTTACGACCATGTTGTACATGTCTGTCAGCTAGCTACACTAGCTGCCCGATCCATGATTTTAGCTCGATCATAGTCCTCAAAGAGAGAGAGGGAAAATTAGCGTTGGCCGTTGTCACCGATGCAGCTGGCGTCCTATCAACCGTTTTCCACATGCCCGAGGAGCGGTCATTAACGTAATGGGAGAATGATTCTATGTCGGCGGCAACTAAACGTTGGAAGCCAATGTATGAGCCGTCCAGTATGAATGCTACAGCTAATTTGATCATAAACCGCGTCATCAAAATTAAATGTCCACTGATATGTCATAGACTACATTTCACTTCGCATTCACGCGAATGCTATGTATAGCAACGCCGAAGTCCGTTTTGTTATGGCAGTGATGGAATATTTGCATATCCCGTAACGGTAGAAATTATTCTCGATAAATTTCCTAACACCTGTCATGCAGTGTTTCTATGACGAAACAAACAGTCTGGAATAGAAAACCATCACAATAGATCCAAACAGAGGAACTCGGCCAAAGTCCACTCTGACGGGTATCCTCGATGAAACGTTTGATTTATCATACCTCTAGTAATATAAATTTCCAATAAATTAATAATTGTATGTTTCGAATATAAGATAACTGAAAATATATTATTATTTCTTTTCAAATTTAGATAGGGGCCGTTCAAGTATTACGTAAGCAAATTTTTAGCCATTTTTGACCCCCTCCCCCACGTCAGCAAAAGTCAGCAAAACTCTGAACCCCCCCCCCCCTTAACAGCAAAATTTCGTCATCAGCTCTGCCCATCTGAATCCTAACGCATATTGTTGGGATCAGAGGCGTAACAGGGGGAGAGGGGTATAGGGGACCTCCTAGGCCATAGGCATAACTCCTCCCACGATCAAAACTTTATTTTTTTACTGCAAAAAAAATTATATATATTTTTTTAATTGTAATTTCGGAAGAAAATACCTTTATATGTTATTATAATCAATTTCTGTTCATTTCAATGTTATTTGAAGGCTATGTGAAAGCAAAATTTATTTTTAATAAATTCATTGCGACCCACCCTCTAAGCCATACAATGATAAATCACATAAAGGCCCTTGGCCCGGGGACTAAATATGGCCCCGGGGGGTTATCTGATGCGGCCTGTCCTCCTCAAACATAATTAAAAAACAAATGAACTAAGCGGCACATCTACAGATCGCTTAAGTGTCCTGTGGTACAATTCCAGAATATTTAAGCGGCCCGTGGCACATTTTCAGATGTGAACAATGATCACATCAACACTTAAATGCCTTAATGATCACTTAAATGACCCGGGACACAATTCCAGAACACTTAAGCGATCCGTGACACATTTAGAGATCCCTTGAGTGACATGTGACGTAGTTTTAGAGCACTTAAGTGGCCCCCTAGTGCGGTTCTACATCACTCATGTTACCAGCGGCATATTCTCAGATTATTTAAGTGATCCGCGGCATATAATTATGGATCACTTGAGTGATGCGCGGCACAGTTCCGGATCACTTAAGCGGCCCGGGCACATTTCCAGATCACTTGGATGCGCGAAAAATTTAGAGATCACTAAAGTGGCTCTGTAGGCCACTTATCAATAGGGGAGATGTCACTTCAAGTGCCCACAAACTATCGAAAGATTTTTCTCGTTTTTGGCGCACCGAGTACGATGCTGTTAAAAATAGTTCATATTTTCATAAAGGGTGGTTGATGACGTAAGCAAAATCCAACCCCCCTCCCTCCCCCCCGTCATCAAAAGTTATCAAATCGGAAACCCCGTTCTCCCCATCGATGATGACGTAATACTTGAACGGGCCCCATAGTTAAAAAATTGCACCTATTTATATTTTTAAACTGAGCGGAAAGAAGAGATTATTTTACACAAAAATCAGAGACTATATACTACATTTCACTTCGCATGCACGTGAACGCTGTATGAACACTAGTGTGCAAAATTAAGAGCATTAGCACATTATGCCGAATTTCTGAAAAACTAGTAGACAGATTTTAATGAAATTTGGCGTAGTTGAAATTTTATTATTTTCCAAAATCAAGAATTCATATCATTTTCATGTTCTATGAATGATGTTATGATAATTCTCACTCTATCATAATTAACTGTAGTCATATAAAAAATTTCTCTCATATCCTGTCAAACACGTTTTTTTTATTGAATAACATTTTATCCGTTTTGTGACTTGCAGTATCCGTCATATTCTGTCATTGATGATTTCTCAGCAATTTCAGCGATATTTGTCGACTTTACTTGAATTTGACAACTTTTTGTTTGGAATTGGCAACTTTACTCGTCTTGGTTAGTTTTTTTTGGCTGTAAATGGCTACAAGACATGAAGAAGACTGGATGTTGTGAAGATATTTATTACTCGAGATGTTAATTTTTTAAGGAAGGAAAAAACTCATCTCTGCCTCTACCGGGAGTCGAACCCTCTGTAGCTTAGTGGTCAGAGCACTCGTCCGGCAATCGAGGGACCTGGGTTCGACTCCCGGTAGAGGCAGAAATGAGTTTTTTCCTTCCTTAAAAAATTAACATCTCAAGTAATAAATTTCTTCACAACATCCAGTCTTCTGCATATCTTGTATTAACAAGTGGAGAGCGACATTCATGTAATGTAAATGGCTACTCTACTAGTATTTGAGATTTTCTCTTTTTGATGGAGATACCCCTTATGGATCACGATTTGCCGTATCTTTGTGAAGAAAATAAGGTCTATCGGTCTGGTGTATTTATCGTGTTTTGTCTGTTGATACTTCTCTGCCAGAACACCTTTCGCGCGTCGGAGGTTGTGCAACCCTGACATAGGTGCTTCTAAGAACAGGATATTTATGGTAATTTTAATTATTCATCCACGGCGGCGGGGGGGGGGGGATGCCAGCAACCCTTGATATTTTATAAATATGCAAATATGCTTCCATTTCCAAAAATTTTTCAAATCGTGTCCGGTTTCTTGAAAAGTCGTAATTTTTTGAGGGTTGTATATATGAAAAAATAAATAACTTTTTATGCAGATTAAATAAGCCAAAACTTCCCCAAAGTGAAATGAGGATGCAGCGCCTCCACTGTGCGGAAAACGAAGAAACAAAGCCTCCGTCCACAGTGCTGGACCTTTCTTTTTACGAAATATGCAATATACACACACAGAAAACACACGTGCCTCCCCTGCGACGGGAATAATGAAACAGCCTCCGTTCAAAGTGCTAGGTATTTGAATTACTCACATATGTTATTTACATTATATAAATTTCCGTTTTTCATACAACTAAGACAGCATATAAACATTACTATGAATACTATGAAGGCAATACATATTGGGAACAAATATCACTATGAGCTCATACAAATATTCAAGGTTACAAAATTATTATTATCATACTATGTAAGTGTATCCATAAAAACATTTGTTTATTCTTCCGGTTATTTACGACAGGGTCACTGAGTGCGTCGCCTTTATTAGGGTGTGTGAGGATACGAATCTTTACTTTCATAATTAGCGCGCTTGCTCGCGCGCACACCCACACACACGCGCGCGCGCACGCAACCATTCCGTTTCCATAAGATCTCTCGTCCGTTTGGTGGTGGTGCTTCTAAATGGTGTCCCGTTGTGTACTCACACTGTGTCACATAGTGTATCACGCTTCCCGAATAGCCGCATCTACATATGCTGGTCTGGCTGATTTTGAACCTTAGCAGGTATTTAACAAATAGACCGTGTTCTGTGAGGAACATTTCTATTACTATTTCTCTCGGCATGACTTCTTTCATTTTACCTACTTTTGATATTACGTCGAAGACTTATCTTCCAGTTGTACATACTTGCCGATGGTGTGTTGCCATTCCTCCAACACTTCTTGCGAGAGCAGATTTTTGATGAAGATGTCGGTAATTTCATTACGTGGTTTTCACGTTGATGTTTTGTGGACTCTTTTGTGAATTCATCCGCCATTTCATTCCCCTCAATGTTTACATGAGCTGAGCTTTCACCCAAAGTATTGTAATCTTCCTGCTCTCCATAAGTAATTTCAGTGCAATATAAACGCACACAATTTTTTTTCAATTTAACCTATGTTGAAGACTGTTTTTTTATTTGATGATAAGCACTTTTATAGTTTACAACTGCACTGATGTACACTTTTTAGCATTGCAGCCCCATAAGAAATATTTATTAGAAACCGAACTTTTATTAAAACGGACAACCTTTAGCCTCTATTAGTCCGTTATAATGAGGTTCTACTCCATTTTTCAATTTTATAAAATTGTTACTCAAGTATCTGAGAACCAAGGAGAGAAATGAAAAAAAAATAATAATGAAACGCTACTTGTTAGACCACAAATGAGGGTTACTGCAACTAATAAGTTAGCGGTTCCCATTTTAAAACCAATGAGGCTCGTGAGAAACCCGACTGAAAACTAAATAATAATAGGTAAAAGGGTCACTATATCACCACCAAACCATCATCAAAGTTTGCCCCCATTCCCAGCGCCAAAGCGATTGTGGGATTAAACACGGGCCCAGGTATAAAGAGAAGGTCAAGTCAGTATGATGTGTGCGCATGTATGTGGAGGAAAGAAGAAAAGTCAATTCCGGGAGTCTTAGTCGACGCTACAGACATTTAAACCTGGTCTTTTTGCAGGTTGGTAAAAATGCCGCCACTTTTTCAGGTATGATGTTTCTGAAATACAAATACAAATACAACGCCACAACAGGCAAATTGCCCAACAAGGTGGCTGACTTAAGAACATCATGGATCCCCGAGCCCCTACCTACTACTGCTACACCACACATGCACCCCCCCCCCCAACGAATCGGTACATGCGGGAATGTGCGTGTACGTGTAGTGCAACCTGACGTAAAGTTTGTTTCTGTGTAATGCTTGTTATGTGTAGTGCTGTCATCTGCCCCCAGTTTTACTAACTATGAGTGAAGTGTTATGGTTGAATGATTTACCGTTGTAGGACTGTTGCTCTCTGTGGCGAGACTTTTTAACGGGGAGATCGGCTCGCATTTGCGCCTTGAAGTTGGGAACCACAGAAAACCAACTTCAGCCGACCACCACTCATTTACAGAATAGAAATTATTAAATAGGTGCCAAAAAGGGGTATAAATATAACACACACAGTATATACCCCAAGACATTTCAATGTACAGTCTACAATGCCGAAATAAAAATGATGAGATAGATGCCAGTGAATAAATAGGTGCCAAAAAATAAAATCCAATAGAAAAGTGGCCAAATGAGATATATAAAATATTTACAAGAGGGTTTACAATTCCTTTTTTCCCTGTTATCTTACATTCTCCCATGGGAGATGAAAGATTTGTTTTGGTCTCCTGTACAACTTTTTGCGAACTGATGTTCTCGGCGTAGGAGATTCACTGTAATCGTCAATATCTCGTATATATTGGAATTCTGAATTCACCATGTTTTCAAATTGATTTTTGTTGAGTTCTTTGATGTAATTAAAAATAGGTGGAATATTGAGGTTTCTTTGTGTATTTATGCTTCTGATGTACCACGGTGCCCTCACAAATCTCCTCAAAATTTTATTTTGTCCCCCTTTGTAGTATTTTTATGATAGTTATGCTAGCATGTGCCCATGCAGGAGAAGCATAAAGTAAGATTGGCCGTAGGATTGATTTATATAGTAGAACTTTGTTTTTAATAGAAAGTTTGGCATGAAGGAATGCTATTTTGTTTAAGACTCCCATAATTTTGGTCGTTTTATTACGTGCAAATCAGATATGAGGAGTATAAGTCAGTGTTTTATTAAGTATGCATCCTAAATATTTTACCTTTTTTGACAAGACGTAGGGTGTGATTACCAATATGTAAACGTCGTTGAGTTGGAATTTTTTACAGTTGGTGAACCATGCAGATTGACGTTTTTCATTATTCAAAACTATATCTGGATCCTCACACCAATCTGTTATTTCATCCACTGTTTCCTGTAAGGTGTTTACACTGCTTGATTTGAATCCGTTCCTACACAGAGTACAACCGCCTTCAATCATTGGCAATGAACGCTGGAAAACTTCAATGTCAAATATCTCTGTTGATATTACATTTAAAAATATGTTTTTTTAAGAATAACTTCAGAGATTCAATTATGTAATGAAGTATTTCACTGTTTGGTAGTTTTAGCACGTAGGATCAACATAAAAAGTTGTATTATCTATTTTTTTTTATGTATACTACCGTTTGAAATATTTAAGACATTCTGAGTGACCGTACGCCATTTGAAAACTTTTTGTATTTGAAAGTACCGTATGTAGGTATCTAAAGTCACAGATTATACATTGATGGATATAATACAAAGTTATTAATAATATAAACATAATCGAGGTTTCGACTATGTTTTTGAACTATCTTGAAGTGACAGAATTTTCTCTTGGAAAGTCACCGTGGATTCTTTCTTAGCTCTCGGTTAATAGAAATACGTAAGCTATATACCGAGCATAAGTCGACAGACTAAGAGAGAAGATCCCGCTCTTCATCTTCTCGTTGAAGATCGTTGATGAGGAAAACCGAAAACATTGTTGGCTGCCATCTCTGCCAAAATAAAACCCCTGTTGAAAACTCTGTTTTCAAAAGCGTCTTTAGTTTTCTCTCCAGTGACTCCGGATAAGGCTAAAGCTGCAGCTCATTGTTTGGTTCGGAGCGTATTTTGAGCTGCAGCTGCGGTCGACAGATTAATTTTCAATCAACAATCTTGAACTTTCTTCGTCATCCTTTTCTATCTAACTTTCAGTATTTTAATTTTGTTACTCTGATGTGAAGTTTTTTCATAGCAAACATGATTATTGCTGTTGTTATTATTATTATTATTATATTTTTAGCTTTCATTTTCAAAAAATAAATAAATAAATCCTACCGTAAAAAATTGACTTTGAGAACATAATATTATGCGTAGGCCGGCTTCACAAAAGAAAATGCAATTTAATGGAAGCGATAATCCTTTCGACTCTCATGAGTTTTTTCGTAAAATCTTCTGAAACAAATGAAATACAGCATATGAAAGTATTTTGGAATATTGTATTACGTAGAGCGCCGGTGAAATTACGTATCGATTTTTTTTATGAGTATAAAATTTTTCTTTACACATCATTATATTTGATATTTGAAAAAAATTTAACATTCAGCAATTTTTAACTGTTAAATTATGTTTTTTTCATTTGCTTTACAAGCATATATTGAGAGTTTCTATGTATTCTAACCTATCGAGATGATTACAAGAATAAAAGGAAAGGAACTATAATGTACAGTGTGCCAAATATTTTATTCCTGAAAAGTTAGTCTTACAGAAAACACATCCAATTATACAAAAAAAGTTCAAATGCCGTTAATAAGCATTATAGAAGTCGTTGACGTGAAAACTCATTTCTTAAATATTTACGGTCCTTGTTTCTTTATTAGTTATAGTTAAAAAAATTTGCACTCACCAAACATCTATGATTTTAGGGCTATAACTGATCCAGTTATAGTTATTAAAAACTGAAGAATAGTTTTTGATAGAAAAAAAACACAGGTCATATATATCCTATATATACATATATGTCATTTACAGTCATATATATACGCGGAATATTTCAGAGACAAATAATTTTAATCATTTTAAAAGGGGGGCCACAGGACTGTTGACGCCCCCCCCCCAAAAAAAATTTTTTTTTTTCGTTTCTTTAAAAAAACAGTACAGATCATCATGACCATTTTGGTAGCTCAACTTTGTGTCTATAAGCAGCAGAGATAAGTCGAGATACGAAGAAAAATGTTGCACGTGAATATTAAAAGTCCTTATTCTAAAGGGACTTGGAGAACACGAGGACCCATGTTTACCTTATAAAGAACGTATTTAGTTTACTTTTGCAAAAGTCTTTTCGCTTTTTTTTTCATTCAGAGGGAGAGAGATGTACGTAATATCATCTTTTCCTTTTCTATTTTTAGTTTGAAGTAAAAAACTCTACTCAAACATTTTCTCATTTCGTTTGTTTACATCCAAGGAGGTTATAATACTTATTACAAGGAGGTCATATTCTTTCCTCCATGGTTTACATCAGTACTGGTGCACGTGCTTGACTTTGTGCTCGTCCTTTCCCGTACGCAGTGTTGTTTTTTATATTCTTTTCGCAGTTATTATTTTCGTAATTAATAGATAATTTGTGATATACAAAAATCTGAAGTTGTAAAGCTGATTTTAAGCACGGGAAGTTTCTATAAAATGTGAACAGTGCTTCCCAAATTGCTTAAAATTATTCTACATGAAGGGAAAGCATTTCATCGATGTGTTTTGAAACATGAAAAAGTTTGTGTGTACGTGTTCAGCACGAGCATCGGGAAATTACAGTGCCTCAACTATTGCCGTAGTAGAGATAATGCCACTGTTTTCTTGACTGAAAAATATGAATTTGAAGATTATGAAAGCAAAAAACATTTTATCAAATCGGTGGTGTATGTTTTGTCGTCATGGGTTATCTTATGTAACTCAGCATGCATGTGTGATTATTTTAAGCTGTGATTTTCCAACAAGAATTCAAGGTGGGGGAGGAAGACCATTAATCAGAAATGTTAAGATTACAAATAACAACAGTGCATCATTTTCCTGTGGCAAGTGATGTGTCCATGCTAGGAAGTGTTTTTTTTTTTTTGTCGAGGTCTTTCTTTGCTCCGAACAGACCAATTATGAAACTTTGAACACCTTCCAATGATAGTATAATTGTGAGGAAAATAATGTTTTTGAATAAAAATCCACAAAATGTATTGAAGAAGTAACATTATTAACGAACTCTACTGGAAATACGTTCAGATATGTTTCTGACTACTGAAACGAGGAAATGAACGTAATCTCAGGGTCTCGTCATGCATAATGTTCACCAAATTTGTAATTATTTTCCTGTTCACATGCCATATCACTTTGTATAATACTTACACAACAAATTGAATGTATAAATCACAACATAAAAACAATTTCAAATGTATCACTGACTAACTAAAAGCCCAACTATTGGCTTTTTGCACCTCACTTTGTCTCAAGCGCATGGAGTCGAAAAACTTTGACACATTCAAAATGACGAAAAAGGTATTAAAACATGATGATAACACAAAAAACGCTCAAATTCTTAAACTTTGAGTGATTTTTCAATTTTAAGAGCAGTTTTTGGTTTGGGAAAAGACATTTTCTTAAGAATTTGTTTCTCAATCTTTAAACGCGTTTTTCCTCAAAGTGTTTTTTGACCATTGCGCGCATGATAACTCAAGAACTAATTTTCGAATGACTATGAAATTTGGTAGGAATGTGCTCCTTTTTGCTAGGTGCATAGAATGAACCTCAATAGTGTTGATACACAGAAATTTGAAAATTTTCTAAAATTGTAAAATTTGAACAAATTTATAAATTTGAATTTTTTAAAGTTTTTGAATTTTTGAAAATACATTAATTTTTTAACATATCTTCAAAAATGGCTACTTCGTTCTATTAAACAGTTAATTCTAAACACAAAACAATTTTTTTTAAATATGCATAAATGAAGATGAAATCATGCGCACAGTGGGGCATGTGTTGAAAATTTTGACAATATTTTTCTCAATATCATTTCAAATTACAAAAAATCCACAATGTATTCCTAAAATTCAAAGCAAGTACACTAAATAATAGAAACCCTTTAAAATGTATATAAACATTTGGAGAAAATAGTGCTATTTATGATTTTTAATGGAATTTTGAACACAAATGTTACTTTTTTTCCAGTTTTCTTACGTTCAACAGTCCTATGCACATCCGGACACAATTTCAAAAGTTCTTTTAATGGGCATGTTATTGAATGGAATCTCGGCATAGTCCGGATATTGGATGTTTATATGAAGTGGAATATATTTGCTTTTATTGAAAGAAAAACGTTTAGTTTCCATCTTGATGTAAAAACTTTGAATGGTGGAACGAGGGGTCCTCGCTGAATGTAGGTTCAGCTATATTCTTTATTGGAAATACAGAAAAATTATTGCGCTCAGCAAATCACTTTGATAGGGTATGATGGAAAATGCTTCAAATTTTCTGGCACCCTTTTGGGGATAGGAAAATACCATGGATCCAGCAAAATCAAGTTGGATGGTAGGGGGGGAGGACATTGCCCTTATTTATCAGGTATACAGTATTATTATCATAGTTTATATAAAATAAGAAGAGTGAGGATATATGATGATCAACGTGAATAATATTGAAAATATTATGAAAATGAGATATTATCGATCAGAAATATATACTGCCACCTATAAACTATTATCATGATGAATATTTACAAAGCGAAACACTAATATCATGCTAATATGGTGAAACTGTGAATAATATGAAATGAATATATGAATTCTTTATTGACACATTATAACATTTTACGTAAGGTATTAATGACCGTCAGAAAATTCTGTATCGACAAACAATTTATAATTTTCCTTCCCAGACAATATTAAACAAATACATCGACAGTAGAATGAGTAAAAAAATGATATTTTATCAAAGTAGTTTCTGAAAACTGTATATATCATATATGCATATAAGGTGCCCGACTTTTTCCTTCACGGTGTCAATATCAAGATCATAAAATTTCACTTCAGTCACTCTTTATGTTCTAAATATGTGTTTGCATATTATTATAATTCTGATTATAAATTTTCATTTATAATCAGAAAATATTTCTTAGAGTGATTTACATGATGTACAAAGAAGTAATTCAGCCCTTATATGCAAAAGTAATTCTGGAACTAAGGGATAGTTAGGGGCCGTTCAAGTATTACGTCGTCATCGATGTGGGGGGGGGGGAGGGTTTCCGATTTGCTGACTTTTGATGATAAGGAGGGGAGGGGAGGGGGGGGGTTTGGATAATGCTTAAGTCATCAACCACCCTTTATGAAAATATGAACTAGGATTCAGAGCGGCAGAGCTGATGACGAAATTTTGCTGACAAGGGGGGGGGAGGGGGGTCAGAAAGGGCTAAAAATTTGCTTACGTAATACTTTAACGTCCCCTTACTAACCAAACGACAATTTAAATTTATTTTAGTCTCGTATCTCAATTTGCTTATTTAGCGCGTCCCCCTTGAATCAACTATCACAACGCATCTTGGATTCATAAAATTAATAACATGCATATTTTATTTACTTATCGTATCAATATTCGACTATATGAAACCAATTTGTTTTCATTTCCAGTATAGATATGAATAAAAAACTTTATAACATAAACTTACTGGAAAATTTTCTAATTATTTGCATCAACAGTCTAACAAATGCATCTAAACATAATCACTTCAGGAAACGAATTATGTCGCAAACACGGTGCAGTATTCATTAAATGTAAACCTCTAAGGCACACACACAAAGAATGAAAATTCGTGAAATTTTCCGTTGACGCGATGCTCTCGGCGGAGATTGCATCGGAAGATCTAGCAGGAGAAAAAAATGAACATGTTGAAAATTCTCCAGTAATGAGGAATTCAAAGAGATCAAAAGACATAATACTGCCGGGACAAAAACATCAACACGGCCAAAGTAATTACCTGGTTGACAGACAAAGAAATTTCGTTTTGTGAGGTCCGACTGACACATAAAGTAACAAAAAACGTACAGTATTATGAAAATGAAACCTGTTTCTGCCATGAATAAACCATGAATTTAAACATTTTGTGTTGGCATTTTTTCTCACAAACTTTGAGCAAAATGACGGGAGGTAACAAGAACATATTTTAAATATCACTTTTTTCGAGAAGCATAATTAACCTCAGGTGTATTTGCTTTTCTGAGACGATTGGAAATTTACATTTTAAAACTTTAAAAACAAAATGTGTTAAAAAACTTCAATTTTCGACATACTAGCATTTCATATAGTGTCGGGATCTTCATGGGCCGTGAGCACTGCCTATACTTAGAATCAAACGGAGAGCATCCCTTACGGCAGGGGTGCTCAACCCCTGAATGCGGGCCACTTCAATGGTTTGAAAACGTGTCGCGGGCCATTTAAGTACTCGACAGCCACTTGAGTTATATGTGAATGTACCGCGGATCTTTTAAGTTATCAATAAATGTACTGCGAGCTACTAAAGCGATGTGTAAATATGCCGCGGGCAGCTTGAGTGATATGCAAATGTGTTGCGGGTCACTTGAGGGGGTCTGTAAATTTGCCGCAGGTCACTTAAATGATATTTAAATATACCGTGGACCGCTTGCGTGATACTTAACTGTCCCCCACGTGACTTGAGCCATCTGTGAATATGCCGCGGGTCACTTGATTGATTTGTAAATGTGCCGCGGACAACTTGAGTGACCTGCAAATTTGCCATCGGTCAATTTGCAGGTCACTCAAATTAAACTACATTTAAATATGGCGCGATTAGCTTTTATGATCTGGTTTAGGTTTGAGCATAACTTAAAATTAAGGTTTGAGGTCATGGGCCATATCATACTACTCCGAGGGCCACATTAGGCCCGCGGGTCGTGAGTTGAGCATGTATGCCTTACGGCAACGTATGCTTTAAACCTGCATGATCGTAATTTTTTAATGAAATTTTTAGGGTAGTATTGAACATTATAGGGTGTTTTATTGAAGAGTTGATCAAAAGCTCGCGAGCATGATCAAATTTCTCACAAAAGAATAATTTAACTTTTTTCTTTTTTGGAATAAAAAACCCCTCTTTTTTAACCAAATCTTATGAAATCAAAATTTTTATTTAGGTAACTTACCATGACATAAAAGATGTCCAATAAATTCGTAAATAGTTTAAAAACTAAAGAAAATTAAAGAAAATATATTAGAATGTAGTTTGCGAAAACGCTATTTTCACGGCAGTGATTCCTTTTTCTTTTTTTGGTTTAGAAGAAAAAGTTAAAATTTTTGTCGAGAGAAGGCACTTTACAAAAGCAAATCACATTATTCTGGAGCCAAACCTTTCTTTTATCTCTTCTGCGTCCGAAGCGTTCGTAAAGCTTCAACCGTTGATTCGTTGCTGAAGCAAAACAACCCTCTCTTGGTGTTGGGTTGGCAACGGCCGGCAAGACGCCAACGACCAGTTAGAAGAAACGCTATGCAACATTGTCCACAAATGTTATAATATTAATATCACAATGTCAAACTTACGTAAGCACCAGTAACAGGAAAATTCTAAAATAAGCTGCTAATCGTTCATCCTGCATTTTATGGATTCTTCATTGCTGAATGTGTGTGCGTGTTACGATAAAAATATGATAAGTCGGTTATTATACATAATAACCGGTATTTTACATACACTTACCAATCATTTTGGTAAGTTTGAAAAATTTATCTTTTTTTTACCGGAGAGTTTGCATAATACCCAAGCACCGTTGGTAAACTTGATGAATACTAAACAAAATTATCACTTTCAAGGCGATTATGAATGATAGCCAAGTGTAGTTGGTGAATTTGATAAATTCTTAAAATTTATCACCTTTATATGCGTGATTATGCATAACACCCTAGTGAAATTGGATAATTTGATAAATATAAAAAAATTGCAAATGAGTCTGCCATGTGTAATGAATATAGTCGTACCCCGATATAATGACATACTACATGTATGAATTTATCACATATATATCATATTTATATGATATGTATATGACATTTATCATGCTCACCACCTTCGCGACGTTTGGTACTATGCACAATCGACGGTAAAAGTAATAAATTTTGGGTCATTTATCACACTTACCAAAATGGTCGGCGATTATTAATAATAAATTTCCATTATGTATAATAACCGGTTTTATCACATTTACTGCAACACATATAAATAATGCATCCATTTTTTTTTCTTTTGGTATTTTTTCAGCCATTTCGCTGGGCATTTTACCTGTTGTGGCCTTTGTATTTCTGTAAAAATTAATAATTTTCCAAGTATTTACGATAGAACAAGATTTTCATCGGAATGCGTAAAATAGAGGAATATATATATATATATATATATTTTTTTTTTCATAATAAAAGATAAATGTTTGACAATTATTATACTTTCACACGACGGCTGGGAAATCAGGTGTCGAAGAGAAATTTTTCTCGGCATCCTTAAAACAATTACAGACGAAATTCCATTCCTCTTCTTCATCTGCCTTAGTAAAAAAAAAAAAACAGTAATCCTGAAATAAACATACAACAAATGATTGATTTTTAACATTGCCAGTGACTTTTGAATCACTCTTTACAATAAAACATTTATCTAACAGATTTTCCGTCCACGATCCGAAATACGACCTTGTAAACTAAATTCCAACAAAAAAAAAAGAAACATTACGCAATTTTTTTTCCTCAATTTTATTTTTATACATACAGCTCCCATTCTTTCAACAGATCACTACAACTCACCACTTTTTTTCTTTCTTTTTATCACTGAATAAAAAAAAGAAAAGAAAATTCTCAGGTTCTGGCGGATGGCCAACTAGAGCACTTACAATAATCAAATTTCGCATGCTTGTCAAGTTTCTTTCTAGAATGATAACCAATGGAAGAGAATAAAAATAATAAAAATAAGTTCGAGAACAAGTAGAAAAATCGCTAAAGCATAATAACAGATTCGAATGTATTGTATTCTGATGAAAAAGAAGAATAAGTTTCATTCGGAACGAAATCTACTACCAAAGAAGAAGCAAAAAAAAGAACAAAAATAAATATATAATATAAGAAAGAGAAGCCTCTGTTTCTCTTAATATCTTTCGGATGCCTTGCAGCAAATTTTTGTAGCGTAGATAACTATCGGAAAGATATTTTTCCTCAGTAAAGAGTAGAACAAGAGAGTTCTTTTCTGTTGTTTTGTTTCATTTTATTCCCATCTTAAAGATACTGTTAAGTGAAGCATGCGGCGACAAAGGCATTCTATATATACGAAATAAATATATTTTTCCTCCCCACTCCCTATTTATTTTATATTCACGTTTACAGGTTAAAATATCGGAATAAACGTGAAACACTTTATTTGCGAAATAAGCTTCGTGTTTTCATCGGATTTTTACGTCCTCGGTTTTGTTTAAAATTCTCGTGAAAATTTTGGATTTCACCCGAAGGGTTCTTTCGAATATGCCATGAAAGCTTCATTAATGAAGGGGGAGAAAGACCCGGTATTTATGTAGCTTTGCTTTCATTTTATTTTCAGTAGTGCCTTGTTATTTTGAGGTTTAGTTATTATTGGGGGGAGTTTGTGGCGATAACAAGGGATTGTATATTACTTTTGGGAGATGCTTTTTTTTAATGGTATTTCTTGTTCATGAATCTTTTAATAATTTTGAATTTTATCACATATTTTTCAGAAATGTGGGATTTTTAAGTATACAATTTTTTTCAATTTAATTTAGATAAGAATGATTGTTTCCTATTTGCTTTACATAAACATTTCTCTGTTATTTTCAGTGTATGATTACAATGTATTTTTGGTGTTGCATCGAATAAATATCTTTGGACAAATAAAGTATTGTTTGAAAGTCTGTTTATGAAATAAATATACGTAATATTGTTGCATTATCGATACATTTTGTATCAACCCCAACGCTTAGAAATAGTGATATGTATACATGGGCATTGCAAATACAGTCGATGTTTTTATAGGAATCAAAACACTCAAATATTAGGGTAAGAAAATGTGTAAAACTGATGTGATTATAAGCATTAGTGATAAAGAAATGTATATAATGATATGGAAGAATAAATATCCCTTTGCCTGATAATAATCACAAAAAGAACAAGGAGAAAGGCAAACAACACCGAAAAATACGAAATTCCTAATGCACACTACATTTCGACACACGACATCTTTTTTCCGTTGAACAACCAGGAGTTCGTATCCCCCTTAGTGCGATCCTCGGTCATCGCGATAGCGGGAAATCTTTTTTCTTTGAAGACGGCACCCATAGTGTATGAAAATGCATTAGCAATTTCGTATTTTTTTACGTTATTTGCCCTTTTCGTTCTCCCTATATTTGTGTGATTGTATAATAATAACATACATTAGAACGAAATTGAATCTAATTTGTAAATATCTATATAAAAAAGTGTCTGAAAAACTGAAAATTATTTAAAGAAAGGATAACGCAAAGAATATAAAAAGGGAAATGATAAGAAATATATAAAGAAAGAGGAGAAAGAACAAAAAAAAATAAGAAATATAGAAAATAAAAATAAAGAAATATAGGAAGAGAAATAAGAAATATGTAGAAACAAAAGTAAGAGCCACATAAAAACTCCTCTAAAAATATGTCAAAATATTTATATTGTTATGCATAATTAGTGTGGGCATACGTAAAATATTACTGCCAAATTTTTGTTACTTTTGTTATTTTGAATAAAAAACACGGGCTAATATGTTGTGAATTTCATTCAATTTCAAATGATAAATTTTAAAACCTAATATTTATATTTTTAGTATGTGTTTGATATAGTGTTAAAATTTCTTTTTCTTCAAACATTTTCAATTGTTTTTCCCCTTAGCAGATACGTGTAAAGGCTTATATTGGAATAATGGATGTGAGATGGATAACAATCAATATTTTTTGGTAGAAAGTGTCGTTCCCACTTTTAATGAACTAACCCCCCCCCCCTCCCCTCCCGACCTATCTTAAAGTTTACGCCGATTCATCAGCTACAGGTTTCACTAGGGGATAAAGTATTATATTCTTTTATATATAAATTACGAAAAAAACATGTGAAGGTAAAAATAATTTCAATGCAAGAGTAAAAGGAAAAGTGAAAAAACTGAATGAATTATCAAAGTCATCTTTTTTTTTACTGCTAGATTCCTTCATAAGACAATAGATTTTATGTAGCTGATAAGAATCTCGTATTCATCATTAGATGAAAATTGGATATTCGAAATGAAACTTTTTTTTTTTTTTTTAATTTGGCCTCAGCTTTTCGCCAACGCTAGTGATTGGAATCTTCAGGAGAAGTGGTGACTACCCGCTATTCCTCTTCTCATGAAGATGATAACCACTAGCGTTGAAGAAACATTGACGTCTCAAACTGAAACAAACTAAGTCCTTCTTCATATCTGAACAGGTAATTTTCAAAATTGATCTTTATGCAAAAGAGATCTTATTTAATGAGAACATATAATCTGAACCCAATTACGCAACTATACAAAGGTTTTCAACATCTGGCTGATGCGAAGATAAATTTTAGAAAGAGAGAAAATTCAACTGATCCTGCGGAGAATCGAACCTACGTCCTTTCACTTATTACTACTACAGAGACAACGAATATCTCAATATTTCCTTGGAACTCGTACATGGACGGTCGGACCTAACTCGGGCCAAAGCTCATTTCAGACCGTGCACCGCCCAGGCTCTACAGACCATTGTCAATGGCCCAAAGCTCACAATTGCTGACAATGCCACCAGAGGGCGACTTATCCAAGGATAATGTCACTCTCCGCTATCCATATAAAGGTTTTTAACAAGTGGCTGATGGAGTGTATGGTTTGAATTTTCTATCTTTCCAAAATACATCCTCGCATCAGTCAGCTGTTAAAAACCTTTGTATGAATAGCGGAGAGGGACGTCATCCTCGAATTACAGAACTAATAAAGATAATTAAATAATTACAGAAAATTATTTTCACACGCAATAAATGCAGCTTACAGGCTGACTTTAAAATTGTGAATCCTGCACGGTTCGAACCGATTCACATCCTCTGGTTCTATTTATAGCGGAGCGACGGATCGCAATATGAAAAGAAATTAGGAAGTAAATGTGAATCGATACGAAAATAAATGAATAGGAATCTGAAAAAAAATATAAAAATTCATCGGCTTTTCATAACTTGAAAAACGTGCGAAGGATAATTCATACAGGGAGAATATGACGGTTGAATCTCGAATGAATATTATTTCGCTGCCGTTGATAATGGACAAGATATCTCCTTCGAGAAACTGTCATAAGCAGTTGTCGTGAAAAATTGCCATCCACTTCAACAGAGGCAATTTGACCGGTGATTGATGTGATGTCAGTGTGAAAGAGGCCGATGCCAAATGTCCACTGCTATGACACGTGATTTATATCTGCGATATAAATCGTATGACTTATATAAATGTGATGGTAATATATTCGAACTGCAAGCATGACAATATAGCTACGAGAGCGACACAACGATTCTATATGTGTATATATAAATAAAATGAAAAAACGTACATTGAATGCTCGTACTTCTTATATTATCATCCAAAATATTTCATGATATATGCGATTTTAACAGACAATTTAACGTAGTTTTCAGAAAGACAGCTATTATAAGGGATATATATATATATATATATATATATGTGTGTGCAGGGTGTCCCATCAAGACCGCCCAGACTCTGCACACAGCCAGACTCCTCGCTTTTAATACATAAAAAATGCCCAAAGAACTGTACCTATACGACTCAGTTTTCGAGAAAAATGCGAAAAAGTATGGCGTCATATCCGGTGCAAGGAAAAAAAAACTTTCCACGACATTCCACGGCACGCGCATGCATGCCTCGATATGCGCGGTGAATATTTTTAACATCTTCCCATGTAAACATATGCAATGTTTCCTATAAAGTTTTTTGTTTCCTTGCACCGGATACGATGCCATACTTTTCTTTCGCATTTTTCTCGAAAACTATGGGTCGTATAGGTACAGTTCCTTGGGCATTTTTTATGTATTCCAAGTGAGGAATCTGGCTGTGCAGAATTTGGGTGGTCTTGTTGGGACACCCTGTATATTTTGAAACTTTTCTACAATTGCTCGTTATATCTAGGGAAAAAAAATTAATAAATCGAGCGCAATTTATTTGATTTCAGACCAAATATGAATGAAAAACTTATTACATTAATTTAAACATGTGCTTGTTTTCATTCTTGATTAATGCGCAGAGATCTTCAATACCATTCATTCATATTAGTTTGCGTATGCCTATTTTCTATATAAATCACCTTTTATTTACTTCCCTTGACGTCTAAAATGATATTTTACCATTGCAAGATGTTTTTCGTGTCACTTTGCGGAAATAAAACTCTCCAATATGCCGGGTTGGCCCACGGAACGCAATTTGTGCAGCACCCAGAGTCTTAAGAAAATTTCAAATATATATTCCCCAGCGTATATATTTTCGATTGATCCAGAAATAACTTTTATAATTAATTCCACTTTTTCGAAATTGGACGTTTTTCAGATGATCCGGTAAGAAAACAGCTTAATTTATGTTATTTACTTCATGAGAATTCCATATGGTCTGAGTTTTTCATCATTACTCATTATTAAAAATTATTTTTTTCGAGAATTTAATTCAGCGATAAGCGCATTCTGTAGTATATTTTCATAGACCGTTGAAACTTTTTGACTAGAAAACGTAGAAAATAAAAGATGAAACTATTGTTTATGTAGGAACAAAAAAAATTCGCATCACATTGTTTGAAAAGTTTCCCGCAGTTCTTAACTATCCTTCGAACAAACTCCTAAAACTCAGACGTGAACTCATACATACTCATACTGACTGGAGTTCAAGAAAATAATGATAACAACTATTCAGTCTTTTCTGTCTTTTTTCCCCCGTCCTGAGTTTCTCTCTTTCTAGAATCTATGAAAGAATTTTGCAGTTACTTCCAAGGAGATTTCTAGAATTGTTTCGGTTGTTGTGTTTATAGGAACAATCAGGCGCGCTGAAGAATGTTTCCGTCCTCATGCATCTACAGTGGAACCTGTCAATAACGAACTCCATGGGACGGAAAATTTTTTCCGCTAACGGGGTGTGTCTGTTAATGTACAGGGAAATACAATGAGGCTAACAGACGTCGAAAGTGTCCATTAACGTGACTGGTAGTGTCCGTTATGGAAGTTCCACTGTATGTTTGGTTTATTCAAATTTTATTAGAAAGAGCCACTTAGTGTGTTGATCATATCGGGACTCAAGAGGTTTCTGATAACAATAACCGATTGGTACTTATGTCCGAAAGTAATCTGGAAATGTGCAAGATGACCATATGATCAGTTAATCTGAACGTATGGAAATATGTTACTACGTTTTTTTCGTTTTTTTTTTGTTTTTTTTTTGCGTTTTTCCACATAACTGGTTGCAAAAATGTTCATTCGTGCCGATTTTGTTTCTCATGCTGTTCTAAAACGGGACATTTTCCCCTGAATTTGAAATCCAGCATTTATTATTCAGCAATTGCGAGGTGATAGAATGGAACTGACCAACGGTGTGTATTACAAATTAATGTAATTTGACCAAGAGCTGGCCACTGAAAAAGTAGCGCTACATATAATATGCATGATCATGCTGGCTACTATGGCGGGATTGTGAACTTGGTACGAAAATATTTGCAAACGGGGGAGGAGTAAGGAGAAAATACTTTCCGAAGTCCTACTTACATAGTCGTGCAGGTTGATAACGATAACTTGTGAGGGAAAAAGATGAGTGTAGTTCAACCCACTTTAAAATGTGGAGAAAAAAAAATTTCGTCGGGAAAAAAATCAGTAACATAAACAGAGAGAAATATCGATAAATATAAATGAAATTTTTCCCATGGTTATGATATTGATCCGTTCTGTACTATGTAAAAGTGATAACAATACCCGAATGGTGGTATTATCTGTGATTCCAATAAGCAGCACCTACTATATTTCTAAACCTTTGGTATTAAATATTAACATGAGATTATATTCATGAAAAAAATTGTAAATTCATAATAAACAAATTCCTTGATGGTTACGACTGTTTTGATAAATGTCAACTATAACAAAGTAGTTATGAATATAAATGAGAGTCTGAATTTTATCACTGCGCAATGATGTACACGTGTTATTAACAGTGAAAATCTACTTCTTCATGTCGTCGCATACTTGTTGTCACAAACAAGATCACCAATTCCATCTAATGGGAGAAAAATTATAGCACTGTCAAGAGAATAATAGCATAATTTTGAAGTCTATTTTAGATTACACGTTACCATCTTGGTGTAATTAATATAAGACTCGGAATATCTATGAGATGTTGATGAATACTAAAGCACTTGATCATACATGTATATGCGAGATTTCTTGGGGAAAGCCGTCTTATCTTCTAACATGTTGACTTTAACCGTTAAATAATTCATGATTCTTGGATATCGAGAAATAACAGTATTTACTGGCTTCAAATATGCATTGTAGTGAATAAGAAAATATCGTGAATTTTATTTTTCTCATTACTTTTAGAATGTAAATTCCCCTTTCTGTTGATATTGATTATTGTCCTTATAGGAATACCGAGAACTGTATTTATGTACATCTAAGATAGAAGTAATTCGAAACGAGAAATGAAATTATTATTTTTCTCGCGAGTATTTCTTTTTTATTTTAGTTTTTACGGCTTAGGTTTGATTCGATGCATCAAAACCTATTAATTTTGAGAATATTTTTTGTGTATAGCATACGTAGAGTATAAATTAGATGCTGTTAGAGATGAAGTATCTCCTCTATTCTTTGTATAATCTATACTCATTTTTATTCAATAACCAATACCCCTAAAACTGTAAGGGAAAACAACATTGATTTCCAATACCCTTTCATGAAGCGTGAATCAACATATCCTTTCAAAACATGAATTCAGATTATACTTAAAATATGTGATGAAAACATTTACTTGATCAGAAATATGCAAATTTGTTGATAGAATTTTTTACAATTAATTTCTATTATCTTAAAATATCTGAGAACGATTTTCGAGGGGAAAAAATTGTTTTATAATGGAGGAAAATATTTCTTATGATCTATATCATTATGGAATGATAAAAAAATTATATATTGATGAAATATATTTATTTCAGTATTATACTTATGAATGAGTAAAAGCGGATTTTATGGTTTATTTCTGTGAATATTATACAAGGATTTTTGATAAGAAGATAAAATGAAACAAAGTAGTAAAGGATACAGTATTTCAAAACTTTTATAGAACGACAAACAAACATTTAACAAGAAATTTCGAAGAAAATCAAATCTGATAAGATACAATTATAAATTAGGATGAGAGGATGAAATGAAATAATATAATAAATGATATAATAAATAGGAGTAAATAAGAACATAAATAAGATGTGGTTCGAAATTCAGATCTTCATTGTTCTCTATATATTCTACAATCATTTTTTATTCAATAAACGATTGCTAAATCAGTAAGATAAAATAGCATTGATTTCAAGCACGATGTTATAAAGAGTGTGCTATTATATACAGTAATTTTACAAAATCAATTTTGATTACATTTACAATATTTGATGGATATTTTTATTAATCAGAAGTATGCAATGTTTTTGATGGAAATGCTTTAAAATAATTTCTATCATCCTATAAAAATCTAAAAAATCGAGAAATAAGTGTGCAAATGAAATTAGTTTTATAATGAAGGAAAATAATATTCCCCGTGAAATAATCATTGCATAATACTAATGAGTATCATACTCATTAATATGAATGTATATCATGTTCACATACTATAAGTATCATACTCATTAATATGTGAAAGATGATTTTATGGGTTTATCTCTGCTAGTATTTTATTATTTTTTAATCAGAAAATATTATAAAAACAACTTGAGGAGTCACGTTCTTGGAGCTTCCCGCACTTACCGATAGGTGGCTTCGTTCGGATGGGATCCATCTAAATAAGAGAGGGGTCTGGGAGGTTTACGATAGTCTTAGGTCAGGTTTTTTACTCCCAGACCACGTAGTCGGGAATGCGGGTTAGTTAATGATAATCACAACAGTACTGACGGGGAATTACCCACCTCTGACTTGGATGGCTTCTCGATTGACAACAAACCACCGGGCAAATTAAAATGTGTGTTAATAAATGCCAGGAGCTTGGGTAATAAGAAAGATTTTTTAGAAACTATGATAGTTGTGGAGGACTTGGATCTTATAGCCATTACAGAATCTTGGGCAAACGATGGGGATGAATCTTTCTTACACATCTCCGGATACGATACTTTTTTGAGAAATAGATCTGATAGGAAAGGGGGTGGAGTGTTGATATACGTGAAATCATGTTTGAAGGCTAGAGAGTGTAACGTGCAGAGAAGTGATATTGAAACCATATGGGTTGAACTTGAGAACAAAAGACGTCATAAGCTTATTGTTGGGGTTTGTTACAATCCACCGAATAGGGATCAAAACTATATCGCCAAAATGCATGATGAAATTTCCTACATGTGTAAGCGAAAGAGGGTTCTCATACTAGGGGATTTCAATTACCCGGGTATTGATTGGGAGAACCTTCATCTGGAAATCAGTATGAAAGAGACTTTCTTAAGTTGGTGCTCGAAAATTTTTTGTATCAGCATGTATCAGAAGCCACTAGGGGTACTGCTATTTTGGATTTAGTTCTTACTAGTTCTGAGGATCTAGTTGAACATGTTTCGGTGGGGGAAGAGTTTTCTTCCAGTGATCATCGTATCGTCAGATTTCACTGTAACTTTTCCTCGGGTAAGGTTGATAACAAAAGACTGGTTCCTTGTTTTCGGAGAACTAACTTTGATGTTTTGCGAAGAAGGTTAGCGGAAGTTTTCAAAGACCGGTTGGAATCAGTAGGGGTGGTAAGTCAATGGGAAGAATTTAGTACGAAGCTGTCCTCTGTTTTGCACGACGTCATACCCTTTGTTCGAAAAAAGCGTGTTTGTACATCACACCCTCTATGGTTCACGGATAGCGTGCGGAACCTTTATCTTGAAAAGAAAAGAGCATTCAGAGAGTATAAAAGTGGACGAGGTGACCTATCATTGTTTACTGATAAAAGAAGACTGTTGAAGAAAGCGATAAGGGATAGTAAAAAGCAAGTTGAATCTAGGTTGGCAGATAACATTGGCTCTGACCCAAAATCATTTTTTCGATACGTCAATAATGGATGTAAGGGGACAGTTGGCCCCCTCTCGATAGGAGGCTCAAAAGTAGAGAGCAATGTAGGCATGTGTAGTGCTTTCAATGACTTTTTCGCGTCGGTTTTTAATGGAGATAATGATATTCGATATACGGGTGTTGCATGGGGTAATAAAACGCTCAACGATATTCAAGTTGAAGACGTGGAGGTCCTAAATCTTCTAAGAAATGTATGTGCAAGCAAAGCACCAGGACCAGATGATATCTATCCCAGGGTTCTCAGGGAAGGTGCTAATGAATTGTTGGGGCCAGTCGCACAGATATACAGGAGTAGTGTTGCTGAGGGTATCGTCCCGAGAGATTGGAAACTGGCTAACGTTGTTCCGATATTTAAGAAGGGTAGTAGAGAAGTGGTGTCTAATTATCGTCCAGTGAGTTTGACGAGCTCCCTCTCGAAAATTTTGGAAATTATCATCAAAAGGCAGTTTGTGAAGTGGATAGACGAGAATAATGTATTGTCGGATAATCAGCATGGGTTCAGGAAGGGGAAGTCATGTGTAACTAACCTCCTTTGCTTCTATGATTACGTGACTAAGGCTTTGGGTAAGAGCAAAAATGTCGACGTTGTTTACCTTGATTTCCAGAAGGCATTCGATCGGGTCCAACATGGCAAACTCTTGAAGCGTTTACACGAGATTGGAATAGGGGGCAACTTGCTGAATTGGATAGAATCGTGGTTAAGAGATAGGTCGCAACGAGTTATGGTGAACGGGGAATTCTCTGGTTGGACAGACGTCACAAGTGGAGTTCCTCAGGGAAGTGTCCTTGGCCCCATACTTTTTTCACTTTTTATCGACAAACTCGATCAGGGTATCGATGGAATTACTAGCAAATTCGCAGATGATGTGAAGCTAATGGGGGTAATCGGAAATGAAAGCGATAGGGAGTTGCTCCAGACCAACTTAAACAAGATTGCAGCATGGGCAAATGAATGGAGCATGACGTTTAGCGTAGATAAGTGCATGGTCGCTCATTTCGGTTCGAACAACCCACGGTTCTCTTACGAGTTGAATGGTGTCACTATCCCGGATGCAACTAGAGTCACCGATTTGGGAGTTCTCATTGACGAGCGACTTAAGTTTTCTGAACATTGTTCAGCGGTTGTCAAAAAATCGAATAGAATGCTTGGTCTCATTTTCAAAAAGGTCTCTTCGCGTTCTCCTAAAGTCATTCTTCCGCTTTTTCGAGGCTTAGTTCGTCCTGGACTGGAGTATGCTGTAAGGTTTTGGAGACCATACCTACAGAGGGACATAGACTTGGTTGAAGGGGTGCAGAGAAGAGCTACGCGTGTCCTTATTGGCACACGGGGCTTGAGGTATGAAGAGAGACTTCATTTTTTGAATATGTTTACATTGGATGAACGCAGGTGTCGAGGAGATATGATCGAAGTGTTCAAAATTTTCAATGGGATGGATAGGATGGACCATGAACTTTTAGTACACCGCCAATCGACTGCTTTTACAAGGGGACACCAGTATCGATTGGTGAGGGACAATGCAAGGTTATGGTGTCGCAGGGAATTTTTCTCCAATAGGGTTGTTAATAAATGGAATAGCTTACCCCCGGAGGTAGTAAATTGTAACACAATTGACACGTTTAAAAAGAAATACGATAATCATGTTGGGGTAAATCGAGAAGCTATCCATTCTTAGAATAAGACAACCATAAGTATTCTTTATGGGCATTGTATAATATTTTATCATGTGTATATATTGTTTGTAATTTGTGTTAATTGCATTTTTAATTGGGTTGCTGTATTTTTGAAACATATGACAACCATATTTTTATGGGCATCTTTTTATCAGCCACCTCGTTGGGCATTTTGCCTGTTGTGGCGTTGTATTTGTATTTGTATTTGTATAAAATATAAATATTTTAAACTTTTCCAGAGTGACAAACAAACATTAATCAAGAAGAACTTTCAAAGAAAATCAAATCTTTGGAATTTCTCAAACAGAGTAGATTCAGAAACAATTTTACTACTCGTAATGAACAAACTACTGTTAATATTTTTATTTAAATACTAAAAGTATAAATAAGAAATATGGAGACTTGATAAGTGTATAATAATTTATATATTAAATAAAAGAGTATATATCTTCATATAGTAATGGAGATCTTTGCTGTTTTCTACATTCTACATTAATATTTATTCAATAACCAATGCCTAAAATAGTGAAAGAAAACAACTTTTACTTTTCTCCAATACGCTTTCCAAAAGTGTGAATTAACTCATAATTTTTAAAACATCAAATCAAATTATATTTACAACATTTGATGAAGACATTTTTTTAATCAGAAATATGCAAATTTTTTGATAGATATGTTAATAACTAATTAATAATATAACTAATGTCTATAATGCTAAAAAATATAAGTATGATTTTCGAGAAAATATGTATTCAAATAAAATTTGTTTTGTAGTAATGAAGAAAAGTAATATTTGTATTGAAACTATCATTACATAATGATGACAAAAATTATTTTTTATTATCATATTATCATACTCATTATTGTGTGAAAGATAATATAATGGGCTTATTTCTGGGAATATTTTGTTAGTTTTTAATCATAAAATAATATAAAATCAAGTAGGAAAGGATAGAACATAAACTCTTCAGAAGATATCATAAACCTCTTCAGAACGACAAAAAAAAGCATTTCCCAAGAAGGAATTTCGAGGGAAATGAATTCTTTAGTAAACTTGAGAGTTTCTCAAACAACCAGATTCAAATTAAGAAAAACAAATTCACTCCCCGCAATAAAAATAAAATAAGTATTTTATTTTTATAAAATACTTATTTTATTACGAACTTTAAATACTAAAAGTTCGAAAGCTTTTCTTGATGTATGTAAGTGTATCTCTTACATTAGTCGTCGAACCACTGTAATAATGGATGCCATCTGAGAAGGAAAACGAGATTTTATTCTTTTCCCAATGCACACAAAAGAATTTTCCAGCTTAATCCACATTTTCTTTCGAAATAACAAGAACTAATACTTTCCAGCAATGGGAATATGTGGACTTGCTTCAGTCATTAGAGAAATATCGAGAGTGGGCAGAATGAAACCAAAAAGAGAAAACATAACGCATAAATTTATATATATTTTCTAAGATAAATAAGTTTCTTTTATAATGAAGAAAAATAAAAATAAATTTTATACTTTATGTGATGAAATTTATATTTTTACCAATGAGAAAGAGAGACCTTCTTAGTTAACTATTGTTATATTGTAGTGTTTAAGTTACCTTAGAAAATCTCACTGCATTGTTCTGATATTGCGTGGTACACACGTTATGGATTTCGGTGCTTGTGCATAAGGAGATGGAATTTAATTAATACTACTGCTGCAGGCGCCTACAACCGTTGTCACAGCGCTGGCCTCACTTGACATTCTAATTAGGCCGGGGGCTACTTGACCATACTACACTTATGTTATCAAAGGGATGGGCGAGCCATGCTTTGAAAAACTCTGCTCTATTTGTACAGGTTCCGCGAGATGCTTTACGTTGGAATCCCCTGCTCTACAGAATAATCTAGAACGGTGGTTTTCAAATTGTGCGCGTCGTGGCTCCTTGGAGCGCTGCCAAACGTTGTCAGGTCAGCGGTGAGTTGCTCTTATTAACGTGTGCCTATTGAATACCAGGAATCAGTTGTTTGTAGATCTATTCTGGGGAGCCGCCTATACATGCCCACTGGGATATGGGAGCCACGAAAGACAAAAGTTTGGGATTCATTGGTCTAGAACAATTTTCTCTCGCTACCTGCTATTCTTGTGTTCTGCTGCAAGGGTTGGGAGGAACACCAGTTGTGAAACTCCGTGCGTCAATGATGTTAGAAGGAATTTCTGAGAGACTCCCTAGTCTCGATAAAATAAAATTTCACTCTCAAATTGATTTATAAAGAGAAATTATTAGGCTTTTCGAAGAAATTTTTTTTCTTCGGGTCATGGTGACAAAAAAAAAAAACACAGGTAACGAATGCATAATTGCGACAGAAAAAAGTATGCAATTTAAAAACACATCTGTCTCATAAATTTGAGGTATAGATAGTCATAAAAATGATGAAAATTAATTGGCAAATATTCAATGAATTTTGTAAATTTGAAAATTTCATTTCGGGAATTTAAAATTTCAAATATATAGGGTTAAAAATATTTTGGAACATTTTTACGCATTACTTTAAGAATTTGGACATCTTTCGCATTTTTATAATAATACCTGGATTACAAAAAGATTAATTACAGTAACTTGAACGTTAGCATCATCTTTTATTCGCCCAGATTTTTGGTCATCAAATAGACATTTGATTTTTTTTTCTCATAAAATTTTTTATTCAAGAAGTTAAAAAGAGAAAAATATTTCCTTAAAAGCAACATTCAACCGGCATTTTGTTTTCGTTTTTGCGATAGGTTCTTGAATAAATTCTCGAATAAAAATTCCTCTCGGAATTCAAATAAACTTGTTCGAGAAATATGCAAACACAGAAGAAGAGAAGACGCTAGAGGAGAGAACAGGCTCTGAGTGCTAGGATTGCTCGAATCCAAGGAAGAGATTCCTGGGAAAATTACACGCGAAGATGTTCGAAATCCCGGAGTTACCGGATATCGAACGAACGATGAGGAGAAGAGAAGAACCTATTATTAAACAGCGGCCAAATTTAGTGGCACCACTCACTGTGTTTCGTTTTGAACAAAATGGTTCCCAAATGAAATGCTTGTCGACATTTCCTATATCCGGAGGGACCATCAAAAAAGTTAGCGCTAAATGTTTCGAAATCACTATAATGGAGTTGAATTGTACCAGTATCTCACCATCGTACAACAATTCTATTTTATTCTTTCTAGCTCTCATGGTACAGTAGACTCTTGATAATCCAGCAATGCGCTAATCCGGCCCGCCCAGTAATCCGGTGTTTTTTTCTTCAAGCACAGAAGCGGAAAAAATGCCACTGCATGTCTGTGTGCTGAAGTTTATAACGCGGCATAAGATCACATTGGGATTCGAGGTTTCTAATAGAAATAATATGCTTGATAACTAAATCCGAAAGCAAATACGATGTCCATACCTCCAGTTTAATCGAACGGGACGTATAAACACGGGACTCTGTCTTTCTTTTCGACACAACTGGTTGCAAAATATTCAGTTATGCCGTTTGCTTTTTCCATACTATTCTAAAACGAGATATTTTTACTTTACGCTAAAATCCTACGTTTATTATTATTCGGTCATTGCGAGGAGTTTGAATGAAATCATCTAATATGTTTTACGAATTATGATAATTTATTTATGTACGGTACGTTCATGGATAACCTGCGAAAATCTTTTGGCCGAGTATCTGTGAAACTGAAAAAATCTGACCAAGAACTAAAGGGAGGACATTTTGTTTTTACTTCACATTTTTCTCCGTTATAGATGCACCATTGCAAAAGTAACTTCATGGATACGTGGATCATAGCAACTAATACTGCCTAAATAGGGCATTGTTAACATAGTTTGGAAACGACTGTCGACAAGGAGAAGGTACACCCTCGGGACCTCCTACATAGTTTTGCAAGGTAAAAGCCATTTATTGAGAAATCTGGTTCAACCTCAATGTCAATATACTCGAAAATATAAATTTCTTTGACGGAAAAGTTTGATATCATGAACTATATTCTTGATAACAATAAACGAAATTATCCCATATGTTATAATATCGGTCTATTCCTTACTTTGCAATAGTCATAACAATACCACTAATGATACCATCCGTGATTCCGATGAGCAGCGTCTACTGTGCCATTCAAATGGGCTATTCACTTCTATTAATCGGGAGATTTTGATAATTCGGCACACATTGGTCTGACATGTGCCGGATTGGCGATAGTATGCAGTATTATGAAATTACAAAAGAAATCAAATCTCGAATATGGACGGGGAAGGATAACTTGAAAATGCAATCATTATATAATATGCTATATTACATCTAAGATAAATACTAAATGATTAAATCTAAGGTGAATACTAAATGATTAAATCTAAGGTGAATACTAAATGATTAAATCTCAGGTGAATACTAAATGATTAAATCTCAGGTGAATACTAAATGATTAAATCTAAGGTGAATACTAAATGATTAAATCTAAGGTGAATACTAAATGATTAAATCTAAGGTGAATACTAAATGATTAAATCTAAGGTGAATACTAAATGATTAAATCTAAGGTGAATACTAAATGATTAAATCTAAGGTGAATACTAAATGATGATCAGATCAACTTCTTTTTATCTGCTACCTGAACGAACCGGCAGCATTTTTGAAAAAAGGCCAAATATAACACATACAGGATGGATATAAATAAAAAGGTGGTCTGTTCTAAGCACTCCGATGTTGAACTATCCAGTAGAAAACTATCAAAATTTGGGAACGTTCTATTAGAGGATACGTTAAGAGCAAAAAATGTTTTCCGACATTCACCATTATTCCATGTCCCTATGCAAAGTGTTGTACACATGCAAAATATGTAGAAACGTGACCAAACTGTTCAAGCTCAACGGTAAGAAACAAAACAAAAAAGATGCTTTGCTGGTGCAACTCTTTTACGAATATACAGTGATTTTTCACCGAAATGTTTTCCAATATTTTCTATATGAAGGTTGCTTTGAAAATAAATTGTTCTAAAGTAATAGAGAAACATATGAACAAACAAGTTGTAAATTTTCTAAATCATAATAATTTTTTTGCACCAAATCAGTATGGATTTCAACAGAAGAAAAATACAGAAATGGCAATAATCAAACTTTGTCAATACATGAATACAGGATACAATAATAATAAATATTCTATGATAATCTACCTGGATTTAAAACAAGCGTTTGATAATGTTGATCTAAATATATTAACACAAAAGTTGCATAAAGCTGGTGTTCGAGGAAGTATTCTGGAATGGTTCAAAACTTATTATTCTAGAAGGCAACAGGCAGTCGTCATCAATAAGCAAATAAGCGAATACCTACAAGTTCAAAAGGGTGTCCCTCAGGGATCAGTTTTGGGCCCTACATTATTTTTGATTTATATTAATGACTTCTGTTTGCTGAATCTAAATGGAAAACTTGTATCATTCGCTGATGATACAGCTCTTTATGTGGAAGATGACAACTTTGAGAACCTTATAGAAAAAACAGAAAGAGACCTCAGATATATTAATCAATGGGATGACCGAAAACAAACTCGAATTAAACGTACACAAAACCCAGTATCAATGCATTAAAACAAGAAACATAAACTCCAATTTCGAGATCTCCATTAAAATTCACACTTGCCAACAACAAACACAACAGAACTGCAATTGTCATGAAATAGAAAGAGTGCACCAATATGAATACCTAGGAGTTATTATACAGGACGATTTAAAATGGAACTTGCAATGTGATAAATTAACTAATAAAATCCGATTTTATATAGTTTTACTTTGTAAATTAAAATATTTAATAGATGGAGATTTTTTAAAGGACATTTTTTATGCATGGATTTATTCAATTATAACCTATGGATTATGTGCCTGGGGTGGGGCTTACCTAACCAATATTTCGAAATTAAATAACACTTACAACAAAGCAAGAACACTAATAATACAAACATGTAACACGTACGATAACAATATCAATTGCCATACATTGGACATTAGACAGGTATACATTTACAGACTTATAAATTTTGTGTTCAAAAACAATAACTGGTTAAAGAAGAAAACAAACAGAACTTCGGCAAGAATCAAACATGAATTTGAAGTCCCAAAAACAAATAAACACCTTTTTCAAAAATGTTTCTTGTTTACTGCTCCAAAAATAATGAATTCATTTCAGTCGACAGCTAATAATTGTAACAATAAATATGATGCTTTCATGTACGCAAAAAGTGTAAAAAATTACGAAAATATACTTTAAGATTGTTTTCATAAAATACAATATAAATAGTGACATCAATGGGAAATATTGGAATAATTTAATCATAGCTGAAATAAACAAACATTTATTATGATGTCATGATACAAAAACAAAATAAGATAAATAATAAGAAAAATATAAATAAATAAAAAGGATATGTGTGTGTGTATATATATGTATATGTGTATCTCTATGAGCAGTACGTAGTCATGTGAGTATGTATGTGTGAAGGTTTATATGAAGTATATATGAAGGTTTTGTGAAACGAAAAGGAAAATTTATTTCATAGACTAATTATTTATACAAGAAATATCGTGATTCAACAATTTCAGATCTCACAATTCAAATTTTTAGTGTGCATAAATTTTTGAAATATTCATACTATTACATAGCATTTATTAACATAACGTACGGTACTTAGAAAAAAAAATGGCGGTAAAATATAATAATTTAATCCATAGGGCAGCCTGGAAGGACGTTATGTCCCCTGGGGTCCAATATCACTATTTATTGTGTTCATGTGTTGTTCTTTCTATGTGCTTTTGTTCTGTCTTTTATATGTATTTTGTGTTTGTTTTTTGCAAATAAAAAAAAAAAAAAAAATTGTCACATTACTTCTTAAGACGTAACAAAAGTTTTGTAATTTTGTGATCAGTAACTGAAGCTGTAGATAGCTCAGCACATGCTAACTTTCATCAAAACACCCTGTATATTCACTTATATGAAAGTCAAATCAAATCTCTGTATAGTACGTATAAGAATTTCTGGTGTCTACGGTATGTCTTTCCTGTGCGTTTGAGATTATTTCTTCAATTTCTCATTTTAAAACCTGAGCACGATACCGACTCGAATATATCATAACAAAAATGTGGCACGCTACATTTTGGGACGTAATACCATGTACTTAGAAACTAGTGGTATCACGGTCGATCTCGTTCAGACATATCCAACCATATTCAGACAGTTACCACATTGATGTGAATAGTGCCGTAAGGCAGATGCAACAGGTGCACTCGCACAGGGTCCACTTGGAAAGGGGCCCAGAAGGGCATAAATGCAAATTTTTGCATAAGACACAGGAATGTCAAGTTACGACACTGGATGTGACTATACTTCGTAGTTAGAAATGGTCGTTATGCATCATAACGAGTTGAACAGAGTTATTGCAAAAGAATGTATTAAATAAAATACGTATTCTTGCTGAAAATTGCAGCCACATCAATTGAAAAAGTCCAATGCCATTATTTTTTCTGTTTTTTTTCTCCTTTCAGAAAAAAGTTTATCAATTGTAAAATACAATACAGAAACAAAAATATCTTAATCATCAAATATATATCAGTGACTGCCAAAACCCAAAATGGTTGGGGATCCCTAGCCAAAGTTCGATGCTCTGATGTAAGACGCCCCGGTAGGACAGTGGGAGCCAAATCCTTTTTTTTAATCGCCAACGTGCGACTAAATGGCTTTATAAAGTAGCTGTTTGTATTGGATTAGCTTCATGTAACTAGAGAAAAAAAATTGAAATTTGAGAGGAAAAAACATATATAATTATATATAGACGTACGGTCTGACCAAAGCCCGAAATTTGGACCTTGGCCGGTGCTATTAACAAAGAAATGGACCAATTCACGAATTTGCTGATTTCGGGCTTTGGCAGTAATATATCAATAAATTTACGTTATCGAAGAAAATTCCTTTCACTGGAAATTTTCCCGGAAATGCCCATCAATAGAAATGATACATGTCATAGGACAGACGAACAAAACTGAATGTTGTGTGTAGACGCTAATTTTTTTTATTTAGATGTTTATTTTAGGAAAAATCCTCTTTACCTGGAAATCGAACCTAGGACCCCTCGTTTGCCCGACGAGTGCCTCTCACCACTAAGCTACAGAGGAGATACAGGTTTTCATTCGTTGGAGCTTATATTAGTGGTGAGAGCATTCGTCCGGCAAACGAGGGACTCGGGTTTGATTCCCGAGAGAAAGATGATTTTTTTTCCTTCCTAAAGTCAACATCTCAAACAAAAAAATAGGCATCTTCACACAGCATCCAGTTTTCTGTAAAGCTTGCATAAACAAGAAGAGAACGGCATCACATATGATATAATAAAGTCATACTCATTCGATTCAATAAAATTTACCGACTGTTCGAAAAAGGTAATTTGTTTTTGCAAACGTACATCAAAATATCCCTAGCAAAACAGTTTTTAAACTTTAAAAAATTACCGCCATTCTAAAACGGTTCCAAACGCAATATATTCGTGAGCTAAACTCATTAACTGGAACAGTGTGTGAGCGTTTCCAGTTTTTGGAAGAAAAATGTTTTTATTATACCCAGATTAAAAAAATAATAATAATGAAAAAGGTATTTTTGTTATAAAAAGAGATATTTCGTATTCATTTTTCTTATTTAACCCACCCCTTAGGCGATAAACACAGAATTTTTTCGCCAAATCCAAAGAAAAACTTTTGTAATCTAATCCAGTGTAGCAAAGCTCGAAATTCTGAGATATTCTTTGTTTGTTTAGTACAAGTTCTTTTTTTCTTCTTCTTTCACTAGGTATTGAGAGGAAAATCTTGAAGGAATATTCATAGATATGAAGCTAAATCAAATATACATATCTTTTTAGATTTTCTTTTGTTTCAGGAACTCACGCTGGAAGATAAATATTCATCGCCAACGGTGTATCGGAGGAGATAGAAGTTGTGAGAATTTCAGAAATTTTTGCATTGTCACGTTGGCTAATTTATTTGGTGATGGTTGGATGGATGATTTTTTCGTCGATTCCTACGAAGTATCGAGATTCTTGAAAGGAAGATTTTGTTTACGATCAAAATTCTTGTGATTGAAGCTTACGAACAAACAACTAATAAACAGGGCCCGGAATGGTGATGAAATTATTCACATTTATTGCATTTTTCTGGAATATTTCATTTTTAAAGCTTTTTTTTCAAGTTTATAGGATTGTTTGGCATTTTATAGTATTTTTTTCTTTTCTTAAATTATTTTCAGATTAAAAAAATGTTTAAAAAATGTATGTGCTTGCTAGATGCATCGGGAAGCTAGCAAAAATGCAATCGTTATTAGGCCAGATTTTTTTCTAACGAGAAAAACAAAACAAATACATTGATTTCATCACCTGATTTGTATGTTCCTTTATAAATAACGGTCAAATAACTACAATAAGAAAGATAAAGTATTGTCTCCCCCCCCCCCCCCCAGTATACAGTGTTGTCACACCAAGGCCTATACAATATTTGCGTCTATTTGCATATTTTATTTAGTACTTAGGGGCCGTTCAAGTATTACGTAAGCAAATTTTTAGCCATTTTTGACCCCCCCCCACCCCCCGTTGTCAGCAAAATTTCGTCATCAGCTCTGCCCCTCTGAATCCTAACTCATATTTTCATAAAGGGTGGTTGATGACGTAAGTATTATCCAACCCCCCCCCCCCTTGTCATCAAAAGTCAGAAAATCGGAAACCCCCCTTCCCCTCATCGATGATGGCGTAATACTTGAATGACCCCTTATATATTATTATGTAGTGTTTTTCTTCTCCATCCAATATGTGAAGTTGAGTAAAGCCGAGATTAAACAATCGTTTATAAAACTTTATACGGTTACATTTGAGCAAACGTAACCAATAGGCTTATTGACTGTTTTTTTCAAGACGTTCAAAAGATCTCTTACCATATTTTTACGGTGCAATCTCTTAAAAGGTTTTTTTTTTAGTTATCTAAGGCCAGGATTACCCTATGTGTTTGATAAAAGATATTTTACAATGCTTGAAAAAAAACAACCAATGGACCTGTTGGATACATTCGCCCGTATACAACCGATTGGTTGCATTTTTCAAGTTTTATAAAATAAACTGTGTGTACTAAAATTTCCATGGGGCCCTAACATTCCTAAAAAAGTTTATTGGGCACAAGGCAGAATACTTGCAGGCACTGCAGATAAAATTTTGAAATCTTTAAATTCATGTAAAATGATTATGATCAGTAAGATTTGTGAAATTGTATTTTTCGGGGAGAATAATAAAGGGCAAATGCACACAGAATTTATGTTTTCACTATTCAATCCTTACAAGAAATGAGGCCTGGGACTTATTATAGTTCAATTAAATTAGTGCACTTCTTTGGGTGCTCTAAGTGGAATCAGACAATTTGCTATTACGAAATTGGACAAAATGGTGGGGTATGATTTTCATTGATCTGCCCTGGACAGCATGGGTCCCTTTAAAGATAAAAACCCTTGCATTCAGCTGCGTGCATTTCAAGCACTGTCTTTGTTTTTATATGTATGCAAATTGTAATAAAAAGTGAATTAATTAATTATGATGTCTTGGTGGGAACGTCCAAAAATTTGGACATTGATGAGAAATTAACTGTAAGCAGATCACTTTTTTCACCAAATATCTCCAATAACAGCTGTTGATGTTGAGAGAAAGTTTATTAAGATGTAAATGTTTTACGTGAAAAATTATGTACTAACACCGTATAGGTATATCAGTACTGGTGTCGCAGTTTCGGTAAAATAGTATACCAACCCATCCGTAAATTGTAGATTGTTTTTGTGAAAGATTTCATTCAATAAAATCAAATGTTGAACATGAATGTTTATTATATCCATACACTATAAACATTGTTTTCCTTTGGCTTCATCGATTAAAAAAAATGCTTTGTTATTTTGATAGGATTTTTTATCATTTTTAAGGTATTTTTTTTTTTAGATTTTAAGACATCCTTATAGCCATTTTTTTTAATATTTATTTTTACGGCGAAAACATACGGACTTTGATAATGAATAGGAAATTCATAGAATTTACATGTTCCTCTTGAATTATAAATAGGCCAATATAATCACCGTATTCAATTTATAGATGGACAATTATAATAAGTGATATATAGTAAGTAGGCTACATATGAATGTACTATCGAGATACGAAGATCTTGTTAATGATCGAAATTCTTGCGACTGAAGTTAATGAGGAAACAAACTAATAAACGAGATGGTGATGAAATTTACATTTTCCGCATTTTTCTGGACTTTTTCCACTCATAATGCATTTTTTTTCGAATTTAGATGATTTAATTGGGTAATTTCTAATGTACTATTGAGATACGGTATCATTTATTAAATTCATCATCATATCAAAACTCTAATATTGAAAATAATGTGTTTGATATCATTTTCCATATTAACTGAATAAAGAACTCGAAAAGTAACTAAATACTTCCAAAAATATTCAGAATTTCGTTTATTATTCATCTACTTTTCAGAAATAATGAGAGAAAGGCATCTTAAATTAGACTGAACTTCTGAAAATTCCTTCTTGAATTGTAAAATACATCTACCTCTTCCGTTAATCTATGTGATTATACGGTGGTAATGCAAATCTCACTGTGTAATCATTATTAAAAACGTCTTTTATAAGCCGTGAAGTAAATGAGCTGTTGCATAATCTCTTCATGAATCTCACTTTGAATGGTATCATCGGTAATTGAATTATTAAAGCGTGTCTCTCGCGTAATTTCGCGGTAATGCCGAACATAAGCTCCGGCAGATACATATTATTCGCAGTATTCAAGAAGATGATTATCCACGACGAGTTAATTTTCACGAATTCACGCAATGCCTGCCCAATGTTTTGTGTTCGTCGTGAAAAGGACCAGAGTCGTTCCGTTTGTGACATATTTGTTGAGAATTATACGTGGCTGGCGTCTGTTGCTTCGAGAAAAGACGGCGAATTTATTTGAGTTCGTGCAAATATGCGCGCTCTCGAGCAGACACACACACACACACGGCTTGATGTCCCGAGTCTCTTAAACTACACGACACTGATCACGTCACTGTGTTCACCTCCCCCCCCCCTCACAATCTAGTACTTTATTCCCTCGCCCTTAATATTCGACGTGTCATTTAGATCCTCGTCGATGAGACCCGGTGCTAATTAAGTTGTCCATGAGTGTGCAAAGGTGTTTCGTATGCTAATCTCTTGACGTGGACTCTGACTCCAAACACTTGATGAAGGGGTTGTATCAAAACTGAAAGCTACGTCATTATCACGTGTCTTCGTCCATAATAAGTAAGTTACAGTAGATGAAAGACAGTTTTTCTCAACTTACGGTCGGCGGCCAAGAGGTCTTCAGGCACAATCGAACAATTTCAGTTAGAGTTAAAAAAACTGAATGAAAGATTGTTCGATTGTTGCAACTAATGTCAGCGCTATATTTACGGGTTATAATAAGGGGAAAATATTTTTTTTTACACTTAGGGCGATCATAATTCATCTACAAAAGTACGAGAAATTGCGATCATTACAATTTCAATTTATTTTTCCGTACATGAAAATATTACAGTGTATTATAGAACATGTATGATTATTGCTACAGGTGAGAACATTGAACAATATAACAGAAAAAAACTGAACATTTACAGTCGAACCACGAAGAAAAGAGCATAGAAATGCCCTGAAATACCATTAATTAATGTCATTAATGCGGTATAACGGTATTTGTCATCAAAAAATAAAATTCTCGACAAAATTACGAGTTACTACTGAAACTGCTGTAGGAAAAGGATGTAAATTGTTTATTATAATTATTATAAAAATTGCAATAAAAATTGTTTTCGCAAAAAACCCTTTTATATGATTACGGTGACTATATTTGAATCAGAAAAATGCAAGAAATTGAGATATTGAATTCGGAGAAATAAGGGACGTTGCTAATTGTCACCAAAAACGGCGCTAGAAGTTGTGTGCCAGATTACAAATGGGTGATAAGTGAAGAGCAGGAAAAAATGTGTGGAAAATAATTACTGGAAAAAATATTCCAAATGACAGATATGTTCCATGGCTATTTATATTTAAAACAATAGTTATCATAATGAAATTGATAAATGACTAAAATTACCTTCATTCACGAATTTAGCAAAGATCGCAAATTCACATAATGCTTGTTGGGAAAGACGGGACAACTATATGAAGTAAGTCAGAATAGCTAAAAATATAGGACGTCCCGTGAAATATAAGTTGTATTGTCATAAAACTCACATTTTGAATACGTTATCCATTGAGTTGTTTCTGAAATTTCATTGGTCCCTAAAATTAGAAAGGCGGAGAAACGCTAATTTAAGGAACATTCAAAAATGAATATCAAATTTGAACTCAGCTGTATATATCGTGATTATCTTTCCAGTTTTTATCGCTGAGCGCTATATTTTTCAGACCGAGCACAATTCCGGTCTATCGCCATGGGAAATTTACTACTGATTGAGTTTTGTCGGAAGTGTAAGTATGTACACCTAACAGTCTGAGTACGTTTATAATGTTATGCGTGAATTGTTTTTACTGCCATCTATATTTCAAATTGTGAGTGAAGTGTAGTGTTCGAATATTTGCTATACTGGTATACTATAATATGGTGCTATACTGGGTATAATACAGAGTGATTAAGAAAAGATGGGGAAAACCTTTAAGAGGTGATAGTTCACGCCAATACAAGCGACTGTTATCAGAGAATGAGAGGTCTAACATGAAACGCAAACGCGCTAGCGCATTTCGAAATGGCCGCTCTGCAAACGTTAAAACGCATTCCTGTTGAAATTTATCGGGAGAAAAAGAACACCATGCATGCAAATATAACATGGGGAAGAAGAAGCAACCGTATACCCAAAAGTACGAATCATTCCTGCAATTCGGACTTTGGCAAAATCTCTTGCCCAATTCGCAAACTGGCCGCACTTCGGGGTAAAGCCGGGATTTCCTAGGAGTAGGTTTCTACAGTGCGCTTTATGCAGTAACATACATATTTATATATTTTATTCAAGCTGCAAGAAATGGTTAAGTCTCTCGTACACGAGAAAATGTGCTTACATCACTTAGTGTGACAGAGTCTGTGGGTTTCTCTCTCGAACACACACACACACACACGGTTCATAATATACAGGGAGATAAGGAGGTGAACTAAAAACACTGCATCGTTTTTACCCATTTTCGGGCTTTCAGATTTTTTTTTAGTAGCGCCGTGTGAGGGAGAACGGACAACTCGACTGGTTCAAGTCAACTCAACTCTGAAGTTGAGGCTACTAGTGTTCAAATTGAGTACCCCTTGAGATAGAGAGAGAAGGCGCCTAGCATAATAAGGGATCTAACCAGATTATTAAACGAAGTGAAAATTTGCAAATTCGTTTCTCTAGTATCAGGGGAACGCTATTCGAAGAAAACTATTCATTGTTCAATGAGGAAAATATATAAATGGCGTTCCATTTGATTATTCCCAGAACTCGTCGTTTCTGACCGAGACGTACCCGAACTTAAATATTTGTCAGGTCCTCCAAAGTCCAGATAACGACATTCCGTTGTCCATCTTCTCCTTCCAGCTCAAAGACCCTTCTCACAAATACGAACCTCGGAATTCCATCCTTTTATCTGAAGCATCTGAAACGCATTGTCTACTTGTCATCCTTTTCCAGCATTTCTATTTAAGTTGGCCATTGAGAATTTTAGCAACTCGTTCATTCACGATGAACCTGATGATAATGATGTTGCCTCGCGGATTGTTTTCAGCTCAATGCATCAAGCGAATTTATCCGACAAATACGACTCGATGGAATTACGTTCACATTTCTTAATGGCAGGAGATGACTTCCCTTTAAGATAATTTAGCGGATACCTGTTGGGATTGAAATCATTTCGATGAACATCTCAGAACGTTAATGCATTTCGTGTTCCTTTTGTATTAAATATAATATATTCACATATGTGAAATTATTTGTCAACGAGAATTGTTTAAGAGATTCCATGCGAGTGAGTTATTAGATTTTTCCCCAAGCGTGATCCACGTGTCTTCAGAAATGTATAAAGATCTTCCTATGAAGTTTGAAGTAGCTGTTAACGAAATTACGTAAAACAACCGTTTATATTCATGTTATAGTTACTAATGTAATCTTGGAACAGTGAAAATTCCCAATTTTTCGTCATTCAAGCTAAAATTCTATATGCATTAAAATAATTCAACGCGAAGCTCAAAAAACTCATTCAAGCATTCATTTTCAGTAAATTTATTGTCAGGAATGAACAATACTGTAGAATATGCACATCAGCAGTAATAATTTTAATAAAATAGATTTTATCTATAATTTACCATACCCGATATAACAACTTTAGTTTGTGTCAAAAAGTACCGATGCATGGGTTTTATGTAAGGAAAATGGGAAGGTACAGGTATTTATGAAACTTCAAGTATAATTGATTGAAATGTATTAATTTATCAATTTTATTCGAAATGTGCGTGTACGTGGTAATTTTTGAACTATAAAATGAATGCATTGCATTATACAGGGTGTCCTTTAAGCTCTAACGCGATGCGACCTTTATCTCATCAACGATTCGTGTTAGAGATGAAATTCCAATTTAAAAAATGTTAAAAATGTGTTCAGAAATCACCCTGCACCAAATTTTGAGAGTGGAAACACGAAGTGTCCCAAAATAAAATAAAATAAATCAAAATTTTTATATGGACACCCTGTCTTGAAAAACACAATGAGAGAAACTTGTTGCCCTGTCTCTTCCTCAGCAAACAAAAACGTTTCACGTGCGTAAGTGTAATATTCACTGAGATATTAGAGGTTAAATCGCTGAGAAAAATTGGCAAAGAACAGCATAAACTGACGGACAATACTTCTTTCCCTCTATTATGCTGTTCTTTCCCAACTTCTCTCATATTTTTAAATCCAAAAATATCTAGCGAATCCATGTCACACGAATCTATGTCAGCGTTCTATGTCACTTAGAGACATAGAACGTTTTTTGTTTGCCGAATGAGAGGCAAGGCAACAACTTTCTTAATTGGGTTTTTCAGGACGGGGTGTCCATATAAACATTTAAATTTTATTTTTTATTTTGTTTTGTGACACTGTATTTTCACTCAATTTGGCATAAGGTGATTTCTGAACAAATTTTCGGTTTTTTTTTCTCTTTCAAATTGAAACCTTACATCTACAACGAACGGTTGATGAGATAAAGGCCGCACACACACATTAGGATTTAGAGGACACCCTGTATGTTGACCCATTAACAAAAATTTGCTTCGTAAAAAATAAAAAAATAATATTGATTTTGAACAACTCATCAGCCCATGATTAAAAGCCTAAGATACACAGATAATCTAAGTCAAGATAATTTCTAGCGTAACAAAACGTCAAACGCGGGTATTGAATAATACATGTATTTAAAAATTCGGAAAGTGCTTTAATTCATTGTAGATATTTTTTTTTGTTTTGATTTTTACTCCACACACATTTCACGTATCATGTTTTGCGGGCGCTTTGTGTCGTTTTCTTTCCACATTTCTTCTCAATACCCTATTTCGTTTTTATCTTTCCCTCTGAAGTTCTCTACACACTTTCCTATACCGTTCCGATAGCCTCTTAAATACCGTTAAAACACCTGCCATTACACGTGTTTATACCTGGTCTTTCTCGATATAACTGTCGAATGTCTTGTTCAATTTTGTTTTTGATCTATAGACGCTCCAAAACTATATTTTTTTGTACCTTTCTTTACGAACCAAAAATCTAGAAATGATCTAAAAATATACAAAATACTACGTCAATATTTTCCTTCCAAGACCGTGTTTCATTTTCTCTTATGCATTTTTTCCATATTTTTAATATATTCTATTTTGCTTTTTACTTTATCATCCACATCCACTATCTATGTCCTCATTAAGTGTTTTTTTTTTGTACACATCGATTTTCTCAGGATACTTTTACTACGACACATTTAACCGTACATCCACCTCACGAACATTTCTCTGAAGGATTTCCAACGAATTGTACATGAACTAGCAACTTGTTCGTGTATGTTTGTATATGTTACTGGCGAATCCCGAAAATGGCCAGTTTGCGAATTGGCCAATTTGTGGAATTTCTCGCTTTAGTCAACCAGTTCGCGAAGTGGTTGGTGATCTCTTACCAAAGTCCGATAAAAAAAGATATGATTCTGGGTTATCATCAAGTTGGCGTTTTTCTTTTGTAATTGTTATGTCCATGTGAACTACGGCAATCCATCAAACTGCAGTTACGATGCGGTATTAATTTTTCCTTCAAAATTTGACAGAAATGTTAATCTGTAATATTATTTTTATATTTTTTTCTCTTAAATTTCATTTTTCTTCTCGCGTCTCATGGAGAAAACTCAATTCAGCTACTACACATAGCCATGTATCACACGTTGGCGATGAAAAAAAAGGTGGATTTGGTGACTACCGGGCCGTCTTATTTCAGCACATTGAACTTTGGCCAGGGATTTCCAGCCACTTCGCATATTGGCCCAATTTTAGACTTTTGGAATTTCATAGCAACATATATATATATAATGTATATATACAAAGGGAAAAACGAAGTCCGTTGCAGTTCAAATAACTTGTGAACTGTTAGCTATAGAAACATGCTTCCAATTTGAAAAAAAAAAAATTATGCAAATAACGTGCACATCTTTAATAGATCATTTACTTTACTAAAGGTCGTACTGTATATGGTGAGTGTACCAAAATACAAAATTAACTTTTTTATACTATCCCGTGTTCTCTAACTCTCAATTAGAAACGTATTGTCCTGTCTCTTTCGAACGCAACAAAAAAGAAATCCCGTGTTTCCAAGAACAATATTAGCTGAGATATTGGAATTCGAAAATCTCGCTAAAAAGGAGGGAAAGAACGAGCATATGAAGCTTAAAATTAGCTTGTTCATTAGTCTATGCAGTTCAATCCTCATTTTCAGCGATCTTTTTTCAAATCAAATATTTAAGCGAATATTGCACTTAAAAACATAAACTTTCTTGTTGAGCTAGAGACAGACTGAGCAAACATTTCCTATTAGAAAGTTAGAGAACAGGGAGGGGGGTGTATAAAAAATCAAATTTTGCACTTCAGCACATATATGATCTTTAGTAAACTAAATGACACATCAAGAGATGGGCACATTATTTGAATATTTTTTTCCAATTGAAAGCATGTTCCTTGCAGCTGAACGTTTTACTAGTTATTTGAGGTGAAACGGGCTTATATTTCCACCTTGAATAAATGTGGCCCTAACGTATTTACACTTGTTTCATGTTATATTGTTGCTGTATTCCGTATTTTGAAGCAAGTGCCTGAATCTCCATGGTAGACTTATATGCGTATCGTTTTGAAGGTCTGCTTACTCTCGGAGAAGTCTCCGCGGCGAAGATACTTTTTCAAATAAGAGAGATCAACTTTCAATCTTTAAACTATATTTATCAGATATACTACATAATTATTGTCCTGAAGCTGCAGCCGAGCTCCTAGGAAAAACACACAGAGCACGAGTTGAGAACCCCTGACCTACAGAGTTTACAAGAGCATGTAAATGTCGAAAACAATATGCAAGTATGTGGATGAAAAAAATAGTGATCCAGAGAGCAAGAGACTCATTCGGTGAGTGACCAAGAAAGTGTGCAAGCATGTGACTGCCCAAAAGAGTAACCTACAGAGTGCGTGAGCCGGGGAGTGATCAAAAGAGCAAAGGACTCAATGGGTGAGAGTCCAAAAGAGTGACCAAGAAAGCGTGAAAGCACGCGACTGACCAAGAAAACCTGTAAGAATGTGACTCACTAAGAAAGTGTACAAGCATGTGACTGACCAAAAGAATGATCTATAAAATGTATGAGCTCAAATGTATGTGACTCAAAGAGTGAAGGACTGGGTCAGCAAGCGGCCAAAGAAGTGGCCAAGAAACTGTGCAAGCATGTGAGTAACCAAAAACAGCAGCGGTTCTCAATCTTTATTAATTCGCTTTTGGGAAGATAATTTCTATGGCACAACATCGTAGGCTTTCTCTTAAATAAAATTCACTCATTTATTTTATTTTTCAAACGGTTCAGTAAGTTGTAACTACTGTCAACAACTGGACCGTTTGAAGCTAGCGATTGACCAGAAACGGCCAGAATTGGCCAACAGGAGAGGTGTTGTGTTCCATCAGGACAATGCCAGGCCACACACGTCTATAGTGACTCGCCAGAAACTCCGGGAGCTTGGTTGGAAAGTTTTGATGCATCCACTATATAGTCCGGACGAAGCGATTGCCATGTTTTTCTTGCATTGCAAAACTTCCTTGGGGTAAGAAATTGGCATCAAGGGAGAAGATTGTGAAAATCGATTACTAGAGTTTTTCGCCAATCGGGACCAATACTTCTATGAGAGAGGCATTATGAAGCTACCTTTAAAATGGCAACAAATTATAGAACAAAACGGTGTATATTTGACCAAAATTGGTAATCCGAAATATGTAAAATAAAGTCTTGAAGTTCACGTAAAAAGTAATGGATTTCCTTTTCCCCTAACCTAACATACAACATGAGCATGAGAGTTGTATATATATATATATATAATAATGAATTCATACTACCCGATTTCTTTTTTCTATCCTGGTAATGAAATGTATTCATATCCTTCACACCCAAAAAGAAAATTATTGTGCACGTAACCAAGAACACCATTCCCATTGTTATAACAATAGTTGCTGAAGACAGAATTTACCTGTGAAAAAGCAAAAACATAAAACAGATTCCATCAATAGAAAAAAAATAATATATATATATATATATGTAAACACATAACAAAGACAACAACAATGGACGTCATAATACAAGAGCGTAAACTCTAATTAGAAAAGTGTAAATTATTTCGACAGAAACAAAAAAGAAGGAATAGCCATCAAATTAAGATAACCTATAAACTACGGGCATTTATTAATCATCTGAATGGAATATTTAAACATCCTTCATGAATAAAAACAATTAAAAAGAAACGGAACTTGTTAATTCGTTAATTAAAGTCAAGTCACGGAGCAAAATGATTAAATGATTCATTTTTTGTTTACTCTTTAATTACTTCCAACGGCGATTGTATACGCTGTTTTTCTTAATTCTCATGCAAATTTGTAAAGAAATTTTATTGCGAAAAAAAGATGTAATAAATTCCTGAGAGGCATTCATATAAATAAAAAACAATTTCACTGAAATTTTCTTGATCAGAATATTAAAAAAAAATAGCTTAAATACAAGAAATAATCTCTAGTGTAATATTCTTTGAGAGAAATTCATTCGTTATCTTCGGCAATTTTTTTTTATTGTGGTTAAATATTAAAAGCTATTCAGATTATACTAATGAAGTCGCTCTTTATAAGAATCGTGGTAATAATTATGTAATTAAATTTTCATTTTTTAATAAATAAACTCAAATTAATTTATGGTTTATGTTTTTTAAATTGGAATGAATTTGCATATTCATTTGCTTTTTCACGTAATGACAGGGCATGCTGATGGAACGTTGAGTTTACGGTCTAGGGATATTTGACAAAATTTAATATTCACAAATTAATTATAAATGAGCAGCATTTACTAATAATATTTTTTTACTTACTTGTTTTTCGAAGTGTCGTTGGAAATCAATTTTCTGATGAGAAAGATAAGACTTAAATTAATTTCGTGAATTCGAGAGAAATATATATTTATTTTTCTACGTTGATAAACATTTGATGTGTAATATAATGAATAATAAAATTAATTTGGTTCTATATAAATAACGTAATATTCTCTTATTTTGACCGAGACGCTTTATTTTATGATTTATGTAAGCTATTCGAAATTGTGTACTTTAAGTTATAAAAAAGTTTCAGATGATGTGCGGTGCTAATTAAATTTTCCAAGGGGGTGTGTACATAAAAAAGTTAACTTTTTATGTAGATCCGGTGTATTAAAACATTCAATAAGTAAAAATGAAAATGCGGATCTGAGAACTCATTTCCAAAAAAAAAATTAATATTTTAAAATGAAATATTAACGGCGATATTTGACTTTGAAGTTTCTAGCATTTATCGCCAATGATCGAGGTGCACAACTCAGTCAGTTATCGTATAAGTGACATTGGGTGTGGGTAAGTTACGGAGTGAGTATTTAAGTTACGGAGTGAGTCACTGATCATATGAGTGACTCGCTCACTCACTTGCTCATTTCCTCACCTGCTGATTCATTCGATCATTTGCTCACTTCCTCACTTGCTCATTCACTCACTCACTATGTTACTTTTTCTATGAATTATTTCTCGGTGAATTTTCCTAGCGGTGAATTGTCAAGTCAGTGAATGTGTGTGTGGTGCTTAATTTTCCTCTCGGTGAACTGCGTGGCAGTAAATTGTTGGATATGAATTTCCCACACTAATTCATCGCGGTGGTTTACTTTCAAACAACTTATCGCAGCAAACAACTCACTTTTTCGTTCCGGTGGAGTTTTCCATTTTTATGAAATTTTCAAGACAACAAACATTTTAGCATGTGAACGTTATTCTCAACTCAAACAATAACATTTCAAAGAAAAATTGGAAACCACATTAGCATGTCTACTCAAAATGCATTGGTTTTTTCGTTTCCCGTTATGAAATATTAACAACATTCAGCGAGACTGAGTACCAGTTACTGAGTACTAGTTAAATCTGAAAGGGTTTAGAGTACCCACGATATATAAAAATATCGATATTAATATGGAACGGTAGGTGTCCTCGTAAAGTAGTTTTCAAAAATATTTCTCTTCAAGGTTATCGATTATTTTCCATCGGAGCGCGGATGGAGCTTTTTTTGGAACAGTAAAGGATTTTTTTTTCTAAGTCTTCCCCCTTGATTAAAATGAAATTGGTTTCATGTATCCGGTTCCCATCCATCCCGTATATATATATACAAAAAGGAGAGAAAAAGAACGAGACATCTTACCCAACGAGAGAATTCATCTTTACCAACTGAAAATTCCTAATGCTACTTCTTTATGGTAGTAGGAAGATCTGTAACTTGGGTGACAGAGATAGCAAGCTACCGATGGTGGAATGGAGGGGGATAACTCTATCTATAGATGGGGTGGGAATAAAATGGCTGAATTTCTCTGATTCGATTTATCAATAGCAGACAATACTCCAAGATGTCTTTTAGTAGTGAGAGTGCGGGGGAATAGACATTGCGAGATAGAAAAGTTCCAAGAGAGAGAGAGAGAGAGACAAAAGAGAAAGAATGGAAGTTAAAATCGATCGAAATTCTGTAGTTCGAGTTTAATGATTATAGGTTAGATTCTCATAAAGAGAGACATGATTCCTTGACGTTGGTTTTTCCTGCTTCTGCTAAAACAGATACACGTGATCCAGGATTAATCCAGCTATCATCATGATGTTGGTAAAAATACAAAACAAAAAAAATCGGTTTACGAGAAAAATAATGGTATAGGTCAAACCTCATCCAAATTCAAAATTCCCTTTATATGAACATATACTACTTCGTTCAAAAAGTTCCAAGACTTATTTTATTACGGAAGAATGAATACAGATGTAAGACCTGTTTTACTTCTGGGCTTTTCCTTCAAAGTAAATACCCTGAGAAATTATGATTTTTTGTCATTGTTCATGCAAAGACGTGAATGCGGATTGCAAGCTTTTTTTTGTCACATCCACCCAGTGCCTTCATTGCTGTTCGCTGCACGGAATCTTATAATCATTGCCCCTTAAGCAAATTATTTATACGGGGAAAAGGATAAAGTCACATGAGGCAAGATCAGGAGAATAAGCTGGTTGTGAAAGTATCGGAATGTGATGATTTCACTGGTAATCTGACACCACGAGGGATTTTTTGTGAACCATTGTCGTGACGGAACATCCTCTACTTGGATTTCCAACCATCTGGTCGCTTGCATCTCATCAAATCATGCAGATGTTGAAAGACACACAGATCCTCAAACATCCTACTTGGTGTCTGATTTAGCTGCCTGAGCTTTACTATTCCGATACTTCCACAACCAACATGATCCCGTGCGACTTTTTCCTTTTACCTCAGGTAAAAAATTTGCTTAAGGGGGCAACGATTCTCAGGTTCCGAGAAAGTGCAGAGAGCAGCGACGAAGACATTAGAGGATACGACAAAAAAATGGTTGCATGTATATCTTTGTATTCAAAATGACAAGAACTCATAATTGCACAAGGTAGAGTTACTTCGGAGGAAACACCAAATGAACACGTTCTACATGTATCTGCATTCATTCGTCCGTAATAAAATAAGTCTCGAATCTTCATAAACGTAGCAATAAAGGAAAATCTTTTAAAATTTAAATTTTTATTTATTTATTTTTAGCATATGTTTGAGATTACGATTAGTTTCTTTCGAAATCATTTCACTGCTTAACCATTATCTGTACCGACTAGAATACCATTTTCGAATCGATTTCAAAAGTTTTGCGAAAATTTAGAAAATTGGGGAAAATGTACTGAATATAATCATGTTCAAAATCTACCTTTTATGGGAAAATGTTTGTAAACATTTAATTTCGGTAATTCTGTCATTTATTTTTTGTGCGCTGGTAAAAGTCTTTTCCGTTTTAACAACTCAATGCCATGCGATGGGTATACGCATAGCAGTTATTTGAAATAATAGATGTATTAATCAAGTTTAATCAGCGATTAAATATATTTTTTTGAAAACATTATAGTTTTACCGATGGCATAAATAAACATTCACGTAGAGTTAAGAAAAATAAATTGGCCTTTAATAGCATTCTGCAGCTTCAGTGAACATTTTCCATAGTGTACACACATACGATATAATTATACATAATTAAAATATATAACTATATTATGACACTTGCTAGAGGGCAACGTTTACCAGTCTGGTTTAGTTCGCATCTACATTTACTCCGAAATAGTTTATTCGAAAAAATTGCTTCTAGTGGTCCTCGAGCATCTTTTGTGACTCGTAATATGTCAAAAAATTTAACGGTATCCCGAATGGCAATATCTCAAAAGCAAGATGGTGCTCATACTCTTAGCAGGAAGTCTTTGGCATCAATATTTCAAAATTGCCTGCCCGAAAGGTTTCCCACATCTCAGTTTATTGCATTTTTGTTTATAGTGATTCTTCTGAATTGCCGATCGTGGAAATATTGGTGCATTTGCAGAACAAATACACAGCAGCTTTTGCTACTTCGCACATACTGTTCGTTGGATCGAATAGCTGTGAATGCGTCTTCCATCAGGCAATTTTATTACTACTTTATCGTAAAATCTCCGAGTGCATATTTTAGATAATTTAGTTTGTTTACAACTTTTGATATTTATCAGGATATTGCAGTTGCAGAAAGCTCTGAACGGAGTCTATTCATATCATGTTCACTCTGTATATGGTTGAACATTAAATATTCAAGAACGGACTTTGTCTCATGGGAATCTCATCCACCATATCCAAACATTTTTCAAGGTTTCATTTTAGCAGGGATTCAGCATGTAATATGTAGACATTTCACACGATTTATATGCTATATAATCTTAAATATCTGCATGAATACAATGTCGTTAGTGTTTAAACATTTTGAAATTCACTGTGTGCTGTCTGAAACCCGCTAACATCCATATATTCAGAAAATATTTTTGAATTCTAATATCACTGGCTCTAGAGATTTGGATGTGCATCGTTAAATTTATCTCAGTTTAATAGAATAACGTTTATATGATTAGTCTAGTAGCGTTGAAAAACATTTCATAGTGAATTTTAAACTGCTTTTTCCTCAACAAAGCTCGAATCTGTTTTACTAAGAACTCAATCGTTGCGTGTTCTGTTTTCACATCTCATCGCCCGGTTACGGCACTGCTATGCGTATACTTCCTACATAGAGTACACTAGAAAACAGTCAGAATGTTTATCCGCTGTTTGAAAATTTTGCATATCCTGCTGAAATGCGAATCGTTGGGAATTTTCGAAATTTCAAGATTTTCACGAGGACAGCTTTGGAAAATTTCTTGCGGGGAAAAAATAACATAAATTTTAGAAATAACAAAAATATATGCTGACGGAATACATTTATATGGCGTATGCGGCAGGTTTGAAGTATTTTCTGGCTACAGTAAATCTGTGTTCAGATTAGGAAAGCGGAGACATACGCCTACGTTCAAAAAGTTACGAGATTTATTTTATTATGGAAGATAGGAATACATAGATATATAGAGCCTGTTCATCTGATGTTTCCTTCCAAATAACTACCCTGTGCAATTATTCATTCTTGTCATTGTTTATGCAAAGATGTATATGTTGATTACAAGCCTTTTATTGTTAAATCCCCCAGTGTCATTGTCGCTGCTCTTCTTCGCAACCTAAGATTCGTTGCCCCTTAGGTAAATTTTTTATCCGAAGAAAAAAATTCACATGGGGCAAAATAAAAAGGGAATAAGCTGGTTGCAAAAGTATTGGAATGTGTGGTGTTTTGACACGTAATCTGACACCAGGAGGGAACTGTGAGCAGGTGCATTGTCGTGATGGAGCACCCACGACTTGGCCTTCCGAAAATTTGGTCACTTGCATCTCACTGAATCATGCAGACGTTTAAGGAGTCACAGATCCTTCCTGCTGTCAGATTACTTGCCAAAACATTATATTCCGTTACTTCCACAACCAGCTTATTTCCCTGGTGTGACTTTTTCCTTTTTCCACTGATAAAGAATCTATTTAAGAGGCAACGATTCTATCTGTATTCATTCTTCCGTAAGTCTCGGAACTTTCTGTATACTGTGCTGAGTCACCACATTCATTTGCTGTTTCGTTATATCCCTATTTATCTATCCTCAAACGCATAAAAACGCACGAAAGTAAATGACAAGGATGTGCACTTAAAGCTGAAATACTTATTGATAATCACCTAATTTACGACATCATTAGAGTAGTGATTGAAATCCGCTAGTTTGTCGTTCTGCGATATAAACAGTAATGTTCGATGATGAGGAGAAAGTGGTCGATTGGTAATAATTAATTGGACTTCCCTTCAGTCTGATGATTTGGCGCCGTTGGGTATCGTCATTTGAAGTCATCTTAGTTGGCACTTCTACTGAGAAAGATGATGGCGGTGGAGTTCGATGCTTTCGTGCTGTTTTGATTGTCTGTTCTCATGACATAACAGCGCTAATTAATTCACGACAACAGCTTAGCGACAGTAGCATGTATGTATGTAAGCATATTAAATGTTCTCGAATCCAGTTGTGGCGCTCCGAGGTCCTCAATTGCACTTCAATAAATTAACTTATTTAGCATTTCGGCAACAAAATGGCTAATAATAGCAAAAAACCAAGTTTGCTTATCTTTCAAGAGAGAGGGCTATCATATGATTTTTTAATTTTTTTTTTGGCATTTTTTTTCGTAATTTGAATTTTTATATGCGACTATTAAAATTTTTTTCTCTACCCGACACTACAAAAATTTCATGTACAGGGTGATCCAAAAGCCAGTTAACATTTGGAAGTAAGATAGTTCACGGAGTAATGTAGGGGGAGGGGGATTAAAAATTGACACTAATGCTGGAAACCAGTAATCGCGAATAGGTATCTAGATGCGTGGTTAACGCATCAAAACTCAATTTCACTTCTCCATAAAATACTTCAAATTTTAAGGGTTTTTTTTAGTAATTTCTCACTTATAAATTTAAATTTCCTCTTTTTTTTACAAAAATATCCCTTAAAATTTTCGAGAAGACTGTAATTGTTCTTCAAAATTATATTTTCGGATAACACCGCTGGAAACTACATAAGATTTTGTTGAAACCTTAAAAAACATTTGCACAAATGACCAACAGATGAATTGAACAGATGAACAAATGAATTGAAGTGCCTTCAATTGATAAAAAAGTGAGAATAAGGATTACACACACACACACAGTGCATTTTTTTAATTATCCTGTGGGAAAGATGTTGAAGTTTCTTAAACGTAAAAACATACTGGCCTGATATGGGTCAGTGAATTGGTTTAGATTTTTAAAAATTGTAAATAGTTCTATTTCTCTCCTGATTGATCGGAGGCATAGTGTTGCATATAATACTAAACGCTTACCCATATACAGTCAAACCTCGTTAGTGCGTCACACGGTTAACACGTCACTCCGCTTACCGGGTCACTTATGGGAAGTCCCAATTGTCCTCAGGCAGGAATTGGAACAGCTATGGCTTACTCCGTTTAACGAGTCACTCCGCTTACTAAGCCAATTTTTGCTCTCCCAAGAGTGACTCTTTAACGAGGTTTGACTGCATATCGCATTTAATCTTTATCCACATGTAATCAGATATATTGTATTTAATCACGCAATTAAATTTCCAGGCATTAGAATTAACATATATACTCTGTTGTAACCTTTAGGTGCAGAATTACACACTTTTTTGTCAATTATTTGATGAGATAATTGACAGTTAGATTTTGTAATTGCATATGAAATGTGTTCTTGAACTTTGATACTTCACCTCCTTCAAACATAGCTCTACAAATTCCAAATTTCTGTGATAAGTAAGCCACAACTTATCGAATTCATTTTTTCAAATATGATCTCAATTAATTTGACATATACTGACTCTCTGAGTACAGCATAGGCTGTAAATTGTATTATTTGATACGCCTCTTATACACGTACACTCGCACACTCAACTATCACATATACAAACAGTTTCTTCACTTCTTCATCCAGCTCGTACGGAGCAGCATCGAACAGGGAAGCTTATGGGAGTCTTAAAGACTCGGTACGCCCTGAGAAAATGTATCTACCTCAGTCAGTCTGTAAGTCAGTGCATTTTTTTGCGAAGGTATTAATTAAAGACAGAATAAAAAACTGCACAGTGTTATCTATTGGCCATTTTTGTAATTATTTTTAAGGTTTCAATCAAACCCCAGAACACACGTTATTTCCATCATTGGTATGTCAATTGTTTCCCTCTACCTACATTAAGCCGTGAATTATGAACTTGGAATGCTGATTTATCCTGTGTTTTAGATATATATGGGCATGTATGGGCATCTTTTTTTTTGGCAACCTCATTAGGAATTTTGTCTGTTGTGGGCTTTGTAGTTTAATTTGTATTTAATATAAGCTGGTGGCATAGTGGCATGCATTACTTATATTAAGGTTTCCAATTGAAATATTCTTTTTTGAAAACTGTGGTTTCGCTGTCAGAATTTTTTTTTTCAAACAATACTTGTGTGTGTGTCAAACATAGTATGTGTGTTGGCACTGGTTTTTCATTCTTCAACGAGATTTCTCATTAAAATGGTTTCACAAAATTTCAAAGCATAAAATAAGGGAAAACGTTTGATGACTTTGACAAAAATTTCTTGTTTACTTAAAATTAAAAAATAGAAATATTACTAAAAATAGTTTTAAAATTCTAGAAACTTTTGTTAAGATTCAGGGAGGAAATTACAAATAAATCATATAATAAAAAATAAATAAATGTCTGAACAGAACAGATAATTTTTAAACATCCCTTGAAATAAGTTGTTTTTCCCAATTGTTAAGCAGGGAAAGCCACGATTGCACAAATAAATACTTTCTGAAATTGAAAATATCGAAATCATTGTGGAATGAAAATTTTTTTGAAGACGCCAACGTTCTCGGCACAAAGGTGTAACTATAAAATTATCAGTTTTTCTTCTATTTTCGCAATACAACAGATACTTAAATTTAAGGTATCCGACTTCCTTTCTCGTCACTTTTCTCTAAGATTGCACAAAATATATGAACGCCAGAACTTTGCCGCTGAACTTATCCCGTTGCCGAGATCTTTTCCATCCCAGCTTCGGGGCAGAGTTCGGAACACTTTATTTTGTGTCAAAAAAAGAAAAGAAAAAAAAAACATAACACAAAATTTTTACAACATATTTTTTCCTGACAATTGTGTAACTTCGCGATTAACAAATTTTGTGGTGATGTCACACGAAATGGGGTTGGTAGTTGGAGAAAAGTTTCTGGGTTTCATTAAAACGAACGAAGGTACACATATTAGGATGGAGGTATATTTCAAAAGCAATTGGAGGGGGCATGTTTAGGATGACACTAAAGATAACTTTGTAAAACTTCTTTTTGACAAAAAACGTCGCAAAATGATGAAAACATTTTGGTCTGCGCATGTAATTTTATATGGAAATGTCATTGTTACGCCATATTTTTAGCAAAATTCATGTGATATTCCTAACACGATTGCCAAATAATTCTAGGAATGGAATGCTTTATCATTTTCACAGTACATTTAACTCGTAATGGTACAGGTTATGAACTAAAGATTTAATGTATGATATGCTCATAAGTTACACTCAAATTTGTTGATGTACTTAGGTACAAATTTATGGAAATTGCATGCTACATTTAATTTTTAAAACACTGTAATTAGACAAATATATGTGATATACACCTTAGATTTCATTTCATAAACTTGACAATATACGTATAGCAAAATATCGTATTAATTTTTTGTATTGATACAATGAGTACAGTTCTAGAAATCGTGCTTCAAACTCAAAATAAAAGGTCAAATTAGCAATCTTCGTTAAACGATTTTGCATTTTTTATTCACGGATTACTTGCATGTAAAAACGCAACACTGAAGTAGACGTAACTTCGGTCCATATAATTAAAACGAATTGGAATATAGGGCTGTTTTGAAAATAGAGCTTTCATATAAAAAAAATAAAAATCAATATTAGCTTCGAGAATGACGTTTTCAACGTAGTCGGATACCTTTATCTAAAAACTAGTATAAATCAGAAAAGAGTCAAAATTTCACCTTATGTTCATATAGAGATAATTCCACTTATACGAAAGGTATGCAAGTGAAATTATCTCTATATGATTACATTATCAACTAGATCATACTTCTTATTAGTAATTGTCATTAGTACTATTATTAGTAATATTATTATACATTATCAACTAGATCAGTGTTTCTCAACCTTTCTGAAAACAAAGACCAGTAAAATGTCTGAAGGAATTTGATGTACCACTTGTGTCTAGCATGTCCTGTAAATTTTGTTGTGTTACGATTTTTTTATACATTTGTCCCGTTTTTTCAATGATGCTTATTTGAATTAACAGATATACACACGCGCGAGCGCGCCCGCACGCACACAAAGTTTCAATAACATAATATACTTGTATTATGATAATTATGGCGAAAATTATAAATATTCGTACCACATATTTGTCAGGCTTAACGTTTGGTCCTCAATTTTTTTGGAAATTGTTAATTGCGATTGTGGATTGGGCCTCCTTCTGACAAGGCTCTTGACGACAATTGACGATGTCCCAAATTTTATGGATTATTATCTACGATACCAGTTTATGGAATTTTATTTTTCTCAATGAAATATGGTCATCAAATCATTTGAATATTTTTTTCGGGAAATACATTTTTTTACTGTGATTTTTAGCAGCCCTTCATTTTCCCGCCTTTCAGCAGAAATTAGCATAACTGCATATAAAGCAATAAATTGCAATTTTTAGCAAAGTTTGGTGATGGTATAATTTTATTTGAACCCACACCCCCTATATCACTATTGTCAATTACAACTGATGAATAGCTTTATCTAGTCTTCCTGCGGAGCGTAGATTGAGAAACGCTCAATTAGACTTGATTGGACGGTAGTGGTTCGAATCCCATTAACAAAATTATAAAAATCATACTCTGTTGTGCAAAAACAAACACATTAACAAAATATGGATTCAGTTATTAAATTTAGCCTATTGCATATCAAAACTTAACAGAGGACTATCGGATCTCAATATTGTTGAAACACTCAGTAAACACTTTGTCCACTGTTACGTCCACCATAAAAACAACTGTCTCATCAACAGGAAATTAGAAGCAAGAAGTGGATAAAGAAGAAACAGGTAAGTCAAGACGATGTATAGTATAGTATAGAACCGAGCACGCCCAGGCTCTGTCGCTTTTGCGATATAAGCTCATTGATCGTGAGAGCGTGGGCGTGCCAGAAATCAAGACGATGTATCATTTTATTACGCATTCGTTAAGGCACTTTGAAAAATTTTAACGCTTTTAAGAGTGCAAATATTTATCATTAAAATAATTTTCAGCCGAAATTAGTTTTAAGATAGTATTGGATGCAATCTCAACTCATTGGGGGTATTTGGTATTAGGTAGCTTGTAATTTGAGGTTGGAGAATATTTTTTTGGGATTTATAGAGGGTATTGTGTGTCGAGCTGATATATTGCTTTGCGTTGATACTTCATGGGATTAATTGACTTTTCAACGGGTTATAGACAGATTTTGAGATGAGTGTTTGAGATTAGAGTTGGGGTTTAGTTGTTGGGGGGTTGTGGATAGTTTTTGAGTATTGAACTGTATTAATTTGAGGGTATATTAGTTTGGGAGTTCGTAGATATTCGGGGTAATTTTGCAGAGTTGTGAGGCACTATCGTTTGAGTCGAACCTCTGCTTGTGTTTCCGCATTCAATATTATCATTGTTCTTTGAATGATTTCTTAAACAATATTATCATTGTTCTTTGAATGATTTCTTAAACAATATTATCATTGTCAATTAGGTAATGAAGTTATTTAGTTATAGGTTTATTACTGGATAAAAATTATAATAGCCCTGAACAAGCCTTTTATGGTGGCATCACTTCGGTATTTTTACTCATCAATTTTTTTAATAATGCTGCCGTTGCAAACATATAGGCTCATTGATAAAGATCATCAAAGATTCTCATTTATTGCGAGTAATACCAATCAATCAAGAAGTTTACTTTATTATTATTTATCAACACACTATAATATTGCCAAAAGCTGATATTAACATACCACATATGAATCTCTTGAGGGCCCAAAATAATGTTTAATGTATTTCAGATAACATGGGACTATTTTTATATTGCACATAACACAGTATTATTGTTCGCTTATTACATATGACACTCCAGTACAAAACACCATTCTCGTCCCGAAATAAAAAATACATAAGTATATTTCGAAGTATGTATAAAATTTCCAGACACGTATTTCGAATCGAAATGCCAAAATCTTAATCTGACACTATATCAAAATCCTAATTTAAATAGTTTCACTTTCAGTAAAAACAAAAAAAAAATGGTTGCGCATAAGGAATTTTCCCGACGGATTTATTCACCCTAAATTATGTTTTCGAATTTGCACTCTTGGGGATCAGAAAATTGGAGTATGCTCTGTGTGTGCGTTTATGAATACGCGATCTTCTGACAGTTCTAACAGAGCAAGCTAGATAAAACTTTCTTGTTTGCCGCCAGAAAACGTTGTTCACTTCGTGAAAATTTCTTAAAATATAATGAAATTTCCCCTTGATGCAAGAGCTTCCCCTCTGATAATGTCGTGGGAATAAATTGAAACGGAAATTTCTCAAAAGCATTTCTGACACTTGTCCGGAAATAGATGGCACGGAAAACAGACTGAACAAACAGGCACAAGTCCAAAACTGAGAAATTCTACATATTTCGGTATTCAAAACGTTGAATTTCCTACTCCTGTATCGTAATTAAATAGGATCCGTCGATTTCCATTCCTAAATTTCCTTCGATACACGCATATTTCAAAGAGAATTGCTGTTCCCCTGCAAGGTGAGAGGTACATTCAATTTTATTTCGATTTGTCAGTCTAATCGAATCTTACCGCAAAATTTATTTCGAATACCTGTCAGCAAATTTTTCACTCGTAGAAAGACACGTAGCCTTTTAGAGCGTGTCATGAAGGGAAGGAAATACAGCACGCACACAGAAATATTTCGAATTGTTAACACACAATGGTTATTGATGTCCAATGAAATTGGAAAAATAAATGAAATAAATTTTTTTGTCATTTTGTCTTAAATATAACTTAAACATTTGTATGATGTTTTTGAGCTAAGAAAAGTAAGAAAAAAACACTATCTTTCTGTCTATTGGTTGAACTTTCATCAAGATACAACCAACAATATGAACCAACAATCCCCTATAGATAAGATCATAAAGAGGACACCCTCTATAGATCTTATGTGTAGGGGGATGTTGTGTATTAACGCAAGTTCATTCTTGGCGAAAAATGAATAAGAGATTTATAAACGTGTCAAAGGTAAATTCTAATTTTAAAGTAAATTTTAAGACTTTTTTAGTCATTTTTAGGACAAACAGTATAAATGTTTATAAATATATTTTTTGACAGTTCAACGATTAAAACTTTTATTAATCCAGATAAAATAAAGAACAAAAGAATACAAATACAGTGGAACCTTCCATATCCAGAACAACCAGAAATATTTTTACATACAAATACATACAAAGACTACAACAGGCAAACTGCCTTACGAGGTGGCTGAAAAAAGTTGCGCCATAAAATATATGGGTGTCAAATATAACCAAAATACAGCAACCTAATATAAAAGCATATATCACCAAAAGAAAAAACAATAATAATATATAATACACTATACCCATAAAAAAGTGTGTTATATTTATGTAAAACTATATGAAAAAAGATTCTTAATTCTGTATATAAATCCCTAAATGGAAATTTCAATCACCAACAATGAAATAGTAACCCTTTGCTGTCCAGAGGTTTTACTTCGGTACTTCCTTGAACTTTTAAAGAGCTCAGGACCTTCGCTAAGAAGCCACGTTTACAAAGACCGCCTTGTAATCAATCGTGAGGGCCGTTCTAACAATTAACTTTTCCCTAATCTCCATTCCATCTCGATTTAGGACCGCAAAGGGTTAAAGAAGGAAAGGTTTTTTTTGGACACATTTTCATTGGCAACAAATCTTTTCTAGCATCCATGCACCATATTTATACAAATAAAAATACAAATACAACGCCACAACAGGTAAAATGCCCAACGAGGTGGCTGAGAAAAAGATGCCCATAAAAATATGGATGCCATATATTTCAAAAATATAGCAACCCAATTAAAAGTGCAATTAACAAAAAATTGTAAACAATATATACACATGATAAAATATTATACAATGCCCATAAAATATCTTTATGGTTGTCTTATTCTAAGAATGGATAACTTCTCGATTTAACCCAACATGTTTATCGTATTTCTTTTTAAACGTGTCAATTGTGTTACAATTTACTACCTCCGGAGGTAAGCTATTCCATTTATTAACAACCCTATTAGAGAAAAATTCCCTGCGACACCATAACCTTGCATAGTCCCTCACCAATCGATACTGGTGTCCCCTTGTAAAAGCTTCTACAATGTTCAACCTTTTATTATTATCCAAGCCTTTTATTTCAGCTATTTTACGGATGAATATATTTTCGATTATCCGAAATTATTGTTACGCGGATATTGGCAATCCAATATATATGGGATAAAAAGCAATTTTATTACAGAATATTTTTAGTTACAAAAATTCTCTTATAATCCTTCAAAAGAATTTTATTATAAAAATGATTCTTTTCATTTTTCACAAAGTAATGAAGTCGATAACTATGAATTAGTTTATATGATAAAAAAAAAAAAATAGAAATTTGAATATGTTCAATTAATTGAATGTAACGTTTCCAATAAAAATATTATAACTACGAAATATAGTAAAATTTATTTTCATGAAAAAGTAAAATTTTGTGGACCGTGGCAGTGGCGTCGGTGGCGGAAGCTGCACGTGAATATTCTATAAAAGCGAAATGCTCGCCACTGTCTCGATCATTCAGTAGCGAAACGGCGGCGAAGCAACAACGACTGCTGCACGGATCGCTGTTATCCAATTGAATCCACCGTTTTACGCGGCCGAGAGCCTAAAATTCCCTCCTGTCACTCGTTTTACAGTCCACTAAAGTTGGAAAGCGCTCGATACAAACTTATTTGTAATGGAATTTTTATGATAGGATTCAGAACGTTATAAGAAACAACAAAAACACACAAAAAAAAAATTCACAGTGACTCGTAGCGGAGAATAAAAACGTGATTCCGTATAAGTAATGTATGAAAGCAAAACATTTTACTTCGCTGCATCCAAAACTAAATTTTCTACGATGAATTTTTATAGGAGAAATGTTTGAGAAATAAAATTTCGTGCTCAAATAGGTTTGTTATAATTTCTATGAATATAATTCAATATTTTTAGTCCTATCGTAGTTCCGATATTGCCGATATAACTCAAGCTTTTTCTTTAAACATGAAATATTTTAGTATTAATTTGCATGAGAGAAAAATCCCAATGCGGTTCTACTTGCTAATTTTTTTTAAAACTCACTGCCACTTTATAGACTTAAATTGCGTAGAAAATGATTTCGAGTCTCGGTAAATTTGGATGTGGGTCCAATAGAAGAACATATTTATTAGAAGAAAGTGAAAATATCGTATTGTTGAATATAGGCTGTTGTGTGAGGATGAAGTAAACAAGAGAAGTGTGTTGTCGTGAAGTTTCATCTAATTGACTATGGATACCGAAGAAGTGTTGAGAGATGTCGGAGAGTTCGGAAAATATCAGAAGTTGATGTTATGGTTCGTGCTTCTACCAGCACATTTACCGTTTGGTGTACATTATTACAGTCAGCTTTACATGTCATTGACGCCCAGTCATTGGTGCAAAAATAACGAGAAAGTACTCAGTTCGGTTGGTGAGACAAATATGTCGTTTAGGTCTTTGACATTCTGGTCGAGGGGTATGGAAAACCCCGTCAACCCAACTGTAGCGATTTGTGAAAACGTAACTGATTATGGTGGTATTACCGAAGCGATTTTGGACGCGAACTCATCATCGTCATGTGCAATGGGTGTAGACTACGAAAGGTCTGAGTTCTATGATGAAGAATCCATAGTTACAAAGGTGAGTAAGAGAAATTTTAAATCATTTTATATTAATTATTATTCATATTAAAGTATTAAATTACTTAGCAAATATCAAAACATAAATACAAACTCAAAGAAATTTGCAGGCAACGAAGTGTCTGAAAGCGAGAAAAAAAATAATAGATTAAAAATTGAAAATAAGTGATAATGATAACAGTAATGCCTCTTAAACACATGATATTAAATAATTTTTATCTGCTAACTAATAAGAGATAAATATATCTGAAAAATAATTGTAAATAATTTACAATTTCAACAAATACTACAAGAGATGAAAAAATAAAAAAGAATAATTAATAAAATACAGCTTGAAAAATAATGAAATGAAAAATAAGTATAAAAAAAGAACGAACTAAGAACATAAATATGAAAAAACTAAGATAATTTAATATGAAAAAAATAATTAAGGTAATTTATGAAAAAAATAATTGAGATAATTTATGAAAAAAATAATTGAGATAATTTATGAAAAAAATAATTGAGATAATTTATGAAAAAAATAATTGAGATAATTTATGAAAAAAATAATTGAGATAATTTATGAAAAAAATAATTGAGATAATTTATGAAAAAAATAATTGAGATAATTTATGAAAAAAATAATTAAGATAATTTAATATAAAAAAAGAATAAGGAAATGAATACGAAAAAAAGATTTAATCAAGATAAATAGTATGAAAAAAGACTGAACGAATGAAAAAATATATGTGACAAACATTTGTATTTAATGTAATTTTTGTTTCATTCATATTGATTACGCATGAAATAAAAAAAATATTCTCACTTAAACCCAAATTCAAATTGATTGTTAAATACGTTTTCGAATATCTTATTCTCAGTTCTACAAATAAGAAAAGTAAGAATTAAGAAATGTATATTTATTTACAAAATGAAAAAAAAAATGCAATTACCTTTATATATATTTTTTTTCTGTAATATTTTAGGATGAAATGTTTCAATTATTTGAATTAATTTTGCGTTTCCGAAGTTTCCGTTGCTAATCGTAACGAATTTCGCAAATTGGTGTTATGTGTGTAGGTTTATTTTATTTTAAATTCAATCGTCGCATATGCGAAATTTTCAGAAAATAAATATGATTTCATCAGTAAAATGTGTGTAATAAAGCGGTGCATTAAACAACGAAATTACTTTCACTAATGGAAATATCAACTGCATCTTCTTCACGGAAAAATAAATTCAGCAGCGCATTTCGACTTTAATTACTTAAATGCGCATTTTGTTTCATAAAATTTGAAGAATTTTCGATACGAAATTCACTTTTATAAAGTTTTCCATTATCAAATGAAGTTTGATGGGGAAAAAATTAAAATCCAATACTTCCATACTCAATTTCTCAGATAAAATTACATCGCGATACAGTTTCTTCAATTTCCCCAAGTTTCCATTACATATCGTAATATAAAATCATTATCGCAATATATTATTTATTTCAGAAATAGGAGGACCATATGTATTTATTTGAAATCGAAAGAATAGAATTGGAAAAATGTATTTAAAGAAGAAATATTATAATTGTTGGTTTATTTATCTCCTTTTGTTATTTGTGTTGAAAGGGAATTTTCGAATATTTTCAGAAATGTTTATCCTGTTTTATTTGATTCAACAGTTTAAATAAAAACGATGTATCTTTTGAAGTAATTAATTTTTATCAATGAAAAAAGTAGTAGTTCAATAGTTTGTTAGTCTCTTTTATAGTTTAAAGTTTATACTAATTTATTTATACTTTTCTATTTCATTTATCTATTTATTTCATCATAAATAGTTTAAACACCGTCATTTAAATCATTGTTTTTGAAACATGTTTTGGCACGGAAAGATTTTCTTAAAACGTGAGGATCATTTCACCGTTTTTGTCGCACAACGGTCATTTTCGGCACAAGAGGGCTAATTAGACCGGGCCGGGACCTACGATTTATCGTCGATTCCGTACGGTGACCTTTTTGGGGGTCATTGAAGTATTACGTCAGCATCGAGAGGGGGGGGGGTGTTCGGATTTGCTGACTTTTGATGACGGGGGGGGGGGGTTTGAAGGTTGCTTACGTCATCAACTACCCTTTTTTGAAGATATGAAATATCCTAAGCTGCTGATGAAATTTTGCAGACGGGGGGGGGGGGGAGGTGTTCAGTGTTTTGCTGACAAGGGGGAGGGGGTCAAAAATGGCTGAAAGTCTGCTTACGTAATACTTGAATGGGCCCCTTTATACTCACCAAAAAGTTGTTGGTGCGCTAAACCCTCGGTGTGGGACTTCCTGTAGCAGAAATCTTTTTCTATCATCATATGTCGCCGTTTCTGTTATACCCCTGTGTCAGGAAACTCTCCGACAAGGACGAGCCAGGTATCGAATTCGCGACACCTCTACACATTTTTATACTTACGCAAGTATATTATCGACCTGGACTACCACGCCCTAAAACGTGTGGGGTACGGAACAATCTTAAACCGAACACTTCGTGAGGCGACCACGAGATACGGGAGTGCATTATTGAGACTAGTGACGAAAACAATTGTATTGTTTTGTTCTAAACAGCACATACTCGAGGAACGAGACAAAGAAGAGAAAGAAGCCACTCAAAGAGGTGCGTGACTTGAACAATCCTGTTTCTTTTCATCTCCATATGCTGATTTTCGCTATCTGCTGATTGGTCCGTTTCTCCTTTTTTTTTCTTTCCCCCTTCTCATCATCACCACACCCTTACATTTCTGAACCCCCCCGGCCATTTTCCCCTATCCTCTTCTTCTTTGAGTATGTTCAGAAATCTCTTCCTCTTTGAGTATGTTCAGAAATCTCACATTTGATACTTAAAATGTGCATTAAAAGCGTAATTGTCATCAGATTACTTTTTCTTCAAATTATTATTTTTTGTGTGTACGGAAAAAGTTCATTTTTTTCATCAAAGGTGATGCTAGGTATACTCACCTTTGCATGCAATTTTTCTCCAGAATTTTATTGTTAAATTTTATGCAATAAATCGCAGTTTTCCCTGGAGGCACTTTCTCTTGGAAGTCATCCTGAGAAACCCCCCCCCCCCTGAAAGTTCAACTTTGATCATTTGATAATTTTTGTCGCACCACGGTCATTTTCTGCACATGAGGGATAATTAGACCGGGACCTACAATTTATTGCCGATTCCGAACGGCAGGCTTGTTTTTTTTTATACTCATCGAGAGGTTGGTGCGCTAATTCCTCGATGGGGGACTCCCTGCGGTAGCAATTTTTTGCTGCGGTCAAGTCGCCGTTTTTTGTTGTACCCCTGTGTCAGGAAAGTTTTCTGACAAGGACGAACCGGGTATCGAACTCGCGACACCTCTAAACACCTTTTGGTACTTTAGGCGAGCATCGTATTGACCGGGCTACCACGCCCCGTTCAACTTTGAGTAATGCCTTCTGATGAGAGGCCGCAAAGAACATATTCACCATATTTCTAATTCAAAATTCGCACAATTCTTCAAGTTAGAACTTAACTCGCAGGGGTAGAAAATACATATTGAGATAAAGCGATCCACACATTTCAACGTGCAGAGTCTGAGAAAAAGATATGGAATTTTTAAAACTAAAATTTCGACGCTTTGAAATGCTGTTATTCAAGTGAAAGATTCAGTTTTAAATTTGATAAAAGAAATTTCAAAAAAGCAAGCAGTGATAACACGGACCATACTCTCAGTAACACTGCCGTAAACTTAAGCGTTTGTTCAATTCATCACTACACTTCACAAATTCCTGTTACTTAAAAAATGCGTCACGTTTGTTTCCCGTAACAATGTAATTTGGAATAGGTGTGTTTATATACATTTATACTCGTATATATATCTGTGAACATCTCGGCGTAAGCATGTTCAGTTCACGTTCTAAATTCCAAAAGCAATCGGAACGTGATTCTGATTCGTGACATGGACGTATCGCATCTATCATTAGAAAATTCCAAGGGAGGAAAAATAATCAAACGGAGAAAAAAAGAAAAGTTTCTAACTAGAGTTGATTGCAGTTGTTTGCTTCTCTAGTTTACACTTACTCTAACGTTTACAACGTTTTCATTCACCTTCGTGTTTTTCTATTAATTTGATCTTAGCGGTGGAAAACTCAAACCAGGTGAGAACTTTCCCACGTTGAACAACGATAAAAACAAAACGGGATCAACATCGAGAGAGTTTCGTGACTTTCGAATCAAAATTTCGACGATAGTTTGAACGAACGAATCTTTTTTTAATGCAACATCAATGGCCAAGCTTAGAACCATCAAGGTAAGTCATCGGTGAATTAGATGCCACAAATTATGCATCGTGGAAGACTTGTAATATTGATACACATTTTTTAAAAGTCCTATACCGTTGTAAATAGCATATTGTATTTTTTTTTTTAGCTCGTTGACTACATGGTAGGTTTTTCCATACAGTTCTGATAGAAAGTTGCGACGGAAGAAGAAAATGTTTCCATTAAATTATGGGAAGAGTGACTGATTTATTTATTTAAATATACAACGCAAAATGTTGAAACCCAATTGCAGCTTGTATTAAATATAAAAATTAGCAAGGATTACAGTAAATAATAAAATACACAAAGTATACAAATAAAATAAAGTATACAAATAAAATACACAAAGTATACAAAAGAAATACACAAAGTATACAAAAGAAATACACAAAGTATACAAAAGAAATACACAAAGTATACAAAAGAAATACACAAAGTATACAAAAGAAATACACAAAGTATACAAAAGAAATACACAAAGTATACAAAAGAAATACACAAAGTATACAAAAGAAATACACAAAGTATACAAAAGAAATACACAAAGTATACAAAAGAAATACACAAAGTATACAAAAGAAATACACAAAGTATACAAAAGAAATACACAAAGTATACAAAAGAAATACACAAAGTATACAAAAGAAATACACAAAGTATACAAAAGAAATACACAAAGTATACAAAAGAAATACACGAAATACAAATAAATTAACAAAAAATTACCATAAATACAAACAATCTACACAAAAAAGATTATATACAAACTGAAGAGCCAAAAAACTGGTGTAGGCATGCGTATGCAAATAAAGAGATATGGAACCAATCAGAGTACGGCGCTGCGGTCGGCAACGCCTATATAACATAACAAGTGTCTTGCTTAGTTGTTAGATCGGTTACTGCTGCTACAATGGCAGGTTATCGAGATTTAAGTGAGTTTGAACGTGGTGTTATAGTCGGCGCACGAGAGATGGGGCATAGCATATCCGAGGTAGCGATGAAATTTGGATTTTTACGTACGACCATTTCACGAGTGTACCGTGAATATCGGGAATCCGGTACAAAAATTAAATCTACGACATCGCTGCGGCCGGAAAAAGATCATGCAAGAACGGGACCAACGACGACTGACGAGAATCATTAAACGTGAAAGACGTGCAACCCTTCCGCAAATTGCTGCAGATTTCGATGCTGGGCCATAAACAAGTGTTAGCGTGCGAACCACTCAACGAAACATCATCGATATGGGCTTTCGGAGCCGAAGGCCCGCTCGTGTACCCTTGATGACTGTACGACACAGAGCTTTACGCCTCACCTGGACCCGACAACACCGACATTGGACTGTTGAGGACCGGAAACACGTTGCCTGGTCTGACGAGTCTCGGTTCCAATTGCTTCGAGCTGATGGACGTGTACGGGTATGGAGACAACCTCATGAATCCATGGACCCTTCATGTCAACAGGGGAATGTTCAAGCTGGTGGAGGCTCTGTGATGGTATGGGGCGTGTGCAGTTGGCGTGAAATGGGACCGCTGATACGTCTAGATACGACTCTGACAGGTGACAGGTACATAAGCATCCTGTGTGATCACCTGCACCCATTCATGTCCATTGTGCATTCGGACGGACTTGGACAATTTCAGCAGGACAATGCGAAACCCCACACGTCCCACTCTTCTGACTTTAGACACTTCCGCTGGCAACCAAAATCCCCAGACATGAACATTATTGAACATATCTGGGATGCCTTGCAACATGCTGTTAAGAAGAGATCTCCACCCCCTCTTACTCCTACGGATTTATGGACAGCCCTGCAAGATTGATGGTGTCAATTACCTCCAGCACTACTTCAGACATTAGTCGAGTCCATGCCACGTCGTGTTGCGGCATTTCTGCGTGCTCGCGGGGGCCCTACACGATATTAGGCAGGTGTACTAGTTTTTTTGGCTCTTCAGTGTATATATACAATGTAATGAGACAACCAAAATCTTCAGAAATCGGTAACAGATGAATGAAAATATGATGTCGAGGATGCTCATAAAATTCAGAAAATGTGTTTATTGTGCAGTATTTAACAATATTAGTAAACCATCTTTATATTAGTACTACCGGCATTTCCTACGGATAATCCGAAAATTACAATGTCTTTACTTATTTCAATATCTTCAAGAAAATATATTTAATCGCATACACCGCATATAAAAATGCAATTCAAATGATGAAATTATTAAAAAAAAATTTTTAACAATGCTTAGGGAAAAGAAATGTCGCCTTTTTTCTTTCTTTAAGAAAAAAAGGACAATTAACATTCCTTTAAAAAAATTGAAAAATAATTATAAAGTGTGTTGTTTCGACTTCATAATAAAGATAATTTAGTCAATTTCCTCTAAAAGTTTTCGCGACACACCTACGATTCTCTAATTGTACAATGGTGGAAAAACCCTGTATTATGGAATGGGGGGGGGGGGTTATTTTCCATGTTTTCGGAGAACAAAATGCTGATTTTTCTACCCACATTTATATGCATTTTATAAATCATCAAAAATATTATTAATTTAAATATTAATAATATAAATATTTAAATATTAAAAAATTATTTAATTAATATTTTTTAATATTATCCTTTTTGTAACAAAAAGGGTCGATCACATCAACCCACAAGTTGAACAGTTTATATGGAATTCCGAGAGGATTAAATTTTCTGTCAGTCATTGAGAAGTTACTGAACCTTTTTGGAGACTATTTTCGTCAACCGGAAGCTGTACAAGTCCTAGTAACATTTTAACTCCATCTCTGTTTCCCACGCAGAAGAAAAGCTTGATCGCGAGGAATGAGAATCGCATAAATACTGTAAATCGATTTTGTGTGATCACATGAAAACTTTATTAACCAGGAGTGTATAACTAAATGTTGTTATATTGTAATATAACCAAAATAGCCTGTTGACCAAATATGTGATAGGGCTATCTCTGGCAGGCCATAAACTGGAATAAATAAATCGTGTTGTACGAATTGATACATATTTTCATTAACTCCTTTCGCGTCAGGAGTATGCGCACCTCTGCTCTAAACAATCTTACGTACAGGGTGATTATAAATAAACTGGCACTTCTCATTGAACATGGGGAGAAAAAAAAAATTGAAATTAAAAAAAAAATTCACTCGTGTTAAAATGTAACTATTTATATGGAATATTTCTTTTGCCTATGGTCTATATTTATAACACGTTTCATCAAAATACATTCATTAGAATGGGCACTACATACGTCTGAATAGTTTCTCAGTTTATTTATCCCTACCCTGAATAATACGCGGATATCTCATCGAACTATGCTACACCACTCGCGATTGTTTCAATGATTCGCTACAATTACTGCCGAAAAAATTGTCAGTCAGGTAATGTTGCCAAGTGCAATGAAAAATATTGTTAAAAGACAAATAAAGGCAGTAAACAGAGGGCTACTGCGAGTCGCAATGTGTAAAAATGTAATTAATGAAAAAACTTATATGTTTGACAAATGTATGAGATGAATATATTTAAATGTAAATTGTAATTAATTGTAATTATAATAAATTACAATTTACCAGTTGTGATTGTAATTAATTACAATGTAGTCATAATCATCATAATACAATAGTAATTATTATAATATAGTCATAATCATCATAATATAATAGTAATTATTATAATATAGTCATAATCATCATAATATAATAGTAATTATTATAATATAGTCATAATTATCATAACACAATTCATCAGTCATGAAAAGAATCTCAATTCTTGATTTCAAAAATTTGAGTTGTTCAAAATAATTGAATAAACGGGACGTTTTGTAAAAAGGTTGGAACGGTCAAAATCACGGGAATTTTAGTATATAAATGTGCGCTCTCCTGTTCTATTCTTGCCAAAAAAAGTGGGAACTATCGATATATTTTATAAATGACTTCTAATACATTTTTGCCACTTCGTTATATTTTTATTCGATAATTTCTTATGAATACGTTATTTATTTCGAAACACCATCTCAGAGATTGCTTCATTGTGGTTGACGAGTCGACATAATTACCACGACGAAGAAATCCAGTGTCATTTTTCTCTAAGGGATAATAAAGGTAATCCAAAGTTTAATGATCGTTGAATGTCTTTTTAGTTAAAGTTTTCTTAGTTGACTTCGAAGAGACGGAGTCAATGCCAAGCTGATATAATCATGAAATTTAGCCCAACGCTGCAGCCGCTGTGGTGGTCGTGTGGTGATACTAACGGACTCGCATCCCGGGTTCGAACGTCACCACAGTGGTGGTCTGCAGAAGTTGATTTTCTGTGGTTCCCAACTTCGAGATGCAAATGCGCGCCGATTTCCCTGTTAAAAAAAGTCTCGCTTCTGAGAACAACGGGCCTGGAACGATACAATTATCCAACCATTACATTTCGCTCATAGTTAGAAAATTTGATGGCAGATGGCAGCACTAAACATGATAATCATTACACGAAAACAAAGTTTAGTGAAGCCCGTTCACATGTGCAAGATTGGTGGTCGCTTTGGTGATAAGTACCGGCATGTCAACTTTTTTCTCCTCGCAGGGGAAAAAAAAGTGGGAGAGAAGCTCACACCCCCCCCCCCCCAAAAAAAAAAAACCCATCTTTCTTGGGGTGGATTGGTGGTCGACACCGACCTTCTCTCCCATAATCCCTTGCGCTTCGAAAACTACTGCAAGTTCCTCCGTCAGCCATCTTGAATCAACCACTTCCGTTTAACCCACGTAACCAGTGACGACTTCCGGAAAGAAGAGGGGGATTACCGGCATAAACTAAGCGTCATGTGAATGGCTTGTAGCGAAAATCCCCGTTACCGGGAACTTCCCGGGATGTTTTATTGTACATATGAACGGGGCGTTAGGTTCACTACACATATACACACATTTTAACATGCACCAATTCGTTAGGATTTCCGCAGAGGAATATGGACGAGGTGCATGTTGGTTTAGTAGTAGTAGTAGTCTAAAGCTGTAAAGAGGACAAAAAAAAAGTGTGAAGCTGGCTTTCTCTTGTACAGCTTTATTGTACTAATGGGAAAACAACGCTGGGTAACTTCACTGTTTTCATAATCAGAATGCTAAGAAGCGAACTCACAATCAAGGAAGACCACCTGAGTTTTGGGAATGCCCTAGAAAAACGTGGAGAAAATTTTACAGGTACACTGGAAAAAGAGAACTACATTTGTTTTTGCATAAAATACCACTTTATTATGAATAATACATGTGGAATATACGCGGAGCCTATTATCGCTCCAAAACGAGCTCACCTTGAAATACCGGTTATGTGGTTGCTCTATATACAGTCGAATCCCGTTTTAACGAATAACGAGCGAAATTCTCGTTTCAACGAACACTTTTCAAATCCCCCGGATAAGTTTATATAGGGACATGTTTAAATAACCTGAAATTCCTTTATAACGAAATTTCGTTATAACGATGTGATGCCTACGGTCTCTTGGAGTTCGTTATAACGGGGTTTGACTGTATATCCAAGGTCCTGGGCCGCTAGCGGAAAAAAAAATACTGCAAATCTGACCCACAGACTAAAAAGTTTGTGCACCCCCCTGCACTACACTATTAAAACGTAATACTAGGATGCTAAAAGACTGCGAGTAAATCACTTAACTGATAATGAAAGAGGGACAGAGATGCACTTCCCTGTTAAAAAAGGAAATAAATGAAAAACAAATGAAAACAGGAATCCTCTTAAGCGGATATATACGAACAAATAAATAAACAAAGGAAGTTGAAGCGTAATTAAACGCATTCGTTTCCTTATGCTGCCGTCTCTTTTTACTGCCCATTTTCTTCCGATTTCTTGCCTTCACATCTCGCAATTTTTTGCATTTTGTATACCCTTCCTTTTTTTTTTACATAATTGCTCGTTGAGTACATGGACTTTTAATTAATTCCCGTTTTTGTTTTAATGAAAGATGCATGCAAATAAATTTGAAATCGTTCCAAATCACTTTTCCATGACAGCACTTAACTTTTCATTTCTCTCGTTTTACTTTATTTATATGTAGAGATATAATTTTCATTTTGTTCTCGGATTTTTTGGAGAATTAATTCTCCGCCGATAAATTAAATTTCCTAGTCTTTTCGCACTAGATTTCGTGAATTTATTGGATTAGTTTTTTTTTTTAAGCTCAGTCACATTTTTTTTCTGTTGCATCATTCGTTCCTTTATCATGAGAATTAATGTGTTTTAGTTCTGGTTGAAGTTAGCGCGTCTCCAGACTTTTGAGAATACAATGCTCTTGTTATTGGAAAATCAATTATCTAAGTGATTATTTTTTCATTGATATTTTTTTTTCGCTGAGAGTGCACAAACGAGAAAAAAAATTTACTCTTTTTTTTAAAATATGGTTGGAACTGTGATACTGAGACAAAAGAGTGATTAAATTTTTATACAAAATAGTACTAAAATAAATTTAATGTCAATATTACAGTCGATTATAACTATCTCCAAGAGCCCGGAGAAATCACTTCGTTACAACGACATTTCGTTATAAAGGAATTCCAGGTTTTTTTTTGCATTGTTCCTATGTAAAATTATCTCGGGGATTCGGAAAGTTTTCTTTAAAAAGATATTTTTCGCTATTACGGTATTCGTTAAAACGGGATTCGACTGTACTAAACACATTTTCGTATCAATAACACTTAATACATTTTTACGTTAATTATATCAGATACTTTTTTGTATAAATATTACTAATTTTTTGTCAATAGTACTAGATACATTTTTACGTCAGTAATGCAAATAATATCGATAATAATGAATAAAATTTTATATCAATAATATAACATAAATTTTATATCAATAATATAACATAAATTGTATATCAATAATATAACAAATTTTTAGTTCAATCATAGTTAAATAAATATTTATATCATTGATAGTAAATAAATATTTATATCATTGATAGTAAATAAATATTTATATCATTGATAGTAATTAAATTTTTGCGTGAATAATAGTAAATGCAATTCTATATTGTATGAATAGAAAATAATATTGTATTTTCTTTTCTCTTTTTTCCCCCTCAATAAATTATTATTATTTTAAAAAAATTCTGAAAATGTTTTTATGTCAATAATGATAAATAAACTTTCATGTCAGCAATACTAAAAAAAATTGTATCAATAAAACCTAAGAAATTTCACATCAACGATCGTAAGCGAATCTTACATAAGTAATGCTAAATGAGCCTTTTTAAAAAAAAAATATGCTAATAATACTAAATAAAAAATTTGTTTATTTCAATAGTACTAAATTCAATTTTGTATCGAAAACAAAACAATTTTTGTTTCGCACAGCAATAGCACTAAATACTTTTTTCTAACAGTAATTATTGTCCGATCATTACTATTTTATGTGCTTAAGCGACCTTGCGCTTTGATGGAGGATGTTAACCATGGTGCACTCAATTTTTAGACTTTCATGAAAGCTATTGGACGTTCTACTTCTCCAAAATCCGAAAGGATAGGGTTTAAAATTCTTTTACAATATTCCCATGTCATTGAGGCTAGGATCTGTAATCCTCGTAGGATTCAGTTCTGTGGAATCTAATTTTTTTTTATGTGAAGTATACGCCTGAAGTGTGAGTCAGTTATCCATTAATGATTATTACATCCAAAACATTGATACACAAAATCCACCGAATTCCTTTCGAATGTTTTGTTTCAAAGATACTTGTTTAGCCCTTTATAAGCATCAGAGCAGAAATCACTAAACCCCCTTCAAAATGCCATATATTTTTTTTAATGAACTGGATTTTCTTTCAATTTTTAGCAGATGCAAACTCAAGGGTTGTATGGGAAAGTGTCCTATTTATAAAAAAATCACCTTTGTAAAATATCTATGCTTTCAAGGTGAAAATAAGAAGTTTAAAGGAGGCGAGATTTCTCGTAAATGTTACCTAAAGAATAAATTAACGAACTCTCTCTATCTGCAGTTATCATATTCAAGGAATGAAGCATGATAAACGTGTGCCAAAAATTCTACTACTTTTATAGTGAATGCCGAAAAACTTTTATTCGGTCGGATGCACCAAATCATTCGATTTCTATTCAAACAACATCAAGCGAAACTTGAAAAAAAAAATAGCGGATATAAAAATAGCTCGAGGGAGCTATAAATAAATATATAACTAGCAACGCAGTTCTTTTTTTCATTATCATTATTATTTTCTCTCGAAAGCCATGATGACATACGCAAACATTCACACCCCTGTACAGCTTTACCAGGAGCTGCTTGCTCTGCCTTGAAACGAGTTCAATGGAATGGGATAAAGTGCTTTGGCAGCTCCGATTCCCAACATAGGATTTCAATCTTGACGACGGAGTTTCCTGTTTACCCGGAACGAGTGGATGAAGATCAAGAGGATTGGATGGATGGCTGCTATGTATATATATATATATCTTAACAAACAGGAGGGACATTCATTGAGTCTTATCTGGCCAGATTTCTCCAAATCCGTCGAAGATTTTCAAGTTCTCCATCTATATCCCCTTTCCAGCTCCAGAGAATTCATTCCTGATTACACTTGAGCTCATTCTATCCTTAGGATTTGTCTTGAATTTCCGATGATGAATATTCATGGTGTTACCGTATTTCCGCATACTTCGGAAATGTACTCGAACTACAAAAGCTTTTATATTAAAGTGATATATTAATGTATAATGTGCGAACATGAGTGCGATAGAGGAAACCCCTTCGTAAGTCAGGGATTAAATTCCAAAGGTAAACGATTAATTGATACAAAATGTTCTTCTCGACGCGAAGTTGAAAATAATGACGTTCTTGGAGCTCGGGATGTTCTACAGTAAATCAATGCCAAACATTCGGCCTAAGCAAGAAATAATAACAGAAAGTCACAGTCACAAAGGATGAAATGAAATCCCGCCGTGAGGAAGCCAAGACTGTCTACGGCTTTGCGGTACCTACCAATTTCCAGAGATATCTTTGTCACAAATAAAATACGACATGTTGAACGATGGGACTACACTGAGAGGCGGCTCGGGATGTGAAGATTCTTAATGTTTCCAGCATTTTGCTCGGACGTTTGGCGCTCTTCCAACCCGCAGGATGCTTGCCCTGAAACCGCAACCTTGGATGATGGTGGGTTCTGCTGGTGTGTGCGTGTGTGCGTAAGCGTGACAAAAATGTCAGTGGTGGGTGTTGTTGAAATCGGATGGAGTGGTGGAACTTCTCTATCTCAGTTATTCTCCTTCTCTATCCTTTTCTGGTTCAGAGACCACACACACACACAAAAAAAATCTTTCTGGTTCTGACAATAGGAGATTCCGAGAAGAGAAGAACTACAAAAAGAATGTGGATGGGGGTCTGAGAAAATGATAATAATAATAATAATATGAAACGTTAAACCTCTTTCCAGACATCGGGGAAGAAGACGGATAGGATTCGAGTAAGGAAGTGGTTGGAAGAAGAAGAAGCCCGTCCGTCGCAGACATAAGAAGTCACAGATTTCTTTGACAGTTTCGATTGTGTTGCCGCCGCTGATGGAAAACGCCACGTTTCCTGTGATTCTGAAGAAATCTAAAAAAAAAAATAAAGCTGTTCAACAACCTACTTATTTTGCATAGTCTGTCTGTCTCGTTTTTTTTGTGAAAACTATATGTTGCAATTCAGAGAAGACTCATCATGTTATGGTAGAGTTGTTAGCGACTGGAGTCTCCCAAGTAGAAATTATCTGTATTAAGATTGAGTTGGTCTGTCTAACGTAGGTAATGCGAATATGTGAGTCAGTTATACTTCTATTAACTACAAGCTTAAACTTTTTTTAAAGCTCCTTGTCTCGAATAAGGCGCCATTAGTGACTATGCCATACAACACTTGTATAAAGAGGCTAGCCTCGTCACGTACAAAGAAAAAAACTTGAATCAGAGCTTTCATAACATTTCTTAGTCGTTAAGGCATAACCCCCCCCCCCTCCCATATAGGCACTGCAGATATCTCAGATCTGCAGTGCCTATACATTGATGCAGTCAACGAAGTTAACTTTTGTTAAAAGAAATAAAAACAAATTGAACTTGAACTAAAATCGTATTGCATTTCAACTACTCAGAACAGATTCCAAAAAACTCGCACAAAACAACAGTAATTATACGAAATTGGTATTTTTTGTGCTGGAAAATAATGGTGCTCTTACACTGAAGATTTTTTTCCGATGTAATTTTTTTTTCTGAGGCGCTTACGTCAAGAAACACAGTAATTCTAGGTTTTCATATAAGCTTTTCATCTCAGGTTCCTGTAGCAACCATTTCAGTAAATCAATTTCCAAAGCAGAACTATATCGACAAGATACTTGGAGCTGGAGGTCGCAAAGAATCTTATGCCGATATTACACTATAAAAGTTTGATAAAAGATATGTTGCTAAACTTGTGAAAAAACAACCAATAATATCGTTGGTTACATTCGCTTGAATGTAACCAAATATCAGCTCATCAAAATACAGCAATACGATCATTAGTTACATTCGCCTGAATGTAACCAATGATCTTATTGTTTGTATTTTCGAAATTTTATGAAAGAATTTTTATCAAACTTTTATACTGTAATCCCGGCCTATAACCAAGTAAGATGTTAGACCGACTGACACTACATCATGAAGCCGACAAACCACCATCCTCTAATTTTAATCACGTTTTCTATGTCTTAAAGGGAAACCCTCGTTATTCATTTTTCCCTTAGTTGCGATGTACGTAAGTGGGATAATAAAAAAAGAATGGCTATAATTTTATTCATGAAAAAGCAGCATTAACAAGAGTCCAACTTGATCATTTTTGTCGCACCACGGTCATTTTCTACACACCAGGGATAAATAGACCAGGACCTGACAACTTATTGCCAATTCCGAACGGCAACGTTCTACATTTTGCATTTTCTTATACTCACCGCGAGATTGGTGTTGTAACCTCTCGGTGTGGGGACTCCCTGCAGTAGCAATCTTTTCCTGTGGTCATGTTGTCAATGTATCTACTGCACCTTCGCGTTGGGAATGTTTCTGACAAGGACGAATCGTGTTTCGAACTCACGACACCTCTAAACAAACTTTGGTACTTCAGGCGAGTATCTTATTGGCCCGGGCTACAGAGAGCGCCCGACTCCAACGTGATTCGGATTCTACTGACATTGTCCAAGCCAAGTTGCATGTTCGTGGTCCAACGTGCCAGTCATTTTGGAATACTTCTTTTGACATCATTTCCCCAATCACCTACGCATTCTACAAAATCCATTTATATCGATCAAATACTTCACTCACAGTTCAGTATAATGGACTAATGTCAGAGAGGCAATTTACATTTGTTTTACAAAATGGTGTTCTTTTTGTATATGCGTTTGTAATACAATTTAATGTCAGTGCTTTCTTTCAAACCGAGCGCAAAGCCGGTCCTAACGCCATGGTAATTTACTATTACGCGATTTGTGCCGGAAGTGTGAGTACCAAACAGTCTGAATGCGTGTCTAATGTTCCGTCTGATTTTTCAGTGCTGTCATCTATATTTCAAATTATGAGTGAAGTGTAATAATTGAATCCGTCAACCGTTGTAGGCCTAATGCTCTTTGTGGCGAGACTTTTTAATGTGGAGGAGACAGGCTCGCATTCGCGCATCGAAGTTCGAAACCACAGAAATTCATCATCATCCGAGCACCAGCGTCGGTGGGGATGGCTGTAAGTGCTGACGTGTATTTTTCGAATTGGAAGAGAGGAAACTGGTAGAATGGGTACAGTTCAATATTGTGGGGTTCATTGATAGGGTTCAAGCGATTTTATGGGAGAGAAGTGCTCTCATTCGCACTTCCAAGTTTTATAAAAGCATAGAAATCTATAAAACGCTAATCTGAACAAAAATTCTGCTGTCCGTAATCTATTCGTCAGACTTACCCGATCAGTTTTATTTCATTCAATGTATCTTACTTTAATAGATTTTCAAGTAATCCCAAGAACACTGAATTTCACGTAAACGTTCATGCCTATATAAGACGTTTGAGAGACTATGCTTTATAAATCGCATTTCTTTAAACCAAATGAGAAAGATAAGCCAGTTTTTGAAGGGAAGAGGAAAAAAAAAACTAGAAATATATATATATATAGGTGCTCGTTACTTTCATGAGGCTTATGGTAATCTCGGAAAACACCCATCTTTGAAGTCTCGTAACTTCTTTTAAGTAAGAAAGGTTTAAAAGTCATCCATCACAATGTCAGAAGTTTGGACACTTTTTTTGCGTCCTTATTCCTTCCCCGGTTATGCAATGCCTTCTTCCTTCGGTGGAGAGATAAGATGTTCGGGTGAAAACCTCCAGGAATAGAAGAACTATTTTTCCCCCCTTCTCCTTAATCTTTAAAATTCAAATGGCCGAAAATTATTTTTATGGTGTCCCCGTAGAAACTTCGAACGGCAGCGATCACATCAGAATATTCAACGGGTGAATTCTAATATAATGGCATCGATAAACCATTCATATTTGCATGGAATGATGATGGGAGGAGCAATATCGGCTCATCAAGAAATATTTTCATGCAAAATTGACATCTTTTCGTATATACTAGTATATTTTTCAGTATACGTAGAAATACCGGTTTCCGCGACGCAGACTTCTCCGTAGCAAACTATTATTGATTTAATGGTAATAATATTTGTTTTTCAATCTAATCCGCCAGTGGAGTCAGTAACTCTGTGCAAATCCCGTTCGAATTTTCATTAGTTATACAGGTTGCCGTGCTCAATGTTTGTGAAAAAAAGGCTTACATTGAGAGACCCATGCATGATTGGTCATGAAAGTGCTGAATTATTGATATAGGGCATTCGCTCCAAATATTTTATCCAAGCTTTCTACCAAGGTCAATCATGTGCTTTGGCATTAACTGCTTCAAGACGCTTTCTGCAATACTTGCATTGAATGCCATGCCGGCATAGGAACGCCGTGGTTGGTTTTCTATGGCTTTTCAACTTCAAGGTGTGAATGTGACGCAATCTCTTCCACTTAAAAACTCTTTCTAACGAGAAAACACAATCAGGCCCGCAATGTTCAAGACTCATGCATACGCTATATTGCCAAGTCTGTGTCCTTCTTGAGTTTAGAAATTTTTTCTGGAATTTCTAGAAATATACAAGGCAAATCATCCTGAAATTTCGGTCGTGTGAACCCTATGCTTGTACTCACGATTCCCAGTCACGAGTGCATTTGGGGGGGGGGGGGGAGCAAAAGAAATTGAATAGGAAAAAACAAATCTTCCACAAAATATTGTACTTGCTTTTCAAAATACTTGTTTTCATTTTCGTGAGAATAGCAGGCATATTCACGAAGGTGTAAATGTTTTGTACAAAAAATCCAATTTTCATATGTTTTGTTCTTAAAATATGTGACGTTTCGAACTAATTTTTACAAAACTCACGAATGAATGAATTTCATTAATTTGCATCCCTCTTTAATTCAGACATATCGTGTTGGGCATTTAGAATGTGACAACTTTGTATTCAATGAGATATGAGTATTTCTAGTAAATTATCATTAATTGTGCATATGCGAAAAATATAGATTTTATTTTTCATAATTTGATTGCCAGATATATAGCGCAACTTGTGTGAAAATTTCGGCAACTGTCATAAAAATTCAGAGAGATATTTGCGATATTGTGAGCTGTACAATTTCCGAACTCGCATCGTATGTATTTAAATTGAATTTTCCATGGAAAAATATGTGTGATCATCACGTACGATTAAAACTGATAAGTGGTTGATTTAAAGCGATAACTGCATATACATATTTTTTAATTTTTGTCAATCGTCAGTAAAAGTGATGAATACCGTGAAATTCCTCAACCCTTGCCGAGACGATTGGTGATTATGCATTACCGGCAATTACACTAGATTACGAACAGATTTATCACATGTCCAGGGTGATTCACAACTCTCATGAGCAAAACTTTATAGAGGTGTGAAAGTAACACCATTTAAATAAGTTATTTTTTTTCAGCAATTCATATCAAACAATGCATATTTGTAAAGCAAGGGGTGAATCGCTAGATGGCGCACCGTCATTGAACGCAATAAAGTACTTCTTTCTGCAGTTATGGTAATTTCTATACTGGATTACAGGAAGGATGAACAGGTTCACATGCATTTAATATAGTCTACGTTTCTATGAACGGGAATGTCTCGCAAGCCCAGAGACTGTATTGTGTGTGTTTATACGACAACACCCGTGCCAGATCCAAAAATTTTTGAGAGTTTGCACATGGGGCACTGATTTTCCATCGCTTTCTGAAATCCACGGTCGAAATGACAAGGGCAAAACCAGCGATTCATGCTTTCAATGACAGTGCGTCTAGTGATTCATCCCTTTTGTTACGACCATGTATTTTGTGACGAAATCTGTTTATTCAGATATGTGTTGCATCCCTTCTTAAAAATTTGCCTACGACAGGAATAAAGTCATTCTCCATTGTTCATTCAAAGTCTGAAAGACTGAATACGAAGATGAAGATAAATTTCAGAAGGAAAATTCACTTGCTTCTGTACGGAATCAACCCATTGTTCCCTAGCAGTCAGGGTGAATGCTCTGTGGCAGGAGTCTTTAATGCATAGCCCACGTACCACATTTGGTCCTCGAACCTGTTTGTCACATGTCACGCCGAGAATTTCTAGAAATGGTTGAAAACATTGAAAGAAATTCTTGAACTCACGAAAGAAATCATTACGGAATTAATGAAACAAATAATTTCAGAAATGGTGAAAAATTTAACTTATAAATGAATAAAGTAAATAATTTTATAATTTTTGATAGAAATTATTTCACAGTTGATAAGCAGATAATTATTGCATAGTTATTGAAAAGGAAATAATTTCAAAAAAAATTATTGAAGAAAAAATTAAACAGATTTAAAGTGATTTCAGATCTAATCAAAATTAATAATTAATAAAAAATAATTTCAGTCAAATAAAGTCTTCAATTATTTTGCCCAATACAACTCTGGGTTCCATTAACCCCTTCTATTGAGTTGTCACTCTAAATAACAGGAGTAAGTTCTTGTAAATCTGGATTCTTCTTACAATTATAAATACCTCAGAGTATGAGTTTGTGGCCCGCGGGCTTCTTTGACAATTCTAATCTGGCTCACGGTGTCTCAAAGGTTTAAGATCCTTGCTCTTAGTGCAGAAAATGACAGTCCCCTCTGTATCTTAATTCTAGAGCACTTCCCCAAAGAGACGTACATTTTCTTTCCCTAATTCCTCTTCATTCCCGCTCACTTGATGTTCATTCTTCCGTACTTTGTTTACCCATTAATTCTGAATCATCCTGTATGTTATACCACTGCAGAACAGGGGTTTCCAACTTAAAGCATCTCGCGGAACCCTAGGTGATTATAACCGTGGTACCCTTGATGAAAATGAGACTGTTCTACGGAACTCGGACAAACGTTTGAATATTTATCCAAAAAAAAAGTGTCCCTATTGCTGTGTCAGCAGCAGCATCATACCTCCAGGGCGAAATGAGAGGACTTGGACACCACCACTTAAAAGTCATCTGTACAAGAACTGTGATTGAAACTGGAATAATGATGATGTGAATCATTGAATCACAGGGTGCTCGCCTGAGTTGTCGGTAAATATCTCCTGAGTACGAAACAAGCACCCATCCTCAATGGTATAAGTGCGCACCATGACTCCCTACATAGGTAGGCTGGCAGGGCTGTATTACGTTGGTCTCGGCGCAAATTATATTATTTTTGCTTCGTTTTTTATACTATAAATTCACTATAGAGGAGGCCCGCCACAAGATCTCAATCTAGGGAGACCTCGTCCCGGTTGTGGGAGGGGGGGGGGGGAGCATGGTGAGCATCGGATTCTCGTGAGGAAAGGAAAAACTTTATTCCTACACGAATTGTGTCCTCTAACTTATAGTTTTTCCCTCCAAATCGTAGCCACGTTCTCTTTTATTTCATCTGCACTGACCCGTTGTTTTTCTTCGCACAGATATTGAAATTCTGTGCGAAATAACAAAATAAAATGCTACCTTATACAATATACGGAATTTTGTTCTGCATAGCAAAAAAAGATTTGCGCTCCGGGAACATTTTCAGACTCTAAGAGCCCAAACTTTTTGAATTTATTCACCATCAAAAAATGATGCCTTCTTAATTACTTTGTCCATAAACAATAAACGGGTGAGAATAAAAATTTCATCAGTAAAAATGTGGCTTCTATAAAACATTGAAAATAAGTAAACAGTATAGTAATAAATCACACAAGAAAAACACATCAATGGACACATTCCATTGACACATTCCACATGGAAGAAAACACATTCTGCCACCTATCAAACAAAACGAACAATTTTTCAATTGCCATTGGTGGCTGGTTTCTGACAAATGCACCGCATGGAAAATTCAATACAGTATTATATTAATAAATATTTTATAAACAATAATATATATTAGATAAATTGTCAAATGTGTCTCAAAATGTTAACTGCTGTTGTTTGTATACGGCAAGTTAAAATCAGAAAATCGCACAGAAAGTAACCCACGAGTTCTTTGTGAAAGAAGAAACACATACACACAGGGTTTGAATCATAGAGAACTATGTAGGATTAGTATCCTGCATGTTTTTTTACAGATGTTAATTTACCTTTCACAAACAGCAACTGTTGCTATTCTGAATCAAACTTGATAATTTAATTATTATTAATGCTCATAAAATATTTTTTCAATATTATACTACATTGGCTTTCTCTTCGAGGTACATTTGCCACAAACCAATCAGCATTTGCAATCGAAGAACTATAACAGGTTTGTTTAATGGTGGTACAACGTGTTACAGTTCATTAATGTGTTTGTGTATGTAATTCATTAGCGTACGCTATACTTATTTTCAATAATTTCTAGAAGGTAAATTTTTACTGATGAAATTTTATTTTCACCCGTTTATTTTTTATGGATGAAAGTAACTAAGACAGGCATCATTCTTTCATGGTGAATAAATTTAAAAAAGTTTGGGTCTCAGAATGCTACCGTGTACACATTTTTTCGTTGAACAGAGAAAAATCCCGTATATTGTATAAGTTAGCATTTTATTTTGTAATTTCGCACAGATATAGAAATTATGCGTGAAGACAAACAGTGGTCAGTGCAGGTGAAATAAAATATTGTGCACTCTCATAAATATCACTAGCGGATAAAAATTTCCCAAAAGAAAGCATTGTTCTTACAACTTATAATTTCCTGATGAAACGAAGAATGTCATTTACGAACTTCTGGAGTCCAAGTTGTCATTAATTTAGTCATTGAAGTGACCTGAATTTTTTTACATGATACTACGTATGTCCTTAAAATTCAAAATATAGAACAGCTTTGCAAATAGCTTCATCAACAAGAAAGTTTTCTTCTTTGAAAGTTCGCCGGGGTTCCGGGATTTTTGAGGATCCCGTAGCATTTGATTATGCGCAACCAAAAGAAAGCTGTCACGAAACCCTGGAGTTCCACGGAACACCAGCTGGATACCCATGCTCAAGACTAGCAGTCCTGGGGAAGGCTTCGGGGGGTCCGTGAGCTTACACGAAAAAAAAAAAAATAAACAAATTACTTTCATATTTTACTCTGAAAAATATTCTGCTTACGGACTTTAAGGTATCACTTTTTTTTGCACAACGGATTCGCAAGAACTTTCGTTGGGTCAAGAATCCCAACGTCTAGATCCACTTCTAAGACTACAACTATTTTAACAATCCGTCATATTTCAATTCTTCCTCGATAATAAATTACTTCATGGCAATACATGACAAGGTTTATGATCTGTTTACAGAAACAAACTTACTACTACGTCTGAGAATTGTCTAGCAAATTAGAAAGATAGATATTTGTAAAATACGTCAATTAATTCTCTGTCACCCCCAAAAACATTTCAACGCGTAATGAGAGGAATTCCATCGTCACAATCGCGAGTTAATTGCCGCCCGTCGTGATACAGCGAATCGAATTTTTCGGTAACAACACTTCCTTTGTCTACCGGCTGTACCCGGGACAATGCTCTGGGAAATCGTTTCGTTGGATAAATTGTTCGCGAAGGGAACCGCCTCGAGCCTTATCGTCTCGGTGGGTGCCAACGATATAAGGACAAGAAGTCGCGTAATCTATCACAAATGCTAGCGGGTCTGTCTCAGGTGGGATGAGCCACCTTATCATCATCACATCCAGGAGCAGTTCTTGCCCCGTGACGTATTGATTGTGGTCCTAAGGCGACTCTACTGGAGCTTGTCTCGCGATAGCGTCATTTCTGACACACGACGCATTCTTTCCTCCGAGCAAGTAAAGTCATTTTCAATCAAAGGTGTCGTTAAAGGAAATGATGATGATTCCTTTGAATGTGCTGAAAGGGCTGAACCTGCTTTAGGTCACGTATGATTGAGTGGTTCCGTTGAAATATGGTTTTCACTCCAGCGGCGTTTCCATTAAGGGGATTTTCTCGGAGAGAAGAACTTCATTCACTTAGACATTTTATTATTTTTTTGCTTCTGCGGGAACGTCGTATATACCCGTCGAAGATTTCAGCTTAGAAGATTTATTTGAATATACCGATAGCTTTTAAAGACACCTTAGATACATTCCTTTTTTTTGCTGATGATAAGCTAAACGACGTGGAATTTTATTTTTTTCCTCTTCTCCATTCATTATTCACGACAACATAGACGTTGTCATTCAAAAATACTATCACTTCTGAAGTTCATTCCTATACACTTGCAATGAAATGTTTGATGCCGTTATCTTCAGCATGGTGCTCAATGGACGTCGTTCTCAGAGTCAGAGCTTTGTTCGGTAGAAGCCAGTTTTTAAGTTTGGGGATATACAAATACATTTTAAGGCACAAAAATAAAAATGAAATATTGGAACAGCACACATTGTGCATGGGGGGATATAAATAAATGAAAAAGACAACCATATACAAATAAATACATGCCTAGGCAGAAACACACACGAATAATTATGCAAAAGAAAATTGTATTTTTTTTTCTAATAACACTACATTTATACAAGACTGGATTATTCAAAGCTCTGATAAATTGTTTCAATATTCAGATGAATCGGCACAGAGAAAAGTCTTAAACAGCAGTTAAAAAAATAATATTGGAGTTATCCACACTCTCTATTACTACTTCGCTATAATTGGAGATACCATTCCTGAGCAAGTAATTATTTCGAAAATATCTGAAAATTGGGCACATGAAAAACACGTGTTCCCACGTTTCACTAACGCAGATTACAAAAGCTGCACTTATCAAGACAGTATTAACCGAAAAAACAATTTTGAAGAGTGATTTCGTCCTTCTTCAAAATTTTAAGGGGTAAAGTTTTGTAACTCTATTAAAAATACCTACAATTTCAAGGAGTATTTTCACTCCTCAACGAAATTTGAAGGAGCAAAATTCAATTTTGAAGGAATAACCATTCATAAATATGCGTATTGGCACGTACGTATAACAGCCTAAGTTATTACTTATACGTACAAGTTACGTATAACAGCATAATTATCATCAAGGGTTCCGCGAGAAATTTTACGTTGCAAACCTGATTGCGTTAAGGTAACATACAGTGTATAAAAGTGCGCTATAGGTCAAGAAAGAAATTCAAATTTTTAATTTTTACGAAAAAAACACGTAGAAGAAGCTAGAGTCACTTTTTCCAGTGAGAGATTCCACATAAATGATTTTCTAATGATTTTTGTCGTTTTTCTCCCCTTTTCACACAGTTTTCTAATCTATCTCTAGCATAAGCGCATCCAAGCGAAAGCAAGAATCAATTATTGCCATCCTTCATTGTCTTCGTTCGTGAACTCATTATTTTCATATCACACATTAATTTTCCTCTTTTTTTTTTTTTTCGTTTTTACTTCTCGTTCTTTCAGAAAATACGTTCATGAAAATAAGTAGACCGTAATGTACAATAAAGATTTTGTCGGAAAACAATTAAATATGCATTTGGAAGGAATCCACGGAATTCATCGATAACAAATGGACGAAGTGAATGTTGAGTGTTTAACGAATTCTGTGAATTATGTATTCCATGTCATCTTTGGTTCTTTATGAAGTTTTTGTTTCCTTCCCAATTGCAAAATGGATGGCGGGAAGAAATGTAAAAGATCGGGAATAGGTGAGAATACATCTTACGTAAATGCAATGAATTTGATATGACTCTTCATCTATGATGTGAATCATAGCTTCTACATAGTCTTGTACATTGATAACGAAAGTTTATTGGGGGGAAAATGAGTCTGGGTCAACTTTAACATCAAAATATGCTAAAAGAGAAAAAAAAATTCGAAAAAATATTGACAACTTAAATCGAAGTCCTGATGACTTTCAACGAATTTTCCCATGTTATAATATTGGTCCGTTCCACACTTCACGGAAACCGATAACAATACCCGAATGCAAATACTACAAAGGCCACAACAGATAAAATCCCCAACGAGGTGGCTGGAAAAAAAAATGCCCATAAAAATCTTGTTGTCGAATAAATATCTACACTTTATCAAAAATACAGCTACCCAAAAAGAGCAATAAAAACCAATAATTATGATAAAATATGAATATACATACTGCCCATAAAAAAATTATGGTTGTGGTATCTAAGTACGGATAGCTACTGGATTTATCCTAATATGTTTACCGCATTTCTTTTTGAACGTGTTAATCGTGTTAGAATTCACGACCCCCGGAGGTATGCTATTTGATTTATTCACGACCTTATCAGAGAAAACCTCCCGGTGACACCACCACCTAGAGTTATCCCTTACCAATTGATACACTACTTCACCAAACACCAACTCTGGCCATATCGCTATATTGCAATTTACTGCCATTAGTGAGATGGATTGGAAGTGAAGGCGCTGTCGGTGGTCGCCTCGAGTTCGTTAGGGAAAATATCTTATCTATATTCTCCCTTGGGTTCGAACCCGGGACCCTGACAACAACCTTCACGATGGTAGACGAGCATCTTACCACCATGCCACTCGGGCACCACCAATCGATACAGGAGTCCCCTTGTCGAATCAGTTCATTGACGATCTATTATTAAGTCGGTTCATTTTATTCATCCCGTTGAAAATTTTAAGCACTTCAATGTCTTATGTCCCCTTCGACATGCGCGCTGTTCCAATGTAAACATTTAAAAAAAAAAATCAAGTCTCTTTTCATAGCTTAAGCTCCGTGTGCCATCATGGCCACACGCGTGGCTGTCCCTCTGTAGGTATGGTCTCCGAAACATAACGGCATACTCCAGTCCAGGACGAACCAATTCCCGAAGAAGTGGAAGAATCATATTGGGAGCCCCTCCCCCACGCCCACCCCCGTATCGCCGCCATGAGTCGCCCGTCAGTGAGGATTCCCAAATCGGTGATGCTGGTTGCATACGGAATGACACCACTATTCAACTCGTAAATGTAACGTAGATTGTTTGAACCAAAATGAGCGACAATGCACTTGAATGATAACATTATTCCTGATTCTATCAAGTGCGGTTTACTGTACCTTCAGTACTCGGCTCCCAAAAGATGAAGTATGTGTAAGCTATTGTCCAGCACAGCCCATAATGCACTGATCCTGTTGTACCACATTTTGGTCCTTAAACATGAGTGCTGTTATTGACACATATGAATAGCGATAGACCAAACACAGATGTTTTCTTAGATAATTAAGCCATAGCAGCCTAACCTACGAGATTTTTCTCTTCATTTCTGAGGATGAAGACTCAGGTGTCTGATTTCATAAACACAGTAAAACCCTTCTTATACGGCCAATCAATAATTACGTCATTTTTAAAACACTTCAATAAAAACCCCTTCAGATTTGGTCACCCCATTTTCATAGACGATTTCTTTGTCTTACCGTAGGGTGTCCGCGCAGAAGAGGGGTTTTACTGTTTTTAGTTTATATCAAAGTGTATCAGATTAATCACAAAATACGCACACCCATAGATGATCATATTTCATCGACGAAAAATAAACCCTTCCATTAGCCAAATTACCAAGATTACAGCCATACCATGAAGAATACGAGTTTTCGCCAATTTTGACCGCGAAGTGTGAAGTATGTGTCTGTTCTTCATCTGTACTCGTAATAAAAGAAAAAGCATCTTTAAAATTTGCTCATGTTTTCATGTCAAAGCAAGTTTAGTAGCATATTGTTTACATAGATTCAACATGTAATTATTCGGTACCATTCACCATACACTATGTCCCAAAAGTTTAGAGATTGATTGAGTTATATACACTGTGTGTTTTGTAGCAAATGGTACAATGGAATACATTTTTTTTTTACAAAAAATAAAACGATGTTTGCCAATAATATATTTTTATGAAGTTATAATACATTAATATTTTTTAAATTTCTGATTTGTTGAAATTATATGTCCCAATTTTTTTTTTATAAACTAGCGAATGCACGTGATTATGCAAATTTCGAACGCGTAATCGTGACGTATGGCTTGCGATCTATATACTGTATATGTTAGTGCGAAAACCCGAAGTGCGGCCACTTCGTGAAATTACCGGCTACTTCGAAAATTGGAAGAGAGTTATGGCCAAACTCTGATTTTCAGAAATGATTCAAGCATTGTAATTATATGTTATACAGAGCTGCCGACGTGTGTGATTCTGCATCGCAAGTCCAAAAAAAAGATGTATATCTAATAAAACTTTTAAATGCAAATAAATGAAAATGAACATAATTAATCACGGGACAATCAATGGCAGTAATTCAGAATATTCAACTCTACAAAATAGATGCAAAATACATCATACATACATAAATATACATACATATTAACCGGGATCCGGAACTTTCGCCCCCGTCATTTCGTCCCCGACATCTCGCCCCTGGAACGTTTCGTCCCCGTTACATTTGGCCCCCGGAAATTTCGCCCCGGTACATTTTGCCCCTGGTGCGTTGGGCCCCCGAAAAATTCACACCTGACATTTCACCTGCCCTGAACGTATGAGTGACCGTATGAGTGATTGACCGTATGAGTGATCGAGTGACTGCATGCGTGATTGACTGTATGAGTGACCGTGTGAATGATCGAATGACCGTATGAGTGACCAAGTGAGTGTGAAATGAACTGTAGGAGTGCGTTAGTGACCGTACAAATGACTGAGCGAGTGGCAGAATGACTCACCACGTGAGTGACCGTATCAACTAGTGTGCAATTGACTTTATGAGTGAATGACCGTATGAGTGACCACGTGACTGACCGAATGGCCATATGAGTGAGCAAATGAATGACCGCATGAGCGACCAAGTGATTAACTATATGAGTTATCAAGTGAGTAATAGTGGGATTGACCGTGTCAGTGACAAAGGGAGGAATTGAGCGATGGAACGTTTGAGTGAATAAGTGACTGACCGAATGAGTGACCAAGTGAGTGGATAATTAAATACTGGTGTAAGTTTCCTAGTGAATGATTGAGCGTATGAGTGACCGAGTGGCTGACGGAATGAAAGACAGAGTGAATGCTTGAATAAATTTGCGAGTGACTGAGTGATTGAGCATATGAGTGATCAAGGGAGAGACTGAGTGATTAACCGTATGAGTGACCGAGTGGTTAACTGCATGAGTGATCAAGTGAGTGACTGTATATGTGACCAGGTGAGTGACGGTACGAGTGTTCAAGTGAGTGATCAAGGGACTGACCATGTGAGTGACCAAGGGAGTTACTGAGTGATGGAACGCATAAGTGAATGTGTGACCAAGTGAGTGACTGCATGAGTGACCGAAATATTGATAAAGTGAATGACCGTATGATTGACCCAGTGAGCGACTGAGTGATTGACAGAGTGAGCAATTGAGCGATTGGCAAAGTGCGAGGGTGGAGTGTCTGCAAAGATGATCCTCCTCATCCCCTCCCTTTTTATAGGTGGTTACGTAGCACTGAGTGACCAAGTGATTCACACTTTAGTGGATTCTAAGAATTTAGAATTTTCAGTTTAAGCATAAAATATTTTCCCAAATTTACGACTCACACCGGTGTGGTCACTCACTCTATCATTCATATATTCACTCATACGGTCACGCGTATGGTCAAGGTAGGCAAAATGACAGGGGGTCAATTTCCGATTCACTTGATTACTCACTGAGTAACTCATATGATCACTCACTGGGTCACTCATACGGTCAGGGCAGGTGAAATGTCCGGGGATAAATTTTCAATTCACTCGATCACTCATGTATTCATTCACTTGGTCACTCATGCAATCAGGGGAAGCAAAATGTCACGAGTAAATGTCCAACTCACTTGATCACTCACTTGGTCACTTGTACCATCATTCATATGTTCACTCATAGAGTCACGCGTACGATAAGGGCTGGCGAAATATCAGAGATAAATTTCCGATTTACTTGATTATTTACTGAGTCACTCATATGGTCACTCACTGGGTCAGTGATATGTTCAGGGCAGGCGAAAGGTCAGGGCGAAATTTCCGGGGGGGCTAAATGTACCGGGGTGAGATGTCAGGGGCGAAATTTCCGGGGGCCAAATGTACTGGGGACGAAACGTGCCAGGGGCGAGATGTCGGGGACGAAATGTGGGAGGCGAAATATCGGGGGCAAAGGTTCCGTGAACCGTGTACGTAACAGTCGTATAGGTGCGTATCTAGTGTTGTCGGTGATGTCATCAATATTTCAGAAGTGAAGTAAGTGAAATGTAACGATTGAATATCTGTACCGCTGTAGGACTGTTGCTTTCTGTGGGGAGACCACAGCATGACAGCAGCAAATAAAGATTATTTTTCTTAATATAGAGTTACACTTACGTGATGCGGTATCAAAAATATCCAAGAAAATACATACATCTCATAAAAATTTCAAATGTAAATGCATGAATGAATCTAGTTAATCACGAAGTAGTCACTCACATGAATGGAATATATGTATTAATCCACAGCAGTCACACAATGGACCAGAATACATCATAAATAAATCTAATAAATACACAAAAATGTTCAGTGTTATTATTTTTTGAGTGGGCATGAATGAATTATTTATTGTATTGATATGATTCCCATGAAAAATCTGACGGTATGTATTACATCGAACGATAAATGCATTATCCTCAAATCCAGAAAAAGTGTCCTTTCTAGGAGAATACAAACTGAATAAGACAGAGAGCAATATATAAAAGAATAAATTATACGAAAGTCTCTCTAGTCGGCAGAAGAAATGCAATAAAAATAATTCCGAAATGCGAAACTAATATTATATTTGCTTTCATCGGTTCCGTGTTTCTTGAAACAGACACTCTCAGCTTGAGTTAAGGTTACAAAACAAAAGTGTCTTCGCAGCAAAGTTGTATTTAGGCATTAATGAAGTTTTAGTTCGGTTTTTTTCACCCATCTACGGGCGGAAAATAATAATGACTTTGCTGTTGAAAGATTTATGTACTTTTTTCTGGTTGTATTCAATTGGTAGACGAATGTCCGTCAAGATGTGAATACATGAGTTCACATTTATCTATAATTTCGGCACGATCTGTTTGAACGACTGTAAATTAATATAAAAGCGTTAAAACCACGTTTTTAATAGCGATAATCTGCAATTTTCATCTTAAGGTCTGTAGTATTGCACTTGCAATTTATTGCTGTATTGTATGACTTATTTGCTATTCTTAAAGCAAAGTATATGATGAAAAAATTTAGCGAATACATTCTATGAAAAAATATCAAAATATATTGTGAAAACGAAAACATGGGCTACATTATAGATTGAAAACAAATTGTATTCTGTTCGCAAAATTTACCGGGGATATACCATAACATGGCAGCAGCAGAGAAATATTTTTATATACAGTTGCAAAAGGAGATACCTTACTGAAAAAATCCATTAAAATAAGTATATCAGAGAGAAATTTGAAATGTAAATATTTGAATGAGTCTAATTAATTATTCACGAAACAGTTATACTGAAAGGATACTCAACTAAAAATATATCATAAAACTATTCAAATAACCATGCAGAAATATTCGTTAATATTATTTTTTGTGAGAAAATAAATAAATAACTCATTGTTTGGATATAAAATCATAAAAACGACGGTATAAATTACATGGAATGATAAATTCATCACATCCTCAAAACCAGGAAAAACAATACTTTCTCAAATAACACAAACTGAATAAGACAGATAGCAGTATATAAAAGAGAATACAATAAGAAATGTTCTTTTCTGCTCGACAGTTCAAATTCAATATTAAAAAAAAATACCGAAGTAAAACTAATATCAAATTTTCTTTCATCGATGCTCCGCGTTCCTTGAAGGGAAAAAAAGCACTCTCATCTTGTTGACTTAAGGTTATGAAACCAAAGTGTCTTCGTAGCAAAGTGGTATTTACGTGTAATGAAGTTTTGATTCGGACTTTTCTATCATCTGCGAGTTAGAAATAGTTTGATTTTGATATTGAATAGATAGATTTTGCTGCTGAGAGAATATGGGAGATTCGTACCCCTTTTCTCTGGTTGTACGATGTCTGTGGAGAAGCGATTACATAAGCATATGTGCATACCACATTTACCAACTTATTTCGGTAAGTACTGTTTTAAGGACTGTAAATTTATATAAAAGCGTTACATAAAATCACGTTTGTAGTAGCAATAGTGGGACAGTTTTTAATCTTAAATTTTGAAGTGTCACTCTTGCAATTTACTAGTTCTTTATGGCTTATTTGCTGCATTTAAAGCAGAGTATATATGGTAGGAATAATATAAAACATATATATATATATATATATATTTATTTATTTATAAAATTATAGAGCTAAAATGAGTAGACGTAGAATAAAAATAAATTAGAAGAGATTGAAAAATTGGAAAAATATGGGTCAATAAGGAGGTCGTTCTCAAGTGAGAACACTGCCCCCCCACCCCCACCCATTGCTTCAAACTGCAAGAGTGATTCTAATGATGGCGGGTTGCTCTTTTATAATCCTTGCTAAATCTGATTTTATAATTTCGAGTTATGTGCATAAAGCTGCCTTTTTGGCGCTGTACTCTGACTTTTGAAATTTTTCAAATAAATCTGGTTTCTGTCAGTTGCTCTTTTATAATTCTTGCTATATATATATATATATATATATATATATAACAAAAATCAAAATAAAGAGATATGAAAACATAGAATGAAGCAAAAAATAGCTTTTCGAATGACAAAAGCGCTAGTGCTGTTCACTTGTTCATTAAAAAAATATATAATTAAAAGGTAATTATTTGAAGAAAAAATGAATAAAAGGATGGAATTTTATGAGAGTGAAATAGAACGTATGCAGTGGGTCGCCATCGGGGCAACCACAAGCATTGTTCGAAAACAGTAGACATTTCAGAAGAGTGGCTATGCCTGCTTGCATTAAAAATGCCAACCCTTGTTACATGATGCCTGCCTTCTCAAAAAAACATGGACGAAAAAATGAAAATGAAAAAAATATGTTGAAGAAAATAAAATACTATAAAAAATACATACAGAGTTTCAGATTATAAGCAAAATGAAGCATGAGAAAAATATATACAAAGTAACAAGAATACAAAAGTTACAGGGAATATTTCACAGAGATTACAAAAATATTTCAATTTTTTTTTAAATTATCCAAAATGTAATCAAAAATCTAGTCATTCATTTTTTTTACAATTTATTATTATTTTTTAATTGATTGAAGGATGAAATAAATAACTTGAAAATTGAATAAATTTACAGAAAAATGAATTTCTGAAGATTTTTCTAATTTCACATTAATGTACACAACCAACGCCAGCTTTAGTCAGCCAAAGTGTCCCTTGGTTAAGTTCGCAGGTGTTTTGTGCATTCATTGTGATTTGGTCAGCTCATTTTTGTGTCTGATGCATGTAAATGAAAAAGACAGGCTCCTATAATGTCCAGACCGTTCTGTTCGATGCTAAAGAGTCTTGCACTGAACGATCGCATGATCTGAAAATATAGATTCCTTTTTTCTCAAATAAATTATTCATTAGCTGAATCTTTCACTTTACATGAAATGGTTCAAAAAATTTCAAAAAGAGAAGTATAGTTACATGTGTAAAAAAATTCCGAGGTGGACATGAGTTAATCGGGCTCGAGTGAAAGTTACTCTGACGATGATTTGTGAGAAAATCCAGCTCACAAGGCGATTGTTTTATATTGGCGCGTGCATGTATATCAACGAAAATCTCCGTTAGGCCAATCCTCATTTGCTAGCCGAGGCAGAAAAATGATAAAAAAAGTCCCTCGTTAACCGAAAATTTCGTAAGCCGAGGTATTTCCGAGAAAACACGAACTCAATAAGACAGCTAACGTTATATATAAAAGTTAATTTCATAATAAAGATGTTCTTCTCTGCAGATCGAATTGAATAAAAAAAAAATCGAAATAAAACTGACATTAAGTTTTCTTTCAAGCGGTTGCGTATTTCTTGGAGACATTCTCGGCTCTTGACTTAAGGTTACAAAAAAAAAGTGTCTTCGCAGCAAAGTAGCATTTAGGTAATGAAATTTTAGCTCGAACTTTTCTTTCATCTTCGGGTTGAAAAAAAATGTTAATTTTGCTGTTGGGAGAAAATAAGATGTCCGTGTCCCTTTTTTCTGGTTGTACGAAGTCTGTGGAAAAAATCAATTGCGTAAGAAAAAATAGGCGTATGCCATGTTTATATACTTATTTCCGCACGATCTGCTGTTGAGGACTGTAATGTGAATAAATGCGTTAAAACTACGTTTGCAGTAGCAGTAGTGAAAAGTGTTTGTCTTGAGATGTCCAATATTTCTCTCACAATTTATTGCAGTTTTTTTGACTTATTTGCTTTCTATAAAACAGAGTATCGGATGAAAAATTTCATACAATGCCGTCTAAATCAAAATATGTTGAAAAAACCCCAAAAAAAGATGCCTTTTACGATAAAAAAAGCTCTTTTATTCTTAGGTGATATTGTAGTACAACAGGGCAGCCGCAGACAAATATATATATTTTTTATATAGAATTTTCCGAAGTGATAATATAATGAAAACAAGTACATCGGATTTGAATTTGAAATGTAAATGAATGAATGAGTCTAATTAATCGCTAAACAGTCACAATTTAACTAATGGAATATTCAAATAAAAATATATCATAAGATATTATTCTAATAACCATATATAAAAATATTCTCGTAATAAACGAAATTAATCCATAAAAAACGACGGTATTAATTACATCGAATGATAAATTCATTATTCTCGTACCCAAAAACAATCAATACTTTCAAAGGAGCATACGGACTGAATAAGATAGATATCAATATAGAAAAGAAAAACATTATACGATAGTCTTTCTACTCGCCCGCTCAAATTCAATGGGGGCAAAAAAATTCCGAAGTAAAACTAATATAACATTTTCTTTCATCTGCCCCGTGTTTCTTGGAAGACTGTCTCGGCTCTTGACTTAAGGTTATAAAATGAAAATGTCTTCGCAGCAAAGTGGTATTTAGGTAATGAAGTTTTAGCTCGGACTTTTCTTTCATCTTTGGGTTGAAAATAATAATGATTTTGCTGTTGAGAGAAAATAAAATATTCGTGTCCGTTTTTTTCCTTTCCCCGTGCTGCAGTGTATCGAAGTGGTTGGCGAATGTCTGTCGAGAAGCGATTAATAATAACGCACGTTTTAACCCGTGACACACGTTGCGCGGGTAATTACTTCCGTAAAACATTAGTGCCGAGCACTTTAATTTTCATCGCATAAACCTCTTCTTGGTGATAAGCAGAAACATTAAATGAATTTATAATGAGAGGAAATTAGCACTTGGACGACACTTCTTCAAGAAGCCGGCGTTTTTCTTCATCTTTTTTCGCATATATTTCTTTAAAATGTATTATCTCCGCTTTTATGCCGTTATTTAATGCATTTTTTTTAATCTTATCAAAACTCGCTCTCTTTTTATCCAAATAATTTTTCTATGAACACGATTTTTTATGTGCTTATTTTTTTCTCTTAAATTGACAAATAAATTAGCTGGCTGTGTTATGCCGATTTATTTACTTTCATAACGTTTACTTAATTTGCTGAGTGCATGAATTTCACTGTTATGTATTCCCACGTCAGTTGTATTCAACGACACCGTTTGAGAAGTTTATTACAGAGAAGGTGAATTTTTAATAAATGTTACGTCAAATTTGAGGATAAAATTCACATTTTATTCACACCTGTCTCTTCTCAGTCAAATATACGAATGTAATAGTTAGCGAAATGTAAGTTTCGCTGTCAGAATTGATCAATTGCGTGCCACTGCTCCATATAAGACAAAATTTATTCTACAGGTAATTTAAAAGATGTGCTTGTGATTTATTAAATTAAAAAAAAAGTACAAAAATCAGTCGATAGGTGGCACTGGAAGTTACATTTAAGTAATGAATATGTAGCACTGAAACTGCTTAATATGTCCCCACTTCCCATTTTGAAAAAGCGTTCAACTTGCACAGAACAACATTCGGCCCATGTTTAGATATTTCGACAGACTCACCAAGTAGCTGTGTAAAATATGGTTTTACGATGAATATGCACAATAATGGCCAAAAGGTATATCTCTTCATATGAGTAAAATTTATGTTATGACCGTTAAAATTTTCTACGTATCGGCTCCTCGTCATTCATTGATAAAAAATGATGTCGCGGCATAACGTTTTAGATAGAATTGCCAATGCAAAATGACAAAGTAAAATCCAAGTTTCTACACTCGATGTTTAAATTCTTTGAAATACAATAAAACAATTATTTTTTTATACCGGGCAAAATGGTCACTTGGTAGAGAGTTGCGGGAAAATATTTTTTCCCACAAAACTAACCGAAATAAAATCAAAATAGTATTTTTTGCATGAACCTAAATATCTAAACTATCTTATACAAAACATTCATTTCCTTTTTTTTCAATATTTACTTATCGAAAAAAAATATTTTTCCTTAGCGTGGCCATTATGCCCACCCTTTCCCTATTTACCACCTTCACTTAAAAATACAGAAGGAAGATGGCAGCAGAAAGGACATGGAACTAGCGCAACTCCGCAACTCTAACAACAAGAATGCGTTAGGACCACACATACACTGAGATAGATATACCTATTTGTTAGAAATTCAGTAGAGGAACGTGCATGTGCGTCCAAGCTGTAGTAGCAAGATGCAATTTGGTTAGTACACTTGCCCAGTTTGCGATAGGTCCAGAGTTCGATTTCCGATGGGGACAACCGAGTTTTCTCACCTAAATTCACCTGGGCATAATGTCCATATTCTTGATGCGCAAAGATAAAAAAAAAAATCCACATCTTATTTGAGATGTATCACGTGACACATCGTGTTTTAAAATTTATTATTTCAAGCAATTGATTAACAAAGTTAAAATAAAAAGTAAATTTATATAAAGTGACCCATAAGTTTGTGAATAGTTTTTAAAAATACATAAAAATTAGATATTTTAAATGTAAAATTGAAATATTTGAATGTGGTTTTCAAAAAAAATGTATTTATGAAGAGGAATTTTTTTATTATAGGAAAAAAAATTTAGTTGAAATTTTTGCCCATAGAGAACGCTGTACTCAAACAAATCACATTAAAATTGTACAAATCAGAGTTCAGAATTCTATAAAATGACGGAGAGATGTAACATTAATAGCTCGTTTCTTAATATTCCTGTTACCGGCGCATGCATGAGATTTTCATTGTGATGTTGACATTGGTTGATAATGCACTGTCGGTAAAGTAGTTTCACTTCAGCCGCGAATCCTCGGCAGAAGCTTTACAAACGTTTCGGACACAAAAGCGATGGAAAAAATGCTGAGATAAAGATTTCTGTGATTTGCTTTCGTGCAACGTCCTCTGTCGACGAAAAAAAAAAATTGAACTCATTTTCTTACCTGTACTAAAAAGAATACGAGAATAATTTTCTTGCATACCGCATTCAAATTTTCCATTTTCTTCAATTTAACCTATGTACGAATTTATGGGACACCCTGCAAATGAATAAATAAAAACAACACGGAGACTCAACTTTCCCAATTTTACCTGATGAAAACGAAGACTTTATACTCTATGTCGAAACGGAATATTGACGCACATGATCAGACAAATATTTCCTCGGAAAAGGGGAAAAAAAACACATAAGCTGAAGTCAAGCACGTTCACACGTGATGCGAGATCTCCCATATCAATTCCCACGAGGGCAAAACAACAAAGCAATAACTGTACTTCGATAGCATCATACTTATTGCAGTTGGGAATGGATCCTCAAAGTATAACGGTTATGCCGGCTAATAATACCTTCCGTCTCAATATCCCGTCGTCATTTCATTATAGCCAATGGCCAGCCAAAGAAAATTGCATCGTCTTCTTCCCGATCTCTTTATTTGCGGTTCGAGAGATAAGCAAATGCCGGTACGTAGACGCAAGCAGTAAATGCCGAGGTTAAGATATATAATATTGTAGTGAGAAGCGAAAGGGGGAAAAAAAGAATGATTTTGTGTGGGAGAACTTTTCTATCCGGAAATGCTTTTACTTACGGAAAGGTTAAAGCACGAAAACGTAGAAACAAAATCGGAGAATGAGGGCAAAGAAAAAAAAGTAAGAGAATAGAGGAAATATTTGAAAACCAAATCGCTCTTTTAACAGAAAGAAGTTCTTTCGTTACCGAATAAACATAAGATAGAAAAGAGTTGGAAGTTCGATGGTGAAGAAAAGTCTCTCTCTTTACTCGAAGAATCTGCGTCGTCGAGAACCAGGGACCAGCCATGAATATAAATTCCTCTCTTATTAAGATAGGTTCCCTTACTTAACATTTGATGTTCTTAGAGAGAGAAATAGATGGCTTTTTCTCAGCCCGAGATATCAAGGAAACAGTTGTTTTCCGGATATTATGTTTAGGTGAACTCGGAAAGAAAACTTATCACGTCTCCGCCGGGACTCGAACCCAGGCCCTCTTGCATACCGGGAAAGCATTCTACTATCTACACCACTGGACTGCACCACTGCACCATGACTCTGCCTTCCTTATTTCACGCACTGTGGCGTGAAGCGCTGAAGTAAAGGCATTAGTAGCCTCTCTTAATTTCAGGAAATGGCCCTCGGGTGGGACGCTCGGGGGCATGTTAACCCCATGTTAAGTCAGGGCCGTGTTAAACCATCCCACCCGGGGGCTATATCCTGAGAGGCTACTAATGCCTCTACTTCGGCGTCTCACGCCACAGTGCGTGAAATGAGGAAGGCAGGGCCATGTCTCCAGTGGTGTAGATGGTAGCATGCTTGCCCGGTATGCAAGAGGGCCTGGGTTCGAGTCCCAGTGGAGACGTGATAACTTTTCTTTCCGAGTTCACTTCAGCATAACATCCGGAAAATAACTGTTTCCTTGATTTGATGTTCTTGTTTATAAGAATCAAACCAGAAACTCAAGTTGTATTGCGTCTGATTGCTCTTTGATTTGTAAGTTCATTGCCTTCTTGACAGATTCTTATCGCATGGGTCGCTATTCAAATGTAGGTCATCGGGTGGGGTTTCCCAAGATGGATCGTACAAATACATATGCAATCCGGTTATAAATACATTTTTTTGCGTATACTGTTTTAGTATTCAATGCGCTCCCATCATCATCTGAAGACGATGAGCGTAGTAGCATGCTAAATCCTTATTCTCTGATAATTTCGATTTTTTTTTTTATACGAAACTCTCAAAATTACGTGTAGATGGCGAACGTATATATATGCTTTTGTTTGTTATTATTTTTCTATTCTCAAATAAGTTTGGTTGTTACATGGGATGAGTTCACATATGATAGCCTATAGTTCGTTTCAGGTTAACTTTGCAGTGAAAGGGAAGCTACGAGGGAACCGCATCACACGTTGCTATGACAACGAAAGCCTTTCAACCAATGTATCGATGCGCAGTCGCGGTAAGGTATAGCTGATTCTCGACAATCTCACTGAGAAAAATCTTTTTTTTACGCATAATGGTGATCATTTTTTTTTCTATTTTAAAATTCTTAAACGAATAAAGATCGATTCAGAACACTATTTTTTCAGTATTCATTTTCAATCATTCAAAAAATTGAAATATTCTGCATAAATGATCATCGTAAGCCTCCGATATATGGGAACTATATTTTGCGGCGAAGGAATACACTCTCTACCTTTCTCTGCACTGCAAAGTTAACCTGAAACGGACTATAGTGCTAGAGTGTCTGTGACAGTGATCTCAAACCCAGATTCTGAGCAACAAAGGGTAAACAAAAAAAAAGAGGAATAATTTGTAGACCGACAAAAAATAAGTAAATGGGAAAAATAGTTTCCGAACCTGCAAAAAATAAATAAATTAATAAAATTAATAATTTGCAGACCGGTGACGGTAAAAACACAAATAATAAAAAAAATTGGAGAGTATTTATTTATTTTTTTAAATCTGAAATTATGTAGTGTTTACTTAGAATGGGCAGAAACCATCTGTTGAAAAACATTGGTTTAAGGGGCGTATTAACGATTTTTGGGACCCGGGCTAAGAACGAGTTTGCGACCTGGCTCTTAAGACCCAGAGATTTTTCATGACTGTCATGAGAAATGATTTTATATATATTTGTGAGTGAAAGCCGGCGACCCCCCAAAAAGCATAACATATTGACAGAACTGACAGGAATAACGGAAAATATTTTTCCAAAGTAAAACACATTAAACAAAAATTAATGAAGATTTCAAAATCGACAAGAATTTGAAATTAATGGAAGTAAATACATAATGAAAATATTTGCGGAAAATCCGAAAAATGATTACAGAAATATATTAAACGAAAAATATGTGCAGAATAAACGAAAAATATGTGCAGAATAAACGAAAAATAATTACAGAAATATATTAAAATTAAAGAGAGAAAAATAATCGGAAATTAACGGACAGATAATTTCAGAATAGTTAAAAATTCACACTTTATATGAAAGACGCCCTGCCTAAGACTCCTCTAGCACAACTATCAAGTCACCACTGACTGCAATAAAAATTGAGAGCCAAACATTTCATTATTTAGAATTATTTAATAGTTGAAAATTATAAAAATTTTACTTAACATTAAAATTTTCACAAACAAATTTTTTCATCTCGAAATTGACCCATTGGTCTAATAGTTGATCCGGTTGTTGATTTTGTGTCGCGGCTTAAAGAAATGTTAACAACTCCTTGAAGACTGCAATTTTGCTTTTGTAATCATGTAAGTTATTTTTTGACAAAAATACGAATATTTGTTGAGTATGAGAATATATATTTTTTTATTATTTTATTGGTTTTATTCCTGATATTAGAACTTCGATTTATCGCCTAAAACTTTTTCAAGGCAAAGGAATGTCATTTATCTCATATGAATGAGGATTTTTCTGGCTTTCACCCAAGATTTTTTATTCACATTTTGGAACATTAATATAGTGTAGATGAAGAAGGAAAAACAATATCAATTTTCATGTGAAACTCTGTAGACCTTGAGCTTGCTATTGCTGCTTTTGAATGTCTAGTATTGTGGAAGAATTTTTCTGGTACTTAGTACTTACTGATAAAAGGAATACATGATTCGTTTAACCCTAAAATGCATGTTTGTGGAAACCAACAGACCCTAATCCCAAAAATTAGACTTATCCCCTCCGCACCCCACACACGCGAACTTCTTTTCTTCGGTGGCTGAGTTTGATAACTTTATTTCCATAGTCGTGTTGAAAAACATGCGCCATTTTGCAATGAATTTATTTGTTTTTACCCAAAAAAGACGGGTTGGAAGACTACCTGGGAAGGGGGTCTGTGTGACCCCCATATCTTTTTCTACCAAATTTCTGAGCATTTTAATATTTTAGAGCATGGCATGATAATTTTATGACAGAATGAAGTTACACCACAAATAATAAGTGGGTGAAACCATTGATCTATTAATCTATCTTTATTATAATTTAGTTTTTATAGCACTCTGTGCACAAGACGTCTCCCGATGTGCGTCAGTGCTGAGAAAAACAAATGGAAAAAGAGGCAGGGCCCTACTAACTAGTCTACAGGGATAAGAGGCACGGTGCCCAGCAGTTAGCCCAATAAAAGAGTTGACAAGACGTACGACATAACAACAAAAAGAGACCGGGAGCCTATGATCCGCCTATACCACAAGGCGAAAGGGGGAAGAGGCTAAAATCCCACTATCTGCACAAGAAAAGAGGCAAAAAGTCCATTAGCTGCACAAGAAAAGAGGCCAAGAGCACACGGATAGCTCAGCATTATTATTTTCTTATTATTTATTATTATTTTCTCCTTCAAATTATCATCATTATTTTGTAATTGTTTATTATTATTTTTTATTATTTTTTTATTATTGTTTTCTCTCTTTTATTTTTCTTTCTTCTCTTCCTGTTCCCTCGCTTACATGGCCGGACTACTCACTGGAGTTTTTCCAGCATGGCCACGTCCTCCGGGGTACAGAGCTTATACCGCAGGAATGACAGCTAATTCCGGTAGTGCTTGGTTTATTTAACTAGCTTTGTTTAATGTTGTTGAGGAAACTCGAGGCTGGGGATTTGCATTTTCCGATAAGATTTAAGTGTTACGTCGCTTCCATGGGTTTTGAATTGGATCAACAAGCGTGATCTTGCTCAATTATTTTCGCAGTTGCAAGCACTTGACTATGTTTTTTTCGAAGTGTTTCAACCAAGCTTGTGTCGATTTAGATTTGAAAGAAGTTCACACAATTCCACTGATGTGGAATGCGTATCTGTGAGCGATGCGTTTCTCGTAAGATATTTTGGAATCCTTGACGTCCTATTGACGAGGAAGTGTCCCACGATATGTCATACACTTTCACCTGCAATAGTTTTTTCGTTACCGATTTACGGAATATTATTGAAGTCTCAAATATTAATGGCATCAAGTTGGTGTTTGGGTGTACGACAAGGTTTTCATTGATGGCTTCAAGGTAGTTTGTGTTTACTGTACCTAGTATTATTTCATTTTGCATCAGCTGAGCCATTGTTTGAGGTATAATTTCATTCAGATTTACACATTCATCATGAATACGACTACTATAAAAACCACACTTGCACCTCGTCCGCATTCCTTTGCTGAACATCATCAATACTGCACAATAGTTTTGCCTGGAGTAATTTTCATTCTCCTCTGGATTCTCTCCATCAGCGCCACACTTTCTGGGTTTGTCACATGCAGTCTTTGCCAACTTTTGAGGAATTTCCTCTTCGGTGAATCTGCGTCTTTTGCCATTTTACAGCAATCATAAGCACGTGAATACTTTTACTTTGCGGAACAAACAATTTATTGAAGTAAGTGAAAAAATACTTGACAACAAAAGCTAAGAAACCTGCTGACTGACATCTGCAGACATGAATGAAGTAAAAAAAAGTCTCACGAATGGATAACACACCCTATATTAGATGCATACTTAGACTATTAGAAGAATTTTGACCATGCAAAAACCAATTGTGGCAATGTTGATGGTATTATATGATGAATGTGTTCTAAAATATAATGGTAGGGTTAGTGCCATCCCCTTCTCCGTCTTTCTAGGTATATCCGTTCTTATCTCCGCGACCAAGGAAGATAATTTAAATATCTTTGGTGCACGATAAGATCATGTTAATTCAGGAAAAGTGGAGAAATGTTAAAGCTTTTCGTTATTTCTTACTTGAGATATGGGGGTAAAAATAGGGTTACCAGATTTAAAAAGTGGGAAAGGTGGGCGCCTGGGCATGCATCCTTAAGACATCACTTATCCCAATTTCCACAATGATTCTATTCCGACCAATAAAACCTGCCACAACAACAATTTCACCCAAACTCTAAAACGGAACCACTAAATAAGCAGAAACATAAAAATTCTGTGAACTGCGACAACTATTGGTGAAGCGCGTGGGAAAAAAACCCACAAAAACACCCATATCGATGAAGAAATATATGTTTCAAAGTGAAGAAGAAAAAAAAATAATCCGGAGACCTGAAAACGAGGACAAAAGGGCTAATTTTCCGAAACGTGGGAGGGCGCTTGAAAAGGAATCAAAAGAAAGGCGTGCCCTCCTAAAGGATGACAGTTGGTAACCCTAAGTAGAAAGAGCGCGCAAGGTCACACAGACCCCCGTTCGTCTTTCTAGTGCTAAGTGGCAATTAGAAATCACTAAACCCCTTCAAAATGGCATATCTTTTTAAATGAAATACGCTTTCTTCCGATTTTCAGCAGGTGGAAAGGGGCATACGGAAAATATTTCCATTGAGAAATCATTTTCACAAAATATCTAGGCTTCTCTATGCTCAAATAAGAGACTTTGATGGGAGCGCGATACCTCGCCATTGCCTCTGAAAGTGTTGATAAGAGGCACGAATTAGTGTCTAACAACCTAATAAACGTTTTCGACGGATTTTCAAAGTACGTTTTCAAAGTGAGTCTCGTATGGCTTAAAATCAATTTCTCTCTGGTTCCCTATGAAGATGAAATGTGGCTGGAAAGGGAAATTTTGGCTGCCACGAAGTGTACAGATAGAGAAATTATCTGAAAAACAACGAGAAAAAATTAGGCATGAAGTATTTCTCGGTGACCATGGTACCAACCTGCAGTTTACAATGTGACGAAGCATCTGGAGAAAGCGGAGGAAGTAATTTAAACGAAGAAAATTCTCGATAATTTTAAGTATTATAATTTCGACCACTAAATGCATAGCTTTGTATATGTGCAAAGCATTTTATAAATTCGAACGGCTGATTTTATACATATAATTATGTAATTTTACGCATTTTTCTTTAAAAAAATAGTAGGAGCTGGAAATGTGTCATACAGTTCACACAGTTATGTGCTTTAATATTACAGAAATTAGTATATTTCTAATTCCTCTTTTAACTTTTAAATTCAAAGCTTAATCATTATTTAAACAAAAACACGTTATGGGTTAAATTAAAAAGAAACAAAAACTCATCACTCTGTGCGTTAATATTATCACTGAAAAATATTAGTGCCTGATTAAATTCCATGAAAACACTTTTGTGCCCTCGAATTTTAACTTGTGCAGAAGTTGGATAATGATGGACAAAATGCTAACAAGTTTTTACTACGCCTATCCTATTAAATCACAGTAATGAGCACAGAACTTTACCATCGGACTTATTCCGTTGCTGGGATCTTAGGAGCACAATAAATCTTCCCAATAATAAATACAGCATACGTAAATGCGATAAATGGCAGAGAATTTTTTTTTCCAATTATATAGGAACGCTTTGGAGTACTAAAAATACAAAAAAATAAATAAATAAGTAAAATGTCGACCAGTTGCATAGTTTTCCTTTTTATCCACTAATGCTCATTCGGGACTATCCATCATCCGTCTTTGTCAGATGAACGCTTGAGTTATCGATCGATCGATCACCGCAACTTCTTATAGACGCGTACTAGGAATATGTGACCGGCCCGTTTAATTCTACTTCACTTAAAAGAATAGAAGAAAGATGTAAGAGCTTAAAATAATGTCTTGTTGTCTTTAGAGATTTTCTGAAAACCTGGTATGATTGAAAGCCTGTCTCGTGACGGGGTTTTTTTTGAACCATTTCTCTTCCCGTTAAAATTAAATACGTGCTTTGGTGCGTGAAAAATACGCAAATTTAGTAGTTTTCACGGACCAAAGCACCAATCCTATTCTTGTATTTTATGCTTTTCTTTTTTTGTTTATTTGGAGTTTTATAATTGCAAAAAAAAAGAAAAGAATTAGTTGTTTGCCATGAAAATGAAATGCACGAATAAGAATCAGCTTGATTGGGCGGAAAGTTGGATCTCGAGGAAGAATCAAATTGGGCAGAAGAGATTTGAGACAATTTGAAACAATAAAGTGTTTATTAATACAGTTTCTTAAGCTGAGACTGATTTTCTTTGTTCTTTTTTGTCCATTGTATACAATCCAAAAGTCAATTAACACCAAGAATGTTAGTTAATAACCTATTTTAATTTTTTTGCTATGGAATCGAGAGATAAAACGATTCCATAAAAACCAAACTTATGTATTTATTTTAATGGGCCCTAAAAATCTGGAATTTGCAGTGAGGTGTAAAATTATTTTTCAAAAATTTACGTTGAGGCAAAATTTAACAACATAGGCTGCAGTATTAGTCCTGAAGAAAAATATAAAAATTACCCAAACTACCTCTCTCCCTTAACGCTTCCTACGTAAGCCAATGCATTTGTGACAGCTGACAGCAACAGACATTATAAATTTTTGCCGCATACTCACATAACATTTACTCAAGGGGTGAAATGTCGGGTGTTAAATGAGATATCCGGTCCAACTCATGTAGTTACGCACTTGGTCACTCATACGGTCACTCAATTTATCACTCATACGGTCAATCAATTTATCACTCATACGGTCACTCAATTTATCACTCATACGGTCACTCAATTTATCACTCATACGGTCAATCAATTTATCACTCATACGGTCACTCAATTAATCACTCATATTGTCACACACTTGACGATTCATACGATTGCTTACTTCGTCTAGCAGGTGAAATGCTAGTGGGTAAATGTCCAACTTACTTGACCATTCATATGGTCACTCATACAATCATTCATATGGTCACTCATACAATCATTCATATGGTCACTCATACAATCATTCATATGGTCACTCATACAATCATTCATATGGTCACTCATACAATCATTCATATGTTATCACTATACGATCATTCATACCATCGCTCATACGGGCAGGAAAGGTGAAATGTCAGGACGTATATGTGCAATTCACTTGATCATACGGTAACTTAGTTGGTCATTTTTACCATTAGTCATACGTTCACTCATACGGTCAGGGGAGGTGAAATGTGAAGGGAGTAAATTTCCAATTCACTTGGTCACTCATACGGTCATTCACTTGGTCACTTGTACCATCATTCATATGTTCACTCATACGGTCAGGGAAGGCGAAATGTCAGGGGGTAAATGTCCAACTTACTTGATCACTGACAGGGTCGTTCAATTGGGCACTCATATTGCCAAGGCAGGTGAAACATCAAAGGTGAAATTTCCGGAGGCAAAATATACCGGAGTGAAATGTCGGGGGGTGAAATTTCCGGGGACGAAACATGCTAGGGCGAGATGTTGGGGATGAAATGTCGGAGACGAAATGTCGGGGTCAAATATTCCGTGAACCGCGCGCGTGTGTTGTGTGTATAAGCAAACGACTATTACTGTACATTCACCTCGTGCACATTCCTCTCCAGAATTTCTAACGAATCGGTACATGTAGGAACGTGCTATGTGCTCGTATGCATATGCATGGCCCTAACGTACCATATATATGTTGTCAGAGTTGTGCTCGTTTCGTGTTTTTGCTGTTACGCGTATCGAATGTGCTGCCATCTGGCTTACGTATTTTGAAGTAAAGTTGATAAGTACATACGAAAAGAGCAGAACATCGACAATAACAAAAAATGGCTGGAATTATTTAAGCTAGATAACATCCCAGGCATATTAAAACACCTCCAACTAGTTAAAGTATTAAAGCGGCGTAGCAGAAATCACTGAACACTCTTCAAAATGTGATACATATATATATATATATATATATATATATATATATATTTAAATAAACTAGCATTTTTATGTATACTGATTTTGAGCAGGCGCAAACTAAGGGACATAGGAAGACTGAGGAGCAGAGGAGACTAAGGGGTATAGGATTTCTCCTGAGAAATCAACTTTACAAAATGTGTGGACCTGTCAATGCTCAAATAAGAGGTTTTCAATGAGGCGAAATATCTCGTCAATGTCGTTTAGAGAGTTAAATTAGCAAAAGTTGATGACTGAGATAACTTCCGGGAGAAAAAAAAAACACTTTATAACCCCTTAAACCTTAAACTTAACACTTTCATGGATTTCAACGTATTTTCTTCACCGCAAGAAATTGTAAATTTCATTTTCACTGAATATTTCTGAATTGGAACTTGAAATTTCATAGTGGTTTCTTCGCTATAGTCACTGAAAATATAAAAATAAATGGAATTTTCTCAATAGAATAGCTTCAGTTTCAAATTGATTCTGTATTAAGCACACAGTATACAGAATAGAACGTGAATTTTTCACTTGAGAAAGAAAAGAATTGAAAGAAAGCAAATATTTCAAATATTTCCGAAGATGGTTTTTAGGTAAAGCTCCGAGTCCTTTAAAATTGAAAGTGAAAACGGGAAAAAAGAATTCACTGCTTCTTGTTTGACTTTTAGAAATCCCATATTTCATTCCGAACTTCACATCAAATATTGAATAAGAGACCAAGGTGAACACACATATATTGATAGAGAAAAAAGAGAGATTGTGAACTTTTTTCTCTCCTTCAGGGAAGATTAGAATTGCTACCTTAATTTAACAGAAGCCTTTCCTTATCGTGTAACGAAAATCGTGACGGAACTTATGAATTACTTAAAGTTGAAATTTATGTAGAGAAAGAAAAAAATTCTCAGCGAATTTTGATTGCTTTTACTTGAAATTCAAAGAAAATCTCGATAGTACGAAGGTTTTTAACAGCTGGCTGAGATGCGAAGATATATTTATAAGAGAGAGAGAAAATTCAACTCTCTCTCTGCACCTGCGGGGAGTTGAGCCCACGTCTTTTCACTTTCCGGGTGAACACCCTAGACCAGTGTTTCTCTACTGGGCCATGACATCGTTCATACCGGGCCGCGAATGACCTGCCGTTTTCTTTAACCCATTCATGTTCCGTTAATCATGTGTTTGACCGGCCTTCCACTTACAAAAATAAGTGAAACCGGGCCGCGGGCTTCCAATGGTTGAGAACCACTGCACTAGACTATAGAGGAAACGAATACCTCGATCTTTCCTTGGAGCTCGTGTGCACTGAACAGGACCGTACATGGACGGTCGGATGTAGACTACATAGGCATTCGTTGCTTGTGTAGTCTAGTGGTCTTGGGCGCTCACCCGGAAAGTGAAAGGAGATGGGTTCGATTCCCCGCAGTTAAATTTTCTCTCTTCCGTAAATATATCTTCGCATCAGCCAGCTGTTAAAACCTTCGTATGGATAGAGGAGAGTGACATCATCCTCTGATAAGCGTCATCTGGTGGCATTGTCATCAGTTATGAGCTTTGGCCTGAGTTAGGTCCAACCGTCCATGTGCGGTCCCGTTCAGTGCACACGAACTCCGAAGAAAGATCGTGATATTTGTTGTCACTGTAAGTCTCTGTAGTCTAGTGGTCTAGGGCGTTCACCCGGAAAGGACATAGGTTCGATTCCCCGCAGGGACAGTTGAATTTTCTGTCTTTCGTAAATATATCTTCGCATGAGCCAGCTGTTAAAACCTTTGTACGGAGAGTGACAACATTATCCTCGGATAAATCTCGATAGTATTCGCTATAACAATATATATTATTTATTTAAACTTATCTTAAACTATCTTATTTTCAGTACCTTTCAAACTAGTTGTAGTAGTAGTTGTATAGAGTTTATATCATTGATCAAAGTTTCCGTGATGTCAAAATGACCTCCCACACCACTTGCGAAAGTCTTTTTTCGTCTGATGGTCGCAGGATTCAGATCGCAATGAGGTATCGGAAGAGCACTAGTTTTCTCGATGACGGCTTCAAATTAACGGTGAAACATCGGATAACCGAGGTGTGTGAGCATAAGGATAGTGGTGTTAGTGAATAAGATCTGTGCAATCGGCATGTCATGGTGTAGTTTGCAAGTACTGCGTTTCCGACTTTGAATAAGATCCATTTCGAGAAACTATAGTAAATATTATTTTAATTTGCAAATTTTAATTTTTGGAGTATATCTTAATCATATCCGTTTATTTTTAATCATGAAAACATTATTTTTAACCATGTTTATTTTTAATTGAAAAATTTTTAATATATAATTTTAAAAACATGTATGACAAAAGTCATGTATCTTTCCGTTTCTTTCAAATATGTGTCTTAATTAAAGACCATTTTTGAGAAAATATAATCAAATAAATTAAATAAAAAATTACTCAGTGAATTAATTGATAGATGAATGAAGTTATGTGTAAGAAACCCATTGCTTTTTTTAGGAAAATTTCTTTTGTTGATTTTTAAAATTCATTAATACTTGCTGGAATCAAAATGGCACTACAACACCAGTTACACACAGAATTTTCCTGACGCCAGTTAAGGGTTAAAAAATGCTCAAACATTTTTTCAGGAATCACCCTGCACCAGAGAGTGAAACCCTGTTTTGAGAGTGAAAATACAGTGTGTCACAAAATAACCAATCAAAATTTTTATACGGTCCTATTGCCCTCTCACTTCTAATTAGAAAGTTAGTTGTTGTCCTGTGTCTCCCGAGGACAACAGAAAAAAAAATGTTTTTTCTAAGTGCAATATTTGCTAATATAATTGAATTCAAAAATCTGAGAAAAGTTGGAGAAATACAGCATGAATAACGAGACAACGGTGTTATCCGTTAGTTTTTGCTGTTCCTTCATAACTTTTTTTTCGATTTTTGAATTCGAATTCCTCAGTGAATATTGCACTTTAAAGCAGAATTTTACTGTTAGCTTTCAGAAGAAACTGGGCAACAACTTTCTAATTGGAAGATAAAACAGGGCAAACAGTATAAAAAAAATCTAGATTTATTTTTATTCTATTACACACTGCATTTTGACGCAAAACTGGTTCAGGATAATTTTTGAAGGCATTTTGAGCGTTTTTCAAATTTAAACTATAATACTGCGACGGACGGTTTACGAGATAAAGGCCGTATTAGCACTTGCAGGGGACACCCTGTATAAATATAACGTTTGAGACACAAGCATTACATTCCGATGGACAATTTCTGTAGCTTTTTATACTGAATTGTTTCAAGTATTTTGTACGGTTAGCTAGAGTTCCGTGAGTCTTTCATCGAAGCCATTCACCCTTGACGGAACTCGATATCATGGAAGAAAATTGGAAGTTTTCTTGGAATAAACTCAATTCGATACCATAAAGATTAGACTGTTGTTTCAACAAACTCGAAAAGAAGATGATGATGCTCACAAGATAGCTACGAATGGAGAAACATAATCTGAACGAAACGATTTTCTACAAATGTATCTTTTATCAAATCGGAATGTTATTATTAAGGATTAACTCCAAACTTATTCATTATCTTAGACGCTCTATAATCATTACTGTAAACCGGGGTAAAAAAAATGAAAGGTGATTTTTCTGGTCGAAATGAAGAAATAGGTTTCATTTAATCATGATTAATTAATATTTGTACATTTTCCGCCTATTTTTGTATTTCAATGAAACGTTGTAAATGAGTGAAGAATTTTCAATCTTTTACAACATTTTCCATCACCTGTGTTTCAAGAAAATATAGCTTAAAACTTTGAGTTATTAATATTTATTTTTTATTCCAGGCTCATTTTATGTTGTTACTTAATTGCCGAAAGCTGTATAAAAATAAAATATATATTTCTAGTTCTCTCTCTTCTTAAACTTTAAAAGAACTTTACTGGGAGAAAAACCAAAAATAAAAAATTGTTTTTAAGAAACAAACCAAGCAAATGACCATTTTTTAGTATTGTAAAATTCCTCCTGTAGAATTTCTATAGGCCAGTATTGGGGAAACAATCAAACAAAAGTATTAATATGACTTTCAGAGTAGGAAAAAAATTCTGGTCCTGAAGTTACCCCGTGATACCAGGTAGAACAACAGAATTCTGTTTCTTTCAATTTATTTTATAAATAATTTTAAGCAATTGGACATGGTAAGCAAGCTGATAGTTGTAGCTATATTTTCGTCCAGAGATCATGTTGATAAGTACATGATGATAATAAAAATAAAAATGTTGAGAATTTAAGTACGGGTACCATATTCAAAATTGTGCAATACATGCCTTCCAGTTTACTGTATACTATTATGTATTAGAATTTTTGAGAACTGAGTGAACGGTTCTTTTGAAGGGCAAAAAACACACACAGTGAAGAGACTTGCAGATAATAAGGATTAATATGCTCTAAATGTGACATATATAGGTATTGTTAGTGAAATCATGCGAAAATTGCTCAGTGAAAAATTAAAGGAAAATGCGCAATAGATTGTAGACTTGACGGCAGGATAGAGGGTTGCCACATTGACTTCCGACTTTTAATACGGTAAAGCGAATCAACTAGAAAGAATAGAATTTTCACGAAGTTGAAATTTCAGGATCAAAAGTATAAAAAAAGAGCTACCCTTCCTCTATCTTTCCTAATGGCATGATAATAGTTCCAACTGGTTTCTGAGAGAAAGAGAACTGCCTTTGATATGGAAATCAGCCAAAGAGTTACAGTGAAAGGTAAAACGTAATTTTCGAAACTAATTGTAAATTCGTTCGAGAACTGCTACTCCATGGGAATGAATCCTCGAACCACAAGGTGAAGTATTGACGGGGCGAATCGTAGAGAGAGAGAGAGAGAAAGAGAGTTACGTTTGTGGAAAAGGAGTAGTATACAACAGAACTTTAATGACCCATAAATTGGATTCTGATTCGTTGCCGCGAACAATTCCTCGCATTTATTAGGTTTCCGAGTTGGCTGCTGTTCGTGAAACTTATCCTGTTGGTACTGGAGAATACATTCATTTGGCTCTTCAATATTTATTGGGGCGTATGTTGTGAAACTCTTGCTCCCCTCAAGTGTTTTAATTTCCAGCGATGATCCTTGTTGTTGTTGAGATATTGCTTCTTAGTGGTATTTTCTCCCCAGATTACAATCTGTTGACACATTGACCATTGATTGTTATTTATGATAAATGCATATGAAAATAACATTGAGTATTGTATAAACGTTATTTTATTCTTATGAAATAAATTTTATTAAGGGTGAAAAGTAATCCGGACATATTTGTGATCTTATCTTAAAACGCGTCATTTTGATTTTATGAATAATGTCAATACTCAAAATTCACAGATATTTATTTATATACCCAAAAATCTTGTAGAAGTAAATGAACATTGAGAAAATTAGGTTTTTGAATATGTAAAAGGATGTTTGTTTTTTCCATATTTAAAATTTTTTCCCAAAGTATATCTAAAATTTTGTATTGATTATCAACATTTTGACTTTTTGGTACTTTTTCTTCTGACATTACCCATAATCATTTTCAAACCTCTGTTTGCAAGCTGCGCAGTTCTATTTGGCTTGTACATTATCTTCTTGCTTTTACTTTTCCTGTGATGTCGATATGAATTATGTATAAGTGAGACACTATGTATTCAAATTTTATAGCTTCAAATGTCTCTTCTTTTAAAATAATAGTTGTCTCGAAATTTTAGGATGATGATCGTGTAACCGGTTCCATAGGCTTCAGCGGGCATGTGGAACTGATATTTTTTCTTAAGATATCGCGTCACTTAAATATTCACAGCAGTGAATATATATATCACTGCTAATATCAATATAATACAATTTAAATAATATCACATACCAAAGATAACTTTGGATAAATAGATTTCCTCTAACACTTGTTTAGTATCAAGACGTGCGAGCTGCTTTGGATGGTGGAAGGCTCAATTAAGCGTTAGATCAATTTAACTGAAAATAGTACTTAATACTAGATCTTGTATGATTAAATATATGATAAATAAATTTTGCAGCAATATGTGTCATGGCGAAAATATTATATTGGTGAGACCCATAATTAATTCCGTAATGCATTATTAAGACTAGAAATATCTAGAATATTTTTCTGAAAGAACTATTGCTAGATATTCATGGCTTAGAAAATATCGTCGTTTCAGAAAGTAAGTGTTTAGAAAAACATACTTGTTGAAGGCATTATTTGGGAATATTATTTTATAAAAACATTATTTCAGCAGATATTACTGCAGGAGGAACAGGTTTAAAGAAAGTTCTTTTATAAACATTAACTTATAAACATAACTTAATGAATATTTATTATTAGAATACGTCATTGAAAAACTGTTTTAAAATAAGAATATTATTCACGGAGGATTATGCGTAAAATTTCTATTGGAGAAATGAACCAGGCTTGTAAACGATCAATAATGAAAATAGTATCTTATGATTGGTTAGGAAATGCCATCGTTTGAGTGTTTTTTTTTTCCTTCAGAAATCGGTTCGCATGGGAACATACTATGGAAAAACTACATTATTCAGAAAACATTAGATCCGAAATATAACAAATGGTTTCACTGAACATCAATCGTAACTATTTGTTTTCTTTCATAGGAAAAATACACAGTTTATGGCTAATTTAAATGAACACATTGTTTAGAGCTTAAAATATAACCATGAACTTTTAGCAGATAATTATACAGATGCACCCCTTGAAGTTCAAACCCGTTATGGCCAAACTATATTGATTTTTTCCAGTTTTATGACAGCCAATAATTTTCCTGGCCTTTTCGTATTGTGACGGGAAATCACCTCAAAACAAACTTTTTTAGGCTACAGAAGTCTTCAAAAGAAATAATCGTGATGACAATCGTTTGTTTTTATTTGTATTTCAAGACAATGCTGAATATTATGTTATTTTCAAGTTTTTTTTATGCAAAATGTTCAAAATATCGTAAATTTACTATGTGCTACTTCGTTTCAAATACTCCTTTATCGATCCGTTTGGAACTAAATTTGGAAAAGAGTGAGCATCAGTAATAATAGAATTACTTATTATTTTAGTTTTGTTTTTTGAATCTTCGGAGAAACTGATTAACAACAACCGAATGACAAAGATCCCGACACTAGATTTCCAAGTCTTTATATATTTCTGAAATAATTTCTCTTTCTCTTTCGAGATATCCAAGTTAATTCTTGCGCGATTCAATTGCGTGAAAACAAAACATGCAAATGTGTAACAAGTATATGTCAAAAGTTCTTACGCAGAAAGCAAATCAAAATATTTTTACTCCGTGGCTGATGGAGCACGAAATGGATTCTATGCGTCAAATGAAACAAATAATAGAAATTGAAAGGCTAAGAACGACAAGGAATTCGTTCACGAAAATTGCGAATGACTTAAACCCTAGTTGAATTCGAAAAAAAAAATGGAGTATTTAAATTATTTCATGTATTGCTTTCTAACACCTAAGCTCTTCGAAGCGAATTCAAATCAAATGCTGTATTCCGTTTATTTCTTCGATTCAATGGCTTCTTGAGCCGCAATTTAACGCTCGAATTGTTAGGATACATATTGATATTTAAAATAGCCTATTTGAACATCCCGTTCGTTTTTTTTTCTTTGAAAGGATATGCAAATAATAAAGCTCAAAAATCCGGGAAAGGGATTCCCTTTCATAAGTAAAGTTTAAAAATTACGAGAGTGGGGTATTTACTTTAATACCTATTAGAATCCTTTTAGAAGCATTTTAAAGCCAAAATACTGTGATTAGACGAATGGGTTGTTTTTTGAGATTTCGCGGTGTCAGTTGATATTGCACATGAGAATCAGCCTGATGTCTTAGAGGAAAAGAATCCTAAAATCTTTTTAACCTGGCAAATGAGAACTGATTCATAATTTAGGTTATGGAAGCATTATTGAAAATATCGGAAAATTTATGTGAAGTTTTTCGAGATAATTTTATGGAGTAATCTAAATAGTTGAATCTAATTCAGACATGTACCGATCCCTTTGATATCCCGCAGAGGAAGATATACGTAGTGCATGCACTGTAAGCAGCAAGTGTTTTCTCATGCACTGATGGTTTTAATAAAACATTTTTTCTTAATGTTTGAAAAATTGCAAAAAAACAGACATTAGAGATGTTTAAAATATCCAATTTTTCCGTAGCGCATGATATATAATCAAAAATGCATGTGGAATTTTTGCAATAAACCAATATTGAAAAATATTTTCAATGATATTCCCCTAGAGAGGGTTTTCATTATGTTAAAAATAATGAGACCACTTAAAAATGATGTTAGACTCGCTGTGGTTGCAGTTTTATTCTCATAACTTTCTGCCATTAGATTCTTTAATGTGACGAGAACGAGGTGAAATACTATTAGATAATCTCCTGTCTGATTTGGGCGGTGACCCTGCAGATTTTCCCGTCGCTCTCGAGTCAGTCTTTTGTGAGCCACGAGTGCAAGTAATTGCAGATGCCGAAAGCACAATGAATGAGAGCATATTGTATCTATATGCACACACTGGTACCGACAACGTCTTAAACCTCTTATACTTCCCAGCCTCGAGCATCTTGAAAGATTCTGGCAAAGGACCACCGAAGTAGCAGTAACAGCCATAGTGTATCTCTCTATTCGCACGTGTCTTGTCTTTCCCCCAACGTCTCATCAGTGGTGAAATGGGGAACGCGCAGCCGCCCCGTTTTCTAGCCACAAATTACTTTTCCCTCTATTCCAGCGCGACCGGGAGCGAGTGTCCGGGATCCGGGAAGAATAAAGAGCTGCTTCTAGATCTATCCGGGCACAAAGTGTCCGGGTGTTGAGGAGAGGGGGAAAGAAAGTTTCCCATAGAAACTGGATAAAGGTTCCGGGGTGTGTAAAAGAGGGAACGAACGAACGAACGAACGAACGAAAGGGATGAATTACGATGGTTCGAAGCGACCTAAATAGTTGTTTGTCGCTGTGTCCTGGCGTCATGTTAGTGGGGAAACGGGTGAACCGCGTTGGAAGGAGAAGCCAATTTCGACGCTCCGCTGACGCTGTAACCTGTCACCGTTGACCGATTAGGCGAGTCTCGGCGAAAGTTCCTTGTTCGATTCCAGTCCGATGGTTGTGAGAATTCACACGCGCTTCCCTCGTAAGGAATTATCTCCTTCGCTGTCCGAAGGAATTATCACAATTATTTGCTGAAGTTCCAAGTTACGCGGGGCTTGGATACATATTTCATTCTGAATTAGAGTTGGCAGACGTCCTGCTGTTGAACGAATTTGCCTCAGTTAGCCTATCCAATATAACTCCTCTCGTTCGCCCTGTCTCTGTTTTACGGTGAACTAAATTTTTCGATGGAAAATGTAGGACACAAAGGAACATTCGCGATTTCTGATTCTTACTGTGACATTGGAATTGGAGGAAATATATAACGTATGAATCCCTATGTATCGACACATTGACTTGTAGGAAAAGCTTTGAAAATGCTGGCGATATCATCATTAGGGGTGTCCAAAAGGGAAATGCCTATTTTTAAAATTTTTTGTAGAAATGCCTTTTTCGAGTATTTCCCGTCATTCCGAATTAGTAATAGTACCTGTCGTCATTCTACTGACCATGAAGATGTGTGAGTTGTGTCGGAAATTTTTTCGATGAAACCTAAAAAAAATGTCTGTGTGCTAAAAGTAATAGAGCATGATATTGAACAATTTTTTATGCCCAAATATTTTTAGAAATCAGTAATTTTTGAATTTATAAAGTAATGGTATTTTCAAAGATGAAGGTGAACAGATAAAACCCATAGCTTAGATATTGCGGCATATTTGTTTATTACCAATGCCTCACTCGCAATTTTGCAGATGAATGGCACAGAGTTCAACACGCATATTTTAGAATTTTATAAATACATTATAGAGGAGAAAGGAAAAATACATATATACACACACACTTTTCCCCGCACACTAATTTGTTAGGTGTTCGTTCTCAGGAATTTTCACGAATTCTATGCGCAGCATAGTAGTAGCACCTACTGAACACATGACACACACACATACCCTGTGTCTCTTTATGTTTCATCTACAAATCTACAAAATATTCCGATAAGACTCTTCGTTGGTGGAATGGCAATACGTTGCTCAAAAATTCGGATCACACGGGTTGTGGATAGTAAAGAAATGATTTAAAGTTTTAACGCCGCACTTAAAAATTCCTGCCGGAGATGCATGATTATGGTATCCAGAAAATGAACACGGATAAATATTCGGTGCGAGAAGCATTCCGACAACAATTTTTAGATTAAGGCCTCTACTTTCCGTATCCACACATGGAGGGTTCGAAACATTCTTGGGAAAATGACTACGAAAATAAATGCATCTCATTTCCATGTATTGGTGATCTTCAATCTCTGAAACTTTCTTCGAATTTCCAAGTCTAAAATCACTACTTAGATTTCCTCCATTTCTTCTTGATCCATATCCATCCTCGGATATTTTTTTCTAAAATATTTGCGACTGCCATCACATTTTGTTTCTTTACCCACCTGCTAGGAATAGCACTTTCTGTATGTATTTTTCTAAAATTTATATATTTTTTTTCGGCCGGAAGAAAAATATGGAAAAATTAAAATATGAACAGAGTGAAATATTAGAATTTTTTGGGGCGAAAAAATAGCAGTTCGAGGAAATAAAATTTCAAGATCGGTAGCTGAGGTAAGTGGAGAGCAATTCTGATAAACGCCCAGAAATACGCTGGCTTTTCTTTTCAGTTGTTATCATTATTTTTTTTTCAAAGAGAACATTTGTGAAATGGTTCGTGAATGTCACTTTTTTCCCATCTCTCAATTTTTTCCTTTAACATGTGTGTTAGTTTGTAAAAAAAAAAAGTCACATCCGGGGCATATTTCGTTTCGGACAGAACAGTGAACAGACAGACGTGTGATGGACTGGAATACGTCAGGAAAAAGCAGTAAATTTCACGGCTAACAATTTTTTTTTTCTACGGGATGTAAAGATAACTTCTAGAAACAAGATCAATGGCGCCCGATTTTTCCGTTTTTACTTTCTAAGATTTTTTTCTCCAGTTTCTGTTATATATTGTTGTGAATAGACTTATGTCCAAAATTGAAGTCCGAAATACATTTAGAGCTGCAGACAGATATTGAGTTCGAGGGGTGGAACATAGCAGAAATTGCATTCAAATATATATATTTTTTCGAAATATGCAGTTGCTTTCGGTACATCAATTGCATTTCTGCGAAGAGTGTAATAGTCGATGGAGAATGGGAATCTTTGCAATAGAATGTCGTAGATGTCATGATCCGAAGTATGCCGTGGCGTTGGAAGTACCAAATAAAATATCCTTATCAAATAAATCGACACCATATCAAAATATCATTTAGGTACATTGCTGTTTCATTTCACTTTTATTGTTTCCTTATTTCATAGACTTACCTTGATGCCATGTCTTGTACTCTATATAGCGTTACGATTTACAAAAATATCAGAAATATATATAATTCTTCAAAAAGAGAAGAAAAAGAAGCGTAGTATTTTAGAGAAAAATATTTAACTCGCAACATTTCTGCGGTGTTTTGTCAGAACGCGATATCTTCAAAAAATGGCTTTTTGATCTAAAAATAAGTCTTGCTAATTATAACTAATTAGAAATGAGATAAATGCACAAATACGTGCTGACGGGTAAACAATATGCTGATGTATGATATTCCCATTTGTATTTGTGTGTATGTTTTATATTATGACAATGAAAATGCTTATATCTCAAAAATTCGATTAGTTTAGTTATCATGTTCTGGCCAAACACCAAAGAATTATGTTCGTTAAACTATGCCAGTCAGTTGTCTAAACAATAAACAAAAGAAAAAAATTATCCTGCTAGTGACATCGGCCTCCAAAGAATTATTCGCAGAAAATTTCTAAGGAGATTTCCTCCAATACAAAAAGTGAATATAATGGATGATATAAATCTCAGTGATGCTTTAGCATATCTACTTCAAACTCTGATAATAAAGCATCGGTATCATCATTGGCGATCTCTCGCGTTGGAAACAAAGATCCTCACAGAATTTTCAATAAACTGAATGAACAAAGCGACCGGATATGATGGTGTCAGAATGGCAGCCAAATACTACAAGTAGGTTTTATTGCATCTAATTAATACGCAAATTAAGAAAGACATTTCTTACCAAGAAAGTGACGCACGCATTGTTTATCCTATTCTTAAACAGTTAGAGATAAATATCTCATAATTATAATGTGATCTAACATTTCTCGAATAAGTTTATTGATTAGCTTGGGAGATATATACTTCCTGGGAAATCAGTTTCGGTCGCAAAATAGTACGTGTTTGAAACCGGGAAAAGTACTGGAAAAGTGATTCACGCGATTAGATTACTTTTGTACAAAAACGTGACGAGCAATTTATTCTATTGATCGAAATTTCGTTATTGATGAATAAAATTCCACATATGCGGATTCTACGCAAGATATTACGCTAATTTATTTCATAATTTGATCAAAAACAAAGCAAAGATATAGAAGCGACTGTGCCGTGACACGGTCGTAGGTCAAAGGCGTAAAAACTGGTCAGTGGGGAAAAGGCACGAATGAGAATAAAATAAATAATCTCTTACAGCAGAAACAAGGAATCCAATTTCGCACATACAATAAATAGAAATACACCATTTCATAAGTGCAATCATATCTTGAATAACAAAAAAATCAGATTCAAATGCATTCAGATGTTCAATTTCCATTCGAATATCGAAACGTTATGATGAATTTTTACATCGTCTCGGATAATGTTATCGAAAATTTCCGCTGTATATTCATACATTTATTATTGTTATGCTCAGCCCACCTGATTCGGAGTAGGGCTCAAGTACCCCGAGCCTCCAAGGTCTAGCTTCCATTACTGTAATCGTAACCACCGCTTCTCACATGTGTTTTTGATCATACACGGGGAAGTCACTCGGCCTACTTATATGTGAAGTGCTTTCTATAAGCTACTTTTGTACGTTCAATCATTTGATCATTTTCGTCGCACCACGTCATTTCCTGCACACGAGAGCTGCCAATTCCAAACAGCAGCCTCGTTTTATACTCACCGAGAGAAGTTCGTGCTCTAACCCCTCGATGTGGGACTATCTGCGAAACAATATTTTTCTTTGGTCATGTCACCGTTTCTGTTGTACCCCTGTGTCAGAACAGTTTCTGCAAAGGACGAACCGGGTATTAAAGTCGCGAAACCTCTAAATATCCTTTGGTACTTTAGGCAAGTATCTGATCGACCTGGGCAACCGCGCCCCCTTGACGTTCAAAGTTTTGTACCATTTGGAACCTTGTTGAGCCAGCCGGTCATCCGTGTAAATGCATTTTATATAACTTTGAAGGCATTTATTAACCTAATATTATGACATATTGTACAAGAAAGGGAATTTTCGAAGATCTCCTCTCCACAATTTCACAAATGATCACTATTTGCTCTTTTGATGTCGTATACATGTAGAACGCCCTAAAATTAATCCAACGATACCCCATATGAAATGATGCCACGTCTGAGTCGTCAGAACTACACTAAAATTTTTAGCCACACAGTAGAACTATTCTGTGCCTCAAAAAAACTGGTTGCCCTATTGCATCAACTCCAGCTGACGATGATACCTCATGGTCGATTCCTTACATGCTTTTTTTAATGTTCTTTCGAACGCGACATCATTCATAGTTTTCGGGTCATTAAGTTTTTCGCGATCACACAAATTTAGCATTTCGTACTCCTGTTTCGAAATCTAAGAAGTATGTTGTCCAAAAAATACTATTACCATATTTAATTGTAATGGTTTTTCTTTTTTTGTTATATAGCATGAGCTCTTGAAATAATAACGAACAGAATGCCTCCAAATCGTTTGTTACAGCAGTATATGTTCGACTTGACCACCACCAACACAGGGTGTAACACATTGCAGGCGAATCACAAATCCAACAACGGCAGAGTGCAGCAAGTCCACATACACGGTTTACAACGGTTGTGGATCAGGAGTGCAAGTTATTATAACCGTCTCATTTGTATATTTCTTTGGAGGCCAATTGAGGGTATCCAATGTGGATGTGTCACTAGCGTAGAAAGTTGAGTGCTGACACTTCAATTCAAACAGTGACTTGTCTTTAGGTAGCGTAAATCTGACTCACGAAAAATACTTAAATTCCAGAGAATGGCTAAATATAAAGTTTATTAATTTGAAGAAACACACGGTACGTTATTACACATACACGAAACAAGAATACACGTACAAATAAAAATGGCATCTTGACTCTGCAAGACCGTGACCGTGATACAAGTTGGCAGATTTATGATATTGGAATGCCAACACCTACGCCGACAGCACCGCCACATTTCCATCGAGTCGCTCGTAACAGCGCTATCTATCGGCTGTTTTTTGTTATTTTTTTCCCTGTCAAAAAAATTCCCGTGACCTATAGCGATGCTAACCCTGCAAACCGTTTTTCATTTCGGTTATTTTTCCGGTTTTTACTCATTTTTAAAGTTTCTGTTCTACATCTGTATTTTTCATTGTGCTGTTTTCAATTGAGAAAAGAAAAATACGGTACACGTAGTTATTTGACAGCTGTTGACTTAAAAAATTAGATTTAAATACCGACTAAAAGCATAAAGTATATGAGTACCATGTCAAAAATGCTGGAAAAAAAATACATTTCAGGCAGAGGGGAAAAACCTGGAATTTCTTCTCCCAATCTTATTGATAAATAAAATCCATGTATGTATCGAAAATACTCATAAAAACGGTCGAAAGTGGTTTTTCTGGAAGTTTTATATTTCATTTCTGAGGTAGAGAGCTTTTTGCCGGAGGTTATATTGTCAGGTGTGGAGAACATGGGAAAATGACAGCAAGATAGGAGTAGCTGTCACATATGATCGCGGGTAATGGGGAAATATGCAGAGGAAAGAGCGAACACACAGCTCTCGCGACACGACTTTCCCAAAGATACAGTCGTTGCGCCTGTATGGGAACACGGCTTGAACCTCTCTTCTATAGGTATCTTTCACGTTTCCGTTGTCTGACGTTGTAAGCTGCGTCTTTACATCTTTCTTTGCCAAACGGATAGCGAGTGGAAGACCAAAAATGAAAAATACAAATAAATAGATACTCATGTATATCCTCGACATCTGCTAACACGGGAAAGCTTTCGGGAGGAAAAAAAACCTGAAGACGTTGAGCCTCTATGTTGCTATTCCTTTTCTTCGGATGGGATGTAACTTACGATTTTATCCTGAAAAATATTTTCACTTTTTCGGTTGTTACTCGCATCATTCCCTCATAGTCACCCTTTTCTCGTCGACCGACCTGTGTCGGATTATGTTCAGTCCAGTAAAGAAGGATATCATATAGTCTGGGCGCATACTTAATATTTGCGTATGCGCAGGATTAGGGTGCACGTTTGAATCTTCTAAAGTTTTAAACTTCTTTTTTTCAACACAAAGAGATACATTTATTTGGATAAGAATGTCATTTTTCTATAAATATAAAATTTATATTACAAAAATAATACAAAATATAGTATAATAATACAAAATGTGGCATAACACGTCAGCACAATTTCATAACAGTTCTTATTTGGGTAATTAACCGTTTAAATTTTTAAAAAAATTTCTGAAACGTATTATAACTGTCACAGAGGAAATCCCTTAACCTTCTAGAAACTGCAACATATTTTCAAGAAGAATATCATTTTTCGGAATTGGTGATGGATAAACCCCCCCCCCCCCCAGCCAATACAAAGTAATAAGAATACTAAAAAACAAGGAACAGAGAAAAAAACTTATTTTCTATTAATATTCGCTTAATCGTATACTACTTCGAAGGGAAAGGAAAAATCTTTCTCTCTCCCCTTCTGTTATCAGACATTGAGCAAAAGTAGATCCCGCTCACGTCCACTTGATTGACAGGGGGGATGTGTTATTAGAAGAGAAAAAGTTTACAATGGTATCCGGACTCGTCAATGCCGAAACGAGGCGGCTTTAAGAACGCGAGGTATTTCACGATTGCCAAAATAAAACCGATCAAGAAAAACGAGATAACTCGGGATTGCCGCTGTGAGGGTTAATGGGTACTGAATGTATTTCCGAATAGCCTACTTTCTCGACTAGCTAATGATAACGGAGGTCATGGGCGTACTCATAGTTAACCGGGGGAGGGGGTGAAGCATAAATTTGGGAAGTGGGGGGGGAATTTTCTTACAATGTAATTTTGAGCTACCAATCTTTAAAAAGCATTCAAATTAACAGAAATAGATTAAAATCACATAAAATGTTCTTTTTTTCAATATTTCATTTTTTTCACGAAAATATATATTTTTTATTTATTTCTCCTTGGAAAAGGAAGCACGAGCTCCCCTATGTCTCCCCCTCACCCTGAGAAGCCTCTGACTGAGGTAGCGAGCAGCGTAGTAAACTTCCATGACTATCTCTAAGGGCGGTGTGTGTAAATTTCCATTTCGAATACAACTATACATATGTACGTAAATAATGAATAGAATATGCGACTTCTGTAAGAGAGTGAAGAAAGAATTCTCTGTGGTACACAGTTTTTGAGAAAAGGTATTGTATTCGCCGAGACACCACATTTTCCTGCGTGTAAATCCGCAGATCATACAATAAGAAACGTCGGAATGTCCTGATCATACACTGATGCGTCTCACCTGCACAAATTTTCTTAGAGGTCACAATATATTAAAAGAAATACATTCAAAATTAATTTGTAAAAACTACCTCATTGTGACGTAATTGTTTCAATTTCCACAAAAGATATCTTTTTATTTAAAAGACGTAGAGAGAGAGAAAAGTATTTTCCATCCATTAAGGAAACCATTAAATTCCTCATCACTCTCATCTGATACATCACAATCAGCTACGTCAACTAGCTCATTATAATCATCAGAGTTACTCTCATCGTAAATTGTATCATCCTCAGTACCATCCGTGTTTTTGCTTACTATCCACGTATAAGTTTTACAAAAAAGGCTTCCTTATACAGGTTAGAGATTTCTAGACATCGCGATACAAAAAATCGGTATTTTTCTCACAAATACATGAAAAACGACCCGTTACATTAACTAAGATTCCATAGTTCACCAATGAATTATCATCTGAATTATACGTGTCTGATACACATACACGCAAGAAATCATAGTATATTACCTACTGCATACTGTACATTTTCTTATTCAGCAGTTATGAATTCTTTTCATAAACATATATAATTAAAGATCAAATATGGATTCCTTCCAAGGTTTTTTTGTCAGACCGTTTTAAAGACTTTCTCGCTATATTATTTTTATGCATATAAAAAATCAAAGGTTATTTCTTAAGAGACTCGTGCAATTTTTTCTCTCGCATTTATTATTGTTTCATTTATTATGGTAATAATAATATAAGCGACGATGATGCTAATCTCTTCTAAATTAATTAACCTCGTTTTTCTTTCGTGAATCTCTAAACAGAAACAGACTTTTAAGACTTAGTCCCTCTCAGGAAATGCACAGAACATTTTAAACGATGCAACTCCATGAAAGGTGAGGAGAGGAATAAAAAGTAATAAAAAAAAAAGGCACTGTTTTTTTGTACATTGTTCTTTTATATATTTCCGTTCTACCAACTAATATTTTTCACAGAAGTGTTAAGATGGCAAGATGTTACTTACAGGAAAAAAAAGAAAGACGGTTCTAGTACTCTTTACTACCGAAAAGAATTCCATTATTCATGACACGACGAGCTCCTGAAATCCCGGGAACGAATGTTTCGTTTTCTTTCTTTTTTTTTTTAGAAGGAAAAATATAAGAAGAAAGAAGAAAGCTAAGATATTTTTGCTTCACATTTGCTCTCGACGAAAAAACGATTTTTTTTTTCTCTTTTGAACCTATACTCGGCTTTTTTCCATTATTATTATTTCGCGTTAACACTTGTTTACTTCTCTTTTCTGCGACCAAAGTGTCACAAAAACTGTTATAAAGTTTGAATTCAGTTTCACAGTTTTTTCACCTTCGTGAATCTCATTTTATTGTGATCGTATAGCAAAAGAAACTTTGCGATAAAAACGTCTTTTTTTAATGGTTTTTTTGTTTCTTTTTTTTTGCTTTGAATAATGTATAAATTTATTTAAGGTAAGCACGCGTGGAGATCAAAGAATGTATTCATTTGACCTGAACTTGTGAAAGAAAATGTGGAGTTGAATATAAAGCTGAACGTACTTGCCGCCCATTAATCCGATCGTGGTATGAGAATCTGATAATATAAAATACAGGGTGATTCCAATAAAGGTATAAAACACAGTTAAACCAGCGGTACATGGGCCTCTTAAGAGTCCTTGAAGATGTTTCGGAGAGGAGGGGTTAATGACCTTCGAGAAGAGAGCTCGCTTACGTTTTTACATTATTATGCGAAAATATTACTCTTGTAAATGGATTCACGGCTGTGATCCGTTTAAAACAAAATCTCAACAACTCCTGATTTTGAGCGATCACGGGAACTATTAATAGATATAATATAATGTTTGGGTTTGGGTTTGAAATTACTAGATTTCGCTTTCGCATGTAGGGTTGCTCTGTGTTTCCTGCACCTGGCCACGTGAAGAGTCGGTACTTTTACTACTGAAGAAGAAATTTCTTGTTATTCCGATGGTCATCTTCTTGAATGCTTAAAAGATATTCCGAAATGGCAAAATAACAGTAAGTTGTTGGAAGCGATTAAAGATTTATCAAAGGTGGTAACGATATCTTGCATACGAAAGCCATTTTAGATTTTTCTCGAATATATATTAAGTTTCAGTCAATTGAATGTTCCTTTATTTTACGCTTTGTTCGATATTTTGTTTCCAGATGAGTACGTTCCTCACCTTTTGATGGTTGGGAATGGGTCATTCATGTAAATTAGAATGATCGTCAGAATTGTGCTTTATTTCAAATGTATATAATTACAATTAATATTTTTACAATTGATTATTCAGAATACTTCGAACTAAATAGGATTCTGGTGCCATTAAGCGATTTTTTTTCACGTTTTGTTTTCCGAATGAAAAATGCCCAATTCATGCACGTGCGATAACTAATTTCATGCGTGTGTTGTGAATTTTTAAGGTTTTTCAAACCAATTTATATCGCACGCACACAAACAATTTCAAAATAATTGCAATTCGTGTGTTCATGTGGAAACGATAATCTTGGGCTAAAACAGGACTCTTCCCATAATAATTGGCTTATTAAATCAAAAGAATAGAAAACTCTGAATGGAGAATATTTGTAACTTATTGTTGGTATTTTTATTATTATTATGCTTTTTTGGAATCTATTCTCAAAAACTAATTATGATAAGAGTATTATTTATATAGAAAATTCTGTTCAGCTAAGGAGACGTTTTAAATAAAAAAAATCATATAGAAAAATCGTGTATTTTGATCACTTGTCTATTCAACCGCGGAATAAAAGGGTAAATAAAAAAATTATCAAGCATAAATAGAGTTAACTTCACAAATTTGATTAGAAGTCCCAAATATTATCTAAAGTTAGACAAAATTAATGCAAATGCGTAAAATTATCGCATTTGCATTTCCCGTTCTGCCACCTAAAACCATACGTATTGAATTAGCTGTTATACCGAATTTTGAATAAAGTCACGAAAATAACGAATAAATTTTCTCCCTCCTTCGTGTATTACAAGAAAGGTGTTGCCAAGCACCGAGATAACGCGCCAAGTTATGAAGACCTTGCTCCTCTTATTGAACTCGTCACGTGGGGTGTGCGAAACTTCAGAAAAAGAGGGTACCAGACTATAGGATAAGGTCTATGGAACTAGTGGATGAAACATCACCGAACTTAATTTGCGTACATTTGAGACAACGAGAAAACGATTTTGCTCTTTTTCAAAAAGTGAGTCCCATAAATGGCTTTTTTTTGTCATAAAATTTCAATACGTTATGTAAATTTCTTCGTGCGCGCAGCGAGCTTGTAAACGTAGTTCCACATTTGTGACCAATGTATTATGTTTGAACCTAATTTTGTTTCCCTAAAGTTTGTTTTTCATTCATCTAAAATGTATATACGTATGACATCAAGTGCAAGTTAAAACACTTTTTTCCATCTCGAAAAAAAAAGGTGTAAATAGAAATTCGTCTTACGTAAGTCACACAATAATTACAGCTTGTAAATATGATTTCCCTTTAAAATGGCTGAAATACAGTTTATTTTTCTTATTCGCAACTTCGAGGTGCGAATGGAATCCGATCTCCTCGTTAAAAAGTCTCAGACCTACAACGGTACAAATATTGAGTCATTGCACTTCACTCATAGTTCGAAATATTGATGATGGATGGCAGCTCTATAAGACGCAATAAACTTCGCGTTAGGTTCAAAACACGCACACGCGCAGCTTCCAGCATGGACGAGGTCTTCTTCGACCACCTGCTTCTTTCTCTTTATTGAGAAACAGTGGCAAGTCATGATCTGGGTAGGAGTAGGTACAAAGGCTGAGTAGCTATGAAATCGTACAGTTGTCCTTCTAACTTAGTACCGTTTTCGGCAGGCAACTAAAAATGACAAAAATGCATCACCAGAGTGAACAAAATTGTAACAGATTGTCTTTTAATTTGTAAACCCGAAAAAACCGCGACTGTGGATCATAATGACGGACTCAAATCGCGAGGAACAGGCTCGAACCCCATCCCAGTTATCACAGCAGTGATCAGCTGACGTTGGTTTTCTGTGGTTCGAATTTTCGAGGCACAAATGCGAGCCGATCTCCTCCTTGAAAAGTCTCGCCACAAGGAGCAACAGCTCTACAACGGTACAATTATACATTCTATTGCACTTCACTGATAGTTAGAAAAAAACGACGGCAGGTGGCAGCACTACACATAGCAAGTATTACACAGAAACAGACTCTCTGTTAGATTCACAACGCATACACGCATAGGGACGCAAAGGGAGGGTTATGGGGTTCTAACCCCCTCCCCTGAAGCTGAGATTATAGTGCTATTTTTCATTAAAAAAACGGACCCCTCCTAGAAGAAAAAAAATTATACTCTTCCATCTCGAGAAAATTTTGTGTAACAAAATTTGTGTTTAAACTTATGTGTTCAACCACCTGCTAAAATCACTCCATTGAGACATAGCGGCGTGCCATCATCTGGTTAAGTGGTTAAGAGGGGTAGGAAAAAACCCAGCATGAGTTGTAAAAAGGAAGACATGGGAAATAATTTCTCTACATTTAAGATCATGCAAAAAGATACTCAATTAGTATAGATGTCATTGAATGCGTTTAAATACATGAACACAGATTGTGTTCTCCCGTTGATTAAACTGCAGAAAAATTTAGAAGATACGATAAGAAATCAGGAGCCTGAACTACGTACTTGGATTATTTCCACCCTCCGGCCATACAGTGAGAAACACGTAAATATTACTACATGGAAAAGTGATTCAGCAGCGCTCGATTGCATTCTCGTAAAGAACTGCTCAAACAACCAGAAAAGCATAATCGACTCCAAAGAAGACAGATTAATAATTTGACAACTGCCGATGACATTACCTTAATTAGATTCATTTCCTTCGTTGTTCGTAAAGAGAGCAGAAATTTTAATCTTCGTTAATTAAGTTGTGCTCGATTCTGAAAAGCCATGAAAAATGATAAAACCACTAAAAACTAAATAAAAACGGAAAACGATAACGTATGGTTTTGATTGAATACCAAAGATTATCAAACATCCAAAAAATCCAAATAAAATGAGAGGTTTGACACTGATTTAATTACTTTATCATCGCATTGATACACACATGATAAATATTTCCTGGAGTCATTCCGTGTTTTTGCGTTGAGTAAATATTTATAATGGCTTTTGTCAGTTCAAAAATAACACAAAAAACCCATCATGGTACATTAATTAATATTAATATATATTTTTTTTAAATTATTAGGATTATTTAGAGAAATATATTTCTCCCTCACAGTGATTGCGCAATATATCATTCTGTCTTTTATTTAATATCATTTTGCCTTTTCGTTGCCATTCCAATTCGTAAAATTTGTAAAATTATGATTTATTCCAAAAAAATACACCATAAGCACTCTCCTTAAATAAACAAATATGCATAATACAAATTACATTCATCTAACTTTAAAATAAAAGTTTCCTTTTGTTTTTATACGTCATTAGTTTAAGCTTGATTTTAACAATGAAATATCATTTCTTATCATAGAAAATTATCAATTAGTTCAAAATATCGTTGCATTTACAACCGAAAAATTATATTTTCAAAGTAATTTTGTTAAATTGTATGTTGGCAAAATATAACCCTAATAATTTATATAATAAGTTTCAAAGCTTTTCCTGGCTGAAAACAAAAATAATTATCGCTATCGGGAAAAAATGTGATTTATTCTCCTAAACAAAAATTTTATCATCAATAATTCATGAGATATTAACATTATGAAGATGCTGTTGTTAAATTTGGCTAAGCTATTGTAAAAATAATGCACGTATAATCATTTATCTCCTCTAATATTGAATTTTAAAGAAAATTATCTGGAGGATTATCTGCAGGAATCTTATCCGAAACCTTATTTGAATAAATGAAAAGTAATTTTCCATCATTTACATATTTTAATAATCTCAAAATTGAAGTGTATATTCAATGAATTAATGAGTTTGGGTTCAAACCAATGAACACATGAATGTAATGTGTGAAGCATGCTCGGGAATGCGGAAAACATAGTAACTGAGTCGAATAAATCAATATCACATAATAATAAACGCACAAACATTCATTATTCGATTCATTATAAGAAATATTTCACGAATAATTAAGATAATGTGATGGCCTTGGTTGTTTTTCTTAGAACTTACTTTTTATAATGATTTCATTTCAGCATTTAAAAATAATGTATGTCATAATATAAATATTCGGTTGTTCCTCTTCGTAGCAATGTCCGTCGAAAATCTCTTTTCCCATAGTTTCTGGATCTCGCGTAAATATTAAATAAATACTGCACTATGTTTCAAATATTAATGCTTAACGTGGAAGGAATCGATCAAGACAATACCCCAATGAGGAAGACGTATAGCACCATAGATGTTTAGATGTATACCAGCCGTATAGAAAATATTTTTGCTGTGTACGGGTTCCTTCATTCTCCGGTGGGAGTACTTCTTATCGCTATATCCATGAAAATATTGATAGGAAACGTACATTATATAATCATGATAAAATGATTCCCGTAACTATACATATATATAAATGAAAATAAATTTTCCGATTACTATGATTCTTTTCATTATTTATTAGTTTTAATGTATGTTATTTTTTTTTATTTTACCAGAAGTGTTTGAAATAAATGTTAAACATGCCGTTACACATGTCAGAGTAAAATATTTATCATTGTCTAACGAAATGGAAAATGAAATAGAACCAACGCTACATTTTCTATATTATATCATTTAATCATTGTGGAAAATAAATAAATACTGTATGTATATAGATATATACATGTTGTGGGAATATTTCCGTCTAACGTTTATAAGTAAGAGCAACAGCCCCATGAGTTTATACATGAGGAGTTTTTCAGACATGATGGTTAGAAAGTTATTGTTGTGGTAAGAATAATTCCAAACACATATATATTCATAGATGCAATTACCGCTGAACTAATTTGTCTAATTATAACAGAGAATTTTGAACATTGATATGTGTAAGATAATTATCTTAAAAAATGTATGTAAAATTTGTATAACAAATGTATATAACATATTTTAAAGGTTTCAGTGATTCCTGCTATACAACAGAATAGCTGCTATAGAAGATTTTTAACAACTGGTTGTTGCGAAGATGAATTTTTGGAAAAAGAGAAAAATCAACGTCCTTTCACTTCCCGGGTGAACGCCTTAGACCACTTTAATTATAATTAAATTAACCCTTTCTCTGACATAGCAGGAATCACTGAACATTTTATAAAATGTTATATACATTATTTAACACTTTATCTCTACCAGATTACGAAAAGTGGAATGAGAAGGAAATCATAATAGATACAAATAGTAACAAAAAATGATCATCTTTTAAATTATTTGATAGGTCTTTTCCGTTTTAGTTGAAGGTGAATAAAAAAATAATTTTTCATAAATAACCTAATCTAACACTTTAGCGTACCCTCAGTATAAATAGAGTTAAAAAAATGTATTTTCCCCTTATTTCTCCCCTAATTTTCAGCAGGTGCAATGTACGGGGATAGGAGAATGTGCTCTCATTTAGAAGTGAGGTCTGCAAAATAATTGGGAGGTGTCATTGCTGAAATAAAAAGTTTTTAGGTGAGCGAAATATCTCGTCAATGCTCGCGAGCGGACTGAGTAAACGGGTGTGATGAAAAGAAAAACCGATTTTCACAATGTTGAAAGAATAATATTTTTTCGTTCATGTTAAAATCGAAATAGAAATTGTGAAAATCATCGTAAAGTTAAATAAAAGATCTATTCTGTTGACGTGGACAGATTTCTTGACAATTCATATTTTTGAAAACATTGAAAGAGCCTGTCATAAACATCAGTTGCTATGTGGCATGTAAGTGAATATTGATAACGATTATTTTAACCCTTTGTCGTCTGGTGTATATTTGATTATGCGGGTATTGCGGTGTATTTTGATTATAAAAAAAAAACAAATTGTACCACAATTAATTTTTTTTCGAATATTTTTGGTATCATTTCGGTACAAAATACGGTTAGATGAGCACAAAGCTTTTTTTAATCTAGAAATAGCCCAAAACTCGTTCGTGTCATTTTTTGAGAGCTGCTGATGTTTTACGTTTTCGGATATCTTTTATCTGCGCCATATATTCAGAGAATTTGAAACAAAATTCAAGGAAACAACTTTTCGCTAAGAATCTGTTTATAGATGACAAAACAAAGGAAAAAATTAACAATTTTGCCTTTAATTCGCCATTGTAGCTAATTCAAAAAATTCACTCTAGTTAATTAAACTGCTGCTGTGTGGACCGAATAGTATCAGTTTAAAATATTCTAACAGCACCCTATTTTCATTCGTATTTAGGAAAAAATACTTCTACCCGTTATTATGGGAAGGGGGGACTGAAGAAGTTTAAAGTTGTAGATTTTTATTGTGAGCACATACAAAGCCGTATAATAAATATACAGAACTCTATATTCTTGCATAGAAATTTTTCAAGATTTTGCAAGTAGAATATAAATTTCGCTTATTTATTCAACCATAACGGTATACTTTCCCCTTTTTTAATAATTTTTATGAACTACAAGAAAGTTTAGAAATTTTCTCATCTATGCTTACAGAGTAAGTTATCTCTATTAAAAAAATCACTATTTTTCTTCATTCTCATAAAATATAACAATCTCCTATTATTTGCAGACAATATATTGCTACATGAATATTTATTCCGAAAAAGATGCACCCTAACAATCTGAATTTTATTTTATTAAATAGGGAATAAAAGTTTGGATATAGCACGAAAAAAAATACAGTAACTAGTACACAATATTTTGTAATTTTCAAAGAATTACTTGTTGTCAAAAAAGAAAAGAAAAAACACTTTAATGCTTTACATGGTTTTTTAACTATGGTGGTGTATTTTCACAAAACTACGTCAATTTAAGTCTGAGAGCTTTATTTCTCGAATCGAGCGTTTTTCATTTTTCCATTATAATATAAGTGTATTTACTTTAATATTATTTTTTAGAAAAACTACAGACTACTTTCAGAAATTTTTGTAAATGGATGTACGAGTGAGTACTAATTTTTACAAATATTTAATGACTATATATAACGATTCTATTATTTACAGAACGTAGTTGCATTTTCAAGCGTTATTCTTGTACATTAAGATAAAATAAATGATTGCTTTCATTTATTTAGGAAATATAATGAAATGAAAATTTCTAACTCCCTTTTAAATATTCTAATAAGAACAAATAATCTAACTTATATTCAGACTATATTTATTCTAAGGGTCTGGATAGCAATACTTTAAATAATAAATGTTTTCTAATTTATAGAAGAAGCACATTGTTCCTCCAAAGTAATTGGATTTTGGGTAAAATCTAATGTAGGAAAGCGAGAAAAAATCCTAGCAGTACGAATTGTCTTCGATACGAGTTTGTAAATGCTTTGAACCCAACAAAAAACTTAATTACCTGTGATACTGTTAATTATTTACAAACGAATCATCTTCATTAGAGTAGAAGTATTACGAATAATCTTGGCTCCTGTCCCGTATGTTGTATTTTATTTAGATTTCTGAAACATAGTAAATATTTATAGATGTGACAGATTAATAAGCAAAGTCGCGAATAAGTTGAGCCCTCTCGAATAATTGATTAGAGCTCCGAGATAAATCCACTCCTGTTGTAAGGATTCTTCGAGATGTTAGTATTGTGTCCTTATTGTTCAAACAATCGCAAAATACATTCGGAAATAGTCTGAATCCATAAAGAGTTGTGTAGTGGTTGTTCGAATAGCAGAAGTAAAAGCTTTTCTCTCTTCGATGGGAGAGAAAAGTCCATTTTCCTCTCTTTTCACGAAAATTTTTGCATCTTTGGATTTCACCCACCATCTATCAAGAGAATAAAATGGAAGAAAAGCGAGACATGTTTGTCTCCAAAGGTTCCAGCAGCTCTGAAGCGCCCTTAAGAGTAATAAATTTCTTTGGCAAAGACCAACCGTATTTTTTTTTGTATTTTGGTTTTTCCCGTGGAATTGTTCACTTTCGGGAGTGATTTCAGAAGCGGGTAAAGTGCTGTCTTATCTGCATTAGTCCCGACTCTTGGAAGAACAACTCTTGCCCCCGTCCCCTCTCTCAAAGTACTCATCCAAACACATACATTCACTACGTTTTCTTGTCCTGTCCCAGACGCATTAGTCTGTCAAGAGGCGAGTTCTACAATCTGCGATTTCCTGGAAATTTTTCTCTAATCTCTTTCCTCCTGTCCTGGATTCGGTGAGTAAACATTTTCAAGAACATCTTTATGTAACATCTTATGTGCTCTTGTGCTCGTCATTGAAACTTGTTTTTTTCATGTTGAATTTTTTTTCCGAGGCTCCATTGGATTAAAATGTAATTCATATTTCACATATATGTGTACGTATAATTATGATTAAACCATCTGTACTCAGAAAAACCATCTGTAAGGCATATTATAATGACGGATTTAAATGGAACGTGCTATACAGGTAGTAAGAAAGAAATTTACGATGGGGGAAAAGAACAGTGAAACCTCGATATAACGATAATCTGAGGAAAAAGAGAAAATGTCGTTATATCGGGAGGTGGCATTGTCATCAGTCGTCACCAAATTTATGTTGTTGCCATTTCTTCGGGATTATAGAATTACTGAAATCGTAATTGGTGATTCGGGGTACGAAAGGGTAGTATGAACCTGCATCATTACTCTGCCGATTCATACAGCAGTAGCACGCTTTGCGAGAGGTATATTCATAAAGTGGAAGATAACTGTTACCATAAACCATAATTGGTTATTCGGGGTTCCGATGGGTGCTATTAACCCACCAAACTCCCTTCATCATTACTCTATCGAATCCCATAGCAGTAGTATGCACTTTGCCATGGCGACCAAACATTAAGTGGGTGAACACGTAAGTTCACCTAATACCCAAAAGGGCTCTTTCTTTTTCTTTTCTTTTTTCAAGAAAAAACATAATCACACTGATTAATCAGACCAGTGGATGGAAAAATAATTATTGAATTAAGAAATCTGTTGTAAAGAAATATAGTTTTTTTAAATGACTATAAAAGGTGTATCCCAAATCCATATATAATTTAAAATATTACAGACATTGAGAAAAATGTTCATGTACATGTGAGGGTTGCGGAAAAAATATTCTCAGAAAAGGAACATATTTTTCGGTACAAAAAAAACCTGGTTTGAATTTTCGTCGATAGAGGACACCGCACAAAGCAAATTACTGGAAATATGCAAATCGGAGTTCTTTAAAACGCAGGGTGTACGATCACGCCTGGCTCAACACAAGCTCGTTGTCCTTGATCGAAGAGATCAAGTGACTTTATCCGTCCGATCAAGAGAATATTTCCCTACGAATATGATATTGTGAATTTCCCACAAATATAAATACTATATTCTCTAAGTTCATCCCCAGCGCCGTCAGACAGAATTTGTCACGTCGCCAAACACATCGCGTCGGCCATACTCGAGGATCGGACTGATAAAGTCACGTGAACTTCAATTTCGTTGAGTCGGCCGTGGTACGATTGACAGCTCATCTCTTCTGTTACTGACATTTACGTAAGGTTTTCATTGTGAATTCACTTTGGTGGAAAGTTCACACTGTTGGCGAAGTTGTTTTACCTCAGCCATGAATCGGCGGCTGAAGCTTTGCGAACGTTTCTGGCACAGAAGAGATTTAAGAAAAGTTCAGGTAAATAATTATGTGTTTTGCTTTCATGAAGCGCTTTCTATCGACAAAAATCTTGAATAATTTATTTTTGAACCAAAAAATCTCTCTACGTGAGAATAACTTTTTACAAACCGTATTCAAATATACCAATTTTATGAATTTTTAAACTATTTTACAAATTTATGACACACCTCTATGTATTGAAATAATACGACAAAATCTGTCTTTTAGGACTACTAAAGTAAAATTGCGCATTTCGCTGCCATTTTTCTCATAAATAGACACTACAAGGCAAAAACAGAAAACTGTAGAGATTACCGGAAATGTAAAATGATTATATAATACATTCCGATTCTAAAGTCAGATAACATTCACAGAAATTGGCTCAGAGATCAGACAATATACCCATAATGTTTTTCCAATACGTATCGAAGCAAAAGATTCCTGAACTAATATTTCCGATAGCTTTCTACTAATACTTTCATACATGTTTCCGTGTGTATTGACATCATTAGACCGAGTTTCGAATGTGATAAAATCTTATATCAGCAGAAAATCTATACGCACATTCGGCAACATGTCGATCTTATGGAATATATGTATTCCCTTTTGTCTTCTAAATTGGCTTTTGTCTTGTTTTGCCGATACCGGCCGGCTTTATATTCGTTTATGCCTTCTTTTGAAAAAAAAAAAAAAAATGCCAGAGAATAAATTCAAGGGGGAATTTGCTGGCACCATAAGTAGAGAAGAATTATTGTTAGGAGGTCAACAGAATCGAGTTAGTGACTTCCACAACGAGAGGATAGATACTACCACGAACTCCACGGCTACCGTTGACAGTAATGTCTTCGGGAAATTTCTCTGTGAAATTAAACGTGAATTTGGACGTCAGATCTTGTAAAGGCCGATATGACGGGTGATACGATAAGACTTACTTTACGGGAGCGAAAAAAGTTTTTTCGTTATACGAATAGTTTTTTTTTTCGTTTTTCTTCGTTCTTCTTTGTCTTGGAAGTTATCAAGAGATTACCTCGACAAAAGAAGAAAATGTGGGAAAAAATCGATTCCCTGGAAAGATATTGGATGTACCACATACGCTTCATTTTTGCCTTTCCTTCGAGCGATACACGTGATGCGATCTTGATAGGAAAACTAGTTTCACAAAAAATTCCAATCGGGGAAAAAATGTGAATTTTTCTTTTGAAACAAGGCCAGATAATTTAATTTTTAGGTGTTACAAAGATTTCCATGGGAATGGGAAAAAAGTGCTGTGAAATGAAAGCTGTTTCTACTGAGAGATTGGATGATGATATCGGAACCAATACGGAAGTGTTTTTTTTTTATGATTATTATCTCTAGAATTTAACATTTCAACATAATCATCTTTTGCTCTTTTTTTGCATATAAAATTTTGGACTGAAACCAATGAGAAATAATACTTATATCATGTGTTATAATCTTTTTCTTCTCTAACGAAAGGGAATTGATCGAACAAAAATTCGTTTGGATTCTGGATTGAAATATAGATAATAAAAACTGATAGTCGAAGGGCTGCATGAAAAATTCCGAATAGATTAGACCGGGCTATCCGACAATGTGGCGAAAGGTCAGGCCGGATAACAAAAAAAGCTGGATAGGCCGGTGTTCAATAAATGCAGTGCTCACTCCCTACTCCACCCCCAATACCATTAAAAGCACCCTTTTTACACGGAAATCCACTCTTACTCATATTTTCTAACCTCGTACAGGGCAGTACCTTTTAAATGTTTGTTATGCACAATAGTGTAAGAGCAGGGCTTTCTTGTGGGGAAGAGGGGTCAGTTTTTTTATTGTTTCCCAGTGTTTCTCATTTTTTACTGCAAAAAAATACACCATTATCTTGACTCTAACCTACCCCCCTCCCTCCTTGCTTACGCCTATGATATTGTAAGTTTTAGAAAGTTATAAAATGAAAAGGAAGTCCCCGAGAATAAAAATGTCGTACACATTTTAAGATAAATTCGATAGGTTAACTGCAGGGAATTTAAAAACACATAAACTGTGTACTATGAATTAGTAAACTTTTAAAACAAGCAAAATATTAATACAGAATTGATTCTTTCATAATTATTTGGATTTATTTTGCTGTTCATTGAAAAGTGATTACACAAATCGATAGCATTTTGAACGCCTTTGCAAAGCAAATTGCGCCTTATATCATCACGGATAATTATTATCATTTAACTAGGCTGGATAGTTTGGAGTCCAGATAGTAGCGAGCCGGATATTCGATAGTCTATTGTGCTTTGCAATCAAAAACACCGGCAAAAAATTGCACCAGTGTGAAATGAAAAATTTAATATTTTATCAAATGTGATAACTGGAATAAAAAATATAGTTTTTTTTTTTTTAAATTGTTTGTCACAAGGTGTATGTGAGGTTCCCCAAATCATAATTACAATATATTTTAATTAAATTTGTAAATTTATAATGATTGAAAGTGCTTCTAGTTGGAAATTTACATTAATTACAAAGGAAAACATGCAAAATATATGTCCGATGTTTTGAAACTTCTCAAATATGCTATTTAAGTAACCAGTTAGAAAACATATAAAAATAGTTCAATTTGGTCACGAATTGGAAGAGCAATCAAAAATAGGTTAACGAAAAAAACATGTTATTTACCATATGCGTGATTACTGTAATCGATTATATACATCTTGTCGTGCTGAGCTGCATTTAATAAACTTATTTTTAATACTTTCGGGAAAAAAAAACCTCCTTTCTACTGACTTTTATTTTGAGCCTGGAAGTAAAAACGCAGGAAAACCTTTAAATTCGCTACTTCGGTATTTATGAGTAAAACTAGAAACTATTTGGGTTTTTTTTTGAATTAAGAGACAATTTCTTTAGTAAATTTTAGAAATATGGTTCATTTATAAAATATTTCTAGAACATATAATTTACATCAAATCAATCAAATCAGATTTATTTGTTTCATATAGAAATAAAAACTAATTAAATTTTGGAGAATCACATATGCGTCATCGCCATCTAGTGGAGAATGAATGCCGGTACAAATAGGAATATAGGAATAAAAGATTTACAACAAAAACCGTTAAATAACACACAAACAGAAACAGAAATTTTATCTTTGAGTTAATGTATAATTATGGAAATTTTAAATACAACTTATATTTAAGTTTATGTTAATATGCAAAATATTTAAAAAAAATACAAATTTAAATAACACACATGAAAATATCATTTTCCATTCTATAAGAATACTTTAAATGAATTTCACTAAAACTTGTCTTTTTAGTGTACATTTTAAGGAAAAAAATCGTTAAAATTGCATATCTGGTTAGTTACACAAATTCTCATTTTTCAAAAGAAATGAATGAATCCGTTTCTCAACGAATCAAAAGCACAGAATGTTTTAAACATTAATTTCAAGCAAAAAATAGAAAAATGATAAAAATAAAACACGGAATAATTTATATTTGTTTGACACCATCCCTTATTTTGTTCGCCATTTTCATCTCTTCACTCGAAGAATATAATGCGAAAATATTTCTCCCGGTAAGCACAACCTCCAATGTCATATCTCAGTATTATTGAAGGCTTTCAAAAGCGAACTAATTTACATTTGTCCCATCTTTCTTTCCTTTTCCTTGAGAAATTTCCTTAACAATGACATCCTGTCAGCAATTTACTTCATCTTTTTTGTATAACAAGCGTGGAAACATATTTGGTGGCAAAGAAGAAGAAGAAAGAAAATATGTATTCACGCTCAGCTGTCGTTGTTAAAGACGCATTCTTCTCTTTTTCCCCAGATTCTATTTTTTTTCCTGAGTTTTTGTCCCAAAATAAAGTCAAGAAATGAATAGACGGCTTTGGTTATTGAGTGTTTGAATGGACAGAGAAACGGGGATAAAAATATAATCGATTAGAGAAGGAAGAATATGTCCCAAGTTATTAAATACTGAGTTTAAAATACAGATTCACGCTGTTATTTTTTCGACATTGAAAAGACTGTCGAATACAATATGTTTACATGTTTTTCATTGATTTCAAACATGTTGTTGAGAGAGAGATCGAAGAACGCATTCAGCGTAATAAAATGTACGTAATGTAACGGAGTTTATTATATCCAATTGTGATTGGCTTGTCATTTTTCTTTTGGAACTTTTACCTTGCTAAAAAATTCAGTGAATTTCAACAAAAGATTTCGATTAAGCACGTTTTTTTTTATATAAAATTTTGAACCAATAAATGTTTGAGTAATTGTCACATAAAATATTCTTTGAAAATAGCATATATTTATTAAGATTTGTATTCAGTATTTTTACGTGTTTGCAAAACATGTTTATCGATTTGAATACAGTCGTTCTAGATACTGCCAGAAATTTAAAGTTTTTCAAAACACCAAGGGTGTAAAGCTCTAAAAAAGACAAGAACTGACCGAAGGCTAAAATGAAGATCATGAGAATTGGATAAATGAGAATTTATAGGAAGCTGAGATACCGCAGATCCTCATTTATTTTACACTATATACACAACCAGCTTCGGTAGTCTAACACTGGTACTGACGCAACTCAGTCGAGTCGTACTTTTCCTTATCCATTTGTGTTTGAGTCAGCTCATTTCAGTGTATTATACGTGCAGATGGAAAAGATAATCTCCTACAACAGCAACCAGAAGAATGCTTGAGATTCTTGAATTCCAATTTCCCATATTACGGGACATTCCTGTAATTTTCGTTACTCCGATTTTTTTGTACTTGTGTCCCGTTTTTTCACCGAAGCTTATTTGAATTTGGAATATTTAGTTAAATTATGAATAAAGGGAGTTTCATCCTTAAATTATCTTTTAATACTTACGGTTGTAAATATGGATATCCATCTTACATATCCGTCCGGTTCAACGTTTTTTTCCCGGCACAGCATTTCGATAATGCGTGTATTCATAGTTCCATGCCTTCTAATTGGAAATTTTTCAACTATTTTAATAACAACACTGGTGATTTTGCCGACTTATAACAACATTTTTGAGACGATGTTCCGTATTTTATCGAATTTAAGTTTGCCACATTTTTCCTCAATAAAATTCACCTGTTCATTTGTGAATGCTTATATTCCGTGAAGTAGATTGTGGCTCACGATGTGCAGCAACTCTTTGTTTTCCCACCCTTCGGCAATTTTATCAGTATCTATCAAATTTGTCATAAATTGAATTTTTTAAATATCCGATATTTAGGATCACAATTGCATTTTCTCGATGAGGTATGGTGAACCTCAGTATGAAGGTATAATTTTTTTATTTCAACCCAGATGGATATATTACTCTAATATCAATTACAATAATTCAATAATTTTTCATTCAGTTAGAATCAAATTACCGTCTGCTTGCGGACCACCTATGTCATCGTCGTGGATCACTTCTGGTCCGTGGACCGTATATTCAGTAACAGTGCCTTATAATATCCATACTGTTCAGTTTGATGCTAAGAGTCTTGCATTGAAAGAAACGAGTGCTCTGAAATGGAATCCGTTATGGCTTTTAAATGTATTTTTAATTAGCTGAGAGAATCTTCCATTTTGCATGAAATGATTCAAACACTTTCAGAAAGAGAAGTTTCGAGGTGGATATGAGTAAACCGCTTCATCATTAAGGACGTAATATTGCGTCCATACGTTTGTGGAATAAACTCAAGCAAGCTTTTTCTCTATCTCTTTGTTTCCTTTCCCCGTTCTCCTCATCATCGTGAGGCTTTGTTGTAACCTTACGAAGTTGTTCTTTTTATTCCTTTACAATTATTAGTGAGACTTTTTTGTCCACATATATGATGTATGGTTCCACTACATACATATAAGAGCAAAAAAGAACAGGTTGCGTGAGGGGGAAGAAGAGAAATCTATATACTTCGTATACCTAATCTTCTTATAATTTCTATCCCCCCCCCTCTTATCTATCACGCTGTTTTCCTTTCATTTGTTTCCCCCTCCTTTTCTTCCACTTTTTTTCCTTCCTCTTTGACAAATTTATCATATTTATCGCCTATTCGTCAAACAGAGATCATCCGAATTTCTTTCCAATAATTTGTAAGCGAAGCGGTTTATCGGGCTCGAATGACAGCAATTCTGGTGATGATTGGCACAAAAATTCAGCTCACTCAACGTAGCGCTGTGCTAGGTTAAAAAAAATCTTCGTAAGCCGAGGTATCACTTTATTTGAATTTCCTTTTTGTATGTTGCTCTCTAACTTATTATTACTATCTAATTCAAGAAATTAAGAAAAGGATCTCTTTTTTTTGAATTTCTTTATATACACACCTTAACTTTTATTTACATATTTATATATTGGAATTAATTTCATAAAGTGGATTCTTTCATCACACATGCGTGTTATACGATACGACATACCACATCAGAAGCAACCAAATAATGTGTGCGTATTCAGAGATAAATACGGGCTAAGAGGGTGCTGGACTAACTTGGGCACAGTGGAAATAAGAATGCTTAGATGTCGTGTAAATGTTTAAAGAATTACACCAAAAACTGCATATCACAGTAGAATTAGGAAAAGAAAAGGAATAACACATCAATTGATAATGTACTGGCATATCCTGTAAGACCTTTACTACTGAACCTCACGTGCAATGTGCATCTCGTGAGCATTCCTCTTAGGATTTTCTACTTAGTTGTTGCACGCCTGGAAGTGTTGTATGTGTCTGTATAAGCTTTTAATTTGTATTTTGAAGCGAAAATGGTTGATGCCTGAACTTTCTTGTGATGTATGTATTATTTCGGAACGGGCGAGCGTCTCTCGCATTTCGCTGCACACAAAGTTGAAAATCGCAGAATATCGTGCCTAACACTCTGAGTGCCTATTTAGTGTTGTGTCTAATTTTTCATTGCTGTCATCTATAATCGTACGTGCATCTCGCACACATTTCTCTGCGGAATTTCTGACCAATTACTACATTACAGAAGCGTATGAAAATGCGTGACTGTCGTATACATGCTGCCAGAGTTGTGCTCGTTTCATGTACTCGCGGGTGCTGCCATCTCTCTCTCTTCCATATCCTGAAGAGAAGATGGCAAATGTTTGATTTTCATGTTATGTTCGTACCATGTTGAAGGTTTCTCTACTCTCTAGAATCCTACAGAATTGCGAGACAGGGCATATTTCAAAGTGCTTCACGCCAAATATCAACAGTTTGGTGAAACATTTGAAACTAAATTTTTTATTCACTTTCTGAACCTAATTTTAGGTCGTTTACGAATCTACGAAAATATCTAATCATTATACATTTTTCATAACCGAAAGGGGTATCAACATTTTTCATCTGGGATATGGGGAAATTGACTGTAGTTCTTATGCTATCTTAGGCAAAGTGTAACCGTTCGATTAATAACGTTAGCGAATATTTTCTAATTTCAGTAAAAAAAAAAAATATATTATTTTCAATGCGTATTAAATACGATGGAACTGAAATTTATAATTTTAGTGTGAGGAGTGCAACAAAAATATTGACAGAAACATATTTTTTAATTATGATAAATAGAGTTTTATAGAATAACTGTAACTATCCAATCGCAATCTCTCATCAGTGAGATTATGTTTCAAAAAAAGAAGAAATGGAAAAAACATATATAGAATAAGATGTATAAATATATTTTTTTATTTACACTATTTTGTAATTTGAAATACAAGTTTAAGTTATTCGTATATAATTTATTTTTCCTATTTTGAAAACTCATTAAAACGCATAATAACAGATTTGGATAATTGAAAATGGCAAACTTTTAGAACTGAACGCAAAACTTGTTATCTAGAAAATGAAAATAGCTGTATTTATAAACAGGGAAACAAGAATATACTAATTATACACATTAGATGCACTCACTAAATACTGTCGTTAATTACCAGGTTTTTCTGCATTTAACTAATCCCCTCCATAAACTACAAAAATCCCTAAAAATAACCTCATATTATTTTTTTTCCTCGATGATTCCGTTTAAATAGCTTCCCTCATATACATAAATTTTTCCGACATTAAACAGTGAAAGCACTGGATATAGTAAACGTCAGATTCTTGGGAGAATAAACTGGAAATATTTTACTACAATTTTTATTGTGTATTTATTAGAGCCATTTTGGGCGTTTGAAACTGATATCATAAAATATTTCAGTTCTTTTCCCTACTTTTTTCCCGATTACGTTTTTTTTTTGCTTTATAAATAGAAACGGATAGAATTCCCTCGAAAAACGAAATTAGATCGGTAGAAATATAGGGGGAAAAAATTACTGTTATCACCGTGTAAAAAAAAAGGAAGTTTTTATCTGTGCTGTCCGCTGTGTTTAATAGGAAAACGGGCAAAAGGAAAATCGAATAAGTTTTATGAAGGACAATAAACCGTGTTTTTACGGTAGTATATTAAAATAAAATGATCGTATAGGAATGGAAGATTCAAGTCATAAATATCAACGTTGTTTTAGTTCCTTCCTATGATATTATTTTTTATGCTCCGCGGATTTTTTCTGGCAAATGATGATGATTATGATACTGCACTACGTTTATCATAGATTCTACTTTTTTTTTTTCACTTTCTGTGCAATACAGAGTTGTTCATGCGATATCGTATCCAGTATCTGATTCCTATCACTTCCTTAAAATTATATATGACGTATTTCGGATAACTGCAGTTTGTGTCAAATACCAAATACGTCGCATTTGTAACCAGAATAGACTGATAAAAAATGATAACGTATTATTATTTTTTTGTTTCTTTTTAACATTTCAGACCAGTACCTTATTAGCTAGTTTGTAAAAATAACCTATACAAATAAAAATAGATTCACGTTGTTCCCAGCGTTAAATGCCGAAAAACCATTTTATCCTCATTCAATACAGTTTTTTCCCCATCAAATTCCCTCCGTTTTTCGAATGTAAATATCCCAGTGAATATTGCACTTAGGAAGGTGAAATTTTTTATTTTGTTGACATTAGGTAGAGACAGGGCAATAATTACTATATGAGTTTTGGAGCATACGGGGAATGTATAAAAGATTTTTTATTTTAATGACTATGCAACCCCTTTGAACATGGATGTAATATCTGAGAACTAAGCGTTATTGGGATATTTTTCTTATTGGAAGTATACCTCTAGGATCAACGGTTCTCCAGTAATGTATCATACCCCCTGTTTGCTATGCATCCTGTATATGTTACGGTAAATGCGATAAATCGGTTTTCATACATAATAACCCGTTGTTATGTATACTTACGAATCGTCTTGGTAAGTTTGATAAATTTATTACTTTTACCGGAGAATATGCATAATAATACTTAAGCGTCGTTGGTCAATTTGATAAAGACTAAAAAAATATCACTGTTACTGTAAATTTCATAAATACTTGAAATTATCGCCTTTATCTGTGATTGTGCATTATACCCTAGTGTAATCGGTGATTTGATAAATATGAAAAAAAATTACAAATGAGTCTAGTATGTGTGATGATTATACGTAGTCGGACTCCAATGCAATGATAAAATCAATTTACGACCGTACCTCGAAATAATGATACATTACATGTGTGTGAATGTATCACATATAGTATATTATATATCAAGATTTATCATGTTTACCAACGACACGATGCGAGGGTATTATGCATAAGCGCCGGTAAAATGATAGTTTGTTTAGTATTTATCAAATTTACCAACGCGACGCTAGGATAATATGCAACTCTGCCACTAAGCTGGGCTGGAAGAGATTTCGGCAAGTCCAGTGGCAACGTTTTGGCTTTCGTTCATTCATCCATTCGGGATAATATGAATAATAGACGATAAAGGTGATTAATTTAGGGAAAATTATCAAATTTTTTCAAAATTCATGGAGTTTATCAAAATTCTCGACGATCATGCATAATAACCCGATTTATCACATTTACCTTACATATAAACTGTTTACGTTGATGCGAGGGAGAAGAAATTTAGAATCCCCTTATTGGTCGTAGTGAGCGACGGAGGTGATGATGAGTCACGAAAGGCGCATGATTTTTTCTCTCTATGAATTTTTTTCCTTTCTATTCGCATTTGTACGTCAATTTTTATAATGAAAAACATGTTTTATATTGAAACCTCTCAAAGAAAAAACTTCTTATAGTACGTAGTGGTTCATAAGCGCAGAAATCGAATAAGAATTCTGATGTTTTTCCAAAGTAGTATAGTCGGTAGGAAAATACAGTTCCAGCTAAAGACTGTATATGTTGATTCCATCATGCAGGACATCCTGTAAGTGCTAACACGGCCTTTATCTCATCAAACATCCGTCGTAGAGCTATGTTCCCCTTTACAAAATGCTCAACAGGCATTCAAAAATTACCTATGTATCGGTTTTGAGAGTGAAAATACAGTGTGTAACAAAATAAAAAAAAAATCTAAATTTTTATACGGTTCCATTGTTCTTTCTCTAACTTCCAATTAGAAATTTGTTGTCCTGTCTCTTCTGATGCCAACAAAAAAAATTGCATGTTTCTAAGTGAAATGTATATAGAGATACTCGGATTCGAAAAACGGAGGAAATTTGGGAAAAAATTGCGTCAAATGCGGATAAACCGTTTTACCCGAATTTAAAGCTGTTCTTTCCAAATTTCCTCCTTTTTTTTCGAATTCGAATATCTCAGTGAGTATTGAAGAAACATGGAAAATTTCTTGTCGGCTCAGGAGAGACAGGGCGACAACTTTCTAGTTTCGAAGTTAGAGCGCGGTAGGGGGGGGGGGGACACGTATAAAAATTTAGATTTGTTTATTTTGTTAAAAATTGTATTTTCACTCTCAAAACTGGTACATGGTAATTTTTGAACGCCTGTTGAGCATTTCTTAAATTGGAATCATTCATCTACGACGGACGGTTGATGAGATGAAGGCCGTACTAGCACTTACAGGACACCCTGTATAGTTAATCAGGAACGATCTTACAATTGACCGTCCATAGCAAGAAAAGGAGAAGGAAAACGGGTTTTTTCGTCGAAGTGCCAGTTTCTTGGCGAAAGAACGAGCTGGTCCATTGGGGAGGATCATTCGCTGGTGGCTTGGAATGCAACAGCCTCTTGTGGGACGCATTAACTACCTCTGCCACTCACGAACAATCACGATATGTTAATTTTTCCCCTGTACGCCAAAGCAGGAAATATGATAAATATGGATACCCGGATCTGTTTCGTTCTTCAGTATCTTTGATATAGCCCATGTTTCACCAAGCGATATGGATTTTCATCATATTTTACGGGGAATTCCCATTAGAATTATTTACGTGAAAAATAATACTTCGAAATAATTGAAACAACTGAATTATTGCTTCGGTGAATTTTATTGAATACAGGGATTAAGAAGAAAAAAAGTTCTTACCCTTTCATGAGTAAGTATCGATGCTTTTCTATGTGAACATGTAATGAATTTATCGAGCCACATTGAACGTATTTTTCCTTCTCTTATTGTAATTTAGAATTAAATCGAATCAATTGCATTACGACGATGGCATTGGATGGGAACCCATATAAAAACGGAAGGTGACTTGTTTCTTTTCATTTGGTCGAGAGACGGAAATAATGGAGCCCATTGAAGGGGTTTTCACCGCAGGGACATTCATCAAAAGGAGGTCGCAGTATCGCGAGCCACTTCTCGCCGAATGATTCTTTTCATCGCTGATCATACCGCGGCTATTGCTTCAATCTCAAATCGAGAATTTCCTACTCTTTATATCTCTCTCTCTATCCTCTTTTTTTTTTTCTTTCTCTCTTTCTTTTTCTCCTGCCCTCTCGTTCAAGGCATCCATCCATTGCTCGTATTCGATCTTCGTCAATTCTTCTGGTTCCAGCATTTCCAGGAAAAAAAAATGAAAAAAAAAAAATGGCAGAAGGAAGAGAAAGAGAGAGAGAAGCCATGATAGGAGAGTGTGAAGGATAAAAGTATCAGAATTCTACGTGCCGTTGGTATCCTTTCCACATACAAAATGTGTTCGGTGTTGCTTTGAAAATGCTGAAAAATTCTGAACATTTTCAATAAAATGAATAAAAAGACATTTCCCTCTGAATAGACCAGTCAATACTGAACAGGGTTTAATGCATAAAAAGTGTTTCATTTCCACAATAACTCTTCTCCCTTTTTCCTAGTGAAAGCAATAAAATCTTGCGTGAACGGGATCTTCCCATATATATATATTTTCCATTTCATTTATTACGAAGAAAGAATTTTCTCAACATTGGAAATAGCCTCATTTTCTTTTCTTTTGATGGAAACTTTTCATTAATAATGAAAATATTTGTTCTGTTTAAATAGAGCCATCTATTTACCCTTCATGCGGTGGTATTGCCAAGTCGATATACGGTGCTTTTTGTCACAACTTTTCAAAAAAAGTCATTGATTCTCACTGAGTTTTAAAAAATTGTACGTATCAAATAAACTAATTTTCTCATGAGGAGAGCGAGTTTCTATATTTCCCATGAAAGACGCGATATGTCATGAGAAGAATCAAGAAGTACGGCTCACAATGTCAGGCCCATCCTCACATACAGAAAATAATTAACAATGATACAGAGCAGTACCCAGGGGCGCAAAATACGAGACTTGCTCGGATTTGAACAGCGAAGTAATTGCTTAGAGATTTAAAAGTCCGTTGGGAGAACTGAGTTCCGTAATGAGGACTTGATTTGGACTTGATTTTTAAAATTTCAGACACAATCACTTTCACTTCCTATGTTGAAGACACGTGGTAGAACTTCTCGAACGCGAAGCACGCATAACCCAGGCATTATAGAGATTAGTTATGAGTTACGTATATTTATATACAACACATCCCATCGTGCACCAATTCGTTAGACTTCTACAGATTAATGTTTACGAGTTTAATTTACGGTTTAGTAGTGGTAGTTTCTAAAACGCATTATAAGGCGCGGTAGCCCAGGTCGATAAGATACTCGCCTTAAGCATCAATCAAAGGATGTTTTGAGGTGTCGCGAGTTCGATACCCGGTTCGTCCTTGCCAGAAACTCTCCTGACGCGGAAGTACAACATAAACGGTGACATGTCCACGATTGCTACCGCAGGAAGTCTCATACCGAGGGATTGGCGCGCCAACATATTAGTGAGTATAAAGAAAAAGTGCCGTTCGGAATCAGCAAGAAATTGTAGGTCCCTGTCTAATTAGACCTCGTGTACAAAAAAAGACCGTAGTGCGACAAAAATTATCCAATGAAAAGCATGTTTCAAAAAAAAAAACTTCTGTCTACAAAACAACGGCTATAAATTTAAAATAACCAATTGCACTCTTTCATATATTAATTTTTCTTTACATAATTTATATTCAAGTTTCTACAAACTTCCTCATTCGTCAGTTTCTTAGAATGCGCGTTCGGTGATCTCCACATAGGAACATGTACTACATAAATCACAATTATATCTCCATATTTTCTGACAAGTCAAAGCTTTCCAATGTCAAATAATAATGCGCCTTATAAAGCATCTGTTGTAGTTGTGTCTGGGTATAAAATAATGTAAAATTTCAGGCTATCTAAAGCCGACTGCACGAAAATATTTTGTTTGGAATTTCCTTTTGTTCAACGTGACATGCATACAGAAGATATCGAAATCATGGAGATGCAACAAGCAGAGCGATATAATAATGCAAAATTTTTCCACATAAACCCACAGTAAAGCGAAGAAGACAGAGATGATATGGAATACATGTCTCGGAATGGGAGAAGGTGTGTATTGTATTTCGCGCGTGCAGTTTCCTCGGCGACGTTTTACAGTAATGCGAGTTAATGAGTTTTACATTCAGATGTTTTCAGCCTCCCAAAACTGTCTTTGATATCGCATTCTTAATGAACTTTCTAATTCTATCTCTCTCTCTCACTGCTTTTCATCGAAGACCTCCGCTCTCTTTCTCAGACATTCGCTTTAGTGTGTATGCGTACGGAGAAAGTAACGTTAAGGAGACACACAAATGGAAGAAAAGATTAATGAATGTTGTCTTGAACGCGTTTTCGCGCTGCTGTTTCCGCAAACTTTGCTAAACCGACGAAATCGACATCATATGTATATAACTATTTCTCGACTCCGAGTTTATTCTGAGCTAAATACGTATTTTAATGACTAAGCGGGAGTTGTAGGCCCCGTATGTACATCGGCCACATTATGCACAATTATTCAGATTTGAAGCTTCTTTGTCCTACTTTCTCTCACCACTGCGAATAATAACCCCGACATGAATTTTATCGATAGTTTCCTTTTACAACCTTTATTATAAACGTTGTTCATTATTGTGTTGTAAAAATTACACAGGCAGCTGTAATCCTCATATAATAAAAATTTAATAATTACGAAAAATTCTAGATTATTCTTTAAAATACTGAAAAGCGTCATGAAAATCTTAAGAGGATAGAAAGCGGATTATTATTGCCTCGTTAAAATTATGCTAAGAATAAATATAGACATTTTTGTAAAATCTAACTATGAACCCGTATTTACATCTGCTGCATTATGCACAATATTATTCGCATTTAAGTTTCTTTTTTCCAACTTTCACTTACCATGGTGAGTAATTACCACGTCATAAATTCTATCAATCGTTTTCTTTTACCCCCACTGTCTGAACATGGTCCGTTATTAGTGTCGCAGAAGTTACATGGGCAACTATAATCCTCATACCATAAAAAATTAATTATTACGAAATTCTAGATTGGTCTTTAAAATTCCGGAACGAGTTATGAAAATAGTGAGCGGATATCGAACGGATTATCATTACTCCCGTTATAATTCTAATCATGTTAAAAATAAATATCGAATATTTCCCAAGATGGAATTATAAATTCAATTTTGTGGGAGTTATTAAATAAGCTTGAAAAAAGAAATGTTATGTAATGAAGACTTTATATTTTTGTTTTTTATTTCAAATAAATAAATTTGCAATTTATTACCCAGACACTATTTTTATGGTATCTACGTATACTTATTTTAATGACTAAGCCGGAGCTTTTGATCCCGTATTTACATCTGCCACATTATGCATCTGCCACATAATTATTAAGGTCTGAAAAGTTCTTTTTTCCACCTTTCTCTTTCGTATGATAACCGTGACATGAGGTCTATCAATGGGTTTTCTTTTACCACCATTGTCCATTATTCGCGTCGAAAAAATTATACAGGTGTCTACAAACTTCATGTAATAAAATATTAACAATTATACGGAATTCTCTCTCTACAGATTCTTAGTCAAGATTTTGAATAGCGTTAAAAAAAATTGCGAGAACGTATCAAAGGGGCCGTTCAAGTATTACGTCACACAAACACCAAACATGGCCCTCGCTCTGTCCCTTGTGGGATATAAACAGGTCACCTTACGGCTGGGCCATGTTGGAAAAAGGAAAGCCCCGCCAGCCACCAAGACCACCGGTCAAACGCCGGCCGGCATCGCATCACCGGACTTCCGACCCACGCAAATGACCAGTAGGAACACCCTGGCAGCCCATGGTTCCGCCGGACCTACAGCAGGACGACACCATCCGTCACTCCCCGTCATTCGGATCAACGGGGAAGAACCGTACGTCCGATCCTCATTCAGCGGCACATATTAAACCATTATCATCATTGCACTCAATCCATAGTTGCTGGTCAAGTCTAATCCTATTCTGGCTTCTCTTCACATCGAGCAGTTGCATCATCCACCTAAAACGATAAAATAAAAAGAGCACAGCACGGCATAGAGTAATAACTGTTGGGGAGGTTCAGGAGTGGGAATTGACAACAATCAGTATAACGGACTTTGTCAAACATCACAGTTTAAAAAATATATATATTATAAAAAAGTAACGTAAAAGTAAGTATTACGTCAGCAAATTTTCAACCATTTTTGACCCCCTTGTCCCCAAAAGTCAGCAAAACTCTGACACCCCCCTCCCGGTCAACAGAATTTCGTCATCTCTGCCGCCTACGTCCTAACACATATTGATGGCATCAGATACGTACGCGGGGTGCATGGGGGGGGGGGGGGAAAGCCCCCTTTATAGACGATCAATTTATTTTTTTAATGCAAAAATATTTTTTAAAAAGAATTAAAATTTCGAAAGAAAATACCTTTATACACTGGTGTAAGAAATTAAGAGAATTTGCAGACTTGGTCGATTATCTCTAGAACTACTGTACCGATTTTAATGAAGTTTGATATGTACATACATTGATACAATACAAAACAAATAACCATTCAATAATTGTAATGCACACGCATGATCGTGCGTAACACTCGTTGGAATCGGAAGGTATGAAACAGCGGTTGCAGAATAAACAAAAAAAATGGGTTAATAGATGGGTTAATAGGGGGTATGGTCCCCTCTTTCAGATATACAGGTCTCTCAGCGTGATTTCATACTTGAAATAAGGCAGTTTATCATTTCCTGTGGCAATTGGTCCCACTCGTTCAGCAACGCTGTTTTCATTCCCTGGATGGTTCCCGGAGGGGGGTTGCGAGTTGCAATTGCCTTCCCCAGAGCGTCCCAGACATGCTCTATAGGGTTAAGGTCTAGAGATCTGGCTGGCCAATCCATCCGGTGAATATTCTCACTCTCTAGAAAATCGTCGAGCAGAAGAGCTCTATGTGGCCTCGCGTTATCGTCCAAATGAACCCAGGGCCAACTGCACCCCTGAAAAGGCGAACATAGGGCTCCAAGACCTCATCCCTATACCTCACACCAGTCACCTTGCCTCTTTCAAAGACATGGAGAGGTGTGCGGCCATCCAACATGATGCCTGTCCAGACCATTAAAACCTCCTCCGCCATAATGGTCGATTTCGCGGACATTGGAGGGTAGGTAGCGGGTCCCTGGTTCTTCTCTCCATATGAATGTACGGCGAGAATCGGTGCTTAGGCGTAGAAGTGAGCGAGACGAAAACAGCATGTCTTCTTGCAAACAACCCTCTCTCACCCTTGGTACACGGGTTCCTGTGGCTGCACACAAGTCACGAGAGAGCTGAGAAGCTATAGCACTCCTGTTACGTCACGCTATAATCGACAAATGGCGATCTTCTCTGGCCGTCGGGGCTCTTGGACGACCTTGCCCAGGCTTTCTCTCGATGGATCCGGTATCCTGGAACCATAAGAACCTGTTTCCATAAGTTACACACAACGCTGGGCGTTAAATTGAACTCTCTACATATATGGACTTGAGATTGGCCTGCTTCTAGCCTCCCCACAATTCGCCACCTCATTCCATCATCTAAACCTTGGTGGTTACTCATTTTTACTGTTACAATTGAAATTAACCGATTGCTGCAAAATAACACCAAGAAATTCGCCGCGGTGTGGTAGCGACCGAAATGCGTCTTAACTTATGCGCGCTTATAAACCCTGTTTCTCTACTGGCTCCGCCTATACACACGTGTACGCTTACGTATTTGACGTACAAGATTTGCATTTTTGTCTAGAAGCAGTGGTTTTACATTCAGTTCAGTTCTTTTCATGAAGTTCGATAAAATATGCAAATTCTCGTAATTTATTTCACCAGTGTATGGTAATATAATCGATTTCTGTCAATTTCAATGCTATTCGAAGGCTAACTAAAAACCTAAAAATTTCTTTTTTAGAAATTTATTGCGACCACCCTCTAAGCCATATATGGTACACCCTTTGCCCGCAGACCAAATGTGGCACTGGGGGTTATCTAATGTGGCACGCCATTTCAAACCTAATTTTATAAATATGAACTAAGCGGCACAATTACAAATTGTTCAGGTGACCCGTGACACACTTCCAGAGCATTTAAGCGGCTCATGACACACTTTCAGATCACTCTAGTAGGCCCGTGGCACACTCACGGATCACTTACGTGACCAGCGACACAGTTCCAGAACACTTAAGCTATCCGTGGCACATTTAGAGATCCATTGAGTTTCATGTGGCACAGTTTTAGAGCACTTAGCCGGCACCCAGTGCGGCTCTGCATCACTCAAGTTACCCGCGGCACATTCCCAGATTACTTAAGAGATCCGCGGCATAATTACGGATCGCTTGAGTGACTTGAGTTCCAGAGCTCTTAAGCGGCGCGGACAAATTTCCAGATCACTTGGATCCGCGAAACATTTAAGGATCACTAAAGTGGTTTTGTACGGGACTTTTCAAAATTGAAAGATTGTTAGTTCCGATCCCCACAAATTATATAGGAGAGGTTTTTCTCGTTTTTGACACACCGAGTAAGATGCGTCATTATGTCATTAAGAACATTTCATATTTTTATAAGGGGTGGTTGATGACGTAAGCATCATTCAAACCACCCTCCCCCGTCATCAAAAGTTAGCAAATATAGATGCTGACGTAATACTTGAATGACCCCAAACAACTTACCATCATCTCCGTTGCAATTTTAGTATGTTGTTATTATTATCATGTTAACAACAAAAATCGTTGATATTTTTTAAAAAATATATTTAAACTTTGATATATTTTTTTTTTAAATAAGGTTATGGCTTATATTTTCGGGAGTTATCAAATCAACTTATGAAGCAAGCGTTATCTGATTGAATCCTTGAATTATGGATGTTTGTGCAAATTATTTAATTTCCGGCAGTAACACGAGTATATAAATCAGAAATATTTGTGAAACAAACATGATTACAATTAAGCTGTTTATGAAGACATTATTTCTTATTCAAATAACTAAATATGCAATTTTTTAAATAGGTACTAAGTATATGTATTTTATTGACTAAGAGAGAGCTGTAGGTCCCATATTTAAATCTGTCACATTATGCACAATTATTCAGATTTGAACCTTCTTTGTCCTACTTTCTCTTACTACGGTGAGTAATTTTCTGCGACACGAATTTTATAAACCTTTTTTTTTTTGACAGTATTGTTTAAATATGGGTCATTCGTGTTCTAAAAATAACACAGGTATATAATATTCTTATCATATAAGTTTCATATCTATAAAATTCTAGATTATTTGTTAAAATTCTGAATAGCCTTACAAAAATAGTGGCAGGAGATCAAACGACTTATCATCATCCCCTTATAATTTTTGTTGTGTCAAAAATAATTCTCGAATATTTTCAAAAATAATGCTATGATTTCTATTTTTGGGAATTATCAAATCCCCTCAAGAAAGAAACGTTATATAATTTAATTCTTGAATTATATTATTGTAAATTATCGTACCCATTCCTGGCAGAAATATAAGTATACATAAATCGGAAATATTTTGTAATTTCATTTCTAAATGAAAATAATTTCTAAACATTTCGTAACGAAAATCCGTTTCTCAAACAAATATAATGAGCATCCAAGTCATTTTTAAATTCATTATTCTAGAAATTTATTCAATTAAATAGCAATCATTCAATAGCTTAGAATTAACGGAAACATTCTTTCTCCTACATAGTTTTATTCATGAATTATAGAGTATTGTGAATCAGTCAAATCCTTTCTCTACACCAACATGAATGAATAAATTATAAATATTTTTGATATTTTTAATGAAAATAAGTTTTCAATATTTCGCAACAAAAATTAATTTCTTTACCAAACATAATTATAGCAAAACTATTTATGAAGATTTCTTTTATTTATTTTTATTCAATTATTTTAATTTGCAATCTACTAACTTAAATATTTTATTAGATCAACTATATGGATACGAAAATTTAACCGTTTATCTACCAAATTATAAAAAAATAAAACAATAAGAAAACAAGTAATAAAAATGTAGGTATAATGACAAATAGATGTACGACAAATACATGTAGAAGTATAAAGATAACAGTTAATAATTATTACGTAAATTATTTCGCAGGTTATTTTAGTTCCAAGTCTAAGAAAACTATTTTTCAAACGTTTGTTTTGTTTCAAAAATTGTTTTTAATTCGCTAGTACACAAAAAATTATTCAGGTTGGAATTTTAAAGTACCGCCAATAGATAAAGGGAAAAATATCCGACTTTTGTGTGAAATTTAATGAATGAAAAGAGCATAGTGAATTATATTTTCAACATAAAATCAGTGAATGTGCAATATGTTTACTGAACAAAGTAATCTGTACCGATCAATACATTAATGTCAAAATACTCAGAAAAAATAACCACATTGTTATCTGAGCATCGAAATAATTTTTAGATGTATTATTCCAAAGCAATTCATCAAGTTAAATGAAGACGACTCAATACCTTAGAAAAATATTTACCGTCTTTAAAAAATTTACATATCATCGCTCAAATGATCGCATCCGTTGATGAATGGATTAAAGATATAAATCGCGAGAAGAATCATCACGGGTCAGTTGGTAGAAAAATGAAATTACTGTCTCAACAAGGAGAAAATGAAACATTTATTTGTGATTCCATTTTTTATTATCAATATATTGAAAATGAACAATGAAATTGCTCTCATGGTGATTCTAATTCATCTTTCAGAACTCATATAAATGTTATTGAAAACGTTCAAAAATTTAAAAAAATATATGCATAATGACAATATATAGAGTGAAAAATAAAAATAAAAACATATTTTTCCAAATTATTTCATTTTTGTTATTTCGATTAAACGATATCTTAATGAAACGACGCGGAAAACATCCTTTACTTTGAAAAAAAATAAGTCAGTTAAGTCAAGATAGAAAAAAAAAATGCCTTGAATAATAAAAAAAAGGTAAAATAAAATAATCAGAGGAGATACGTTTTAAAATTAATTTTGTTAATGCTTTTGTATACTCGGAATTTCTTTTTCTTAATAGTGTTTTTTGTTTCTCATTTCTTTATCGTAGCTTACTATTGTTTCCTTGAATGGTCGAAGCGAACTTCTTTAAAATAACAAGATGGCTTAGGATATTTAAAACATATATACTAAAAAAAGTTGTTGTTTTTTTGTGCATGTGAGGTAAGAACGAATAAAATTCCTTAAATTAAATGTTTCTAGTGTTCCGTTCAAATCAAATTTGTTTTTTGTCAAGATAAACAATGTAGCACAATTCCACTTAGTATTACAGATGACATTTTCATACAACAAAATCATTTTTATGCAGCTGGCTCAAATTGACAACATTGTTATCTCAGCATCAAACGCATTTTTAAATTTATTATTCCAAGCAATTGATTGAGTTGAATAGAAATACATACAGTAAAACCACTCGCAACGGATACCCCTCAGATGCGGTTACCCCTCTTTTACGGCCAAATAATAATTTCCTCGTGCATAATAAAAGTATGCTTTTGAAACCCCTGATTAACGGTGACCCTCTTTTACTTGACAAGCAAATTCTTTTGCCCCACCGGTGTCCGCAAAATAGATTACTGTGTGTGTGTGTATCTATCTCAATATCTTAGGCAGTGAAGAAAACATCTATTATTTATTTTTAAATAACATGCCATTGCTCAGATGATCCTATATGTTGATAAATGAATTAACAATATGAATCGCGAAAAGAATCATCCTGCGGGTCAGTTAGAAATATAAATTCCTATCTCAACATGTAGAGAAAATGAAAATTTTATTATTTCTATTTTTATTATTTATCTCTTGAAAATGAATGGTTCTCATGTTGATACTAGTTCATCTTTTAGAATTCAGACAAATGCTATTGAACATGTTCAAAAATGTGAAAAAATAGTAATAGTTATATAGAGTGGAAAATAGATTTATTTCGTTAAGATAAACAAAATTGCAATATTGCACAAGTCCACAATATCACAAAAGACAATTTTGTACAAAAAAAAATCCTTTTTAGGAAGTTATCCTATTATGACATTGTGATCTTGACATCAAAATCTTTTTAAATTTATTATTTTAAGCAATTTTTTGAGGGAAGAGACTAATCAATATTTTAAAAATAAAGAAAAAACATGTCTTTTGAAGAGTATGCATACCACCACTAAAATGATCATATCCGTTGATAAAGTGATTAAAAATATATGTATCGTGAACAGAATCATCACAGGTCAGTTAGTGGAAAAAGGAAAGTACTATCGCCCCAACGAGAAAATGAAATGTTTAACGATTCCTTTTTTTGTTATTAATCTATTGAAAATGAAATGGTTCTCATGGTGACTATAGTTTTTCTTTTAGAACTCAAACTGAGAAAATTTTACTCTCGAAGCGTTTATTCTAGAGGTCTACTTTCAGTTATAGTAAGTTTCCAAATAACGTCTAGTACTCAGACATGACATTCATGTTTCAACGGGTTGTAGAGTTATTGAAAAAAAACTTGCACATTCCCCGTGTGCCCCAGAACCTAATAAGAAAGTTCTTGCTCTGTCTCTGCTGGTGACAACAACAAAAATAATGTTTTTAAGTGCAATTCACTGATATATTTGAATTCAAAAAACGGAGGAAATTTGCAAAATAAACAGCTCTAAATGCGGAAACCCCCGTTTTACTTGCACTCAACGCTGTTTCTTTTTCTGAATTCCCTCTGTTTTTTGAACTCGGATATTTCAGTGAATATTACACTTAGAAGCATGGGAATTTCTTTTTTACAATATTTACCCAGTTAACAAGTATTTAACTGGGTTTTGGGACACATAGAGACGTTATAAAAAGTTAATTTTTTTTTTAAATTTTAATAACTATACAGCCCCTTGACACTTGAATTACATATCTGAGTACTAGACGTTATTTGGAAACTTTTCATTATTGGAAGTATGCTTGTAGGATCAACGGTTCACCAGTACAATGTCATAACTCCCCCCTCCCCGTTTTGTATGCACCCTATATATATATAGAGTGAAAAATAAATGTATTTTTCGGAAAAAAATGTTGTCTAATTCTATAAAAAAATCGCTCCCCAGCAGCTAGTCCGTTCCGACACTGATATCTGAACATCCAGGTCATTTTAAAATTTATTATTCCAAGAAATTCCGTGTGTTTTAAACAGAAATAACTTAATACTTCACAAAAGAAATTCTACTTTGTTTAAATTTTTCATACCATCGCCCAAATGATCACATCCGTTGATAAATGGATTTAAAATAGAAATCGTGAGAAGCATCATCACGGGTCAGTTAGCAGGAAAATGAATTATACTTTCTCAACAAGGAGAAAATGAAATATTCATCGATTCTATTTTTTTATTATTATTATTAATCTATTGAAAATGAAATTGTTCTCATGGTGATTCTAATTCATCTTTTAGAACTCGTACAAATGTTATTAAACACGTTCGGAAATTTAAAACAAATGATGATAATATATAGAGTGAAAAATAAAAATAAAATATATTTTTCAAGATTATTTCACTTTTCTTATTTCGATTAAACGATATCTTAACGAAACGATGCGGAAAACATTCCTTTTTTTAGAGAAAAAAAAATCAATCAACTCTAGATGAAAAAAAAAGGTGTATTGAATAATAAAAAGAAGAGAAAATAAAATGGTGAGGAGACACGTTTGAAAATTAATTTTGTTAATGCTTTTGTATACTCGGGATTTCTTTTGTTAATGGTGTTTTTTTTTTAATTTATTTATCCGTAACTTACTATTGTTTCATTGAATGGCGGAAGCGGACTTCTTTAAAATAACAAGATGGCTTGAAATGTAAAAAAAAAAAAAATTTTTTAAAAACTCGTTTTTGTCTTTTTTTTAGGGAAGGCGATGTGAGGGAATGAGTAAGAACGAATACAATTTCTTGCATTAAGCGTTTCTAGTGTTCGGTTCCCGTTATTGGTTTTTCAATCGATCCGAACGCATTAAGACAGTTTTAGCTTTATTTATAGAAGACGGGGGTAAAAGGATATTCTATTTCTTATATTTCTCTTTCTTTTTGTTCCTCCATTATTTGGAATCCCTCGTATAAATATCTATCATCTTAATGCAGTTCATTTATCACTGAAAGATGTTAAATGATCCAAATTAGTGTTTACATTGAATTTCTTGAAATAAATAATGATCATACTTCGTATATATATATATATATATAGATAAGTTAAATAATAATTTTTTTTGTTTTTTGCAGTTCGAAACTTTTCATTTTAAAAATATTTAATTTTATAATATTTGTTTTACTTTATTAAGGAAAACAATTCTTTATTTCAAGTTTGTTTATAAATTATATTAGAAGATCTCCATACAATATCGCTTATGTTTAGCGTTTCGTGTGTCATATTGATCATTTCGATGCCATAATTGAAAACAAACCAAATTAAAATTGCCAAAATAGTAAGAAAACTCATCAACGAATTTATTTAATACTGTATAAATAATGTTTGTTTACATCTTTTATACGTTGTATGTAGCTGGAGTTTTACTAATTCAATTTGCGTTTTTATAAGTGGATTTAATTCTCCTTGCATAAATGTCTCATTTGCATTCCTTTTTCGTATTTTATTTCGATCAGTATTCGAGACTTATTCTGTTATTTGCAATTAAAATGTTAATTTGCTTTTCTTTTTTTCTCCCTTCAATTCCCAGTGGGATTTGGTTTGCGAATCTTCTTGGCTTCCATCCCTAGCGTTAAGCGTTTTTTACTTGGGATCACTTATTGGGCAATGGATCTGCCATCTCATTATGAACAGGTGAGTAAAATGCAAATTAAATGCAGTTATCCATCCAAATTGTAGCATATTTATGGAATTCTATCATGAGGGATAATTATTCGGTGTAGTCAAGAATTCATCTTTCTAAAAATTAGTAATAAATTAAATTTTGTGAAAACATTTCAAAATCAGTTTTTCAATTAAATCTTCTCTGTAAGATGGAACATTATTAAGTAAAAGTGAATTATTTCTATTGTCTTAAGTCGTATCGAATATTTTTATATTGATATTTTGAAGATAACTGTAAATATATTAATGAATAATTTTCATACAAAAACCTCCACGATTGGATTGAATTATCATCCGAATTAATTTCGATACTTTTTCTGAGTGAAACAGTTTTAAGTTTTGGTTCCATATTGAATTTGCTTTCTGTTATATTGCATTTTATTACGATTACAATTTAAATAACATCGGCATGTCAATCATAGGTAAATTAATATGTCGTAATTCATGTTTCGAAGTGTTGTTGGAATGCTGGGTAGATTTCTAATGTTTCCAATCCTTCGTTCAGAGAAAGTGTATATATTTCTTTTAAAAATATTTACAGATGTGGAAGACGTTCGACATTTTTTCTGTTCCTCACCCTGCAGTGCCTTTTTGGAGTCGTGACTGCAATATCACCTGATTTCACGTATTTTTCTGCGATAAGGTTCGTTGTTGGTATCACCACATCAGCAGTCGTAACGCCACCAGCGACTATCGGTAAGGAAAACAATGAAAGAAATATCACAAAATCTTATCTCAGATTTCAGTTTAAATACTAATTATTTTCTGTTGAAATAATAAAAAAAAAAATCTTCACCAATATTTTCGCCTATCCTGATTTTTTCCAACTATATACGTGGGAGATGTCAGTTGAATGACTTTAGAAAAAAATGGAAATTATTTTTTGAGCTTGTCTTTAAAATGATTTTAGTACAAAAAGATTATTTCGCATATAGCCCATATTTATCACACAGTTAATTATTTTCCATATTTTATTCGATATGAACGATGTAATTTTCGACAGCCAAGTGCTATGCCTGCTGATCATGATCTAAGACTCTAAGCCATCATCTAAGCCAAAGCCTTGGATGTACTTGGGGGTTTGTGGTGTTGGTTTGTGAGCCTTGAATCAAACCGATGACTGAAATTTAATGGCACGGCACGAAATTTACTTGGTAGAAGAGTACCGCGAATGAGATTGCTCGTGTCTAGAAATTATAAATTATCTAAGAACAAATACAAATACAAGGCCACAACAGGCAAAATGCCCAACGAGGTGGCTCAGGAAAAAGATGGCCATAACAAATATGGATGTCATATATTTCTAAAATACAACAACCCAATTAAAAATGAAATTACAAATAGTATATATATATAAAATACATGATAAAATATTATATGTACAATATGTACAATATCCATAAAAATATATGGTTGTCTTATTAGCACAAGAATAAAGACTGGCCACCATTGGCTTAAGGGTTAGTGAGTGTCTCATGATCACATTTCAAACGGGGCGAACTTTAACATTGCCTCTGTGATAGAAATCTTGGTGCAGGAGGGATAGGGATTTTATCCGTTTAGCGGAATTTCCGTTTATCCGTTGCCCGATTAAGCATTATGTCCATTTATCCGTTATCCGATTAAGCGGGGCCGGCTGTATTTGCCACGGCTTATCTTTCGGAAATGACATTGTAAAACCATATTTCTCGTTTTTTTTAGGCTTTTCCTTCAAAAAACTTCTGCCCTGAAAAAAGAAAATCTGTTGATTCTTGAATTTGTTTTCATCAGTCAGAACCAAAAATGCAATTTAGATTCGTAAAATATTGTTACACGCTCGGAAAATTACAGAAACGTATGAAGTTTGAACCTTAAAATTTTAGAATTGGTTACCCGTAATATAAATAATGACAGAAAGATGCACGAAAATTTCAATTAAAATAATATTTATTGCCATTTCATAGTATATAAGGAACTACATTTTCTTCCGGGAAACTTCCCGTCTTAATTGGATAATATCTGTCAGAATTCGAGCATCAGGAAATTGATTATCTCGCAACTATTTCTACTACGATGATCCGATATAAGGGCCTAAGTTCACTGACTGAAACATCATTTATCCGTTGTACAAAGATGCTAACTAACTGGATTTCCACGAGTAACTAAATTTCGAAAGTAACGAGGAATCCTTATCTCTGTAAGAACTTCACCGTTAATGAAGTGTATTTACTGACATTATATTTTTATTTACACCTTCCTTTACACTCGGCGATAGTAATTCTATTATATGATCGCGAAAAAGCATAGCACACTTGAACTAACAACACCTCGAAAGCCCCCGACGATCTTAATTTTCCGGAAGTACGGTGTTAATTAATTAGATTTGAATAGACGATCTATGTGTTTATTCGATGGAGATGATGAAGGGACGTTTTCATGAACTAGGATTCCGTTTTAATTATTCCGACGTTACTTGTAGCTCAGGAAATTGTCAGCGAAAGGTACCAAGCTTCAGTCGCCCTGATGAGCCAAGTCGTACGAAGTTTAGGGATAGTCGTTCTGGCTGGAATGGTGTTCTTGGTGAGAGATTGGTCACACATCACACTAGTGACAACACTGCCATTTTTCGCCTTCTTCCTTTATTGGTGGTAAGTATCAATCGAACTCGAGTTGATAAACACTTAAAAGTATTGGGGTTTTTTCTTATGTTTACGTCAGTTGTTTATTACTATTTATGTTTTTATTTATATTCATGTGTGTGTAATAGTTCCAGAGTTGATAACTAATGATTTTCCTATGTAATGTCTCGAAAATATAATACATGAGCCCCAGTCAGAGAAACAATAAAACCCATCTGTCTTATACAATATACTTCTAAAGCGTACAGCAAACTGTGTACGAATGACCACCAACTTGGAATTTACGTGTGGAGTCTCGTACAGTAAATGTACAGTAAAACCTCCTCTAACGGCCACCTCCGAACAACGACAACTTTCGACATGGAGTCGGGGAAAAAATACGCATATATCGGAAGAGAAAAAATAATTTTTAAGGGAGTTTCCCCGCTCCCCGAACTTTATGGGGGGGGGGGGAATATTATGTACGCTTTCTTTCTCTGTAAGCAAATGCTAGATGGGTATATTGAAGGCAGTGGAGACGAAGAGATCATATAAGGGACAACAGAACACCTGTTGTCAGCACTGTAATCACTAGAGGGTTATGCAAATTATCCGATTACTAAAAACCCTTTTGTTTATTCGGTACTCCCTACTCTAAGGGATGATACAGACTAAAAAAATGGTGTTCGCAAATAGAAATGCCCAGGGTATTATTTTTTTCGTATTTAGATTCGTAAAGGATTCGTAAGGGATGTGCCATTTTTTTTAACAATGTATGTCAGCGTCTGTCTTCAGCTATCAGACTGGATTTAGGAGCGCCCTGGAAAAAAAGGTCTAGTTGAAGGTCCAGTGTGAACAAGGACTATTTCGGCTTGCTGGTACACCGTATTGGTCCATGTAGGTTTTTCTCGCTTGTTGTGTTCTACCTGAGCACTGCAAACCTGAATTTTGGGATGCCATAATAGTGCTGTAGATCGATTAATCAATTAATATAATAACATTATCAAATTTGTATTAACAAAATATATATTCATATATTATAAAGTAATCAATTATATAACTACCGTGATCAGTTACAAAATAGATTGTCATTTCACGTGCTATATATACATAGATCGCAAATTTTAGTGGGTTTTTTTTTTTCCAGAAATAAAACTATCCTCTCCCAATAACGGCCACCTCCCAATAGCGGCCATGTTTTCACGCTTCCGTTAGTGGCCGTTGGTGGGAGGTTTTACTGCATATCTCTTGCCTCCCCCCCCCCCCCTATCATCATAGCTCGCGTCTAGTCAGGCTGGGATCCACGAAGATGTGAAGGAGGGAGGGAGGGGCGAATTGTTTAAGTTCATTTGATCCCTGTATTTTATGGGAAGAATAAATTTTCCCATTTTATTTCGATATTGGGAGGGAGGTAATTCCCATTGGTCATCCCTGGATCCATGACCTGATCAAAGGCAGACAACTTCAGCTATGAATGGAGCCTAGGCAAGCATCTGCAGCCGTCAATGAAGCCAAGGTAGATATCTTCAGCTGCGAATGGAGCCGAGACAGATATCTCCAGATGCAAATGAAGTGGAGACAGAGAACTTCACTTGCCAATGAACCACGTCAAATATCTTCAGCTGTGAATAGACATTGGTCTAGTGTGTACCCGGCCTTTTTGTGCAGGTGCATCGGATCATCCCGTATTTTACGGGACAAACAAATTTTCCTCGTATTATTCGGCTCTTGGGAGAACCGATAGCCATCGCCCCCCTCTGGATTCGCGCTGGCATCCCAACGAGGGCCTGCGTAGTTCTTTGCACCAGCTCAAAAAAGTCTTTGTCATTCTGAAGATATGATGGTCTCTAAAATAGTACGGCATGCATTTAGCCAGGTAAATTAGAACCTCGGAAAAGCGGGAGAAAAACGTGAAAATTCCTTTTCAAGAATGAATCCAAAAATTCCTCCTGCTCTTTTGACCGTGACACAATCTTCAGAAAATCCAAACCGCTCATCAATGAAAATTACCAAATCGGTGATGTTAAGCGCATCGGGAATAATTTTACCATTCAACTCGTGAGTGGAACTAGGGTTGCTCCAGCTAAAATGAATGACCATGCACTTGCCAACACAGAAAGTCATGCTCTACGACTATACCCATGCTGCCATCATATTATAGTTGATATGGAGCAGTTGCCTGTCATTTGGATTCCCAACTACCCCCATTAGTTTCCCACCATCGGGGATTTTCTTTAAAATCTCATCAAAGACACTTCCTTGAGGGGAGTCAACATGTGATCCCTCTTCAATCAACGATTTCCCCGTTAACCATAAATAACCCTCGACGACCTACCTCGCAACAAGGATTCTTTCCAATTCAACAAGTTGTCATGATTTAATTCCATATAAAATCTTCAAGAGTTTACCATGTTCAAATGTTCTTTTCAAATGGCGAATTCGATCGAGTAGTATCATGGGCTAGTATCATCTAAAAAATAGTACAGTTCAGTTCAAACCTTCTTGATCTTGACATATGTTTTCCGTGGAGGGCATGCATTGACATGCAACATCAATGGTTTTCATGTTTTTACCGGACTTTGTATTTTCGCACATTAAGACATGAAATATCAATTATGGTCATTGCTCAGAGCGATAACTAGTGTCATCTGGTGTTCGCTTTCAAATTTCAACTTCCAGTAGTTCAGACTGCTGTGTGTTCAAATCTCCAGATTACTATACAAGAAACAAACATTCAATAATACTCATCCATTTTATTAACCTCAACAATTTATGAGGATTAATTAGCGTGCACCAAACTGTTTAAATTTAATACAGAATCAATAAAATGAAAATGTTTCTATTCAAATGCTGAACAAAAGTTGAAGCACAATTAATTCGTTTTCCGACATAATTTCTGAACAAATTAATAGACGATTCTTCGTTCACCTTCATCAAATATTCACAAAATTTCAGAACAAGTGAGCAACTTGTATAAGTAGTAAGTTTTAGGCTCAGTGTGTGTGTGAACCGACGTTATATTTCTGATAAACTTTCCTTTTTTTGGTAAACACACGCATAATAAACACAATAGGAACAATACCAAAAATATCTATACACGAGAGGATTTCACATTATCTATGCATATTTTTATTCACGGAAAATACTCACATATTTTATGACAACAGATAAAAAAAAAGAAAGAAGTAGGGAAACCATATCAAATGCAAATTTCTTTTTAGAGCATTCGTTGTTATTGTACTTGTTTTTTGGTACCTCATATATTATTCAGTACCAAAATATTTGTCTGATGCCAGAGATTCAACAAGCATCTCAATCTTTCGCTAGAGAAAATGGCATGGATACCAGAGAACGTAGTTATACCAGAGGATACCAGAGAACATCTTATGTAGTTGTTTTGAATATGATTCCCATTTCTGAGATACATCCATTTCCCTTCTCTCCCTTTTTCCGTAGGAAAACTATTCTTATCAGTGATACGGGAGAAAAAAAGGGAGGGAATTCAAAAATTCAGAATATCCTCATATTTCTCAATATACACATCACACTTATTGAATAAAATACGTTCTTTTAGGGAATCTATCACGAAGAGAAAAAAAAAGAAAAAGGAAATAAATAGAAATTCACAATAGACTCGTCTTATTCAGTTTCAGCAATAAGCATTACAGGAAAAGAGAAGGAAACACTTCACGTTATATACTCATAAATTCAAAGAAGCAATTCCAGTACCAGGGATATACAGAACAGATACTGTACGTATACCCGCACTTGGATCACAAGATCTTCACTTTAAGTGCTGGATAAAGAAAAATCATTGCATCTTCATGAAAGTCGGTGATAAAACTCGATTTTCGCGTGAATACTTTTTTGTATTTCGTTTTATTATTTCAGTTTGGAAAATATATTAAAATTTCGAGTACATTGTCTTTGAATCTCTTCTTTCTTCACCACGTATCACCTTAAGTGCCTATTTGAAAATCGCATGTACTTTAGTTTCCAGGGGAATGACATTTTCTTTTCTTGATAAGCCCTGTGGAATACTGGAAAATGTATTTAGGTAGATAATTCGAGAAAATTCTAACTTTCAATTTGATGTTTTAGTAGTTTATTTCCATTATATAAGCGTATATTTTGATCAATTAGAAGGTAATCGAGTGCTTTTCTTTCAACGGAGTCAATATTAGCTTCTTCCCGATACAAAAAGAGACGTAATTCTAGTTTCACGAGTAAGGTATCTCTGAAGCTGATGAATTGATACTTCAATACATGATGAGGAAAGGGTAAAAGAAAACTAGAGTCATGCAAATCGTTTCATCCCCTTCCTAAGAAATGAACTAACTATAGTTTGACATTTAAAAATCTGGCATCTATCAGACCTGAGGAGTGCTGGATTTTTATAGGTATATATGATGTATATTATACACTTTGCTCAGAATTGTTTAACTTTAGAAACATACTTTCAATTACATTTTTTTTTCAAATTGCGGGCGTTATTCATATACGACATATAACAGTGGCGTAGCAAGGTCTGGTGGCACCCGGTGCGAAGTTTTAACTCGTGACCCCCGCCCCCCATGCCCACCAAAACATAAAATGAAATTTATTGAGAAAGTAATTTTTTAATAAAGCAACAAATAAAAGGCAAATACCAGGAAATACTAAGAAATTTCTTATGCATTTCGACACGTTAAGGGTGTCGTCTTCAGAGGATAAGAATATCAGGGGCTGACCGAGTTTACTTACACGCAGGCGCTTCGCTTCATTGTTGCCATGACGTTTGACTTGGACAGACGTATAGTTTTTTTTCTTTCCGCTGAGCAACCGAGATGGAAGATTTGGAAATGAATCAAGTGGCAAACTCGGTCAGCCTGATATTCTTATCCTCTGAAGACGTAACCCATAACGTGTCGAAATGCATAAGGGATTTTTTAGTATTTCCTGGTATTTGCCTTTTATTTGTTGACGATTTTTTAAAGTTTATTATGATGTTCGGGTTAAAAATATCATGTTGTTGCACAGAACGACTTCGGGCGAATGATATTTGTGGCGGAGATGAGACGATGAGTCACAAGGACCGGCGGTTTGTTTACTTGAGCACCAGCACAGTTCAAAATAAACGAGACAGAACCATTGGCGTACGAAAAGGTGGGGGGGGGGGGGGTTTAAACCCCTCAAGCCGAGATGATAGTGTTATTTTGCAGGAAAAAATGCAACCCCCCCCCCCTTGAGAAAAATCTGCGTACGCCTCTAGATAGAACACACCATCCCCCTACGCATCACACAATAATACTAAATTATTACAGCATCATATCGTTCACCCGCCATTTGCTGCAATTACCGATTTTGAAGGCCCATGTAAATTATTTGACATGCTATTTTATGTAACAAAAAGGCGCATTAATACAAAACCGGCAGTTTTTTGTCACCCCCGTCAGAGCTGGTACCTGGTGCGGGCCGCGCCCGCCTTCCTACGCCACTGGTCACATACATAAACAAAATAGATAAAATAACTTTTTATGTAGACCCCCCCTCCCTTCCCGTGGTAAATTTCCAAGTAGCGAAATGCAAATGCTGCTCTGAAGAGAAGTTATTTACAAAAATTGTCTATTTTTAAATGCAGTACTAACAGATACAATTCAACTTTTAAGTTTTCATCATTTGATGGCAATGATTGAGGGTGTGGTTCACAAATTTCGGAAAGTAAATTTCGTTTTAAATTTCCATTCCAAAGTAAATTTTCAATGCTTTTCACCTTCATTTATGCAGTTCTTTCTCAACTTTTCCCCTCAATTTTGAATTCAAATATTTCAGTGAATACTGATATCACAAGCATGAATTTTTCTTGCCCTCAGGAAAAACGGTGCTGAAACTTGGGGGTTAGAGGTCAGGGGACCGTATAAAAATTTAGATCTTTGATTTTTATGAGACACCATATTTTCACTCTCGAAATAGGTTGAGAGGGATTTTTTATCACGTTTTGAGCAATTTTTAAATTGAAACCATAACTCTACAACGAACAGTTGATGAGATAAAGGACGAATCAGGACTCACGGGACACCCTGTATAGACACAGCATTAACATATATATAAAAATACAACTCAAATACATACAAGAACAATGCATTACAGAACAATTTATTCATTTATCGGTGTCTGGCACGTTACTTAATTCTGCATTGCACTTGTATATATATGCTTATACTGTGGACATAAGGATTATCTATTACAATTTCCCTAAAGTAATTAGCCACCTTCGAAGCTAATAATTTTCACTGGTAACGTTGTCCTGTGGTCTCCTTACCACTTTTTCACCATACACTAATACTCGTAAAGTATTTTTCAATTTTTAACATGGTAATAAATATCTCCAAAACCATAGTCAGTTAAAAAATTTCCTCGTGATAATTGTGTTCAGCAGTCCAGAATCATACGGAATTGTACATTTTCATGTCGGACGCAATTTTTATTGTTGTTTAGTGCAATCGTAGAAATGTGTCAAATGAACTCCACTTAAAATGTCATTCCCCTGACGGTGCCGCGAGTGTCAGATCTATGATAATCAGCACACTAGGCGAAAAAGCCACTTGTCATCAAATTGGCACTAACGCGTTGGCTAATCTATAATATACATGTAATATATTCTGTTTACATTAATGCTGGATTTGTCTTCGAAATTCCTCCGAATTATACACGTGATCGAAATCGAAACTAACATGAAAACATCAAGTTAAAACAAAGTTATTGAACTCCAATTTTATACCTACTAATTAGCTTTAGAACCGCACCATGTAGAAACGAAATTCGCCACGTTTCTGAATTTGGTTGAACATCTAGAGTTCAACCGAAACTTTCCAAATCTGAACGTTTGAAATGTTTGCAGTTTCAAGTAAATATTAAACCCTCACATTGAAACGGCTGAATGAAGACCTAACTGGCAATTACCCTATTTGTATAACTGTTCATGATTAATGTTAAAATATTTGTGAACGGAGAATTACTTAAGACACATGGTTATTAACCTTAATGTTTAAATTTTAGGGAGCTTTAGAGGAGAGGAAAAGTTGCAAATGTGTGCGTGTTCTAATAACTTGAAATCATAGTTTCGTAACTCTTAGAATTGGTAACGAGTTTTAAAATTCGGAAGCAAAGTTCCGATTTATTTGTATTCCCGTCTGGATTAGCCGTAAGTTTGGAGTTTAATTGTTGACAGAGAGGTAACAATTTCAAGATTTCTGCCCCTTTTCTATATAATGAGAAAGATAAAACACTTCTTCTCCAGTAGTGATGATTAACTACGATTCGAAACTCCGATTCGGAATACATCGCATTGTTTATATCATCTGAAAATACACTACATATAAAATTGATTCACAAGCATCTGGCACGTGGAGCACAAATTTGTATTTTCCATATACAAGCCACCCATACTTCGGTATAGTTTAAGGTAGAGTCTCTTGACCAATGGGACGTGACCAAAACTTTGATCGCAAGGTCTTCCGAGATGGGTCACTCAAATCCACTAACACCCTGAGTCTCTTGTGCCATGAGTCTCTTTCCAAGCTTAATTCGCCAGGTATTCCGAGAAGGGTCGTACAAATCGATTTACAGCCAGGAGTTTTCGAGCTATGGGTCACTACACAAGTTTGATTCTCAAAGGCTTCCTGGATATGCTCATGCAAATACATTTACAACAACGTATTCGGGTACTACGACCCACACTTGACTCATGGGGTCTTTCGAAGAGGGTCGTATGAGCCCATTTAAAACCAAGGGTTCTCGAGCTATGTCTCAACGGGTTCAAATTAAACAAGACCCTTAAATAATTGAATGTTTTCTAACTTTGTCCGGTTCAGGGTTTTTTTTTCGGCACTTCGTTGGAACAGTTCATACTTTATAGCGTCCCCCCCCCCCCGCAATAATGAAGGTCCCTTGAAGTTTGCTCCAGAGCGCTTTTTTTTTGTATAGCTCGTAAGTTCTGCTGAGAAGCCGAATTCACGGGGCTTTCCTAAATCGTAAGGAGTGGTTTCAGCAATAACGTACCGTTGTTTCCTGATATGCGGTTAAACCTTTCTTTTTTTTTTTCTTTCTTTCAAACCGAACACAACTCCCGTATGCCGCCATGGGCAATTTACAACCGAGTGAGTGTTGCCGGAGGTGTGAGTGTGTGTACTTTACAGTCTTACTGTCTATCTAGTGTTGGTGTTGTCTGATTTTTCAGTGTTATGATCGATATTTCAGAAGTGAAGTGTGATGATTGAATATTTGTAGAGTTGTGTGCCTGTTGCTCTCTGCGGCGAGACTAATTGATGGGGAGATTGGCTCGCATTTCGAGTCCACCTGAATATAGGACTGCAAAGGATTACCACACGTATGCACACAATACATTTTTTAATTTAGTCTTTCATCAAATGAAAATTGAGAGAACGAGCCTCCAAATAATTAAGCCTAGTCTATGAACTCTTTAAGGTAGTCTTATCCGTAGTGAGAGAATGAGGATCCTTGGCTTTTTATTTGCTGATAACTTGACGCTCAACAAACAAGGCGTATATGCAGAGTTCTAATGCTCATCTAGGAACCTTCGGCATAAGTACCACTCGTATTGCTGTAAATGACGTCTTTTATCAAGACGAAATCTGTAGAAAATTTCTAAACAAAATTTCTCGTCTTGCGAGAAATTTTTTCAGAATTTTTGCTCATCTTGTGAAACATTTATAAGCCAGAGTTACTCATAATCTGAAGCTATACGAAGATACAGTATAGCGCAACAGTAGCAAAGTCGGTTACGAAATTAATAATCCGAGGTATAGTAGGTGTCATCAACCAAGCAGACCAGAAATACAATGAAATCGAACATTAATGTAAACTAAATATTTTATAGCCCAGAGAAAACTAGTATTAGAGCTTATTTAATCTTGAAGCTCGGATCATAATGAAAAATAGCCTCCATAAAAATTAGATTGAACCTTAGATACACAGTTAGTACGGACGACTAGGCCAGTGCGTAACGTGGCAAATTTATCAATATAGACCTTCTACCACACACACTGTATCTCTCTCCAACCATCGCGTTCGATACATAGTTATATCGATGTTTCTGTGACATTGCCTCGATGTCATTGCATTATTCGTTTCCGGTAGGAGCTTCTCAGAGATGTACAGTAACCCAGTTAGAGGATGAAGGGGTGGGGCCCTGGCTGTCATCGACCGGTAACATGCCTTTTGTCATTTTCACAAAGTGTACCGATTTATTATTTCCATCTCTCTCCCTCTCTCCTTCATCATAATGAACCATCAGCGAGTAACTAGCTTTCGATTATGAAACGGCTGCCAATAAGATTTTCTTTCTCTTCTTCTATTTCATTTTCGATACTTCTCTCCGTCTCTTTTTTTGTTTTATCCTTCGTTCGCTTGTTCCAGCGATCAACGTCCCCAGCAATTAAACATTAGCGATGCGTTTCTAACGTTAAAATGGGTCATTAAGTGCTCGGTAGTTACGTCTGTAAAACTACGGAGAGGCAAACACACACGGTGCATGGTAAATGAGTTGGAACTCGATGATGTGGGTTGGACCGAGCTCACGTTGTTAGGAGAAATAAATATTTGTTCCGGCAAATCATTACATTTGTCTTCGAAGATAATTCTGGCGACTTTTATTATTGAAATTTTCTCTGATAACAAATGCGCAAACGTAACATCGACGAAAAGAACTACTTGAATTTCTTCCTCTATAATTGGACTGAATGTAATTACAAAACAACATTTGCATAACAAATCGAAACTTCCAGAAGAGATTGGCATTCATATTATTTAGTCTATGAATGAGTCAAGTAATTTCCAAGGGATCAATGAATATTTCAGCAAAACGTAATGAATGGCAGGCATTAATTCTCACATTGCGTACACGGGGTGTCCCATAAATTCATAAATAGTTTTAAAATCATAAAAATTAGAGGAATTGGTACATTTTAATGCTGTTTGCGAAGGGGGATTGGTTTTTGGTACATAAAAAGCTTAGTCCAAGTTTTTGTGGATATAAAGCTTAGTCCAGGTTTTTGTGGATATAAAGCTTAGTCCAGGTTTTTGTGGATATAAAGCTTAGTCCAAGTTTTTGTGGATATAAAGCTCTTACCGAAATCACTGGAAATATGCAAATCAGAGTAATACAAGATGCAGGGTGTACGATTAACAGCTCATTTCTAAATATTTTTGTTACTAGTGTTTACATAAGGTTTTCATTGTGGTACTGGCATTTTGTGGGGTAAAGCTCTATTGCGAAGTTGTTTTACCTGAACCACGAATCTCCGGCTAAAGTGATGCAAACGAAAGCGTTTCGGACACAAAAGAGATTCAAGAAAGGTTCAGGTCTAATCACTTCTGTCAGACTTTGGTGCAGCGCTCTCTATCAACAAAAATTTGAACTATTTTTTTTCCTTTACCGAAGAAAAGTCCCCTTTCGTGAGAATAATTTTTTCGCAATACACATTCAAACATACTAATTTCTTCAATTTTTATGAATTTTTAAACTATTTGCGAATTTATGGGACACACTGTATATTAAATTCTATATAGTCTACCTATATATGATATATAATATCTATATATTCACCCTGTATTATTAAATTCTGAAAATAAAGTACAGAAATATCTCAATATATTATAATTATTTTGCCAATAGAAACTTTGGTGGTCTGGTGCCAATAAAAACCCAAAGTAAACATGGTAACTTTTAAATTGAAAAAAAAAAAAAAATATATATATATATATAACTTTTTGCTGGTTTTCCAATGCTTCTGACTTTCAAATTATCATAATCGTGGCCTCACTGATTATTCAAATCCTACTCAATTGACTTCACTGTATTTATCAAATCAAAACTAAAGACCTGCATTACTCCCGACAGTAAATTATACAAAGGGAAAGATTCCCATTATTATTGCTATTATTCATGTTATATTATCGATAATAGTTTGTGTATGACATATGCGATAATCCAGCAGTTGGTCAGGGTTTTTCCAGAGTCTTCAAGCTGGTTGAAAGATCAAGGGAGATATGAGGAATATGGGCGGCTATTGGAAGTCATAGCTCAAGCCAACGGTAGGCAGTTGCCGCCAGATTACATTATGAACCTGAAGGTAAGATATGTAGTTTTTTTTCTTCAGATTTTATACGGTATACCCCAGAACTTTATCACGAAATTGAGACGGGTGTGACAGGGCACGTCAAGGCAGACTTTTTTCCCCCAAGACACCGAGGGTTGCAATCCACTTGTTCGTGAGATACATGCGTTGCCTCACTTTAGTCGTCGCCAAAGTGTGGTAACATTGCTCTCATTCTGAGGTATGACAGAGAAATGTCTTCTTTCTAGTCAAAGACAATTACGGAGGAAATAAAATATAGTTTTTCCTCGTTAACGGTGTCGTGTGTGTGTGGGGAACATATTTTTTCCTTCTCATTTCCAAGTACCAGGGCTACGCAACAAGGGCTGTCTTATGAGGCGTTGGCTTCGGCACCAGCTGACGTCATTAATCAAGCAGAACCAAGAGTGCGCCCGCTTTGCTGTCCTGTTAATTACGGTAGTTTGCAATCGCTATACTGCCCATTTTATCCAATTCTTCCCAAAATTATTTTTTCGATTGTTATCATTAAAATGTGTGTATTTATTGGCTGACTTCCTCCAACCAAAATAGGAAATTTCGCATTTGATTATGAGGACACAGAATATTTTTCTCGGCTCCATTTCAGTTGAGTCACCACATAGGGCCTACTTTAGTTAATCTTAATCGAAATTCGACTCGAGACAAATAATTTAAATTACCTTTCACACTTTCTAAAAACTTTTAGTTATCTCACGTTATTTTCACTTGAATTGTCTGTAGGTTTTAGAAGTGTTAACTTTATTATTACCGATACAACTGCAACATTAAAAACATGGGAAGTAAATATTAAAAAATATATGATAATATTTATTATATATTACTATAATATTGATATTAATTAATATTAGAAATATAAGCAAATATTAAAGAAAAAAACCCAGTGGGTTTCCAGATGTGGTTTTTAGGTCTTAGATAGAATATCTTGTCCAAAGAATTCGAACGAACTCGTCTCTTGTTCAATCGAGATTCTCTAAAAATAGATTCATCATTTGCTGTACCTTGACCGGGTAGATTTACCGACGGTACAGAAGAGGCTTTCAAACAATTTTTCGAGGTAAACTAAGAAGAGACAATTATTCTTCAGGTCATCTTCATAATCACTAGGTTGAAATGATTGCTGCAAATATGAACGTACTTGGCAGCGAGTGCGTTTATACAAATACAACGCCAAAACAGGCGAAACGCCCAACGACATGGCTGAGAAAAAGTTGCCCACAACTAATATGGATTTCATATATTTCAAAATTGCAGCAAACAAATTAAAAATGCAATCATAAAAACTAGAAACAATATATATATAATACATGATAAAAATATTATACAAAACATAAATGATACCTGGCTTGCTTAGAATAAAACACTAAATATTCAAACATATACACATACATTCTTACATTTATTACTTGAACAGGCGCCTATAACCCAATATCATCATCGGTCAAAAAGTGCGAAGGCGAAATAAAGACTTGAAAAATCCCTTACTATATAGTCATGCCCAAGTATACAGTAGGGCCTCCGTTTTCCTCTATTTTGGCACCAGTTTCTCAAATTTGCGCCCGAATGGCATGATGGTAAATTACTCGTCTATCACTATGAAGGTTGCCAAGGTTAGACCGGGAAGAAGAATATATAGGTAACAAGATATAACGAGCTCGAGTTGACCAACGATAGATAGTGCCTTCATTTCCAACCCAACTCATTAACGGCAGTAAATTGTAGTATAGCGATGTGACCGGAATTGGTGTGTGGTGGAAATAGTGGCTCAAATTACACATTGACAAGCGCTGGAAATTAAAGTCGTTTGCCACCCTAGGATTTATAGGGAAAAACTGTTTGTCTTCGCTTGTATCATCTGCCCTTCCCCCTCCCCACTATGGTGGTAGAGTTCTGAGAAACTGTGTGTACTCATTGATGATACTCATAGAAGTTGCCAAACAATAAAAGCTTCGTACACCAAAAAATTTGAAAAACAAACATGTTAAATCACTACGAAGAAATTTTTCAATACAAAGTATTTAATATTTTTGTACAAACTTTTTCGTTTTACGTTTCATCGGATGCATAAAAAATTTTCAATTATTTCTTTATGATCAGAGACAATTGCGTATCGAAAAGTCGTTGAAAGAAGGAAGACGTAAAAACAAAGACAGCTACAGTCTATGGGATTTGTTCCGAACTTCCAATATGCGCAAGAAAACGTCAGCAGTCGTGTTCATATGGTATGTTGCATAACTTGATGGATATGTATTTTTATATAGATCTTGAAATCGATGACTCAACTCTTACTTCTTTTTTTCCTCTTCCCGAAATACAAGCATTCATTTCCAGGAAAAGAAAATAGTTATGATCTCTTTTATCTCTACGAATTGCCTTTTATCTCTACATCAATGCCTGTCATGAGCCTGAACTTTTCACGTACGAATGAAACGTTGATTATTCAAACCAGAATGAGCACCTATATACACTCACTCGCGTTTTTCTGCGGATGCTGCAATCAAACTATGTTCTGTCTAAAGATAGTTCTTTTCGATAAAGTTCTCAACTGCAACCTACCTAATCAAGAATCAGAAAGAAAGTATAAGGTCCAAAACAGTTTCTTGTGAAGGCCCATTTATTTTTTATAAATATTTCATAATAAATTTGTACTTTCTAAGCGAATGTTATATAATTCATGAACACCACCACTTCTGTATATATTTACTGCTCAAAACAAACCAATATATGTATGTGCACATATATACATTAATATATAAAACGATGTGCTGTCACGAGAAACAATTTTGATGTTCTGTCCTGGACAGACATAGGGCCCTTGGGAGATCATGCCCTTGTATTAAGTTTGTAAGCGATTTATGTGTTGTGTTGTTTTTCTGTTATGCCATTTTATGTATTTTATTCATACAAATAAAAGAATTTTCTTTCAAGCCAAAAACATTAGGGATATGCACATTTTATTTAATTGTGATTTTTAAACATTTTAATTGCTAAAATATTGACCAAAACGCGTTGTTAGATATTCACTAAGAATTGCGTCACAAGAATCAATCATCACTTTATTTTAATAAGTTTAAATAAGTAATATATATCCCCTAATTGTTTTGAGCAGGGTATCTATTAATGTAAACAGAAGAAACGTTCATGAAATGCACACTTTTTAATGTTTATTTTATAGAAATCACATTAGGAGAATAATGCTTCCCATTTAAAATCACTAGTTTTTTTTTTCTTTTTATCCTCGGGAACAGAAATAAATGAAATTCACTCCCAAAGCCAAAAAATAAAACTCAAAGTGCTTGAAAAGTTCTGGTATGATTTCAGATTCAACAGCCTAAAGTATATTATCAGAAAAAAAGAAATCACAGTACTTATTATTTTAATATATTCTTATAAATGGTTGCATTTTCCGGAATATCTCTTTTCCATGTACTTAAAAAGCATATTACCGAAAACTTTCGCTTTCACTAAGTTATATGCATGCTATGTATATATATGTGGTGGGCCCGAAATTCAGCTTCAATAATGAAAACGCATAGAAATAACTTTCGAAAACTACTTAAAAATTCCAGTTCGCTTTAATGATTCGCAGAGATATCATCTCTCTTCAGACTGAGGTTCAACGTAATTACTGGGAAAAATAATGGAATCGAATCCACTGTTCGAAAACCAAGGTGGGAATTCGAGCGATGATGTCATTAGGGTGTGAGGCTTAGAGCTCATACCGAGAAAGAAGCTATTAGGGACATTTGGGATCGTCTCCAGAAATGGAATTCGACTCTCTTATGTCTCTCTCTCACTCCCTCTATTTCTATCTCTGTCCCTGGAATAAACCATGAGCAGAAAGTTACCCTTAAGAGGAGAGGAAATGAAGGCAGATCGTACTGCGCTTCACGTTTCCAATATCTCTCAAAGGCACAGCGTTATTTACTAATACTCATTTCCCAAGTGGCTAGATATTTGAAAATTTCAGTTTTTGAAAATTCCACGCTGTTCACAAGAACTTCACGTAAATGGCGATGATGGACGCCGAATTAATCTAAAACAAGAAGGATGGTATTAAAACAGGTCATTTGTGTATGACTACGATATTTTCACATTCAAGTCTTTAAATTCATATTGAGATTCACTGGCTGAAGTTATATTGCCGTTCAGTTATAGCCTTGAAAAAATATGAATGATTGGGATTTTTTGGGCTCGCCTTCACCTCGTTCCATGACGAGAATTTAGTCCTAAACCTTTCAAGATAATTTGTTAAGAACGGGAAAGAAAATTGCCTAATAAAAACCGCCTGATTTTCGGATCAAGCCCTGTTTTAAGATGAAGACATCATACACGACCCGTTGATTCTTTTGTATCTATGACGGGTTTCAGTTTCATACCAAATTCCACAATTTATTTTACTTCTGTTTTTGAGTTATCTATATGTCTTATGTTTAAGTTTGATAATTTGAATCAATTTTCAAGGTTTACGACGACGACTGCCTGCGTCGGACTGAGCCATTATTCATTGGAGATGGACGGAGAGATCTACTTTAATTTTTCTCTGGTAGCAGGAGCAGAAGTAGCCGCTGTGTTGGTCGTCGTTATGGCAGCCAAGAGATGTGGTCGACGATGCTCATTCTGCCTTAGTTCAGCATTAGGTGGAGCTCTGACTCTCTCCATTGCCACCTCCAGATCAGGTTAGTGCGTATATCCTCACATATCCGCAACTATTCGATCAGTTATCAGTGAAGGCATAACATTTTCAAATCAGAAATCTGAAAACTTTTGTAATTCAGTCCACACTGATTTTTTTTTCTATGCATTCTTAGTCAAGTGTCTGCTTAAAAACAAAAAAAAATCGGATGTACTCCAAAGGTGAAAGGTATTTGGAAATACGATAGAATATCTTATTCATATTGCGAATAATTTATTGTTATCAAAACTCTAAAGACATATTTTTTCTCACCAGAGACAACATCAAAGTTGACTTTGTTCGTTGTTGCCAAACTTAGCATATCGTCTTCATCAGCTGTTTTGCCAATATGGACTGCCGAATTACTGCCACTCGTTGTGAAGTCGGTCGGAAATTGCCTAGTAGACGTCTTCGGCCATGTCGGCCCTATAGCTTTACCGTTTATTCTGAACGAGGTGAGTCAGCATTCACTATTAGTCAAATTAAAGTATAACAATGCAGGGTAAAATGATCCAGTGATTATCCACACAAATTTCATGACGAGTGATCAGTAAATGTCGGAAACTGAACTCATCAGTCTAGTAAGACTTGATTTTTGTGCTAAAAGAAGGGAGGAATTCGATAAATCTCTTATAAAATATAAAATGTGTCTAGTCACATATCTTCGATATTTCCTCATACTAAGAAAAACATGTCTGTTCAAACACGTTTCAAGACGCTATAAGCCTGGACGTGTTCGTATATTGAATAATCTGTTTGGTATCACATAAATATTTTTTTTCTTCGTGGGGATGGAAAGGAAAACAAATTCCGATGTACGAGAAATCGACAATTCAATAACAAAATCTCGACTATCCGCTACTATAAAATATGCGATAAATATTGATGAGAAATGGTCTTTACGATGACAAGATTGAAGGAAGCTTGAGAAAAGCCACCACATAACAAATACAAAGTATGCATCCCGTAGAAACAAGGCTGATTCCAAATTTTCTATACTATCCACGGAAATATTCCGTTGTATTATCGGAAATTGTTGACACGAAAGACCGAGAAATAACAATAAGAGTAAAAATATTTGGGAAAAGGCCTCTCCAAATGTTATCGAAGTAAAAATTTTATATCATATAGACCAAAAAAGAGTTTTAAAAAAGAAAGTCCTTTTATAGGAAAAAAAATGAAATAAATAGTTTTTCCGGTTGTTTCTCTCTTTTCTTTCCAATAGCGGAAAATGTCTAATAAAAATTTCAACCAGACACTACAAATATTTTGATTTGCGAGGAAACAAAATCTGTAAGATGTGTCATGGGGATAACATTTATTTCCTTTTCCCGTGTTGACGGAAATCTTTGTAACACACAGATTATTTCATTCTTATTGGCGTTTCGAGTATATATATAAGCATGGAAACGTTTAAATACAACTTGAATGGAAACATATTCTGAAATATACAGGGCGATTCCACGATTGTTGCCTTTTACTGCTGAACCGTTGATTCTAGAAGCATACTTCCAATTTCAAAAAGTATAAAAATTAAGAGATAAACTCAGGTACGTCACTCATGTTGCAAAGGGTTGTATAGGTGATTATAATATGAAAATTAACTTTTTATACGGACACCTTGTCTCTTTTGAGGCCGACAAAAAAATTCCACGTATTTAAGTGCAATGTTCGCTGAGATTTTTGAATTTAGAAATCGGAGAAAAGTTGGGAAAGAATATAATAATTAACTGACAACGTTTCTTTTTATCATTAATGCTGTCCGTGCTTAATTTTTCTTCGATGTTTGAATTACAATATCTCAGCGAATATTCAATTCAGATACGTGAAAATTTTTGTCGGCTTCAGAAGAAGCAAGGCAACAACTTTATAACTGGGTTTTACAGGAAAATGAATGAATGGATGAATGAGTGCCATAACTTTGCCAAAGGTCTGATCCTGTCGCCGAGATCTCTTCCAGCCCAGTTTCATACGTTAAATAAATTTCATACGTTATTTGGATAATTTTTTAAATTGAAAGTGGATTCTCTGGGACCAATGGTTTTTCCAGTGAAATGCGGAAAGGGGAATCATGGAATCGCCCTGTACAGTTTGGGAAAATTTAGCACCGTATGAGCAACACAAGGAGAGAGAAAATAATATTAAAATCTATTTATGCGCTTAATGTAAGCGACCACATTGTTGTGCCCAGTGCATTTTTCAGCGATTATTATTAGTTAGGAGCCATTGAAGTATTACGTAAGCGGAATTTAGGTCGTCTCTGACACCCAACTCCTTTTCAGCAAGAATAAGTTCCAATTCCTCTTGAATGGTCAGGTCTAATCTATCTAGGTTACTTCGCTGATCCCGACAGTAGTATGCAGGGCCATAGGGGACTCTAGCCCTTCAAAACATAAAAGAAATTAAGATATTAAGAAAAATAATTGAATATTGAAGAGAATACTTTTATACATTGTTCTAATAAATTTCTGTTCATTTAAAATGCTTTTACCCTTCTCCCCTCAAACATCCGAACCACCAGTATGGCCTCCCGAAGCAAAACTTGGATAATTTTGCGTCTTATAATTTGCGTCTTCTCAAGATTTCTCACCCATGGCATGAAACCTTCAATGTCACAGTCTAGCGTAGATATTGCTATGGCCCACATGTCTTTGAAACTTATCAGCATCGGAGACGCCAAAGGGTGAATGATGTTCTGCCCCCCCCCCCTCCTGATTGAAAGTACCAAAAAGATATGGCCTCCAACTTTGCATACATATTTTCGGAAATCATAGATCATTTCCCGATATCATATTATCGTACCTATTGAATGTGAATATCATCCCATCAATCCCATCCCCTTCCTCTACCTTGTCACCAAAAGTCAGCAAATGCGAAACTCCCTCCCCCAGTGGGTGTTTACGTAATACCTGAATAGCTCCCTACGGGCTTACCTTTCTTTAAAATGCAACGTCTATAACAAAATAATACATTGTATGTTAGAACGTGTCTTATTGGTGCTTATTTATGTTTTTATTGTATCATGGCTTCAGTGAGCATCTCAGTGCTCTTATGCTACACTTTCTCAACAGTATCGAAGTTTTGTTAATATGAAATTGAGAGTGATGAAGGACAACAAAAAGGAAATAGCTAAGTATTAAAATAGCACGAAATAAATACAAAATTTTTCCTCATCTCTGCCATATTTAGTTCCTTACAATGCCTCATTTTTTTTCACCGAATTTAATAACAAAGATGGGGAAAAAAATCATGTGATAAGGAGGAGGGAAAAAAAAAACATTTTTTATGAGCAAAATAAATAATAAAATAGTAATATGCATCGCGCAAACATCTTTTGGCATGAAGTGCATGGGAAGGGAAAAACCCTCCTCCTTTTGTCAGATGAAGAAAAGAGTGTTTGTTTAAGACCGTGAAAGCTTGGGTCGACTTCATCTTGAAGATGTAATTTCGCCTTAGGCAACAACTGCGATTCTTTTGGGCGCTAATGAATCTCTTGACTATGCGATTTTTATCGGAACTAGATTACAGTGGAAAAAGTATGATGGGGAGGGGGGGGCAAGAACCTTATCTTGAACGCATTTGCAAAAAAAAAAAGTTTTTTTTCTCTCTCTCTCTCTCTAAATTGTATGAGAAATTTCTCAGGTGAGAAAATTTAATATTGTGATGTTAAATACGATATAATCAGGCAAAAAATTTAATAGGGAGACAGAGAGATAAAAATATATATTTAATTTTTTCCATAAACACCGCTGTGTGTATTCGATAGAGAATAATATTTTTTGCATGAATAGTTCCGAAAATATCCCAAAATATTTGTTTTATAAATTTTATGATTTTTTTTTTTGCTCACAGTGAATTTATGAGCACAGTGAAACTCCTCTCATACGGCGTCAAAATAACGGTTTTCGGAGTCACAAAAATCGTATGCTCGATTTATTTACACCTGTCTTCCACCCCATACACAAAAAAATTCATATACAACGAAACTTCGCTACAACGATATTCGATATAACAATAAATTCAGTCCTCAACAACGGGATTTTATGAAATCTTGTTCCGAATCACCTCGACTCTTTAATGTTAAACTCCTCTCGATACAACGATATCCTTTACTGTGATAAACCCCTCTACAACGATTTTTAGGCGGATTTTGAAACCGCTACAACATTATTTTTATTTATTTTTCGCTCGAAATATTCTTTAATATATTTTTTATAACTCATCTCACATGTTTCAGTTCTTCCGAGGATGTCTAATAATATCGGCACTGGGTATCACCTCAAAGACCGAAAATGTTCTATGCAGCTACTTTTTGTGTGATACATCTGAATATATTGCGATAAACTCTTTTACACGGACAATACACATCTAAATGAATTTCTTTTTTATCAGCTAATCAATTAAAATATTTTGCGGTGAATAAATACTCAAAAGCGCATTTTTCGGTGGCACTAACAACACCAATTTATGAAAGAAATCAAAGGCAGCATCATTTTTATGGAACCTGATGGTAATGTTGCCCCTCAGCATACCAACAACCCGTTTACAACGGTAATTTTTCTTGGTCCGGTATCGTTATGTGCATCGAGGTTTCACTGTATTTCATGCAAGACTTAAAATACCAGGCCATCCGATCGATTCCATAATCTGTATTATCCGGGATCTGTAATTTCTGTACTGCGATGACATTCTTTGATGTGAATAAATGATCTTTCCTCACATTTATTTTACTCTGTCACTATTGTTAACCGAATCTCTGCGTGCTAAGAAGTGAAGAAAGTATCCTTCAAGTCAAAACTTCCACATTCTTCACCTATCCAGTAAAATTATAGATTATTTGTTTGGTTTATCCTCTCAGTCCTGGAGCAAATTTTTAAACTGTCTTATCAGCTAGCAGCAACCGTATAGCAATGCCTTTGTCATCCCATTTACAAATGTTTCTAACCTGATAGTGAACGCATGAATAGAAAAATGCGATTGATCCAAAATTATATATACAGTAGAATCCCGTTCTAACGAATACCGTTAAAGTGAAAATTTCGATTCAATGAACACTTTTCTAATCTATCAGATAAGTTTATGTAGGAACAATTCAAAAAAGACATGGAATTCCTAGTTATAAACTAAATTTCGTTATAAAGAAGTGATTTCTCCGGTCACTTGGAGTTCCGTTATAACGGGTATCGACTGTATATATGCTGTTGTATAAAGACTATAAGGTTATAGAAAGGCGACTATCAGCTCTGAAAGCATTGGGAAGTGCAAAAAAAAGCACAAAAACTTTTTTCTTCTAAATCTTAGCTATGAAAGGTAGTGACCGCGGACAGGGCGGCCGCTGACCGCATATAGAGATGGCCGCAGAATAGGGGATGATTTTTCTATTATGTCTATAGATGATGCTAGTCATAAGATGTCAGTTCCGAGATAAACTGGTATCGGAATATAGGTGGCTACCAGATAAGGAAGGGCCACCCATCGTTTTTGAGAAAACTCATCCTCCCCGACAGGTAGGGGGTAAAATAATCATCATGAGGATTTGTATAGTTGTGTAATTGTTTTTCACACATTTCATGCTCACATTTCATGTAAATACTCACAGGGCCGGAAGAGTCCAGGATTTCCACTTTTGACGTTGGGGACATTGCAGTTGGCAGGTGCTGTCGTTGCCTTACTCCTCCCAGAGACAATCCATCAGAAACGCCTTCAAACGCTCGAAGACGGAGAACAGTTGGGCAAACACAGGACATGGACGGACTGCTTTCGCATCGGACCTCCGAAGTAAGACTCTAAATACATTTGGCCGTCAAGCTCATTAATAAATGAACTCGACACATGACTTCAAAAGTACGAAGCAATATTAAACACCTATAATAATGAGAAAGGAATGCATAGATATCATTTTGATCATATTTGTCGCACCACGGTCATTTTCTGCACGCGAGGGCTAATTAGACCAGGACCTACAATTTATTGCCGATTCCGAACGGCAGGCTTGTTTTTTTATACTCGTCGAGAGGTTGGTGCGCTAACCCCTCGATGGGGGACTCCCTGCGGTAGCAATTTTTTGCTGCGGTCAAGTCGCCGTTTTCTTTTTTGTTGTACCCCTGTGTCAGGAAAGTTTTCTGACAAGAACGAACCGGGTATCGAACTCGCGACACCTCTAAACACCCTTTGGTACTTTAGGCGAGTACCTTATCGACCGGGCCGGCAATCGAGGGACCCGGGTTCGACTCCCGGTAGTGGAAGAGATGAGTTTTTCCTTCCTCAATAATAAAGAAAAATCAACATCTCAAATAATATGTTCACAACATCCAGTTTTCTGTATATCTTACATTTCAAATGTTTATAAGATCATTCAGCAGGCTACTACGCTCATCCTCCGTGGATGATGGGAACGCTTTAAGGGTTAATGTACATAACCCTCGTACGCATTTTTCAACGTACAGGGACGTACGCTGCATCAACCTTTAGGGGAGGGGCACAAAAATTTTCTTTCCGAGGAAATTTGAGTTACCACCCTTTATAAAGGCTTTTACATCAACAGAAATAAGGTTAATCTAGCATACAGAGAGTGTATTTTCTTCGGATGTTTATATTTTTTGCAGAAATATTAATGTTTTTTCTTCTAATTTTGTATCGGCTTGGTGGGCACGGGCCCCTTGAGCATTCCGCTCCCCTCGCATGCACGTCTGAGTGTATGTGTGGCTCTAACGTATTCATGTCTTTAGTGTTATGCTAGATTCGTGCTTTAATGGTGTTTCTTGCATCCTGTCTTCCATATTTTGATGTAAAAATGACTGATACTTGAATTTTCAGGATAAGTAAGTATCGTGTTGAAGTTCTGCCTGCTCTCTGCAGGGAGACTTTTTCAAATGAATGGCCGACTCGCATTCTCACGTGGAAATTGGGAAAACAGCAGAAAACCAACTTCGGCCGTCCAGCTCTGTATCGTTAACGGGGCTCGAACCGGTATCCTTTCGATAAGAGTCCAACACGATACCGGATGACCACAGAGCGACTAATTCAATTGTTATGCTGAAAAATTCAATTCAATTACTCTTTGAAAACTATAACTGCCGTTTCGAAATTAAAATATTTTTTCCATCTTATTTCGTATTTTCAACTGCATTCAGAAATTATTTTTTGTCTCTTTTACATGCATTTCATACCGATTCTTTGAGAAGGAGAAAACATAACTCCTTTACATTTTATTACGGTTATTGGATACAGAATATGTCCGAAAACATCCCCCCCCCCCGCCCCGTGTGTGTTAAATTGTAAAATTCAGTTCAGAATATTGACTTGCGTTTGATAGAATTACCTTGGGATTTTCAGTGGAAACAGAATATCCACGTCGGATAAACTGTCAAGTTGCATCACATCCAGCTCTACCGCTCTTTGCTCCCCGTAGAGGTAAATACGGTAGTGTGAGCCTAGTCGCAGAATTCATCCCTCATTGCACCGAACGTTTCCTGATGAAGCACCTGCCAAAACTGTCACTCATAGCACGAGGATTATGCTCGGTATAAGAGTCCGTAACACAATCAGAATAATCCCGTGGACCAATTCAATGGTACTTGTCATGTTTGTTCGATATGAACGAGAATGTCTGCTACAAAAAAAAATAATAATAACGTAAAAATATTGTTTCTGCCACAACCGAAATACTCGAACCGCACAGAGAAAATCAAGGTATTTTCTTGTATTATCTTACTGTCTTATCTTGAAATAATATATACTGTCTAATTGATGTTCGTGATGCACAACTATTTAGATTAATTTTACGTTAATTTACGTATCAAATCATACGTATGTTTTCAGACCAGAGGTAATTATCTTCCACATACCAGGTATAGAACGATATGAAATTTTTCAGCAAATTATCTCTTATTTCATTTTGGCCTATTGATCTTTAGTACCAATTATGGACCAGGATCACAACTTTCCTCGTGGAAACTGTATTGGTAAAAGAGATTTAACTCTTATATATCCTGTTTGGTTCAACCTCCATAAGAAACTATAGAAAAACAATTTTGTTTTTACAAAAAAAACGGATGTAAATTGGTAATGTGAACGAATTTTAAACTGAATAAATACATTAACACAACATTTTAATTATTTGGAGTAGATTTTAAATCAGCTAAAATCAATCAATTAAGGTTTAAATATATAGTTTATGCCTTGACTTTAATGCCATCTATAAAAAGATTGAATCTCTTATTTATAGAAAAGTTGAACAGTTGTTACTTTCAATTTTAGTTCCGATCCCCCCTCAATTTGATGCAATTTTGTAAACCTTTGAACTTTCAACTCTCAAAAAATGACATCAATAGGACAATCAACTCTTGATAGATTTTTTAAAAAAAGTATTGTACTGATAATAGCTGCACATTATATTCAAAAGACACTAAGAGATGTTTTCCCTAAAATGCCGGAAAAATCAGAAAAGGAATTGGTTTAATGGGGTTTTTCGACTATGTATTTGCCATGTATAGAGCCCGGATTATATGCAAATGCATATGTGCATATGCATCTGGATATTTTGGCCTTTTTAGCATTAATGCATATAAATGCATAAAATCAAAGAATCTGTAGTATAAGTGCATATTTTTGAAGGTTTATTTAAGCTCACTCAATTTTTTTTACAATTTTTCAAGTAAATATTATTCATAATATTTTCCAACATCGAATTTTTTTCCTGCAGGTGAAATTTAGTGAATTAATACATAAATACAAGTATTTTACGAATGCTAACCGTTTTATTGTAAGACTATTTCTAGAGTTATGTCAAAGTGTTAAATTGTTTTTAGAAATAGTGTCGAGATTCTTTTGTTACTGGTAGTTTCGCTATTGAGAAACATTCGCTATAATGTTTCTACGAAGTTTCGCTACAACAAATTGAAAAATGCCTGAATAAAAATATGTCGAAGATATTTCCATATGCGGTATATATATTAGGGGATATTTTTTGTTAATGAATTCATTTGCACTAAGAAATAGAAAACATTCATATCAGAAACACATCTACTATTTTTTTGCATGGTAATTTTTGTAATGCATACTTTCTTATTTTTTGTATACATTTTGGAATTTTTGACTTTTTTAAGATTTCTAGTGCATGTTCTAGGGTGTTTAATGCATATTTTGGGATTTTAAGTGCACTATTTGTATTTTAAGAGTGCTTGTTTTTTCATTATTAAGTGCTTATTTTTACATTATTAAGCGCATATTTATGCATTTTTAAGTGCATATTTGCATATTTTGCCACTTTTTTATTGCATATAATCCGGTCTCCAGTCATGTACATTAAAATAAACACTTGACCATGGAGTGTTAGCGAAGTATTATTTTATCGTATAAGTAACTGTATATAAATGGAGGGACTATCCATACTTTATGGGTAGTGTTATCGTATACTATTATGTACAGTCGAATCCCGTTATAACGAACGCCAAGAGACCGGAGGAATCACTTCGTTAAAACGAAATTTCGTTATAAAGGAATTCCAGGTTACATAGTATTGTTCCTATGTAAATTTATTTGGGTGATTAGGAAAGTGTTCGTTAAAACGAGAATTTCGCTATAACGGGATTCGACTGTATCAGTAATTATTTTTATTATTTTGTGATGTATGCTTTTACATTGGGTTGCTGCATTTCGGTTATATTTGACATCCATATCTTTTATGGTCGTCTTTTTTCAGCAACATCGATTGGCAATTTGCCTGTTGTGGCTTTCGTATTTTCCGGAATCAAAATATAGTCTGTTTAATGATTGGTGCTTTGATTTGCACCTTTATAAAACTCGGTCTGAAACGTAACATTATTTCAGTCTATTGACGTTCCGTTTCGTACAGGTTTCAGTGCATTTGAACATCCATATTTTTTATGGACATAATTTTTTCAGCCACCTCTTTGGCAATTTTACTGTATTTTATATTTAATATGTATTATATGTATTTATATTTGTATTCGTAGTCACATAATTACTCTAAAACTGAAACTATTATTCTTCATAAGTGTGTTTTTAATATTATAACAACTATGCATTTAAGAATATTATGTAATTCAAGTTAATATTATTAACAGATAGTTTTCATTAGGGGGCAAAATTTTCATTTAGATAGAGGGTGCGTTCTGTACAAGTTTTTCTATATTATTAATTGTAATAGCCATTTAGTAGTTGTGGTGATTACTTGAATAATATTTTTTTGAAATATTGTTATAATTATTTTCATTCAGGAAAATGAAACTGTAGTTCGTTTTCATTACAGGCAAGAAGCAAAGAACGGGATTCTTAAAAACAGAGGACCACAGCCCCAGTCACCGATACTAAGGTATGTGAGAAATAAATGCCTTAAGTGTACCATAAACTTATATCATCCCATAAATAAGTCACTATCGATTAGCTACTTCGATTCAAGCTCTTGATTGCTAGAATGTGCTTTAAATTGTGTTATGTACCCAAATTATCCAGGGTGTTTCAAAAAGAATCACCCGATTCGAAATGCGTATATTACGAAAAATATTGAATACTAGCTATAATACCCGGCGCTGCCCGGGTTTTCTTCAATGAGGCTTTTTTGGATCACGTGATATCTCCCTCTCTTTTTCTTGAGGGACATACAAACCGTGTCCAAGTTAACCAATATGGCGACCTGTGCGATTCATGAAATAAACAAATCTAGATTTACACAGAAACGTAGAAATGAATATATATTTTTCTTTTTTTTAAGGGGCGCTAGGTATTTCGATCCCCCCCCCCCTTGAACTTCAAGTTATCCATCTGTTTGTTCCAGCTTCCAAAAATCCTTAGTTAAAGCTGTGGAATTTTTCCGATGCCCTTATCACGGGCTCATAACTAATTTTAAAATATCCTAACCCACATGAATTTATGCAAATAAATATCAAAAGAGACAATATGGAGACATTAATTTTCATACTTGAGAATGATATTGCTCGAATATCCAACTCAAAAGTATAGGTTTGGCTAATTACTTCGTATTTAATCTCCTGGGCTTCGTATATCTCTAAGCGAACTGAATATTTAAAAAATCGAGAATTCAATACAATTTTTAAAATTATTGATGGGGCGGAAAATCCCACTAATTTCCGCATTTCTACAGTAAAATCGACAATTTTAGCACTGATTTCTATGAGGATCACCCTTTTCCTGACTCTCAAAGCGATGCAGATGATGATTATGACGTCTATTCAAAAAGCCTCATTACTGAGAGTATATTGAAAATGTGGCAAACCATTATAAAGGCATAAACTATTATACATATACTAACAGGATTAAAGAAGTGACAAACCATTGTAAAGGCATATACACGTCTGAAACGCATTGCTAGGGAACCACGGTAACCAAAGTAAACGTTCGGAAAGTGATTGTTGAGGCCCAAAAACCATTGTTGCCGGACAGTTTTTTGCCCATTTGGGGCATTTGCCCTGGTCTGACGAAATTTTAAAGTAGCCTATCGTTCAAGTCGGGTCCCATTTGGTATATATGCAAAATTTGGTGACGATCGATCTAAAATTGTAGATTTGTATAGAGAACATACACACACACAGACACACAGACACACAGAAAATCAATTTTATATAGATATAGAAGATAGATAGATAGATAGATAGACACTTACAATTAATTTTATATTACATAGCTAATCCTAAAGCCTTTTTACAAACCAAATTGAAGGTGTTCAATATGTCCACCTTGGGATGCACGGTATATGTCTATACGCTAATCAAATTCGTCCAATACTATTGCGAGCATGTTTTCATCCACTGCGAGTGGATTTCTGTGGACTACAGGTGCGAAAATCTGTCGGTTGCGCTCCACATTTGTGTCTGACATACGGGGACAGCCAGGGAATCTCCCTTTACAACAGACAACCCTTGTCCCTGAACTATATATACCATCGCCTAATTCTCTGAGCGGTAGGAAGTCCAACACCAGGGTATTGTCGACGAAAATCACGATGAACAGTTGTTACGGACTCACACTTCGCGAAGCTTAGAACACAAAACGATTTCTGTTGCGCAGTCGCCATCTTGACAAACACTGAAATGGTGGCCGAAGGAAGATCGTTAGCGCTACCTGTCGGCAACTGCGTGGAACTCGAGATTTCTCTCTTTCTATTTATACATTATTCGATCAAAAAGTTAAAGGATTAAAATCTGAATAGTTATGATTTTTTTAAATCGGTTGATTCTTTTTTGAAACACACTGTATTGTCCTTCTCAGCGGCATTAACGAGATACCTCACTAATTTGATGCTCTTCTTTTATTTCGGCAATTATTACGAGATATCTCGAACCCTTAAAACGCTGTTATTTCAGCAATGGCGAGACCAGATACTTTGTTACTTTGCTTCTCTTAAAAACATGCTTTCAATCCCCGGTAACCTGTCAGATCAACTGCCAGTGGGTATTTTGTTCACATAAAATGGGGGGTTATGTTCACAATGGGAGAAAAACAGATATGCTGTTTGAAATATACTTTTTCCGTTTTCCTATGGTGTAGAATGGAAATATGTGTCCATATTTGTCCAGTATAAACAACAGAAAAAATATAGAGCATTTCTCTTCATCGGTTTATTGTTCTCATAATTGGTGAGGAGAAGGGGGGGGGGAGGATAACCAGCTGCATGAAAATTGGAACAAAAATCCTCTTGAAAAAAGACTGTGACATTTTACAGAGGGTTTTGTTATTTCAATTGTTTCATTTATAATGCGGATCAGTGAAATTTATAAAACTACGGAAAGGGTTAATAAGATCGATATCAAATCGTATTTTATTAATTCAGCCTGCCGTGAAATGTTAACCCGTTAAAGCCCAACGTCCTATCAACCTCAGAGTGTTATCAAATTTACGAACAATGCCATTCAATGCATGTTGCTCAATTTTTGGCTTCCCGTAGTATATTTACGAGATGTTTCTAAATGTCCATCCTAAGACGATATTTTCTTCTATCATTCCATGCCCACAAAGTCTTTTACGAAGGCAAGACAGTCTCCGAAGAGCAAGTTCAGAAGGAGATCCCGAGCCGGCAGACATTCATTCCGAGAGCTCTTCCTCCGACCAAGGCTCCACAATCGAAACTGTTAAAATAACTGTTGTGTGAACGCCGAACACTTTCGTTCAGATTCTTATATTATATATCTCTATATATATTTTATTGCGGACAGTTTTTTTATATGTTGCTACTGTATTTCTAGCTGTTTGAATAAAATAGTCCAGAGTTGTGCTCTCGTGAGTTTCCATCAACATACAGCAGACATTGCAATAAAAACGAAAGAAATCACAATGAAATATTACATAAAATACAGGAAGTACTGAAATGGAATTTTTGTGTTTTCCAGAAAACAACGGAATCCGTTTTTTCTAAAAAGAATGACGTTACACGGGGCATTGTTTAGGAAATTCATCATTTTTTGCCAAAGCATTATCTGATTACTTACTATACACAATGCTTAAAAGTTCCGCGTCACGATAAAGTGACTCGGAACTTACATTTACAATTATCTCTATTAACGAAATCTATGAATAGAATTAATGGACAGATTCTCTACCGCGAAAAGAAATTTCACGTCGTAATGGAAATTAATTGCTCATTCGAAAATTTTGCTGGGGAAAAGCATTTTCTATAACAACGAACCGAAACAATAAAAGAGCGTAATGCATTCTTGAAATCAAGACCATTAAAAGATTTATTCGAATCACCTAATTATCTTGAAAACTAGATCATAGAAATTTGATGACTTCTCCGAAAGGAACTATCGGAGCGTACATAGAACAAAACGGTTTTCATCACAGATATCCCATTATTGTTACGCACACACAATGAAAGTAAATATAAAATTCACCCAGGAAGCATTCCTAATTAAGCCTTGGAAGACACGCTGGAGATGAAAGTCGATCGGAGAGGAATATTTATATACATCAACGTTTTCGTGTTGATAGTACTTGTAGTTTCCATCGTTTAAAAGATCTCGCGGGATACTTGAAAACCCAAAGATGCTTTAGTAAGTTTAATGAGATATTTTTAATGATGCATTAATCCTCAGAAAATATAAGAATGCTTCCCTTCCATTTGCACGATTTTCGGATAAAATATGTATGTTATTAAAACACACACACACTCTCTCTCTCTCTTGCTCCATGCGATGAATAAAACAAATATAAATCATCTCCGTCATTTCTCAAAAATGATTATCTTCAAAAACGTTATAGATTTTTCTTTCCCCTCATTCTAAAAATATCTCCAAAGCATTAAATTTTGCATATTTTATTTGCAAAGAAAAATATTTTAATGAGTTTTATTCGCAAAAGAAAGATAAATATGTCTCTGTGTGTGTGTCTCTCTCTCTTACTCCCGAGGGATTTATTTAATCTTCTAAGCATGTGTTTACACTCTCTCCCGCTAAGTAAATCTTTGCGATTACAGGAATTATTATTAAATTTGTTAATCGGGGTCTCTCGTTATCGAAAATGATGAGATTCGTCCGCACATTAGCGCATTGCGATAAGCGTTAGGATTAACATCTTCGGATTCATCATCGGCGTAGAAATTATTGTGGCGTACTTACTTCATCTTTGCGAAACTATTGCCATACAGTTAACGTGAGCAGGCAGTTTCACCCATTTACGAACACTCGAAGTTGGACCAGCGGTAATATATTGGAACGCAAATGGACTGGAACGGGAGGATTAACTATAGTGATTGTATGTAAAGATGCCTTCTCCGTTTGTACCCAAGACATGCAGGAAACTTATTGTTATGTGGATGATGATTGCAGTCGTCCATCGGTGGTTTGGGTTATTCGGTGGATTTTCGTATTCTCGGGACGTAACCCCTCTTTCCCGCGAATACGAAAATCCACCGAATAACCCAAACCATAAACATTTGTTTTTCTTAGGCATACGGTTTCTACCGTATCTGTTTTGAGTGGAAGAAGTAGAAAGGCTGGGGGTAGCAATTCTAAGCAATGCCTTCTGAAAGAATAACAATGTCTATTAGCCATTTTTTTTTAATTTCAGTAAATTTGTTATAAAAAAGTAGCAAGGCTTCCTCTACTAATTTTTATACACCTGAAAAACCTACGATGGGTCTATTTCATAGAAACAATTAATTGACTATTCAAACTTATGGAGCCCTTTACTATATTGCTCATAACAAATTTCCCTTCTTTTTCTTAATTTAGATCATCTTCATGGGATATCGCTTAGGTTTAGGAGAAGTCAGCTCAATTAATCCCTCCTATGTAGCTTTCTGAATTGCTGTGAATTAAATTCTCTAACTTCTTCTACGTCTACATCAGTGAACCCTTCCCCATAAACAATACATAAAAAAGAATTTCGCATTCCAATTTCCCATTTCTATTGTTCCTAAAAAATTCTGAAAGATATGATACTTATTATTTTCATCAATGCTCACGGATTCGCAGACTTACAAATAACGGTTATACTATGCAAGTTACGTAATGCATAACTTGCATATCTTGTTTATCGCACCCACACAACAACGGGAATTTAATTTCTGTAGGAGAGACATTATGCGGGGGAGGGGGGTGATAAATGAACCTAAGTGGATCATGAAACACCTCACCAAAACCTCTCCTATCTCCTATCCAGTTTTCGAGTTATGGTGAATAATCGATTATGGAAAAAATATATATGCGTCAAGTCTGGACAAAACAAAATTTGTGAAGTTTCTAAAAGACGTTTACCTAAACTAAGCAACACATTTGGAAAGAACAGACAACATGCCATGAAGTGACGCCAATTTCATCGAAATATCTGGTTTTAAAGGCGAATTACAAGCGCTGAACGATTGGCAAAGTTAAAAATCGAATTGTCGAAATTTTTATTCGCCAATTCCGCAAACACCCTTCTATAATCTTCTCTTCTTTTTTCTTTTATAGCTACAATCGCTCAAATTTGACAAAAACTTGTCCATTTTCACCAGCTTTCGGAAGAGCCTAAAACAAACCAAATTGGTCATCCAGTTCAAGAGAAATTTAGTCGTTTGTTAGCAATACGTCACTAAAACCTGTGTTCGTCGAAGTAATATTAGTAGGTTTTGGCGATATTTCAATTTTTCACTTTACCGTTTCCTCGGCGGTTGTAGCTCACCGTTAAATGAAGATATTCTGTAGATCAGGCATCTTTTCAACCCGTTACTAGTGAGCACCAGCATTTTCTCTCTGAATCATCCAGAGTGCTCGATGCTTGGGTTCGATTTCATGCTCGGGAGCACTTGGTCAACGTTACAATTAAATACCTTGCATAAACTGCATTCAAGGATTTAAATCAACCTGATTACGTGCATTCGTATGCCAAAGTCGCCGTAAGGGTGCTCTCCTTTTGATGATTAGTACAAGTAGTACTCGCGACTAGAAAAAAGATTGAACAGCTCTGCTGTAGATAGAAGTAGTGCCACTTTATAGGATTTTTTGTGCAAAATCAAAAATTGCACCAAAATCTGTAACCGCCAATTCCGGGAATTTTCGTGGAATATTCAATGCGTCAAACGCTGATTTCAGTGATGTATTGCAAAAAAAAGCCTGAATTTATCATGAACCAATAAATCGATACGGTGTATTGTAAGCGCTTTCGGAAGCTGGTGGAATGGACAAGTATTTGACAAATTTGACCAATTTTAGCTAGAAGGATGCTTCGAGAATTTACGACTAAACATTTTGTTGACAATTCTATTTGGAACATCGCCAATCTTTCAGTGCTTATAGCTCATCATTAAAACCAGATATTTCTATGAAATTAGTATCACCTTTTAGCATTTCTTTTATTCTTTCCAAATGCGTGCTTAGTGTGTGTAGGTCTTTCAGAAACTTCCCCGATTCTGGTTTTTTCAGACTTGACGGATTTCTTTCCATAATCGATTATCCACCATCACTCGAGAACGATTTTGATAAGACAGGGTTTGTGGGGTGCTTCATGATCTACTTAGGCTCGTCTATCACACCCTCCCCCTTGCATTTGGCAGAATAAGTTGGATTCACCCCGTATGGAAAAATTCCTCCATACATAGCGATATCTAGTTCCCGTGTTGTCCTTTACGAACCAATTATTGGCTGATTGTTACTGTCATCGTGTATAGAACGCTTTGAAAAATCAGAATTTTTATGCTCTTAAGAAGGAATTTCGCAAAGCAATGAGAGAACCTAGCGAGAGGGCTTTGATTCACGAGTTATAGTAGAGGCAAATGTGAATTTTTCCAATCATCAACCACATAACAACCAGTTTCCTGCATATCTCGATAGTGATGACATCGTAAGGGTACGAACATAGTGCACGGTGGTCTCTGATTCTCAAAATCGGCACCATTCCTGATTGGTTAAAAAACTGAATATCAACTTTTTAACCAATCCGTAACGGCGCCGACTCGAAGAACCGGAAACCAGAGTGCACTATGTTTGTACCCTAACACTGTATTGCTAATACTTCTTATGTGGGTGGTTTTAAGGCCGTAACAGTAAAAGTGATTCATCCTTCCTTTTAGGTGCGGTGCACACAATAGCGATACGACGGTAACATTGACTCAGATTTGTTGGAAATCTCAATTTCAGTTTTTTTTTAACAAATTCGTGTCGATATCCCGTATTGCATCATTATATTATCGGTCAGGTGTGAACACGGTTTTTGGGTACGAACATAGTGCACGCTGGTTTCCGATTCTGCAAGTCGATGCCATTGGTGATTGGTTAAAAACAGAAATTCTGAAATTGTATTAAATAGATTATATGATATATCAAATTTTCATAATTACATCCATCTTTTACTGATTCTAATTTACGTTTTCGCAATTTGCGAACCTCAATCGTTAGCGGAAAAACGCTAAAAAATTCATAGTCAAATATATCGATATATATTCCATTGTTAAATATGGAGCTCTTTGCGTATGACTTTTACGGGGAGAATGATCTACATTTCATTTATTGGAAGTTTCGGGACACGGAGACTATAAAAAGGTTAATTTTTGTATATTCTTATGTATAAGACCCTTCAAAAAATATGACATTTTAAAAAGCCGCATGTAATTTTGAAGAAATTGTAACTGAAAAGATACTTCTGAAGTCAACGGTTGCAGAGGTAGCCCTACGGATAAACAATTTCAAGCACCCTGTATATCGAACTTAACTGTTGCATTTGACGGGGGTCACGCATGATCACGGGTAGAAATGATGAATGTAATGGAATTTATCAAACTTACAGGTGATTATATATAATTACCGATGCATCTAACATTTCTACAGTAACAGCAACCTAAATGCTTTTGATTCCTACTTTTTATGGCGTTTATGCAAAAGTTTGGTCCGAAAAACACGTATTGCACTTTTTTTCAAAAATATTTCTACATCTCTTCTTGACACGGTATTATATGAAAATTATTGTATCTCGTAAAAATACTCGAATTATCACCTTCTTATGAACTACGTTATTTTCGTTTAAAACTAAAATAGTTATAAAACCACGCGATTCATAAACAAAAATTCACGCAATTTTTGTTTTTTTTTGAAAAATCCTCTCTATTTTCAATTATTAGGACAAATACAGTCTAAAATGAACTGGTTTCTACATTTTTTAAAATTATTTACATAACCCATTACAAAGCTAATCCTGGTGCTATCGAATTTGGGAAATAACCGAGAAGTATATTGCGAATAAAAAAAAATTCAGCTTTTCTCTCCCATGAGATATGAACATCGTAAATCACATTTTAACATGAAAAATCTGACAAGTGATCGATTTCTTGGAATTGTATCAAACGAAAGTGGTTCAAAATGCATTCTACGTATACTCTTTTCTTTCTTTCTTATCTTCCCACAAAATAAGTTACAGCCACCTCTAGAAAAATCACATGCGCTTTAAAATATTTCTCAAACGTTATCGCATTTTTGCGATGAGAATTAGCTTTAAAAACACAAGTTTCATTATAACCGTGGCATTGTTAGAAACATAGCAAGATGTTAATAACTATTAATTAAAGAAAAATGTCATCTGGGAGCTTAAGAATTGAGAATAAATGTTTACCCCAAACATTTTCAGAAGTAAACGAAATTTGTAAAATATGAGCAGTGTGAAATGCTTCACTATAAAGACAGAAAAAAATATTGTGCAATTAGGAAACAACGTAAATTACCACAAAATATAAAAGCGTTTTTAAAAAATATAAAGCAATCACTAAATTGAACAGGAATCACCACTGAAGTTTCAATTGTTGATAATAATTCACTTTATACGATAATGGAAGAAAAAACTGATTAGATTGGCTGTAAATGTCATAGTTATTGAAATAAATTGGCCAGCTCCTCCACTCCTTCCTTAATAGCGTTAATTATTTCCAAGAAATTAGCTCGGGGAATCAATTAGTTCCCATTAACCGAGCTTTTATCTTGGGAAAATAAATAAATCGCTAATTGAACATCTGCAGTGTTTGCGTTATATTTATCTGAAATCTTTCTTAGGAAATCGCGCGTGGTCGGGTAATTGGGTGCATAATTCAATAATATCATGCAATGTTCAATAAACACAAATTTCATTGTTTATAGGATATTTTTGATTGCAAAACAGAAAAAAAATGATAATTTCCATGATTTATTGCTCTTTTGATGTCATTAGCCGTCATTATACTCTAATTATTTCTCTTCACTGAGTAACTATAAATAATATTAAGATGAATAAAAACATTTTTTTCACATAATAATTCGAAAATTCACCATGAAATAAAATAATTCCAATCATTACTAGTTTCTAATGCTTCGCATCTCTAAACACCAGGCATGGAAATAATAGTTCATATTCGATTTCGAACAGTTCGTATCAACATAATTTCGAATTATATATCCCAGAATTCTTAACTCGGTCTTTATCTCATATCAATCATACGTCGTAGAGATATGGTTCCGATTTAAAAAAAATTCTCAAAATGTGCCAGGGTACGCTGATTTAAATCAAGTAATTGTGATTAAAATCACACAAGATTCAAATCACTTGATTTTTTTTTAAATGAAATCATTGATTTAAATCGCAAAATTCAGATATTGTCTCTTTTTTACGCAACTTCAATGATAGTAAAAACAAACGTAACCTGTGATTGTGTATGCATGTTATTGATATGCGGTAAAGTTCGTGATTAAAAGAGTATCTCTCGAGTAAATGTAGACTTGAACTTATATAATCCCTAGATGCAGTGCGGAAAGAAATCTGCTCTATTTCTAGATTTTGTGCTTGGGAAAAATATGAAAAATATATAATTGGAAAAAATATAATAATTGCAGAAAAATATAGGAGGCAAAACTTAGATATAACTGCACTAAGACCTTTCAATGCATTGCAATGTGACACTGGGGGTTCTACTGATCAAAAAACAGAGAAATTATATATAAAACTTTGAATTCTATGCCCTAATTGCTGATTCAAAACAATAATAGATATATGAGTACATCATTAGTTTTTCGACTTTACTTTTCATTTTAAAATTTCGAGTTTGCTCTTTTTTTTCTTTTTTTTTTGCCAAAACTCATTAAATCTGTGATCAATATCATGCAAGTCGGAAACAAATTCACCAATTGTGCAAGAAACAATTTTATCAATAACCTATGTTTTTTATTACTTTTTCCAGAATGGCTCTTTAGTTGTACATCGAGGGAAAACCTGTACCATATGTGATGCTGAGTTGCCACCACGCGTTCACTTTAATGGGGGAACCTCATGAATAAAAGCAATTTTCTGTATAAAAAATGTTAATCCATGAAGTTAATTTGGGCTCAACGATCTTTCATGTTACATAAACATGGATTTTCATTCCAAGTACGAAAGCCTGGATATAGCCTCTCTCTATATGGATTTTTATTGTTCGTATTTTTATGTGCTTGTAGTTCGTTTGTAGTTTATTCATTAATGCTGAATTAAATTTGAGAGATTAGAAGAGAAAAAAAGTAGTTAGGTGATATGAATATATGCATTGTTAATGATTAACAAGATTTGTTTTAATTAATAAACAGTCAGCTAATTTCGAATAAAAAATATCGTAATCTTTTCAAACCTTGAAGTGTGTTCAAGCATCACTCTGTACCGGTTTTGAGAGTGAAAGTACAGTGCGTTACAAAATAAAAAATTAAAATTTTACACTGTGCCCTGGTTCTATATCTTGTGATTAAAAAGTTTATAGAATTAATTTGTCCTAATAAAGTCTAATATTAACATAATAATTAATGTAATAATTATTATAATGATAATCAATATAAGTCGTATATATGTCTTCCAATTAAAATTTTCATTTCCCTGACTCTCCTGAACGAAACAAAGAAAATCGCATGCTTCTAAGTGCAATATTCTTTGAGATAGTCGAATTCAAAAAATCACTGTAAATGACGGAAAGAACAGCATTCGAAGTGTAGAATGAGCTTGTCCGTTAGTTCATGCTATTATTCTCATCATTTTTTTAATTTCAATATCTCAGCGAAAATAGCACAGGGTAATGGCTTTTTTTTTGGGGGGGGGGGGTTTAGGAGACACCGGACAATAACTTTATAATTAGAAGATATAGAACTAAGATGCAGTGTAAACATTTGTATTATTTTATTTTGTAACACACTGTATTTTCACTCTCATAACTGGTACAGGGTGATTCCTGAATATATTTTGAACATTTTTTAAAGTGGAACCATGCCTGTACGACGAACAATTCATGAGGCCGTGTTACGACTCATAGGACATCCTGTATGCAATTAATTTAATAATTATTTTTTGTAATTGAAATACATTTTGAATCAAGTTGAATAGAGAAATTACTGACCGAGATTAAGACAGATATACAAATACTGTAGTTTATGATTATTTGATCTAAGTATTCATTAATATTTAAATATATTAATATAAACATAACTTTTCACTCTCTATAGAATTCAGAACAATACTAATTAACACAAGTTCATAATATCACGATTCTCCACATTATAGAATTCTTGTTAAAAAAAATCTAGCTAAAACTAAATTAATTCTTACATACAACTAATAATTTAAAGAAATTGAAGTAAACTAATATGTAAACGATTGAGGGGGAAAAATAATTAATAAAGGTTTTTTTTCCATTTAAAATATGAAATTAGAAATCATTTTCCCCCCTAAGCATTTTTTTCTTAATACTTAATCCGTTTTTCCTCGATTTATCTTTGAAGTTTATGCAAATTTTCACTTATGCTTCGAGCTGTTTTTTTTTTCTTCTCATCTCCTGTAAATAAGATTTTTCATGAAAATTCCTTTTCGACATGGAATTTTCAATTAACTCTCTGTCAAAAAATAAGTAAAGAAATAAATATCGCAGAAAAATTCCACTTTTCAATTAAAATTCTTCTAATAGAAATTAAAAGAGGGAAAAAATCATCTCTCTTAATGCTGAACACATCTCATTTGTTTGAACCTAGGCATGTTTTTATCTGCTCGGTAGAATTATTTGCAGATTTATTTTTAATTATTTAATAATTATATGTTTTTCTTAGTCTTTATTTTTAGAAATAGGAAGCACATATAAGTGACGTAAAAAAAAAATCAAAATTGGAAATTAAAAAGTTTACCCGGATAATACCAAATAATCATTTAGTTAAGTCAAAGTCTTGGTGATTGCTTCGTATTCAGATACCTTTGTATCAACAATGAAAAATGACAAAAAAAATCTGTGTCTTGTGAAACATAATATTTCGAATAAAAAAAAAACATGAGGTAAAATGATTACTAAATTTATACATATTAGTAACACAAGTTTTTCATAACAAAAATTGTCATCATAATATAAGCATATTTTTACAAATTTTTTCCATTTTCAGACATTTCTTTTGATTTTTATCAGCATTGTCGTGAGAGCTGTAATGAGTAGATTGGTTATTAATTGTATATATAAACATACATAAGTATTTCCAGGATGAAACAAAGCTATTAATCTCTTCATTTTTTTTATGCGATGGATGTAGATGAGTTAAGAAAAAGAGATAAATATAGAAAAATAATCATGTAAATATTTTCTTAGCCTTTATTAACGGAAAGTTATTTCTAATGAAAAAAGCGCACCAAGAAAATTGATCGACGAAAAAAAATGTTTTCGTTGAAGAGCCACACATTTTTTTACACTATGCAGCTTCATATAAGTCACTTTCAATTTCAATCTAATAAAATTCAATTTTTGCAACATTCCGATTAAGAAATTTCACTTTTATTTCCGTTACTAATGCTGTATAAATAAAGAAAATCATTTGGAATTGGAAAAATATCTTGTCTCGAGAGGACGCACACCCTGAAAAAAGAAACAAATGCTCGCATACTCGAAGTACTGGAGTACCCCAGCTGCATTTACGATTTAATTACATTTTCATATGCAGATGGAAATTGTGGTTAATACTTTCTAAAATATCAATCATATACTATCGAAAAAAAAGCAATATTAATAATCTTTATAAGAATACTTTTCACTATGCAAATAGTTTAGTTCTTACATTCCATCAACCACATCCACAGCTAGTTTTGTCCCGTTTTAAAATGATGCAATCTCGAGTTTTTACATTTCTCCACAATTGTCAATAAAAACCATGTTTATGGAATGATTGTTTTTTCCTCTTTGGAACGTAAGACACTAATATCACTTTTTTTGTCTACATGAGGAATGAATCTGGCTGCTGAATTCCAGTGCATTCACATTACCGAGGCGTAAAATGTGCGAACGTCTATCAAAGTAAAAGTTTTATAACAATATACGGCATGTTTGTTCAGAATATATTGCCACGAACACATAGACGGTCTCTCTGCTTTTAATCGATTGTGAAGTATTTCCGTACCTACGGTACTGTTATGATTCTCTAAATTTTTTAATCAATTTTATTTATTCATTTCTTTTCTCTCTATCATTCACATTGTCAAATAGAATTTAACTTAATAGAAACGAAAACTACTAATTCTTAATTCAAATAATCTTCGTGGGGATTCACCGTTGCACATTTAAATAGCTCAAACACCAATCCTTACGTGAACAACACTAACCACCAAACAACAAAAAATGGCTCACTGAAAAACTAATAATGGAAACCAGGTTGCTTAGTCCACTAGTATCTTGATAAGAACCGCAATACAAACCCAGCTGATAAAATAAGAATTTTACTGACAGCAGAATTCTCTCGGAATTGATGTTTTTGTTATGGTTGGAGTATCCCAAGAGCACTTTCTTTCGGGTTAATATTTGCGTGATTGAAACGAGAGAGTAAAGATATTTTCTTGTCCAGGGAAAACAAGGTTTGAAATATTTAGTCTATATAATCCATTTACACACACACACCACACGAATATCACTCTGGCATTTGTTTTCATACGTGAGCGTCAATAAATATGGATATTGGCAATGATATCTAGGACTTAATTAAACAATGATTTTTTTATTAATTGAACAAATGATCAAAACTCGATAGTAAATTCTCATCTTGCCAGTTTTTTTTTTAATCCTTGAATTCATTTCTAGTTTTCTTATAGTTAGTAATTTAGTTATTATTCCTTTGATTTTTTTCAAGAGAGAGAGAGAAAATGTTTAAGACAAATATCATTATTACACTTAGCTACTAATTATTTTGGAGTACATTAAATAAGAATAAAAATATTCTCCATTATGAAATTAGATATGTTTTATTAGATTGCGAACGCTAATAATTCATGCAATTATATGGTGTATAGATATAGTGCACTCATACTGAATCTCAAAAATTGCTGGATCATATTTATATATTCGTATGAAATTAATTATTTTTCCATAATTACAACACATTAAACGACAGTCATGCGTTATTTGTTACAAAAATTAATATTAAACAAAACTATTATATATTTTTCCTATGATTTGATGTCATCATCAAATATAAAGGAGTATAGGAAAAGTCTACATTATCCTGGAATAATTCGCGAACCGTTGATCCTAGAAGCATACTTTCAATTTCAGTGTTATGAATTCCTACAAAATTCATAAAAGGGTTTCATAACATATGAGGGTTTCACAGACACCACTCGAGCTGGTGAAATGTCGCTTTAATTTTTTTTTTTTCATTCGTTATAAATTGCACATTTTATGCCAATCTGATTAGATAGATTGAATAATTCAACACTGTTGTGATGTTTATATACATATATATATTTATTTATTTTAATGTATATTAGAAAAATTACATTTTGAATAGAAAACTTCCAGGTTGGAAGATATCAACGATTACGAGTAATATTTTCGAAAAAAAATTATGCAAAACATACTAAAACAGAATCTTTCTACAACTTCCACTGACTGGAAAATAAGTTGTCAAAGAACTTTAAGATACATTTTTTTTCTTCTGTTTTCATTTTACACACACTTTTCTGAAGTTAGTCAAAGGGATTATAAATTTTACCTGAAGCGTATAAAAGTACCATAATAGTCTCTAAAAACTTCTTCAGACTTTATTTCGATCGAACATTGCAGATGAATCATCGAATACAATACGTTTCATGAATATTTATGAACCATCTATAATCCAGAAAATAATGTTTGGGGGAAAATTTATGCAGATGACCTGATGATACTCGGGATTTTTCGACGCCGGTTAACTTTTCTCCGATCTACTTCGCGATGCTTAACGCTTTATTTAATTTCGTCGAGTTTACGCTGTAGACCTTGAATCAATTTTTATCAAGAAGACAAGAAGTTCGAATTTTCTTGGGGGCGAAATTCTTAGATATTGGATTCGGAAACATGTCCTGAAGACTATTTTCGTGACGTTACGAGAGAGAGAAAAACTCAAGTTTATGTTGTTTTTAAATTTCTAGTCTTTCTTTACAAAATCATTATGCTTATTACATTATGGAATAAATTTTTGGCAAACAACTTTTTTAAATGAAAAAATAAATAATATAAAAGCACAATTCACAGCATTTGTATCAGTTTTATTGATGTTAACAGATAAAGTTATATAAAATATAACTTTATCTGTATGCTAAAGTTTTACGCTGATATTCAAAATAATATTTATTCGTTTTATTATTATTTCATTCCATTTTTTTTTTTTTTTAAATTCTTTAACTACATTAATTTATAAAATGATTTTTTCTTCTTTTTTTACCATATTTTCTTGCGCATAATCCACAGGTGCTGGCTTCACTACTTTAAGAAAAAATATGATTGTATAGTCTTCAGTGTGACGTATAATCCTAATGTGAAAATTACATTTATAAATAACGATACAAATAGGAATAGAAGTGGTTGCTCTTGACACGTTTTTCTAGAAAATATGTCGATTTTCTATTCACATCTGTAAACTTTCAAATGTTAATTTTTGCAAATTAACCCACACACGCATTATATTTTTTCGACCTGATAAATTTTCATAGTTTCCACAGGTATTGATACGTATACAAAAGTCGGAAAAACCATTTGAAACAATATATTTCGAATCGTACTGCTTACACAGGGCCACAAAGAGGATGTACAGAGCTTAAAAAATCGCACATAAAATAAATGCATTGAAATTATATTATTTTCAAAATGCATAACAACCCTCTTCGTGATTCAAACTATAGCGAGAAAAAGAAAGTTCAATTGCAAACTTCAAGGTATAAAAAGATTGGAAGCACAAACAAAACGTTTTAACAAATTAGCGAAATCACAGTCACACACGCTCTGAAACAAAGAAAGAGTTGGTGTCGCTAATTGGGAAATCTACTAACGAATTCAAAATATAAAACGGAAAGAATATGACCTCACCTTTTGTGCAAAAACCATTCTACATTTTTATCTTCAAACTGCTGCAGTAACAAACGTTTTAAAGACGCTTTTCACATGCGCAAAGCTATGCATTGAAGGATTTATTTAAAAAATATGTGTATTTATTTATATTCCGATCTCTCAGAATAAAATCGGTTGATAAGACCCAGAGGTATATATTGATTATATCCTTTACATTCATTATCACATTCTGGCCTGAATTTTGGGAAAATTGAAAATGGTTTTATTCCATTAATTCATTTAATCATTAACATGAAAATATTTAACATTTATATGGAAAATAAATTTCAGTGGTGAAATTCTGAAACGATTCTAATTGGCAACATTTGCATTTTCGAGCGAAATTTTCAACTCACATAATTTTAAATTAAAAAATATTATTTATGCGTATAGTTTCCTGATCACATATGAGAAATAAAAGTCAACAATTGATTCTACAAATGTATCTGCGACGATCTAAACCATAGTTTTACAACCTTTTTTGTCCCAACGCCCCCTTCTTCAGAAATTTTTTACTCCCACCGCCCCCCAAAGCAATCTTACCCATAGAATCCTATGCTGTACCCGTAGCTTCTACTGCCCCCCCCCCTGGAACATTCCATCGCCCCCCAGGGAGCGTTAACGCCCACGTTGGGAATCACTGATCTAAACAGAAATGATATCGATCAAATATTTCTCGAAGCACGGTCTTTCTAAAATCTACTAAAAGTCAGAAAATCTAACGACCAGAAAAAGAAACTCTCGTAACATTGTATGAGGGAATTTAATGGGAAATATAGAAATATTTGAGATTTTCAACAACTTCTTGCTAAGAAATTGTTTCCACGATAGAATCGTAACAACGCTAAAATTCTCTGTAAGCAACTTCCTTGATTCATAGAATTCCCTTCCTTTTAAGATGTTAAACACTTTAAAAAAAGTGTTAAGTGTTACTATGCTCGAAGTTATGTATTTTCAACATTTTGACCAACAAAAATGTTATTTGAACTTGAGACTACTTGAAAAAAAAAACGATTTTCGATATAACTTACATTGTGCTTTCAAATAAAAGAAAAGTATGTCGATAGTTCAACATCTTTGCAACGATTTTCAATAACAAGTGTAAGCCATTCGGATTTTTTCATGAAACATGCCTTTTTTTTGCGCCATTGCCTAAACAATCCGATTTGCTCCAAGTCGCTTCTTTCACAGTCTTATTTTTCATGTTTCAGAACAACTTCGACAATACATGCACCAATATTCTCATACGCAAATTCGACATATCTTGAACCTTTACCTTAGGCAGTTCTTTTCCAAAGTAAAAAAAAATGGGACGTAGTAAACGGTACGAAAGAGCGGCTCAACTCCATTTACCCTGCATTGCATTACTCGGAACATCATAATATCGAGAAGGTGAGAAAAAGACCATTTCCGTACTTTCTCTCCTCTCTCTTTTTTCTGTCTTTGCTAAGGGCCTATATATATTTGTGTGAGAATGTTCGGAAGTGAGAGAGAATAAGGAAGCTCAAAGCGCATGAAGTAGTACTATATTTTCTAAGGGAAGCCCCTGTACAAGACGTCAGATGTTTTCGATGGTTTTTCCTTTTTGGTTTTCTTCTCGCTCTATTGTGTTTACTCCACTACCTCCAAAAGAATAGGTCTCATATAGAAAAAATTCCCTACCGAAAATGCACTCATATTCTTACTCTATACTTGTAGGTGTTCTTGTATAATTCATCTCCCAAATTGCATTTTTATTATTATTATAGAGAAAATTAATCAGTATGAGTAAGAACCTAGATAATTGATGGTACTAGAAGCAGCAATCAATGAAAAAGGTGTCTATATAAAAGTTTCCTTGCTTTTCCGGCAATATCTATTCATGTGAATTCATTTATTACAAAGATATGATATTGTACTTTAGAGGGTCTCCTGCTTTTTTTGACATGGTAAAAATACTTTAACTATAAATATTATTAGAAACATTATTTATGTATCCATTGCATAAAAAATCTTGGAAAAATAAAAAAAAGAGTTATTCCTGGTAATTTTGCTAGAAATAACTTGAAGAAATGAAATACAAATTCTCTCCCTCTATTTTTTCTGAACTTTTAAAATTACTGACACTATTCTCTGAGATTTCACCTTCAATTATTTTTTTTGAATTACTGTATATGTACCGTAACAATCTTGAACCTTTTCAGCCCCAATCCCGTCCAACAAACTCTACCGACCAATGAAATGAGACAACGGTGCAGCTCATGATGACGCCGCAAAGCAGTTCACTTTTTCCTGCCAAAATATAGTTTTCGCACATATATTTGATTGTGTATGCTACCTACTCCAGTGTAAAATGTGACGTTTATATATCTAATACTTAATTTTTTCTCAAATTTTCGAGAAAAAAAATCGTTAAATTCATGAAATTAGCTTACGTGCATAATAAATAATAGTATGATATTAATGAAATTGATTAAAAATTAATTCAAAATAAAGGAAATTGTTCTGTTCATAAAATAAAAAGACAGATTTTATCGATTCAATCTTATTCAAAATCAAATGAAAAATTTTAAAAAATCAAAAAAATGATGACTCTAGTGTTTTTGAATGAATTTCTAAAATCTTTTCGTCATTTCATGAACTGAAAAGTTTCTCTTTATGTTTAAAATCGATTTATATTCAGTTTCATTGATGGCCCGTTATTTTATCATGCGTGCAAGCTGTCTTAAATGCCTTTTTTTGAAAGTTTATTTCTCAGCCACCTCGTTGGGCATTTTGCCTGTTGTGGCGTTGTATTTGTATTTATAAAAAAAAAACTTATATAAGTATTGGAGATATGTTAAATTTTGTAGTGGCAGAGCATATAGTGCATTCAATCAAATTCATGCGGTGAAAATTTGAAATAAATCGATGGATAAATATTTTTAATAACATTTGTTTGTAGGAAAGTTTTTCTCCGTATTAAAAAAGGGTAGGGGACCCCCCCCCCCCTAAAACGACAGGATTTGAAAGCTGTTTAAGACATTGAAACAGGCGTGTTGTGGATATTATTCTGAGCTGAACTCGGGAAAGAGTTAAAACAGCAGTTCCACCTGTTTTGACTCGCGGAGCACTTTTTGGCATATGACTTCTATGGGGCGGAGTCCCGTAGGCGAATTTTCTATTTGTTCATCAAATTTAGTGATTTATTTTCATTATTTAAATATATTTATAATTATTTTTTTCGAATTTACTAGGTTTTTTTTAAATTTTCCTCGAGTGGCCGCGGAGCCCCTTTGGAGTGCACACGGAGTACCGGTTGAGAACCGCTGAGTTTAAAGATAAAGTCTACTGATGTCCTTCGGAAATCGAATCAAGGTCCTCTTGCACACTGGGCAAATGCGCTACCATATACACCACTGAAGACACTACCCACACCTTCCTTATTTCACGCATTGTTGCGTGAGATGCAGAGGTAAGGACATTAATACCCTGCCTTAATCCCTTAACTTGCGCAAATCCCCACCTCCTGCAAAAGCCCAGGACGGTAGGGAGAGTTAGACGACTTTTTCGCCAGTGGTGTATATGGTAGCGAACTTTTCAGGCTTGCAAGAGGATCTGGGATCGATTCCCGGACGAGACCATACGATATTCCTCTCCAAAAACCTCTTGTATGATGTGACAAGAGAAATTTAAAAAAAAAGCTTTGTTTTCTATTTCTTTTCAAAAAAATTATTTCTGTTCATGGCTATGCGGAAAAAAAATTTCCAGACAAAAATTTTAACATTTAAAAGTCAAACAAATTTTAAATGGAACTCTCATTAGACCTTTTAATTTCCGAAAAAAGTTAATTTCATACAAAAAATCTGGTTTCCTTCAATCTCCGCAATAACAAAAATCGGCAAAGAATTATAGGGAAAGGGTATGCACTGCAAAAATCCAGTGTAAATATTTATTCCTCTTTCCCTACGAGGGATAAAAAGTCGTCGAGCGTGCGATAGGATTCCCAATGCTACTGCAATCTACATACAGGGTGCATAACAAATAGGGGGGTATGACATTTTACTGGCGAACCGTTGATTCTAGAGATATACATCCAATCCGGAAAATTTTCCGAATGACGTTTAGTACTCAGATATGTCATTGATGTTTCAAGGGGTGGTATAGTTATTAAAATAAAAAGATTAACTTTTTATACAGTCATCTTGTGCCCCAAAACCCGATTAGAAAATTGCTGCACTGATGCAAAAAAAAAAAAAAAAATTATACATGTTTTTAAGTGCAATATTCACTAAGATATTCGAATTCGATAAAACTGAGGTAAGCTGTGAAAAACAGCGTCAAATTCGCGTAAAACGGTTTTTCCGTATTTAGAGCTGTTCGGTTTGTAATTTTATGTCATGAGGTAAGGACTCACTAAGAAGGTTTTTTTTTAAATGCGACCCCTGGGTTCAAAGTTTATATGGGGCAATCTCATCGCTGAGCCGAAGAAACCTGAAGCTATAAATATGAAATTTAGTCAGTAGTTTAATTTTGTAATATAGAGAAACTAAAGAGGGATTTTCCTAAATTCTACTTCTAAGAGGGTCGAGGGGGGGGGGCAAAGTTCAAAGACTATATGGAGAAATCATCGCTGAAGTCAAACCACAGAACAAAATTATGAAGTTTTAGCAATAGATTCATTTTATAATATAGAGATTAACTAATATATAAGACTCACTATGGGATTTCTGGAAATTCAGCCCCCACAGAAGGATGTCATGAGGGGTTCAAATGATTGTTTTATTAGGGAAATCATCGCCGAGAAATTTTCAAATTACCAAATCGACGCGAGCGAAGCCGCAGGTAACAGCGAGTATTGTATACCTATAAACGGGGCTTTATGGTGTATTTTTTACACACGCATACACCTTTCTCTGCCCTCAATCTCTCTTTGCCATCTTCTTATTATACCATTCTTTAAATTTTGTGACTTTTTGGTGAATAATTATACTCAAGTTGCTGTAGACATCTCAAAATAAAGGAACTTTATAGATACTTTGTAAATCGATAAATGGCAAACCATGGGTTTTCAGGACTCGATCAAAGATGTTAAATATGATGCGAAATACTATATGTTAGGCTTCAATCAATATTTATGAACATTAGTATGAAAAAATTGCGTTTATAAGACCTATTACGTAATGAATGACGATGCAAGATGAACCAGTATATTTTAAAGCTAATTACCCAGTACACAAATGTCGTACACAAACACATTCTTTTATCATACGATCCGAAATTCTTCAAAAAAAAAGTGCCTGACTTTTTTTCGTTGAAAAGCTGGGAATAATGAAGCCAGTGACAGCTCTATGATTAAATATGTGAGGAAAAGTACCGTATGAATTAAAAATACGTGATTTATAGCTTCGCGTGCCCCACGGAAAACCCAGAGAGTTCCTATATAACAGTTTATCATCTGTTTTTGACAGCAAGAAAACAAGCATTCGTTTTCACAATACACAGATATGCCTTATTTGTGTGTATATATATATCAAACTTTTCATACACCAAGATACTTTTCTTGCATCAATTTTTTTTCCTTCCTAGAAGCTCAATGATTGTTCTAAACCTGGTATATAAGAGGCATTATTCAACATGCATTTCTATAACCAATTAATGCCCGAGTCTGACTGATTTGACATTATAACTGATCTTAAGATGGAAAGTAACTGATGACTAATGACTTTTTTGGATAGTTTCAATTACATTTGGTATTCTTATTTCCGACTTTTTTTGCTCATTTTTCAAGAATTGGATTGTTTTTTGTGTATAGAAGTAATTGGTTTTTTTCAGCTATTCCTGAGTCGAAGACAAATGTTCGCAGGTATAATTTAATTTTGCTTTTCATTTGAATCAATTTCAACGATTTTGTTTATAAATCAAAGTTTACTGAGAATCAAAAACTAAATTTCTGGCTATTGCATAGGTGCAGCAACATACGTGAATTATTAAATGATATTTGATTGAAAAACTCGATTATTTTACCCTCATAAATTTGAAACGATCAATATTGTTCAACTTTATTTTGGATGCGGGAAAGAGATGACGTGCACTATTGTCTCAATGGAACATGAGTCAGGATTATTTCTTCAATATGCCCGTGAAATATGGTCATAACGATACTCTCTGGATGAAGAAAAAATATATTTTGTAGAGGAGGGTATTGCTATATCGAGAGGCAGCATTATCATCATTCACCACCAAATTCGTGCTAATCAACCCTTTAAAAGCGGTACAGAAGAAATCAATAAAATCTTCTAAATTTCATAACTTTTTTAATGAGGTACGCTTTCTGTTTTTATTTTCAGCAGGTGCACATTAAGAGGTATATAGGGTAACGTGTTTTTCATTGAGAAATCAATTTTGCAACGTACCCGGGCATGCTAAAATAATAGGTTTTTAAGGCGGTGAGATATCTCGTCCATGCCGCTTGAAGAGTTGAATTATATTGCTGACACATCTCTTCTAAATTGACGTTGTTGGTATCACAAGGAAAAAGCACTGATATGATTATTAAAATTCAGGTTGTTGTTTCTTTTTGCCCTTATTTAACCATTTGCGGTACTACACTGAAATATTTGAATTTCCATAACTTCATTATAAATTTCAGTGATCATTTGTGTAATACACCGATGATGTTATTAGACACTTTCAGAAGGAAAAAACAGGCGTTAAAATATATTTAAGCCCATATGGTTCCCCGTTTATTCGAATGCACATGGTATAAATGCATGGTGAAAAACAAATTACACCTATTATTTTCTCAGTGTTTTTGGTATTTTAGAAAATATACCGTTTAGTGTAATTTCAATACAAAATACGACACTATATAAGTACAATATATTTTATTTATCTAAGGAAGCGTTGATTACTTGTCAGTGTCATTTTTTGATAGCAGTTGAAATTTAAAATGCCCATCGTACCAAATTGACAGACTTGACAAATTGACAGGAAATGGAATTCAAGGTGACAGCTATATTCAATCTTGCTGTTGTCTCTAGATAACAGTTGAATAGAGGAAAAACTATATTTTATTTTTAATTGGCCATTGTAACTAATTACAAAAACACACAGGTTAATTTATTTTATTCCTGTGGTGATGTAGTGTTTCAATTAAAAATGCAGCACCAAATTACATGGGAATTTGTGAAAAAAAAAATGTTCCCAATAAGTTTTCTTTTAAGGTGAGCCATAGAAAAAAAAGGGGATTTTGAGCACGTGTGAAGGAATATCGTTGTAGCTGTTTCAAAATTTATTCATAAAATATCGTTACGGAGGGATCAGTCGTACTGAATGATATCATTGAAGAAAGATGAATTCAACATTAGACTATTGACAATTTCAAACATGACTGTTGTGTATAGAGCGATTAACCCTTAAACGTTCTTTTTTTTTTTTTCGAACTGGTAATTCTTTTCATAGGTAATCATGCATGGAAAGCCTGAAAAGTCATTAAAAAGTCTATCTTAAACAGTAATGCTTAGTGCACGACCTTAAACTTGCCGTATAGAGCCTCGGAAATCGCTTACGCTATGGATATACTGAAGTACTATCACATAACTCGAAACCATAATTGGTGAGTTCGGGGTTAAAATGGGTTGTTATAACCCATGGAACAAATCATTGCTTTGCCGATTCGTATAACCAGTAGTGGCTTTGCCATAATTGTTTATACATGTATTAAGTGGGTGAATACGTAGGCTCACCTAAGGAGGGCTCCTTTTTCTTAATTAGCATAATCACACTCGCCAAGCAGACACGTGCATAGAATAGTTCCCAAGAGAACTTGAAATACAATCTAATTGCGATAAAATATCATTAAATGCGATTAAACGTGGTTAAATGCGACAAAATGAGCTATTTCATATCTACATTAACTAGGATCACAACCAACATCTACATCAATATACGAAACCGAAAAGAAAGCCAAAGGCAGACACTCATAAAAATTTTCTTTCTTTCTTTTTAAAAAAGGAATCTCATCAGGGCCAATATGTTGGTAAACCAGCATTAGCTTAGAATACTATACACTTTTTTTTTTCAGAAACCAATATAGACGCCATGCAGAATCAGCTCTACTTCAAGAGCGCTGCTTCGCCATCTCTATTGTCCTCATTATATTAAGACATTTACCACCCCGGAATTGCAGGCCTGGGCATGTGCAGAAAGTTCTTTGGTCTGGAAAATCTGAACTTCGTTCTTCTAATCTCGTTGAAATGGTGAAATTCAGATTCGGTCAGTTTCTCAAAGGATCTTTTGGCCAACTTCTTGGTGTATGCAGTGATGTTTAGCGAACCGGAATATTTTCTGATGTTAATATTTCTGACGAACCAAAGAACAACAGTTATATCGACTGAGTAATTTATTTTGAAATCGCTCAAGTTCGATTACCTTACAGCGTCGAGCAAACAGCCACACAGCAGCAGCGTAAAGCAACACCGGCCCGATGATCACCTTACAAAGTAGAAGTTCATTACGTATTGTGATTAGTAGGAAACAATGAAGAGGGGAGCTATATACTGAGGAGGATCATTATTGCATGGCGAACATTGCCTCTCGTATGTGTCAGCAAAATTTTTGCCTTATCGGTATCAGTATATGATGCACCATTAGGAAGAATAATCGGAGGAATCTTTTCTGTGAAGGCTTACGAGTTCTATAAACCTTATACCATCGGCACAATTAGTCTCTCTCAGAAAGTTTAAACAGCGCTCGCTCATAAATTCCTTCATCTCACGTGATACGATCCTTTTTAAAGACCTGTATCTGTCATGTAAGTACGGGATTAGAGTGCGTTATTTCCTCCTAAATTTATTTTTCAGCTTGATACATTCCTGGATCCAGCGGGGAATATCCAGTGGATCATTAATAGGGACGTCACGAGTGGAGTCAGTGGCTGTATTAATGATCGTACCCGTAAAGTCCTGACTATCTTGAACAAAGTTGCTACCTGTGGAGGAAGGCAATGTGATTCTAGCGAGCATTTACTTAAATAAAGGCCAGATCGCACCTTTCTTTGGCTTATCGATAAAGAGGATACTAAAATCCGCTTTCAAGAAAATGGGATTTTAATCTGAGCAGAGAATGGGTCGAAAATCGACTGGCATTGCAAATGTGAGGCTCTTAGTGAGCGCTATGTCCAAAATGTCTGGATTTTGGCCAGCCCGGTCAGGAAAGTGTGTGGGTGTATATGGTGCAAACGGTTAAGTGTTTTTACGAATGAAGAAATCCTCAAGAATCCTGCTTTGACTGTTTCTGGAATGAGAATTCCATAAAAAAGATTTTGCATTCATATCGCCACAAAGTATCAAAGGATACTGGCAATTAAATAAATCATTGAAGAGAGGAATGTCAATAGTGTTTCTAAGAGGCATGTAGCAAACACAAATTTTCTAATTATTGATATGGATTTCTATGGCAATATCCTCACACTGATTGGAAGGTGGTAGCCGGATAATGTCATAATTGACATTACACATAAATGGCTACACCTCCACCCATACTAAAGCTTTTGTCCTGTCAAATGCAGTCATAATTTTCCACCTTGGCAGAATGATGAGGACGAAGCCAGGTCTCCCCCACCAATGCAATGTGTATACCATCGGTATAAAGGGTATCTCTGAACTCAGCCACGCTAGAAACCAACTCACTAGGCTCACGCACATTCCAGCATGTACCAATTCATTAGAAGATCCATAGAGGAATATGGACGAGGTGCACGTATGGTGTAGTAGTAGTAGTAGTGTGTAACAAACAAAGCGCTGTAGTTATTGTTAATTGTGACATCTACCAGCCGATTCAAATTATAAAATGTAAAGAAAATGGCCTCAGCTTATGTGCAAAGTCGATTATGAATCTTTATCTTCATACTAGCTGCAATAATGAACGTTTATAAGATGTTTTGCATACATGCAAAGCTGCGCATTCAAACATTAAACTTTATACCGAGTATCTTAGCGAGGTTTCACTGTAATGAGAGTGATACGATCCGAGAGATACCCAGGCTCTGACACACTCGGTGATGCACATTGAAGCATGTGAAGTACTCAGTGAAGGACCTTGTCCCAAGGGACTTGGGTGCCTCCGGGGAACCTAAACATTTATTAATGCAAATGCAATGAAGCTTGAGCAAGATGTAGCCCATATACATGGGCAGGTGCAATTATACTCACCGTCAGTAAAAAAGCATAACATTTATGATCGAAAAATTATGATAGAGGTTAATAAATCACAGGTTATGAATCACATAATCGTCATAATCGGGAATAGCTCTTCGATAACAGACATAATTTGGTCAGCTTTTCTTCAGGGATCATTGACTGCTTTTATGATGTATCTGGTTCCATTTGCGGCATCCCACTGGTAGCTGAATCAATCTACAGCTGAACTGATCCAATCGCTGCATCACATCGTTTGATTCAGTCCAAAAGACATTCAATCAACGATTGATGCCCGTAATCAGCTTCTCGGTAAGCCGCTTGGATGATATCCATCCTTAACAACTCTGGTTCCTCCCCTTTAATCACATGTGGCTCTCTATCTGGCTCTGGTTCCAGGGCTGTAGCTCTGATATCCTCAGGGTGCTGCTCCAGGAAGCGGGCCAGTTTAAGTATTTTACTTTTTCGAATCCTCCCGAATGCACTCAAACCACCGTATTCGCAGATGTTCAGCTGACTCGCTGAAGTGGAATGCTGCTGTCTGGGGGCATAGAGGCGTGCCTATGGCCGAACATGCGCATTTATCACTGAGTATTGATTTGAACGAAGGTTACCCGGAATGGACGATGGCCCGTTACGAACATCATCATCTCATGTGACCACTTATAGTTCCGAGGTGTTACATGTCACAGGATGCTATGGGTTGATCGGCTGCGCCGTCGTCCATTTCGCTTGCACCCATTGGATATAGCAGTCCGACGTATGTGAAATCTTTACTTTTTCTGCAATATATCCAATGACTATAGATGAAATGAACGACTTCAGTGACGTCACGAGCTTCGCGCGGAGGCTTTCTGCCATAGAAGGTGTTGACTGGGCTCTGTGTTGTCATCCACCTCTGCTGCCATTTATTCATTAGATCCTTCCAAAGGATTGCTTTGACGTGTGATGCGGGAAGCAGCAGATCATCTCTAATGATTTCACCTTCGGTACCTTTCTGCTTTCGGTGCCTTCGGTGCTTTCTGTGGTAACCACCAATGCATTTCCCCATTGGACCTTTCATGCTTTTACCCAAGAAAGGCTTATTCGGGGATGTCTGCTGAGGTTTCACTGTAGCTTGTACATAGTAAGCAACAAGAATGTCAACGCATCATTTCAGTACTGGCTGTCAGATTATGCAAATACAAAACCTGAGCAAAAACATTCAATTACTTAACAAGTTAGTTGAAAAAAATATCAAGTAAATAAAAATTAGGTATAAAAATGAAAATTCCCATTGCATGTCATTATTCGACATTCTGACTAATGATGCGATAAAACATGTAGAGAGTTTGTTTAAACTGCGTTAAAGAATCCCAAAATAAGCTGTAGAAGGAAAAGGATTTATTCGCATTCAGTCAATTAATCATCGTTTCTTGAATGCCGTCATCATGCGTTTACTAACTCAAACTAAGAGTCAGCGCGAGAACAATGTGATCACCGAAAAGGGAATTTACGCGTACACAATTTTGCAAAATCCAGAGGAAATATTAATTTTGTCTGGGGCAAACGGGGAACACAAAGCTATTGGGAATCGAAGTCAATACTCGGAAGTGTTAATTTTCTTTTTAAGTGTTACTATCTACTAAGAAGTAATTGTGAATACAGGTAACTATTGTACTTGCAGTAAACTTCCCCAACCTCTTATGCAGTTCATTGCTGGACTATGAATTATTTAACAAGTCAACATGCACCATTATTCATTACTTTTAATTGTTTACCGAGCGCTTCAGGAACTTGCCGAGCACTTTCTAAGGGAGAAGACAGATTGAGTAATTACTGGCAACGAGTAATTTTGATGACTTTGGTGGAGCGCTCGGAAAGTGAAAATGAGATTAAGGGTTAAAAGAGCAGCGGCAGCCTCGAGATTAGTTTCTTGGAAGAGGGGCTTCCGTTGAAAATACCACCAAGTAGCGCTAATCCAAGATTACTTCTCGTGAGGGGGGGAGGTAAGAACTAATTATTCAAAGTACTCCCGGAGATCAGATCCTCGATCTAGTTCGAAAGTTATGCACACAATGCACTGAATGTGATAGGAAATAGTGAAGTCGTGAAACTACTACCGTTGAGGTATCTCACACATTCATACTGGGTAAGCATTACAAAATGAGTAAAGCTGAAAACTCAAGTAATATACAAGAATTAAATTATTAGCGTTAGACTTCAAGAAAAAAGGGAATTTATGATAAATTAATGAATAATTACGAATAATCCTGTTTGCAAACGTTGTTTGAGCTTTTGGAAAAAGTCAATGGCTTCAAAATTTTGTGTGTAAAAACCACATTTTCATGATACGTAGAAACACACGCGTGTGCATGCATGTTCAATGAAAAGTCATTCAAAATATGATGATAGCCCTAAAAATTATAAGATCATTATCTGTATGGTTCTAATTGTTTTCCCACCAGAGAAGATAAAAAAAAAAAGCGCTATCAAAAAATTAAGCGTATACAGTTTTCACTTCAGAAGAGAATTTAAATGAACACTTAATTAGAAATGCACGTAATAATTTGTTATAAACTTAAAAGGTTGCGCCCAACTTAAAAGAGTTAACTTTTACAAGTAATATTTGCACAATATGTGCTGTAGATAAAATTTTTCGTCAATTAAGAATTTACAATCAAGCATTACTTAAGTTCTTGAATATATACATATATATAGGGTGATAACTATCGACAGCCCAATAATTACACACGTGATTCCTTGTGAAGAAGTAATATGAAAAGTGTTTTCAGTTTTTGATCTGACCCATAATTAATGAGTTATAACGCTTTAAAAATTTATGACATCATTTCAAAATCCTACCAAATTCACCAATTGTACACCAAACGTTTAACTTGGCGTTTTTCGAAATGTTAAAAATATATTAACCCCACACAGAAATCCAGAAAACGACGAAAAAAAACTGGTTTTTTTTTCCCTCACACTTTTTTCAGGAAAGAGAAAAAACGTTGTACAAGTCAATCAGAATATGTTCTTTACATCTCACAAAGCCAGCTTTACAGAGGTTATAGATAAGCATTAGTCTTTTTTTTTTGTTCTCCAGAAAGTACCGAGTCCATCCTATCCTTAAAAATTTTTGAGAGGGATGAAGTTATTCTTCAAAATTATTTTCGAATAATACACTGGCTCTATTAACTACCATAAAACTAAACGTTTGTGAGTAGATTAAAATAGCCAAATTTTATGCCGGGAAAAAAAAAATATTTTCATGTTCCTAAAGGATATTTTGATGGTTTCAGGGTATATTGAAGCTGCTGGTTTCAACACTGGTGTTGGTTTTGCCGAATCGGCTCTAGTTTTTTGGGATAATATGCGTAATATCAATATTTCAACATAGTCTGTAGCCATTAATTTTTGCGTGGAAATTTTTCTTTCAACTTTTTATTTACCTTCGCATTTCATTCAACACATCATTGTCAGACATCAGTGATCTTTATGTATTGATATTAAGTTTACTAATGATTTACATTTCGCAATTTCGTACAGTATAATGTGATAGGAATGTAGGTACAGAGTTAGATTTCTTTTCACCTTCACTCTATACCTGTTCTTTTTCACTCTTATAAGAAAGATACATCATAAGTGAAGGAAAAAAATCACTATCAGGGTATACAAAAATCCAAAAGGAAAAAAAAATTGCAGGGTTGCAACAAACTTTCGGGACGATCAGGAGAGGGGAAAGAAAACAGAGTGAACTTTGGTTTGAAATTATTCCACAGGCGTTTCTCTCGACACAATATTACGTCATTTGATCCTTTGTAAAGTGGTTAATGCATTTTCTTTTAGCTTTATCCATCATTTTTCATGAAAATGGCTTCGAATCTTTTTGAAAGATAACGAGAAGTGCATCTGGAAAGCAATTCCGAGGAGAAAATGAATTTATCTGGTTCATTTGAGAAACACTGATTAGACTCGTCTTGATCGACACGGAATTTTAGCTTACGACGCGGCTGTATCATGTCAGTGCATACATCCGTATGGACAAATGTTCGTTAGCCAAGGAAAAAAAACATTGAAAATCTTCGTTAGGTGAGGCATTACTGTAGGTCTATTCTCAGAAAAGAAGTTACAAATGGTATACCATCTTCAGTAAAAGTTCTTGTTTTTTAAAACATCGCAGGGAAATGATTTAGATTTCTTAAAACTAGCTGGCAATCACCTTGTGGCAATTCGCTGCTGTGCTATTCTCCTGAAGAAAGTAAAACTATGTATTACGATTCTTGAAGTGAAACATGTCTGAAACCGGTATGCGGCATAAAAACAGAAAAAATAGTATATCATATATTGTTGATTTTCACACCCACCACCGATGTAAATTTTATGCGTTACAATATTGGTTATTGTGTTCTTATTACGAAGATGCATTACCACTGGTGACCCCTGCTGGCAACCATCAAGTAAAAACAAAATTCAGTGGTTATAATTCTTTTTCTTTCCAATAATTAATTTCAATAATTTATTACAAGTATAAATTTATGTTGGTTCAAAACCGGTATGAAGCAGTAGGTTGTATTTTTTTTTCATGCTACATCCCCCTGTATACTTTATTCTTAAATGTATATGGATGTGCACTCGTAGAATATAAAATATGCTCATAAGATTCACATAAACATTTTTATATACGAAATACAACTTCCTCTCTTCAAAGAACTAAATGTTGAAAAAAAAAACCACCAACACACGATGAACGACAAGATGTAAAATGCATTTCTCGTGAACATATACGGAAAAAAAGGAAAAAAAGTCTCATAAAAAATATATATTTTCAAAAGTACCCTTATATTGAGAAATCCACTGACTAACTATTTTTACAAGGAAGAAAAAAGTTATCCGAAGAACATATTGAATAAACCTGATTTTACGAAATATCCCCGAAGATAATCCTTACCATGCGATTTTCCATGAAACCAGAGAGAGGGAGAGAGAGAGAGAGAGAGAGAGAGAAGAGAGAAGAGAAAAAGTATAAATAATGTCCCGGAAATCCCATAATACCTGGCAACATGATAACATCGGTATTTATTCGGAGTTCGGATCTTCGCGAACTCCATGACTTCTGAATAACATTCAGTACGAATAAAATAAAAAGAATTTTGTGAAAATATATAGTTGATATTTTTCTCAATAGGAGCATTTTTATTTTTTCGGTTTGTGGTTTATTTTTCCGTGTTTTCGGCGAATGTTTTGGTACTATGTACTATGTGCATCCAGATTTATTAACTACTTTTCAAAACGGTTTACAGAAAGTATGTCATTCTGACTATTATTTATATATGTTACTGCCAAAGCCTGAAGTGTCCGGCAATTCGCAAAGTGGTCGGCACCGTTACGAATTGGATAAGAGTTATGGCCTTAGTCCGAATTGAACAAATGATTCGAACTTTGGCCGGCCATTTCGCGAAGTGGCTGGAGATTTCTGGCCAAAGTGTTGATGTAAGACGGCAAGGTAGTATAGCCAAATCCATTTTTTTTATCGCCAACGTGTAATACATGTTTATACATAGCAGCTGTGTTGGATTAGCTTCACGTGACGAGCAAAAAAAGGAGGTGAAATTAAAGAGGAAGACCCATAAAAATTATTATAATAACATTTGATGTTTTTGCTAAAAATGGAGAAAAAAATGCATACCGCATCGTGACTGTGGTCTAATGGGTTTCCATAACTAACGTGGACATAATTATCACGAAAAAATGCGCCAACTTGACGATGGAAACAGAATCATGTCTTTTGTTATCGGACTTTGACCAACGGCCACTTCGCGAACTGGCCGGCAAATGTTCGAGATTCGGACATTGCCCCGTGTAGATGTTTAACGAAATTTGTCAATTCACGAAGTGGTCGGCCAATCGCGAATTGGCGAATTTCTGGCTTTGGCGGTAACATAGGATAGGTGCATCCTGATACTTGTCTAAATAGCAAAGACAAACATAGCTACCTCTGGTAACCAACAAAAGAAGATAAAATTACAATCATGTAATAAGCAGCAATCGTCAATCTGAATTATCAATATAAATATCTCTCCAGTAACAGAGATTGGGTATAATATAGAAGTAATTTTCGTGAAATTAAGTCTTGAATCTGAATCGCCGATATAGAATCTTACCTTTTTATGATGAATATTGCCTTTGTATACACTCCTGTTTGTGTTGTATCACATAAAATACAACACAAACAGCGCATAATGAATGTTTTCCCCCATTTCTAAGTGCAATATTCAAAAATCAAAGTAGGGGGGAAAACAGCATCAAACACTAACGAAAAATGTTTTTATTGTCTCATTTATGCTGCTCTTTCCCAATTTTATTCAATTTTTAGTGCAAATATCTCAATGAATATTGCACTGAGAAACGGATAAATTTTTTCACTTCAGGAACGACTTTCTAATTTAGTTTCTAAGAACAAACTGTTTGTATAAAAAGTTAGTTTATTTTTATTTTTATAGCTATATAACCCCTTGCAATATGAATCACTTATCTAAGGTCTACACGTAATTGGGATACTTTTTCTTTCTAATTGGAAGTATTCCTGTAGAAATTGTAATAAGCTTTACAGTAATGAATTTTGGTTCAAAGATAATGCGTAAGTGTTGTCACAGCTTCAGATGTACAAAATAACTATGTATACGCGGAAAGGCTTCAATTGTTGGGTGAGATAGTAACTCATCTACTGCTATCTTCAGCCTTAGTGTCCTCTCCTCATAAATTACACCATTCTTATTTGTCGATTTTTGTTTCGGTATATTCTTAAAAATATCCTTGGCTTTGTGGCTAGTGAAAAAATTTCATTAGCCTCACTTTATAGTTTGGCTCTTACAAATTTTTGTTTAGCGACGTAACTTTCAGACAGAACTCAGAAACATGAGGCAACTAAACGCATATTTCATGAGCTATAATTCAATTGCTGAATAAAATTACGACACATTTTCGCGCTGAAAAGTGGAAAATTATATAGATCTCGAGTAAAAGTTTCAAAAATCAAATTTTCTCATTTATTTAATCGGAAATGATGAATTTCGCATTTATTTCATCAAAAATTGTGAGTTTTGCATTTATCACATTTATTTCATTAACACGAAAATTACGTATCCCCAATAACAACCTCTTGTTTTCAGGTACGCAAGTACTTGTTTGCTACTTTCTCTCATTTTTGATTAAACTTTCATTTTGATGATGGAGGGGAAAAAAAAGTTATTATTTAAAGTAACTGCCCAAGTAATGACTTGTCCCGGGAAAAACAACAAAATCTTAGTAAATGAAAAATATATACAAGCTCCCGGATAAAAGGAGAAAAAGCCACCAGAGAGTTTCCTTGAACCTTTTCTTAATTATTCTTAGCATTATCGAGAGCCCCCGAGAAAAAAGAAAGAAAGAATCGTTTTAAAGCACGAAATAACTTTGTGAGAATCCTTGGGCTACTCCTAACGAAAAAAAAAATACAAAAGTGCATCTAGGTATTCTTTATCTCTAGGATATAAGGATAGTAGAAGCAATAAAAAAAAAAAGTTGTTCAACGGATAAAAGATTTCGGGAAAATTCCCAGACCATACATCCGAGAATATCCTTACGGCAGAACAAACAAGGCAAGAATTTTCTGGGTTGTAACTTTATGCAAATCCCGCTCCAAATCAAACTTTTTCTCTATTTTTTTCCCCCATCCTTCCTATATTATACAAATCTTTATCTTGGTTAGGTAAGGTGCTCAGGGAAATCATTTTTTATACATATGCGGAACGAAATCCGTTTTTTCTCTGCCAAGGAATTTATAGGAAAGGTAAACACGCAGGTCATCCTCAAGCAAAGTTATTTTTACGATACAAAACATGCGACCGATAACTTCAACGTTTTTCGGAGATTTTTTTGTTTTCTGACATCTCTCACGTACCTTTGAAAACAGGGTGTTTTTTCAGGTTTTTTTTTTTTTTTACGAGAATCCATGAATAAATGATATATATTATTTAATTGAATTTCATTAAGTATTTGATTTGGAGTAACTGTTTGTATTTTTTTGAATTTATTATTTCGGCCTTAAATTCGTAATTTTTCTTTTTGGTTCACATGAAAATTTCCACATAGTTTCTCGCCTTTTTTTTTATAAAAACACTCTTATGTAGTTTTTGTCATGTGTTTTCCGTGTAATTTCACATGCACACGGAATTCTCCGCTTAGCAGAGTAAAGTACTGTACAGCAATCGGGCGTATAACATTGAAAATTCAGTAATAAGTATAATTAGTATATTAAGTATTCAGTAATAAATTCACATAATAAGAAACCAAACAAAATGATTAACCACGCTGTTGTTTCCAAACTCAGAAGACAGATGGTACCACGTTTCAATAGACAACAAGCATTCTTCGGGAACAAACTTCATGTTAGATATAGAACCACATACACGTCATATTTCGACATGTACTACTTCGTTAAAAGTTCCTTAGGATACCCAAGTTTATCCATTCTGTAGGACCTGAAATCGTTATTTTCCATTGAGTTCATATGAAAAGTTCCATATGGTTCTCACTCCCTTAATGAAATATACATACTTATACAGTTTTACATGTCTATTCCAATGAAATTTTATTCCTCTCTACTGTATAGTACTGTAGAACAATCAGTCTTACGGCATTAAAAATGTAAGCATAACAAGAAAGAGGCAAAATGACTTGCCACATCGCTGCTTTCAAACTCGAAAGGCAGATAACAGTTCTATTTGAACACATCACAAGCATTCTTGGAGAATATGTTAGATACACAACATATACACGACATATTCCGACATGTGCCAATTCGTTAGAAGGTCCTCAGAGGAATATTTATGAGGTGTACGTTCGGTTCAGGAACAGTAATAGTTCTTTGCAATGTGGTGACTCATCGTTGCCAAGGATTTTTCTTGAGGACATTACATTATCATATTAAGGTTTTAAATTTAATGTCTGTCCGTGTTCTCAGAATACGGATGAAATATATTGGGAATTTAACTATGAAATAACTGGAGATTTTCTAGAATTTTAGGCTTCATGTAACTCATGGAAATGCGTAGAACGCGCTGCCAAGTTCGGAAATGAGTAGGAAGCTTTTTTTCATCAAATATGCGGGACGCTTCCGTTTCCTTAGAAAAATACAGCAAATTTACATACATCTACAAATGCGTAGAAAACTTGAGGCGTCATGCAATTTCCTGAGAGGCATGCGGATCAGTTGAAATGTGTAAGAAACTTGCGCATCCCTAAATATGCGTCTAGAGTCTTGATCATCGCCCGCTCCCAGAAATGAGAGAAGTGCTTGTTTGCTATTTAATCGAATTGTAGAGGATACGAAGAGTTCCTTCTACGCATGCCTCCTACATGCGTAGAAGGCTTGCTTACGTACTTCAAATGTGTAGGAGGCTACCTCATTCCTTGACATGCGTAACCCTAAGATTGCGTGGAAAGTGCGTACCCTTAGAAATGTTGTTGAAAGCGTGGGTGCTCTTTAACCCTTTGACTACTAACGGGACATGTATCTCCCAATGAGATTTCAAAAATTACTGCTTGGTCAAAAATTGTTCGCGAACTAATTCTAACGTATCCCAGTTCTAGAGCAATACCATTTCTCTATGTTTTATCTTTTGTTACTCAGATGACGCTTCATTTATCTCACTCAAAACCACTTTTTTTCCCGCCAAATTTCATTGTTTTTCCGACTCTTGCTGTGGATGCCTATGCTCACGAAAATGTTGGTGTTTTGTTCAAAATGCCTAAACGACATTTGGCTCAACATGAACAAAATATTTAAAGAAAGCCTGGCTGTGGTTTCCCATCAACGGTTGCTAAAAATGTTTTGAATTTCGGAGAATACCTCCATCTGATTGGAAAGACAGGTGGCCGTTCTGCACAAATGAACAAAGAAAAGGGAACAAATGGGAATTGTGCAATGTTAGCTTCCGTAAGCTAACATTGCTTACGGAATGCTTCACCATGCACAATACATCTGAATATCTTTCATATAATAACATTTTCCAAAATACCAAGTGTGTATGTATTAAATTGTTTGTCAGAAGTCGGTAGTATGTATTCCGTCAGTCATTGATAACGACGGTGACATATGTGTGTCACAGCCTTGATTCGAATACACTTGGTGAAAAAAAAATTGCAAACGCTGAATTTGTTATACATGTTACCTATTTTGTTCATTTTTCAAAGTAAATGAAGATAGAAAAAATAAAAGATAAATTTTTAGTCAAAGGGCTAAGGTATGTCAAAGGCTTGTTCATTGGCATGCGTACACAGCTTGCATATCACCAACGAATTCAAGGGACATGGAGTGCGGACGAGTGGAAATGAAAAATAACGCCCCCCCATCATCACCAAACCTTTCCATCCATGCTTAAGAGGCAGAAATATATTGCAACATGATTAATTTTTGAACTATTAAGGGCGGTATTCACCGACATGGTTTAAGCTATAGTCACAATTTTTTGGTAAGAGATCGACACGGATTGGTTAAATTCAAGGTTTTAACCAATCTATCTTGATCTCTTACCCAAAAATCGTAACTACAGGTTTAAACCATGCCGGTGAATACGGCCCTAAATCAATTGACTTGTTTTCTCCCACAGTTAATTATTCTTCGTCTACTCCTAAATAGTTCGTCACGTAAACGTGCTACAGCTTGGGAACCACTGTTCAAGTTAATATATGTACATAAACCCCCTTACCTAATGTGGAAAGCACAAGTTGAATACTATATACATTCACAGATTTCTCACGTCCATCCGGAGTCCGTTGTACGATCAAGAATCGTATTTCTAAGCAGCATTCGTATCCGTATAATCTTGAGGACATTCTGAAATAATTTTTGAATAATCTGAAATTCAAATGTCCCAAATCCGCAATATACATACACCTCTATACTTTAAGGTGGCAAAATCCTTTCAAATAGGCACCTTACGTCTCACATGGTTTCTATTTCAAAGCCGCAAGGAGGAAGTTTTGAATTTTAAGCATCTGAATCATGTGGAGTTTTCACATGGATGAAAGGTAATATTTGGGGTCTTACGAGTGATTTTCTCTTCGTAAGAAATGATAGCAACTGACTCGGACCAGTGATATGAAAGTCTGGGTTATTGGAGTTACAACTATATGACAGCTGTTATCGAGAGCATGTAGATCAGATGTAATATTTCGATTATTTGTCAAAGTCTTGGACATAGAGAAATCTCACACACCTTGTACAGTTTTCAGTATCAAGCTCTTTCCTGGTGAGAGTGAGCTAATCCATACATTCGAAGAATTTCATATAAACTTCGGTTGCTTCGCAACCAATCGCGTCAAAATACAGAACAGATTTTTTTTTCATTAATCTAGTAATCACATTTATTTTTTTCTCAAGTAGGAAGAAGAAGAGAGAGAGGCCGATTTTTGATATGATCATAATATAGAAGAACTGAAGGAGAGATGTATGCTAATGAGACAAAACTCTATGAGAGAAATCCCTTTCCTAATTTTATTGTAAATATGTACAACTCAAATTGCAGAGGGTTCAGGCAGGCCAGCGAGTGAGTCCACAGCTGTCTGATGCGAAGATGAATTCGCGAAGGAAAACTCAACTGCCTTTGAGAGGAATAGAATCCACGCTCCTCTCACTTTGTAGTGTAGTGGTCTGCTGTATCCACTGTGGTGGTCTGCTGTACCCACTGTGGTGGTCTGCTGTATCCACTGTGGTGGTCGAGTGGTCGTAGTGACGGATTCGAATCGCGGGAGCCCAGGTTCGAGCCCCACCATCGCCACTGTGTTGGTCGGCCGGAGTTGGTTTTGCTGTGGTTCCCAACTTCGAGGCGCAAATGCGAGCCGATCTCTCCGTTGAAAAGTCTCGCCACTACAAATATTCAATCATTACACTTCACTCACTTTCACTTTTGAAACATAGCTGGGAGCAATGAAAAATCAGACACGCAGTGAAACTGTTAGATACACAAACTTACACTTCCAGCACAACTCAATCGGTTGAAAATGCCCATGGAGATAGACCTGAGTTGTGCTCGGTTAGAAAGAAAGAAAGTGTAGTGATCTCATCGCGTTCATCCGGTAAGTGCGAGAACATGGGTTCGGTTCCCCGCGAAAGCAGTTGAATTTTCCTTCCCGAATTTATCTTCACATTGTAGATAGAAAAGCTGTTGAAACCAATACTGTCTTCCATTCGCACAAAAGTATCTCAGCAGTGAGCACGCAGACCTACAAAACGACACTGACATAACATGAAAATTCAAGCATCCCCATCTTTACTTCAGAATATCTACGACAGATGGCAGTATGAACACGAAGCAAGCGCAACTCGTTAATATGGATACGTTAGAGCCACACATACACCCAGAACACACATTCCGGCGTGCGCCGATTCGTTAGAAATCCCGTAGAGAAATGTGTGCGAAGTGCATGTACGGTTAAGTAATAGCGATTTTTCGCGGGAAATGAGCTGCAAAAGTTTACATTTCGCTCGCCCCGAGCTCAACGCAGAATTTTATCGCTCATTCACGAAGGCAACCCAAAATCCATCCATCGTAATATGTATCAACATTAATGCAAAAAAGAAAAAAAAATCAAAGCTTTGCATTCCGTGAGCTTATTTGTCAAATTAAATCATTTTAATAGCTATTCAAACTATTGTAATACTGTTATATTAATGTTAACTTGTAAACCAAAAAATCTCTCATTTTTCTGATTTCATTTACTTTTACAAACAATGTTGCTCGAAACATTTTTCCCCTTCACTGTTTATATCTCTGTTCTCTGATATAAATTGCGTGAACAAAAAAAAATACTCCGAGTGAAAATTTCTCATATAATGTTTAAAAAATCTCGGGGATTTATTTACATGAAAATAACTTCGAAGTATAGTTTTTATCAAACAGTTTTTATTTCTGGAGCGTATTTAAAAAGATGAAAAGGGAGAAGAAATATATCTACGTAGATGCGCATGTATATACGAATATAAAATCTAGATATCCAAGCTTCTATCAAAATGGAAGCGTGGGATAATATTTAGGTACTTCATGATTGGTAATGAAGTTTAGGGAGAGTTGGAGCGTGTTTCAAAAGGAAATGTGTGCGTGCGTCTTGTTTTTGCTCCCTTGAGATAAGCCCCTTTTTAATAGTTTTTTTTTTTTTTTCTGTTCGAAAACCCAAAGAATTTCTATTCGAAATTCTTTGGGTATTCATATAAGGGATATAAAGGAGGTAAAAATAAATGATTTTTTTATCTTCGCGGTAAATTCATCAACGTACATCAGTCCTAAGACTAGTTTGCTTCCATGCTGTGTGAGCAGCCGACACTTATCTCTGTCTAGGGCTTTGTTCTTTAGTTGATTATAGATGGTACATTCTGTAACACTTAGTAACGTTGTGATCAATGTGACTCTGGGCTTTCCTTTCGGCCTATCCTTTCAATCCTACCTGCCATCACGTCTCGCAGCTATCCGCCGTGCCGGAGAACATGTCCCATCCAGTGTAGGTGTCTGTATTCAATCTTTTGCAGGATTTGGTGTTTTTCTCCAATCTGTATTAATACTTGTTAATTTGGCCTTTTCAATGCCCAGCTAGTGCGCTCCCAGCATCACATCTCCAGTGCTTCCTCTCGTTTCGCGTCTGTCTTGTTTATGGTCCAGTTCTAAGATCCGTATAGGGCGATAGACCACATGTATACCTTAATCAGACGTTTCCGTAGTTTAATTGATAAGTTTTTGTCGGTAAACAATCCTTATTCAGCAAGGGAAATTCTAGATCTTTATGTCATTGTTGCAGTAGCCATCTTCCGTGATCAAGCTCTCCAAGTACTTAAACGATGTTACTTGTAGTTGTTGATCTTTAATTTGTTGTTGCGAAACGACGAGCTTTCTTGCTTATTCATATTTTGTTTTCGTTTTACTTATATTCATTTTCATCCCGTATTTCTGGAAAACTTGCGGTTAATCTTCGAGAGTAGACTCGTCAAAGTTGCCGGGAATCCTGCTAATAAAGTAAGTTCATCTGCAAACTTTATCGTTTTCGCTGTCCGAACTCCTATTCGGATACCAGCATTGTATTCATTAGAGCCTAGACGATCGGCCAGACCGAGGGAAAAACGACAGCTCCTTCTTGCTGAGGACTTCGATTCTGACTAATACAAATTCTGCGAAATCACGCACTGATTACTGTCAATCCAGGGGTTCCTTAATGGTACCCCTCCCTTCCTACCTCTCTCCCAAATATTTTGTACACTATCTAATTTTTTTATTAGTCGAATCGTATGCACATGTCACGATGATTCCTATCATTTTATAAAGGCTCTTGATTTTATGTATCATATCTGTGTACATTTACGGTATTTGTAATTTAAGAGAATGAATAACATTTTCCCAACATGGCCCTGCCCCCGGGGCAATGTGCTTAAGTTGCGCAAGCGACAAAGCCCGGCTGTGTTCGGTAAGAAAGTAAGTAAGCATTGTATTCACCAAAAGTCTCGTTTAAAATTAGTTCTGCAAAGGCAATAAATAACCCTTGTGATAGTAGGCATCCTTGTCGGACGCCGTGACAGATTCTAGCTGGTTTGGTATCGCCTTCTTCTAATCGCCTTATGTCTCGTATATACAATTTTCGATCCCTATCGACTACAATAGAGAATAGCCCGATCTTCCCCCTTTGAAAAAGTCTCGCCACAGAGAGCAACAGACCTACAAACAGTACAAATGTAATTCAATCGCAACACACAACTCACTTCACTTCTGAAATATAGATGGCAGCACTGAAAATCAAACACAACACTACATACGCATTCAGAATGTTATGTACACACACAATTACACTTCCGGCACAACTCACTAGGTAGTCCATAGATGGTGATAGACCTGAGTTATGCTCAGTTTGAAAGATAGATAGAAATAGAAAATATATCCGGATACAGAAAAGTTTTCTCTATTTCAACATTTTTCATGCTTCGCAACTCTTAAAATTTTATGTTACCTTGCTTTTCAATTTTTATCTGTACTGATGGAAAAAATCTGTGTGTCCTTTCGTCAATCTGGTTATTTTGTTAGTGCTGAAGCCACCACGTGTTCATTGATGTATAGCAGAGCCACCCTTAGAGGCGTACAGCAGGTGAGGTCACACCGGGCCCTATGTTTTGGGAGGAGGGGGGGGGGAGTATTGTATTTACGGTAACCATAATTTATTTCATAAATTCTGAATTTTTATCAAGTTTGAAAATCTACATTTTCATCTAGAAAGATAAAAATTCCATAATTTCCGACAATTTTGAACGTTTCAATATTTTAGAGCATGGCATAATCTTTTTATGAGACAAAATAGAGTTATAATACAAAGAAGTAGTGGGTGAAATCATTGATCTATTTAGGTATTTTTTATTATTATTTAGTTTTTGATGCATTCTATACAAACGATCTCTCTTGATGTGCGCCAGTGTGGAGGAAACTCGAGACTTTCGGATTTGTATTTTCTATATTCCTGATAGAATTTCTGTGTCACGTTGCCTCTTAGTTTTGAATAGATTCAACGAGTGTGAAATTAATTAATTTTTTTTCGCAATTAGATGTAACTAACCATGTACTTTTCCATGGGTTTCAGACAAGATTGTCGATTTAGAGATTAAAAAAAATTCACCTAATTCCAGCATTGCGGAAATCAATACTGTAAGCAATGGGTTTATCTTAAAATATTTTGGAATCCTATTGACGAGGAAGGTAACACGACATTCTATACATTTCAATATGCTACATTTTCTTTGCAATAGACAGGGTATTATTGAAATATCGGATATTTATGGAAACTAGTTGACGTTTGGTGTAGGACAAGGTTTTAATTGGTGGTTTCTATGAGGTTGGCGTTTATTGTTTCTAGTAGTATTTCATTTCATCAGCTGAGGCATTGTTGGAGGTATAAACTCATTCTGATTCACACATTCGTCATCAATGCTTCACAAATGTTTGCCTGGGATTGTTTCATTCTCTTCTGAATTTTCATTATCAGCACCCCCCCTTCTGGGTTTGTTTCACGCAGCCTTTGTCAACTTCTGAGAAATTTCCACGTCGGTGAATCTGCGTCTTTTTTTCCCATTTCTACAGCTATCATAAGCACGTGGATATTTCTACTTTGCAGGACAAATACGTTATCTGAAATATAATTCGAGAACAATATGTTTATCTGACAAAATGACAAAAATACTTGACAACAAACGCTGAGACACCTGCTGACCAACATGTGCGGATAAAAACGAAGAAAAAAAAGGGCTCATCAATAGGGAATACACCATCTTAGATGCAAAAAGAGGCTATCAGAAGAATTTTCATTATACAAAATCAATTGTGACAGTGCCTGTAGGTCCCATATATTTCAGAACATATATACGACAAATATGTTCTGAAATGTATGGCATGGTCAGTGTGACCCCCCTTCCGTCTTTCCAGTCTTTCTAGGTGTACCGTTCATATCTCCGTCGCTGACAAAGAAAATGAAAAAAAACTTTAGTGTACAATACAAACCTGATAATTCAGGAAAAGTTGAGAAGTTCCTAAGCATTTATCTCATTTTTACTTGAGATATGGGCGCAGAAAGACCGCGCAGGGACACAGAGACACCGTCTGTCTCTCTAGTGTTAAAGGAATGCGCACGAGGTGCATTTACAGTTAACTGGTAGTGGTTGATTAATTAATTAGCTATTTATAATAAAAACCAACAAATTACATATTAAGTTCAATCAATTATTTCAAAGAAACATTGGATTTTTCGCTCTTTTGTAAAACCAGGAATTCGTAATATGTAAAATGAAAACGGAGTGTAGATATCTATGTGAGTGTATCTCTGATAATATTCAGATGGATTCCCTGAAAAATGAACTTTTTTTTCTATATGTGTATTATTATTTTAATATTCTATTGATGTTTGTCAATGTAAAAATAACACCAGTGTATTCTATATTCCCAAAAGAAAAATCGGATTTCGCTCTCGCAGAGATTTACATAATTTACAATTTTGACAGAAACATCGAACTTCACAGAACTTTTAGAAGATGCCGGTATACGCTTCCAGAAATTTTTCGGATTGAATTCCAGCCGAACAATTTCATTGTGTTTTATTGTTCGGTATAAAGATAAGGAATATTGAATTTGTGCTTTCTTTATAGAAAAGAAACACGGCTCAGTTTTGTACTCTGCGGTACATAAACAGACCGTTTCGACTCAAAAGACTTCTTTGAAGTCCTGTAGGTGCCCAAAGAGATAAAATGCTGGAAAGGGAAAAAATATGTTCGTCCTACCTTTAGAAAAAGGGAGTTTCACAAATTTGTGTACTCACTACAAAGATGGTATACGAGAAAAAAAAAAGCGTCCTTAACCGGAGGGTTTTCCCTTAAAAATCAACATCGGCTTGTGTGTTATTTGAATAATAATAATAACAACCGCAGAAAGCACAGAAAATCCCTTAGTGATGTTTCTTGTCATTTCAAACATGAAAGAAAATTCTTTCCCCTTTCAAAGGCATTTTCTTTCATTTTTGGAAGTTTCTTCGGTCGAAATGAAGATATGCATATTTTTCATTTGAAGGAAAAAAAATAGAACGAAATTGCTCGTTTACGAGCTTGATATATACTTAACAAAAGAAATACTTTCATTATTAGCTTAGGAACAAAATGTGCTAGACACATATAGAAGAAAGGTGGCGGCACCAGCAGAACACGAAACAAACACAATTATGGCAACATAAATACGTTAGTCATACATACGCTCAGAAATCACATTACAGCATGTACCTATTTATTATAGATTCCGCAGAAAAATGTGTACGCGTTGTATGTATAGCTGAATAAGTAGCATATGTATGTGCAGAATCTCAGTTAAGCATTAAGGAATCATAATTAACACGACACATCTCAGAATGGCGTCTGAAATGAAATTTTTGTTTGGAACGGTTCTTAATAACTTAGAATATATCTTAGTATTTTATATCGCACATGAACCTTATAAACATTCCATTAGGAAATTTCTGTAGTGGTAAGAAAACGTAAAGAGGTTGGTTAGGAACATTTTACATTAGATACTCAGCTAGTGTTTGCAGACATCCCTTATCTCAAATGCTCTATTTCACCGAAAAACATTTTTGCTGTCTGTATTGTATTCTAATTTTCGGAGAAATGAAAACAATTGAGCCATTAAAAACAGCTTAAGGGGTTCTATGAACAATGAAGTAAATTTTTCACACAAACGTGACTTTAAAAACTATTTCATTCAATTGCAAACCAAATGCAAAAAAATTATGGTCAATCGGTTAATTCTTTAATACAAAACAAAATAAAAATGTAGTGAAGTATAGGGATGTCCCCTTAGAAATCCATTGTTGAACGACTTAATTTTTTGAATATGTTTACATTGGATGAACGCAGGTGTCAGGGAGATATGATCGAAGTGTTCAAAATTTTCAACGGGATGGATAGGATGGACCATGATTTATTAGTGCACCATCAATCGACTGCTTTTGCACCAGTATCGACTGGGGGCACATGATCGAAGGGGAGATCAGTATCGATTGGTAAGGGACAATGTGAGGTTATTGTGTTGCAGAGAATTTTTCTATAATATCATGTATATATGTTGTTTGTAATTGCATTTTTAATTTGGTTGCTGTATTTTTGAAATATATGACATCCATATGTTTATGGGCATCTTTTCCTCAGCCACCTCGTTGGGCATTTTACCTGTTGGGGCGGTGTATTTGTATTTGTATAGCGTAAACGTATGCAACAATAACAAACACTTTGAACGCGATTTTCTCAGATTACACTCATCCGTAAAGTTAAAGTTACGAAGAAATATTTACATGACATGTGTTAGTAAAATATATCTCGAACTTGGATATCTGAATATTCGCTAAAATTTTATGAATTTGAAAATTTGAAGAAAAAAAAATTAATTTCCTAGATCTGAGTACAACATTTTTTTTAAAAATTCTTTCCGTCGGTCAGTTTCTAAATCCGAAGTTCATTTCATACAAGCACACGTCGAATAAACATTTCTGTAAAATTTCAGAAATTTTGTTGCTGCAGTGTTTTTGTTTTAAGCTGCAAGCAAAACTGCAATGTGAGAAATCACGTTCGAAGTTTTTTCCTTGAATACGTTTACACTATAATTCATTATTTCTTTTATTTTGAACGAAAAAATTGAATCAAACAGATTGACTCGATTTTTTTCATTTGATTTGCGATTGAATGATACATATTTTTTACAGTCATGTTAGGAAAAATTGACTTCAGGGCCATGGCACCCCTTGAAACTTAGAAAGGTTCAAAAACTTTTACGCGGTAACAAAACTTTTGCAAGTACATTAAAATAAATCTAATCCTACCGGCACACACTAGAAGAGGAATGAGGGTTTTGTTATTGCAACGGCCTTAACTGTTGAACTCGGGGAAAGACGATTGAATTTCCCCATGTCTTTTATAATTTCAATGATTACACACGTGTTAAGGAAACATTTTATCTTCTGGATAATATGCTGAGGTGAACTCGGAAATAAAAGTCATCTTGTCTCCGCCGGGACTCTCTAAACGAGTGATTCCCAACCGGTGTGCCCCGGCACCCTAGGTTGCCGCGATATGTTCTAAGGCGGTGCCGCGAGATAGTATGGAGTTACATAAAAATATTATGGTCCACTTAACGTCTTAAAATAAATTAAGTCGAACTAATTACTCTCATCACAAGTTTCACATTAATGATTAATCGAACAAAACAACTCTATTGATGTATTTTTACTGTGATTTTTGTTGTAGTAAACTATTTTGTATTCGGGTGCCCCAAGTTTTTAATATTATTCCCAAGGGTGCCGCGAACTTCAAAAGGTTGGGAAACGCTGCTCTAAACCGTCCCACCTGGGGGGCGATTCCTGAAGTTGAGGCTACTAGTCTCTACTCCAGTGCCTCACGCCACAGTGCGTGAAATAAGGAAGGCAGGGTCGTGTCTCCAGTGGTGTAGATGGTAGCATGCTTGCCCGGTATGCAAGAGGGTCTGTGTTCGAGTCTCGGCGGAGACAATGTGACTTTTCTTTCCGAGTTCACCTCAGCATAATATCCAGAAAATAAAATGTTTCCTTGATATCTTGGGCTGAGAAAAAAAAGTCATCTATCTCTCTATACACGTGTTAGTTTCGAGGCTACCATCTATATTTTATATTACTAGCTCTCGGAGCTTGTGTTTCGTAGTTCGATTTTTGAAATCTGCCAACCCTACACTCGATTGCCATTTCAATTTTTAGTTTTGGTCAAACCAGTTGATATAAAAATTTCCTCCGTTACGCACAACGCATGTTTAGATCTATCTAATAAAATTTTATTTTTTAAACCCTTCCCCATTATGCATTTACCAATTTCTATGTAAAAAATAAGGGAAATTTTTTTATTTAATTACTTTATCCATTAATTAGAAGTTTTTTTCTCCACACGTTCATTTAAAAGTTGAGTTCACGAGAATTCATTGAATTTTTTGGAAATTCTAATTATTCCATACAGTTTTTGCCTCACAACATCTGACAAACCAATAATTGAATTTTAATGGTTTATCGGTTCCCTAAAAATATTTACAAGCATAATTTCATGGCACTGACATCCATTCGATGGGAGTTTTCTTTTACAAATGAGTATTATGTCTTATTAAAGATTTACGTCAATAGAGAATTATTTAGAGTAAAAAGGTCTTACACGAAATAAAAGTACGCATCGTATGTGTAAGAAAAATAAGCAATGATACAAAACAAACAACATCAAAGTGAACACCGATGAGTGGTTTCCCATGTTAACCGTTAAACCGATGAGTATCTTAATGGTGATTTTGTAAGGTATTTTTTTCTGACCACAATCCCTTTGAGGAAAATATTAATTCTCGTCCTAAGTAAAGAATATTGTCTCTCGAAATTAGCTTTCTTCAAACTCACTAAATAATTAGCAACTGATGGCGGTCATGTCTCTTATAATGAAGGAATCCAGAATGTATCAGTGGAATCGTTCTGCGTGGTAATTTTCTTTGATGGCACACGATTTTTCCCATCTCTTTAGGGAATTTCAAAGGATCAAGGAAAGGAAACGATCCGGTTTCTCAGTAGAGATCACTTTTTTTTTACCTCCCACTCTAAGCTTTTCCGGGATTTCGGAAATACGATTCCGTTCTCAAAATGATTAATAGTTTGGTTTGCAGATCAGATTCTAGGCAAGCGGTCGTGTTTCATGTTTGGGATTTTCCGAGCTTTCGTTATGTGTGTGAGTATAAGCCTCTACTTTTTTTTCTCACTTCTCTTCGCTATACGTTAATATCGACATCAAGAGATAGACTAGCAGTGGGTTATTTGTTAGATACGGAGAGTTATAAGATTTGTCTATAAATAATACAGTGGAACTTGTCTACTAGAATGAAATGTACCCTGCATGTCGCAATACAAAACAAATTTATTTTAAGGTACAATCCGAGAAATGCATGAAATTTTGAAAAAAATTTTCTATACCCCCAGTAGTAATGCTCGACCATTGCAAGCATGACTGAAAAACGTCAATCTGTTAATTTTATGTCCATTTTTAATAAGCCATGGACTTTTGACACACCCTGTACATTACTGCTGCAATGTCCCGCTGTTCTTCCCTAGTCATACTTTTTCTACATTTTTTTGTCATAGAATCAGTTATAAGAATAAGTTTAAGCATAAAAAGTCGACAAAAAATGCTGGAAAGAAGTTTTGCTACCTTAAACACCCGGTATCCATTTGAATGGACATCACATTATCTTCATGCAAATGCTTAAATACGAATACAAATTTTAAAAAAAATTCTATGTATGTAAAAGTATAGAAGGGTTAGCGACGCTGTGAAAAATAGTGAGAAAGAGTTTTTCCAGAAAGAAATTAAAACGAACTTTTTTTTTATTGTATAAGCTAAGAAGTACCGATCACTCAAAAATTGTGGCAATGTTTCCACCGTAGTGTTACGAACGTAGGAATAGAAATGGATTGTTGTCAATACCAAAAAAACCTACTAATAAACCTTGTCACACGAGAAACAAATTTGATTCAGTCATTTGGAGGTTATGCTTATTGAGATGGTCTGAAAGATTAATTGCTATTCCGAAGATTTGAAAGTAAATTTGAATGAACAAATTGCAAAGCGCTTACTATGTATTTATCTAAATGATTAATACAAAATTTAAGTATAGTGTGCAATCTGAGTTGTTTTGTGTGAAAGGAAATCTTTTGTAGGTGTTAATAGATAGTATTTTCCTCAAATCGCAGCGGGCCGTTGTAAGTTGAGCATCAAGTATCGACACGTTGTTAGAGGCCGACAGTTTGAAATCTGTCCTGTTCATTAAGCAGCAGTTAGTTTCCTCCAATATCTCCTGATAATGTCAACCACTGTTGTTGAAGGAAAGTCGAATCGATATTCAAATTCACGACTTCCTGTGTTAGCCCGAGAAAAGCCCATTCGTCAAAAGCAATTTTATATACGGTATGTTGTCTTAAAAAAAATAAGAAATTGTATTCGATACTGACAATTTTTTGACGCGTTCAAGGTCCCAAATTTTATGTTGCTATGATGGTGGTTTCGTTTTCGCGAAATGCAACTTTAAGATTTCAACTATCACATCACAGAATTTTCCTCAATATCAAAGTTAGGTACCAAGACCAACTGACATAGAAATTTATTGTGAATAGCGATGGAGAAAAACACATGAGTCTCTTGGGTGTGATAAAAATGTATTGTCCAAGCGTGGCAAGACATCAGTATATAGAAGATTCAAAAATATTTTCATCAAACTAAATTTGGAATCGATAATCTCAGTGATCACGAATCTGATCTATTTGGCAACTCAGATCCCAACCATTCTCAACTCTTCATAAAGATATATACATAGCATCAGATATTACCAAAAAACACTCTGATTTGGATACTTTTCTTGACTGTAGAAATATTAACTATTTACAATAAACTTTGGATCTGGACTAATATTCCATTTTTATCTGACTCATTTCATTTGTTGAGCGTAGCTGACCCAAGAGACGAAAAGAAGATTATCCCAGATGCGCAATAAAAAAGTGCAGCGAAGAACGCTGAACATCTGAGAGCACTGTGCCATTTTCTGGAGCAAGTACAGATAGCGTTGGAATTATTTTCTTCTCTTGAAACTTGATATACAAACTTCGAGCCCAAAAAAATAGTTATTCTGCAATAGCTTTCAAGAATTCGATGATCAAGTCCAGAGTAACACTTCATTAAACATAAGAATTGCGCCGAATGGTTTATGCTTCATCGTAGAAATTTCCAATTTGCGCTAATTAAAATTTTTATTATTCCGGTGTTGTATTTGTTTGTATTTTTGCGTAAAAGCTCTATCTCGAATTTCTTTAACCTCAGTAAGTATTCAGAGTTAGCGGAATTCCACATTATTAAATGTCTCCGTAAATACACTGCTGGCCACCGTAAATGCAACACCCTGAAGGAAGCATGCAAATAATATGAAATTTACAACATGCATTAGCGGAGGCGAGATATGCAAATGATTAGAATTTCAGCGCAGACGCACATCACGCGCGCCTGTGGCGCCCCTTCAAAGCGCTATTTAAGGCTTGGAGATTTCGACGATTTGAAGTACGGCAATTGTGTTTTAATGTGGTTTTTTTCAAAAAAACGATCAATTATGCCTCGTAGAAAACAGCGATCATCTTTTGATCAAGTATCCGAGTTCGACAGAGGAAGGATAGTGGCCTACCGAGATTGTGGATTATCTTTCAGGGAAATCGGTAGTCGTGTTGGACGAAACCAAACAACTGTAATGAGGATATGTGATCGTTGGATACAGGAGGGTACGACGGACCGACGTGTTCGATCGCATCCACCTCAGTGCACCACTTCACGTGATAACAGGCGTATTGTGCGTATGAAGTGACGGATCGCTCAGCCACATCACGAACCATAGCACAGCACATTCAGTCTGTACCGCATCATCCAGTGTCTGCGCGTACCATTCGACGCCGTTTACAGCAGAGTGGTCTGTCCGCAAGACGTCCATTGCTTCGTCTACCCTTGACGCAGAACCACAGACGTCTCCGCCGCCAATGGTGCGATGAAAGAAGGATGTGGACGGCACAATGGAAAGAAATTGTCTTTACTGACGAGTCACGCTTCTGTCTGCAACACCACGATGGTCGGATTCGAGTCTGGAGACACCGTGGAGAGAGGATGCTGAACAGCTGCGTTATGCACCGCCACACTGGTCCTGCACCGGGTATTATGGTATGGGGCGGTATTGGATATCACTCTCGCACTTCTCTAGTACGCATTGCCGGTACTTTAAAAAGCCAGCGTTACATCTCCGAGGTGTTGGAGCCAGTTGTCCTTCCTTACCTTCAGGGTTGCCCACAGCCATATTTCAACAGGATAATGCGCGACCACACGTGGCACGCATTGTCCAAAGCTTCTTCGTCAATCGCCAGATTGAATTGCTTCCCTGGCCAGCTCGCTCTCCGGATCTTTCGCCGATAGAAAACATGTGGTCCATGGTTGCTCAACGATTGATCCAGATTACATCCCCAGCTGCCACACCAGATCAACTTTGGTAACGCGTGGAAGCTGCTTGGTCTGCTGTACCCCAAGAACATATCCAAAGTCTCTTTGAATCAATGCCGAGGCGTGTGGTAGCGGTGATCTCCAACAATGGCGGCTACTCTGGCTACTGATTTTGGCAGGAACCACACTTCACAGAAGTCTATAAATTTAATCATTTGATGCTTGGTCAACGTGTTATCTACAAAATAAATATTGTTGCGATATCTCTTGTCTTTCTTGGTGTTGCAGCAGTGTATATTCAACTTACTGTATTTTTGATCGCGGATTACCGACATTTCGCCTGCTCTGACTATGTGAGTGACGCCGTGAGTAGGTGAGTGGCCGTACGATTGACCAAGTGAATGCGTGAGTTACCGTATGAGTGAACAAGTGAATGGGAGTGACTGTACGAGTTATCAAGAGAGTGACCGTGTTAGTGATCAAGTTACCGACCAGATGAGCGACCAAGTGAGTGATTGTATGAATGACTAAGTGCGTGACCATATGGTTACACACGCATTGATATTATCTCTCACTTAGCCGCTCGTACGGCCGTCACTTGGCCAGTCATACAGTCGCTCACTTACTCACTCACGTGGTCATTCACTCAACCATACAGCCTCTCACATGTCCTTTTTCATGGGGTTACGCACTTTGTTATTCGTAAAGTCACTTACCCACCTATATGATCACTCATACTGTTACTTGGCCACTCATGAGGTCACTCACTCACTTACATGATCACTAATACGATCATTCACTTAGTCACGAATAACGTCCCTCACCCACTTGATCAATTCATACGCTCACTCACTCACTTATGAGGTCACTGATTTGGTCACTCGACCTAGTCACTTTGTAATACACCCAATCACTCACTCACAAATAACTCACTTGGTTACTCACACGGTCAGGACAGGTGATATTTCAGGGGTGAGATTTCCGATTGCGAAATGTACCGGGGATGAAACGTGCTAGAGGCGAAATTTCCGGATCCCTTTTAATCGCTTAGTTTCACGAAGAGATACGAACCATACTTTAAATATTACTCGGAAGTTATAGTTAATCGAGAGATCAGTTGCTCACCGAAAGCTGCAATTCCAAATTGATGACTGCATCATGTGGAGGGGGGGTTATTCCGAGTGACTTCTTATTGCGGTTCTACGCATATTAGAAACGAGCGATTGTTTCAGTATTTCGTCGATGGAAGATGAATAATTTCAGTCCGTTATACGAGAGGGAATAGAGATCATGTCCGCAGGCACAATATTTATGGACATTAATTCATCATAAGAGTCATGGTGCTTATGGGACCGTAAACAGTTCTTATGGGTCATTTGCTTCGATGACTAAGCGCGAAATGGTTTCGCCTTTCATCTCCATCAAGCGAATTTCCACTATATTTATTCACTCCGCAGTAAACACGTCGGTTTCAAATCGCTTTGATAATGTGCTGATTGATTCTGTGAAAAGGGATACTTATATCATAGGGTCTTGGCATTAGTCCTGACTAAGGGAATGACCCCTAAGTACGTTATCCATCGTCCAACTCCGACTTGCACATATAAAAGGAAGAATAAAGTAGGAATTAGACGAAACGCTATTTATCTTACGCTAGAGTAACGAACGACAAAATATGCGGATAAATTCGGATTACGAGTACCTCGGTTTACGAATGATAGTTATTTCATAGTTAATGGAAACAAAAATTCAAAATTTGCATTTTATTTTAGTTCTTTACGATGATGCAAGTGTTACTACACACACGTGTGTGCAATTTTATAAAAATGAATGCTCTCTCTCTAGCAGCATGATGCAAATGCGTAATTAACGTATTTTGATCTATTTTCACGGTCAAATTATTTAACAGCCCGGTGTGATCATAGGCTCTAATATACTGAAGAAGTACTACTTGGGGGACAAGTTTACCATGTGTGACACAGCGGAAGGGCTTCGCAAGTTCAAACCAGCAATAGATTATTTTCATTTCATAGATCCCTCTTTAGTGCGTTATTCACATGTAGAAAAATTAGTAGAGGAAGCCTTGTCAACACATGTTTCAACACACTTGATGATATGAAGAAGAAACGGCAAAATTACAATGTTTTATCAGAAATCATCGCCAACAACCGCTGCACTCTCTTTTACACTCCTTTCTACCTCTGTGTCACCCTGCTTTTCTCATGATGTTCAATAAACGAGATATACAAGAAAAAAACCATGGTTTCGGTTGTTCCCCTAATTTCCGTATTCGCGGTCAACCCCCGGAACGTAACCGTCACGAATACGGGGGGGGGGGGGACTGTATATAAGTACAGTATAAAAACGAATATATTAGGTTATTTTATGTTATATGTTTTTTATACTGCATAGGCCTACTTGTTTTGCGCCAGAAAACACCAGTTAACAGGTATTTATGTTTTTTTCCTAGATCACTTTTTGTAAACATAAAAAAACATAGTAAGGGGCCGTTCAAGTATTACGTAAGTAAATTTTAGCCCTTTTTGAACCCCCCCCCCCTTGTCAGCAATAGTCAGCAAAACGCTGACCCCCTTCCCCTCCCCTTGTCAGAAAAATTTCGTCATCAGCTCTGCCCCTCTGAATCGGGCTGGAAGAGATCTCGGCAACGGGATAAGTCCAGTGGCAAAGTTCTGGCGTTCATTCATTCATTGCCCCTCTGAATCCCAACTCATATTTTCATAAAGGGTGGTTGATGACGTTAACATTATCCAAACTCCCCCCTCCCTCCTTGTAATCAAAAGTCAGCAAATCGGAAACTTGAAACGTAATACTTGAACGGCCCCTAACCAGTATTTTAATGCACAAAATTTACGCCACTATGCAGCATAATATAATTTTATACGACGTGGTGTTCGTTTTCATTCCGGACTTTAGTTTAAAACAAATAACCATTATTTTGATAATTTTAAACGATAGTTTTGAGTTTATTCAATAGGTGACAGCAGTTACCCTATCTTTAAGCGGTTGATCGGCCTCTCGTATGTAAACAACAAAATATAAAATTGTGAAGTATAATACAGGGAGTGTCCCCAGAAAATCGACTGACGGTTTTCAAAATGGGATAGCACAAGAATGATATTAGGTGACAGATATTAAAGTCATCCTTGCGGAATATAAATGTGCGAAGTCCGGAATTTCAGCTTCATTCATTCATGTTGCAAGGGATTGTACAGTTGTTAAAATAAAAATAATTATATTTATTTATTATTTTATTTATTTTCTATATGGATACCCTGTGCCGCACTGAAAAGTGTGTGTGTTTTAAATCAAATAAAATTTATTATTATCATTATACAAGAAGAAAAAAATGAAGAAAATATAGAAAAAAATTTGCCGAGGAGTCAAGTGAAAAAATGACCCATTATGGAAAATGCTAGTAAAAATTAGTATGGAAAACAAAATATTGGATGAATAGTACTAGATATATATATATATAAGATTCATGGCAACAGAGGAGTGGAATTTAAAAACAGTTTTACATGTTGCATCAAACGTGAAAAAAAATTCACGTTTCTAAGTATAATATTCGCTGAGATATTTAAATTCGAAAACGGAAGAGAGTTGGAAAAAAAACTAAATAGTTAAATAAAAACTAACGGAAAACGCGTTTTCACACCTTTTCTTAGATTTTTGCATTCAGATAACTAAGTGAATATTTAATTTAGAAACGTGGAATTTTTTTTTTGTTAGCATCAGGAGAGACAGAGCAACAACTTTCTCACGCGGTGTTTGGGCACATGGTGTCGTTATAAAAAGTGATTTTTATTTTAGTTCAATAACTATACAACCACTTACAACATGAATGGCGTAGCTGGAATTCTCGACTTCGCACATTTATATTCAGCAAGAATGACTTTAGTATCCGTCACCGTTTTCTTGTTACATCATTTTCAAAACCGTCCGTCGATTGTAGGACACTACGTGAGTCAGTAGGTTTTAGGAAATTCTCCTCCAATTTGTTTTCTTTTACCGGTTCGTGAATTATTTTTCCCATTCATGCCAGTTCGCGAAAATGTTCACTTAATTTCAGCGCTCTCCAGTGAAAAAAACGTTGAAGAAAACTAAACTAAAAACCGCACAAGGTCGAGGCTTTTAGTGCCAATAGGTCACAGCCTTAAAAAATTCGACACTATGTAATGCCCTAATTTTTTGCCAATATGTCTCGGTTTTTAATCAGAATTTTTCTCGGTTTCTCTCAGACACGTGATCTGTCCACTCTATCCTAGGCGCGTGCCTGCCCAAGTCCAGTCACGTGCCTTAAATTGGCTATGGATTTATTATTGAGGTGAATTATAACTTGCTGACTTCTTTTCTGACGCCAACAAAACGGAAATTTTAGATATTTTAATTGATGACTGCATTCCGCGCGTCATTATTTCAAGCTACACGCCGAATGTGCATTATTGGATATTTTCCCAGCCCTGTTTCATAGTACTTCTGGATAACTTTTCAATTACGCTTTTCGTAATCCTAGCAAATTAACACGCAATGGGTACCACGTAACATTTCGTTGGAAACTCCTCAGAGGAATGTTTATGAGATGCATACAGGTTAAGTAATAGTAACTTCCTGAAGAACTCTACGAAAAGATTTATAGTTTTTAATGCCATTTTATAGGCATTAGCGTTACGCTCAACATTCTGCACGACGCAGGTATTGTATGGTGCTTAAACAACGTTAACGGTGTTCCCATCTTCAAAGCATTTGAATCAGCAGCATGAATTGATTATCTGAAACCCGAATTAACATGGAACTTGAACTAGAAGGGCGATCCACTCAAACCGCTTGCTCTGTCCTGAAGCGCAACGTCACGCTGCTTCCATGTAATACTCAAAAATTCCCGCATTACGAAAGCAAAACATGTTGCCCGGCTTTTTATGCATAATGTGTCGTGAAATTTTTTCTGCATCCCTCGCTACTTTTTACCTTGATATATTCGAAACTAGTCAACGTAACGTAAATCAATCCATTCCAGGACGCAGTCAATGTCTGAAAATTTGTCTATTCAATTGAATACGCGGCAGCTTCCTTATTTCCCAGTTCCGAAGAAAAAAATCGTCCGAAAAAACGGGAATTTGAAACTGAAATCTTATATCCAAACTCATTAAAGCAATTCCCAAGAACCCAGGAAAGTCTGTATAAACGATGGCAGGAGGCGAAACTTCATTATTCTTTGTGACTAGCGCGAAGCAATTTCAAGTTGAATTATAAGGAAATTAGGATTCTTCGCTGTGTGAGTGGAGGAGTCACCCAAAGGACACCGTAGACACCGTAATGAGGTTTCCATGATTTTTTTTCCCCCTTGCCTTATCTATTTTTTTTTTCGACCTTCTGTTTCACTTTTAGATCTGTCTAAATTGGTTGTCTGGTTCGAAATAATTGGATTCGATCAAACAGAATCATTTGCTTCAGAATAATGTTGAAAATGAGTTTTTCCTTTCACAAGACACCAATCAGATCCCAAGGACTTAGTGTCTTCACCGCACTTAAAGGAAAAATCTCAGTGAGGAATCTGCGAAGAGATGAGATTTCCTTATTCTTTCTTCTAGTATAACTTGTGGTGCGACTTATTTCATTTCAAAAACATTTAGACATTAGCGGGAAACCAATTTCCCGATGACTCGGGAATTAGATGGTACGGAAAGGTTCCATATACGCGTCTAACCGCTCTTTCATCAGATGGGAGTCTTCTAAATTGAAAAAGGTATCCAGAGAAAAAAATATGCTCGCTTCTTCATCATTACTTTCTCAAGTACTGTATATTTAAATCTGGAATTTACATAGTGAAATACTGACTAAAGAGAGAGAGAAATTGATATTGAATAATTCAAGTGTGTTAGCGATTCCGTCGCATCATACGTATAGGTGATATAGATTCCTTCTTGCAAATCACTGAGCCCCTGGAAGGGTTTTTGACTTGCTGGTTTTTGCTCTGAACTACTCATACGAATAGGTCCGCTGATGTTATGTTTATTTTTTGACGTGAATACGTCTTTTGAATCATCTGACGATGCTGATTGCATTCGAAAAACCTTGTATAACGAAATAATTAAAACGCTCATATTTCAGGAAGTACTCAGAACATATCAGTGTTTTGTATGTTTGTGGGTAGATCTCGTTAATGCAAATTCAATGAGAGATATCTTTCCGTATTTAATTACCCTTCTGGTCTGGGCACTAGACTCGCAGCCAGCTTTCGTAACGAATTTTTTTACGCTATAACTCTAGAGATTCGCAATACAAATAGAAGAGAATAGTGTTGCCAGATAGATATTCTTTAAAAACATATTCAGTGACATCCCTCTGGTTTTACTACCTCTTCTGGTCTTGGCACCAGACTCTCAGCCATCTTTCGTAACGAAATTATTTTTTACGCTATACGTCTGGAGGTTCTCAACGAAAAAATAAAAATCATGGCCTGTTATATATTCGAAAGACGAATCCGATGATACCCTACGAATTTGGATACGTGTTCCAGTCTCAGGACACCAACCACGCATTCCACATTCATAGCAAAATTTTACGCTATGTCTTGAAAAGCTCGCAATGCAAATACGCAATACTGGCATCGTCTGTTGGCTATTCCAAGGGCAAATCCGATTATATAAATTTCATTATTCCAATACCTACCACGCAAAGTTAGACCCAAAGGACATATTCACGTTAAAACTTGTCCCATTTGTTTTCTCATTCAAGTTTACAGACACCATAAAATCGTATAAATACCTTAAATGGGCCGCGAACCCTTAGTTATAAATCCCCCCCCCCACCCGCTCTGAATGTCGAAAGTTGTATTATTCCTCAAGATATGTTCTTGTCTCTTTCCAAAACGTAGTCCAAGCTGTCAGAGATAATGTAGAACTCAACAAACCACGGGACAGTCTGTATTTTTAAAAATAAAGCAGTTTTACCGTCTGCCGAAATCTGGCTTTGCATATTCTTCCTCCATTCTTATAGCTATTCCCATGTTATCTCCTTTTTCTAAGGGAAGTTATATTATTTAGTCCGTTAGTTATTTGTCGTGTGAAAGAACTGAGGGAGATCGGCAGAATTAACGAAACCATTTCAGTCGTCGCTATCCAGTATGGGATCTCCAGTAAGTCCGTAAAGTGAATTCTGAATTGAGCTGATGAAGTTTTTCGATTACTGAACTGATATCCTAATGTCAGGGGGCTCTCCCAACATTACTCAGACTTCTATCAATGCGCCAGTGACGTTGCGATAGATAGCGCACTCGCCAAATGTGCCCAAGAGTTGTCAAATGTTTTTTAGCTCGAAATAATGTCAATGCTTGTCACAATCTTCTTACCTGGAAACGAAGTTTAACCAATAGACAAAAGATAATGATCAGACATTAGCAAAAGCTATATGGCTCGTGGAGCACCATCACGCTAAACGGTTTACGCACCATACACATTGGTGAGCTTTTTCACATCGAAAAAAAATTATTAAGAATAATTGTGGAGGTTGAAATTATTTTACACTGCTTACACACGTTTATTTTTTTAGATAATATAAATTATTATCAATTGTTTTTGTGAACACGTCTTATATTATACTAATACTTTTAGAACAATGCAAACCTACCTCTATTGCACCGAAAGAAATTCACTCACCCGAACGTTAAAAAAAAAAGAGATTTCCAGTGTAAAATCGTTGATTCCCTTACGTGAAACTTTTATAATATTCCTTTGTCCAAGTCTTAAACAGAATACCGAGATACACATGGGAAATAATGAAAATCAGTAACGAAAGGAAAGTAGGTTGACTTCACCGGAAATTTAACCCCGGTTCTCTCAAAATTCGGGCAAGCATATACACCATAAAGACACACACTTTCATTCGTATTCTCTTCACACCTGAGCTAAAACTAGAAATTGAAACAATTTTTTTTATTTATTTACGTTTATTGTATGTCAAAATGCTCCTTAACCTCTTGAGACTGCGGGAATAGTCGAATTAAAGCTGTTCTCAAAATGAAAGCGTAAAGATGGTACTCAAACTCATAAGTTGCAAATACAGCGTACCTTGGCTAACGAAGCTAATTCATTCCCAAAATCGCGTCCGTTAGCCGAGGTACCACTGTGCCGCGAAACTTATCTAAGACGGACTTTTTATGAGACGGAAACCGGTCTTCGACGGAAACAAAAAATAGTGCCTTCATTGTGATTAATGCTTTTATATGTTTGTGCATGCATCTTTGTAAAATGGAAACTTGGCTAAAACGTTATATTACTTTGGTCTCTTGACGTTGTGTTTCGAACAGATTTCATTGTAAACAATCGGGGGGGGGGGGGGATCTGATACAAACAGAGAATCTGGATTCGAAACCACAACCACTAGCAAAATAGTGATTGGGAGCACAGGTAGGCACTCAACAATTCACAATCTTGTAAAACAAACCTGTTAGTGAATAAAATCTAGAATATATAATATGTGTGTACGCACCATCAATACTCATTTTAAGAACTTCACGTTAAAAAAATGTCTTTGAAAAAAAGTTAAGACGATCTCAAGATGATAAAGCACGCTGCTGCGTTCGTAATCCGTGGATGATGGGAGCACGCTGAGGGTTAAAAAAAGGGAAAAATAAGAAAATTAATTAATTAATTAATTTGAGTCGATATCTTTGCCGAGATTATTTGAGTTAGGTACCCTTACACATACCTCAAGTCTTAGTATGAAAAAATAATCATTAAAACCATTTAAAATAAAGGGGCACATTATATCGAGGTACACTTCTGGAATGACGAATTTATAACACGCATTGCAGTGTGAAAGTCTCATTCTTAGATTTAGGATGAAAAATCTCCTAAGCTGCAAAACAACTAGTCTCATTACAATTAACCATCGTGTGTACTTTAGTTTGATCTTTTTCATTGAGTAAAATGCCTCTGACTCACAACTAAATAAAACCTATTTAAACGTAATATTTGTCTTTGATCTCACACACCCACACAGTCACAAGAAATTTCGTGGGACAGATTGGGTTGCTTTATCATATTCACCATATATCATGTTTGCATATCACATAATTTTGCTTTACTCTTCTTCAAAAGGAACACGGGACGTTCAAAATCATGGAGAAATAACGATTTCTGTTTTTTTTAACATAAAAAACAGCTACGAAGTTGTCGTAAAATATTTTTAAAAAAACTGCATGAAAATCGATTCGTTAGTATTTTTTTTATTTCATTTTTATAAGTAAAAAAACATGGTTGGCTACGAGAAATAATATCTTAATTTTTAGTTTTCTCTGTGTTTGTGTATTTCGACGCAAGCAGATATTCGAAATGTCCCTTGTGCAAACCAATTTTCATTCAATTTACTCCAAATTTTATACACTTGTTTCTCATGATATATTTTAAATGACTAAGCACCCGTTTATAAATGCATGAATATTTACTGCATAAAGAAATATTTAGTTGTTAGAAAGACCAAAAAATTTTTTGCTTAGCGCATATTTTTCATTTTTTCTCACATACCGTTGGACACACATGCTTATAAATGTTAGTGTGTGTGTGTCTTTTTGGAAGCAAAATGTAAAAGTATTTATATATGAATTGATTTCATGAAAATAAAAAACACGGGCACAAATATGGGTTATTTCATTTTCCCTGTCATTTTTAATAAATTATTTATTAAACATATTTTTATTTTCAGATAATTTCATTATATACACCAATATACGCATTTATTGTGTGGATATTATGTGAAGGTACAATTCTGGAGCGAAGAGGTTATAACACGCATTATAGTGTAAAAGTCTCATTCGTATATTTAGGATGAGAAATAAATCCCCATCTAAGCTATACATATAAGACCTGGTCCAGTTATAATTAACAATCGTGTGTTTTAGGTCAGATTTCTGATGTTGAATTGCACGTATTTATGTAGCTGTTTAAAATCTTTCTAGCGCATTTGATTATAGTCAAATCTTTCGAATAAGTTCCATAATGTCATCTTCCATACGGCTAAAAGCGCAATTAACCGTGACGTATTAGAATTGCTACCAATTTAACCGTCCTTAAACTAACATTGTTATGACAAATGTGCAAAATAATAACGGTGAGCAGGAAAGTTTTAAAAGTCATAAAGCAATATTAACTCTTGATTAATGCTTTCGGATCCCACTCTGATTAACTACGAAAAACAATACCTTTAATTTCCGATATTGAAATAATAATAATAGTGGTTTATTTTGAATGATTACTCAGTCTCATCGATTCAGTTTGTATGGTAGTATCTTATTCCAAACTTTTATAACGGAGTAGTAGAAGAGTGAAACATTGCATGATAAGTCTGTAGAAAAAGGGAAAAAAAATCAATAAAAAGCTTTAGATTTCACTCGAGATTAAAATGTATCCAGCAAAATAAAAATGTTTCAATCTTAGTTATTGCGTGGATCCATTTTTCATCCCTCACAGGTTCCTTCTTGAATTTTCTAAAACATTTATTTCTCTCCCTAGATATACATATTTAATACAAGGATAAAATTGTTTCCAGACTTATTGTTTTCACTCGAATAAGCCTGGTGAATATTGTGTATAATTAAAGAACGCTCTGTTTCTCTGTAGAAGCGACGCATCTTGTTTTTTTTTTGTTCTTTTTAGAAGATGCGAAAGACAGTGTTCATGAAAATAAATAGAACCGTATACATATATTAAGTAAAAATTGATGAGATGCCGTTACATCTTATGCGAAGAAAAAAGGGGAGTAGAGAGACAAAAGTCAACGGAATTCAATTTCTGTCGAAATTACGATTTCGAAGTAAAACGAAAACCAGAGCAAATAAGGGAACATTTATCATCGGGTCTATCATTCATGCAGCTCTTGTTGAGTTGTTTGCTTCGTCCTCATTTTCCATTTTAAAATACATTCATTTCGTTATTCTTCAGAATCGGAGCGAATGTATATCGATAGATTTTAAGAGAAACTAGAAAAAAAATGAAGAATACTTTAGTGTTGAAAATATTGAGTTTTATTGAATTTACGATTAGAATGTTTCAAATATTCTCGTTCCAGAAGTAGTTATTTTGAGACATAACGATAATATTTGCCTTTTAATTTTCTCTAGTGTTTGCATTTTCGGAAATCGTACAAAAATTAGAATTAAATTGAGCAATTTATTTTCTTACATTCATATACAGTCAAACCTCGTCACGTCATTACCCTAATAAGTCGTCACTCCAGTCAAGTCGTCAGTTTTCTTTCGTTCCGTCCAGCTTTCATGGATAACAATGTTATTAAGCCCATCGTTTACTCGTTGTTACTTTCGGTCAACTCGTCACTATAGAAAAGTTTGAGAGAGAGAGGCACAAACATGGTTTCAATGGTTCCCTTCAAAGAAAGAGCTCGAAAACAATATTGCCTTATGTTCAAAAGTGGCCATAATAAACTTATGTACCATACAATGAACAGTTCAGGTAACTAAAGTTACGCTAAGGAAGTTTATTTGCTGACTAAAAAACAAATGCTCTTGAAACTTCAGGGACTGTTCAAGCTGGATCTGATTTCTGCATGGGCCCTGCTAATTTGAGGGCTCAAATTTAAACAAAATAGCTTTGTTGAAAACCGGGCATTTTGACCCAAGACCAAAATTGAAACCGTCTAATGTATGTTCTTCTCTGCCCAGGGCCAAGTCACAAGCGAGCGCTGTGTTCGAGATTACCTGATAGTTGTATGATGAAGAATTCGGAGCACTAAAATTAAATGTCAAGTACATGGAAAATAAATACGCATTTTTTTTTTCTTTGTAAAGAAAAGCTAACTATCCTAGCAGTTGCTGTTATTAGATAGTCTAAAATTAAAAATAACTAGTATAAATCATAAGTGTACCATTGCATTTTGCCACATAAAGCTCAAAAAAATTTTCAAAATTTGGTGTTTTTTCGTAGTATGTAATTTTGTGGATTTTGTAATTTTAATTCAATTTTTTCGCACTTCTCTTATGTCGTCACTCCGTTTAAGCCATCACAATTTTTCGATAACGTGGATGATGTCTTATCGAGATTTTACTGTATTGTCCATGGATGATTTAATTTAAGAGATCGAAAAAATTAAGAAACAGATAAAAAAGAGATACATAAGTATAAAATTCAACATAAAACATAATTATAACAAAGGGGCTGAGATACGATGCCATTGAATAAATATTTGTTGTTTTCGAGTGTTTTCCTACCATGTTATTGCCTAGATACTTGATATTCTCTATAAATAAATATTAGTCAATAAGCCTATATGGATATGAATTTCAGTCGTTACGTGAAATTTGTTTATATCGTTTTGAGAAACATCTAAATAAACAGGAGACAATTTTTGTTGTCAGTTATGTATGATGGGTTTTTGTTTTGAACTAATTTTCAATAATTGCACACCAAACAAATTTTAAGAGGATAAATATCTGTGTTTGCTCTAACTTTATAGCTCATGTTTGTTTGCTTCTCGAAAATTCAGAATTTCGTGAGTGCTGGTTCGTGTGGCAAACTAAATTTCCCTACTAATACTGATTTCCCCCAAAAATAATTAGGGTTTGTAAAGTGCGAATTGCAATTTCGTGATTAATTTTATTGGGAACATTTCGAAAGTTTTTATTTCTGGGCAATGTATTTGCGTGTTTTCCAATCGCATTAAAATAAACATTTTCTACTATCACAAGCTATTAAAAGTCCATCGAGACGTCGAATTTGGCTCTTTCTATCGTAAAGAAAGAAGTGTTTTGAATACGTTTAGTTTGTGTTCAATATAGCTGATTATACCGTATAGAGTTATCATTTCCAACACTTCATGTTGAGAATGTATAAGAAAACAAACTTGTGGAAATATTTGTGAAGGGATAGGAGATGATGCTTTACCTGAATCATCAGTTCGACGGTTTCAGTTCTAAATCCAAGAATTTCAGTCTAAATGTTTCTAGCTTTGTCAAGTTATTTCCACATTATCACAACTGAGCTGATAGTTTTTCAATTTCGTTCACACACGTACTGTGGAAAAGAATGTGGGCAATTTTTTTAACTACGGTCTCCGTTTTGCGGACTCGAAAAATTAATACGCGTGCAAAGTATAGCATTGTAACCACGCGTATGTGTGCTTGAAGTTTCAATTCCGAAGAAAACTGTGGGCTCATTGTATTACTGAAAGTGACTTTGAGGGACTGGCTGATGAATAGGAGCCAACATTTTCAGAGAAGATTGTGTCCTTTAGAAAGACCATGGGACTAGAAGTACAGGAAGATGACATTGAAGAACTAGTGTAAGAACATGACTAAGAGCTGATCGTAGATGATCTGATGGATCTCCTTTGCATGCAACAGCACGCAGTATCTCGCGGTATCTGAAGGGTGAAGTGAGGGGAAGTCTCTCAGTTTTCAAATGAGGTTAAAGAAATTTATAAAATATGGGAATCCGTGAAAAATTTTGTACTTGAATGTCAATTTATGGTGTTATTATATTACATATATTTAATTGTATTAGTTATTATGTTATTATTGTGTTTAATTATTGATTTAATGTAAATTTTTGTTAGCCATTTTTATGTGAATGAATAATTGTGGAAACGCGCGTGCGAAATATCCGAGTTCTCATTAGTTCCTATGGGCGGAAGTTTGACTCTAATAACGAGTACGCTGGTGGAACGAATTAACCGAAGTTCCACTGTATTGTTTCCGTATACCAATAACTAGACGATGAGGTGATTTCGATTAACTTAATTTTTCTGATGGAAAATTTTGTGCATAGTAAGCCGATTTTTTTCCTTTAGATTCTTAACAGATTGCTATTTCTCAGAGATTTAACGCTAAAAATCGGAAATCTTGTAATAACAAACTTGACAGGGACACGTTGGAGTCGCGTATCATCGTTAACACCGGAAACTTGTTTCCAGGATGAGTTTCGTGATGAGTTTCTCCCGGCTAATCATTAATCACTCTTAGGAAGTAATTACTCATAAACTTTACCAAAGCATTCACATATCTCTCATTATTTGTCGGAATACTGAAAATTTCGCCATTTCAGGGTAATTATGTGGTATAAATTGGCTTACTCTTCGCTGTTCTTTCGATGATTAACTGTGGATATTGTTCTTGGGGTTGCGTCGATGAACAATGCGTTGATTATTTTACGGAAAAAACAATTAATACTTTGCGGAAACACTATATGTTTCTGAAGCTTGAAAAAGCCTTTTCATGAAGTGAAAAATTCTATGCTGCTACGTATTATTTGTGATACAAAGCGCTTGATGCCCGAGCCGTTATTTTTCCTAGTTAGAATTTGTTTTTGTATGGTCACAGTTCCGTATCAGCGTCGAATGTACATTATGACCTTTCGTTGAGTTTTGACAGATTTCAGCATAATTATAGATTTTATTTTCCCAACTCATCTATATATTATAATTCGAATACCACTCTATGCGTGTTCCGAATACAAATCTTTAATCTTTCAAAGATTTTATTCACTAACAGGTTTGCTTTACAAGTGGGAAGATTGTGAATTGTTGAGTGCCTACCTGCTCCCAATTACTATTTTGCTGGTGATTGTGGTTTTGAACCCACATTCTTTGTTTGTATCAGTTTTTTTCCCCGATTGTTTACAATGAAATCTGTACGAAACGGAACGTCAAGAGACCGTGTAATATAATCTTTCTTTATTCCGTGGTTTACTGACCTGTTCCGGAATATTATATATACCCTACAATTAATTGAACATAAAAAAATTACAACACAAAAAACCTGTACTTTTTGTATTCGTTATAATAAGCTATGATTTTGCTACCACTTCCACACGCTGGTGGTTTTTTTTCCCTACTGAAGCTGATGTTTTACCGAATATTAGATGAGTTAATTAGTACCTGCCATTGTAGATGCAAATGCTACTACTCAAGAAGCACGTTTGTGTGAGTGTGTCTCGTAATTTTCTCCTCAAACGCAATTTGTAAAAGCATCTCAGTGAAACCTCAGTGATTTTTTATGGCAAAACGTGTTGAAGATTTATGGCTCTCTAGCATTATTGTTTGTTTATTTTGTCATACGAATGTAGCATTTCCCACCATGCCCAAACGGGGTTCATAGACTGGTTCAACTCCAAAAAAAAAATTGTGTGGTTATTTTACGGATTTAGGCATTGGTGAAAAAGTAGACAATAAAGGCACATTTAATTTTCCCACGAAGAAGTCTAAAACTAATCTAAGAAAGCAGCAGAGTTCCTTATTACAGCAGTAGCAAAGACTAAGGGCATGTTAGAAAAAACAAGGCTGTTAAAGCTCGAAAATCATGTCATTAATTTTTTTTACATCAAATTTTGTTGATCAAGACTCTGTGAAGAGTTTAAGATCATCAAAAAAGGACATTAAAAAAAACTTATGAATGAAATAATTTTCAAGATCGTTTATCCCGTCCGAACCTCTAGGTCTTTGAGTCGGTTCCCGTGCAGTCTGGTGAGCGTCGGATTGGCAATTTGAAGATTACGGGTTCAATTCCAGCTCCTCACATCTAGTTTTTTCCCTTCAGCAAGCTCGTTGGGCATTTTCTCTGCTGTGGCCTTTATATTTGTGTTTGTTTTCGTCATATACAAATATTAGTTGCAACAAACAGAAAATTGGCAGAGTTAGGGATATTTTTTTTTTCCTTAATGAAGAATAGGAACGTTCTTGCTGTTCCCTTGAGGTTCAAATTAGTCAATTTCGACTTGGTGTTTTGGTGTATTTTATTTTCATTTATTGCGTTTTGCCGTCACCTCCCTCCTCCATTTCTCGCTATTGGCGATTTTTCAAAAACTTCTTTACCTATGGCGATTTTCTAAGCTAATTGGCAACTTCCCCTATTTTTGAAAAACAATTTGACTATAATTAGCAACTTTACTTTGAATATTTTTAGAAAGAAAGTTGACAACTTCATTTATATTTGTCAGCTTTGTGGTGATAATTGGCGGTGTCCCATGTATTGATTCCGTTCCTCGTATTTTTATGAAGGAAATTTGGTCAGCTTGTTAATACTGATATTTTTCTACCGAAACACCGTCCACTGCCTGAATGGGAACATTTGGTAGGCCCGATTCAGCCTATGGGACGGAGGTCGTGCTCGCCTGACTTAGATGATAGGCTACTTTATGTTTTTAAACTCTGAAAGTGCTAAATTTGTTGAAAAACGGTCACACCATTGCTTCAATGTTCATTAAAGTGGTAAAATAAAAGAAAGCGGTTTCCCCCTAACGTTTATCTGACTGCATTAATCAAATACCGTATAATCGAAGTTCCACCAGAGATTAAATGCGACGATGTACAGGGTTTCCATAAAGTCTTAATTCGGCCTTTTTCTCGTCAACCGTGTTTTTTTGATTAAAACAAATGTTCAAAATGTGTTGAGAAAAACTAGTCATGAAATTAAAAAAAATCTAAATTTTTATGCATACCAGCATCTGTCCTCTAACTTCCAATTAGAACGTTGTTGCCCTGTCTCTCACGAGGCCAACAAAGAATTCTGTGGTGTCTAAGTGCAATATTCGCCGAGATATTCGAATTAAAAAATTGGGAACAGTTGGGGAAGAACAGCATAAACTAACGGACAACGCTTCTCTCCATCAATTATGCCGTTCTTTCTGAACTTCTGTCAAATTTTACAAGTTATCTCAGCGAATATTGCACTTACAAACATGAAATTTTTTCTCCCCTCAAGAGAGGCACGGCACCAACTTTATAATTGGAAGTTAGAGAGCAGAGGGACCCCCATAAAAATAAAGATTTTTATTTTATTGTATTATACACCTTATTTTGATTCTTTAAACTATTAGAGGTCATTCAAGTATTACGTAAGCAGATTTTGACCCCCCCCCCCCCCCGTCAGCAAAATTTCGTCAGCAGCTTAGAATATTTCATATCTTCAAAAAGGGGTGGTTGATGACGTAAGCAACCTTCACCTCCCCCCCTCCCCCCTTGTCATCAAAAGTCAGCAAATCCGAAACCTCCTTCCCCCCCCCCCCCTCGATGCTGACGTAATACTTGAATGACCCCTTAGAGAGTGATTCATGAACACATTTTCAGCATTTTTTAAATTAGAACTATACCACGAACGTTTGACGAGATAAAGGCCGAATAAGGACTTATAGGGCACCCTGTGTATCAATAACGAACGTTTTAATTACAGTTTCTGGGTTTAGCTTTTAGTGAAATATATATATTTTTTACTTTGTATAAACGTTTTAAAAGGCATTTGTGTGCTCAACTCGAGAGCGAATGCTACAAACAGTCATTAGGGAACACACAGAAATTTTGACGTTCCTTTACAGGCTTCGAGGTGATCGGATAGAAATTTGAGGAATCCCCTTATATTCTTTACGCTCTTTTCTAATTAAAAGTTCTTCAGCTCCCCCGAGGAGGTAGAAGATGTATATATAGATAAGCACACAAACGACTTTGTTGAGTGCTTTAATTCCCTTCAGAATGTTTGTTTTTATCGTAAAACTTCAGGATCTTTTCCGGGGGAATGAAACTCTTCTTACTTTGTTAGTTTCTTTTTCCCCCTTGGAAAAACTTTCCTCCACGGAGCACTTAGAGGAAGAGGAAAAGTGATTTCTGCCGATCGGAAATTCGGAGGCTCTTAAATCGAACTCTTACTGCTGCATTTCAAAATGGTTTCTTACAAAAATCGATCGTCATCTTTTCTTTCATTCTTATTGATCCCAACTGAAAATACAAAAACAAAGCAATAATGTGCGGCAAAAGGAGTTACTTCTAAAATATTACAGAATATTTCTCTCATCATACTTGAAATAAAATAAATTAAATAGATATACACAGGGTGACCTGTAAGGGCTTAAAGCGGCCTCTATCTAATCAATATTACCTTTTTTTTTCTTTCAAACCGAACACGGCCCAGGCTCTATTGCCTTTAGCCAATTTTAGCTATTGCCCGTGTGAGACCGTGTCGGAGAAAACTTTATTATGCACAATCATATATACATACACAAAATCTCATGCACACAAAATAATTAAAAAAAACAATGAATGAATACAAAAACGCAAAAACAATGCAAATTCACAAAAACACTGAAGAAATGCGAAAACACAGACAAAATGCAAAAAAAAGGCAAAACAGTGCAAAAAATAAAAAAACGATGCAAAAATACAAATATTGATTAAATGCTATTGATCTATATTTTTAATCTATATAAAAAACACGTATAGATTAAATGCTTAAAACATTTAGCATGATTTGCGAAACCACAAAAATATTCATATATATTACAAGATTCATTGAAAGACTGGTTATTTTTTGAGATGAAGATTACAAGTAAGAAAATTCATCTCTGCCTCCACGGGGACTCGAACCCCAGTCTCTCACTTGCCGGACGAGTGCTCTACCACCTAAGCTATGGAAACAGGTAGAATGTTTCAACCGTGTAGCGTCAAGGTTGAAATATTCTATCGGTTTCCTCCTGCATCAACCTTCCGAAGCCCGCGGTCGGTTTCATACAATTTTGTAAGTGGAAGGCCCGGTCAAACATACGGCTAACGGAAAATTAATCACTTGCTGCTCGGTATGAATGATGCCAAGGCTCGGTTAAGAAACACTTCCGCCTATATCCCGCAAGGCACAGACGGGGCCATGTTTGGTGTTAAGGTTAAGAAACACTGTCCTACATAGTCTTGCAGGTTGATAACGATAAATCTTAGCGAAAAAAGTGTCTGGATCAGCAGTAGACTGTTTAGTTCTGCAAATTATGCAGAAACAAAACACTTTCGAAGAAAAATAAAGATAAGAAACTGAACACCTGATAACTGTAAACGCGTGTTTCACATTTATGATGTTGGTCCGTTCCGTAATTGACGAAGTTGATAACAATATCCAAGTGATATTATTATCCATGTGATATCATTATCCATGATTCTAATAAGCGTCATCTACTTTACCATACGAGTGATGTTCCGGATGATGCATTATGATCAGCACTTATGAAAACAATGAAACATAAAAAGACACCAACAAGATTCTTTTCCCCAAATTTCATATATTATAGGCTTTACTGATACATCCTTCTTCTTAGAATAGGATCGAATACTAATGTCTACAAATTTAATTCCATTAAGAGATATAAAAAAACGTTTGTAGTTTACTGATAACTCTTTCAAAATTGCAACAACAACAAAAAATCTAATATTCGAAACATGCTGAAATAAACGGTATGAGAACTCGTTAGAACAATTCAATTAAGACCGTGTGTGTGCTGAAATGACTTGCATAAAACAATAATGAATGTCCCGAATACTTATAATGCGAATACACGATGCGAACCATTTTCATCCTAACCCAATTTAGCCAAATATTTAAAATAGGATTAGCAGATGTAATTTCGGATAGACTTCCTTCCGCAAATAGGCATATGATTATAAGAGGATTAGATCAATTTGCATACTATAATCCTTGGAAAAATATTTAAATTATTCAGAAGAACATAATATCTGAAGCTGGGATTACAAATTTTTTTTTCCAATAACCATATCGGTTTCATCCAAATGATTTTGGTATCAATTTACTTTGGTTATAAATTACTTATTAGTTAATTCTTTAACAAAGAATTTACGAGAGTTCCCGAGTTTTGTAAACGGTGTATAAGATTTATCTCGACAAACTCTTCCAAACATTGCCAGAAATAGTCGATTATCCGAAGATGATTGTGTGATGCCACTCTCCGCTACTCACACGAAAGTTTCGACAGCTGGCTGATGCGAAGATGAATGTGGGAATGAAAATTCAATTGTGTGTCTGCGGGGAATCGAACCCACGATTCTTACTTGCCGGGTGGGTGCGCTAGATCAGTGGGTCTCAACCTGGGGCCATATGGTCTCTTGCGATCCTGGGATATTCTAGGGGAGGCCACGGGAGAAATTCAGAAGAAAGGTGATCCATGACAGGTGGTGAAGGGAGTCAGAGAGCTGTGATGAGAAAATCTTTAAAAATGAAACATAGTTGAAAAATATGACTACTTTCAGAATCTATAAGATCCGTCCATAGAACCAAGGGCATCGTAACCCTTGGGTCTATGTGGGCATGACCCGGGTCTTCATGTCTATAATGTAGGGGACTGGCTGCACTATATAGGATTTGGTACTATGATTTTCATATGTACGCTGTCATTTCCAGCTAAGTATGGAGGGCCGCCAGAGCAACGGTTGATGTGTTGGGAGGGTCGATTTATCATGCAGGTTCGTTGGACCGTCCCGTATTTTACCGTATAATTTGACTCATGGGAGAAATGATAATCCACCATTTGAATCCGTGCCAATCCAGGATCCCAGAGATTGATCTGATTTATTAAAATTTCATTCATAACAAAAAAAATATAAAGTATCTCACTATTGAATGAGGGTAGAGGGACCTTGGATAGGACGGGGGGGGCACGAGAAAAAACGTGATGGGGGGGGGACCGAGCTGAAAAAGGTTAAGAAACATTGCGCTAGATTACTCTGTAACAAACTGCTTTACTTAGAGCTCGTGTGTGCCGACTGTCCATGTACGGTTTCGTACTCAGAACGCACGAGTTCTAAGGAAAGGGTTTAGTTGCCTTTTATAGCCTCGTGGTCTAGCGATCTCACCATTTAGGTGAGAGGACGTGGGTTCAATTTCCCGCAGAGACAGTTGATTTTTTCTTTCTTGAATTCATTTTCGCAATACTGAGCTGTCGAATCCTTGAAATAGTCAATCAGCTAGAAAATATGATTTCAGACCCGAACATTCATTTTTTTTGGAATTTTCGAGATGTTTTTGCATTTTTGATATTAAGAAAATGCATGAAAAACATAAATGCCAGCAAAACTTTATTTTCTCAATTTTTTTTGTGAAGAACTAATTCATTTGGTTCAAACTTTTTCATCCAATATGATGTAGTATATCTTCACATACAATTTTTTTTTTGAATTTTATTGCTAAATTTTTTATGTAATAAATCACAGTTTTCCCAGAGGAAATTTCTCATGGTAGCCATCTTAAATACCATCCGGGAAGTTCAACTTTAAGTGCTGCACTCTGAGGAAAGCCCCCAAAGTTCAAGTTGGCCAGATTTCTCTAACTCAAAACTTACACAATCCTTTAATGGCCGTATTCACCGACAAAGTTTAATTACACTGCAATCGCAGGTGAAAGGATTGAAGATCGAAACGGATTGGTTAAATTCAGGATTTGAACCAATCCTTGTCGATCGCTAATCCTTTAAACCTGCGATTGTAGTATAAACTCTGTCGGTGAATACGGCCATTAGTCGGGGCTAAACACCTGGAGAAAAAAATGAATTCTACAGTGTGTGAAAAAAGCAACCCACACATTTGTGGCAACATGGTCTGAAAGGGATAAATCTGTTATCACTAATGAAACTAAAGTAATGGACTCTTGATCGTGTTCCGTTAATTAATATACAGTGCATCCAGTCATTCGATATATGCAAAGATGCACTAAGTGAATGAGTAAACTTAATTTCGAGTATATGCTTACAATTGGAACATATACAGTGATTGAATAGCAGTTTGACTCTCTCTCTAGATCGCACTGCCATTCACACCACTGCATGCGCTCAAACATTTAATTCGATAATGTTATACTCTATGTTATTAAAACACGCATGTTAAATTTACCTCCCGCTTTTCTCTAGAATTTCACGGAATGTAATCAATTCTGATCCGGGCAACTGGGTCAGTTCTAATAGGATTGCATATAGTATATATGTATTTATATTCGCGCAATTCAAGTTGCTTTTACCGGTACGTAGTAATTCAACGCTAGAACTTCGGAGTTATTCATGTAAATTTCGAAAATTAAATTATTTCTGGAAAATCTCAGGATTCAGTCGAGCTAAGCAATTCGATTCAATTAAAGTTTAATTACAGACATAGAATTTCCATTGAACAAATCTTAATCTGGAACCTTATCTGCAAAGAGGTAAGCAGAGTAACCTTCTGCTAAATTTTTCTTCCTCTTTTTTCGAGATTAAATTGCGCTATCGCTATAGCTTTTAAAATTTGTCACTTGGCCGTCGTCCCAAAGAAATCGAATAACGCAACTGAACTTTGCGCCATTAATATCACTTAACATTCTGTTAGCATTTGTTTTAGTGTAATAGTTAGGGAGGAAGATCAATAATTAGGTGATGTGTCGGAATCCATAGATGTCCGTTATCAAATCAGCGAACAATTCTCACTCTCTCTCTGATCGTTACATTCCCAATAAATCCAACGAGTTCAGATCGGATAGACAAATTTCGCTCCATTACTGCTATGTCAATTGTCTAATCGGTATCTGTGACTTCAAAATATACAGGGTGCATAGCAAACAGGGCGTATGACATTTTACTGGCTAATTCCAATTAGAAAAGTATTCAAATAGCGTGTATATATTGGGGGGTTGTATAGTTGTTAAAATAAAAAATTAACTTTTTATGAAGTGCCCGTGTGTCCCAAAAACCAATAAAAAAATAGTTGTCCTGTCTCTCCTGATGCCAACAAGAAATATTCCATGTTTATAATATTCACTGAGATATTCGAATTTAAGGAACGGAGGATATTCGAGAAACATCAGCGTTAAATGCTGGCAATTTTGATTGAATTCTAATCGGATTGATCGAATCGATCAACTCAACTAAAATGTTCAACTCCTACTCACAATTGATTGATTCATCGGACCAGTCCTAACAATGCATTGATTTACTGCGGGGGATTTACATTTTTTTTATAGCGATCCAAAATTATCAACATTATCACCGTCACGACTGATTAATCTTTTTTTTTAATTAGTGAAATAAGTGACGTGTCAATTGCATTTATAAGTACTGAGTTGATTTATACGACCCTAACATCTCGGAAGCTCCTTCGGATCCGGGTCGTGATCCATACATTAAAACCCCTGATTCGCAAAAAATAGGATCCATTAATAACAACGTGTTTATTGAACAAGTATAGGACACTGTCGGCTTAAAATGCTTAGAAACTGTTTCCAAGAATGTGCACACATTTCTACAAACTTTGGGTCATCATTCACGTTACTGTGGTTTTGTATATATGATGAGCATATTTTTATATCAGAAGGTGCTTTCACCCGATTAATAATATATATATATGATAATGTATCACCCGATTAATAATATATATATATGATAATGTATCACCCGATTAATAATATATATAATAATGTATGACCCGATAATAATATTAAATAATACGTTCTACGGTCTCTTGAACTATGTACTATGACTTCATAATTACTCTTTATGAAAGTACGCTATTGCCATAATCATAAATATATTAACTATTCACTGGTTATGATTTGGTTGCTAGTGTGAGTTAAACGCTGCAAAATATATTCTACACATTATAAGTATATTCTACGCATTTGGTTGAAATAAATTAATTACTTGCCTCAATTGTGTGTAAAGTTTATAATTTGTATTGTGTCTTTGTAATGATCATAGCACTACTGGATGGATATATTTTTTTTTCTGATTTAAAAAATAATAATAATGACACATAAATTTTTAAAGTAACTTAGATTTCTCTCACTCGTAACATAAAATTCCATTAGTATCACACGCATAAAAGTCAATATTTGATTGAATAAGAATGAAAATTGAATATTGCATTCTATATAGTAGTAAATATTAATAAAAAATATATTTTTTTCCCCCCTTGCTCCTCTAGTAAAATACAGATCGATACAAAACTGTGTGGAAATTCATTTCTTGACATTCGATAGTAATGCTACAACTTCATCTTCTTTTTATATTGGAATGAATGATACAGAAGAGAGAAATTCGAGCATGGAATAAATCCATCTAAATTGGGTAGAAATATTTCATGGTAGAAATTGATGTTTCTCTCTTCCCCCTTCCCCCCATCAAGAGAGAAGTATCCTCTCAATTTTTCTTTCTTTTTATGTATGTCTTTCAGCCGTTTCTATTCAATCCCATAGTTGGAAGAGGCACCGAAAAACCTCTCAAGGAACACGAACTTTATCAAAAACAGACGTTGTTATTTGGGAACCGTTACTCGCCGGACTAAGGGAGCAGCATCTTGGAGCAAGGGAAAACAATGGGAAAAAATGAGTTCTTTCAGGATTGATACGTCAAGAAATAAGCTTGGTTTTCTTTCTTTGGAACGACATGAGGGCCAATTGAGGGATCACCGGTGAAAGGTCCGTATGACTGAATGAAATACGTACGATACGTCCCTTATTCTTGTTTTGTTTCAGGAACAATATCGAACCGAATCTCTTCAGTGGATTGAACTGGCACCGTGTGCAACTGTGGCTTTATGTTGCTGGCGATACGTGATCCGTAGCCTCGTTACGAACATTGACTGTCGAAATTTTCGTCATCATTGTATTTCTCTGATATGCACTATTGCGTATCCCATAACAATGTCACATCAGACGAAATTCATACACAAATACAGTCGGCCCCACTTGTTTTTTTCAAATTTATTTCACAAATATCAGCATATAATACACAAATATCAGCATATAATACACAAATATCAGCATATAATACACAAATATCAGCATATAATACACAAATATCAGCATATAATACACAAATATCAGCATATAATACACAAATATCAGCATATAATACACAAATATCAGCATATAATACACAAATATCAGCATATAATACACAAATATCAGCATATAATACACAAATATCAGCATATAATACACAAATATCAGCATATAATACACAAATATCAGCATATAATACACAAATATCAGCATATAATACACAAATATCAGCATATAATACACAAATATCAGCATATAATACACAAATATCAACATATAATAAACAAAGTACTACACACATAATACAAACAAATGCTCAGTCATTCCAGCAGGCTTAAATGAATCAGTAATAACAATTTTTTTTTGCAACAACGTCATTATATTTATTTGAGATATGTATTCAGATGTATTTTCATTTATGTAAATTTTTGAATAATGTTCAGAATCCGCATCCTAAGCTCAATATAACAATTATTATATATCATTTCTCTTTTTTATTACTGCATTCTCTTCATTATTGTTTTTATGTACTCTTATAACACATTCATCAGAATTGGTTCGTAATCTGTGTTTTAACGAAGTCAAATATTGTATGATTTATGTTTTTATTAGTATTACGTTGATTTTTAATGTGAAAAATGTTCAATATCTTAGGGGGCAATATACGATAAAGCTCTTTTTATATAATGATTGTCAGGTTTTGACACTTCATAAACTCGATTATATGTATTTGTGGTTCTATTTCGATATTGTTCGTTAAATATTTTTCATTGTAATCGTGAAAACACAAATCATTGGTCAACCCGGGTAACGGAAAAATCCTCCACGACCAAGTTCACCCGGTTAATACGACAATCATACCACTTAACCTTAGAATATGTATATATATAGATATGTTGCTGTTATGTTGTATTAAGATTTAAAAAAATTTAGAGTATACATTGGTAATTGACCTCCAAATGATTCAATTTGTCTTCAATACACGTACAGAAATTTAATTATTTTATTTTTGTTCTCTGTTGAGCCAATAGAGGACGCTAACTTTCCTAACGAAATATGAAAAGGGGTCATTCAAGTATTACGTCAACATTGATGGGAGGGGGACGTCGACTTTGATTTGCTGATTTTGATGACGGGGGGGTGGGGTTTGGATGATTCTTACAACACATCAACCACGTTTTATGAATATCTCAAATATTCTTAAAGGCATCTTATTCGGTGCGCCAAAAACGGAAAAAAATCTTTCGATAGTTATTGGGCACCAGAACTGAAATTCTCCCTATTCATAAGTCCCCTCCAGAGCCACTTTAGTGATCTCTAAATGTTTCACGGATCCTTCAAGTGCTCTGGAAATGTGTCCGGGCCACTTAAATGCTCTAGAACTGTATCACGTATCACTCAAGTGATCCGTAATTATGTCACGGATCACTTGAGTAATCTGGGAATGTTCCGCTGGTGAGTGATGTAGAACTGCACTGGGAGCCGCTTGCGTGCTCTAACACTGCACCACATGTCACTCAAGGGATCTCTAAATGTGCCACGGATCGTGTAAGTGTTGTGGAACTGTGTCGCGGATTACTTAAGTGATCTTTGAATGTGACGTTTGAGGCCTACTTCAGCAATCTGAAAATGTGCCACGGCCCACTTAAATGCCCTGGAATTGAGCCACGGGTCATATAAATGCTCTGGGTCATTTAAGCGAGTTGTAAATGTGCCGCTTAGTTTATTTTTACAAAATTAGGTTTTGGGGGGGGGGGGCAAGCCACATCAGATAACCTTCAGGGCCACATTTGGTCCGCGGATCAAGGGTTTACCATATATGGCTTAGTGGGTGTATCGGAATGAATTTCTTGAAGAGAAATTTTTAGTTCCTACCCATCACAAATAGCATTGAAATTAACAGAAATTGATTATATAAAGGTATTTTCTCCAAATGAAAAATTGAAATTGAGTTAAAATCGAAATTTTAATTATATTTTTTTAATTTTTGCATTAAAAATATAATTTTTCTTTCATCTGGGGGGGGGGGGGAGAGACGCACTAGCCCAGAATGCCCCCCTTCCGCGTAGGTTTCTTATCCCACCAATATGCGTTAGGAGGTAGGGGGCAGTGCTGACGAAATTTTGCAAGCGGGGGGGAGGGTTCAGAGTTTTGCTGACTTTTGCTGACAAGGAAGGGGGTCAAAAATGACTAAAAATTTGTTGACATAATACTTTAACGGGCCCACATCTTTGGTATTGTGATAATTATAATTAAATACAATTTTCCACTTCCTTTTTTGATGTCTGATTTTTTCGAGAAGCTTTATTAATAATTATGCTTCTTCAGTTTTCAATATACAAACTTACCAATGTTTCAATATACCGCATACTAACGTTGCAAAATGGTAATAGAATTGTTCTCCGCATAATCGTATACCTTGCTTTTTCGGATATATGCTGGAACCGTTGATATCCATTAAATCTGCGCCGACTGTATTCAGATTCCTGAACTATTCGTATTATAATTATTTTTTTGAAATCAAGAGAATGTAAATTAGTAGGAATATGTGAAAATTATATGTAAAAAAAAAATTAATTTTATCTGATATTGTAATTTATATTTATTTATCTTCGAAGGAGCTTGCATAACTGGGGGACCCCGCGAAATCGATTTAAATACGAAGTGCAGATGACTGGATACCAAACGCATAATCAGGTGCAAAAGTTACATAGATAAATCACGCCAAGCCGAAAGCACTGAAGCTATAATTAGAAAATTTGGTCAATAATTTTATTTTATGAGGTAAAAACGCACTAAGAAGGGTTTTTTTTAAATTCTACCCCTAATAGGTCATAATAGGGTTTAAGAATTACATTGAAAAATCACGGAGAGCCGAAACCGCTGAAGCTACAAATGAATTTTGTCAGTAACTTTATTTTATAATGTACTTACTCACTAAGAAGGGATTTTTCAAAATTTTACCTCTTAGGGATGGGTGTCATAAGGCGATTCAAAGTTTATATGGAAGAATCATGACCGAGCCGAAATCCTGAAGCTATAAATATGAAATTTGATCAGTATTATATTTTACTAAGATATTATTATTCAAATCATATTTTATTATCACTCTCTAAGAGGGGATTTCTGAAAATTCAGCTCTCAAGGGGGAGTCAGCTCTCAAAGGACCTTCAAATGCTATATGGGGAATCATCGCCGAGTAGTTTTCAAATTACCAAATTCACGCGAGCGAAGCCGCGGGTAACAGTAGTGTTATATTGTTACCAATACTACGTTTGTTATGAATGATTAGCCGTTCAAAAATATTCGATTAAAATCCCATTCATCAAAAAATTAAAACTTTTTGATTAACCAGTAAAAATTTTAAATCGATCCCCCACAAAGGTTATATTATTATTTTGTTTTGTTTTTTCACCTGATGACACCTCTAATCTTTGTAATGATCGATACTGGCATCGAAACCCATACATTGAATATGGGAAATCTTTGTTTCACGTGCTTGCTCTAAAGCTGGTTCCATGACATGAGCCTTTGCAACTCTAATGTACGGAAGAATCCCCTAAATGACATTTGAGGCAGTACACTAACAGTTACTCCCTTAATAGAGTAGTGCCCCTGTGCTACTAGTTCACAATCATCACCACGTTCATATAACCACCGTTTATTTTTTGTGAAGTTATTTCTTTATGATAGCTATTTGGAAAAGCTAGTGCAAAATACTTCTTCTTAACCGAACATACCCCTCGTAAACATTCCTCTGGAGAATTTATAACGAACCGGTACATTGCAGAACGTGTCGTGTGCCTGTATGTGTGACCCAAACGTATTTATATTGTCACAGTTATGCTTGTTTTTTGATATACAGGTGATGCCATATCTCTTTCATACTTTGGAGTGAAAGTGGTAAATGCCTAAATTTTCATGATGTAGAAGTGCCGTGCTGTTTGTACCGAGTCACAAATACTGTATCATCATTTATATTAAAAAAATCATTTACAAAGTTACTTGTGTAAGTAACTTCAAGCATAGAGCAATAATAAATACAGTATTCTCTTCGTTAGTAAAACGAAATTTAAAAAATAACATGATTTATGTACAAAACTTTGTCTCGACTAAGGTCTTAGATTTTATTACCGACGGAAATGGCAAATAAAAAAGATTTATGTGAATATCTTTAAAATAAATCAGCGTATATTTCTCTTTTTTTTCTAACTTAGGAAAAAGCATACACTTGATAAGAGTGTTTGCGCTTTCTCTTCGAGAACACTAAAATGACAACGAAGCAATGCAAATTAGTAGTTTTCGAGTAAAGAAAGATCGCTTTAGAATGGCTCCGTTAAGACCGAAGCGAAACTGCTTTCGAACAGAGGTCATTAATATCGATCTTCTATGATCCCAAATAATAGCCTCTTTTTTTCGTCACTAGTTAATTATTACTGTCACAGAGACAAGTCGATAAAATGCGTCAAGCGAACGTAAATGGTTAACTACTTTTTTTAAGGTAATTACTTTGTAAATTGATTATGATTATCACTTATATCGGCTAATTTTGATTATTGCTTTTTCTGAGAACACTTCAGATTCTTCCATATTGCACTTCTATAATGAAACTAATTATTTTTCTCATCACAAATATTTAAAAAAAAAAGGTTTTCATAAAGGATGAAAGCAACAAAAAATCTCAATGAAGCTTAGAGGAAATTAACAAAAAAAGTATGTAAAACACATTAAAATATTAGTTACTAAAATCTAGTCATAAATTGAAAAAAATAATAATGTAAAAATTTGAATTTTTCTAAAAATTGTTTCGGTTTTTTTTATGCTTTTAGCGTCTTTATTCGTCGGTTTATGAGCGTAAATCCCTCGAATAATGTTTAACCATTTTCTAATCTTGAATTTTTAATCACGGATGATTTCCTTTGAGTTTAGAATTATTAAGATGAGGTGAAAAGTATTAAAAATCCCCAGTTAATTACATGTAGCCATTTTAATCTTTCATTTTCTCAGCGAGGAAATGAACCTCTTGACACCTCCCGAAAGAATAATTACTTGGACGAGGAAAACTCTGATTAACACTAAAGTTTGACAAACTCTTCTCGTCTTGTTGAAGAGTTATGATTCATGGTCTGAATCCGGTCGATACTTTCAAAAGTCGACGCAGCGGCTGCGTGAACACTCGCAATTCTCACTGTTTAGAGGGAAATATATCCAGTTGTGATTTGCTTTCTTCAATTAAAATTATTTCATTTTTCAATATCAAATACTTTGAAGATCGTCATCTGCGAAATCGGGAAGTTTTTGAACGAGTTCTCTTCTTAGAAGCGATATCGGTCTTGTGAATAGACATCCTCTGGAACGATCAGAAGCCAACGTATGTGAAAATAGATTTTGCAGTTCCATGAGTTAGAAAATGTTTTCTATGGAAATTGACTTAAAATTTTCAGATATACATTCCTGTTTTTGATGTTGCCTTTCCTCGTGAAGACTAACTATCATTGCCGAATCGTGTCAGGCCCTTATATGCCACTGAGTGCACGTACAATTTTTCTCCCTAGTCATTGGGTTCGGCTATCTATTTTAGTCAAATGGCGTTTACGTCGCATCGAGTTGATGGCTGTTTTCATGGGGAGAACGACGCAAGTGATTCGATACTTGTGAGCACGGGCAAGGGGAGCCCCCACTATAAATTTTTTTGCTAACTTTTTCCTACACAACTCTGCCTCTTTTGAGGTAACGGAAGTAAGGTGCTTTGCATCAGCTCGGGTTGTGAGCGGTTCTATCTATGTATCTATCTTATCATTGTCGTATGAGTCTCTATTAAGCTAATAAAAAACAGATTGTGTATTTAGGTGGCACAAAAGAGATACTCGTAAAAATTTATGAATGTCAACCCTGACCGGTTTTCAGAGAGAGAATAGTGTCACAAAATAAAAATAAAAAACTTAATTTTTTCACGGTCCCCCTTGTCCTTTAATTTCTAATTAGAAAGTTATTGCAGAAAAAATTCCAAGTTTCTAATGAAATATTCGCTAATATATTTGAATTCAAAAATCGGAGGGAAGTAATGAAATAACAGTAGAAAATAACGGACGACGCTCCTTTCTCTCATTTACGCTGTCCTTTCCCAACTTTTCTCTGGATTTTGAATTCGAACATCTCAGCAAATATTACAGTTAAAAACATAGGATTTCTTTTATTGGACTCAGAAAAGACAGGGGCAACAACTTTTTAACTGGAAGGAAACTTCCTATTTTTGATTTAAACTTTTTATTACATAGATTAAAGAGGCAGAGTTCAGTCGGAAAAAGTTAGCAAAGATTTGTAGCGGTGACTTCCCTTGCTCCCTGCTCGCAAGTACCGAATCACTCGCATCGTTCTCCCCATGAAGACAGAGACAGCCATCAACTCGATGCAACGTACAAGACATTTGACTAAAATGGATAGCTGAACCCAATGACTAGGGAGAAAAATTGCAAGTGCGCCCTGTGGCACATAAGGGCCGGAGACCGCAGCCTGGGATTTCGAAAGAAATGTGGAAAAGACTTGTGGGCAAGTAAGAAGAAGTTGGCATGTTGAAGTGGGAGAGATTTGAGAATGGTCTAAATACGCAATGTATACAAAATATATGTACAGCGCATCCACTGTGACGAGAAACGAAGAAACAAAGCCTCCGTCCACAGTTCTAGGCTGTTTTGTTTCCTTTTACAGAATGTGAAATATACACACAGAAAACACACAGAGACTCCACTGCGACGGGAATAATCAAACAGAGCCTCCGTTCACAGTTCTAGGCATTCATATTTGAATTACTCACATACATTATTTACATTATAAAAATTTCCTTTTTTTATACTATTTCGAATTGTACATAAACATTACTATGAAGGCAATACATATTAGAAACAAATGAGCACCATGAGCACCATTAAAAACAATATGAGCACCATGAGCACCATTAAAAACAATATGAGCTCATACAAATATTCAAGGTTACAGATTTTTTATTATGTGACACTGTATTTTCACTCCCAAAACTGGTGCAGGGTAATTTTTGAACAGATTTTAAACATTTTTTAAATTGAAACCATACCTCTACGACAAGCAGTTGATAAGATAAGGGCAGTATTAACACTTACAGGACACCCTGTATATAGCATTTCGTAATGCTCACGATTTACGGGAAGCGATAAATAAATTCTCTAAAGCAATAGCCCCTCATCACCCCAAATTTTCGAAGAACAACATACCAGAAGGTAGAAATTTAAATGAAATTCCCCTTGTGCGTTTAATATATTTCTCAAATTCCTTACCCAAAGCAATATTCTATCTTTAATAAGAAAAACCTTTCCTTAAAACAAAAAAAAAAGTCCAGGTAAAGAACTTTTTCATTAACGTGGTTAATCAAGGATGTAAGATGAATCATAAACTTTAATTAAAACTCACCCAAAAAATCCAAACGTGACGAAAATGAAAAAATAATACTTTAAATTTAAAATTCAAAGAAGCCGTCATAAGTTTATTTAATTTATTAATTGGAAATATTCATATTTTTATTCTTTTTAATTATAAAATAAACATTATTTAGGGAAAAAAAAGGTTTTAGGGTTTCCACTCCAATAAATATACTGTTGTATTTGTGTTTTTTCCCCCAAACCTATCGTTAGTTGGGTGCTGAAGCGTTATCAGAGATACGAATAATAATTTTGAAAATTCTAAATTCTAGCAGTTTTATATAGAGTATGTGACTTAATACAGGAACCACTTAAACACACCATGTAATCCTCGAAATTAATTCGTAGTTTCAAAATTTCAGGAAACGTTATAGTTAAACTTTCACAAAGAAGCTGTTGGTATACACGCATTAAAAATGTCTGGTTTTTTCCCCCAACACTTAAACACTTATCCTTCAGAGAGAAGTGGTTTTTTTTTATGATTTTTTTTAAAAAATATCGTAACACCTATGACTGATATCTAGAGATACATAAATTTCACAAATAAAAAATCCAAATTTCACAAAAAATCTGAAATCTCCAAAATAACACATGACAAGCGTAAATTTTGATTATTTATTCTCAAATAAAGGTTTTTATGAAAAAATACTTTTCACTCATTGTAGATTTTTTTTGTTTTGACCTCAGAAAGTTAAGCCACTCACTTAAAAGACTATGTAAGTTTTGAATTAGAAATACGGTGAATATGAACTTTTTGAAGGCTTTCACCACAAAGCAACACTTAAAGTTGAACTTCTACGAATTTTTCAAGATGACTTCCAGGAGAAAGCCAGCACCTGCATCGAGCACTCTCGCTGCTCCAGGTGTTGCCATCTCTGTTAGAGCAAGAGATTGAAGATGTCTGCCTAGCAGAGAATTGATTGCACCCAAATACACTAAATTGCTACGTAACATTTTATAAACTTTCTGAACAACTTCGAATGTGTTTTCCCCCCAAACCTATGGTCAGTTGGGTGCTGAAGCGTTATCAGAGATTCGACTCACGCTCATAGCCTCACAACTCCCAGTACCTCTACGTAACAAGCAAATTACAACCTCCCGCCATTCGAAGAGTTGTTTCCACCCAAATCCACTCTCGAATTGATATTTATACTTATTCTAACAGGTCTCCGAATGCTTCCGTCTCTTTTTATAGATTTTCATCAATTGTTTGAACTTGGCCGAAACTACGTTCCTCTGTTGATTGTCACGACAATTGGAATTATAATACAGTATTGTTGACTTTGAGCAGACTTCCCAATTTTATTTTATTTCTCCTAATTCATTGTTTGAGTGAACAATTAATTACACGAAATAATCGACTTCCGGCTTCTGCAGTAAATTATAACAGTTTATGTCATAATAAACAGCATAAATTATACTCAGATACCATGTTCTTCGAAATGCAGAAAAATTCCGTTATAACGAGTATCTCGCTATAACGAGGGATTATATTGCGAGTGATTGTCAAAGAGCTAATGTCGATGATCCAAAAAAAATAAAATAAATAACCAGTTCATGTGTGGTGAATTGAACATTAGAAATTTCCTTCGGTATAACGTCAATGAACTTCTCGAAAATGTCCTCTTTAACTGCTCTTCAAGAATTAAACTAAGAATGAATTGCTACCCATTCATTATCGAACATGCTTACGTAAACATTATTCTGAAGTACTTCTAACAGAAGATGGACACAGAAAAAGTACTGCCAGGGCTTATTTGACTGGAACTAAAAGTTTCAAGCCATTTTCGAAAGGCTGCACAAAACGTGCTGAAATCACGATTGATGGATAAATTTTAACGATTCCATACAGCCATGGAATTGAACAGTGATGCAATAATTGGGAATTTCAGTTGTTGGGTCAGTCACTAAATCGTTTTGAGAAAATAAAAAATTCTAAGCAAAAAAACTTCATAGAGTCAGCCACTGTGAAAACAAAAATCAGTTCTAAGACTGGAGAGAGTCCTGTTCATTCACTAGTAGTGGAACAAAATAATCCATAGGGATATAATGTAGATATTGCAGAGATAGTTTATCTAATATTACTCTTGACGAGAAAGAGGGACAACTGTTAATACACATTAACCACACAATGTTTTTATTCAATGAAACATTTGGCATTGATGGGAAGTGTGTCATTGAGTAAAGATGAAAAAATATATATTTGAGAGCAGGTGATGGCCTAATTCAACTATTCAAGTTGTCTTCAGTATGTACATTTGATAATTTTATTTTTGTTCTCTGTTCAGCCAATAGAAGGCCCTAACTTTCCTAATGAAAAGTAAAAATCTTGGTGATCACTGTAATTAAATATACTTTTCATTTCATTTCTGATGTCTAATTTATTCGAGAAGTTTTATTGGTATTGACCCTTCATCAGTTTTCAATATAAACCACACTAACGTTTAAAAAAAAAGCAATTGAATTTTTCTCCGCTTAATCGATATTGTACTGGAATCGTTGATATTCGATTAAGCGGAACACACTGTATTTTCTTTTCAATTCATTTATCTCCATTCCTGTTGCCACTTATTTCTTAGTGTTATATATATAAGTGAATTTATTTTATTTGTTATTATTTGTACCGCCATACACATAACGATTACTATTTTTCTGCGCACACAAAGCAGTTTAGCATTAAACTATCTGTACCTACATTTCGATTAAATAAATAAAAAAAATATCTTATCTCATTCAAATTTTCAGATTCTTTTACGAATAAACCGTATGTTTAAAGGAAAACTTTACAAAATAATGATCACAACTTATGCTTTCGTAAGCGTAATAGTTCACTGCTGTTCAAACAACTGCTATCAATCATCATCTACTTCAACTAGAATCAACAAGTCGTTACAGTCTTCCGTTATGTTGAAATTTCACTATAATGCCTTTCATTGATTCCTTTGAGTCTTGTATGATACAAAGGCATAAGACTCTCAAGTCACCGATATTCTACTTTACCAACACATAAAGTAAAAGACCTATACAATTGCGTATTTAATCCAAACTAATAGTTTTCGAAACTTAATTGCTTAAAACCGGAGTATTCTATTCTCTCGAAGGAAAAGAGAAAAGTGTCTGGGGTGGAGCCATTAATTTTAATAACCACGGCGCAAAATTCCAAATTGAATCAGAGAGAGAGCAGAGATTGTTTTCAAAGAAATAACTATTGCAGAGAGGCACATAAAGATATTCCAAAATCTCGCTTCAACAACGTAATTTTCCGCATTCGGCTAATTTGTCGTTAACTGAAAGTTGATGAAACATTTTTATTTTTTTAATGGAGAAGCACATACTGCAAGAAATCTGCGCTGATTTGTGTAGTTTCAGGCTTGTTTTCAATTCAATTAGGGAAACAGTAAGAAATTTAGAGGAATTTTATATATATCTTATAAATATTTATATATATACTATAGATCTATATATATTTTATACATTTTTATATACAGGATGCATAGCAAACAAGGGAGTTATGACATTTTACTGGAGAACCGTTGACCCTAGAGGTATACGTTCAATTCGAAAAAGTTTCCAAATAAGGTGTAGTACTCAGATATTATGCCAATCATGTTTCAATGGGTTGTATAGTTATTAAAATGAAAAAAATATATATGTAAAAGTAATAAATATTATATAAAAATAACTTATTTTTTTAAACTTTTCATACAGTCCCCCCGTGTGCCTCAAAATCCAATTAGAAAGTTGTTGCTCTATCTTTCCTGCTGTCAACGGAAAACTTCCACAAATCTAAGTGCAGTATTCGTTGAGATATTCGAATTCAAAAAATTTGTTTCCCGATGACAAAAGCACGAAAAATTAATATCAGCTGATAGACTAATTTTAGATTTTTAATCGATTAACATATTCATTTTCAATTTTCATTTTTATTTCAAAAAAAAAATTCGATTATTTAAAAACAATGAATCGCTTTCGATATTTTCATGCAAATAATTCTTTTTTTTACTTATGTAAAAAATGCAGTACTAATATTTTTTGCGTATTTAAAATATTGATTCCGGCATCTATTATTTTAAGTGACATTCCCGACCGTGCATGTAAATTTTCGGAGATTTTTCCAGCCCTGTTTCGCATGCATAATCATCAAATACTTCCGTTTTCACAAAGCAAAAACAAAATAGTTGTGTTTTACAGAGAACAAATATCAATTGAACTGAAAATAGTTCGATATTTTATGTTAAAGCCTTTTCTTTTTTATTTGAAAAAAGGGAAAAAACGTTGTTTATTTCTTTTCACGCTTTCACAATAGTTTCCGTTTAAATTGAAATTAAATATAAAAAGTCTTCCTCTTAACTGAAAATCGAGTAAGAAATAGCTTTAGAGAGAGAGAGAGAGAGAGAATCGCGGGGTTGGAAAAAAGAGAAATGTTGTAGCAGGACATTCAATTTGTCTCAAAGACAGAAAAAAATGTCTTAGAAGCTCGAAATAGATCGATCCTAACTGAATCAGACTATCGGAGAAATTAAAAGAGTGTGAATGTGTTGAGATTTCGGAAAGGGAAGAAGATACAACGTTAACTGAGGTAAAGACTTAATAAATCCTGTATTTGGATTACAAGTACCTGCTTTTTTTTGTAAGAATGCGATATTCGCGATATATCTCCACATTTCTGATCAATTCGGCAAAAATCGTTTCTGATAATTTATAAATTAATATTACTTGAAATTATGAAGATATAATTTTTAACCGGTATCACATTTATATTAAATGAATTCTTAAAAATATTAGGAGTCTCAAGTTTTCAGTGTAAGGTTTCCGAATTCCAATCGTGTGAATGACTGGTGTGTATTGTAAACTTTAAATCGAGTGAGAATTTAACAGTTCAAAAGTAACTAGAGAGAGAGAACCACGGTTGTGATTACGTTTCCTTTCAAATATTTATGAACCATATTTTCCCATTATTCTGTTATTTTTTCGAAAAGATTACTGAAGTTTGTGAAAACTAAATTTTGCAACTATTCGAATAATTCTGATACTTGCATAGCCAATTACTCTGTTCTGCTACTATAATACTGTACAATATAATGTAGATTGCAAATAATTTGATGTCTCACATCCCGTCATCGTTATGGAGTTATATGAACGTTTCTACTGCAAAAAAGAATAAAAATGTTTATTCATTTTTTATAACTATTTTTGTGAAATATATATTAAAGTATGCACTGATCTATTTGAGAAAACCCGTGAAAATATATACACATATTTGGTTCCTCTACAATATTTGGAAAACTAGGTACTCTAATGTATTACATGTCTAAATTTCAATTTTTTTCATCTGTGACCATCTTACTTGGACCAACGGGCTCACTCGAGCCAACCAGCTAGAAACAGCGAACGAAAACAAGTGGCCCAGCACCTGGGCCGGCCACGCAGGACCAACGGCTCACCTGAGTCAACCAGCGAGAAACTGGAAAGGAAAGGAACTGACCCAGCACTTGGTCTAGAACGCAAGACCAACGGGTTCACCTGAGCCAATCAGCCAGAGACAGCGGAAGAACATGACCCTGCACCTGGACTGGCCATGCAGGACCAACGGGCTCACCCAAGCCAACCAACCAAAACCAGCGAACGAAAAGAAGTGACCCAGAACCCGGGCTGACCACATTGAGACTTTAAACTGAAAAAAAGACCAACGAAAAACGTCAAGATGCCCAAAGTCACTGGCTCCCCGAGGTGGGAAATTTTCGCGAGGCGGAATGGTATGTAAATATGAAAGCCGTGCCCCGTAGAGGCACAAGTCGCGTTTGCGGCCACGAAATGGTATTTCCCTTTTCCATCGTTGTAAATAATTTGCTGCAAATAAAGCAACTTGGGGAATTCTGGACCGGGGGGTGGCTGGCAGAGGGCTTCTTTGGCTGGCAGAGGGCTTCTTTGGCCGTCTCTCGGGTTTGTGGGTCCCTACTCCTGGGCTTCCCCGGGGTGGGGGCGGAGCTGCTATTCAGGGGGCAACAACCTAAAGACCAGGCTCTGCGCTTGCAGCTAGGACTTCGAGTTGGGACGCTTGCTGGTGGTTTCCCCCGGTAGTGAATCTAATTACTTGTGCGTTTTCTTTACATGGCACATCTGAATCAGAAAGAACCCGAGCAAGATGCAGAACCTACTAAAGAGCTTTAACGGGAATTATTCGCTTTTGCTGTTTTCACTTTTTCCCTGTGAGAATGGACATGGTTCAACCATGTGTGAACGTTATGAACTAATGAATGTCAACATGGTGCGGATGGATGGTGCAGTTTTCAAACTAAGTACAGCTCGGAATGTTTTTGTGGTAAAGTTTAAATGGCAAGCATAATGTTAGCGAACTCACTCAATTCTGTGGAGACGGGGAGTTCGAGTTGTCATATATAATACATACGACTGACGGAGGGAAAATTGTTTACCTAAAGGCACTTGATGAAGCTTAAATCAATGTACAAGACACCCCGTTTACATAATCGAACCTCCTTACTAAGAAAACCGTGACAAATTTACCTTTTCTGACGAAAATGCAAAACTTTTCATTGAAGTTTGTGAATTCTAAATCTTCTGATTTTAATGCTTTAAATCTTTTTGAGCGCTTTCCTTTACAATAAAGAGTACAAGATGCTAATGCGTATGGTATTTTCATAGTTTAAAAAATCTGGTGTTTTTTGGGTGATTTCCGCTGGTTTTAACACAAATGACAAATAAGGCGGGAGTAATTAACACATTGCCCCGTTTCCAGAGTAACTTAGTAAACCCTGTGTTACTTATGTTTTTAACGTATAAATCTTAACTTGTTTCCACAGATTGTGAAACTAGAGATCACAAGTCAAATATTAGATCAAGACTAATATTTTATGATGGTTTTGAAGCATCACGTTAGTTCACTTCAAATTAGCACAATATTTCGTACATTGTTAGTTAATAAAGCAGTTGAAAGAAGAAAAAGTAGCAAAGTTGTTCCAGTAATATAACGATGTAAGTAACATAACGATGACTCGAACAAAATTAAAATAGAAAAGATAGAAAATACGTCCATGTAAAATCTAGAAAAAAAAAAACCCTTTCAAAAGCACGGAAAATGCAGCTACCGTATGTAATGTATAATTTATATTTTTTGGAAATGAATATCATTTTGAAGGTGTAAGTAGTAAAACTTATATCAGCTGTTTATAAATCGTCTGGTGGTGGCGTCACCTAGTTATTGAAAGTTTAAATCTTCAGCACGGATATCGGGATAATAATCTATATTTTGTGTGTGTCAACTGCTGCTAGTGACATCTGCACGGCAAAAAGAGAGTCAATTTGGATTCACAAACGCAGCAAAAATGCAATTTAAAGAAATTGTAAACATTTTGAATATGCTTGTGTTTCTCATTAAAAATATATAGTAAAATTATAATTCATATCAAAGTTTATATAATGAAGTGTATATTTTGTCAATCAAAACTTCAGTCAAATTTTTGAAGTGAGAAATATTCGTTATTTTTTTAATTTTTGTCTTTAGTAACATACTCAGTAATAGTTTACCCAACAATTAAATAGTTAGTGATTCTAAAACGTTATTATATATATTAACATTAGCATCTATATATAAACGTAAACGTGTGGCCTTTATGTTTGCATTTGTAAAATTTTCTTATCGTCTTATACGCAGTTTCCCGCCTGTTTTCCCGAGAAAAAAATGTAAATTTATTGTTTGATATTTTTATTTTTTCTATTTCCTCTGGAAAATGGAAAATTTCTTTGTGTGTGTGTGCAGTGGTTTTATTGACGTGTGTTCCTCCTCAGCATGGGAAACGCTACTTACTGTAACACAATTAATACTTTACTGTTTAAAATATTATGACACATATCATTGCATTTTTTTCAAAGTCTTAGTAATAACAATTTGTTTTAACGATGTTTCAATAGATTTTATCCGATGCATCCCCCCACACACACATACACAAAAAAAAGGTAACCATCGTACTACACGTAATTGATATTTCACTAATTTTCTTTTTCATCTTTTTACCGACCGATTTTTTCTTTTTCATCTTTTTCATCTTTTTACACATGGTAAAAAAAATCGGTTGAAATTTATGAATATGCTGAAAATATTATATTTATTAAATTTCAATAAAATTACAATATTTATATCTGATATGCCTTACTGAACATTTATTTACAAGTCTAACTAAAAATTGGGTGCGGAAGCTACATCAGAGATCCGATTCAACGAGCGATGCTTCACAACTCTACATCGTCATACTCCTACAGAGAAGAGCTAGCTGCTTGTGCACCCAAATGTTATCCTAAACATATTTTTATTTTTGAACTTTTATAAAACTTATATATTCTCCTTGACGGATTTGTAAAAACTGATCGTTAATTAACTTATATTTTGAACTTTTATAAAACTTATTTGTGACCCTTGACAAATCCGTCAGTGAGATTCCGTGGAGATTCAGTTGTGTAGTTTCGATCAAGGTTTTCTCAACAAACAGCTTGATGCGAAGTTTTATTTTTCGTTCAATCCATTGTATGAAGGGGTTGGTGCACCATCTTAGCTTCCCATTCTTTCTTATGGGGAAACATCACCTACCGATCGTTATACAAGTGGAACTGATTTGAGATAATCTCCTGCCGACTTCAATAGGTTCTATCCACTGCGGCATGGAACTATAGGCCGAAAATTTGAGCGTCGCGAAATGGAGGAACAACGAAACTTCATTGATATAGTGTTTAAAACATTCCAGTAGCAAAGGTTTGTGGCTGGAGTATTCTCAACCTCATAAGTAAAGGTTCAATAAAGATGCTTGTTGGGCATCTAACCGAAGTTAAGACCCGTCGGGAAGCAAAATTAGCAAAAAAAATCGGTTCTGCATTCACCTTTCAATAGCCTAACATTTACGAAAAAAGTATAATTAGAGGAGTAACTAAGTTCTTTCATTTCCTTCAACTCTCAAGTTTGATGGTCTGAGAAAATTCATATTTCCCTTCTCAGTTGTCTCATATAATGTCTGTTAATATTTACGGGAGGAGGGGGTATTATTGCATTGAGAGTTTTCTACATACCAAATTTGTTAATTAACACATTCTGAGATTTCTGTACACTAAAGTTAATTAGCTTTGTAAAGCAAAATAATGAAATTTTTAAATAAATAATATCAACGTGGTCCTCACGTATCCCTAAGGGATTAGTAGACATCCATGCCCGAACCGGGATTCGAACCCAGACCTGCACAGTAAGAGACTAGCTCCATAATCACTCTACTACTAGGCAGCAAATAATGAATCAAATACAAACACAACGCCACAACAAGGCAAAGTGCCCAACGAGGTATCTGAGAAAAAGATGCCCATAAAAATATGGATGTCATATATTTCAAAAATACAGCAACCGAATTAAAATCACAATAAAAAAAATTATAAACAATATATATACATGATAAAATATTATACAATGCCCATAAAAAGTATTTATGGTTGTCTTATTCTAAGTATGGATAGCTTCTCGATTTACCCCAACATGTTTATCGTATTTCTTTTTAAATGTGTCAATTGTGTTACAATTAACTACCTCCGGGGGTAAGCTATTCCATTTATTAACAACTCTATTAGAGAAAAATTCCCTGCGACACCATAACCTTGCATTGTCCCTCACTAATCGATACTGGTGTCCCCTTGTAAAAGCAGTCGATTGGCGGTGTACTAAAAGTCCATTGTCCATCCTATCCATCTCGTTGAAAATTTTCAACACTTCGATCATATCTCCCCGACACTTCCAATGTAAACATATTTAAAAGATGAAGTCTCCCATAACGATGAATCGTTTATGATCACCATTTTGTGAATAATTTTAAAGCACAATCAGCCATGGGTTCGGTTCCACTTGCCTCAGTGATCGAGGCAAGTAGAACCCTTCGCTAACTAATTAAATTAATCTTGAAAAAGGAACACTGCAAAAAATAAGTTTAAAGCATTAACCCTAAAAAAGTGATGATGTCATCATGAAAGTCATCATGTAAACCACCTGTCGTATTTTAAGAATGTTTCCTTGACCTCTCCAAGGTTGAATTTGCACTAGTGAAAAGAGTGGTTCCTGCCAGTGTACCGTAACGGAAAAAAAATTATATTAATCTAATTTCATCAGTTTCTGAAAACACAACTGTGCCATCCGAGGGCGTCCTACCGTGAATTTTCATTAATGAATGCTTGGAACGAATATGTCTATAAGTACCGCAATTCCTTTCGTATAATTCGGAAATGGACACTTCGTCACTCAGAGAAAAAATTGTAATATTATAATCCACATATGTATATTTTATTTACCGATAATGAAATCTCAAGGGAAGAGTTTTGTGATCAAGTTTTTATAGAAAAAAAAAATTACGATTTTTCTTCTCTCACCAATGCGCACTCTTTACATCCTTAAAAGAATTATTATTTTCAAAAAATCCAACGTTCTAGACAATTGCTGCAGATAACGACCAGCGATATATAATCTGCACTAAGAATTTCAGATATTTTCTTACGTACTCATAATCTCGAGATTATTGATTGTCGTTGTTGTTTCGCAGAGAGTTTTTCTTTAATAGGGTTGCCAATAAATAAAATTGCTTACCTCCGGGGGTCGTGAATTCTAACACAATTGACACGTTTAAAAAAGTACGATAAATATATTGGGAAAAATCGAGAAGTTATCTTTTTATGGCCGCAGTGCATTATATAGTATTAATTATTAGTTTTTCTTTCGTTATTTGTGCTTTCATATTAAATTGCTATGTTTGGTAATATCTGAATCCGTATTTTTTACCGGCATCTCTTTCCAGCCACCTCGTTGGGCAATTTACATGTTGTGGCCTTTGTGCTCGTATTGTATTTATTCCCGGGAAATTATGGTTTTAATGTTAAAGTTCTTTTTCAGAAATTCGTTTCTACTTGTTATTTCATGCTAAGAAACAATACAATATCAAACCATCAATGAATATTTATTGATGAACATCAAAACCAAAAAAAAAATGTATTAATGATAATATGAATTAGATAATTGATACCAGTTCAAAATTTTAGATATTTAACAAACATACTTGTATATTTCATTTTTGTTAGAAGGCAAATTAATAATCATAATGCATAGTCTCATAAACCTGATTGGACGGTGCAGTTCGAAATAATACATTAGTCGTCATTTACTTTGATTTGATGCAACAGACCGTTAATATCGTCCAATAATCGAAACTAAACCTCAATGGCTTTCAATTGTTCCTTCAGACTCCTCTACAACAAAGAAATACAAATCTCACGTCTACGATACCTCACCATAACTGCTCATAAAGGAAAAGAAGTCATAAAATTGCGTGTTTAAACCAATGCTATCGGTATCCAAACCTAATTGCTCATAGGCTATTGTTCTCTCGCGCAAAATGAAAAAAGTTTTTGACGAAGCCATTAATTTTCTAACAATTGCAGAAAATTTGAAATTTAATCCGTGCAAGGATAGTTTGCAAAGAAATAACTATCAGGGAGATACATAATACATATTTTTCATTTGGAAAGCTCTAGCTTATGCTTCAAGAAATCTACTGCTAATTTCATAATTTAACCATTTCCATAATTTTATTTTTAAGTAGAATGGACTCACAGTATGGGGAATTTTAAATACAGTCCACGTCACTTAATGTGTCACATCAGGACTCGGGGTTGCTGATAACAATTAATATATATCCGAAGAAAAGTCGTGTTTGTAAGTACGGTGACCATAAATCCCGTTTGGACGTATGGTAAAGGAGTGTTTTCGAACGTTGTGATATTGGTCAGTTCCGTTTTTTACGAAATGATTGATGACAATACCGGAATTGTAGCATTATTCGTGATTTTAATAAGCAGCTTGGATTGTATCAGTTTTTGTAAACTTTGAACACTTTTTTTCCATTCATTACAAATTTCTAAGCAATCGATTAGAAGTTATTTGTCAAGCATGAGAACTAACTACTACTGTTACATGCTCCTGATATCTATTGTAAAACCGTTTTTCTATAAGCAATTCAACTCCGAGATTTAAAAACAGGTGAAATTTGAATAAAAAATGCAGTTCATGCTCTACAAAAACTTATTGAAAAACATGTTGTTTCAGCTTTTAAATGAGTCGTTTTTCAGCTGTGCTGTTAAATTCGCATTGAAATTTCACACGAGGAATGCATTACTTTACAATTGTACTGAAATCGTGGCGTAAAAACGCGGATGTTGACAAACGGTAAAAAAAAATGAATTTGTTCCGTTGATGTTAGAATAAAAGTGTAAAATTTAACTCTCACAAAATTTTCCCTACTTATCAATATAGATGTGCTGCCATCTATTCGTTAAAATATACACTCAAGAGCAAATAAAAAGAAGTGCATTATTCATAACAAAAAGAAAAGGGAAGAGAGAAGTTTTTTTTTTCTCCAGCTGCACAGGGCGATGGCATTGCCGTCTTAACGCATGGGCCCGGGGGTATCAAGAGAAGAGGGACCTCAAGAAAATGAGGAGTTTGCTAGATAGGGCATAATAAAAATCACTTGGCTTGGGGGCCCATGATGCTCTTAAGACGGCCCTGGGCGGTGATGCCGCATTTTCAAATGAAAAAAAAATGGGGACCCTCTATTTTAGTCATGGTAGTACAGGTATAAATTAAGTCGAAGGGGCAAAACCCCCCATAACAAAATTATGGAACAAATTAAATATAGTGGCAGGAGAAGGTTATCAAGGAAACATATATTTTCCGGACATCATGCCGAGGTGAACCGAAACGAGGTGGTATGATGTCCACAAAATAAATGTTTCCTTGATATCTTGGGCTGAGAAAAAACCCTCTATCTTTCTAGGAAACGGTTAGTTTACTCGACCATATTTGCTCGAGAAAAATACGTGAAATCGGGCTTCGAAATACGGGGAAAATACGGGACGTTTCCAATACACGTCAAAAATGATGCCAAAAGTAACCAAACACTCTGTAATTTTAGTCAGGGTAGTCGCCTTCATATGGAATCCATATAAGTCCCTGTCCCCCCCCCCCTCCCCCCCCCCCACTGTCCCGATTTTTTTTCTAAACATGTCCCAGTTTTTCACGTATTTTCGAAGAAACCAACTTGACTTTTATTCTTAAACTCAACGATTAAAATTATCTGTTCATGATAAAATCACAGAAAAGTCGCAAATCGAGGAGATGAAGCAATTTAAAATCCGGGACGTATGGTCACGGTGAGCGGAATAAAGAGAAAATGCAATCCAATCATTCCCACATGACCACCCTGACTAAAATTGCAGTGTTCAACAATCACATTTAACAAGAATGAAAATAGCTCTTCACAAATTTCTTAGACACTAAACACACACGAAAATAATGTAAAAAAATCTTAATAAACAAACATCTAAATAGCAAAACTTAAAATCAATTTTTTTTTATTCATCAAATTATAATTTTTACAAAAAGATCATCAAGAAATGGGCTTCCATCTATGGAAGTAATAGTTCTCATAACCTAAGGAACCCGCGAAAAAATATCATGAAAATGTTTAATTTGACTCGAACAAAGTCCGTATTCTTTTGCAGAGTTCATACTCTTGAATGGTGAAACGAGGGTCCTCACTGAATGTATGCTCAGCTTATAGCCTCTTTATCGGCCTCTATCATATCTATGCAGCTTCGAAAACGTTAGAACACTAATCAAATGACCTTACTAGGGTATAATAGAAAATACTTTGAATTTTCTGGCGCCCTTTTTGGGCTAGAAAAGTACGATGGATCCTAGACCGTGGGGGTGGAGGACCATGGCCCTCCCAGATATAATATTATCATAGGTTTTATATGCAAAATAAGAATTGCGAAGATGTTTTATGATGGTCAAGGTGTTTGTTTGTGAAACTATTATAGCATGCAGTCTCAACTGCTTTACATCAACAAGTATCTGATGTATATTTGCTGTTACGCGAATACAAAAAACGATTTTTGACATTTGTTTCACGATAGATGTGCTGCCATCTGCGGAGTAAAATGAAAATTCAGATCTTCTAGTAGCCATGAATTGTTAAGAAATACATTATACCAATAATTAAATATTTTAAAGAAAAAATAAATTCCGATGAAGAATTACAAGTAAAATAATTCAAAGATTGCTCTGAACTCTTGGGGAAAAAAGGAGGGATTGTCACATTTCGACCGTAAATCAAAAATAAATTTAATTTCACTTTAATTCTGTCTTATAATTATAATGAAAAGACATCAAATTCAAATTATTATTAGTCATAAAAAATTTTCTCCGATTGGCATTATTCCTTTTTTTTCACGAATTCTGTACAATCTTTGAACTGTATCATTTGTAAATATACTACATTATAGAATTTAATTATTCCTTGAAACCTGTTGTTAATTGTTTGAACATCGATATTAAGACATCAATAGGATAAGGCGAAAACAAATTAGATAACCTACTGCATAAATTTGGCAAACATTTGTCATATACGGGCATTCAACTTAACTAGCCCCTGTCTAAATTCTAACATGAATATTTAATTCCGTATTTTCATAATAAAAATCAGTTTTATTAAAAATTTACTTTTGTATTTCATAGGATGTTGAAAGAAGTTATCGTCCTGTTAAAATATCCAGAGAGATTCTTATTTTCTCGAAATCAAGGAAAAAATAATCAAAATCAATTCTATGGGCAACTCAAATCATTTCAAATAAGCATTCCCATTAATAATCTATGGAGAAAAACGTTTATCGGTCATTTTATTCCGACAGATTAGCGTTTAAATTTGAATATTGTTTGTCAATTAGAATCTTATTTCACGGAACTCAAGACTTTTGAACCGATTCGAACGTTTTAATAAGTAAGTGTTGTCAGAATCACAAACTCAAGCACGAAAAATTAAAATTATTTGATTTTTCATTATTTAAAATCATAAAATTATTTTTTTTAAGAAATTGAACAATTCAAATGAACACTATGAATTATTTATGTCGATATTATTTCTGGAATTATTTGACAATAATATACCGCAATATTTATGAATCAGTAGGAAATGCAATGAATGTACGATAAAGTAGAATGAATACGTACATCGAATATTAACTTATATTATGGAGCTAAGTACAGTAAAACCTCTCTTTTGCGGACACCGGTGGGACGAACAAATTCGTCCGTAAAAGAGGGACAAATTAACAACCGTTAATCGGGGTTTGGAAAGGACACTTTTAATATACACGGGGAAATTATAATTTGGCCCTAAAAGAGGGGTGTCCGTTAAGAGGGGTTTTACGGTACCCTTTTTTCTGTGCAAAATGTATTATAATAACCGTGATTGACATATTATGAAATTCACGAATTCATGGAGGAGAAACTTGTCTACAATAACCTCTGAAAAGCTTTTCTGATCATTTAATGTTTTCTAGGCCTGTCAATTTTTTTTTTCTTTTTTTTTTTGCAGAGGTCCAAGTCATAACGAAGATGGATCACTTCATTGAATATAAAGACCCTGGAATACGATCAAAACGAGGAGAAAAATTTCCGAAATGCTTCACACATATGTAATAAAAACGTCTTTCGTAAAAGAAATTCTCACCGATATGGAAGATGACATTAATAAATACTTAGAAATCGATCTCTTTCAGTTTTTTTGTTACCATCTATGAAATAAAAACGTATTATGAGTAAAAAAGAAATATAATGCAGGTAATTTCCTTCAGCATGGCGTAACATTAGTTTTTGATTGTAAATAGAACCATTTGTGACGACAATTTTATTTTTATTATATGTTTTAGAATAATAAATAGGTATAATAGTCTTCTAAATGGCTGAACAATAAACGAACACTATTTGTACATCACGTTATGTTCAAATGTATGTTATTGTAATTCCATTGCGCTTGAATATCCAGCCAATGGGATATTATTCAGTGATGGGTGTTAAATACCTCAATCTTTAATTTAGGATTATTTGTTGTATCAATTTCGGATTATTTGTGTATGAAATTTGATTCACTAGTACGTAGTATTTTTCGGGGAACCATTTCGACTAATGTTGATAACATGTGTCTCGTCTCTGCACTGGTAGAAAATACCAATCAGATATCGTACACAAGTAGAAAAATATGTGTTTGGATAAACATTGTGCAACCCTATCGTCGATAAAGCTTTGTTCAAAAAACTACCGTTGTCTACAGCAGTTTTTTTCAACCGCTGGTCTTACTACTACTACTACTAAACCAGACATGCTCCTTGTCCATATTCATCTGCGGAACCTCTGACGAATAGGTATATGTTGGAATGTGCGTGTACGTGTAGTGAAACCTGGAGGGAAATTTGTTTCTGCGTAATGCTTGTTATGTGTAGTGCTGCCATCTGCCACCAGTTTTTCTAACTATGAGTGAAGTGAAATGATTTATCGTTGTAGTCTTGTTGCTGTCTGTGACGAGACTTTAACCGTTGGTGCGCGAAACATTTCGACAAAGTGTTGAAACCCCAACACACAATTGACTGGGGTGTTGAATTGTTGCAGGATGAGCAAATGTTTAGTCGTGCCAATAACATAAGCCAAACGGAGAAATCGAATGGAAGTTAATGCAGCCTTCTACATCACAGGAACGAAAATAATTCTACTTAAATCAATCACAGCTAATGTATAGATTATAAAAAAAGTTATTGCTAATATTTTGAGACAAGCAAAACAAAGTAGCCGTTATTTGATGAATAAAATTCACACCAGCGTGAATGAAAATAATTTTCATTTTCACAACGAAATATATTCATTTTCATGCCGCATGGTAGTTTAAAACTAAAAGCCGACTGCATTTTGAAGAATTATATGTAATAGTTTAATTTTTAGGGTATAGATGGCAGCAAAGTTTTAGCTGAACTTTCTCGAGCAAACATTTTACAGCAAACATAAAAACATTATAACCGGTAAGAAGTACCAGGGCCACAACGGGGGGGGGGGGCAGACGGGTCTCGTGTCCCGGGCGTTGGAGCACAGGGGGCGTCAATTTTATTCTCAAACCTCTCCCTCAACATGACAAGGGGGGGGTGCCAAAATGCGCACTTGCCCCGGTTGACAAAGCATCTACTTGCGGCCATGAGAAGTACATTAGTGTGCAAAATAAAAAAGCGACATATGTCCCCTCATACCATACATAGTTCATTTTGGTGCAGAATTTGCGGTGAGGTTTTATACCAAAAATTAATTTTACTTCTAGAAATATAAGACAGTTTTATTTTTATTTGGTAGTTAGCAGATGAGTTTGGTAGAGTCCTAGCTAAACATCGTTTCTCAAGTGTATGATAAGTCAGAAGGTTAGAACATTTTTATCCAATCATTTTTTTTTTCTCGGGTTTGCAAATCATTCTTCTCATTAATGACAGTCCAGAAATTGTTTTCATAATTTCTGGATCGGCCCTCAATTATCCGCCTTTTCAAGTAATTACTACCACTCAAAAAGGCTCAAGAACACTGGTCAACAACACTTGCAAAATACTAATTTTCTAAAAAGCCTATTAACAATGAAAAAGGAAACAAAAAGTCCTACAAAAAGAAACTATTACGTAGTACCAGTTTTCTTTTAAAGAAAAATGTTAAATTGTTAAATAAACCTGCTCAAAAAAACTTTTTATGAAAGATTTAGGAATAAATATTCAGAATCCAAGAATTTTTACACTGTAACTATTATGATTACAGATACGTAAATTTCACAAATAAAAAAATCCTTAACATTGCAAAAAAATTAATAGTCGGAAAAGTAAGAAAACAAAAAATTTCCAAGTCAAAAATTCTGTATTCGTTTCTAAAAAACAAATTGAATAAAATAAATTTCACTCATTCTCAAAAATGTTTTCAAAATCAAAAATTTTGAATTCATTCGCAAATACGAACTAAACTAACAACTCGATATTTTTTTTTCAAGTTTAACGACGAGGTTAATTATTTTAAAGCACTATACTTGGTTGAAAGTTCTAGAGTTAAAGTGCTCAGCATAATTACTACCTATTTTTGCTTCAAAAAGTATACAAATATACAAATATATACAAATACAAATATACAAATACAACGCCACAACAGGCAAAATGCCCAACGAGGTGGCTGATAAAAAGATGCCCATAAAAATATGGTTGTCATATGTTTCAAAAATACAGCAACCCCATTAAAAATGCAATTAACACAAATTACAAACAATATATACACATGATAAAATATTACACAATACCCATAAAGAATACTTATGGTTGTCTTATTCTAAGAATGGATAGCTTCTCGATTTACCCCAACATGTTTATCGTATTTCTTTTTAAACGTGTCAATTGTGTTACAATTTACTACCTCCGGGGGTAAGCTATTCCATTTATTAACAACCCTATTGGAGAAAAATTCCCTGCGACACCATAACCTTGCATTGTCCCTCACCAATCGATACTGGTGTCCCCTTGTAAAAGCAGTCGATTGGCGGTGTACTAAAAGTTCATGGTCCATCCTATCCATCCCATTGAAAATTTTGAACACTTCGATCATATCTCCTCGACACCTGCGTTCATCCAATGTAAACATATTCAAAAAATGAAGTCTTTCTTCATAACTCAAGCCCTGTGTGCCAATAAGGACACGCGTAGCTCTTCTCTGCACCCCTTCAACCAAGTCTATGTCCCTCTGTAGATATGGTCTCCAAAACCTTACAGCATACTCCAGTCCAGGACGAACTAAGCCTCGAAAAAGCGGAAGAATGACTTTAGGAGAACGCGAAGAGACCTTTTTGAAAATGAGACCAAGCATTCTATTCGATTTTTTGACAACCGCTGAACAATGTTCAGAAAACTTAAGTCGCTCGTCAATGAGAATTCCCAAATCGGTGACTCTAGTTGCATCCGGGATAGTGACACCATTCAACTCGTAAGAGAACCGTGGGTTGTTCGAACCAAAATGAGCGACCATGCACTTATCTACGCTAAACGTCATGCTCCATTCATTTGCCCATGCTGCAATCTTGTTTAAGTTGGTCTGGAGCAACTCCCTATCGCTTTCATTTCCGATTACCCCCACTAGCTTCACATCATCTGCGAATTTGCTAGTAATTCCATCGATACCCTGATCGAGTTTGTCGATAAAAAGTGAAAAAAGTATGTGGCCAAGGACACTTCCCTGAGGAACTCCACTTGTGACGTCTGTCCAACCAGAGAATTCCCCGTTCACCATAACTCGTTGCGACCTATCTCTTAACCACGATTCTATCCAATTCAGCAAGTTGCCCCCTATTCCAATCTCGTGTAAACGCTTCAAGAGTTTGCCATGTTGGACCCGATCGAATGCCTTCAAAGCATTCAAGTGTAAAGTATCGAGATCTCACGGGAAAGTGGTCAAAATAAAATGTTCGCATTCATTCATAAAAATTATCAAACTCCGCATTTATCGCATCTATTTCGTAAATACGAAAATCACGTATCCTTAGTTATGATGTATTGACATTAAAAAAAAATTCCTTTATTCCATGAAACGAGAGAATTTACAGACACGCACGTCCAATAATTTGGAAAATATTATTTTTAAAATTATAAATCAAGATATAAATTAAATATAATTCAACATATAAATTAGAAAAATAGAATTCACAGTAACATATAAATTAGAAAAATAGAATTGACAGTAACATATAAATTAGAAAAATAGAATTGACAGTAACATATAAATTAGAAATATAAAATTAAGTAACATATAAATTAGAAATATAAAATTAAGTAACATATAAATTAGAAATATAAAATTAAGTAACATATAAATTAGAAATATAAAATTAAGTAACATATAAATTAGAAATATAAAATTAAGTAACATATAAATTAGAAATATAAAATTAAGTAACATATAAATTAGAAATATAAAATTAACTAACATATAAATTAGAAATATAAAATTAACTAACATATAAATTAGAAATATAAAATTAACTAACATATAAATTAGAAATATAAAATTAAGTAACATATAAATTAGAAATACAAAATTAAGTAACAATATATAAAATACATGAGGAGACTTGAAAGAGTATAAATATCGAATATAATACAAATACAAGGCCACAACAAGCCTTGTACTTGTCCACCACAACGAGGTGGCTGAGGAAAAAGATGTTCACAACAAATATCGATGCCATATGTTTCTAAAATACAGCAACAAAATAAAAAAAATACAATTATAACAATTAGAACGGATATCAAACAAAATTAATGTATGTTGATTGGGATACTGACAATTTATGTTACATCAACTATCCACATCACATTTGATTATACAAATACTAATTAAAATATTCAAAGATGCAACATTAATTTTAATCTTGAGAAGGATCACTTATGCATGATTCAATATTTCCGAAGAATAAAAAGTACGGATGTTCTATTTTATCTTTATGAGACAGAGATTATACATCGCTATAGCCCACAGTACAGAACATTGTTCAGGAAAAGAATTTCTCTTGATTTTGTGAAGAATGTTTGTTGGTACATTTTATCGAATTTCGTTGTTATACGAAGAGTTAGTTCTTGGAGTCAAATTGATTTATGATTTATAAAAAGAAAGGAGATAAAAAAACTGAAACTTAACTTTTTTTCCTTGCCCAATATATATCTTTTATCTTTCTTTTATTTCCACATAGATTTCTTTCAAACAACACACTCGCAGAGATAAGGAAGTAGAATCCCACAACTTTCTGATTCTTCTAATCACTTCATGTTGTCTCCTTTATCATTTTTTTTTTCTGTGTCTTATAACATGCGGAAAAAAAATGTTTCTGGGACTTTTTTTTTTCCTTGTTATCTCAACAAAATAATAATAAGTCAATTATAAGCAAGATAAGTTGGATTTAAAACAAATATCCTATCATATTGCAGTTCCTTAAATGAGTTATAATGTTGATAAAAATTGCATTATACTTTAAAGTATGAACGAATATGTTATTTGTAAAACCTATTTGGTTTTTATCCCGGAAGAAGAATGAGATACTCATAAATCAAGGCAATAAATTATATTTTAAAGAGATTTATGTTTTTCTTCAAAGATACGAGATCCTTTCTTTTTGCTTGAATATTTAATGAAACTATTTCGCTAATGAAAATCGAATGGATATTGATGTTCTTCATAATTTCATTTTGCTGTATTTTATAATGTTTTGAATTTTCTTTTAATCAACAGAATTAATGTGTTTTGCTTACAAGCGATTTTTGTTCGATGTGCATCATATATTTTTAACAGTCGTATTACCGGTGTGCTACTTGTCTTCTACATAAAAGAAAGCTTTAAAAAAATTAGATTTATTACATGAAGCAATTATTACTATTATGAACTATTCCCCATAAATGCAAATTTTTCTTTACAGTTAACGACACGTATTAAAAGCTGGAAAAATCATTAAAAGCAATTCGTTTCGAATTCTACTGCTTATACAGTGCCTTATTGAAGACTTGAAAAGAATCAAAAATTCACAAAAATAAATATATTTCAGTAATATTACTTTGTGAAATTATAACTACCTTCTTTTTCATTCAGATATAGTAGAAAAAATTCAGATTGTAAACTTCACAAGGTAAAAAAGAAATTCAAACAATACATTTTAACTAATAAGTGAAAAACATATTAGTTAAAAATGTGTTGTTTATTTACCAGCAAATTCAAAATGGAAAGAATAAAGAATATTATCTCGCCTTATGTGCTGAAGGCGATGCGAATTTTTGTCTTCAAATTAGTTGCAGTAAGGAACGTGTAAAGAACCCTGTACACATATGTACAGCTACGCATGTAAGGGTTAAACTAACAATTCACCAAATTGTAGTGGATACATTTATAAAATTATACCAAATTATAGTGGAATATGTGTAGGCATTTGATGTTAAAAGAATGAAATGGAATATATTACATTTTTAATGTAGATTGTGACTTGTATAAATGGTATGGAAATACCAATGATTATCATTCATTCCATAATCAAGAGACCTGATTTAGAATCAATTGTATGCTATACTGAAAATATCTTCCAAAGCGAAAACGTAGTGAAAACTACCACTGAATTAATTTATTGGTTTATTCAAATTAGAGAAAATGTGGGATGTGTAAAATAGCTTTTACAATGCCATTGAGATTTGAACCTTTTTGACTGCAACGTGGAACAGGTTATTATATTTCGTATGTAAATTATTCTCCAGTATAAACTTTATATGACGATTCTTAAAAGATTAGAGTCGGGTAAAGCTTTTAGGAAGCACAATCGAGATAATAATACTTGTATGAATCAAAATATTAAGCACGTATTAAGAGGAATTAAAGATAAGAAGATAAAATCGCATCGTCAGCGGAATCTACAGTTCATCACATAATAGTATATAATATCAGACTGTTAATCATATTTGGCTGATTTTTAACAGTAAAATGTAATTATGTCTTCATGAAATCTGCTTACACATTTGCGCAGAAGTTGGTAAATATTATCTATACAATATATAACTCATTTATTCGGCCAAATATGGAAAAAATAATAGTTTTCTAGAATTTCCGGGACTCTTCGATGTTAATGGTTTAGCGTTCTTGTGCATTCATTTAATAACTTCGTAACATGTCTAAAATTTCCGAGCAAAAGTGGTACTAAAATGAACAAGTGAGGCTAAATGACTGAGACTAAATTGAAGCATTTGGAAATTTACACATTACTTACTATAATTAAGTAGTTTATAGTTTTTATAGTTATGAAAGATGCACAGTCAAACTTGGTTAAGTTGAAGTCATTGGAAAAAAGTTCGAATTGTCCAATTAATCTACCATGGATCTATAAAATGACTTCAAATTGCAACTTAATCATCAACATTCATAGGATAATAATTATTTATGTATTATTAAAATTTTTTATGCTACGAAACTGTTTCCTAAATTTTAATAATTTATAATAATTAATCTTAGTTGGAACGTTACTGCACTGTTCCGGAATCAGCATCACCGTGGAATTCCTTGGCCATGTTCAAAAACTGATTCCTAAACTTTGCTTATCATTCTTATGCTATCAAGGAAATATACTTTCATTAAGGTATTACAATCTGAACTTTCCATACTCTTAATGACGACAAAAAGATTCAGATTGTGAATGCTACACCTTAATGTACAGGTCAAGCCATAATCTGCATTAAGTGGTATACAGTCGCGATGCCCTCCAGCTGAAAAATTGTGAAATTATCAAACAAAGAGGGCAGAAAAATAGAATTTTCAAACTTTTATTAGTCTTCAAAAATTTATTGTTCTCATCCAGTAAAGTAAAGCCTCTGGCTTCTTATAGGAATTTTCCAAACTAAATTTGCTCATACAAAAATCATAATTTTTCTGTCCAACTTTCAATTATCCAAAAAATTTGATGAAAAGTTCGAATTAAACAAGAAATTCCAACATTCAATTAGATAGAAAGCTCAAGGGGGAGTTCGTAAATTCTCAAATTATCAAAATTTGAATCAGCCAAGCTGTACTGTATTATGCTTGATAAATTAATGCATTTCAAGTACTTCATGTTCCAAGGTCTCTCCTAACTCAGCAAAGAATTTAATTAACTCCAAGTAAAATTCACGAGCCAACAAGTTTGTATACCTCGGTGATTCAACACCATAGCGGAAATCCTGTTCTTTTATGTTGAACTTTGCTAAAGTCAACACGACAAGATAGCGCATCTGTTTCTAAGCTCAGAAAAATGGTCTATGTTCTGGGAAGCATTCCATTTATATATTATGCAAAACTCCATGAAAATACTTCACTAATACCAGTAAAAATTGCTCTTTAAACTTCAACTTTTTGTTGAAATTCCAAAAATAGCCTATGGTTAAATCGTTATTTAAGTGACTAAAAACCGGAGTTATTTACACGTTAGACCAAATCCAGAGAGACGATGTTATCCACGAATAAATCGAACGACAGTAGCCCCCATTGCTACGAAATAAAGCATTTATACGGTCTAAATATTTAATGAATGATCTAGACGTTGTTTATATATCTAACGTTTCTGCTGTTCTAAGAGGAAAATATCGGTTATTTATAACACTTCAATTAACTGAATAGAATAAGAGTCTATCCAATGCATTGCATAATATCCAAGACAGCATCTACGCCAATAACGGGAAAATTTTTTTTCCTATTACATATTATTTCTTCCGCTTGCTTTGGCATTCAAGTTGTCACAATCGATCGGCAATATCGACAGTTTTCTCTCCCTCTCTCTCGCCACATGAATCGGCAGTCGATAACTTCTCCACGAATATCGTTTCTTTCATAAACAGAAAGACCAGCTGTCGACAAGCATTTTCGCTCATAAATGTTACCCACTCGTCAGTGTTGTAATATGAATGATATCGCTATGCATCTTGCGTGTGAGATGAATTTACACTTGGTTTCTTGGTAAATGTCAATTACTTATGCTTCACATAATTTCATCAAAAAGGTATTAATGAAATTGTGTGAAGTAATTCTAGAAAGTGTGTACTCCAGTAAAACCTGGAATTACTTTTTAAAAAAAAAATTATATTAATTTATCTGTGTAGAAAAATCAAAATTTATATCCTTTTTCTGGCGGTATCACAATCGCGATTGTTGTATAATGTATTCAGTTGCAGACATTCTTGCCGACTCTTCTCTCGATGTAAATAGTTAATTTTAAAGTTGCTGTGTGTGACACGAAGATGCTCTTTCATGTCCTGACCATGGAATTCTTATAGACTTTTATGCCGTACTGAGTCCTGGTCCAAATCAAGAGCTGTTTTGAACAACTTAATCTGAATCAAAAGTTGATTTTTATACTGGTTCAAATCAAGAGCTATTTTTGAATTCTTCGCCTGAATGGAGAGCTTTTTCCTATCATTTCCTAATCGGCGAATGCAAAGCTTTTCTCTATCATTTCACAATCTGAAGCTACAGCTTTTTTGGTTGATAAACCACATTTGTTTGGATAGTACTAATAGGTCGATCAAATGTTAGGAGGACGAGTGTTAGGAGGGCGAACGAACTTAATTGCTTCATTGCTTTAAACGCAATTCATTGCAAGATGAACGACAGATGACAGCAAAAGCAAAAACACGAAACAAGCACGACTCTGGAATCATAAATACGTTAGGAGCCACACATACATTCACTCAGAACACACACTCCACTTATCAAAACTTTTAAATAAATCTGCACAAATGCAAAAGCTTAATGCAATACTCGCCTGCAGATGGCGATACTGAACAAAAATTGGTATGCAATGCTACCTCAGCCAAATGGGACCTCATCATACCAAGAAAGGTTCCAGGTTCGAAGAACACACTCTCTGGCATGTACTGTTAATAAGAAATGCAACAGAGAAATGCACACGAGGTGAATGCACGTTGAATAGTAGCAGAGCTTTTTTTGATTTCCCAAATATGAATCAAAAGCTTTTTCCTGATTTCTTAATCTGAATCGAAATAATTTTTAGATTTTCTAATTGGAATCGAAAGAATTTTAAATTCTCTAATCTGAAGAGAAAGCTTTCTTCTTATTCCTAATCTGAGACGAAAGTATTTCTTGACTTCCTAATGTGAATTAAAAGCAATTTCTTGCTTTAAATCTAAATAAAAAAGTGACGAAAACAGCTTAAAAGGATCTAATAAATCCGGATTTAAATCAAAAGTTATTTCTGAAAATTATTCGTCTGAATTGAAAGGGGTTTTTTTTTCTGATTTCCGAATTTGAACCAAAATAATTTTCAATTTCCTAATCTGAATTGGAAGTTTTTTCAATTTCCTGATCTGAGTCTCAAAAGCCTTTCTTTAGTTCCTAATCTAAACTTCGAAATCTTTTCTTTATTTCTTAATCTAAATCGGAAGGCCTTTTTTGTTTTCCTAATCTGAATAGAAAGCATTTTTGTTCATTTTCTAATCTGAATCTATAGCTTTTTTAGCGGATCTGCTAATTTGAATCATAAACCTGTTTATTTTTATTCCTGGTACAAATAAAAATCAACGACAGCAGATCAAAGAATCTGATACTCCTAAAGTTTAAAAATTTGCTTAAATGTCATACTTAGTCATCAACACAAAATAAAGTATTATTTGTACTAACGCTGTAGTCACAAACAATACTCTAATAATAAATTTGTATTATACATAGGTAGACATTCAGTAGATAACTTACAAATTCCAGACAGACATATCGGATATACCTACGCATCTCTCATTGCCCAAAGAATTTCAGTTTCAATTCCAGCTGACGAGAGATCGATTCCGACAATTATCATAACCAATTCAAAACGTCAGCTTAAACGCGTTTGCAATTAGTAAACGAGTCAAAACTAAGTGATCAACGTTCCGTTAGGATTCTGATTCGAATAATATGTCCGCTGAGCGGCAGGCAAAACTCTTCCTTAGTTTCAGGAAAATGCAAATTTCACAGCTTCCCTGTGTGTTATAAAATCTATAGATTTATCGTTGCAGGTCGCGCGTGCCCCAATAAAGTTTATTCCGTTCCGGGATTTATTATAAGTTTTTATTACATTTTTGCACGGATCCAAGCGAGATTTTACGAGCAGTTTCCATCGATTGATGTTATCGGTTTCATTGATCTACAGACATTTCTCTTCTTTCAAAAACATTTTTGAGTAAAATGATAGCTTCTATTATATAGTATAGGTGTGTTTAACAGTTCCCATGCCTTCTTCACCAATTTTCCATACGTGTCGTCGACTACTCTCACTTTACGAGCCTTCTCAAGTTTTTAGATTTAGTTTTAGGGCTGTAATCTAAAGCAGGGATTTTTTACCTTACAGACCGAATTGAAACTTACCACGAAGCCCGCGGTCCACCAACTCATGTAATTTAGTGGCATCTTAACAGAAGGGGCCAATAGGGCCCACGAGTTAAATAGGGACAAAAATAATTAGAGACTTCAGAATTACTTACTCTGAAATTATTTCTCTTATTAATTAGCAAGTTTGATTAGTTCTGTAACAATTTTGTTTCACTAATTCGGGAATTGTTTTTATTAATTACTGATTAAACTAATTAATTCTGAGATTAATTTCAATCTGAAATCCCTTTGAATGATTCTTTAATTATTCATTGTGGTAATTTTTCCCCTTCTCAATATATCTTGAAATCGTTTCTTTTAATAATTATGTAATTATTCTTTGATATAAATTGTGAAATAATTCTTATCTCGGAAATTACTAAATTATTTTTCTCTTTGAATTATAAGTTACCTCTTTTACTAATTCTGAAATTTCTTTAAAAAATTATTTCTTTTCTTAATTCTGAGTTTTCATCTGTTTGTTGCGTAATTTTTTTTCATTTATTGTGGAACTATCTTTTTAATTAATTCTATAATTTCCCGTTTTTCAACTTTTTCATACATTTTCTGAAAAATGACCGGCAGGCCACTACAAAAAGCTCCGAGGGCCAAATGTGGCCCCACGGGCTATGCGTTGAAGACCACTTATCCAAAGGCATGCGGCTCATACTTAACACTTGAACATTTTAGAAACAAAGATGAATTTTAGAGAGTATAACAATAAATAATTTTTCTAATTAGTTCATTATAAAATGTAAACTTAGTAGTACCTTGGAAATGCTACCTCTAATAAACGAAATCTACCATAATTATTTCTTTCTTATATATTCAAAACTTATTCCCCACGTTACGAATACCATTCAATATATTTAATTAAATAACTATAACCTAAATATAATTTGGTAACACATATTATTTTTGATAAATGAAATGAATCGTGATTCATTTTTCTCTTATAATATTCAAAACTTATTTTCCATGTAGCAAATAACATTCAATTACCTTTGTTCAAGTTCTTTCAATGAATTCCAATCAGAACTATTTCATGGAACATAAAAAAAAAACATTCATATGGAAAACTTAAATCTGAAGTTCAGATTAAGTTTTATAGTGACGACCTTTTAATTAAACTCTCCTAATTAATAAATTATTTACCGACAATAATAATCAAAAACTTAATTATCTAGAGTTATCAAAAAGTCTTCTTCGTGAAAAAATATCTCATTATTTATAACACTTACATGGGAAACTTCATGAGAGGAAATTCACATGCCTTATTGCATCTTACAAAAGTGAAACAGTTATTAGTTAATTACGAAACACATCTATGAGACAAATTTTACGATGTTACAATTAAAATCTATTATATATGTATTATGATGCTCATATTTCCACACTGATCTTCAAAGCACGACTCCTATTAGGTATTAATAGGAATTTAATAATAAAACCGAGCTTTTCATTTCCAATTTCTCCAATTGGAGATGAAAAGATCGAATGATCAAATCTTTTATTATTTTCAAATTTAGAAGAAAAATCAAATCAACTATATGAAACTAATCCACGTTACTACAACAACGTATATACAAAAAAAACTGTAATGTTCCCACACGAATGAAATTTGTCATGCAATTTTTTTCTAAGTATAACTAGATTGACCTTAAAAGCAATATTTCCTATCTCTTTCAAAGACTCGATTTAGCGTGTTTTTTTAATTTGTTATTACTTATTTACAAAAAATCTACGCTCTAAACATCCACAGCCTTTAATGACATAAACAGTAAAACTCAAAGAAACCAATTGCATGGAAACTCGTTGTGATTTAAACCAGAAGTTCAGTTCCGACTGAATCAGCCGAGCTTCGCGACCGACCCACTGGACTGGTTTTTTTTTTTTTAAACAAAAATCAGTGACCCAATAAGTGCATTTATAACAGGACTGTAAATGTGTTTGTACGCCTAGTCTATGGGAAGCCGCAGCGTGATGGACACGACCCACGCTCAAAAATCCCTGGCTGTATAAGTGGATTTGTACAACCCATTTTGGAAATTCTTGCGGTTGAACTTCGGGCCATCATATATAGCGTAAGAATTTTTGATTGCAAGTGGATTTGTTTGCAACTTCCCGCAAGCCTTTGCCAATCAATTTTGGGTGAAGACCCACAGCTCCAAGATTTTCCTGGCTGTGTAAGTGGATTTCTACGATCCATTTCGGAGGCTCTGAGAATCACGTTTGGGTTGTGACCCATAGATGGGAGGGTGTCCTGATCCCTCATCCAGGGCCGTCTTAAGAGCACCGTGGGCCCCCGGGCCAAGTGATTTTTCTGAGGCCCTACCAGGCAAATTCTTGAAACTTTCAACCAGATCTCATTTTTGTTAGGCCCCTTTTCTCTTGAGGAGGCTTTAAGAGGGCAGTGCCGTCTTAAGGCATGGAGCCTTAAGACGGCACTGCCCTCATACATCTATAGCATTAAGAATCCCTTACTGCAAGTGGATTTGTATGACCCATCTCTAAAGCCTTAATGAATCAAGTCGGGGTCGTGACACAAGGTTCAAGAATCGCCGCTGTGGTGGTCGAGTTGTCACAGTGATGGACGCGCAACGCGAAAACTCGGGTTTGAATCCCATCGTCACCATAGTGGTGGTTGACTGAAGTTCGCTTTCTGTGGTTCCCAACTTCGAGACGCGATTGCGAGTCGATCTCCCCGTTGAAAAGTTTTAAAAAGCAACAGGCCTAGAAACAACACAAATATTCAACCATTAAAGTTCACTCACTTCACTTCTGATTTATAGATGACAGCACTGAAAAATCAAGCACAAGACCAGATACGTAATCAGACTGTTAAATACACTCACTTACACTTCTGGCACAACTCACTAGGTAGTACCTATGGCGATAGACCTAAGTTGGGCTCGGTTTGAAAGAAAGAAAGAGTCTCAAGAGTACCTGACTGTATAAGTGGATTTGTACGGCTCATTTTGAAAGTTTCTACGAATGAAGTCTGGGTCGGTACCCAATGCGCAAGAATTCCCAACTACAAATGAATTTATATGCCCTTTCTCAGAAGCCGCTGCGAATCAAGTTTGGGTAGAGACACACAGCTCAAGAGCTCCCTGGCTGTTAGGTGTGATGTGTACAACCCATCTCGGAAGTCGCTGCGAATCATGTCGGGGTCGTGACACAGGACTCAAGAATCTCAGACTGTTAATAAATTTTAACGATCCATTCCAGTAAGCCCCTGCGAATCAAGTATGAGTGGAGACCCATAGCTTAAGAACCATTAACTTAAACCAAAAAATATCCAGTTCATTAATAATATATTAGCATTGGTAATCATTCAACTCAAGTAAATTTCCATTCCCAAGTGTTTCTCTCCTTTTAGAAAAGAAAGGGAAGTCTTAAATCTTCTGGTGCCTTATCTCGAAATCTACACACACTTCATTACTTCAAGAAAATAGACAAAAGTAGAGTAAAAAAAAAAGTATATATTTTTTAAAAGAAAAGATTTTCATCATCATAATCACACTTTCTAGCTAATTACAAGATCCGTATTCTCTCCTCTTCTTTATCACAATACAGTGTAAAAGCCAAAAAAAAAAAGAAACTAAAAGCTTTTCATTTTGTGTTTTCAAGTCAAGGTATCGTTGGTTGAACATTCCACTTAGCTCTCTTTATCTCTTATTTTTCCTAGTTTTTTAAATACGTCTCGTTTCTTTAGTTTATCTCTCGTTACCCATTCTCTGCCCGAAAAGAACCTCTTTTGTTAGAATTTCAAATAAAGAAATTTGGGAAAAAAATCTTTAAAAAGATAGGATAGTGTGTGGGAAAAAAATTCGATTTTTTTTTCCTATATAAATTGGTATTTATTTCATTTCGGATTGTCTTGATGTATTTGTTTTGGGGATTAATTACATGAAATGAATATTAAAATAAATTGTATTTGAATGTTAATTGATGCGATATCGTATTTTACACTCATGTCCATAAATTGAGGATAATGCCAGCTCCGGCAAATAAAGGTTCAGAAACAAAACAAACATTACTTATTCATAAGGCCCATTTATTAAACAAAAGATAAAGAACAAAAACGATGGTGTATGTATGATACCATTCATAAAAACTACGATTTTTGCTCCCTGGAGCAATTGTAAAAAATATCTCCTTTACAAAAACTTACTATTACATGGTTGGTATGATGGTTAATACATTGTATGTCTCCCATGCGATGAAATACAGTCCGTACAACGCCTAGGCATGCTGAGTGTCAAATTATCGATCTGATCTTGGGGAAGATCACTCCACTCAGCAAGAAATGCTCTCCGAAGTTCCGGTACACGTATAGGAGGTGGTTGACGGGCTGCAACTCGTCGGCCAAGCATGTCTCACACATGCTCTATCGGATTCAAGTCAGGTGAGAATGCTGGCCATTCCATACGGGTTATATCCTCAGATTCACGGCATTCGTTTACGATGTTTGCTCGGTGAGAACGGGCGTTGTCATCCATAAACACAAATTCTGCGCCCATGGCACCCCTAAACAAACGTACATGTTTTTCCAGCATGATGTCCGATAAATTTGGGCTTTCATGGTTCCGGTTTGAACATGCAGATCTGTTCTGGAACCCAGTATAATTCCACCCCAAACGAGCAATGCTGCACCACCGTAACGGTGTCGTTCAATGATGTCTTGGTGGTAACGGGTACCTGGCGTTCTCCATATGAAAGTCCGACGTGAATCAGACTGCAAGCTAAACCTGGACTCGTCGGAAAACATCACACAAGCCCACTGTGACGATGTCCACATTGCATGTTCTCTACTCCAGGCCAATCGCTGCCGACAGTGAGTAAAATACAATAATAAAATAATAATGATGTGAAATGAAGTAGTAATATAAAATAATAGGAATAATAGTAATAATAATATGAGAAACAAATGCAGCAATATGAAAAGAATCAATACTTATTTTTTTAAAAAACTGAAAAAATTTATAAATAGGGAAAACAGATAAAAATAGTGGAAGGAGTAAAAAATTTACACAAAAATTACCACGTTTTTAAGACAAATAAATCACACTGGTCGAATGGTCGACGCGTTTCGGCTCTTCAATGGAGAGCCGTCATCAGGACCTCGTGGTCAGAACTCACACGAATGAAGAGTGATGTTTACGTCTGGTCGTCCGAAGAGTTCGCCTTTGTATTTGCTGCGTCCGAGTGGTCTTTGGATGCGAATTGGGGAGCCATCTGTTGTAAAGTGTTGAAAGTTTTTTCACGACTGAGGTTAATAAAGCCTGTCCAAGCTGACGAAATAGGTGGTGTGTTTCTTCCATCATTAACGAGGAAATTCTGGCATGTTCTGATGAAATATCCCTCGAGAAAATTCAATTCCGAATTGTGTGTTGCTTTTTTAAAAACAAATGCTTTGTCAAAATCAAAATGATGTGAATGTTGCCAGCAGTGTTGGGCAATAGCCGAATTATCCGTCCGTCCCTTCTCAACATGCTTTCGGTGTTCGAGAACTCGAATATTTAGATTTCTTCTAGTTTGGCCAATATATCCATTTTCACAATTCTTGCATGGGATGAAGTAGATACCAGATTCTTTGGAGGGTGGTATAGGATCTTTCAGATGGGAAAAGGTGAGTATATTTGTTGGCTGGAATATTGTATGGAAGTCAAATTTCTTGAAGATAGAAGAGATCATGAAACTTGAAGAAACGAATGGAAGAACAACGGTATTAGAAAACTGTTTTGAGTCAGCTGGGAGCAGGTTCGTGGTGCATGTCTGGGTCATTTTTCTGAGGACCTTGTCGATGATAGAAGGTGAAAAACCCCGATTAGAAGCGATGTCACGAAGGATATTGAGTTCATTCTGGAGGGAGGCTGAATCACTGCAAAGTTTTTTTGCTCGATGAACAAAAGAAGAAAATGCCGAAAGTTTCTGATTGGGAGGATGAAAGGATTTTGCATGAGGTGGCATGGAGATAGCGAATGGCTTACGGTACACAGATGTATGAAATTCAGTGTCTGTCTTTTTAATGAGCACGTCGAGAAAAGGCAGTATATTATTTTGCCATGGGCAACCCACTCTCGCCTATCCTCTGTGACATATATATGGATTTTTTCCAAACAAAACTTTTGGAAACCCACCACTTCAAACTTTGGATCAGGTATGTTGATGACACATTCACTTTAGTTGATGAGACTGATGTCAATGTCACTGAGTTATTCAATTTTATGAATTCTATTGACCCACATATTGAATTCACCTATGAAATGGAAAAAAATAATATACTGCCTTTTCTCGACGTGCTCATTAAAAAGACAGACACTGAATTTCATACATCTGTGTACCGTAAGCCATTCGCTATCTCCATGCCACCTCATGCAAAATCCTTTCATCCTCCCAATCAGAAACTTTCGGCATTTTCTTCTTTTGTTCATCGAGCAAAAAAACTTTGCAGTGATTCAGCCTCCCTCCAGAATGAACTCAATATCCTTCGTGACATCGCTTCTAATCGGGGTTTTTCACCTTCTATCATCGACAAGGTCCTCAGAAAAATGACCCAGACATGCACCACGAACCTGCTCCCAGCTGACTCAAAACAGTTTTCTAATACCGTTGTTCTTCCATTCGTTTCTTCAAGTTTCATGATCTCTTCTATCTTCAAGAAATTTGACTTCCATACAATATTCCAGCCAACAAATATACTCACCTTTTCCCATCTGAAAGATCCTATCCCACCCTCCAAAGAATCTGGTATCTACTTCATCCCATGCAAGAATTGTGAAAATGGATATATTGGCCAAACTAGAAGAAATCTAAATATTCGAGTTCTCGAACACCGAAAGCATGTTGAGAAGCGACGGACGGATAATTCGGCTATTGCCCAACACTGCTGGCAACATTCACATCATTTTGATTTTGACAAAGCATTTGTTTTTAAAAAAGCAACACACAATTCGGAATTGAATTTTTCTCGAGGGATATTTCATCAGAACATGCCAGAATTTCCTCGTTAATGATGGAAGAAACACACCACCTATTTCGTCAGCTTGGACAGGCTTTATTAACCTCAGTCGTGAAAAAACTTTCAACACTTTACAACAGATGGCTCCCCAATTCGCATCCAAAGACCACTCGGACGCAGCAAATACAAAGGCGAACTCTTCGGACGACCAGACGTAAACATCACTCTTCATTCGTGTGAGTTCTGACCACGAGGTCCTGATGACGGCTCTCCATTGAAGAGCCGAAACGCGTCGACCATTCGACCAGTGTGATTTATTTGTCTTAAAAACGTGGTAATTTTTGTGTAAATTAAAACCAGGCAAAGTTACTCATTTTTTTGTGATAGTAAAAAATTTGATTGGAATGGAATCTAGTTTTTAAAGTTTTAAACTTTTATTTTCTTGACGTGAGTAAATCTTATAAATCATCACGATTTCTGAGCATCATGAAAGAAGGTTCAGATCTAGAATCGAAATAACTTCAGAGCAAGTTTAAAAATTTCTAGTGATAAGAATTTGATGAAGAGTTTGATCGGAATGACATCACTGGATTGCACAACAGTGTTGCAAACATAACTCGGCTCGAAAGCAGGTCAGACTTTGAATTCAGATAACTTTTATATAGTTCATGCAAAGACAATGTTAAATATATGGTTAGAAAGATAAAGGCTTCAAGTTTTCAGAAAATAAGTTTTTGATCTCTGTATGACGTCACCAGATTATACAATAGTATTGAAAGTGTAGAATATAATAGAAAGTGTGAGCGTCACATACGTAAATATATTATTAAGAAGTCATCAACGAATAAGGCAAATATACAAAAAGTACGAAAGGCTTCTAATGCATTTCGACACACAGTGTTTTCACCTTAAGAAGAGAATATTTTACCGCTAATCATGCTGACCGAGCATACCATTTCGCGTGGATACCAAATCTAAACTCTCGTTGCTTAGTGGTGAAAACTGCATCTGTTCAAACGTCGTGGTCAGAATGGAACAGCCATTTCCAGACAGAACATACTGATCACGACCTTTGAAGTGAACAGACGTACTTTTTTCCTCTGAGCAACCGAGAGTTAAGATTTGGTATCCACCCCAAGCAAGTCCTCGGATCCTCGGTCAGTGTTGTTGGTGGTTAAGTATTTTTTCCTTCTCAAGACGACGACACCAACTGGGTATCGAAATGCATTAAAAGTTTTTTTTCTACTCTTCGTATATTTACCTTATTCGTTGGTGAATTCTTCACATTCTTGAGCAAAGTGGATCTACTTTTTCATGAAAATAAGTTAGACTGTGAAAGAGAGAGAGAAATCTCACAATGACTTTTATAAAACACACACACACACATGCAAAAACAATGTACAATATCTCGCTAAAAAACGACGTTTCAAGTTTCTCAGTTATAAGAATTTGATTTATGTATAACGTCATCCCTCGAATGGCACAATAATGTCAAAAAACATAATTCTGCATAATTTTGGAGCATCACGAAAATATTTAAATTCAGACTTTAAATCCATGTTACTTTTATACAATCCATGTGAAGACAATGCTCAACACTTCGTCGGAAAGATGTTGATTCAAAGTTTTCAGCGATAAGAATTTTACAAGATTCATTGAAAGACTGGTTATTTGTTGAAATGAAGATTACAGGAAAGAAAATTCATCACGGCCTATTTCATAGGCTATTGGTTGATTGCTGCTGCCGTCCATGTACGGAACCTTTCAACATATATATATACGCTCCAAGGTTGAAATGTTTTATCTGCTTCCATAGCTTAGATGGTAGAGTACTCGTCCGGCAAGCAGCGAGAGACCGGGGTTCGAGTCCCCGTCAGGGCAGTGATGAATTTTCATCCTTGTAATCTTCATCTCCACAAATAACCAGTCCTTCAATAAATCTTGTATTAACAAGTGGAGAGGAAATTTTTCTACATATATAACAATTTTATCCCTGAGTGACTTCATCAGATACCACAGAGTGCCGTAAACATTAAGTATGAAAAAAATCGTGTCGCACACATCAAAAATTGATATAGCCTGGGATCCCGGTGTGCTACCACCTTATGTGAGGTGTCGTTGGATTCCCATTAGCAAGTTCTACAGGCATGTGAAATAAAAGCCAATAAGAAGAATTTGAAAGATATTTTGGGGCAATATCTGCGATTTTTGTTTCTCTCAAATAAATTGTTGGAACATCGAATGCGATTTGAAAGGATAGATGGAGTGATTTTTGCGGGGATCCCAAACAAAAATGCACGTTAAAATTTTGCGGTCATATTTCGGCACAGTCCAACAATGTATTTTTTATGTTGAGTAAATAATATGTATTGTTGAAGAAGCGAGAATTTGTGAGAAAAATTTCTGAACCCTTTTTCGGCCTATCACTTTCGTATTCTCCGACCGTTTTCAGCTCATTATGATTCCATTTCTTTTGAGAGATTGAAAACTTTCGTCACGTACCGAGAACTCTTTCTCCATTGCGCTGGTCTCTATCAATTTCTTTTTCCTCATATAAAACGAAAAAATCTTGGAACCTCCTTAGAATTTTCCGTTATATTTGAATATATATATGTACGTGCAATATTAGATGATGCGCCACTCACGTAAATGATAATCGAATAATCATGGAATTTCCTACAATGAATCCGAAAAAAAAGTACTGGAGGATTGAAATCTCATAGAATACATTCTAAGTACAGTCATTGTAGATGAGTTCAAATCAGCATTCGATTCACTTCGACAATTCGGACAGAGAAATTGAGAGAGAGAAAGACAAAGTGAAAGCAAATTGGACAAATGGATCCTTCGGCAATTTCATTGTGTTTCACCTCAGCATTCTGATTGCCTCAAAACCTGCTGAAAGATCCCGAAATGATGCTCCTGGTCACCAAATTCCCGTTGATTGATTCGTGAGATTCATAATTGAAGTCCTTACGGTTCTATTTTGAGATCGTAATGATTTCGTGATTATGTCTTTTGATGCGAACGAACGAACGATTTTGCTGCCTTTTCCGTTTCAATTGATCCCAATACATTTCTATTTCCACTTCTCTCATAATTTCCACTGTTCAGTCATGAGAGAATAATTTTCTTCTAGCTCCACATCATATATCAGTGCATAAAAACTGTTCCCTAAATATTTCTTGATATGATAAGGAATTACGTTCCGTAAATTTTTCAGAAATAAAATTTTTTACTCAAACGAATTTTACGATGATGTCCGGAGGCATTTGAAACATTTTTGTGATTGAAAGTTTTCTCTAAAACTAATGGTTAGAGCAGAGAGAGAAAGAGCTATTGAAAATGAAAAACAGTAAACGTGGACATCTTATACATTATTTAGGATTCAGAATTCGTGGGACACACTTTAAAGGGGGTGATAGAACACGCCAAAACAAACATTTACCGTCACGGACTGTGAGGTTGGATATAAAAGTTAGAGGTGGAAACACTGTAATGAAGCACATCGGTAAAGAATTAATGATCCTTATTCTGGCGTTAAGATCCCCGAAGGATTGAACTGAAGTCACGTTTTCAGTGCCCAGAAAGTGGACACAGAAAATAAAATCGAGAGAGAAGAGAGTTCGTCGGTTCAACACGGTGTACCCAATCCGTTATAGTAGAAATGTAATGATTGAATAATTCTTATTTCACGGAAAAATGAACGACAGGGACCCTTGGATTGAGTTTTGCTTTTAATTGGATAGAGGACCATGGAGGTCATCCTAGACCAAACAATGCAAGCGGTACAATTACTTGTGGTGGATTTTGCATTACCCAGGGTGCACCACAAGGAGGCCTACCACATTACATCACGTGTACGTTCGCATGGTTGCCATCACATATTGCACTTAGTCCGTCGGCTGCTGTACGGTCGGTTCCCAGCACGATGGACCCTCAGGCTCTCGTCCTGAGGATTCAGGTTCGAACCCCGTTCACGGCACAGTAGTGGTGTGCCGATGTTTGTTTTGTTGCGGTTTCCCAGCTTCGAAGACCGAATGTGAGGTGGTCTCCTATTTGAAAAAGTCTCCCCCCAGAAAGCAAGCAGACCTACAACACGATGCTGACATAACATGAAAATTCAAGCGTTTCAATCTTAACTTCAGAAAATGGAAGAAACACGGCAGCGTGAACACGAAACAAGCTCAACTCTACAGCATAGATACGTTAAGGCCGCACATTCACTCAAAGAACACATTCCGACATGTTCAGATTCGTTAGAAATCCCGTAGAGGAATGTGTACGTGGTGCATGTAGGATTAAGTAGTAGTTAATCCATCGGGTAAAATATGTTATTTGACACTCGTGAAGTACTAATTTGCGTTCTGAAAACCCTAAGAGCAGCAAAAACGCCTTCGCTATTGCGATTCGGTCACACATGAAAAAAAAAGATTGTTTAAGTGTCTTATATCACCTCTTAGGTTTGAATGAATTCACAAAATCCCCCCCCCCCCCCGCATGTGAATTTTCACATCTTACATTTTCCTTTTACTTAAACCGGTATTCAAACCAACACAGAAGGAAAAAAAAACTCATTCCTAAACGATCCATCAGCAAAAAAAGTACCTGTTTCATATATTATACATAATAGAATGCAAGAAAATATTTTCTTAGAAACAACGTCCATCTAAAACAACAAGAAAAGTCCTAATCGAATCACGATGTAAGTCGCATGTTTTCTTCGGAGAAAAGGTGATGACTCTTCTTTAAGGGAAATGGATATATCCCAATGACACGCATTTTTGTAAGTCATCAGCTTTCGCCATTAACTGACCATCTAGACACGAGCATTGCCTACTGGATATCGATAATAGGACAATCTTTCTGATCCTAGGATTGATCAAAATGCTATTTCGCTGTCGTTTGGATTTCTAAGACGCATTCAATACTGACTTAGGGGGAATGTAATAAGTTTTGTAAGGAACAAAAGTAATAAGTTTTGTAAGTTTATATGCGTTGATTTCAAATCGTTTGTCCACGGGGCAGTCTTCTCAACAATTGACTTCAGAAGTATACTCCCAATCGGGAGAAGTTCTCAAATGACACGTGGATTCTCTTATCCCCTTTACGATTACGGACGAAATATTTCGTCCAAACGCCAGAGAAATGAATTAAATCCATTTATCTGGATTCCTTTCCTCTCTCCTCATCACCGAGAAGTTGTTATTTTCTACACTCCTGTTAGTGATTTTCCCCAATAATATAATATATCTTTCTTCAATGTACATGTAAGAGCGAAATCAGACACGTAAGATAATGGTACAAAAGAGAAATGTACTGCATACTCTATTATCTGTTTCCACGTATGTTTATTTTTATCCTACTTTTCTTTCTATTTTTTCCTCTTTCTTCTAACGTACGGTTCGGTTAAGACAACGTTACTAGATTCATCGCCGGTTAGTTTGATAGAGATCATCCAAATTTGTTGTCAAATGCTGGTTCGTGAACGGTTTACAATGTCATAATTTTTTAGGGTCGTATACGTAAATAAGTTATATATTGTTAGAAGTCCCGTAGTACATGAACCGAGTCATCACACGGTTAGTTTTAGTTATACGTAAATAAATAAAATAATGCAGACTTCTATGAAATGTAGAACCGGTTCCAAACATTCATTTGCAAAAAAACCCAAATTTTTAAATGTAATATAATGGAGATTTCTCAAATGGGAAGTCGGCTTGCATTTGCGAACCACGGGAAATGGACTATATCAGACCAGATGAAGTGACACGTATTCGCATGTCAAGTAATACTCCTCAACGTGACCAAATTCCTGCTGGGATTCCTGCTGCGGCACCATCTACCGGTGGTCGTCCCAGGTTCGATAGAAAAAGAAATTTTTTCACAGTGGCTGGGATGGTGGCTGCGGGTCCTGAAAGAACCCTCCACAATTACTGACGAGCACCTTACCGCTGCGCCACTCGGGTCACATATTATATTCAACCGGTTTTCTTTTTTTTCTTAATTCCTTCTCTTGTATTTTACGTATATGTAACGGGAAATGTGATAAATATCAGTTATTATACACACTTACCAATCGTCTTGGTGAGAGAGTAATTAATTTATCACACTTTTACCGGCGAATATACATAATAGCCAAAAGTCGATGGTAAAATTGATAAATACTAAAAATGTTAACGCTTTCATCGGAGATTATGCATAATACCCGAATGTCGTAGGTAAATTTGATAACTACTTGAAATTTGTTCCTCTTTTATCTGGGATTATGCATAATACTCGAATGTCGTAGGTAAATTTGATAAATACTTGAAATTTGTTGCCTTTTATCTGGGATTAAGCATAATTCACTTGTGTAATTGGTGAATTTGATAACATTAAAAGACATTCCAAATGAGTTTAATATAATGAATATAGTCGGTCCAGATTTAATGATAATGTAACACGATACATTGTTTCAAATTTTACGATCGTACCCCGATATAAAGATACTATACATGCGTGAAACTAGAGATTTCCCTCTTTCCACCTATTAGATTATTCGATTAAAACTGATTAAAAGTTGAATAGTTATGATTTTTTTTAAATTGGATGATTCTTTTTGAAACACGCTGTATATTCATTTCTACGTTTCTTTAAATCCAGATTTGTTTCTTTCATTAGTCGCGCAAGAAGGTGCCGTATTGGTTAACTTAGACACGATTTGTATGTCCCTCAAATAAAGATGGAGATATCGCGTGATACATAAAAAGCTTCCACTGAAGAAAAACCGGGCATCGACGGGTATTATAACTAGTTTGTTATAAAGTAATAGTTTAAAAATATTCAATTAAAATCCAATTGATCGATCAATTTTTTTATTAATCAGTTAAAAATATTAATTGATTCCCAGCCCTATTAATAACCGAATTTATCACATTAACCTTAACATATAAATTCTGAAAATCGGAACTAACAAATTGAATTTTTGTCGGCTCAACAGCAAGGCCAAAATTGAATCATGATGTACATACGGGAAATATATGTATACTTCGAAATGCATGTATACCTTATATAAATGCATTTCCAGCATATAGCATTTAGCTTATAATCCACCGTTATCGATATTCCATCGTTATCATCCAAATATTTTCACCAGATCACTGATCTCAGCGAGGAGAGCAGAGAAAAGTGATTTTCTCGCAGTGATGGGATATGGAAAAAAATAAAAATACATATTCTAACGGTTAGCGGTAATTCGATAAAGTTATAACGTTATTGATTCCTCGAGGTTGGTTTCTCCGAAAATATCATTCTAGAAATTTCAGCATCGTTCACGGACGTTGAACGTGATTCACGGAGAGTAAATCAAATTCCCGTAATTTTAGATCTGCTAGGCTTTGCTTTTATTTTATTTTTTATTTGGTCACGTGGGAAATCAAATTTTCGGTCGGACGTCGAGTGAATGAAGTAGCCCCCAACTCGCTATTTTCACTTCCCCGGGGACCGACGTAAATTAATTCACGTTCAGTTACAATCTGCGGTTTCTCTCTCTACCCTGCGGTTGTAAACGATATAATTTGTATCTTTATACATTCTGTGGGTATTTATAGTTCTAATAGACGGGAAATTATCATATGGCTTTCTCTATACAGGGTTTCCTGTAAGACCTAATTCCTCCTTTAGCTCATTATCCGTTCGTCGTAGAAAATTATGGTTCCAATTTGAAAAGGAAAAAAAATACTCAAACATATGTGTTTAAAATCACTCTGTATCAGTTTTTCACGCAAGTCGGGTGTCAAAAATTAAAAATTTATACGCTTCCTCTGTCCTCTAACTTTCAATTAGTAAGTTGTTGCCCTGTCTCTTCTGGGACGAACAGGAAAAAAAACTTTACGCTCCTAAGTGTAATATTCGCTGAGATATTTCAATTTAAAAACGGAGAAAAGGTGGAAGAGATCAACATAAACGACAAAACGAAGCGTTGTCCGTGAGTTCCTGAATTTCCCCCGATTTTTGAATTCAAATATCTTAGCGAATATGCACTTTGTAACGTGGGATTTTTTGTTTTTTTGTAGGCTTCAAGAGAGACGGGTCGTAGTGTAACGGAACTTTTCGAACTTGAACGTGGCTCAGCGTAAGCGTATTCGTGTGAATAAACAGCCTTGATGAGGCCGTGGGAAAGATTCGACTTCCTGATCTCTTTCCTATTTTCTCTTCTTTTTTCTATTTCGGCCACCAGGATAGGCCAATATTAATTTCTAAACTTTTACAATATCCTAATTCACTGAATTCTTTCAAGCGCCACACTATATTTTCACATCAGTAAAGGTAAGTTGTGGCTTACAATCTTACAGGCATAAACATGAAGGTCTGCCCATCCGTCTGTCCGCTCCTGGTCAGGCCCCTAGCGATTTCGATGCCTTGAGCAAGCTAGCGAAACTCGCTCTTGAACATGACGATATACGTCAGATATACCAAAAACGTCTAATGTCGTTCTTGGGACTTCACTTAGCTGACTATGACAATCGTCTTCTTCTCGTTGAGGACAAATGTAGCGTTGCTAAAAATTCCAGCACCGTTATGGTACACTATGAGGATTACTTACTTAGCTGATGAAACTAACACTTCTAACTTAACTGTACAAAGCTCTTTAATGAGCTTGGTTTTGAGTATCATACTTTCCAGGTGGACGTTGAACGTCCTCTAAGAGTGGTTATCAGAGGGCTTCCAGTAAACATTTAAGTTACTAGCATACAAACGGTAATAGCATTAGTGAGGGTTATGATGTTGGGAAAGTAAGCCCTATGAGACACTTCAGAACCAAGAGATTCATGCCCCTGTTCATAATTGAAACGGGAAAAGGAAATAGTGGAGTATGTAAAATTAAGGAATTGATGGGCTTCCAGTCACAATTGAGAAACTTAGGGGTGACCCTGGAAAATTCATGTGCAGAAAATGTCAAAGGTTTGGCCATTCGGCCTGGACCTGTTTTAATTCTGCAGTCTGTGGCATTTGCGCACAAAAACACAGGGTTTCAGATTGCTCCCAACACACTAACAAAGTGTTCGTTCAAAGTGTAAAAACAAGTGTTCTCGTTGTGGTCTGGAACTTAGAAGCTCATTTCAGGGATGACCCAAGTGGCCCTGGCCTAAATCTAACACCCTCTCTTTCACTCCTTCGGGTGAAAACGCACCTCAAGTAGAAAAAGAGGTTAATCTCATAGACTTCCAAGATAAAAACAAGGAAGCAAACACTCAGCCCAGGGTAAGTTTTTCCGATGTGGCTCAGCCTGAAAAGATGGTAAACAAAATCCACAAATTTGTGGGAGCGCTGAAGAAACGCCCTACCCCTCATACTTTGAGTGGCGAACATGCTTCAACAATGACCTCATCAATGGATGCCCAGGACCCACTGGTCCCATCACTGATCAAGGGCCGTCGCTAAAGGTTGTTGAGAGGAACGAGGACACTATTGAGCATGACGCAAATGACATTGCTACATAACCATCGCAAATACCACCTTCCAAAAGCTTAAGGATAACACTGAAGAGAAAGATAAGCTCGCATTTATCTGGCAGAGCTTTATAGAGGTTATCCTACTGGCCAAGAAAATCTAATTCACTTATCACTTTCGCTTTTTTGTGAATATCAAACACTAATACGATAGCAATTAGTAACACCATTTTTAAAACGGCTCCTAAGCCTTTTAGAATCATCACCTATAATGCTGACAGAATCCACAATAACCGCCATGAATTGCGTGAAACTATTGATGAATTTGACCCGTATGCGGTTCTCATACAAGAATCGTGGCTTTCACCGGCCCGCAACTTCAAAGTCCATACATATGAATGCCATAGGCTTGACCGCCCCAACCTACCAGGAGGGGGGTGTCCTTATTCTTATCAAGAGGAATTTTCATATTGAGACAGTTGATCTTCCTACATCCACAACTTGTGAAGCCATCGCTATTAGGGTACATCACCCAAATCAACAACCGATGGTAATCTGTTCCTTCTACAAGCCACCACGATATCAACTCGATATCACCTTAGTGAAAGCGATATTTAGAAGTAACGGTAATAAGCCCATATTCGTAGCTGGTGATTTCAACTCTAAAAGCCAACTTTTCAATTGCAACACAACAAATCAGGATGGTAGGGTGCTCGAAAGTTTTTGTCCTTCAAGTATGATTGATGTTCATGCGCCACAATCATCTACACATTTTCCCTACAACCTTCAGCATAGGATTGACTTTGGTTTGACAAAAACCTACTGCACGGCGTCACCACTAAGGTACTCAGTGCTCTCGGATCTGACCATATTCCGATACTATTCGAGATTGACAGTGGTATCACTTATCAAATTACATACATGTTTCGTACAGATTGGACTAACGTCCGTACAACACTGGAAAATGAACCACTCATTAAGATCAACAGTTTGTCAAAAGAGAACATTAATATAGCAGCAGATTGTTATTTTTGTTATATGTTATTTTTGAAACATATGACAACCATATTTTTATGGGCATCTTTTTATCAGCCACCTCGTTGGGCATTTTGCCTGTTGTGGCGTTGTATTTGTATTGTATTGTATTGTATAGAACAAATTACTGAGGTAATTCAAAATGCCGTAAATAATTCGACAAGGCGTATTAAGCCTTTTAAAGTTATTTCATCCCTGAGGAGTTGAAGTGTAAAATATTAACTTCAAAAATCAACTCCGAAGACGAGTACAGCGTACGAGAAATCCCAATCTCCGTAATATGCTGAACCGTATATCCAGAGAAATAAGAAACAGCCTCAAGGAATATCACTCTCAGAAGTGGAATGATTTTCTTGATGAGGCTGATGTATCGGATGGGTCACTCTGGAAATTAATTAGAATTTGTAAGCGAGTTAATTAGAATAATAAGCCCAGAGCCATCAACATCAACAGAATACATTGTACAAATGGTCTTGTATACACTGATGAAGAGATTGCGGAGTCATTTTGCTAATGCATATGAAGACCAGTTTTCACCAAATAATAATCAACCGACTATTGTAGAAACACTTTGAACAGGTGGTTAACAACTTTCTACAAAACAACCAGCCACATAACATCTTGACGGCTGCTCCCACTGATCGTGAGGAGATCCTCGAGATAATTAAGGGACTTAGAGATAAAAAGGCCCCTGGGTATGATAATATTACTAACACAGCTTTGAAGATACTTACATCTAATATTATCACCACATTAGCAAACATCTTTAATGGTATGTTAAAAATTTGTCATTTCCCGCGGATAGCTGGAAATATGTCATTATTAAAGTCATTCCAAAAACTACGGAGATAAGTCTATTTGCGAATAATTTTCGCCGCTTGCTTCCGGGATTGTCCAAAATTTTTGAACGAGTTTTTAAGGCGAGATTATCTTTGTATCTCGAGGATAACAGCTTTATCCGAGATGAACAACATACCTTTCGCAGCGGACATTCTTGTGTAACACAACTGGTCCGTGTTGTGGAATACATACAGGATGCTTTCATCCACAAGGATTATGTAGCATGTTTTGATTCAGACATACAGAAGGCCTTCGATAAGGTTAAGCACTCAACACTGATTATACTTAGAAGGTTTCCTTCCCACTTTATACATGTGGTTCACAGCTACCGGGATAGGACATTTCAGATCCGTATCAAAAACGTTCTCTCCACTAGACGTCCACTTAAGGCATCTATCTGTCAAAGGTCAGTAATTGGCCCAATACTCTTCAATATTTTTATTAACGATTTTCCTGCTCCAAAAAGAGGAATCTTAGCTTCTTATGCTGACGACTCGAAAATCCTTATGGCATCCAGGGACCCTCAGCAAGCTCTGAGGAACTTACAAGAAATGGTCCGAAGGATCGAGATCTGGTGTCAGCTACATGCAGTGGTCTTAAACGAGCGAAAATGCAACTTTATATGGTTTGCAAGGAGACAACTCCCTCTGAACACCACTATCACAGTGGGGCAGACCATATTACAACCCAAATCTCAGACAAAATATCTTGGTGTTATTTTGGATAAAGAGCTCAGTTTCAAAGCTCACATTCATGAGGCGAAAGTTCGAACCGCTAAGGCTGCAGGACTTCTAAACAGAGTCTGTTACACACGCTCTGCACTTGGCCTCAAACACAAAACCATTATGTACAAGTCAGTCATTAGACCAATTATGTGCTATGCAGCACCATGCTTTTCCACAGCGAAACCCTCTGTCATCAAACAATTACACAAGTGCAGCAAAATAAAATACTTCGGCGATATACCGGGCCGCAATGGTATATCAGAAATCTTGACATAATGAAGGATTTGAACATCGTAACCATACATGACTACTTAGTCAAACTATGTAGAGGATAGTATAGTATAGTATCGAACCGAGCACGCCCAGGCTCTGTCGCTTTTGCAATATAAGCTCATTGATCGTGAGATCGTGGGCGTGCCGGAAAGAAACTCAAACCGGCAAGCTGGCCGGGAAACAACATCCTGCCAACCCCTCCAAGCAGCACAACCACACCCAAACCCCCAATCCCAGGGCACATCACCGCTCGACAAAGCCAGGACAGCACTGCGGGTGCGACCTCCCCCCTCAGCTCCGCCGGCGCGGCCCACAACGCCCCAACACGCCCCGCGAAGGGAGACCCTCGACCATCCCCATGAACCTCCACCGCGGACACGGGAGAGAACTCGTCACAGGACGGGGACGCCACCCCCACCAAGAAAAACACGGACGCCTCGCGACAAGGGCCCCAACCGACGTGCCACCCCGCACCCCCAAACGGTCCGCGCCCCCCCCCCCCCCACGAGGAGCCACATGCGAGCACGACTGTCAAAGCCGCAATTTATGTAGCGGATATTTCGATAGAGCAGAAACAACAGAATATCAGCACATAAGAGACATCTCGCCTTATCCTGCCGGAGAGGTGTTGAGGTTTCTTCGACCTAAGAACATACTGGCCTGATATGACGCAATGAATTGGTTTAGTTTTGTAAAAAGTGTAAATAGTTCTAATTCCCTCTTCATTGATTGGAGGCATAGTGTTGCATATATACTGAACGCCTACCCATATTTATCGCATTTAATCTTGTATCCACATGTAATCTTACATATTGTATTCAATCACGCAATTCATTAAAACGAACATATATATACTCTGTTGTAACCATTAGGTGCAGTATTCCACTTTTTTGTCAATTATTTGCTGAGATAATTAACTTAATTTGTAATTGCATATGAAATGCGTTCTTGAATTTTGATACTTTACCTCCTTTGGACATGGCTCTCTACGAATTTTAAATTTCTTTGATAAGTAAGCCACAACTTACCGAATTCATTTTTTTCTAATATGATCTCAATTAATTTGACGTATACTGACTCTCTGAGTACAGCATGGGCTGTAAATTTTATTATATTTTATTGACACGCCTCTTATACACGTACACTCACACACTCAACTATCACATATACAAACAGTTTCTTAACTTCTTCATCCACCTCGTACGGAAGAGCATCGAACAGGGAAGCTTATGGGAGTCTTAAAAACTCGGTACGCCTGAGAAAATGTATCTACCTCAGTCAGTCAGTTATAATTATACAAAAGCAAGAGCTGGTAACATCAAAAAACAAAAGTCGGCAGAATGCTGATGATATATTGTGATCTATATTTAATACAAGGTTCGAGTATAGAAGGTTCAAGGCACCGAGATCTGATAGTAACCTTCACTCCAATGAGCATCTTATCACTTCACCACTTGGGTGCTACTTTTTCAGATCTGCTCGTAGCACCTGAAATAACTCATGCTGTAGCGTGGAGAACATAGCTCTTGTCAAAACTGGTACAAAGTGATTTCGAACACATTTTGAGCATTTTTTTAAATTGGAACCATTCCTCTAAAACGAACGGTTGATGAGATAAAGGTCGTTATGACTTTGCAGGATACCGGTGCTAAACGTTATTATTCCTATTTTTCGGGTATTTTTTCAACATTTTTTTTACGAATAGAACAGCTTATACCTACAACCTTCTTTCAGATCACTGAAATTGTTCAACTCTCACGTAGGATATCAATGCCAGATTCCTTCGCGAAAATTAAAAAAAAACTTTGTAATTTATAACTTTTTCATCTGCTGGAAATTATGAATTTTTAAGGAATTTCAATTTCTGATTACTGAAATTCTCGGTTGAATATCCTACTACGATATAAAAATCTACTGGAAATCTTGCCAGGGAGGTAATCATTAGAATAGCCCTCCGCCGCTGTGGTGGTCGAGTGGTTATAGTGACGGACTCGAGATGCGAGGATCCGGGTTCGAACCCCACAGTGGTGGTCGGCTGAAGTTGGTTTTCTGTGGTTCCCAACTTCAAGGCGCAAATGCGAGCCGATCTCCCCGTTAAAAAGTCTCGCCACAGAGAGCAACAGTCCTACAACGAAAAATCATTCAATCATAACACTTCACTCATAGTTTGAAAAACTGGTGGCAGATGGCAACACAACAAGCATTACAGAGAAACAGAAAAACTTCACGTCAGGTTTCACTACACGTACACGCACATTCCCGCATGTACCGATTCGTTGGGGGTTCCGCGGGGGGTTGTGGGCGGGGTGCATGTGTGGTGTAGCAGTAGTAGGTAGGGCTCGTAGGTAGGGTAAAAAAGGGTTCGGGGATCCATGATGTTCTTGAGTCAGCCACCTCGTTGGGCAATTTGCCTGTTGTGGAGTTGTATTTGTATATTTGTATATCGTCAGTATCGTCATTGAAAAATGAATGACATCACCTGCACACCATGCACTAAAGTTAGAAAAGTAAAGAGATAGCAGGGGTACACAACCTCCTGCCCGAAGGCCAAGTGCAGCCGACCAAGGGATTTTACCCATGCCGCGAAGGTGTTTTTTGTAAACAAGTATCAATAAGTAGTGAAAGGTTGGCCACACATATTTCATTCATATACAAATACGAAAAATCAGGATCCACATGTATCATCGCCAATTATCACGAAAAAAAATTATCAAAAGTTGAGTTAATTTGGCAATTATAGCCAAAAAATTATCAAACTGCAGTAAAGTTGTTAATTATAGCAAAAAAAATTTTTGAAGGGGAAGAAAAGTTGCTGATTTTGCCGAAAAAGTTTTGCCAATTGCAGTGGGAAAAAAAAAGTTGCTAATATATCACCACCAAAAATTTTTTCAAGGGAAAGTAAAGTTGTTGCCAAATGTCACAAACAATTAAATTTGCCAACTACTGTATATCCAGAAAAATATCGTTGAATTCGCTGAAAAATCACGAATTGTGGGAAATAAAGATTTACTGAAACTCATTTAAAACATAATATGATTTATAATATCATATTCCTTAATCTCAGTAAATATAAATTCAAATAAAATCTCTGAAAATCTGGAAAAAAAATACATTTTGTAAAATAGGACGACCGAAATTACAGAAGAGTCCCGTAGAATAGGGTCATATGGTCACCATATGTGTTTTAGTTTCACTAGTTTAGACCCGTTAGTGGTAGACATGCCCATATTTGGCCACCGGACTGAAAAAAAGTTGTGCACCCCCTGGAGTTCGGCAATAACCACCTCTTCGGAGGTGAAATGTTAGTAAATTAACCGATAGGGGGCTTTCGCGTCAAACGCCGGAGTTGAGAATTTTTCCCGCAGTTAGCTTTTCTTCCCAGTTTGAAGCCAACAACCAGTCATTAGGGAAAAAAAATCATGCCAAACTGTGTAATATCTCTATTGACTAATAAATTCCTTGATTGATGTAGACTTGCGTTTCTCAACCTATGCTCCGTGGCCCAGAGGTGGTTCCTGACGATGGTACAAGTAGTCCGCAGGCAGACTTGATAATTTAGTTATATATAATTGAATGAAAAAATTATTCAATTGTAAAACTCATATAAGTAATATCTTCTTGGATTCAAATAAAAAACTCGATTTTCATATTTTCGGTGACAAATAGTGGGTATTTTTTACCTTCCTGGTGCAACCCCCAGGGCACCAGAAACCCTTGCTCTCCCTCAGTTGCGGCCCTGATTACAAATCACAGTACAGGAAATGTATTCCACGAAAACTGTTGATGACATTTCATTAAGAAAAATTACGGAGAATTTGGAACTTGAATATGCCAGAATACAGGACATTGCCAATTGTCAACAAAAGCTTCGTCATAACACGGCGAAATCACCAGTTATTGCTAAAATTACTGAAAAATATTGCCGATTAGATGTAAGTGAGGGACTACTAAAAATGCAGTCAGTAAAAGTTGAAATACAGTTCCCGGGCATAAAAACGTTGAATATGACGTTTATGAATATATATTGTCATAATCACCATAATATAGTTTGTAAAGTTATGAAAATTATCAACATCTACAATTGTAGTGGAGATAACAGATCAAAATTATCTGAGTTGAAAAACGAAACATTTTGTATATAGAAAGTAGGCCAAATCAAAACATGCAGGAATACGTGTCGTACGGTCACTGTACCCACTCATAGTGGTCATTCAGAAGGTTGCAAACATTTTTTATCCAATTACGATCTCAGACGAAGTGTTTCATCCAAATGCCAGTGGAATAAATTCAATTCAGTTCTTTGTGTTTTCTTCTCCCTCTTATCACCATCACGAGAAGCGTTATTGCAACCTTTGAACCAAAGTTGCTTTTTAACTCCTCGCATTTTCTATACTCCTGCTAGTTATCTCACATATAATACATCTTTCTGCTATATACATGTGAGAGCGAAACAAAACTCGGGTAAAAAGGGAAATCCACTGTTTAAACTTATATACTTAATGTATATCATGGGTGCTGTTCTTTTCTATTTATTTATTTTCTTTCCCTTTCTTCTTCCTTTTTCCTAACGTGCTGTTAGGACAGGACAAGGTTACCAGATTTATCGTCGATTCGTCAAATACAGATCATCCAAATTTTTTGCCAAAAGCTAGTCCGTGAAGGAGAGCGTACACTTAAATAAAGTGTTCCGGACTCTGCCACGAAGCTGGGCTGGAACAGATCTCGGCAACGCGATAAGTCCAGTGGCAAAGTTCTGGCGTTCATTCATTCAGTCCGTGAAGGGGTTAATGGGAGCAAAAAGGTTAAGAAATGATCGTTTAGACTAAACAATTTAAAACAGTCGAAGAAGTATTTAAATATTTCTGTCAAAAAAATTCATTTTTTCCCCTTAAATGTCGTTGAATCATAGTCATATACACACAATTTCTCCGTCGATCAATCAACTTCTTCGTTTTGTATATTCATTCTTTCTAGTTATTTCCTATAATTTCACTTCGCAATTCGCCAAAATCGTTAATTAATTTCGAGAGGGAAACCAAGCAAATTAGAATTTCGAATAAATTCTGCCGATTAAATTGCCTTTCTCTTACTTTGTATTTCCCTTCGTCCTAAATATAAATATTATTTGATTTCATTAGGAATTAGAGGAAGTAAGAAATCGTTTATAAAGATAGAGATGAAGGTGGAAGACGAGAATCGATTCTCAGTTTCTCGTTAATTAGGGAATCTCACTCAAAGCCCTATCACGTTATTTGATCAATAAATGCTTTCATTTCCCGTCATTTTTTTTTTCTTCTTCTCTATTCTCCCATATGGGGAATGGGAAAAAGCAATAGCGATCTCGCTGTGTCTTTTGTTCGTGGAACGAAAACGAAGTTGGATATATTGCTTGGTTCACGAACAAAATGTTCTGCACTTGCTGAAAAGGTGAAGGAACGGTTCGATGTATAAAGAGAGAGAGAGCCATTACGAGATACGTCTGTAGCGAGTGATTACTTTGGGTAATGTATTGTGGGTCAACGTTTATTTACTTTACCTGGTGTGCACTGTATTGATATTGGGCTATTAAGCTTCATAAGTGCAGTCGGCCCCGATTAATCAAATGACGGATAAACGGATACCCCGCTTGAGCGGATAAATCCGCCAGTATCAAAATTTTCATAGAGAGAGTGTCAAAATCCTCAGCATAATATGATATGTGTGACCATTAACCCTTAACTAGCGTTGTAAACATTCTGTGCGTAACTGGCGTCGTGGGATGATTTTGACCCCCGCAAGTATTAATGCATTTTAAAAACAATAAAAAAAATTTCATAAAAGCAATGGGTTTTTTACGTGCCTTCATTCCTCCGTCAATAGTTTACTAAATAATTTTTCAAATTTCTGTGCAATTATTTTCCCAAAAATTTTCTTTTATTTAGACACACATTCGAAAAAATGGAGGGATACATGACTTTTCAAAAATTTTAAATTATACATTTAATTTTTTGAACGCAATTTTCGTCATCAAAAACTGAACAGATATGATTAAAATATACTCAGAAATGAAATTTACAAATTAAAATGTTTACTATATTTTCGCAAGCATTAAAATTAGTTTTATTCTAACACGGTACTTTGCGAACAACACTGAAATTATTGATCACACAGATCTTATGTATAATTCACTAACAGCACTATCCTCATGCTCACCTCGGATATCCGATGTTTCACCATCAATGGAGAAAACTAGCGCTCTTCTGAGATGACATTTCGATCTCAACACTACAGCCATCCGACAAAAAAATGCCTTACGCAAATGGCGAGGTGGGGCCATTATGTACCCACAGAAACTTTGACGAATGAAATAACGGAAAGCAAAACTAGAACAAGCTCATAAATTTGTCTAGAACGTACCCCATTTTTCATTATTTTTTTTTATATTTTCGATACACTATTTGCATCTATAGAGAGTTTCACGAGTGATGTCGAAAAGAATAAAAATTCTACGGTTTATTCTGAAATGAAAATGAAATGTGAAAAATGGTCAGCTACTTATAGAAAAAATGGAGCGACGACAGTTTCAATGAATCGAAACATACAGAAAGTATTAACAGTACATTTTTTACAACAGTCACTATGAAAAAATTTGATTAATGAAATTTGCACCTCTCTTTATTAAAAAAACAAAAAGAAATAATCCACTCAATGGTATTCTAATGGAAATTTGTCGAGATATCGATAATTATGACTCTTGATTTTCTTCACCTTTTAGTGTTTATCTCTGTATGCTTACCTACCATTCACTTCAGCATGTAAGAAGTAAAAAATCAAGTTTTCAATCACTGTTGTTTTAATGAATTTCAATCTGATAAGGTTTCATAGACAAAAACGCACATTTCACCGTCTGAATTTTCAAATACTTCCGCCCGACTCCCCCGCATAACAAGGTATGCCAAGAAACAGCGGGGAAGACCAGCATGTCGGGAAATTCGAATCATAGATTCTGGAAAATTCTTAAATATCTTTAGTCTAAATATCATTTGAATTGGCTGAATGCATACTGTGATCTTTATTACCTCGCTTTTATTCTGCATACCGGGAACGGACCAGACCTCAATATTCATAAAACGTGTGTCCCTCGATTTTATGGCATGCCCTCTAATGCGGAGAATACGGCACATCGCAAGACTAAAACTACTACTCTATCAAAGCTATATTTTCCTCTTCTTCACACCATTTTTCATAATTTATATTCATTTCAGATTCAACCATAAAATTTCTATTCCTTTTGGACACTTTCTCCGAAATATCCTGTATGGGGAAATGATCTTTTGTGGATTTTGTACTCCAAAATCTTATTCTACAACCGGTTTTGAGAATACGGATATTTCATATTTTTTGGATTGTATACGTTCTACTACATGCACATGCAAATCATAGGCATGAAATTTAATTTTATTGGTGTAATGAGCAGGTACTAAAAATAATAATTGTTCGTATTTCTAGATCTGACTTTAAAAAAAATTAACAACATTTAATACGCAAATTACCCGTAACTAAATATTTCAGCAACGAAAACACTGCCGGATAATAAATGAATAAGTTGATGAATAATCTGTTTATTTTTAATTGGTTTGCTCAATTAACACACTCTTAATTACTTTAGCCATGATAATTAGCTTCTTATCAGAGACATCCAGTTTCCAGTTATCACTAATGAGGAGGGCACATGTTCGCACCGGCTTGAAAATACGTTAAAAAAAAGCAAAAAGAAAACTGCAGCTTTTTCCCCCATTGATGTTAATGTATTTAATTAGGTCGCTTTATTTACATGAAAAGACTAGGAAAGCGTTGAAAAAAAAGCTTATAACTACAGGTTATGTTTTTTCCCGAAATTAAAATGTTTACATTCTTGTAATTTTGTTATTTAAAAAAAAGTATTGGTTAATTCATTTTGCAATATAAAGTTCTTGTAAATTCTTGACAATTTCATTAACGATTTCTGAAAGTTTCTAAACATTTAGCATTTTAATAATTTTTTCTATAATGAATATCCCATTTCTGATTGGGTATAAACATCCACAAACTATGTGTATTATAATACACGGTGATCCAGAAGCAACGAGCATTTTAAAAGTTCAATAATTCATTAGCCCTGTATGATTCATGCCTATAAAAACGTATTACCGCATTTTTTCAATAGCTGTAATTAGGTGCTGTTAGCATATTTTTAAATCAAACAATACATCAAAACAGAATTGAATTAATTGGAATGAATTAGACATTTCTACTCATTTTACTCACTGTACAATTTAGGGTAAAATGAAAGTTTTTTCTTTGTTTTGCTCTTATCTATAAACTGATAGAAGTTTAACTTCGCTTAGTAAAGTTAAATAGTTGTTACCTTGAACTTTTTATTTCCGATTACTTAAATTTGGTGTCATTTCATAAATATCTGAACGCGTACACATAATATGAATTGACGCTCTCAAAATATGACACCGATAAGGAATCATCTCTCTCTAGATTACGAAAAAGTATTTTACTTATACATATTAGCCATACAGTGGAACTTCGGTTAACGAGTAACTCGGTTAACGAGTGATTCGATTAACGAGCAAACGTTTTGAGCAAATTGTGACTCGATTAACGAGCGATGATTCTCATTACGAACAAAAATTTTGCTCTTTGTTTCACTTACACAAGATCATAACTGAACCAATTATTTTCTCTTTGACTAACACACGTACTATGGGATTGTGAGTGATACTGAAAAAAACCTTGGCCACTGACTGTTTGGAAAAAAAACATTCCCACATCGTGTACAGCCTCAAAATCATCAATAATGCTTGGGATATATATAAAACCATGGCCACAATCGTGTCAAGGCTGGTCCAATACGTTCAATGGGTAAGTAATGGATCCGCTCCACCTTTGGCAATGTTCGTCAAATCTTGAAGGCTGGAAGGTATTGGAAGGCTGGTCGAGTGCATTCCAGCTTCCAACACAAGTCAAAGGAGCCGCCTTCCTTACCCATCTTCCATTCTGTCTGGTCACACATTGATCGAAGAACACCAATAGCCACAACACGAAAAGTCTTCTGGAAAAACAGGTTCTGTTCGTCTTGACAAATATTCGCCAAGGAATATTGGGCCATGCTGGGCCAGTGTGTAGCTAGCCTATGCCGTTGCTGCTTCTTTGCATCTGGGAAAGGCAAATATTGAAAGCAAATATGTGCGAATGACTATTGGACCAGGCTAGACAAGAGTTTGGCCATGGCTTAACACAAATAACCTCAATCCTACTCGAAGAAAACTTTGCTGATTGCATTATTGAATATGATTTTGAGGTTTAAGCTCATGAACAATAGTCACCAGTTGTCAATGAGATTGTGTCGTTGGCGAAAGACCATGGGACTGGAGTTGAATGATGACGACATTCAAGAAATAGAGGTGGAACATGGCAAAAGGTGAGTGACCACAGCAGCAGCCTAAGGATTGGATCTTACCCGAGGAAGAGAAGAATGAGGAGGAAACCTTCAATTCAAATTAAAGCAGTGTTTTTAACATTTTCGGTCTCGCGACACACTTGGACCTACCGTTCAACTTACGCGGCACACTTAAAAATTAAGATTTTAAAAATATTACACTTTTAATCATTTTAATTTAGTGAAACATGGTTTACATGTCACGAACGTATGTTTTACTTCGGTCGCAATTGATTCTTATACATTTTAACTTTGAAATGTTTAATTTAATTGACATAAAAATGCAATTATTATTTCGACTCGAACTTCAAATCTTCGAAAAACGTCACTTACATCCATCAAATAAGTGAATTCTTGTACGCAGTGAAAAACCGTTAATGAAACAATTTTTCTTGCATTTCGTCTCCGCAAAAGCCATAAATTTTATGGTGATTGTTGGCATACATAGAAAAATAGCAAGGTGATGACTCATGACTATTGAAAGTGGACACTTGAGTGATACATTTATTGCTTGTTTCTGACAACACGCAAACGCGGCGAGTCTCAAAGAAACGTGTTTCAATTATTTGAAACACGTTTTTCACACGCAAATCAATTATTTGAAAGACGGCCATATGTCCTATAGGAAATTTTTTATCTCAATTTATTCAGCGTTATCAACAGAGGGTGGGAAATTCAATTTTTAGCATTTAGAGGGTTCAGGTCTACCAATGAAAATTAAAATGGTGAAATGAATTTCCGATTCGGAATTCGCACATTACCAAATAATATAAAGACTAGCGGAAGAAAGTCATTTTTGGAAAAGCATCCTTATAGAAATTGGAACTTCTTGTTATTCGGAAATTCCCCCATCCTGAAATGTATAGGAATATAAAAAGGAAAATGTATGTGTGTGTGTCTTACCAAAATGTTTATGTGCCCCGGGCAAGTCGGGCAATAAATAGATTTGTTCAGCTCTGGTTCCTACACGTTCAGGACATAATAAATAAGCACTACGGAATACATACATTGGGAAAGGAATCAAGTTTTTAAAGTTATTTTCAATGTTTCAGACTTATATTGTCAGAAGAAACATCGTGTTAACCGATATTTCTCTATATCTGATTATTCTTTAAATAACTACAATTTCATCAAAATAATAAAATATTCTATAAATTATTTAGTATACGATACGCAACAGCTTTTTTATTTATCATTCTCTAGTGGAATTTTCTTTTACTGCGGTGTTTTTCTTGCTGGATGCGTCAAAAATAGTTGAAACTAATGATTTCTATGTCATCTCCACACACACATTCACACAAAGGAAATACTATATAAATAATCGAAGTATAAGCGAAGGAAATGATTTGCTAATTTTATTTCTTTGAGTGATTTGAAATTTTATTTTAAAATTCAATTTTTCGAGAGTAATAGTTCTTTTCTCGAATTTAGAATGTTGCATTTTAAAACAGGGTTGCTTCTAAGTCATAAAATCTGGATAGTACTCTTCGAAATAACCATTCCGAAATAAATACTCCATATGAGAAGCATTTTCCAAAAAAATAATGAATTCAGCAAGCAGGTAAGTCACTTGATTGCATTGGCCTGCTTTCCAAATTTCACCCAGTATTTGTTTGTGTGAAAAACTAATGATTTTGACGCTAGCACTTAACTTTGTAGATAAACAGGGTTTTAAATGTTATTTAGGCTGTTTTTTTGTTTTTGTGTAACAAATCCTATTCTTCAGGTCGTAGATGGAGTTGCATCTGCACTCATTTTTAAAATTCAAGCCAGAATCCTCAGATCACTCATCTTAATTCAAATAACCATCGATGAAATGAACTTTGTCGTTTCTAATGATAGATATAATGAAAAAGAAAATTCTACGAAAGCATCACAAATAAATTTACTGAATACTAAAAAATGCTTAGCTTTACCACCGATATCACTAAATTCATCCAATTGATTTACTTATGTGTTTTATCATTTTAGTTGTAATATTTGACATTATTATAACAAATTTGGAATTTTAAATTTTCAGATATATATAAGTACTTGCCATCCCAGAATTATCTCAACTTCATCCGCAGTATTTCAGACTTCTTCAGAATAAAATTTAGTTTATTTCGTTCAAATATTTTTTTCGTGGAAAACCTATGATCCTCTCACGGCACATCGGTTTCAAAATCCAATTGCATTTAGAAACGTGGAAGATTTTGTGTTGGCCTCAGAAAAAACAGGGCAACAACTTTCTGATTGGGTTTCTGAAGACAGCGTGTCCGTATGAAAAGTAAAACGGCGTATCTGAGTTCTAAACGCTATTGGACAATTTTTCTAATTGGAAGTATGCCTCTAGCACCATCGGTTCGCCAGTAGAATTCGACAAGGGTAATTATGGAATCACCCTGTATACTGGAACTACCCTACGTCACACTGAATATGCCCCTCCCCCGTCTAGTTTCAAGATAATAATTCGACTGGGGTTGCAATAGTTTCACGCTATCTGGCGGCCAGAAATGTAACCATTCCGGTAATAAAACTTTGTCTTATTCACATTAATCCGCGTTTCATTCAAATCATCGAAAATCGCGTATTTCTATCACCATTATGTAATTGATCAGCTTCTTAAAATTTTTCCATCATATCTGCACTTTTCGATCGCCCTGTATTTTGAAAGAGCGACGCTTCACGACATATTCATGAACTCACAAAATATTTCAATTCTAAAATTCCATCAAGATACTCGGTAAAAATAAATATTTGATGGACAAACATTTCATGAAAAATTACTCTAGTCGAAAAATATATGATTTAATAATCTGATCTCGAATAAGACTTATGCTAATATAAATTGAGTAAAGTAAATTAAATATAGTAGAAGCAGATAAATATTTACCAAGCAGCATTTAACTGCAATTCGAATTTTTTTTTTATTCCAATATGTAAATAGGGAATGATTGGTAAATTGTTGGTACTGTATAATAATCAAATATTATGCAGTAGACGCCGCATATTATAATTATGGATAACGTTGTCATTCGAGTCTTGTTATTACTTTCACTGAGTACGGAATGGACCAATGTACAGGGTGTTTATAGTTTGTGTCACAGTTTGAAGTTCCACTTTGAAATGGGCCATAAAAGAAAAACAACTGGGCAAAATGCTATCAAATCAAATACGGCAATAATTTACAGGAGGTCATTGGATTCAATTTTCCCAAAAAAAAAATTAGTTTGAAAGCTCACTACCAGCGGGGAAAGGCGCTGTATACAATATTGTTAAGCGAAATAAGACATGAAGACATCGGATCGTTTCTAAAACGAAACTGTTTATGAGGTTTTGGCGAAAACGAAAAATGTGATACACACCCACATGTCCGTAACATTCCTCCTGATATGCTAAGAGCTACTATTGGGAACGCAGTAATGCGATTTAACTTGCTTTCAGAAAATGGTGGACGCTACATTGAACATGCTTTGTAACAAGTTTTAGAAGCGATTAAAAACATTTTAAGCTGATGTTTTCATGCCTTATTTTGTTTACAATATTGCATACAGCGCTATTCCCCGCTGGTGGTGAGTTTTTGATCTTTTTTTTGCGGAAAATTGAATCCCATGACCAAAATTGAAACGATTAAGAAGTTTGATTTGATAACATTTTGTCCAGTAGTTTTCCTATTATGGCCATTTCAAAGTGAAACTTTAATTATAAAACCCCGTATCATAGCATAGGAAAAAATTCGTGTATAGAGTATGTTGCCAATTTTTTTTTTTTTTCGTTGAATGGTTTTTTTTCCTACACATTGTGTAGTTAAAATTAAAACAAGGCTCATTTTTCTTTTACCATTCACCATAATCAATCTACTAGACTACGCGGGAGGTCAGAAGATTATATTTTTGACAATAATTCCCGTACCGAGTTCACAATGTCCTAATCAGGCCGTAATAGCCACAATGATCAATGTATATGTAGCACTGCATTTGAAATTTCATACCTATAGTGAGGGCATATCTGTAAGTAAGAAAGTAAATTCCCTTCCTTCAGGTCTTGGTCAGTTTCTTTCAACTGACCACATTCACAGTTGACAATGACTTTGGCCAAAAGACTTTCACCAAAGAATCTATGGAACTTTTCAACACTTTCAGACCCAAGCATTTATTTTTAAAATTTTTCAAAATGTTTTTACATGTTTTATATTCAAAAAATGCATTAAAAATATAAATGTAATCAAATATTTATTTTTTCCTCTTTTTTTGACGGAATAATTAATTTCTTTCAAATTTTTTTAGCCAAGATGAAACAGTATTCATCTTCAAATACAATTTTTTTTAAGAAACATTTATTCATAAATTATCGTACTAATTACTTTTCTCGGAGGCAATTTCTCCTGTAGGCGATCTAAAAAAAACGCTTAAAAGTTCAACTTAAAGTGCTACACTCTGATGAAAGCCCCCAAAGTTCATATTCATCATGCTTTTAACTCAAAACTTACACCTTCAAATCAGGCCTAAACTCCTTGAGGCCAAAAGAAAAAAATTCTACAATAATAAAAAAATCAATCCACACACGTTTGTGGCACCAGGGTCTGAAAGCGGGGGAGGGTGCCCGAGTGGCATGGTGGTAAGGTGCTCGTCTGCCATCGTGAAAGTTACTGTCAGGGTCCCGGGTTCGAACTTAAGGGAGAATATAGATAAGATATTTTCCCTAATGAACTCGAGGCGACCACCGATAGACAGCGCCTTCACTTCCAACCCATCTCACTAATGGCAGTAAATTGCAATATAGCGATATGGCCAGAGTTGGTGTTTGGTGAAGTAGGATCTGAAAGAGATAAAAGTATTGGAAATCGCAATACACATTAGACACAGTTCCTTTCCCATTCCATAAAATTTCTGAACATAAAAAAAGGATTTCAGCACAAAGAGGGGGAAAAAATCCTGTTTTAGAACAATTAAAAGAAAAATGCACAATTAAGGATTTTGAAATTAGTTACGTGGGAAAGAAGAACAGAGTTGTCCCATTTCCATAGGTCCCGATCGAGAAAACGCGTCATATGGGCATCGCAAGTGGCGTGCACTGTATTAATGTTCTCCTTAACAAGGCTATAAATTTTAGAATTTCAAGATTGAAACGCTCAACATGGAACAAAAGGAATTTCATGCATGTATGTATTATGTGGAATGGAAATAAATTTGCTTTGATCCACCAAAAGCTTGATTGAAATTTGAAACGCCATTGAATCCTGAAGGATTGGCCGTGTCTTGTGGAACTGCAATCGCAATGAGGGGAAAAGTAGCTTCAAATATATATATATAGAAAGAGAAGGGCTTTCTCGTGGGGAAAATTTTTATTATTAATGGCCGGCTGCTGGGAACATTCTCGTCGTTGGAGCCCACCTTTTAATGATTTTCCGCCTCATATCGCTTGGACCATCATATCCAGCTGAGCCGTTAATACTGATGTCGAAATCGCATAACAATAACTGAGTATTTTCGTTAACGGTTCGGATCGAAAACGCTTTGCCTTTTTTATTTTCTGCTTTACCCTCTCAGGTCTTTAAATTTTCTCATTATTTAATGAAAATGTGGTCACTTCAGGGATTTTGTTGTTTTTTCTTTGTATTTTTCTTTTCGGACTTGATCGAACTGAATAAGCCTCTCTCTTTCTGTCTTCTTTTCACTATTTTCTACGATAAATGGGTCGAAAGAAAAAGCCATTTAATGGAAATGGATTCCTAAATCTTGAAGAATAATCACATTAGTGGAACTAAATATAATTATTTCTGACAAATGATCATCGTGAGGTATTTTTAATCGTTACGGGGAAAGGTCAAAACTGATATTCAGATTTGAATGTTTGAATGAAGTGCGGATTTAATTAAATTTTAATATGTGTGTTGATTATATTTGCACTGCCAAAAATGGGCTATAACTCACTGCATCTACAGTTAATCCTCAGAAAAAGTGTTGGGAACTGAAGTCGTTCCTTTTTTTCTGGACTTTGGTCAGCAACAAAATGAAAGCTGCTGAGTACTTCAGGATACTCAATAAGAACATTTATTCGTCATTCGTTATTTTATTCTCTAAAGACGAAAGGTACATTATCACAAAAGAACATGAAAAATGTAAATACACCGAAAAATACGAAAATCAATTTCAGTCATTCGTATTTTGTATGGAGTATACATGCTGACAAAAATTTGGACCTAATATTTTATATGTAATATATATGTCCATAATAATTACACATAATTCCCTTCAGATACGAGCATTGTTTTTTTTTTTTGGAATTTTCGAAACTTTTTTGCATTTTTTATACTCAAAAAATTCATTAAACACATAAACGTCAGCAAACCCATATATTTCTCAAATTTAAATTTTTTTGTGAAGAAATAAATCGCTTCCTTCAATTTTCTTTTCACCCAAGGTGGTTCATCATTCATTTTTACATACAATTTTTTCCAGAATTTCATTGATAAATTTTATGTAATAAATCACACTGTTCCCTGTGGCACTTTCTCTTTGAAGCCATCTTAACCCTACAAAGCATGATATATACTTTTTTGAGCTGATAAATTTTTTCCGTAATTAACGGAGCTTATAGAATGCCCAGAAAAATATTTTAAAACATCTATTTCGGAGTGAACTAATTTTACAGGGTTTCTTAAAGCGGACGTACAGAGGGCGTGAAATCAAATATAAAATAAATACATCATTACTATCCAAATATATATCTACTTTCTTTGTTATTCAAACTATAAAATGGAAAAAAAAAATATTGTGGCAAACTTCAACGTCAAGAAACAGGAATGCAAATAAATCATTTCAACCCTACAGTGCCTGATTTTCTTTCTTGACAGGTTACAGAAGATTTACATTTCTTTTTTTTAATTGAGGTGTTTTAGTGCCATCTATGAATGACTATCGAACGAAAATGAAAAATGGGAATAATAAATGTCTCAAACACACATGAAGTTGCCAATTGGCAACGGGAAAAGAAGCTTTTGAATAGATCTTGCCAATTAGCAACACTACGCGCTTATACACTCTGCATGTGCCTCCAGAAAGTTCAACTTCAAGTGCTGCACTCTGATGAAAGCCCTAAAATTTATATTCAACATGTTTTTAACACAAAACTTACACAATCCTTTAAGTCTGGTCTTAGTTCCCTGAGATCAAAGAAAACTCGGTGAAAGAAAGCAACCCCCCCCCCCCCCACATTTGTTGCACCAGGGTCTGAAACAGACATGGTCATTTTAACATATTTCAATAATAGTTTTGATTGTTCTTTTATTTTCATTTTTATATAGTTCCTATTTCTGTTCTCTTTGTATATTTCTTACTTTCTTTTTATATTTATTTTTCAATATATTTTCTTTGAATGATTAATAATTTCTTCGAATAATTTCAGTTTTTCAGACAAGGTTTATATATGTTACTGTCCACGCCCGAAGTTGGCCACTTTGCGAACTGGCCGGCACAGTTGATATAGTCAATATCCGAATTTCGGGCTTTTGGTGGGATTTTGCCGGTCTCTATGCGTCGATCGCTATATATCTCTATACATGTATCACCAAGATATCAATATTCAGATCTCTTCGATTGTTAGTGTTGTCACAACTAACCATGATAATTACGGTTAGAGATGACTAATTATAAATGGCGATTAATTATTATTATAAAAAATACGTCAACTTGAAGATGACTCCAAATCATAGGGGTGGATATGTGGGGATATATAGGGATCCATACATAGGGGCAGCTGAAAGTCCGAATTTAAGAAGTTTGCTTGGTCAACTGGGCCAGCCAGTTCCCGAACTGGCCTACTTGGCTTTAGCAGTAACATATATATATACAGGGTGTCCCCGCTTGGAATACATAAAAAGTGAATTTTTTATGTATTCCAAGCGGGGAATCTGGCTGTGCAGAATTTGGGCGGTCTTGAAGGGACACAACTGAATATTTTTTTTAAAATTAGTTTCAATTCTGTTTTAATTTATGTTATTATTATGTAATCACAAAAAGAAGAACAACGAGAAAGGCAAACACACCGAAAAATGCAAAATTCCTAATACCTTTCGGCACACTGTGGCTGCGTCTTCAGATGAAAAATATAACCACTATCATGTTGACTCGGGATCCCACTTGGGAAGATTACCAAACTCCCGTTTCCTCAGCGGAAAAAAATATACGTTTGCTCAAGTCACACGTCGTGATCAGATTGAAGTTGAGGCTATGCATGTAAGTCTAATGCAACGTTCTGATTTGTTGCTTGCAAATGAAGTCATTTGATTGGTCTATTTGAATTGTTTTTCGATTCCCGCTCGTAATAAACCTAGGCCGTGACGCTGCGATCGGTGGTATTGCTAATGTATTTTTAAAGGAACGAATATTTGTACCTCCATAAAGGTCTGCATCAGGCGTGGACATTTTGTGAAAAAGCAATTAGTGTGTCAGAATGCATTAGAAATTTCGTTTCTTATGTACATTTGCATTTTTCGTTGCTTGTTTGTTATTATATCAGGCAAAGGACTATTTACTCTTCTGAAATTGGATTTCATTTTGAATTAGTGTTATTATTATTATTATGCTTTCAAAACTAGCATATACGCCCGGCTCTACACGGGTTTTTTTTTTTTCATTTTTTGTTATGTATTTCTATTTTAGTTCTATTTCCTACTTCGAGCAAGTGGCAAATTATTCTAAATAAATAAACATGTTGAAGAACGTATTGTTTAACATGAAAGTAAATATTCCCGAAGCCATTGTTAATGCTGTAAAAATTGGAAATTTTTAACATTTCGGGTGTTTGTTGTAGATAGAATTTTAAAATCACCTATCTTTCATGCTGGATCTTCTATTGGATATATAAATGCAGAATTTGATGGATTTCGGTTAATTATTGTAGATTCGTATTTGTAACACACATGTAAACAAACAGAAAACAAATTGTGTATCTACGTTTGTTCTCAGAATAAACAATAACATGTCACATACCATTAACCTCCAAAAATACACGAACTTGATATTACGCTGCGTAAGAAATAGTTTCTTAGTCAATATCTTCTGTATAATAGATACAAGAATTTATTAAAAAAACCAAATTAATTGGAAGGAAAAAGTAAGAAATAAAAGTAAAATTATTTATTCTCACAATTACTAGTTCTTTTTTTCACTTCTGTTTCATTTTTCTTCTTTTCATTTTCAACAAGGAATTCCAAGAATTTCATTGTTTCGTATATATTTTCTTCTCCCTTGAAATGATTTTCATATGTATCCATAAAAACACAGCAAAATACCTGGTATTCCGTTGGATGTGGAAATGGAATCCAAAACTTCAACGAATATAAAAAAAAGGAAAGATACTTCGTAACGGGAGGGGGAAAGAAAAGTTATGAGAAACGGAGATCTCGAGAAAAATCTCATTTAAATATGCTCTCCTGTTTCTGGAATGAGAATAGGATGCGGTACAAGTGCGAAATTGTTCTCCGGTTTCTTTAGGATAAACGACCTCTTGCACGTTCGAGAAATTTTGTTAGCTCTTGTTTCGACAATCCAACCAGCTGTTGAAGTTCCACCATTTGGTTGGAATATCTCTTAAAGTGTTCTAAGTATTCTTAAAGGTCAAGTGCTTTAGAATTGCGTCCCATGAATAAAGTAACGCAAAGCTAGAAAATAACTTTCGAGATGTTTCTCTCTCTTTCTGAAAGAGGAATGTCCGCTCCTGACGTTCATTTTGTGTGACGTCCTTAGAGATAATGGAGCTTTCGCCGACCGACATTTTGGTCGCGTTTAGTACAGAATATGTTTGACAAACAGCAGTGTTTTGCCCCTGTGGAACACTTGAATAATTTCATATTCTAGGAAACGATCTTCATATCGTAAGGCAGTGGTTCCCAAACTGTAGGTCGAGAACGAATTTCCAATACAAAAGCGACTTGACAAGATGTTTATTTTTTAAACGTTAGTGAAAATATTTAAATAAATTATGCAGTGGATAATTCTCGGTCACAAGGGTATCCATTATTGAGTGGTTCTACTGTAATGCCTTAACTCTTAACTGAGTCGCTGCATGAGCTGCTAACATTGATATAATACAACATATTGCATATCTACAATAATTAACCTGTACTTAAAAATAATCAGTGTGTTAAGAAACTTCTCTTGATATTGGTGGGGGAGGGGGAAACTCCGATAAAACTCTTGTCAAAATGGAGGACGCAGTGGTGGGCAGGCACCTCTAGCCATAGCAGGAGCTCGTTCGTGGTCCCCGGAAAAAAAACACTTTGTTCGTGGGGCCTATGATGCTGTTAAGTCGGCCATTGGAGTTCGCTGATAAGATTCTTGTCGAAGTTGTGGAGGGGGTTAGCCGACCGATTCTTGTCGAAAAGAGGGAGGTCGGCAGTAAAATTTCGATCCAAAAGTGGTCACGCTTCATTCACAAAAGTTTGGGAATTCTTGTAAGGAATCTTTAAAATGATATTCATGCACAGTGTTGAGCTGCATAAATAATAACTATGTAAACCTATAGTGTTGAGATCGCAAAATATTATTAAGCTCCTGAAGTAATACTTACGTACACAGCTCTGAAACAACATGTTTGTCATGCTGAGCTCCTGAAATAATATATATGTAGTGTTGAACTTCTGAAATTATATCTACGTAGTGTTGAACTCATGAAATTATATCTACGTAGTGTTGAACTCATGAAACAATATCTATATACAGTTGAGCTTCTTGAATCATCATGTTCACGAGCGAATGAGGTTCTTGAAGTATCATGTGCGAAGGAATTCTTATAATATCATGCATACAGAATGTGTGCATGAAATAATATCACGCTCTAAGAAGGCGTAGAGATAATATCAGGTTCTTGGAGATAATTTCAGGCTCATTGAGTAAAAAAAAATCATTGATTTTGGAAAGAACATTTTCTTGCATAACTGTTGAAGTGAATGAAATTTTGGTTTTCTTCATTAATTCGCAAGCAAACTCTCTCAGGAAAAGAAATTTAGCGATAGCTTTCATGAAAAAACAAAGAACAAACATATTTTGAATTAACCAAACAAATGTTCAACCAATCAAAACACTAAAGGGGAAATATCTTCAGTACTATTTCTCACGGAGCCTTATCCTGTTTAATTTCAATTTCATTTGTTAATTTTTAACTGTTTTTAGTGATTTTTTTTTCTTGGTTTTTTTAAGTTAAGACCTGAGGTACGCGTACATGTGTACCTAACTCAAATGGTCACAGTAAAGGTACCAACCCAAACTATTTGATTAATTAGATTTTTTCTAACGGTTTTTTTTAAACGGTATTTTCACATAGAATGAATACCAATTTATGAAAAAAAATTTTTTTTGAATAGTTTAGGCTCAGGTGTATATAATATCTATGTATACCGCGTTTGTATAACATACCATTAAAAAGGGGATCATTCAAGTATTACGTCAGCATCAGGGGGGGGGGGAGGTGGTTTCAGATTTGCTGACTTTTGGATGACAAGGGGGGAGGGGGGTTTGGAGGTTGCTTACGTCATCAACCACCCCTTTTTGAAGATATGAAATATTCTGAGCTGCTGACACGGAGGGGGGGGGGGGGGTCAAAAATGGATAAAACTCTTCTTACGTAATACTTGAATGGCCCCAAAGGTCGCGAAAAATACATATATATCTCTCTCTCTCTCTCAATGAAAACCTTTCATTTTTTGTACTGTCCGATGATGAAGCTTTCGTTGTTCGACGTTTTAATCTTGATTAGCATACAGGGTGCGCTGTAAGTTCTAGTTCGGCTTCAATCCCATCACAACTGTTCGTCGTGTGTGATTCTAATTTAAAAAAAAAATATATTCTCAAAATGTGTTTCAAACAGCAACACTGAACCAGTTCCGACGGGGAAAATCCCATGTGTCAAAAAATATAAAAAATATGTATAAATTTTTATACGCTCCTGTTCTTTGACTTCCAATTAAAAAGTTGTTGCCACATATCACTCCTGCGGCCAACAAAAAAAAAATCAATTTTTCTGAGTGCGATATTTCCTCAAATTATGTTATTTAAAGTTATTTCCCTCATTAATGCTGTTCTTTCCGAAATTTCTTCTAGTTTTTGAATTCAAATATTTGTGCAAATACTGCACTTATAGAAACAGTGTTTTTTTCCTCGGGACACACGGGGCAACAACTTTCTGATTGATAGTTAGAGAAAGGGGGCACCATGTAAAAATTTAGATTATTTTTAATTTTCTGACACACTTTATTTTCACTCCCGAAACTGGTACAGGGTGAGTTTTGAATACATTTTTAGCACCTTTCAAATTAGGACCATACCTCTACTACGAACGGTTGATGAGATAAAAGCCACATTAGGACACAGGACACTTTGTATTGTATTTTCATGGTGATCCATAAGTCACGTAACACCTTAAAAAAAGCTCACATTACCCGGAATAACTGACTTACAACGATGGAATACGACAAGCACGCAATAGTATTTAAAAAAAGCTTATTATGTGTTATATAATATTGAATATATATATATATATAAGTAATAGCTGGTACTAATGATAATTTTATCATACACATCAGGTATTTATATAACTCTTTTACCCTCCTAAGAAAGTCTGTCACTGATGTTTCAGTTACCGGTGCCGGGATTTGATTTATTAATAAGGTGAACGATACAGAGAATTATATTTCTTCCAGACGCGAGGCCATTTTTACTGAAGATGGAGGATAGTGACTAAGGAGTAATGGATTGCCGCTACGTGATCCAATTCCTTAAATATATCTTATAAGAAGATTTGGCCAAAGTTACAGCATGACTGGTCTTCGAAGTGAGGTGTTCACTGGTTATTTCGCCGGCGAAATTACGTACGCAGTCTTGTGTCGCGTTTAGATTAGTAGTAATTATTGTGATTCGTAGAACAATAATTGCATGATCATTGCTTCCGACTATTCAGAGATAATATCGATTAATGGATTTTAAGGCAATAACAATTTTTTCCACTCAAGAAATTTTTTTGGACAATTTCCAGCTTTATTCCAAAATCGATTTAAAAAAAAAAATTAAAATAAAGCAAAAAAATTTCATTTTGGAGAGGAATTCATACATTGAGGTGAGAAAATAATAACAATAAAAAAAAATCTTCGGTAATAACTGAGCAGCTGCAGGTTCTTGATTACCGAATATTTTCCGCTTGAAATTGGAGATCAATTGAAAGGTTATTTCTCTCCCCCCCCCTTTTTTAAAATATGTATCGGAAATACATTAAGAGAGTTGAGGTGCAATATTGAGATACTTTTCCCCACCTCCATAAGAATAATAATACCTTTTGATACGAAAATATTAATTTTTTTTATCGTTTTAAAACTCTCTCAAAAAAGTAAATTAAATATTTGGAAATTTTCAACGGCATTTAAGTTTGGAAATTTGAATTGAAGTGGAAATGGTATTTTTTTTTTTATTTGCTTCCTTTTTTTCTATCCGTGACGTAGCCTATAGGCTTCTGGAAGATGTTTTAAGGTAAATGTACTCGCGGCGTTTTAGGACGAGTACCGACAAAATTTAAATTCTTCAATTGATTCTAATCGTGAAATGAAAAGAGTGGATTAACAAAACAGGAAAATCCATGGGTTATGTTAACACCTCCTGGAAAAAATAATTTCGGGAAATAGTAAAAAACAAAAATATTTAAACGAGTCCATATCAGAAAATTGTGAAATCATAGAATTTGCACCTCTCTCTTTTGATTATGGCAAAAAAAAAATCCCCCTTATAAAATAGATAAAAATTCTTCGGAATATGCTTAGTCTAATGTCTTGATTTCAGCCATTTTTATTGTTGAAATGACCAAATCTGAAAATAAATACAAAAAATTCGTAAAAGTAAAACAAAACAATATTCAACCAATTATGAATCGAATAATTTTTATTTAAATGTCACAGAGTGAGTCTTTTGATACGATATAAGCCACAAATTTCATCAATAGGAGTTTCTTTCATTCAAGCCCTAACATATTAGTATTTTTGTATCCACACCTGAATTCCTGTTTTACTGAAGTGAAATTATCACGGTCCTATGTGTCTTTATTTCTCTCTCTCGATCATTTTTCTTACATATTTTATTTAAGATATAGAGCCAACCGTAGAATTGTTATTCCACTAATTCTTATTAGAAATATATTTATATCATTTGATGTCTGATAAACTGGAAAAAAAACTACATATATTTGTGTGTGGAAGAAATTTCGCTTATATTTGTTAGAAATAAACATTAAAAGCACACCTTTTACAGGAGTAAAACTGTTTTTAACGGGCTCTTTTTAGACGTATACTTTCATGCAGCGATCTTAAAAAAAATCCGTTCTTAATTGATATTAATGATATTATTTTACTTCAGAATGCATGCGCATTACTGCATTTAAGTATTGCCTCTACAAAACATAATCTGATACAAAACATGATCTGCCATTTTTGGCAGATCTAACAGTTCGAATACTACATACGTAATCAATTCCACACACGTGTCGAAACATTTTTGACAGATTTTTCTCTTGACCAGGTGTTCCTCACTCCCAGTTGAACTGTTTAAGGAAGATCCAAGGTTATAGGTATAATTAAAGGAAGTGATTTGGGTAACCGTGCAGTAATTACCTTATTCCCCCGCATCAGCGGGTATGCCACCAAATTCGAGGGGCACCAGATTTTTGATTGTTAGGGTTTGGTCCGCTCCTGGAAAAGCAAGGGAGCTTTTGCATACTATAAGGATTACAGTATGCATTCAGACAGTTCAATGAATTTTTATAATAAAAATATTTTAGAATTTTCGAAATCTGTGATTCAAATTTCCCAACATGCCGGGAAATGCTTGTCTATCATATAATTGATGCGCATCTGAAATGGCTGAGCTAAAAACATAGGCCTATGATCGATTGGTAACGTCTTTCGGAAAATTTGTTGATTATGACGTTACTTTGGTCATCCAAAAACTCAATTTCGTAAAAATGTGAATATTTGAAACAGAAATTGATGAAGGCATTTCAACAAAGTAATCACCGCAAAATTGCGTTCAGACAGAAATGTCTGGGCGGAAAGCTAAGAAACACGATGCGCATCGTCCTAATTCGACGACTCTTATAATTATTAGAGTCGCCAAATTAGACAAATTTCCCCCGTGGTGATGAAGTTAAAAAAGCTACATGAAAATTAATCCCAATAAGTGAAAATTACACGTCGTGGCGCGGAACATGTTTGAAGGACAAGAGGAATATAAGACGGAACTCGAAGAGATCGGAGTCTATAGGGAAAAGGAAACAAAACAAAAAGACACACAACACAATGTGTTTTTCCGCGTGGAAATTCCGGTTCATCTGCGACAAGACCTCACTAAGCTTGAAATAGGACCAACCGGCAAAGAAAAGAAAGGACACAAGAGATAGAAAGACACACAGTAGACAGCTTTCGTTCTCCTGATGCGTCTCTGGCAATCGCATGTTAAGCTTCTTTTCATCCTGCGGGCAAGCATCTAACGGCAAAAGAAATAATGCCGCGAATCTCTCTTATTTTTCTTTTCCTTTCTCTGGCACATCATTTTTTTTTCTCTCTCTCTTTCTCCTTCTTTTCTATCTTTAATACATAAATAAATAAAAAGAAGAACCAGGGAAATAAAAAGCGCAGGTAAAAGGTCCCCCGTCCGATCCACTGCACACACATTTCCAAAAGACGAGGGCGGGGGGAAAAAGAACAAGCCTCACAAAAGAGTATTCAGACGTAAGCACTTAAGCCTGTCTGTTAATGTGCCGGGTTCTTGGGATGTTTGCCTCCTTGTAATTAACCAACAGGGACGTAATGATGTGAGTTCTTCTTGAACTCGGTTAAAACCCTGCTTTGATGTCTTTTGAAACTGGATTGAATAGATAAAAGCATTAGTTCATTGAAGGTTTTTGAAATCGGACTTTTAAGGGAAAAAAATCATAAACGTAAACTTGCTACAAGCTAATCATTCAACTCGGTTCACCAATAAATCGGTTCTTTTTCGATATCATCATATGGTCTAGGTTCCCCTTCGATAAGTTTGGTTCGAGACAACAATTTTTAAAAGGTCACCTCCTTTGGCAATTGGGAACTAAAGTGAGAAAAGCGGTTGCTCTGTGATATTAGTCTTGTACTCTAATACTGAAATATTTCTTTTTTCTTCCCGTGATATATGAATGCTTCGTTTAATAATTATCTTTTTATGAACCCCACTAAGATATAGTGAAACCTCGATATAACAATATTTTGCGGACGAAAAAAAAAAATCGTTGAAGAGAGGTTATCGTTATATCGATCGAGAGGTAGCGTTTTCATCTATAGCAGTTTCCCAACCTTTTTTGTTCGATCTCCCTCCTTCTTCAGAATTTTTTTTTCTTCCATCGCCCCCAACGCAACCTAATCATAGGATCCTATGTTATATTCGTAGCTTCTACCACCCCCTGGAACATTCCATCGCCCCCCCCCAGGGGGTGTTAATACCCACGGTGAGAATCACTGATCTATAGCCACCAAATTTATGTTGTTGTTGGAATTTTTCTCTTCTGCATTATAAAATTTGTGAGTGTTTATTCACAGCAAAAGTTGTAATTGATTAGTTTATGTGTGTCCAGAATCCAGAATTTATCAGTTCTTTCCCACTGTAGAGTGGTTTACTGCACAGTATTTTTGTATATGACACAGAAACGTAGCTTTGAGGCAACTTCATCAATACTTCGAAATGATAGATGATGAATAATACCGATGCTATTAGACACTCTCGAAACAAAAAAAACTGGTGAGAAATTTAGAAAATATACTGAAAGTGTCGTTTTTGAGTGAAATATAAAAAATATACTGAAAGTGTCGTTTTTGAGTGAAATATAAAAAATATACTGAAAGTGTCGTTTTTGAGTGAAATATAAAAAATATACTGAAAGTGTCGTTTTTGAGTGAAATATAAAAAATATACTGAAAGTGTCGTTTTTGAGTGAAATATAAAAAATATACTGAAAGTGTCGTTTTTGAGTGAAATATAAAAAATATACTGAAAGTGTCGTTTTTGAGGGAAATATAAAAAATATACTGAAAGTGTCGTTTTTGAGTGAAATATAAAAAATATCGTTGTAGCAGTTTTCGAAATCTTCTCAAAAAATATCGTTATAGAGGGTTTTATTGTAGTACAAAATATCGTTGTATCGGAGAGATTTTAACACTAAATTGTAGGCAATTCCAAATACGATTTTAAAAATCGTAGTTGAAAAATAACGTTGTAGAGGCATTTGTTGTTGTATCGAGAATCATTGTAGAGAGGTTTCACTGTAAATGAATCGATACTATAAAAAAAGGGTCTTTCTTCACACCCTGATCTCCTTTTCCCGAATTTTATATGGATTAAAGTCATTGAAGAAACAGAAATCTGTCCGAGCCACTCTCACTGTCTTCTGAAAGGTTCGCCCTGAAATAGCTAGTGATTCGTAGGGCTCTATTTTTAAAATGACAGAAATGAAGAAAATCTCAAATATTTTTAAAATACTGTACTATACAACATGGAGACAACCCCCTCATGATGAAAGTCTTTATGAATTAGATAGTACAACGATTTTACTAAATCTTTAATTCCTCCCAAAAAAATCCCAAAGAACATCCACACTAGATTCTCTGAATAGTAAGCGTAATCCTGAAATACATGATGAGACCTTGGAATAACGCCATCTAAAGGAGCAGCTATTAATAAATTTATAAGCAGAGTATCTTAATAATCAGCAAGTACAACTTGTTAAATATTCTTCTCTAGTAGACGCCTTCAAAACTAAAATTATTGGCTGGATGATGCTAGAAGTGATAGACGTTATATTGAGTTCTGAATACAGTGAAATCTCGATATAACTATACTCTGCCGATAAAAAACACGTGGTTGTAGTAGGATTATCGTTATAACGGAAAGCGGTTATTTAACATTACACAAAAAGGCTTTCCAAACGAGGCTTGTGTCGTTGTAGAGGGATTTATCTTTATAGTGTGGTTTCACTGTATTACATGACTGGTATTTTATTTGTAATCCAAGTTTTTGACTAGCAAGTTTCTTCAACACCTTTCATCATCATGATTTGAAATAAGAAGTTTATATTAAACGTAAGCATGCTTTGCAAATGGTATGAAGGTAATTCAGGAAATGAACGAGAGAGATTTAATGTTATCTTAAAAATATATTCAACAAACGAGTTCGAGAAACTACCGTATTTGAAAAAAAAACATTTAAAACCTGAATAAGCAACTTCAGCCACAGTCATTGTATTGTAAATTAACCGTCATTTCGAGAGCCATTTGCGAAACGAAACTTGTGGTGACCACCACACTTCGAATACAGAGAGATCGCACTCAATCTGTCAATGGTGGTTCAGTTTTGCGTGAATTCCATTTACGCTACACGCTGAATCCGGCTGTTCAATATTCAGTCATTGGTCTTTTTTATTTCCTATTATCCAGGTCGCATATTGCAAAACATCGCAGACAAACTAAAACAATGTTAATGGTCCCAAGTAAACACAGTTCGCGTCGATTCGCATTCTATGAGAGAGCAAATAGCCAATGATCTCGGCGTTGTTTGGTTCCACATTTCCGACGTGGTGCCTGAAACAATTGAGTTAAACATGGAGGTTTAATTGTTCACTCGATCAGAATAACACACGAGAGTTCGTGCTCCCTTTGCTTTGAGCTTTCGGAATCACGTTTCTGATCATCCAATCCTTTTCGTGAACGGTGACATTCACTCTCCTTGATTGTATGTATAAATCTACTCTCGCACTCGATTCCCTTTGGAGCAGAGAATCACACAATACTCTTTACAATACACTTATGTTTTGGAGCTTGGCTTGGAATTTGGTGAACATTTCTATGAACAAGTAATTGCTTCTTATTTTCTTCGTGAATGAATTATCAGCGTCAAACGCATTCGGCTTGTAGCTACTTTTCAATCGGTCTTAAAATGGATCTATCTAATCATCCACGTTCTCTGGATGCAGAGTGTTTTATGAAGAGTGTCCCAGAGGAATATACATTCTCCCGATCAACGTTGATTTTGATATTGAAATACCATACCGTAACTTTAGGACAAGTCTTGCATGGTTTTGAATAGGGTATCCGTACGATTTCTGAAGCGAGATATAGATATAATCTTCAGTTTGCTTACCATGCCCGAGTATTTAAAATTGCTTATAAAATAAACAGGAAGATAGATACTTCTATCTTGTCTTAGAGGATAAGTGTTTTTTTTTCTCTTCTCTGAAAGCCATATTAGTACTCTTGTCTAATTGTTACCCCAGCACTAGCCTGTAGAAATTCCACAGGAGTGGTTTTACAAAATGGTCATATCTTGAGTTTTTTTCCTCTATAAACTTTTTCTCTCAGTACAGATCTTTTTATTCTTTTAAAATTGAAGAAGAACAACAATTTTATTTTCATACAGTTTTCAACAATAATTAAGTAAAAAGTGCAACGAACGTGAAATAAAAATAAATAATAATAAGTCAAGTTTTCAGCGATTTTTTCTCAAATTAATGATGGAATTAAAATATCGAAATATTTTTTTCTATGCTTTATGAATTTCCGTCAAATCTGTATCGTTTCCCTGATGATTTATGAAACCCTGTTCCTCAATAATTTTAAAAATGATTTTTTTTAATAATTCTAAATTTATTTCTCTCATTAATTCTGAAATTATTTCCTTTAATAATTTCGAAATCAACTCTTTCAATATTCTGAAACGTTTTGCTCATTTTAATTGTGAAGTTTTATTTCCAAATTAATTATGAAATTATTATTTTTCAAATTAATTATGAAATTATTATTTTTCAAATTAATTATGAAATTATTATTTTCCAAATTAATTATGAAATTATTATTTTCCAAATTAATTATGAAATTATTTTTTTCAATTAAAAAATTATTTTCTTCAATAATTCGCAACGTAATTACTCTCATTAATTCTGAAATTATTTCCCTTAATAATTTCAAAAGCATTTCTTTCACTATTCTGAAACGTTTTCTCTTATTCTAATTAATTTCAAATTAATTATTAATTTTTTTTTCAATTAAAAACCATTTTTTACATTATTCTGAATTTCCACTAATTTAGGAATTTCTTTCATAAACGTTTTTTTTAATGCATTTTCATATTTATATATGTCTGTGTCACTCTTTTGGCCACGGCAAAAGTTCCAAAAGGGTATATGTGACCCGCGAGCTATTCATTCAAGACACCTGTCGTAAAGTCTAATTTTTGACAATAAAATATAGCAAGAAATTAATTCATTTTGATTTAAATTGGTATTAGCGTTACTCAATCAGACCTTCAGGATAGAAATTATGAGGTAAACACACAGTGTGATTAAATAAAAAAAACTTCCCAATCACAACCGGGAAATGTTCAACAAAATTTTCCACACTTTTGTGATCGAAGCGGTTTATGAAATGAATGATTCTTGTTCCGATTCATTCATCACCGTGAAATGATTCATCGAAACATGCCGAGAGCTCACTCGTATTCAATAAACCGAACACATTCCATTAAAACTTTCCACAAAGAGATATGTGTGTGTTTAGAATACCTACCAAATGGTGAACTAAACGCTTCGCCGACCAGGCATGACTAGCAAATAAGGGCGTAAAATTCAGTTGAGATTCCGTAGAACGTGTCTTTTCATCAATAACGCATCGTGGACCACGCTAATTACCAAACGATGTAAGTTTGTTTTCCGAAATAACTTGCATGCACGTGATGGCTGCAGGTAGGCGTTTGTTATTTCAGTGAATAACCGAAAAATCATGTGGCATGAGAAAAGATAAAATTTTAAATTTCATGTAATTAGAAAGAGTGAACGTGTATTCGTAATACATTTCGATTCGGTTATTGGAAACGAGATTAAGTATTTAAAATTGGTATAATCAGTATTATGAGGGTACCATTTTGTGGGAGATTTACAAATTGAACTGGTTAATTTGCATTTTAATTGATGAAAACAAGTTAAATAGTGTTGATGTGGATATTACAAATACAAATACAAATACAAATACAAATACAACGCCACAACAGGCAAAATGCCCAACGAGGTGGCTGATAAAAAGATGCCCATAAAAATATGGATGTCATATGTTTCAAAAATACAGCAACCCCATTAAAAATGCAATTAACACAAATTATAAACAATATATACACATGATAAAATATTATACAATGCCCATAAAGAATACTTATGGTTGTCTTATTCTAAGAATGGATAGCTTCTCGATTTACCCCAACATGTTTATCGTATTTCTTTTTAAACGTGTCAATTGTGTTACAATTTACTACCTCTGGGGGTAAGCTATTCCATTTATTAACAACCCTATTAGAGAAAAATTCCCTGCGACACCATAACCTTGCATTGTCCCTCACCAATCGATACTGGTGTCCCCTTGTACAAGCAGTTGATTGGCGGTGTACTAAAAGTTCATGGTCCATCCTATCCATCCCATTGAAAATTTTGAACACTTCGATCATATCTCCTCGACACCTACGTTCATCCAATGTAAACATATTCAAAAAATGAAGTCTCTCTTCATAACTCAAGCCCTGTGTGCCAATAAGGACACGCGTAGCTCTTCTCTGCACCCCTTCAATCAAGTCTATGTCCCTCCGTAGGTATGGTCTCCAAAACCTTACAGCATACTCCAGTCCAGGACGAACTAAGCCTCGAAAAAGCGGAAGAATGACTTTAGGAGAACGCGAAGAGACCTTTTTGAAAATGAGACCAAGCATTCTATTCGATTTTTTGACAACCGCTGAACAATGTTCAGAAAACTTAAGTCGCTCGTCAATGAGAATTCCCAAATCGGTGACTCTAGTTGCATCCGGGATAGTGACACCATTCAACTCGTAAGAGAACCGTGGGTTGTTCGAACCAAAATGAGCGACCATGCACTTATCTACGCTAAACGTCATGCTCCATTCATTTGCCCATGCTGCAATCTTGTTTAAGTTGGTCTGGAGCAACTCCCTATCGCTTTCATTTCCGATTACCCCCATTAGCTTCACATCATCTGCGAATTTGCTAGTAATTCCATCGATACCCTGATCGAGTTTGTCGATAAAAAGTGAAAAAAGTATGGGGCCAATGACACTTCCCTGAGGAACTCCACTTGTGACGCCTGTCCAACCAGAGAATTCCCCGTTCACCATAACTCGTTGCGACCTATCTCTTAACCACGATTCTATCCAATTCAGCAAGTTGCCCCCTATTCCAATCTCGTGTAAACGCTTCAAGAGTTTGCCATGTTGGACCCGATCGAATGCCTTCTGGAAATCAAGGTAAACAACGTCGACATTTTTGCTCTTACCCAAAGCCTTAGTCACGTAATCATAGAAGCAAAGGAGGTTAGTTACACATGACTTCCCCTTCCTGAACCCATGCTGATTATCCGACAATACATTATTCTCGTCTATCCACTTCACAAACTGCCTTTTGATGATAATTTCCAAAATTTTCGAGAGGGAGCTCGTCAAACTCACTGGACGATAATTAGACACCACTTCTCTACTACCCTTCTTAAATATCGGAACAACGTTAGCCAGTTTCCAATCTCTCGGGACGATACCCTCAGCAACACTACTCCTGTATATCTGTGCGACTGGCCCCAACAATTCATTAGCACCTTCCCTGAGAACCCTGGGATAGACATCATCTGGTCCTGGTGCTTTGCTTGCACATACATTTCTTAGAAGATTTAGGACCTCCACGTCTTCCACTTGAATATCGTTGAGCGTTTTATTACCCCATGCAACACCCGTATATCGAATATCATTATCTCCATTAAAAACCGACGCGAAAAAGTCATTGAAAGCACTACACATGCCTACATTGCTCTCTACTTTTGAGCCTCCTATCGAGAGGGGGCCAACTGTCCCCTTACATCCATTATTGACGTATCGAAAAAATGATTTTGGGTCAGAGCCAATGTTATCTGCCAACCTAGATTCAACTTGCTTTTTACTATCCCTTATCGCTTTCTTCAACAGTCTTCTTTTATCAGTAAACAATGATAGGTCACCTCGTCCACTTTTATACTCTCTGAATGCTCTTTTCTTTTCAAGATAAAGGTTCCGCACGCTATCCGTGAACCATAGAGGGTGTGATGTACAAACAGCGAGCCCGATTACAATCGAGCCCGGATATAACGAAGTCTTAAGGAAATCTAAAGAAAATTCACAATATCTGATCTGCATTATAACCGATAGATGATAAATACTTGAGTTTAATGAGGGGGATCCCACTTGAAGCAGCGTTCCTCAACAGACCGAAAAGCCTGGATGCTCAACTTCGAGTCCACTGACTCGAAGTTGTCCTCAGATAGTGTTGACAATTTAATTATAGTTAAAATGAAAAGTATATTCACGGGCGTCATTGATATTGACGATATTCACATAAGAGAAGGTATCACGACCTAAATTAAAAAGAGCATCCAGGCTTTTCGGTCTGTTATGCCGTGCTCGAGGCCTTTGACATAGGTCTGTATAGAGAATATCAGACCCATACATATCTTGAAAGGAAAATACTATGTAAGGTAGTAGTAGTTCACAATGTGTGCATCGTGACTTTTTGAGGGCGTCATCAATCTGTATCATAAGCAATCTGCCGATAATGGTGTGCCTGTTGAGGGTGCTTCAACTTTGTTGTTTATCAGACTCGAGCCGTGCATAAACGTTGACTGAGGCAAGGTAGTCATACTTGGTAGAAACTAAAAGAATCATTACTGTAAATGGTCTGTCGAACTGAGAGATAGATGGGGTTTTTTTCCCAGCCCAAGATATAAAGAAAACAGATATTTTCAGGATATTATATCGAGGTGAACTCGGAAAGAAAAGCCATCTGGTCTCCACCAGGACTCGAACTGAGACCCGCTTGCAAAGCGGTCAATCATGCTACCATCTACATCACTGGAGACACGAACCTGTTTTTATTCCATTTATATCTTGGGTTGAGAAAAAAAAGCTGTATCGCTCCCTACCGTCCCACCTGGGGGCAATTTTCTGAAGTCAATGGAGGCTACTAATGCCTATACTTTAGCGCTTCACGCCACAGTGCGTGAAATAAGGGAGGCGGGGTCGTGTCTCTCCAGTGATGTCGATGATAGCATGCTCGCCCGGTTTGCAAAAAAGGCTTGGTTTCGAGACCCGGATGAAACCAAATAAAATTTTTTTCCGAGGTCGCCCGGCATAATATCCAGAAAATATGTTTCCTTAGCCTGTTGAACAGTTACGGACATTTTAATGGTTCCGAGGTTCACAAAAACTGAGAAACGCTGATGTAAGAAAAACTGTGTTAATGTCTAGCCTCTTTGTTGCAGTGATTCTACAAATTAACAGAACCAGTGCTATCTATAGCTATAGATCGCTGTGCACTGAAAAACCAAACACAACACACAAAAACCAAGTGCAACGTTAGATACGCACTCCGACTGTTAGGTATGAACAATTTGTTCCAGATTCTGCGAAGTAGACTGGAAGAAATCTGGGCAGCGAAATATGATCGAATCCTGGTGTTCACACAGTGATATCTATAGCAAGAGATCTTAATTTGATCTTATCTATAGATCAAGCTGTCAGAACACACCTACAGCCTTTTCAGGAATTATACAGTAACAGCTAATTCACATTTCCAACTTTGTTCCTGAAAGAGAATTGCTAATTTTATGAAACTTAATACTAGAAAAAAAATCCCATTCTTCGAAAAACTTCGTTATATCCGCTATTCACAACTTCGCCAATTTTTTATAAGCGATATTTTTAACACCGTTTTGGTATTGAAGGTTCACCGGGACCAAAAAAATACGCTATAACCGATACTTTGTAATGTCCGAGTTCACTATAAGCGAATTCGACTACATTATGTCAATTGATGTATCAGATATAACTGCATTTGTTTATTACTCGCGATAAAATTGTTGATAACTCGAATAAAAACCATCGTATAAATGTAAAAAAAAACGAGAAAAAGTGTTTTTATTATCCACATGTAATATGGCAGTATTTACAACCAGTTTTGTGTGATGACATATCCTCATATGCATGAGGATATATATTTATTTTAGGACTTTGTTCTCATAAGACAGTCACTTTTACGGCTTCCTCAGCTGAACAAGCGTCCGAGTGACATTCCAGGACTTCGATTTCACCTTCTGCGTTCGCACGATGGAAACTATCTCGTTTTCTCAAAAGACTACAAGGAAAAAATAACGAATAATTGTCTTAAAAAAATCAATCGTGTTTAACTGAAATATTAATCCTAAAACATAACAGATATAAAATGAAGGAAGTTACGTTTAGGAAGAAGTTATTTTTAATTAATATACATTAAAATGCAATAAAAAGATCAAATGAAAGTGCACAGTTCAGATGAGGACTGTTATATATTTACAATTTGAAAAATTTCACTGCTTTGCGATAATGATGGCTTTGGATTAACGACAATCTAGATTCAAACTCCACTCTCGGTGGTGATCGGCTATAGTTGATTTTCTGTGGTTTTACTTCGAAAAAGTAGTGAATGCGAGCCGATCCACCATAAAAAAGGTATAGAGAGCATTCAAGCCAACAGCATTGATAATATCCACGCATATTGCAACAGGCAAAATAACCTGCCGGGTTCTTTACTTCCGAATTGAAAACACAGGTGGCAGCACTTCTCTAACGAGCATTCCTCAAAATCAAACTTCACTTTATAGGTACGGGACACATATACGGCGCATTTAGACATTCCGATTCGTTAGTGAACATTTACTAGTTGCGTGTTAGTTAAAAACATTTCGAAGATTACATGTCGTTTCTTTGGTGCATTGTTAGTCACCGAGAACTATTAAACGCTTCAGCAACAGCTCAAGATTCTTGTTTAATCCTCATTCTCCCAAATTTATTTGTCGCATATTGCGTCAACTTCTCTCTAAAAAATTAAATTTCTCTTTCTCTCACTCCCCTCTCAATACTAAGCACACCGATTTGAAACCACGTGGCATTTGTAGCCATCCTGGTCCGATGTGGGCGATTCAGGGGTAATATTGCTGTTTTTTGGAGAAAAAAGTTGTCTAGTTTTCACATTTATAAAAGCCGTTTAGCTCTCTTTACACGCTGTGACCATTCTGTGGAATAGTTTGTGCCAATGTACGCCGTATCGCAATTCATTTAACTACACCTAAATTTTGAACTGAATTTATGAAAATTAACTCGACTAACACGAAACTAGATTAATTAATCGATTCTCGGAGAGATATTTGAAGTTTTCCTTTATTACATTCTTCATATAATTTTCTGAATTGCAAATAACAAGAACTGGTAGAAGTATAACAAGTAGTTACAAATCAACTTATACTATTGTGATATGTTTTCTTTTTTTAGATAAATCAACGTGGTTTTTTTTGCATCATAATCAAGAGAGTAATTCCGTGTAAGTATAATTTCATTTCCATTGATGTTTCACTTGGTTGATTGATTTTAGCCGAGCTAATGAATTTATCAATGCAGAAATATTTTTCATGCACACACACCGTCATTGCTTATACTCAAATATATGAATACATTTACGTATTACATTTGAATTGTAAAAATGTATTTTCTTTTATCTAGTATAAATCATTTTTATCGGAATTCCAATTCTTATGTTTAATAAGTTCTATTTGATATGCTGGGTGTTGCCTTGAAGTGGTGACAAACTCAGAGGGGTGATGCAAGGCTAAATTTCCATAGAGCATGATGTCGTAAACCACGTTGTGTCGGTGAAAATCGTGAAAAAATACTTATGAAGTGACAAATATCGCCAGCTCGCGGCTGCAACTTCGAACAACTATAATCATTTCTCTTCGTCTACTTTCCGACACTGAACTGTGCTCCACAGGCTGTATTGAAGCCATGCTGCCAAATAAATGGTGTTTCTACTTATTAGTAGCCTTCCTTTCCCACACGATTCCACGCCCTTCGTAAGTATTTTTGCGATTTTCACCGTCGAAACTTGATTTGCGATACCCGGTTCTACGGCAATTTTTGTTCCCCTTGATGCCTAATATCATCCCTCTAAGTTTGTTGCCAATTCAAAGCAACACCCTGTATAAGGATTAGCTGTATGGCATTACACAGTAACAAACTTCACGTTAGTTTCCGAACACGTACGCGCACATTCCAACATGCACCAATTCGTTGGTAGTTGGGGAATATGGACGAGGTACATGTGTGGTTTAGTGTGGCAACATTTTGCTCCCTTGTTAATATCGGAAAGCCCGGGGTTCAAGTTACCGTGATGGCGGAAATTAATTTTACTTTTTTTCCTAAACATCTATATCTCTTCACATACAGCCAGTTTTCCCCCTATATATCACATTAACAAGGGAGAGGACGTCTTTCTCTACACATACGTTGCCATCTGGTGGCCTTAGTGTCATTTTCGAGCTATTAGTCGAATGTTGCCACCGTTCATTGCATGGGGCCATTCAGCACATATATATACGCTCCAAGGATGGAACGTTCTATCTGCTTTCATAGCTCAGAGGTAGAGCACTCGTCCATCATACGAGACCAGGGTTCAAGTCCTCTCAACGCCGGAGATTAATTTTTTATAATAATTAATTTTCCCATAAACACCAATATCTTTTCATCAACAGTCAGTTTTGTAACTCCATGTTAACAACATGGAAAGGGCGTCTTTCTCTACATAAGTTCTATTTATTTTATTATCACCCTGTACGATAAAACACATAGAATCTATTCATAAAAAAATGCATACATGGTATTAAAAATAAAAACAAAATGTTTTAGCGGTTGGCTGTGAACTTTCTCCAAAAGTTTTACATGATAAAGAATTTAATCCCTTTTTTCCCCTTTTCCTCACATCTCGAATTCCCTGAAGTCACTGATGTGGCGTTAAGAGAATTTATCTGAAACTTTCCATACATTTCTTTTTTTCCTGCACGACTTTTACTTTATAATGGCATCTTACCGAGATATATCAAAATGCTCAGATGATTGCTTTTTAAATGATGCGTAAAAATTCAAGGTGGGAAAATAAAATAGGGTTTTAAGAAAAGTCGTTAAAATATTACATGTCTTCAAATAGTCTTAGTCTAGACCAGGAGTGCAAAACCTTTTTCACGGGCCAGAAACTGTATGGTGAAATAAAGGTGACCATATATCCCATATTTTACGGGACATTCCCGTAATTTTAGCCGTCCCGACATTTCTATAAAGGTCCCGTTTTTTCCAGCTTTATTTTCAGCGCATCTCATTCGAATTTCTGTTCTTTACTGAAATCAAGGAAGATTATCAATTATATGATGGCAATTATGACTTTAATTATTATAACTTTTATAGTCAGATAATATATTCATTTTACAGCAGCTTTACTTTCTCTTGATAATTTATTGGATATAATTAGCAACGTTACTTCCCTTTGACGATTTTTTGCCTGCAATTAGCAACTTAATTTTCTTTTCTTTTTTTTTTTTTTTGGCTGTAATTGGCAACTTCACTTATCTCTGACAATTTTTGGCGATAATTGACAATCCCTATTCCCTGTATTTTCTATGAAAAAAAATATCAGCTTTTTACTCTATAGAAACATTTTTACCAGAACATCTTTCGTGGGATGGATGAACCCCCCCCCCCCCCGGGCAAGCCGCATTTGGCTCGCTAGCCGGAGCTTGTGCAACCCTGGTTAAGAGGGTTGATACGTGAATTTCAGATAGGTCAGTTGTATTTACTATGTTTTTCTTGTTTTATTATAACCTTAAAAACTTATCCGTATGGATTCCAAACCTTATTTTCTTGATTTAGTGTAAATAATAGCTTTATGTATTTACCCAAGAATTGGTGATTGAGGTCGCTTATCCAACGATTTCACGATGCCATTTTTCTGGTCTGTTCTGGAAAAGAAGAAAAATTTAAAATCAAATAAACTAGTATATGTATTGCTTATCCTAAATACTGCACACAAACTTTGACTTTGTCTGGGAATAAATCCAGGCAGGGACTTTATAAATCACTCTAGCTCTACACTTGAACACTTTTGAAAAATCATCCTAACAACTTATCGAGTTTGTTCACATTATGCCATAGAAAGTAGTTGAGGGTATTAATTTATTTTAAAAAATTATTTGACCGTATAATTTTAAATATTACATAAACTTCAAAATGACAAGGAACTAAAAACATCAATTTAAGTTATATTTTATAAATATTTAAAAAGTGAAAATAATTTACTATTTTATTCCAAGCATCATGAAGAAATTTCGTACATGTGTAAGCGTAAGAGGGTAGTAATATTAGGAGATTTTAATTATCCGGGTATCGATTGGGAGATACTATCGGCTAGGGATCAATATGAGAGAGATTTTCCTAAGTTGGTGCTCTATAATTCCTTGTATCAACAGCTATCAGGAGCTACTAGAGGTACTTTTATTTCGGATTTGATTCTCACTAGTTCCGAGGATCTTGTTGAACATGTTTCGGTTGGAGACAACTTTTCTCCTAGTGACCATCGGGATATTAACTTTTTTTTGTAGCTTCTTCGTGGAGAAACCGAACAATAAAAGAATGGTTCCATGTTTCAAAGAACCAAATTCGAACTTTCGAGGAAAAGGTTAGGGTTAATTTTCACAGACCCGTTGATATCAGTGGGTGTGGTAAGTCAGACTGGAGCAATTCAGAACAAAACTCTCCTCTGTTTTGCACGATGTCATACCCTTTGTTCGTAAAAAGCGGGTTTGTTCATCGCGATCCCCCTGGTACACGGATAACGTAAGAAATCTGGAAAAGAGGAGGGCATTCAGGGAATACAAAAGTAAAAGAGGTGATCTGTTAACATTTACTGAAAAAAGAAGGGCGTTGAAGAAAGCGATATAAGGGATAGTAAAAAGGAAGTTCAATCAAGGTTGTCAGATAGCATTGGCTCTGACGCAAAATCATTTTTCAGGTACGTCAATAACAGATGTAAGTGGACAATTCGCCCTCTTAGGAGAGTCTAGGGTAGAGAGCAATGTCAGCATGTGTAGTGCTTTCAGTGACTTTTTCAAGTCGGTCTTTAACAGTAAAGGTGTTATTCAAAGTACCGGTGTATCACACTTCATAAATGTCGTTACTTACGCTTCGTAAAAATGTCAGAATTCATTCTTAGTAAACCTCAGCATCTGTATCATTGAATTTTCACCTTTTGCTATATTTTCGGCCTTTCCGCGTATAATTAAATCATTAGAAAAAGTTGTGTAGTCATTTATTCTGTAAGATGGTAAGAAAATTTACTAACAATATCTATATATTGATCATATCACGTGAAAATTCCCTGCGACGCCACAACCTGGATTTGCCTTTACTAATCTATAAAGTTGTTCCTTTGTCGTCAATCGAGTATTTCGACGTTATATCGATTGTTAAGGGACAATTCCACGTTATGGTGTGACAGGGAAGTTTCCTCTAACACAGTGATTCCCAACGGGGGCGATGGAAAGTTCCGGGGGGGTGGTAGAAGCTACGGGTATAACATAGGATTCTATGGGTTAGATTTCATTGGGGGGCAATGAGAGAAAAAAAATTCTGAAGAAGGGGGCGATGGGACAAAAAAGGTTGGGAAACTATGCTCTAACAAGATCGCGAGTAAATGGAATAGCTTACCCCCGGAGGTAGAGAATTCTCACGCAATCTACACGTACAAAGAAGGACGATTGTTGGGATAAATCGAGAACCTATCCATACTTAGATAAGAGAACCGGAATCGTTTTTATGGATAGCGTATTTTGTTTTGTATCATAATCATTAGTTTGTTTTTTTTAATTTTAGTGTGTATTAGTTTTTCGTGAAAATTGCTCTTATATATATATATATAAGAGCTCTTATATATTTATATATATATTTATTTATTTATTTATGGGCACCTTTTTTCAGTCATCTCGTTGGGCATTTTGCCTGTTGTGCCCTTTGTATTTGTAAATTATTCAATAAGTGTCACGAAGTAGAAATAATTCGTAGCGATTCGAGTGGCTGTTGTCACGAGGAGCGAATGGAAGGATACACCAAAGAAAAGCAACAAATATTCACTTGGGTTTGCCGCTGCGGAAGCAATCTTGCCATTTCCAATATTTTCCGAAAACTTCTCCGTCGTGGAGAGTTTGAAGAGCTTTCATATGCCTTGTCTCGGGAAGACAAAGAGCAAGTAGTGCACACGTCAGCTGAGAAATTCCAAACACCGAAAGAGGCAGGAAATCGTATCTCTTCCCCTGAGCAATAAAAACATAAAAAATATATATACATGCAACGAAACGAGTAGGAAAATATATTTTTCTCTTTCATTTTTTTATGCAATAAACTTTGCGAAAGTATTGGCGGGAATAACTCTCATTTTTTTCTTCTCGAAATGCATCGAATGCATTTTTTTGTTGTTTTTCCATCACAATACTTGTTTTATTAGACAGATTTTGGAACACGTGAATGAGAATTACCTTCCCAACTACAATTTTTATTGGTGTTTTTTGGGGTATTTTTTTTTCTCATTTAAGTAAAACGTTTTCTTTCAATAAACACCTCAACATAGAAGAATCAGATTGAAAACAAATTGTTGGGTTTGTTCAACAGTCGTAACAAACTAACTGTTGTTGAATAAAATGATAACGTTTTATAAGATAATGACTTGAAAAACATGTGTGTGAAGGATTTGAACCATTTTAATTGGAGGCATATGAAGAAGATCTCTGATTTTGTTCTGAAAGATTTTTCCGTATGTTTGGGGTGATTTTGGGGCGCTGATTCCGAATCTGGTATTGATTCTCTCAAATTGGCTCTGCTTCTTGTGATAAAGGGAAAATCAAATTTTAATACTAATACATAAGCAGCATACAAATCACATTCGAACTGTGCGAAATGTAAACCAATAATAAATTTAATATCAATAAATAAAGACTACTACTAAGTCTATGAAAAGAAAAATAAATGAAAAATATTGAAAATAAAAATTATACGCAAAAATTAGTCGCTGCAGACTATATTGAAATGTTGGGGCTATTGTAACAAAAACTAGAGCCAATTGGGTAAAATCCGCAGCAGTTTCAAAATTAGCAGCCCCATTATGCACCAAAACCGTTGTAATTACTTTGCGAAACGCACATTTTATTTTTAGTTGGGCAGAGTAGTAACATCATGTTTATATCTTACGATTTACCTGTATGTGCAGGTACCTGCGTTGAAATAAAGTATTTTGTGACAGCAATATCACCTACAAATTTCATTACTCCAGTTGAATACACTCCTCACGTGTGACAACTGTTGTCAAAGATATAAATCATCCCACTTTTACTCTAATTCAGCAGTAATCAAGATGGATATAAAAGACTAGACTTATGAAAACATTTGAGAGGAAACCATAAAGAAGCTGCTTAAGATCGGTGCTGATAAAAGAATGATGCAAATTAAGTTTGAAGAAACGCGGAACACTTTAAAGCTTTTTCAAAACGGAATGGAATAATAATTATTTTGGTGGGATATTGTATTGCTTATTTGTGTTGATAAAAACTCGATTATATATTTGATCATTTAATGGCTGAAAATGTTACGGTACATGTGATGCATCCGGTGATTATACATAATCGCAGACCATTTTGGTGAGTTTGATAAATTTTGAGAATTCATCTCATTTATCCGTGATTAAGTGTATTCCCATTCTATCAGTCAGTATGATAAATCGTCAATGAACTATGTACCGAATTTTACCGGACATTATGGTTAAACTTTAGTCTGTAGGAATAATTCGTGTTACACATCAATTTTGAACTAATTGTAACGTCAGTTAAATGCGAATAAAACCAACGATGCAAGATTGATAAGAAATTTTGTGTGTGTGCGCGTGCGTGTGTGCGCGTGCGCGTGCGCGTGAGTTTGTGTGCGTGCGCGTGTGTTTCTGACTTCTCTTCACATTTAATTTAATTTTTAAGGTAAAATCTTCCATTGTTTTAAGTACCGTAATTAACAAGGTAGCAAAGCGGGTGCACTCTTGGTTCTGCTTGATCAATGACTTGACGTCTGTTGCTACGGACTCCATCGCTTCATGAGACACAGCCCTTCTTATATGACCCTGGATTGAACGCAAGTGATATCTCCGCCTAATTTTTCTATATTTATACAATTTAACAACTTTATTTGGGAATTACTCAAAATCACCGGTAAAACTGATAAATTAACAAAAATTCTTAAAACTTACCGAGATTAATGGTGATTACACAAAATCACCCGTTTATCACAGTTACGGTAACAGTAATAAAGTTTGAGCATGCAAAAGAATCTAAGAAGAATTTGCAATTTTCTTAAATAAAATATGTTTCGAGGTTGATAGAAAATTTTTTAAAAAGAATATATATTCATTAATTTTTCTTTTAAATATCGTTTGGACATTGAAAAATCGTGACGTTCTTGACATTTTGTTCTCGTTCCGTCGATGGCGAAAGAGCTTCTGCTCCGTGGGACACCATAAACAAACATTCGATGGATGAAAACATAGTTGGTCTTTTGCCAACCGGTTCAACAGACTCAAACGGAATTCGATTTACTTTTTTGAAGAGAGAGAGAGAGAGAGAGAGAGAGAGTAAGTTCTTCAAGGAAAATCTCCCATTTCTTTCTTTTACAAATACGACCTTAACCTCAAAGAAAATGCTTCATCATCAGGCGCCACCAACTTACCGATTGCATGCAAGATTCATGTGTGTATGTGTTTGTGACGCCAGAAAGTTCCAGGAGGAAAACAAAAATAAGGAAAAGGAAAAGAAGTTTTAGTATAGTATATCCAAGATGCATTAGTCATTCTCGGAACCATATGTTTCGCTCATTCGGTAAAACTTTTCTGGGAGGGTAAATTCGTCGAAGAAAAATCGAAACATAACTACAGTTTTCTCTGTGGTTTTCGGGAAAACAAGTAAGAAAAATTCCGTTTTTCTCTCATTTTGTCAATGTCAACTCTTTGATTCTTTTCCCCTTCTTCAGAGCCATCGGAGTAAATCGATTTCTCCCTCATTCCTCTCCACAAAAGACAAAAACTCAATGACATGGAATTTCCATTTAATTTTTATTTTCGCTTTTTTTTAGACTATTTAAAGAAATTAGGCGATGCGTTCAGCTTCATTCCGAAGTTATTTCAGGTCGTGGAAAATTTCTTGAAGTCGTAATGAATCTGTAACAGACTTTATGCCACATGGTAGATGTCTTGATGATTTTGGTAACTATAATTTGAAATTAATTGTAGAAACTGTATCTAGATATTATGTTGTATAGACTATATAGTCAAAAGTCTGTCCACTGGAAACTCGAGAAAAATACTAAACGAATAGCTCTGAAATTTCAGTCATATATATATATATATATATATCCTATGTTAGTACTCACTATTTTGAATGAAAATTTGGTCACGAGTGCGTTTAGGGGACCGACAAATAATTAAATAAGAAAAAATGTTTTTGATTAACCTTGTACCAGAAAAAGCAGCAAATGACTTGTAACTTTATCAAAATGTTCTACTGACTTTGGGGTATATGTCTGTGCATTTTCGTGGGTGCATTCGCACGTATATTTATGAAAATATAAATGTTTCCTATAAAAATTCCAATTTCTATCTCCTGTGTATATTTTGCTTATGACATGCAGAGCTTTCAACGAATATTCACGGAATTTACAAAAAAAAATGAAGCTATACAGAACACATACCGTTTAGAAATTTAAAACGTGACAAATTATTACTCAATGATATACCATTATTCATAGTAAATGTTCATTAATTGCGCATATAATACACGCGAGTTAGATAATTTTTTTTTTTTTATAATTTGACTGACAGGTATGTAGTGCATCTTATGCGAAACTTCCAGCTGAATGTCGTGGTATCGGTGATGCAGTGAGCAGTAATTTCGAAACTTGCTGAACGTAACTGAAAAAATAAGGCATTTTCCACAAATATGTATACGATTATTTTATTTTACTTGATTATTTGGAGAATAAGCCCACAGAATTATGCGAATGAGCGAAGACGAGTATCTCATACTATGTAAGAGAAGTGTTTTTGCATAACACGTGTGTATGATGTCGAAATGAGCAAACTGAAGTCAATAATGAAACAACAAGTTTTGAAATTACTTCTCACTATATAGTGACCTCTTCCTGAATTTTCACGACATTCAGCTAGAATTTCTATATAAGTTGCACTATATATCTGGCAGCCAAATTATAAGAAATTAAATTTATATTTTTCACGTATGCGCAATCAATGATCATTTTATGAAAATACTCACATCACTAATAATTTATCACATTTTAAATTTTCATAGAGCATGTTACACGCATAGCGTCATTTTTTTCTGTAAAATGCTTTTGGTTCAAAACTCCGCGTGTTATAAGCAAAACCCGTGCGAGGAGAATTGGAATATTTCAGAAAACATTCATATTTTCGATAATTTTTGCAAAATTTACACATTTGATTCAAGCATCAGTGACAATATATTACTGCAAATGGAATATATCTGGTGACTGTGCACGGTTATGCATAATCAACTCTTGTTAACCGAGAACGCACACTGACTATTATGCCATGGAGACTAAGAGGTAATTATGCATAATATTCGACCGATTAATAAATTGCAGATTATTATGCATAATCACTGGTCACTTCAGTTAGTTTTATGAGTTTTGTTTATATATTGTGAATTTATCACATTTACTGGTAATGATGAATAATACCCTAGGTCATACTGGTAAATATGATAAATCATAAACGAAATCATTCAAACAGAGTTGTGCGTAAAATTCGGTAAAATATGATGACTTCGATCAGCAACGTTGGTTTCGTTTGCACGTGGGTATCAATGCAAAAAAGCCAACATTACAAGACTGATGATAATTTTTCCTGCTTTTAACCTCTTTCCCACACACATCTGTTTTAATTTAATTGATTTTTATGACTAAATATGGTAGTTTTATGCCTATAAAGTAAAAGAACGATTAGTAAACTGACTGAATGAAGCGAGAGAGGTGATATACATACATTTTTCCATATTTAACCAAATTACCAACTTATCTAGAGAATTTTGCAAAATCGTCTATAAAAGTGACAAATATAATGAAACCTATGAAACATGTTGAGACGATACGTGATAATGTTTAGTAAACGGTGATTATGCATAGTTACCAATTTTCAAATGTTATGTCAAAATATGAGAATTTAAAATCAAATTGTGAATTGCAATACTCATGCGGATGTCTCAAGCACTTACAAGATACGATATTGTTTCTGTTGTGAGGTCAAAAAAGCACTTTGTATCATTGTTATTATTGCATTACAAATCACTTAATAATTTATTTTGAGTTACTTATATCTAAGCATTTACTTCCCCCCCCCCACCCCCGGCCTTTGCATCCTACGTGTTTATGAATTCACAAAATTCTTCGTATTCAGAGGCATCACTTTTGGAAGTATTTCAATTGATCAAAAATTCTCTATGTGCTACTATTGTGTAATCAAGCAATTATAATTGAGAGAGGCAAATTCGAATGCGTGTGTTTTCCCCCGCATACCAGTTAGGAATTTTTCAGGAGCGATGAATAGTTTAAGTGAAAGTGTTTTAAACTAGTTGTTCACAGCTCCGTACCTACGTAATAAAGTTATTCAATTATTTATCCTTCTTTTCCTGTCGGATACTTCACATGAAAAACCATTAAAGTACGTATTAACGTATTATTTCATTATAAATTTTTCACATTTACCAATTCATTTTCAGAACTAAGCTCGTAATGGATCAACATCGCAATTAATTAAATTAAATATGCACATTAGTACTTCTTTTGAAGCCCTTTTCATTAAATATTTCATTTATTTCTTTATCATATTTTTACTCATTTCTTCCGAAATTTTTCAATTTTTTTCCCTTTTATTTTGGCTAACATAGATCTTCATCTTTTCCATTGCAATTAATTATTGCCTCTTAAAGTGTTTGCTCGGTACTTGTGTGTTTCTTATTCTCCTTAACAGGATTCTGTTTAATCAGATAACGGACTATATCATGACTAAATAATAAATCACAATCCTAATAGACAACTAATGAATAATAAATTCCACCATAATGAAATATGAAGTTCGTAGTCACAAAGTGTTGAATAAGATTTTTCAATGGGAAAGAAAACTTGCCATCATGAAATAGTAAAAAAATATTGTTATTTACTCAAACAAACACAAGTAAAGTTTATGGATTCTTTCGAGACCGGGCATAAATTAAACACGCTTTTCTGAGAAAAAAATTAAGATCTCTTGGGTTTTTTCATGGATTTTTCGCTTTTTGATGTTTTGAGTAGTTTCTCCAGTATTAACTACCACAACTTTTTCTTAATATGTCTGATCCAGTCTTACAAATGATTCTCATGAATTTTTAATACAATCGGCTGAACACAAAAATAAAAATAAAATAGAAACTATAAAATCTAAGAAAAATTAAGACATTTTTTCACGTGACCTCGAGAGATTGTATAACTCAAGTACTTGAATACTTGCTTGTTCATCGATGCTTCAAACATCTCAATAATCACTCTTGCGAAATCACGGCTCTCAGAGAACACGTTTGTAAAGTAATTGAGAAGCTATAACAATATCATTAGCAATGTCAAGAATCCCGTGAATTGTACTTGAATCAAATAAACAGAAATTTGACATCGGAAATTTATTTTATATGCATACATATACAGTCATCGGACAAAAATTATAGGGATCCCATTAACAAGTTTTCCTACCTTCGGGTAATTATTGGTCAACACTCAAAATGTCTAGAGCGTATAGTTTACGCGAATGTGTGCCTGTTGCACAGGACGAGTCTCAAATACCAAGTCGATGTTTAGCATTAAAGGAATGATTGCTTTAAGACCTTCTCATAAGGACAGGGCGTGAATGTATTCTATGAAATTGCTGGCCATTGAATAGCTGTCGAGCACGTTAATCAGGAGTGAAGGCAAACGCATTTATCACCATCACACAGACATGGAAATTACTGTCGGAAATACATTCGTACAGACATAGGTCGTCTCAGACATAGTATTGCGTGTAATAAGTACCAATCACGTCGCAACCCAACAAGTGTCACTAAAAATTGTCAATAAAAGACCCCCATTCATCAATTTCAGCCCTGCGAACAGAACTGCAGTATATGACTATTCTAAGCACGCAATAATACCCTATATGGTCAGACTTTACAGAGAAGACATTATTATTATTATTAAATTATAATAATGTGAGGTACACTGCGGTAAGTGGAAATTCGGTGAAAGTGGAATCCCCATATGACTAACAATTGCTCCAAAGACTCTCAAGAAGTTGGTACTGATTGCATTCATTGTTGGAAGAAAAGGATTCAGTTGTTTAGATTCGATCAAGGTTTGGTCAACAGACAGTTTGAGAATCAGTTTTATTTCTTTCATTCTATTGTTTAACTGTGTGTTATTAGTTAAAATTTTGCCGCAAAACGAATAGAAACCAAGCGAATATGGCATGAGCGTGTTGTTGAATTAGGATTAAGAAACAAATAAAACATTCTGGGTGTTTTTTTCTCTAGAAAAATTATGAAGTGTAAATACGTTGTATATATAAATAACAATTTCCCATGCTTTTTTCTAGGACATTAGTTTTGGACTGAACATTGGATTAGTTTGGAATGACTGAAAAACTACGTCTTCTCCATGTCCATTGTGAACTGCATTGAGGTAAGATAAATTTCATGGTAAGGAAACCGCAATATGATTTATGAATGTCGATATTTTTTTCCTTCGACCTTTTCTGCGTCCGAAACGTTCGTAAAGCTGCAACAGGCAATCCAAGGCTGAGGTGCAACTTCAGCAATAGGCTGTGTCCGCCAATGCCAACATCACAATGAAATCCTTATGCAAGTGTTAGAAACTGAAAAATTCAGGAATGAGCTGCATTTTATAGGACTCCGATTCGCATATTTAAAGTGATTTGCTTCTATGCAGCGCTCTCTGTTGACTAAATTTGGAACTGGATTTTTTCATGTATTAAAAAAAAGGAATTCCCCCTTCGTGAGTGAGAATTACTTTTTCACAAAAAGCATTCACTTCAAATTCCTTGGATATTTATAATTTTTGAGTATAATAAAATGAACTAATGGGACATCCTGTATATCAACCATGAATATCCAGAATTTACAGAAAATAAAAATTAGGAAAAAATTCTATATGAAAAAATAAATAAATTTCTCTCTCTCTCGATTAGTTTAATTTTCAATCTACCAGCTCAACAGTACATTAAAGTTTAATTCATTTTATAGGACTCTGATTTGCATATTTCCTGTGATTTGCTTTTGTAACAGCGCTCTCAGTGAACAATATTTTGAACTGGCCTTTTTTGTTTCATTTTTTCCCGTACCAAAAAATATTCCCCCGTCGTGTGAGCGTGAGAACAACTTATCACAAAACGCATTCAAATATAGCTTCAAATTCCTTCAATTCTTATGAATTTTTGAATAATTTAGGAATTTATGGGACATCCTATACATCAATCATAGATTATCCAGGATTCACAGAAAATCAGGAAAAATTAGATATAAAAACAATAATATAAATTACTCTCTATCTCGATCAGATCAATTTTTAATATACTAGTTCAACAGCATTTTTCCAGATTTCACTTGTTTTCCATTCAAAATCTTTTTCCATTCCTCGCTTTTTTGATTTTTATCGTTTTCCCCCTTTTTTTTCAGATCAAAGGAAACAACTATATACAGTACGAGTAAAAAGAGTATAATGACAAAAACAGAAAAAAAACAAAAACAAATAAGCTCAGAAATTTTCAATTGTGAAACAGCTTGTCGAATTCATAACGGCCCGATGAACAGAAATGGAAAGAAAAGAACTGTCGCAGATGTTTTTCCCGTCCTTGATTTGAAATGGAACAAAAAAAACAACAGTAAAATCTTATACTGGAATACAAGTATTTTTGTTTTCATTAATAGAAATTGTCTGCCCTGAAGGGATGGAAAGAGTTTTCTCTACTCGATCGCGCGTCTTCTCTTTCTCATATAGAACCCCATGAACCCTGAAAATTAAGCCATTCCGGTTACTGTTTCCTCCCCATCCATTTCGCCAAATATCACTGCGATGTTTTTCGATTGATAGGTTTCTTAATCATTCATTACTTTTATCCGTGATCCTTCGGTAAGTTCTACAAGAAATATACCTGAGATAAATTTACTTTAAAAAAAAAAAGGATTATATCCTTTGAAAAAGTGTTTTGTGCTTCAAAAATCAGTGAAAATATATCTTTTAAGGAAACAGTTATTTTCCGGATATTACGCTGAGGTGAGCTCGGAAAGAAAAGTCATCACGTCTCCGCCGGGACTCGAACCCAGGCCCTCTTGCATACCGGGCAAGCATGCTACCATCTATACCACTGGAGACACATGAATCTGCCATTCTAATTTCACGCACTGTGTCGTGAGGCGCTGAAGTAGAGGCAGTAGCCTCTCTTAACTTCAGGAAATGGCCCCCGGGTGGGACGGTTTAGAGAGATATAGATGGCTTTTTTCTCAGCCAGAGATATCAAGGAAACAGTTATTTTCCGGATATTATGCTGAGGTGAGCTCGGAAAGAAAAGTCATCACGTCTCCGCCGTCATACTTCAGCGCCTCACGACACAGTGCGTGAAATTAGGAAGGCAGATTCATGTGTCTCCAGTGGTGTAGATGGTAGCATGCTTGCCCGGTGTGCAAGAGGGCCTGGGTTCGAGTCCCGGCGGAGACGTGATGGCTTTTCTTTCCAAGCTCACCTCAGCATAATATCCGGAAAATTACTGTTTCCTTGATATCTCTGGCTGAGAAAAAAGCCATCTATATCTCTCTAAACCGTCCCGACCGGGGGCCATTTCCTGAAGTTAAGAGAGGCTTCTAATGCCTCTACTTCAGCGCCTCACGACACAGTGCGTGAAATTAGGAAGGCAGATTCATGTATCTCCAGTGGTGTAGATGGTAGCATGCTTGCCCGGTATGCAAGAGGGCCTGGGTCCGAGTCCCGGCGGAGACGTGATGACTTTTCTTTCCGAGCTCACCTCAGCATAATATCCGGAAAATAACTGTTTCCTTGGTATCTCGGGCTGAGAAAAAAGCCATCTATATCTCTCTAATATATCTTTTGCCGATTAAAAATCAGAGGTTTTTAAAGTTTGACAATTTGTGCTCCCCTTTGATTCAACTCATTTGAATCCCCAAGACGCCTATTACGTCAATTTTTATTGGCCCGTAAATCAGAATAATCCATAAATTTTTATTTTCCCTACATCAACGGAATAACCCGTGAATTTTTTTTATTGTCTCCCAAACTGAAAGCGGAGTAATCCTTGAATTTTTACCGTCATTCATCATCGAAATTGAAAAATGATTAAATAGAATTCTGTTTCTCCTTAATCCCACACACACACACCGAAAGTGGAGTAATCCATGATGAATTTTTATTTTGTCTCATGACCGAATGCCAAATAATCCGTGGATTTTTTTAAGGTCCCTTAGCACAGAAAGAGGAACAATCCTTGAATTTTTATCGTCCGTCATCACAAAAAAGTAGAATAATTAATAAACATCTTTCATCAATATAATTAAGGGATTATCCGTGAACTTTTATTTTCTCTCACCAACAAAAATCAGAAAAATTCATGAAGTTTCGTTGAAGTTTCATCAAAAAAGCAGAATATTATCCATGAATTATTTATTATCACTGAAAGCAGTGATCCTTGAAGAATTTTTACTGTCCTTCATCACCGAAAAGTGCAATAAACCATATATTTTCGTTGCCACTTGCCACTTTAGAGTCGTGATGTAAATGCGTTGATCACTGAATTAACTATCAGTGACTAATAGTGACGAAGTAAACACTTCATGTGGCCATGCCTGAACATGTTGGGAAAAACAAAGGTCACCATATTATTATTTATCTATTCAACTATGTTAGGGGTACACGCACCGCTTGGAGCTCCATGAAGAGATCCGTTAGCTTGAATGAGAAAGTTATAAAATTTTTAATCTTACGTCATAATATACATACAGTAAAAGTCATTTATAACGACAGTTCCCAATCAGAGAGAAAAATGTCGTTATAACGGGCTTATCGTTATAAACGAATTTCAGTTTTTTTTCATTGTGGAAACATATACATTTGAAAAAAGAAAACAAACGAGATAAATTTATCTTTCATTTCGAACTATACTTGCTGAAATATACATCTAGAGTTTACTGCTCACGCTCTTTTATGTGGAAAAACCATTTTACCCGCATTTAACGCTGTTTTTTCCTCCGTTTTTCGAATTCGAATATCTATCTGAATATTGCACTTAGAAGCATGATTTCTTTTGATGCCATCAGGAGAGACAGAGTAATAACTTTCTAATCGGATTGTTGAGAACACGGGAACCGTATTGAAATTAAATTTTCTATTTTGTGACGCTGTATTTCACCTCCCTAAACTGCTACAGGATAATTTTTGAACGCCTGTTGAGCATTTTATAAATTGGAATCATATCTCTACGATGGACGGTTGATGATATTAAAGGCCGTGCTAGCACTTACATGACACCATGTATATAACAATACGACGATATACAACATGTCTTCTTGTCTATGGGGAGGTACTGATATGCTCCGTGGCCCTATTTATAAGTATCTATAAAGTGGTTGAAAATATTAAAAAGAAATGCCATTCTTTTACGGTCCATTTTATGTACAATTCTTTAAGAAAGGGAAAGAAAAACATTGTTTTTTTAAAGAATTTCAAGCAAGTTGTGATTTTTATTCATAAATAACTCACTATAAGGGAATATTCTCTGTATCTTAAACATGAGATTTTTGACGATCACTTGCGAATTACTCATAATAACGAGATTCTCGTTAAATGCCATACTCATTATATAACGGACTTTTACTGCACTGAATATTGTTCTGTAAAAGGATTTTTGTCTTTTATTCAATTGGCACAAGGTGTCCATTTCATCCATTTAATTGGGTCGTGGGTGGGGGTTTGTTGGCTCGATCATATAGACCAAAAAAGATAAGCTTTTCAAACCTTGCTCGCAAAATAGCTGTAACTAGCAAAACTGACATGAAAAGTTGTGCTTAAATATTTAATCACCCGTTGAACATGCAATACTTCTGTGGGATAGAACGACAAAGCCATTTGTATTTTGTTGTAAATCGCTCCCACATGGCCTATTCACTATACATATAAATACGATCTTCGTTGACATATGTAGATTAAAACTTTCATTATAGGACTCTGGAACAAGCAAATCCAATGTTTATCCACTCTGCCGCTTTTTCGTGAAAACCTAGGAGAGATATTAGCCATGCGTTTAATAGCCTGAAGACAAGTTAGTGTAATAAGCAAAGACGAAACGCATAAATAATTTATGACTCCCTACCCTTTTGTAGCAGCAATGAAAAACATCTTCAAGACATCGATTTACGGACTCAATTCAGCTGGAAATGAGATGTTTAGCCGAGAATTTTCCTGCTGGTTTAATGCTACGTATAAATTTTTCGCTGAGAAGTGTGAAGTGCTTTTTTGCAATTCAAATGCCTAAGAGAAGTGCGTGATCATCCTATTTGTGTTATATCTTGAATTGTTTTAAGAGAGTTGATTAATAATTCACGTTACGTTACGGGGGAAAAAACCTGGATTGCACGTATTATCGACGTTCATCCTCATCAATGTAAATACATTCAAAGCAATGTGGGTACAATTCATTACTGGCTAATTTCGCAACGTAGTAGAAAAAAGCTTCGAGGAAATCTTTGAAGAACTTATTTTTTAAAGAGTTTTCGATTCTCTCATCAATGATCTGCCATTTCCTCAAAATTATCCACCACCCTTGGGAATCCGGTGGATTCATTCATTTAGCGTTATGGCTATGCAAGTGTGCTTTTTTTGTCTAATTTGTGAGTATTCGCCCTAAATATGTTTGTAACTCAGTTAAGGCCTCTTAAATAATGTGTGGTTTTCTGGCTTTTTACTTACCTGGTAATGAATGTAAGGAACGATGATGGGGAATAAAAGACTCGAAGATTCGATGAAACGGAATCCGGCCTCCCTCACGACGACTGGTAACTGCTCCCTCGTCCATATATTGAGAACAATGAACGCCGCCTGCGAGAAGAGTTTCGCTGATGCATGTGATATGATTGGTATAAGCCAACCTAATTGTGAAAATTAAACATATTAATTCTGCAATCACGACAATTCACGATAAAAATCTTCAATCGTGTTTCGAAAAATAGATGGCAGCACTATAACAAGCATTACACAGAAACAAACTTCACGTTACGTTCACGACACGTACACTCACACATATTGCAACATATACCGATTCGTCAGAAGTTCCACAGAGGAATGGGGAAGAGTTCCACGTGTGGTTCAGATGACAATCCTCTACCAATGCAGAGTAATTCAAAATAAATGGTACAAAAAGAAAACATGACTGCGACTGCTGTAATTATTTTTATTCACACATACATTATCACCATAATGTGAAAGATTAATTATTCTAGTTTTATTTGACAACACTGAAAAAGCTACCATCTCCTGCTTGTTCACATGAAATGATATTTTTCAGAAAAGTTTTCGCCACGATCGTGCCAGCGTTGCTTTTGAACAAATAGTATGTGGAGATTAATATGCCCTGCACTAACTTGGTTGAAATAAAACTGAGCGAAGTGAATTATTTCTTCACAAAAGAAATTGAGAATTTAAAAAAAAATAAGGATTTGGTGGCATTTATGTTTTTAATGCATTTTTGAGTATCAAAACTGCAAAAATCATCTTGAAAATTCCTAGTTACATTTAGGAGATTGTGCTAATTGGGATTTGGAAACTAAAACTTACGATTTGGAAGCTGAATGAAAAAGCGTATTCACATGAAAATGAAATACATTAATTTCGGTTTTAATGTTTTCAAGCGCAGAGGTATTGCTGTTCACGAGATATTAGAGGAATTCTAAGGAACTTACCCATCCTCGTAGAGCAGAATATCGTGAAAAGGCACATCGAAGCACTGAAGGCACAAGTGATGAATGCCGCGCATCGCCTTCCCACACAGTATAAAATACCCACGGCCACGACTATTGCCATGAGTTCGGCTAGTGCGCACGCGGTGAACCTCAGCTGCACCTCTTCACCCGGTTGCACGTGGAAAGCAAAATACGAAAGGCCTACAACCGAAGTCGATGAAAACGACCTGGAACATATTTAAAAAAACTGGCTTTCATATTATTCTTGAATGCAAAATTCATTTCCCATCTCAACTAAGTTAACTAAGAAAAGAAGCTTCAGCAACTTTTATATTCAAATCTGAATTTTTCAAGTGGACCCAGTGACTATGGGATAAAACAACATGAGTTTTGAATATTTGAAGATACTGAACAATCATTAATTGAGGAACTAATTTTCAAAAATAACGTTTACACTTTTGCTACATGCGTTTGCTCTAGAAACGTAGAAAATATCCCAACAGGTAACATATAGAAATAGTTGAAGAATATTTAAATACTATGTTTCTCTTGATAAGCATTCAAGGCAGCTACCTATGTTTTTGGTTTTGGAAATGTTCCTTTTTGAAAGTGGAAATGCTACCTTATGATTTTAAAATTCGAGGTGTTCAAGTCTGAAAAATGAGAAATTTCTCTTTCACCTGTTGGTACCAGAATGTTTTATGTAGCCCACGAAGGCACCCCTTACTACCGTCTCGTCATTAACATAAGAAACACGATCATTCTACAGTGAGACCTCCGATAACGGACACTCCCGTTAGCGGGCACCTGCACTAACGTAAATTTTTTTGAATTATATCGACGGGACTCAATGTACTTTACTATATATTAACGGACACGTTCGTTAGCGGACAAAACCTTTGGTTACGTGGGTGACTGTTATGAAGAGGTTCTACCAAAAAATGCCGAAGTGAATGAACGATTTGGATATGTTCCCTTTTGGCAGAAACGACTAACTTTACATTATAATTTTTAGCAAAAAATTATCTCCATTGTAATAAATCCTGTTGCATAATCCGATAGATCTCATCCCAAATATTCAGAAACCGTTGTAAAATGAATTTCGGAAAAAGAATGTGAATTTTCCCTTTTGAAAATAATTCCCTCCTCAATTACAAAGAACTAAGATAAAACTGAAAAACTTTTTTTCTTTGCTTACGTACTCTGCAGACCTTTCTAAGTACAATTATTTCCTTTATTTCTAAGTCGTCAATTATTAATGCAGAGAACAGCAGTAGCAGCAGCAGCAGCAACCACAAAGAAAATGAAGTTTTCATAAGCATTCCATAAGCTCCATGACTCGCGGGATTAAGTGGCATATCAAGGAAGTAATGTGTATGGAAGAACTCACCATATGAAGATCAATAAGACGAATTTCCGTCTCATATTAGGAGTACTCAAGAGATCGCAAACTGTATGTCCTCCGGTCTCTTTTTGTCTTTCTTCTTGCAAAGCCATTTCAATGCGAAACCGCCTCTGTAATAAATCAAAGGCAAAAAAGAGGACCGCATGAGATCTGGAAATAAGCCAGAGTCTAGATACTCATTCGGTAAACAACTACTACAAACGCACACGAATCCAGTTCCTATTATTTTTTTATTAATAATAAATAATTCATATTCCTAATGTAAATCATAATTTATATGGATCTCAATGATGGTGGTAAGTATCAATTAATAACATGCAGTAACTTCTTGATTATGGAGTTGTTTTTTTTTTTTAAATTTCATATGAAAAATGAAATGTACTGAAGTCGTGAACGTATCTGTTTGAATTTATATACATAAATCTTAAAATAAGTGGTTAAATTTCAAAATTTTGGTATCAGAAGTTACCTGCATGCTAACGACATAATCTGGGGAAAGCCTCGTACCGTTCGTTGTCGCGATGTTCCTCAGTAATCGACCGGCTTCTTCGTATCGACCAGTGGACAGCAACCAACCAGGAGATTCTGGAAAGACCCTAACCATCTGCTGGATTATGGTGTGAGTGATATCAAGATATACACAAGAGTATGTGAAAAAAAATTGTTCATAATAAATCCAGTTTCGGATATGTTTAAATTAAATTTATATACAAGATATATATAAATAGGAAAAAGAAATTTTCACCAATTTAACTTCAGCACTAATCAAAATTTTATACCTCATGGGACTTTTGTTTCTGAATGTGTTTTTCAGATTGCAATATAACGCTGCATTTCATTCAAAATTCCGAATAATCGCATGGATAATTAACGATCGGCATTATTTCCATTGAAACACGTACTTAATTCCAGTATTTATTTATTTTTATAAATCATCACCACAACCTTAAATGCAATATAACCGAATGTAAGTTGCCAATTGCCAAAAATTGATAATCAACCACTTTAACTAAAATAGCATGATTTTATATCAACACGTTTGTTTAAAATTAACTTTGAACTATGGGTCCATGAATTTCTTGCTTTTGCTCCTCAATTGTTAATTTCACTTGCGCCAATACTTTCCTATACAATAAATATTTTCTTACATTATACATGATGATTCATAACCCATTTAAATCCATATCAAAATGGCAGGTGATATGACTCGGATACGTTTTGACAGAAAGTTCAATTCAATATTAAGAGTTCCGAACTTTACCACTTCAAGTTCACATTTTAGAGAATTTTGAAGAAAATCGACGCTTTCGCCATTGAATTGAAACGATAATATTCTGAAAAACCGACTCTTTCTCAGGCCTTTAACCTCTTTTGTTAGAGACGTCAGATCCTTTGACTCAAAATTCCCAAATTAGTGAGAGTTCCATTTTTTATTTCATCCAGTGATGGCCAATTTAAGGTTTTTCTGCTACGTAATGTTGCTTTTTGATCGAAATCATCAACAGAATAATAAAAATATATATATAAAGGGAGAGAGAGAAACCGGGTAAATCATAATTCTTTAGTGGTTTTGTTCGCTCACAGCTGATGCAGACAAGTTTTCAATGAGCTCATAGAAAGTCACTTTTCACGAAACAAGGCAGCGGCACAGACAAAACTATCGTAACATATCGAACTCTCGGACACTTCTCGGAAATATGGCCAGAGAGCCAACACATACACACAGACACATATACACTAATAGATCGTTTGCTTCGTATACGACTGTACACAAAGATGGATAGATATATATCTCTAGTTGAAATACTTACCGCTTTTTGAACCCTTTGTGAAAAGTGTCAGATACAGTAAAAACATTCGCAATTGATGGTTTCATCTCTTACGGATTCGCGTGTTTGTGTTGGTTTTTTTCAGTTTTTTTGTCTTTCTCTCCGTGAACGTGAGACGTTCAAAAAGTTGGCATTCGTTAAAAAAAATAATCGGGAAGGATATATTCCACTTAAATAACATATATTTTCTTCAATAGTTAATGGAAAGATCTCTACAACAAATGGCCGATTTTGAATTAGTATTTTACTAGCACTCTTCTCAACATCACCCATTCTGAATTTTCATTTTCGGCCACTGTGTGGTAGTGTGATAATCCTGCTGGACTCTCATTGTGAGGATTCAGATTCAAATCCCATTGGCGGCACAGTGCTGGTCGGCTGAAATTACAAGTTAGTTCCTCATTTGTGAAGAAAAGCAGCGCCGCAACTAGGGCGGAGCAGGCGGGTGTCGTGCCCCGGGCGCTAAACCCGAGGAGGCGTAAATTTCATTCTGAAACCTCTCCTTCAATATTATAAGCGGGCATCAAAATGCGCTCTTGTCCCGGGTAACCAAGCATCTAGTTGCGGCCCTGAAGAAAAGCCTCTCCACAGAGAGCAAATAGACCTTCATCACCAGGGGGTGCACAACCACCGGAACGAATTCAGCTCGTCAAGAGATTCCATCCGGTCGGCGAAAGGTCGTTCCTTTAGAAAAGTATGAATATACACAACACGATAAATGCCTAGACTGACCATAGTTTCTTCATGATACAATGGGAAATCGGGATCTATATATTATGTTGCCAATTATTGCCGAAAAAACTGTCGATGGCTGTCAAACTGCCAAAAAAAAATTGTTAAAGGCTAATATATTCATGTCATGAAAATATTCCCAACTTTTAATTTAAAATGTTCCAGTAACTCTTGCTGAAAGTAAGATAAAAAAAAACGAGACTTTTTTTTATGAAAAAGCTGGGACGACAAAAATTACGATAATAACCCCTAAAATACAGGTCATATTGTCACCGTGTATATGCAATTTCCTGGCTCGCGAGTGGAATAATTACTGCATATCTGGCCCGTAGATTAAAAAGGTTGTGAACTCTTTATTATTCAACATGATACTTACATAACATGAAAATTCAAGCATTTACTATCTTAACTTCGAAATTTATAGGACAAATGTCAGCACTACCAGACCACGAAACAACCCCAAATCTGACATCAATGCGTTAGGGGTCCACACATACACCGAAAATACACATCTGGGCATGCACCGATTCGTTTTAAATTCCGCTAAGGAATAAATATGAGTTGCATGTACGATTGAGTAGTAGTCTTTTTCAGGGTCTTTATAATTAAATGTTCCACAGTTGGAAATGGCCATAAAAGGAAAAGTACTGGACAAAATGTTATCAAATTTGGTAATAGTTTACAGGAGGTCGTGGGATTCAATTTTCCGCAAAAAAAGTTTAAAAACTCACCGCTAATGGGGAATGGTGCTGTATGCAATATTGTTGAAAGAAATAAGACATGAAGACATCGGTTTAAAATGCTTTTAATCGTTTCTAAAACGTGTTACAAAGCATGTTCAATGTGGCGTCCACCATTTTCTGAAAGCAAGTTAAAACGCATTACTACGTTCAACAGTAGCTTTTAGTATATCAGGAGGAATGTTACAGACATGTCGGTGTGTATCGCATTTTTCAATTCCGCCAAATTGTTTATGTTATCACCATAAACAGCGCTTTTGAGGACTTCATGTCTTATTTCGTTTAACAAAAATGCATACAGTGCCATTATCCGCTGGTGGTGAGTTTTTGAACTTTTTTTTGCCGAAAATTGGCTCCCATGTCCTCCTGTAAACTAGTACCAAGTTTGATATTATTTAGTCCTGTAGTTTTCCTCTTATGACCATTTCAAAGTGAAACTTTAATTCCAAAGACCAAAGTATTTTAAATCAGTATTTAATAAATGTTCTTCTCAACATATATATCTCCACCCATCCCACAAAGTTTTATTTGCATTCTCAAGTGAATACAAGAATAAATACTATGGAAATTTCAGAAGCGAGAAAAATCAATTTTAAAATTAGAATTATAAATGAATTATGCATACAAAATTTTTGGTCAAAAATATACTTTTTATCAATACAAATGAATATTCAATTTAGCATTTTTGTATTCATGTTGCATTTCGAGAAACGGCACACGCCTACAGGAATTTAATTTTGAGCATTTTTATACAGAAAAGGAATTTTTTTTTTTTTGGTGATTATTCGAAAAGCGAGATGCAAAGAGAGAAGTATTTCTATTCTAGAGTCACGATCAATTTTCTTGGTAGCATCCCAGTTTTATTTGCGAAAAAGAGTAGTGGAAATGTTAGGAGGAGTTGTACATGGCGCGAACGACTCCCAGGGATCGAATGCACTCCTTTCAATTAAGCCACCATCTTCAGCAACAAGAGTTCAAATGTCGCTGCGTGGATCCAAAACATCAAAGAACCTCGAAGAAGTAGTTACCGTGAGACTTATTAGGAGCTGCTCTATCGAGTGCCGATTTAAATTACCTTGTCTTTTGTCTTTCGGAATAAGTTCCCGTTGGTGGAAAAGGTCGCATACGTATATAAACTCAGATTACTCCGGAATGGGTTGTTTTAGAATTTTCTCGAATAATGAATATCGCCAATATTATGTATTCGGAATGAAACATTGCTCTTCTTCTCGAAAAATTGTAAAAGCGTCTTGTAACGCGCTGGGAAAGAGAACTCGCATAAAAATCGCTGAATGTCAAAAATGACACTGTCGAAAGTTTTGTGAATGGATCCAGACGTTGACTGCGATTGTTACTTGAGAAGAAATGAAGCCAATTTTTATTCAGTTATTTCTGATTTTCTGACAAGGTCGGATTCAATATGGTCTCTTCACTTTTTTCTGACAACCCGACAGGTAAAAAGAGCGTAACGGATGCGACTCGAGTACATTAATTATATCTACCATTCACGTGGCTGAATCAAAAACGACACTGAGTGACACTCGGAAGTATATAACAATCACAACACGAAAAATACCTTACTCCCATCATCATATTTTCTGTAAAAAATTATTATACAATTCATTGTTTGTTCCTTTTCCTGAAATAACTTCAAATAATTCTTTTTGAAAATGCCTGTTGTAAAATATCTAATGCGAACATATCATCATATATTTTAGTAGGTTGATTCACATTAACTAATTGCAGAAATATTAGATGATGATGCGAATGAAAGAAATATGAGTAAAACTTAATGAAAACAACTGTGTGTGCTCAATATTTCACAACCGTGACAAATATATTTTTATTATGCTTACGATACATGTCTGAAGTAGTGGTTCCCGACAAGTCTGGAGAAGTGTCTTTGAGAAGCGTGAAAACTCACGAAATTTTAAGTCTTTTACTGCACACAAACAAAATTTCATCCGCGGTTTCGATTCTCGTTTCATTTTTTTAACTAATAAAAACTTATTTTTTTTGAAATTTGAAATTTATTACACACACACATATTACAACATATAATACAGACGCAATATACAAAAAAAAAAACAAAAAAAAACATATATATTACCATTTATATATTAGCCCAAGGGATTACATAATCCGTCCAGGGCATATTGATAGTGTAGTATATATTGGGGTTGACAACAGACCAATGGTGTATATAATTAAAATATAATATTGTCCTCACATTACATTCGTAAAGAGAGAAAAAAAGATGCATGGGATTAATATTCAATTGTGTTGATTTTGTTTATGAGTAGTTTTCCGAATTTGTGCAGTGATTTTTCCGCCTTTATTTCGTTATTCAATCTATTATATTCTTTAGGTGCTATGTATATGAATTGTTTTTGTATTATGGTTTTGTTTGGTTTAATTATGGCGTATTGAATTCCGTGTTGTCTTGTTTGTCTCTGCTGGTGTTTAATTCTGAACCAATCGGGATTTTTCTGAATAAAGAATAATATTTTGTAAAGATAGAGTTTATTGATGTTAAATCTATAATCATTGTGACAGTCTTGGATTATATTTATTTTTTCAGATATATTATTCACAACTTTTCTCAGAGTGTTTCTTATTATATTTATATTTGAGTCATAATCACCGCCCCATACCGATATACCATATTGTATGACTGGTAAAATCCATGCGAAGTAAATAGTACGAAGAAATTTAGGGGATATAATATTTTTCAAGCAGTAAATCCTGGTATTGATGTATTTTAGTTTATTGCTTACTGTCACCGCTTGAGTTTTCCATTTAAGGTTTTTATTAAAAACGATTCCAAGATAGTTTATTTCATCGGACTCCTTAATTTCAGTACAGCGACACTCATTGCGTGAGCAATGACCTACATGATATTGTATTGTTATTGGTTCTATATTTCTGTTATTATATAATTGAAAATGCATAAATTTAGTTTTATTTAAATTAAGGGTCAATTTATTATATTTTAGCCATTGTGAAATTATTGTCATATCATTTTCAGCTTTATATTTAAGGTTTAGGTTATCATTATCGGAAATGAAGAGCACTGTGTCATCTGCATAACTAATAATATTTCCATTCATTTGTAGGTGTTGTATATCATTTACATAAATCAAAAAGAGTATCGCTCCGAGTACCGATCCTTGTGGGACACCGCTTACTATTTGCTTAAAAGATCCTATTTCATTTTTAATTTTAATTGCCTGTTTTCTGTTCGTTAAGTAGCTTTTAAACCAGTCGTGTATTTTTCCTCTTATACCAGCCTTATTAATTTTATCCAGAAGTATTTTATGGTCAACGCTGTCAAATGCTTTACGTAAATCCAAAAAAACAGCAAGGGTTTTTTTATTGTTATTGACATTCTTGTAAATGTATTCAGTGAGTTTTAGAACTGCCATTTCTGTGTTTTTATTTTCAAGAAATCCAAATTGGTTTTTTGCAAAGTAAGAGTTAGAGTTGAGGAAATCCATAATTTTCATTTTCATAACCCGTTCTATGACTTTAGACATAATTGGAAGTATCGATATTGGGCGATAATTATTATAATTATTAATATTTCCAGTTTTGTGAATAGGTCTAACAATGGCATATTTAAGTTTATTCGAAACATATTTCTGAGGAATCATTATCTCTTTGTGAATTGCAGTACATATTTTATTAGAAAAGACTCATCTTATATTTTTCTCTTTGACCCATTTTTTTAACCCTTGTTCTAACTCGTGACAGAATTGCGCAATTTTGTTACTGGTTACTTAAAAAAGGTATCTAAGAAGTTCCAAAAAATTGGATATTAATTTATCATGTTTTCTTTTGTAAATTTTTAATTAACAAATTTTGATCAATAGAAATTAATTAAGTCTGCATAATTCAAATGTGAAGTAAACAGAAATTTGTAAAGCTTTATATGTGCGATGTGAAAAAAAATAAAAAAAGGAATGAATATATATATATATATACATATTTATTTATATATTTATTTATTTATTTATTTCTGTTTATGGTCGTAAGAAAAAAAGTTTTAGATCGAAAATCATGAGATGAAATTTCGTTTTTGAGGAGTTATAAAAAGAAGAATTTTTTTTGTGAACAAAATTTAAAAGATGCTCTGGCACACTCTCTTGTAAGACCTTCCAATTTCCAAAAATGTTAATTTCGTTCAAAAACTTGTAGGAAAACTAATTTAAAAAAATCAAACAAAGCGCTGAGCTAATGCAATGTCGGTGAAAAAATTTAAAAATGTATTTTTTGACTGACATTTGATTGAGCAGTAAAAGTGTTAAACTACCCTGTGATAGTTTCTTTAAAGTCAGGATTACATCATAAAAGTTTGATAAAATATATTTTACAAAACTTGATATAAACAACCAGTAAGCCTGTTGGTTACAAATGTGACCGATACTTGTATTGATTGCATTTTTCAAGTTTCATAAAAGAACTTTAATAAAACGTTCATAATGTAATCCCGGCCCAAGACACTATTTATGTAAGCTAGTAATAAGATGTGGGGAGATCCATGCAAATTTTCTCCTCCCTTGCAAATTTCCACTCTCTTGTATAGGCCTCGGCCAACCAATATTGAATAAATAAAATAAATAAATAAATAGCACGTGTCAATTTCTGAGCACTGGGGTATTCGGAACGAGAAGTTTGTAACACTTGTAAAATATTTTGGCAACCCTTTACTAAACATTCGTTGCATGACACTTAGCAATAGATATGCTCTTAGCTGTCTGAAAAGCCGTTAATGTTTGTCGTCAAACCAAGAGGCTTTAGGAATATTGATGAGATGGAGAAAAAAAATCAATTCGGAGTTATTTCTCTTACAGATATGGTAGCTAATTTCCGAATAAATGAGACAAATTTTCTTAATTTTTTTGACAGATTACTAAGCACCTCAATGTAACCTTCGCATTCTAACTTCTTCACTAATGAATCAATATAATGGCGAAATTGACTCCACTGGTTTTTCGATACAAAAATGCACTGCTCTCTTATCATTACTGTGTATGACTCAGCATCAGATGTTTTTTCGTTTTTCGGTCTTTTAAGAGGGCCTTGAAAATTCTCTTTATAGCCTCATAAAAACATGATGGATGATTTCAGTTTTCTCATGTATTGTTACGGATGTGGACAGCTGGGAAAATAAGGACTCCGTTTATATAGAAACCCTGTATACAGGGTGGATGCTATCGACCACCCAATAATTACACACGTGATTCCTTGTGAAAAACCAATATCGAAAAAAGTTTTTCGTTTTAAAATCGGACAAATATTAAGGGAGTTATAACATTTCGAAATTTTGTGACGTGTCAGTTTTTTAACCGCTAGTTACGCTCTTCGCCATATATATATATTTCCTCACAAAGCAGGTTGCCGCTAACTCAAAATGAACTGAAACATTCAATCCCGCGTGAGAAGCCAAGTTCAGTTATTTTCTTTCACGATTGGCGCTTTTGCCTCTTCGTGTAGAGTGATGTTAACCTTGTAATTACCTGTTACCTTCGCCCAACCATATTGGCTAATTTATTACCAGATTTATAAAACGTAAGCCAAACGAGCTCTATTAGAAAACTTTTTCTCCAAAAAATCAACACTTCTTTGCCAAAATGTGATTATTTTTGTCACTATTACGTGAAATTTTTTGATCGAAAGAACAGGGGAAAAAAACTGGATTGCATTGTTTTAACTTCTTTGATTATTCTCGGGCTTATAACATTGCTGTCAGCTTAAAAACGCAAAGTTATGCGGTTGGTGCACGTTCGGTGAATTTCGCAGGATTCGAAAGTGACGTCATAAATTTTTAATGTGTTTTAACTCCATAATTATTGGTCAAGTCAAAAGATAAACTTCAAACACTTTACCATATTAGTTCTTCACAAATAATCACGAGTGCGATTATTGGGCGTAGTATCCACCCTATATAAGGATTATTGAAATTACTAACTTTTTTGATTGAGTAATTGAAGTCAAAATCTGCTCAAGTTCGAAGACGGAAGTATATTATAAATCCGTGAGATTTCTCAATAAAAGAGCATTATTTTCACGAATGAACACGGGAAGATGAGATTCTAGCAATAAATTATAGTATTTATTTTTCTAAATTTATTTCTAGTTTGTTGCTAGTCATTTTTTTCTTCCAGGAATCGCATCGCATTACCTTAATATTTTCAGTTTATTTGTGTTAACTCAAGGAGCGTATCCATTTCCGAAGAAGGAAAAATTACTGTATCATGCTAAATTCAATTTTCCATCATATGTGAATGAAGACGTACTAGAAAACGGAGAGTGTAAAAAAAAAAAGAAATATAAATAGTGAATAATACATTTCGTTGCACATTAATGAAAAATAAAATGGATGCCACTGCAGTACGAACGAAAATTGATTATCTTTTACCGGAACAGAATTTTTGAACCGAGATTCAAGCCAAATAATTTCCCATTCAATTTTTCTTTGGAGAAAACCTGCAGTGAGCTAAAGGTTATTCCAAATAATATTTGCTTTCTGTTCATTTTCTCACGAATGAAAAGTCACGGGAAGATCAATTTGAGACATTTTTTTTTTATGAATTTCATTGAATTTGTGTAGAAAACACATTTATCTTATCTAATATTTGTGAGGGGAAAAAATACTTCAAGATGGCAGAAATTGAATTCTGTCTTTTCAAAAATGATTATTTTCCACCTGTCTGAATCCATTGTATGGCATCTTGATGCAAAACTATTCTCTACTATCAAGTTTCAACCTTTCTCATATATAATAATGTCTCTAATATAACTTCTATATCGCGAGTGAGTGACCCCATTTTGTATGTGTATTGAATCGTGTAGATTTTTGCATGACATTAAATGGTATAATGTTGCATGTCAGATATATGGGCCGTGTAATTTCAAAACAAGAGGGATCCATTTTCTTTTAGTTTTTTATTTTATTAAAAGATTATGACAGTTATTTTCAGTTTTGCTATACATCTATCAGTAGTCATAATACCTAAAAAGCAGCTAAATTTTGGTGTGTGGAAACAGTGATTGATTACGAACCAGATAAGTAAAGAAATCAGCGTTTCAAAAGCGGATATATCAAAATGTGCGTAGGCATAGATTGTGATAGCATAGCTAGGTTGCAAATCAAGATAGATCTAAAAGTTTTTTTTCCTGAAAGTAATGTTTATACAGAGCTAAAATTTGGTGAAGACCTGTGTTTATCTAACACCAATTTGAAAAAGAAAACTTCGATAAATAATTCAATTAGTTGTTTTGTTACTCCTGAAAAATTTCTCAAAAGTGATCTTTCTAGTTGTGAAATTGGACGGCTCATATATGATCGCCATCGAGTTTATCATAATAGCGACTGAGACGAATAGTAATAGATTCATAGCTGTTTCTTATTACCGTTTTTCCGGTGTTTGTAATGGACAAAAATAATAGCAAAAGTAATGGATACTTTTGAAATCGTGGAACAAATTCAAAACTTCAGAGCATTGTTTCTAAATTTCCTGGTGCATTTGCAGAACCCTTGAAGTAACTTTCACGTTTTCGACAGTCCTCGAAATAAACCCCATTATTTAGGTACCTACTGAAGCAGTATCAATGTTCTGAAGAACTCTTGAAATACCGTATCTGCGTTTTATGGAACCATTCAAGTGATGCCCCATTCTAGAATACCCTTGAAATACCGTATCTACGTATTATGGAACCATTCAAGTGATGCCCCATTCTAGAAAATCCTTGAAATAATAATACCCATGTTTTCTTCAACATGAATGTACTCATTTGCACGTTTTTGTTTCCGTTATTATTTCCTATGAATATCCATGTTTTATTCCCAGCCATGTCTCGGGGTGTGTGGAAGAATCTTATTTGTGAGGACTCTATCCACAAATGCCTACAGACATTCAATTTAGACTTCGGATGAGGGGAGAAGTTTATCAAGCTGAAAAGATGAATAACATTTTTGGAGACTTACCAGCCATAAAGGAAGAATGCTAGAAAAGGCACTGTAACAGCTAAGGCAAGATTCGAGTAATCTTGGACGAAGAAAGTAACTCCGGCTAGCATACACACGCCTATGCTCCTGGCTACGAAGCACAAAACTGTCACGAAACTATGTAAGTCTATACCAATGATTTCGAATGCTGAAAACGTAAACACAGAACAAATAAATATGAAACTATTGAGCATGTATTCTGTTTAAAAATTATGCATAAATTACTTGATGTGTGACTTGTAAATAAAGCAGCAATACCTGATGTTCGTTTGCCAGTCAGCAAATTTGATTCTTTCCAAAAAAGTTTTCCACTCACGTAAATGCAAATAAGTATTTTTGGGTGTACACAATTAATGTTCTTCTATTCTGACATGTAGACAGCCGTAACTATTCAAGAAAATGCCACGAAATACTTATAATGGGAGGAAACGTGAAGCAATCCATACGCAGATAAGGCATCCATAAACTTTCTTGGGGACAGTGTATTATATATTTTTAATTGCTATTTTTCTCGTGATATATGTTCTTATATTGGGTTATAAATGGCATCAATATTTTTTTACGGACATTTTTTAGCCACTTCATTGTGAAGTTCCGCTATTGTGGCATTTGTATTTGGAACTTTAGGGAGATACGAGAAAGATATTGAATGTAAAATATGATGGTGTCTACCAGAGGGCATTTTTCATGCAAATAGTAGTGGACATGCTAATTTTTTGCAAACATGTGACCAAACTGCTAAAGCTTCGTGGCAGGTACCCAATCATCTCTATAGCAAAACCATTTACATTCTCATTTCTCCACCAAAGATTATGACTTTACAAGAACCTGCTTCACTGGTGAACTTTTTTGTGAACACGGTGATTCTGCATAAGAAGATATGATGAAATCTTACTTCTTTCAAGGCGCTTCGAAAATTCCTTCCATTCTTTTCTTTCAATTAGACGTTCCATCAATTTTCGTTAGGGTAGTTGAGGTTAAAGACGGCTCAGAGCAGAGGAAATTATACTCAACCGGTTCACAATAATTATTATACAGGGTGATTATTTAACTCCTCTTGTCGCATTTCAATGACGAACTGTTGATTCGATCCTAGAGGCACAGTTCCCGTTAGAAATATTATCCTATTAACATAGCGTGGAACTCAGACACGTCATTCATGTTGCAAATGGGATTTATAGTTATTAAAATTAAAAAAAAAATAGCTTTTTACACGAATACTCTGTCCTCAAACACCCAAGAGTTGCTGTATTTTAGAAATATATGACATCCATATTTGTTATGGGCACCTTTTTCTCAGCCACCTCGTTGGTCATTTTGCCTGTTGTTGCGTATTTGTATTTGAGTGATCACCCTATATGCAGCGGTATGATTTTCAAGTTGATTAATGTTACTACTTATGTAGCATAATATTTCGATGTTAATGTTGTCGAAGGTGGAAACTGGGACGATTGAATGGTCAAACTCACCCATAGAATGAGCTGGAACAATGAGTGCAGCGACCGTTAGGCCAACCAGGCATCTGAACACAGCGAAACTGATGAAGTCCGGTGAAAAGGCAGTTGAGATGCCACTGATGCATTGTACGAATAGGAAGATGAAGAAACAAGCTCTTTTGCCGATCCTTTCAGGAAAAAATATAAAACAAATGCTCTTAGTTAAAGGTCCATTATGGCATACAATATTTCAATAATTAATTTTGTGAAATACGGCATATTGTGTAGTTTGAATGGAAGTTTGTTTTATCCCAGAATATGCACGGTGCTGTCAGGCCCGTCATTTGGGGGGGGGGGGCAAGGGGGCGTTGCCCTCCCTGGCTTTCGAAAACACACTAAAAATACATTGAGTACATGTGCTTTGCCCCTCCCCCCCCCCTCTGGAAAAAGTTGAAATGACGGCCCTGGGTGCTGTTCTGTTAAAACTAATATTGAATGCTTACTGCACATTATATTATAGCATGATCAAATATTGATAAGATGTCTCACTTGGCAGTTAAAACGTGGCAGATGCATTGTCCTACGAATATCGATGTGGTGAAGGTGGAAAGTAAGATTGTTACGTAAATGCTTCTTGAACACACGAGGTCCCACTGAAAGAAAGAGAAAAATCATCTATAGAAAAATCAAAAAATGCAATGACAATGATCAAGAAGGATGTTTTTTAAATCTTCCATTCTTGATCGCTGTCGATCCTGTAATTGAGAGTTATCATGGGTTTGATGTTGGTGAAAACAATATTCTGGGTGTTTTACGAAGAGTGTCAGAAAAGTTCCACGGTTTATTCTCAAATTAAAATACGAAGTATGATAACCAGAAAGTGAGATGGTGAACGAAATGATGACGAATTCACCTGTGATGGTGGCATCTCCGTAAAAAGTAAACCGAGAGAAAATATAAGAATTGAAATTTTTATACATAAGTATCATAATCCGCAGGAAAAAAAACATTTTTTCCCCACAAGTATCTCTGAGTGTTTGAATTTCTTCACTTCTGACAATTTCACGACTTTTCAGTGTTTGCCATTTTGGTATTTTCACACGTAAAAACTTTATAATTTTTCTGTTTATTTAAGTTATTTTGCTACGAAGTGCAACTAACACAGCTGACTTTATGTGTTTTTGCTTATGGTTTTCATATTTTATTTTAATTTCAGAATAGGCTATATTAAATTTTTTTAGTTTTGATACTCACTGAAACTTCCTGTATATGCTAAATCACATTAGAAAAGAAGTAAAAAAACGAGCAAATCATCATGTATTTACACCAGAACTCCACACAGCCTTTCTATTCCAATGTAGACAAAAGTCAAAGCTCATAAAAATGCATAACAGCTCTCCTAATTTCAAAATCAAAAATGCTCACTGTAGAAATGAATGCCGATATGACTGTTTCACGAATAACGCTTTACGATTGATTTTCGACAATTTACATCACAGTAGTGCGTTGGATTTTCTATCAAGCTTAAAAATAAAATTCAGCATATAAAGACAATTTATGCCTCAGAGTATTTTGTATTTATCAATTTTCAATTTGAATATGAAATATTTTATATATACGTAGAACCTCTCAATATTTGAATATTTAAAGAATCAAAAGCTAACTTGAAAAGCATCAACAACATGCAATAAATAGAAAATTTCTTTTTTTCATTAAAATCTATAAAATCTTTAATTTTCTATAAAATCATTTTATAGCCGATTGAAGCTAGTGACTGGATTTCTCCATTAGTGAGAAATTAATCGATCAGTCGAAGAGTTCTGCATTGAGGTAGGACTGAAGAAATCTTAATGATCTCCATTTTAACTACAGTAGAGAAAGCAATAAAATTATAGTTATCATACGAGACCCTTTACCTAGCCCTTTAAAGTACTACCGATACACACTTCTTATCATGTATATTATATTTTTATCATTACTGTAGCATAACATTACTTATTTGCAGCAATTTTAATTACAAGACAAACTTTGGTAAATTTTCTTTCTCTAACTTACATGCTCAACCCACGCTCTGCGATCCAAGTGTGGCCCTCGGAGTCGCTTCCTCAAACCTAATTTTATAAAAATGAACTGTACGGCACATTTATAGATCACTCAAATTACCATCGCTGAAGTTCCACATCATTCAAGTTGCCCACAGCGCACATTCCTAGGCCATTGGTATATTTACAGATCACTTAAGTGATTCAAGGCACAGTTACAGATCACTCAAGTGATTCTAGGCACAGTTACAGATCACTAAAGTGATTCGAGACACATTTACAGACCACTTGAGTGGCCCTTCGAAATGTTTCCAAACCAACGAAGTGACTCGCATTCTCCAAAATAATGAACTCCTTTTCTCCGTACGATCATATTTTTTTCGAAATCCTAAGGAAGAATTAAATCTCAATTTGATCGAAGTAATAAATCAAACGATATTTATATAGACTCTCTTAGATAAAATTATCAAATACTTAAAAGAATTTACTTCATTAAGTAAATGAAAAAAAGACAATAATAATCTGTTTTTTATGCAGGAACCCATAACAAAGATTAATTTCATCTCGGACCGACCATTTGTTATCGAATTACTTGCGGTAGAAAATGAAATCAACTTAAGGAAACTAAATTATGCGGACCACGATGATAATAGTAATAAGAAAGAAATCACGGAGAGATATAAAGAGGAGGGAATCGATACAATCATAATCTGCTCATCCGCGCAATCTTGCCGTAAATTGATCAAAAAGCAACATCGTCGAATCCATTCTAATGAGAACGAATTAATCAAAAAATTTCGCGGGAGAAACGAACGGAATGCAATTTTTCATTCAGCTGTCGTGAAATGGAACTCACAAACAGCAATTAGTTTCACGTGCATTAACCCGAAATTCAATTCCATAAGCAGTTTCAATGAGAGATTGATTTCTTTCGTTTATAAACAGAAAAAAACAACAACATTACTTTCTCATTACGTTAATGTAAATTGTAAAGAAAGAAATTCGTACACTACATAGAGATTGAAATAATCACCAGTACTGGAAAGAATTTAATTCCTCGAAGCATTGAAATTTTCTATGAATTTTGAAACGATAAAGAAATTTTGAAACGGAAAATAATTGAATTAGAATCAGTTCAGGTGTGGTAGAAAAATATAAGACTGATAAAAAGCATGGGAAAAAATAATTTTTAATTAAATTGAGAATTTTCTCAGTTATGTATATCTATAAGATGAACTAGGCTTTGTATGGCGTTGATTCGGGGACTCGGAAAGTCACAAAAGTATCTCACGTTTTTAATATGTATTTGAGATGATTTCAAGAATTAACGCTATCTTTTGAGAATGGAAAAATCTTGGAACGTACTCAAGAGAATAATATCGTGAGATATATTTCTGTCGGGTATGCAATGAGGAATAAGTTCAATTTGTCTCTTGGTGAAAAGGTTACAGGTCATGGAACTGGAGTTTGAAATTATAACCGGTGATTCTTTATGTTCAGAATTATCTATACACCTCGAGGAAGATTTTCTATTTCTGAATATTTTTAATTTAGAAGAATCGCACATTTCGAGTCAGATTCAAATAGATTTTTATGTTATCTTTTCTTTTGTTAGATTATTCTTATGACTCTACAACTTTACTCTTATCTTATATTATCTTATAGCCGACAAAACTCGGGAATATCGCCTTGGGGCAATTCACGCCTTGCTACCTTTGAAAGGTGGGTTGCAGCGGAATAAAAAAAGAATTCCAGCCACAACTGGAATTGGGTCTGTTCATCTCAAGAAAATTGTTAGTATTTGAATCTAAAAATATCAATGCTAATATAATTGGAGATTTTCACGAAGGTGCCATTGAGAAGTGGCGCAGTGGTAAAATGCTCGTCTTCCACTGTGAAGGTTACCTTCAAGGTCCACGGATTTGAATTCGGGCAAGAACATCACAAACAGGTTCTTTACCTACCGAGCGGTAGGGTGACCGCGATAGATGACTACTTCACTTCCCACCCAACTCGACTAGTTGGAAAAATGGCGGTATATGACAGGAGTTGGTGTGCGGTAAAGTAGTCATTGAGAAGAGATTCATGGCAGTTTCTGGAGAGCCTTTTGACATAAGGCATGATTGTTTTCATCTTGGTAACTCTGTACATATTCATTTCTGATGAACCAAGAGGCACTGATAAAAATTTGGAATGTTACGCTTTGGAAAAATTCAAGGGAGCAATAATATTACGATTTCTAGCACACATCTAGGCAGGAGCTGCGTAAAGTAATATAAGACATATGATTAATTTATAGAAAATAAGTTTGTTGTTGATAGAAATGGCCGTATAGTCGAATCCCGTTATAACGAATGCCAAGAAACTAGAAAAATCACTTAGCTATAAATAAATTTCGTTAGAAAAAAATTCCAGGTTTTTGCATTGTTCCTATGTAAACTGGCCTGGGGGGGGGGATTAGTAAAGTGATCACAGTAAAACGAGATTTTTTTAGCTATAATGGTATTGGACTGTATTACGCCTCCGAATTTTGCTACGGGAAATCATGAACGTATAAATTATAAAGTAGTGAGGGCCAAGGACACTGCCCTGAGCAATTGAGACACCTGATTTGTCTAGGATTAGATCGTTCATGTGGACTCGAAAAATACGTGAATCAAGATATTGTTTAACAAATTTAATAATGAAGATTGTTAAGTTTAGGCAAGTAAGCTTATGTACCAGACCATCGAGCCAGATGCTGAAAATACTTTAATTATTCATTCTATAGGTTATTTACACTAGATATAAAGCGAAACGTTTAGAGAAATAAGAAAATTTAAAACGAATGTAGTCGTCAATTAGAAATCTAAAATAGTCAAGCTGCTAATTATCATTTCCCTCTCTGTTGGCGTCACCGAAACCACTGAAATTAAGTGGACATTCTAGCGAACCGACATAAATGGAAGAAACAATTTGGAAACTGACGAAAAAAAATTATAGGAGAAATATTTCCTAACCGTCTGACGTGTTATATTACTTATTTATAAATTGCTATTAGAAATATGAGAAATCACGTTAATGCAAGATATACAGAAAACTGGGTGTGTGTGTTGTGAAGATATTTACTTTTTGAGATGTTGATTTTTTTTAGGCAGGAAAAAACTCCTCTCTGTCTCTACGGGGGGGTCGAACCCAGGTCCATAGTTTGCCGGAAGAGCGATCTCATCACTCAGCTACACAGGAGATAGAGATTTTCCTTAATTGGAACGTATATATACCGAACGGGACCGTGCAATGGACACGATCAGCTAATATCTCATGGACGACAAGCCCCCAGATGGCTATATTTATATATATAAATTATGCCACATATATAAATCATGCCATATATTAATATCTTCACAACATCCAGTTTTCTGTATATCTTGCATTAACAAGTGGAGAGCGACATCATGTCATATATATATATATAACCATCTGATGGCTTGTCATCCACGAGCTATTAGCTGATCGTGTCAGATTGTCCATTGCAAGGTCCCGTTCGGCATATATAAGCTCCACTGAAGGAAAATCTCCTCTGTAGCTTAGTGATGAGAGCACTCGTCCGGCATTCCTCACCCGTCCTCACCCGGATTCGACTCCCGTAGAGGCAGAGATGAGTTTTTTTCCTTTCAAAATCAACATCTCAAATAATAAATATCTTTACAACATCCAGTTTTCGGTATATCTTGCATTAACAAGTGGAGAGCGACATCATGTCATATAAATCGTGTTAAACTAGGACCCTGTTGTCAGCTATTGGTTAAAAAAAAGAACTATCTATTATAGTTCTTAATGTAAAATGATTGTTGGTGTCAAATCCACGTGCGGCATGAACTACACAAGATGTGGTATGAAACTATTTTATTTTTAACGCGGCATACTGGTATAAGTTTTATGTGCCAAATACCGTTTATATGTTATTCTAGGTTTTCAGAAATTGTGCAAGAAATTTCAATAAACATAGTAACCAGTATTTTAGCGCATAAAAATAAAAATAAGAATCATAAACAATCAATCATTTCATAACGTATATTATTGATTTTTATGTTGCACATTGGTTTATAACAAACATTTTTTACTTTCATATTCAATGGTTTCCTTTGTTTTACGTTCATTCAATGGGTAGCAGCGGAGCTCCTTACCCAAAGGTTCTCTATTCAAGCGATATTTACGCTAGGGTTACCAGCAGTCCCCCTTTTTAATGTCATTTCAAGCGTCCTCCAAACGTTTCAGGGAGAACTCGCCTTTTTATCTTCTTTTTTAGTTTCCGGAATTATTTTTTTTTCCTCCATTGTGAAATACATTTCTTCATTGATATGAGTGCTTTTGAGGGGTTTTTTTCCCAAAAATGAATGAATGAACGCCAGAACTTTGCCACTGGACTTATCCCGTTGCCGAGATCTCTTCCAGCCCAGCTCCGTGGCAGAGTCTGAAACAGTTTTTTTTTCCTCTTCCCAACAGATAATTTACCAGTAGCCGTCGAAATTCAAAGATTTTTTTCTGTTTCTGCTGTTTTTAGCATTTTTTTTTTTTCTTTAGGAGTTGGGAAACATTGTTGTAGCTGGTTTTATTATTTAGAATTGTCACTACTTCTTTTCAAAAAATTAGGATAAGAGTAACCTTAATAAGCGTAACCTTAATACCACGTCGCTAAGGGTGAGTGCGCAGGCGTCCTCCTTTTTCTCAGTTTGTGAATCTGGTAACCCTAATTCACGCACAATATTCTCCTTTATAGGCCATAAAATATTTTTTCGGTACGGGAAAGCGAATAGAAATCGCACTCGTTCACAAATGTTCAAATGACAATATAATTTATTATTTTCACACATCAAATGTTCAGCAGTATTCTTACAATTAAAGAAACGAAAGTGTTTATTTTTTTTAAATATATACGACGCATCGATTGTAGTCGAGAAAAATACGTGCCAGGTCAAAATTTTTACATGCCCCTGTCATGTCGGGCAATATTTGTCCAGCCCTGATAGGTACATAATTAAATATATCTAATCGGTTTCGTACTATATAATTAGATAATTACGTTAAATAAATCAAGTAAATTACTAACTTTTTACCCAAATTTTAATCGAACTTCATACAAATTGATCGAGTCATTAAACGCAACTAAACTTTTTAACTGCGATTAACAATTGATCGATTAATAAACTCGATTAATTGGAACAGCCCTAGTTTTTAACATAACGTAATACTAACAAATGACATTCTATCCCTGTTGAAAATATGTATCCTTAGTAATACAGTCGAATCCTGTTTCAACGAATACCGTTATAGTGAAAATCTCGTTTCAACGAACACTTTCTAATCTCTCCAGATAAGAATTCTTTTAATACAAAATTTTGTTAAAACGAAGTGATTTCTCCAGTCTCTTGGAGTTCGTTAAAAGAGATTCGAATGTAATAAATAATAGAGAAAAAATAAGAAATCCTCAAATGTAGTTGAATGAAATGAGGAGTAAACAAAGTGGCACTCAGTGACGTGACGTATCCAACATGCAAGGAACATAATCTAACACAATTACAAATAATGGGAGATGTTCCTCAAGAAATCAAACAATATATTTTAATCCCAATAAACTTCCCGATATTTTTGATTTTTAATTAATTTTTCCTTAAAAAAATCATCATATCAGAAAAAGAAATTCATTCCCTCAATGTCATTTAACTTTAATTGATCGTGTATTTCTTTCTTTCTATTTTGAGAAAAATTAAAGAAACTAGCGCTGATTTCATTTTGAGTGAGTTTTATTTTTCTCTTATGATTATTTAAAAAAACAACATACATTTTATAAAATTATAACAGGTTCAATAAAAGCATTTTGATAACAAAACTATTATTTTAGCTAGGAGCGTGCTCTTTTATCTTTGAGATAGGAAAGAAAAACAACAAGTAACAAATTGTATCTTTAAACCAAAGAACAAATGAGGCATGAAATTGAAAAGACAAACGGTTTTTTATTTCAACTTAAATGGAAAAAAACACATATACACACATTCCAAGAGAATTTTTCGGCCAAAAAAAGAACAGTTTGTGGAGAAAACTGAAATGTAAGAACCGAAAAAACATTTATAAAATTCGAAAAAAAAAATATATATATATGTTTGTACTGAAGTTTATAAAGAATATATTTTGAAATAAATGGTCCGTAAATACAAAAGAAAAGAAAAACCTTGGAAATCGAAGTCCGTTAAAGTAGTTTTGAGTTTGTGCAAAGTCGCGGTTTTCAAAATAAGGGCAGAAATAAAATAGCAAAAATAAAACAATAAATAACTTGGAAAGAGAAAAACAAATATATATATAAACTACGTATTGATTGAAATGGAGATGTCTATCACGTTTCCCTCCCTCATGATTATTTGGAAGTCACAAAAGAACTACGGAAAGCTACATCACAAGTGGTCAAATCATCGAAATGTCACGTACATAGCAAAAAAAGAAAAAAAGACATACGTTATTCTTCTTGGAGGAAAAATTCACAGCTGTTTGTATGTTGGCTGATGTCCTTATTTACATAAAGAACTAAATTATATTATAATTTGAAAAATTCCAGCTATTGGAGAATTTTATATAAATTTTCCGTCTCACTGAAGTTTTCACTGAAGTCACACTGAAGTCACGAAAACTTTGCCTCGAATCGACAAATTCAATAGAATTCAATAAATTGGGATAGAATGATAAACAATTTAGTCACCATGTTTAATTAATTAATTGAGGATTAATATAATTAAACATTTCTTGTGTATTTCCAAATTTAATAATCTCTGTTGACTTACTTATAACGATTTCTTCGAATAGTTAATATTTTAATTTATTTTGAATTAATTTTGCTCTACTTTACTGTTACGTATTTATTTACGATGAACATAAATCGAAATTTTAATAATAATTCTTTAACCCTGTATCTACCGGTCGTAATTTAAATTTCCAGGTCAGATAATTTGTTACGTACTAATTGCTAAAAAAATAGTATTTTTCTTGTCTTTAATTAGAACTAAAATGGTAATTATTTAATATTATCATTATATTAATAGTTTATTTTTTATATCATGTTCTTCTTTCTATAATATAACATATAATAATCTTTCAAACATTGACGACATGACATTTATTAACAATAATATTCATTTCAGTGAATGCGATTCAAAAGCCATTGTGTGGTTTTGTTTTATTTCTATTTCAAAAATACATATTTCAAGTCGCCAGATAAAAAGAATCACAAAACTCTAATGCTTTCGATGTTACTCCACATCTGTGGTATTTAACTGATGTTTTGAAGGCGTTGCAGAAAAAAAAAAAACATAGAGAAAACTAAATTAAAGTAGAAAAGTATAGGTTATGGACGAAAAGTTCGTGTTTAAAACACGGCATATTTACCCTTAAAAAATGAAGAAGAAATGCTAATGAAGTTGGAGAGACGGCTTTTGTAAATGGCGCAAACTATCTTTTTTCGCTCTTATTTTTAGTATATTTTCACATTTCTAAGTTCTTAGTTTTTTTTTTGTTCGAAATTTGAATGGCTTCATTCGTGACAGCAGAGTTAGTGACAAAAATCCGAAGAATCTGAAGAATGCGAAAAAAATTAGAATTTTTTGAGGGGGAAAAAACATGAATCGGAGGCTATAAGACAATAGAAGCCAGAAATGGAATGTATTTTTCGTATTTTATGAGTAAATAAAATATTTTCTCTCTTATAGAAATATTTCTTTTATTATGAAAATATCATCTTATTTTATTCATTTTTTTAATTTCTACCTACGACGAAATTCAACGGAGCGTTTTGTTGAAAGTTCAGTTGATTTTTTGAGGCCAAAAAAAAGTAGAATACAAAGAGCCTGAGGGAAAAATATTTTGATTACAAGAAACCCGATAACACGATAAATTATTCGATTGGATATTTGTTTGAAACACGAGAAAATAATAATATATCTACGTGCCTTTGGAAACAACGCGGCAATTATTGTTAATATGCCGTCAGGGAACCGAAATTTGATCGAATAAATAACGTGTAACTCGATATTACGTTAATAATGGCACAAAAATATCTCGTTTTTTCTTCAAGAATTACTTACTAACCGAACGGCGAAAATAAGGTCAAGTTTGATTTTTAAAACTTATATGCGAAAAAACGTGGTATGTACGTTTTTTTTTTTTGTTTTTTTTACCTCGTACTTATTTGGTTAATAACATTTCGTGTACATTGTATTAGTATTTCAATGCATATTATTGTGCGAAGAAGGCGCGGGGGGCGGGGGCTAACTCCTTGTATAACCTGATTATTTTCGTATTTGGATATCCTCGCACATGCTTTTTGAAACTGTGTCTGATTGTACATGACACAGGGTCCTTTAGGTCTCACACCAGGGCCCCAGATATATTTTTCATTTTTACTTGTTTGTTTTGTCCAGTATCGCACATTTGTGTATACATTTATACTGGTACATGTTACTTTGAATCTCGTATTTGAATACATATTGTCAAGGAGTAATCTAGGTACCCTAAAATAGGGCACCCCCCGATCTTATTGTATAATCTGATTCTCTTCGTTATATGTCTGACCTCGCTCATGTTTTTTGTAATTGTATATGAATGCTCATACGTGACTAGGGGTCCTTTGGAACCATGATAGAGGGAACCTAATTATTTATATTTCTTGTTCTCTTTGTAACTCAGAATTTTCTTCGGTGCGACCACGCCCTCTGGGACATTGCTCTTATATTGCGTAAGCGACAGAGCCTGTTCGAACTCGGTTAGTTCTGTACATGGTATGAAGAGTTCCCGATTCCTATGAAAATTGTTGAAGTCGTACTTCCACAAAACTGAAACCTTAAGTGGAGTGTGGTCGCATTATCAAGAGTTTAATAACATGAACGCCATGGAGAACAATCTGGAGTTTCAAACAGTGACCAGGTAAGCAGTGACGCGTTATCTGGGTGACCAGCTAACAAGGTTTGACTGTATATCCTTCCAGCGCCCGAATGGGGTGGTGGTAAGATGCTCGTCTATCACCGTGAAGGTCACGGCCCCGGGGTTCGAAATCAACGGAGGATATAGATAACATTTTTTCCCTAACGAGCGTAAGGCTACCACCTATAGACAGCGCCTTCATTTCCAACCCATCTCATTAATGGCAGTAAATTGCGATATAGTGATATGGCCGGAGTTGGAGTTTAAGTAGATGTACAGTCGAATCCCGTTAAACGAATACCGTTGTAGCAAAAATCTCGTTTTAACGAAGACATTTCTAATTCCCCAGATAAGTCTACATATAAACAATGCAAAAACCTGGAATTCCTTTATAAGGAAAATTCGTTGTAACGAAGTGATTTCTCCGGTCTCTTGGAGTTCGTTATAACGGGATTCGATTGTATAACTTTCCACCGATTCCATTTGCCCCGAAGCAAAAAGTAAACTAATTCAAATATAAACTCATGAAACAACAAGACATGACAGATGTTAAACAAACTGGATGAAATTTGGAGCCGTAAAAACATTAAAGAGATGATAAACCGGATTTATTAATATTAAAATATAAATGGGGAATATATTATTTTTTATGTGTATAATAAGAAATATTTTTTTCTGTTTATAGTTTTTCAGAAAAATATAAATAAGCTTATGATTGCATAATATGCAAAATCGTATTTTTCCCCTTTCTATGCTGCGTGATCATCATCATAAGCATCATAAACGAATGAATACTGAATGGGAATGCAACAGCTGTCCTTAAGTGGCATCTCGTGAATGTACTACCTAGGTATATAAGTGCGTTGTTATACTACTAATGAAACCAAAATATCAATTCGATCCTTTGCTTATAACAGATAACATTAATGTGATGCATGGATTCGGAATACGACCCTTGAACATATGCTTTAGATCTTTGATCTGATTAGCAAACAACTATACGTGTAATCAGTATATGATATATTTGAGGGGTTCTGGTGGCCTGGAAACGGAATCATAATATTAAGACTGGAGATTATGGAGCTCACTTTGACAGACTCTCGGATTTGTGATGGACAGATCTGGATTTAAATTTATCCTGTATGTATGTCACTAGACTACAAACGTCAATTCAAATATTTGTGACCCTTTGGAATACATACAAACTTCTACTAAACGTGTTTTAAACTATTATTTTAACCTTTTACCTAGTGACGGTAATACAAAGCACCAGAATGGATAATTCCTGTTCTGACTTATTTCTATAAAAAAAACAGTATATTTTTTTCATTTTTTTTATCTTTGATTGGAACCAAAATGACCTACTATCTAAATAATTTACATGATAATTATTTATTATTATCATTACAGTTTTTTTATTTTTGTTTATATTTATTATCATTTTCTTATTCCACTTTTGATAATTTGGTAGATACAGTGCCATCTTAACGCATGGGTTCACCAGGACTCGGCCAGGAGGCCTCACAAAAATGAGACCTGGTAAAATGTAAACTTGCTAGGTAAGGCCCTCAAAAAAATACGTTGGTCCAGGGGCCCAGGATAACATTGAGACGGTCGTAAGTGGATAAAGGGTTTAAAGGCAAAGTTTGATTCGATACTATTTTGAAGAAAAAAATCCGTAAATTCTTGGCATATATAATACGGATTAGGGCTCGACAAATCGCAAAGAACTCACGTGCCCGGTCAGGCATATAATTGCATTCCCGAATTGAATGTCCGAATCAAAGTTCTACATGCTGAAGGAATATTATTAAATATTATTATTGGATTTACCGTTAATTCAGTAATTTGCTGCTTAGGTCGGGCACGGAATTGAAAAAAATGTATGCCTGATAAAAATTTTTACGTGTCCTTTTCGTGTCGGGAAAGGGATTTGTTCAGTCTTGATACTGATACCATCCTCATTTGAAATTTATTTAACTTCACAGTTTATCAAGTCTAATCGAATTTCACCTGACATGTAATCTGAAGTGTTTCCGAATGAGTTCAACGATTGAGGGCTGTCACGACCTCTGAGGCTCCAAAATGTCGATTTTTCAACAACAAAAAAAAAAAGTCGTAAATATAATATTGCATTTGATTTCGAATCGAAAGCAAAATATTTTGTGACAATCGATTAATTGTCTCTTTCAAAATAAAAGAAACAAATATGAATGACAGCGTGTAAGTATCGAAGAAAGAAACTTTGATCGTGTTTTTACTTAGATCGAACTTCTGTAGTATTTGGAGTTCATCTGTGTAAGATTTAAAAAAAAGAAAAGAAACTACTACACTAAAAGTTATGTAGTATAATTATCATTATTTAAAATATGTTAGAGAAATGAACAAATGAACCCCTCCAATTTAGCAACTTACTAATGGGGGAATTCTTTACAAAAATAGCCTAAGTTTCACAGATTTTTGAATTTTAGAATTTTTTTTTTCACTCTTAAAATTCATAAAATTTTAAAGATTTGTAAGTTATTCACATTTCAGGTTCATTTTGCAGACACCTGTAGTAAAGATATTCTTTAAAAAAATGGCAGAACTTTTGGCGCGGTTGTTAATTTCAATTCTTGTGGACAAGCCCAAAGACGTCACTATGAGGAAATTTCGTTTAAAATGTTGTGATCTTGTATACATTTACACTATAATTGATTTGTTTACTTTTACATTTTAAAACATAAAGTTGGCGGATTGTTCCAAAATATTTGCATTTAATTTTTTTTTTTTCAGTCTTTTCTGAAAAATCGATTTTAGGGGTCATGATACTTTTAAGATCGATGTAAAGATCACGCGTTCGTGCTGTAAAAATGAATAAAAATTCTTTTTTTATTCTTTTTACTCGGGAAACTACGCACCGAAATTCGAGATATCTATAATGAAGCTTTCGAAATTTTTTATTTCAGAAATTCTACGAAATCTTGAACGCAACAACCTCGGTTTGTCCAAACTACACGAATACGAATAGATTCGTAGGTGATATTCAATGTGATGGAAATATTTCCTGTTCAACTGGCTACTGTAACTGTTCGCTTAGTAATTCTAGTTCATTCCGAAGATAACCAACTGCGAAGACTTGTTCTCGTGGGCGAATAACAGTAAGTAGGTAGTAACTGATTCGATTATTGGCTCTTCGCTACAACTTCAGCTCATTCTTCTTCGAGAGTAACTCTTTCTATTTCTTGCGCACTATTCCTTCCCATATGGTTCACGTGTGCTCATTTATGATTCAATTTGTATCGAGGAGTATTTTATGGAACGAGAAAGAAAATAACACAAATTTCTCTTTGCAGTTCTTTTATTCCTTGGTAATCGTTAGTGCGTGTGAATCTTCCATCATACGCTAAACTGTTTGAATAATTTAGCCAAGGCATTCAAGCATTAGTAGCCCATACACATCATATAATGACGCATTCATTGCCTAGCAATAAAATACTTAAAAACAATAGGAAAGAGGAGAAAAATATCAGAGTATTATGAAATATTTGAAAGATTAAAATTCAAAATGATTGATTAAATTTAAAGACTGAAATGCAAATATGGAATATTTGAAAAAAACAAACAAAAGTAACGTGTATTTTTTAAATTCATAGATGTTTACCCAGGGCCTTCCTAAGAATAGCATGGGCACCAGGCCACCTGTCTTTTCTGAGGCGCTACCTAGCAAATTCACCCCCCCCCCCCCGCAGTGTCTGGATGGGCCTATGCGATGAGATGGCACTGTGTTTACCATTTTATTATTTTATTATTCCAAAATGATACCAATTTAAATAAATAAATTGTGTATTTACGTGTAAGCTGAAATTCTGTGGCAATTTCACTGTTAATTGTATAATTCAGACTGTTTTCCAACTTCCAAAATAAATGTTAAGTCTAGTGCTGGGTCGTCCATCGTCCAAACTCCAATGACGAAAATTCGAAGGAATGCTATGTACGTGTGTACGTGACATATTTAATATATACAGTCTATATAGGTTAGATTTTGGGGAGGGGGGCGCATCAATGGGAGCATTTCTTTTAAAAATACCTTAAATCTAACGCGTGGTCACCCCGTTGAACGACCTAGTCAGCGAAAATACCTATGAAGGAATGCTATACGGTTGCGCAACAACTGTTGGCGTTAGACTAACATGTCAGTCGCCAAGTGACTCCGGCGCGTTGGATATTTCGTTGGCAATACGCTAATATTCTCTTGTTTGAATGTATATATATATATATATATATACACATCCTTTTTAACATATTGAAATATACGTGTTCATCTTATGAATACGGAATCTAGCGTCTACGCCAGAATTTAGCATCCCCGTGTGAGGATGTCCTTAGTTAGCAGCATATCTATTGAACCAATAAAGCTGACCGTCAGTACGGCGACTTATAAGAGACTCCGTATCCATAAGACATGACGCGTTATGTGCAAAAATTTATTTGTTGCGCTTTGATACTACTGCTTCGGCAATGTTGATATAAACAATGGAAACACGTGTTACAATAACCGATGGTTGTAATGATATGAATGCCTCGCCCTTTCTCCTCATGTCGAAACAGTACGCAGAAACGGTGGCGTCCTGTCAGCTGGTGTCTAAACGGTCTCTCGAAACAATTGTCTCATGTCCAAAGAGCCGTGTCTAAACGTCATTTTTCCGATCAGTTTAGGAGAACGTGAAGAGATCCGTTGGAGAATGAAACCGAGCATTCTATTCGATTTTTTGAGCACACCCAGAACGGTGATCCTAGTTGCATTTAATCTTGGTACTAAAATATTTAACATTAAAATAATTGTAACAATCGAAACTAATTCCAGTTAAAATTCGCTACAACGATATTCAATATAGTGACAAATCTCTCAGCAACCAATTTTTTTTATTTTTTCAAATCTTGTTTGGAATTTTCTATAGTCTAATGTTATATTCCTCTTGATACAACGATATCATTCACTATGATAAATCCCTCTGTAACAATATTTTTAACAGATTTTGCAAGCGCTATGTATATAAAAATCGGTATTTCATTTTTATATTTCTCCCAAAATCGTGTTGAATTCAATGATGACCTCGTCACTTGCTTTCGTTCTCCCGATGTTATCTAATAATATCGGTATTTCTCTCTGATCACCGAAAAGTGTTGATAAACTTGATAACATTGTTACTTTTTGTGTATGGCACAAAAGTGCATTGCGGTAAACCACTTAACAAGAGCAATGTATCAATTTGAATTTTATTACTCATCTAATCAATTGTAATTTTTCGCAGTGGATAAGTACTTAAAAGCTTATTTTCTGGTGGCACTAACAACGACGAGTCAGAAAAGATGTCCAAAAGAGAAATTTGGTAGCGCATGATGAGATGATAGTGACTCCCGATTGAGAGTTGATATCGTTTAGTAAAATATAATCCTTGGTTGTGATGTCATAGGGAGTTTTTCTGTAATAGGGAGTTATTAATGAATGGAATAGCTTACCTCCATAGGTGGTGAATTCTAATACAATTGACATGTTTAAAAAGAAGTAGGATAAACATATTGGGATAAATTGAGATGTTATCCATACTTAGATGAGACAACCATAATCTTTTTTTGTGTACAGTGTATTGTATATTATAAATGATTACAGCTTTTTTTTCCCTTTCGTGTTATATGATTTTATATGGGGTTGCTGTATTTTGATTTGATTATATTTGACATCCATATTTCTTATTGGCATATTGTTTTAGCTACCTCGTTGGGAAATTCGTGTGTTGCTGCCTTTGTGTTTGTATTTGTATTCCATATAACAACAATCATATTATAACCAGAAACCTCAATTGTTTTGAGAAATTTGTACCTAATTTCCCTTTTATTAATTTTGTTTTTAAACTCGTGTGTCAATCTGATCCCTCCATGATATGTCACAAATCAATTTTCTATCTGATTCAATTATTATGAACTCAACTTTTTCTCAATCCTCTCACCGGTATTAACGAGGTATTTCGCCTCCATAGAAGTTTGCTACTTTAGCAATGACAAGCGCAGGTATTTGTTAAGGTGATTTCTTGAAGGAACTTACTTTCCTATACCCTTTAAATTTGTACCTTCTCCAGCAAGAACGCTTATAATTCATAAAAGAAAAATTATGTCATTTTATTTTAATGATTTCGGCTACGCAGCTTAAAACGTCAAATTATGGTCATTGATATTCAAAAACAATCACGAATGACTCATCTCTCAACCATCAACTTACATAAGTGATAATGAGCCTTCTAAAATATTCTAATTTATTTCATTTTGTAATTAGCAACTTGATTTTGAAATTCTTGAAAGATATCTGAAGGCTTCAAACAATTACGGTCGGTTAATATCATTCGATAAAAAGTATAGAGAGGAAAAATCTATGAATAATTCCATGATTTTGTTTCATGATGACGTCGGAAAGAAAAATGTCAAGCGTCAACATCAGGTGATGCGCTGATTATGTAAATGAGATTTTTATGATTATGATTATTTTTTCCCCATCTCGGCATCTTTTTCTATACCTGAAGCTTATCTTCTTCTCAGGTATTTCTTTCCATCAAAGTAATTACTTCATCACGTTAGTTTTTTTTTCTTCTTGACACCGATTCAGTTGCAGGAAGGCTCTTTGATCATTTTTTTCCCCCCACATCTTACTCATAATCACATAATATGCAAAATATTCCGCCATTTTGAAAAAAAATTACTTCACAACAAGCTCTTGTTCCAAAACAAGCTCTGAATTTTTAATAGGTTTTAAAAACAGTTTTAAGTATGTATTAACAGAATAATTAATTTTTTCAAAGTATTTTTCTTTACTTTGTGTATTGCTCTAATTAGTTAATTGCGTCGTGAATTTTGTGGATTGCTTTAAAATCAGGTTAATTTACATAATGCCGCGTTGGATGGGTAAGGTTTACTGACCGATAAACAAATTTATGCGATTAGTTAATTAAATCGTTAACGTTATTGACTGGTGATAGAAAGTTATATTCTGATGCGGTAAACATATCTCGTGGTGAATTATCGGAGTGATTATACCTTTAATTTTTTGCATTTGCCAAATAGTTTTAATATTCTGGTGACGGTACCAATACATATATTAGCTCAATGTTTCTCAAATTTCTCAGTGCCTCCTTTGGGCCGTATTTTCTTCTCGTGGCTTCCTCGTCTTAACTAGGGTCGCCTGCCCTCACTAAAGAGCGAGGCGCTCCCTACTTATCGAATTGAATTTAATAAAAACTAAATTCATAATGAAGAAACTTTTATAAATAAGATCCATCTCAGTAACCCCGATACAGAAAGGGGTCATCGCTCCCATTGTAAGTGAGTTGAAATCCAAATTAAAATAATGGCAAACATGAAAAACAATAAGACTGAAAGCGAAATTAACGATGACTGAAAAATAATATAAATGCAATAAAATGGAGCACTGAATTTCTCCAAAATATGAAACAGAAATTATCAAAGCCAATGTCAGGGCCCTCATCGGGGGGACCACCCCCAGCATTGACTAAATACAGAACGTTTCTGAGAGTACCAAAGCCATTAGGACTAAAAAGGCACTGCATTAGAATAAGCAATATGGTACGTGATTCACTAAAATACGTAATGCATAACAATGTGCAATTGACCAATATTTACAGTGCACCACAATAAGCAATGCATCTCAATAAATACTTCATGCACCTCAATACAGCACAATACGCGAGGCATTCCAATAAGCAAAGCACCATAATACGCAATGAGCCATAATAAGCCATATGCATTGCATTACAATAAGCAATACATCACTCGGTGCACTACCACACGTAAAGCATCACAATCAGTAATGTGTGTAATCAGTAATATAGTACACCACACTAAGCAATGCTGCATAGTACGCAATGCACTACATTCGCAATAACGCTGCATTACAATGAGCAATATAGCACACAATGCACTACAATGAGCAATATAGCACGCAATGCACTACAATGAGCAATATAGCACGCAATGCACTACAGTGAGCAATATAGCACGCAATGCACTACAATGAGCAATATAGCACGCAATGCACTACAATGAGCAATATAGCACGCAATGCACTACAATGAGCAATATAGCACGCAATGCACTACAATGACCAATACACCATCATTTGCAGTGCACCACAGTAAGCAATACAGCCCAATGCGCAATGTTCCGATATGTTCAGGAATTAAATTAAAAGTTGGCCCAAAATCCTTAACCGATTTTCGTAACACAAAAACGTCATCGACTTCCGTTACATAAATTCGTCACTAATTTCCGTTGCACAGAAACGGACCCATTTCGAGTTTGTGATTTTATCTTATAGAGTAGATTTTGTTCTAATTACTCAATTAATTATGTAATAAAAACTATATACTGTTTCAAAATAAGATTAATTTACATAATGTTATGTAGGATAAGTAGGGTTTAGTGACTGATAAACTAATTTATGCGAGTAGGTAATTAAATCTGTAACATATAATTGGGATAGAAAATTATATTCCCTAGTACGCGCGGTAAACATGTTTCGTGGTGAACTATCGACATGATTATACCTTTAGTTCCCGCTTTAGCATTCACCGAATAGGATTAACATTCTAGTGACAACACAGCACCTAAACTTATATTAGATTGTTATTCTTTTTCGTTTGTAACTGAAATAGTGGTAATAAATTGTGGACGTGTGACTTTAGACACCCCTTGGTGAAACTATGTTTCGTAACTAAATATTAGACTAATGCTATCGCCAATCCTCAAATTATCAAATGGAACGTGTTTCATCCACTTGGGATGATCCTGGTTTGTACGAGACCACTGGAGTTGATTTAATGTAATTATGCGAGCGCATTATTGACTTGGACTTGGATTGCACTATTGACTTGAGAGCGAGTGAACCACTGAACGCTCTCCCAAGTTAGCATTGCGCGTTGACATTCAATCCAATGTTTCACCGAATATTGAATAGCCGATCTCCTCACCATTTCACCTGAAACCGCTAACAAATAAAATCAATGTTTGGCTTCTCCAATAGTTAATATTCGGTCAACACACAAATACGCACTATTATTTCCCACAGGCACGTCTTTGAAATTTCTCCAAAAAATTTCGAATTTACATTTCCAGAAAATTCTGTGTATACTGTGTCCTACAACCTTATTGCAACTGGTGAAAGTAGTAAGACAAGTATGGCTTGATCAGCGGAATGGGAGAAATTATTTTAGGAACTGCAAAAATAAATAAGCATGAGAGATAATTTGCGGACTGGGTGAAGATTATAGTAAGAAATAAGAGTAATATGCGAGCCGGAAAGAAATAATTTGCGGATAGATAATTTGCGGACACAGCGAAGAATACAGTAAGAAGTAAGAGAATGCGGACCGCGCGCGGAGGAAATTAAGCATGATAAATAACTTACGGCCTGGGCGAATAATATAGCAAGACGTAAGAGAATGCGGACCGGATAAATTAAGGGTGATAGATAATTTGCGGACTGAGTGAAGAATATAGTAAGAAGTAAGAGAAATATGCGGGCCGGAGAGAAATAATTTGCGGACCGGAGAAAATTAAGCATGATAGATAATTTGCGGACTCGGCGAAGATTATAGTAATATCACACACACAAATCTAAAAATATATAGTGGCAATGTAAATTAGTTGAAATGTTTGGCAGGCTTGCAGTGGTCCGCGGACCAGCTGTTGAAGAACACTAATGTGCAGGGTTACGTCAAAAAGTACGTAGAAGCCAATTAAAAACGAGTAAATGAATAAAGAGAAAAATTGTGGCACGAATGAAATCACGGGGGTAGAGAAAAATAGGATTTGCCATTTATAAGAAAACAGAATCAGTTCCAAATTGTACCGATAGATAGCACAGACACTATCACAAGCAAATTTATGCAAATCCGACCGACAATAAAACAGAAGGATGTACGTTGATCTTTCATTCGAAGCCGGCAGCCTGATTTGCGTAACCACTTCGTTCATGCGATCCAGTGCCATCAATCGGTGCATTTTGGAACTGATATCTTTATTATTGAAAATAATTACAATCTTGCTGTGATCCCATTCGTAAAATTTGCAATTTCTATTATCATTTGTTCCTTTCTAATTAATTAATTTTTAAAGTTCCACTTTTCACTCACCCCGAAAACCTAACGTAAGACTGATTGCTATGGTGGATAAACGAGAAGTGCTGCTACCTGCCTTCTTAAGTCCGAAGCGAATGAAAATCTGCAGGTCATTGCTTGTATAATGCGTGAGTTTTGAATGAGTGGTCCGCGGATAAACGCAGACGATTACGCTATTTTTTTCTAACTTTTCGCTAAGGTTACAGAGATAGATAATAAAAAAAGCAGTCTTTTCTGACTGTAGTTTAAATATAGAGCCGGGTAACAGTCTTTTGTAGCAAAGGAAAAAGTACCCAGAGCCCCTTAAAGATTCAAAGCAATGATTCCCAACGTGGGCGTTAAAGCCCCCTTGGGGAGATGGAATGTTCCGGGGTGGTGGCGGTAGAAGCTACGGGTATAACATAGGATCCCATGGGTTAGATTGCGTTCGGGGCGATGGGAAAAAATTTCTGAAGAAGCGGGCGATGGGACAAAAAAGGTTAGAAAATTATATGATTTAAAATATGTAAAAAGCACTATGACATTAAAACATCCTAAGTAGAGTTGGAAGCGAGCAGCAATCACTGGTCTGAATTATTTGGTATTTGTTATTAAATACGCTGTAAAATTTTACAGCGTTTGCACAAATGAATGACACGATTAAAAAAATATATATATTTTCAAAACACATAATATAATCTGTGATACATGGAAATAAAGAAAATTATTCAGTTTCTTTTTCAATATCACTCAAAGGAACTTATGTGTTTTTTAATTGTAATATAATATTTATTTTAATTATGTAATATTTTTAATTTTCTGGCAAGGAGGCTTACTTCAGTGAAATTGAATTGTTTAATATCGTAGATATTTAGAATATATCTGCAATTTTCGAAATTTTTTTTTTAAAGGTATGTGTAATTTGATGTGGTAAAAGATGTTTTATAACCCCTGAAAACTGTTGGCAATATAAATGAGTATACTAATATTGTGTTGTGGTAGTGAGAATATTTTATGCATATAAAGGTTTTATATAATAAAAAAAAGTCACCGATGGTTGTTTTAAGCAACCATTTTGCCATTGGCTGATCAATATCTCTACCTAAGTAAAGAAACCAAGACGGGGAAGACGAGAGCTCAGTGCTCGGTACTTCGCACCAACTAGCAACGGTACACGAGTATAATAAATAATTAGTTATCATGCATAAATTGTCATTTATGTATTATAGATGTAAGGATTTTTTTTATTCGTATCAATTTTTTTGCACCTGTGATAGTAAATTTCTTTTATTTATTTATTATTATTATTATTATTTATTTTATTGAAGGGCAATATAGGAGCCTAATTACAATATTTTGAACTTTTCTCAAACCTTTATGTTTCTTTGAATGTGTATAATCAAACAATTTAGCCAGTTATGTTCTTCTGCAATATGTAAACAGAATGAAAAAATGCATTAAATATATATATATATATATATATATATATATATATATATTTTTTGTATCAGCTTAATCGAACTTGTATAATGTATCAGAAATGTTAGCAATACATATAAAGGACAGTCGGTCCTAACTGTGATGTTTTATTGTATCACTAAAGTTGCTCAAGGCATAGAGTAACAGTGGCAGAGTTGTTATTTATGATTTAGCATAGTACTGATTGCATCAATGTTTCTTATATGAATTGTGTTAAGTGCTATGAAAATCAATAACAGAGGGTTTGATTTGTAATTGGTCAGGAAGCTTCTATTTTATTTACGTAAAACATCGTGGAATACAACATAAATCACCAGTTATGGGTGAGATGAAAGATTTTTAAAGAAAAAATATGATTTGAATAGAATTCCACAATATTGGACGAGTTTAAGGGATTAAAATAAGAAAAATATGGGGGGGGAGGGCCTGATAATGGCCTTTTTTAGTATTTTCTGCTTTAGTGTCTAGCTTTTGCATTTCTTGTACTTCTCGTAGATGCTTGCCGATAAGCAAGAGGCCTTTCCATCTTTGAAATGTAATACTCCATTAAATGCAGTGCCTATAACGGGAAAGATTAGAGCACAGAGTGTTCGGTACTTCGAATAACGGTGCACGCGGGTTCCACTAAATAATATGATTATTTAGAAATGCACTTGATTGTGACTCAAAGGGGGGGGGGGGGTTCGACAATACACTGGCCATTATAATATTCCATTTTTCCAAACGAAAGAGATGCATCAACCTGCTATGGATTTCTTTTGCATTTTCGGGGCTGGTGATGATTCTAGCTAATGTAAATATTGTTCATACATTTAATAACATTTCTTCATATTTAATCGCATTTATACATATCTAATCGCATTTATACATATCTAATCGCATTTATACATATCTAATCGCATTTATACATATCTAATCGCATTTATAATTATTTAATGACATTTTTCTTGTCCCCCTTAGGATTAATGACAATATTATCTATCCACGAGACCTGGTTGGGCACGTACTTGTTTAATTATTTTCATCTGTGAAAAAAAAGAAGCCCTTATGGTGTCACGTGCCCTACTCTGATACTGAATCGGCAGAATAATGAAGAAGGAGGTTTTTCACATAGGTTATAACTGCCCATTAGAACCCTGCTACCACCGACTATGGTTTTTCACGGGCGCCAATTTTTCACGTCCTTGTACGGATTCTCTTTTTACAGCTGCCCAAGCTCAGCACATAGCAACTGAAAGAGAATCTAAATCAAAATTTATTTTACGGATAAATGGAATTTGGCGTATATTGAATCACAGTATAATCATACTTCCTGCGACTACTCGTAAAATCTCATTCAATCGCAGAATCATTTCCAAAACATCTAGTAGAAAAAAACCATCAGAATAATAAAACAATTTTATTACCCGCACACGTTTCTTTGTAGAAATTTAACGCAGTTTCGGATGTTTCAACGTAATTTCAAAATACGGGATTTTTTTTTTTTATGGCTGTTCTTTTTTTCCCCTTTTCCCCCATTCCGGCCGGCATTCCCACAGTAAAAATAAGAAAACTGGAAAAACTGGATCCATCGTAAATAAATGAAAGACATCTACGTGAGTGACAAACAAATGCCTGGTTTATTTGCAGTTCCATTTCATTTCTACTCGTCGGAACATATTTTTCAACACCAGAGCAGGTTCCTGTCGGCAACTCGAGCGAATAACTTCAGTTCCATCGACAGTGAAACTATCAAGTGGGTATATGTGCGTGTGTGTGTTTTTGAGAAACACTGAAGCTGCTTTTCCGTGTAAGGAAAGAACTATTTTTTTCATCAGGAAAGTGTATAAAAGAGGAAAAAACTAGTGAATTTTTTCCCGATAGTAGAATCTTTCAATATTTCAAGCGTTTAAAAGCTGCAGTGGAGAAAACACGTCCTATCTACATTTGACACGTTCGGTTGAGCTGAAACCAATGTAATATTTTATAACTGAGGAATTTTGACGGGACTGAAATTTTCCGCTGAAGAAATCTTATTTCAGGGGAAAGTAAATGGAATGTGTTTAGCACATGTGACACGTTACTATTCGGAAACCAACTATTCTATTTATATAACGTTCCTAAAACCAGAAATATCGTTTTTTGAATAGAAAGGGTAATAAATGTTATGGACGCACACACATATGGGACGCATATGGGATGAGTAAGGAGACGACAGACAGTATTAATTAACACATCTGTACAGTTTGTTTCCGGGCTCACGTTTTTGTGGTTTATGTTTGTTTCTCAGAATTTATTAAACATCGATGGTACTATGAAAATTATGGCACCCATGAAAACTATGAAACACTGGTTTTACGGAAATTTCGCCCCCAATGTTCTGTTCCCGGTGCATTTCGCCTGCCCTGACCGTGGTTGTGACGAAGTGAGCGGGTGAGTGGCTGAGTGACCATATGCGTGGAAGTGAGTGGATAAGCGATCATATGTGAGATTATGTCCGGTAGCGACCATATGAGAGACTGAGTGAAAGCATGAGTGACTGTATGACTGCCCAAATGAAGGGATAAGTGGCTGTACGAATGAACACGTGTGAGTGAGTGAGTGAGTGAGTGAGTGAGTGAGTGAGTGAGTGAGTGAGTGAGTGAGTGAGTGAGTGAGTGAGTGAGTGACAAGATGAGTGGCGTGCGTGACCATGTGAGTGGCCAGATGACTATCGTGCGTGACCATGTGAGTGGCCAGATGACTATCGTGCGTGACTGTATGAGAGACCAAGTGAGATTGTGCGAGTGACTGTGTGAGTGAGTCTATGAGTGACCAAGCGAGTAAGTGAGTGGCCAGATGACTGCAGGGCGCCCGAGTGGTGCAGTGGTAAGATACTCGTTTTCCACTGTGAAGGTTACCGTCAAGATCCACGGGTTCGAATCCAGGCAAGAACATTAGGAGCAGGTTCTTAGCCTGGGGTGACAACCGATATAAGGCACCTCATTTCCCACCCAACTCCACTGGTTGGAAATTGCCATATGTATGACCGAAGTTGGTGTGGATAAAGTAGATGACTTGCATGGTGTGAGTGTATGAGTGACCAAGTGAGTGGGTGAGTGAGCATGTGAGTGGCCAGATGAGGGGGTTACCAACTTGAACAAAAAACGGTGATTCACTAAATCACTCATATGGTCATTCCCTCACCTATACAATCACTAGCATTCACTTGCTCATGCGCATAGGCGGAGATAGATTTGGAAGTCGTGGGGGGGGGGGGCACAATGATGATGAGGCAATTCATATATACATTAGATTCCACCTTTGACACTGGGAGTGGTGGGGGGGGGGCAATGCCCGCCACGCCAGTCGTACCTCCGCCCATGCTCATGCGATCACTCACTTGGTCTCTCACTCACACAGTACATAACACACTCACTTGGACATTCATACACTCAGTCACTCATACAGTCACTCACCAAAACATACACATTTGGCTACTCACAGTCACGTACTCACTTGGTGTTTCGTAAAGTAGACGTAAATTTTCCAATTCAATAATCTTCAGTTCTTGCGGATAAAATTTTTTTTGAAAAGAAATCATCATTTTAACGAAGAATTTTCTGATGAAATGCGGCATTCATGAAGCTTTTTGTTCGAAAATTCGATGTGAAAAATTCTAATGTTACTGCTTCCAAGTTGTTTAGTCATCCAAGTGGTTTGATTTTTCTTATACACTATCTCGTTAAATTTCAAAATAAAAAGTACATCTTTGCGAGTCTCAGTAACAAGATAAGTTTCTTCTTTCTTCTTTGAAAGCTTTCCAGGTTCCATGATTTTTAAGGGTTCCGTGGCGTTTAATCAGGCGGAACCCCAAAAAAGCGGTTACGAAATTTCAGGGCAGCGCGGTACACCACTTGGAAACACATGGTCTACATTTGTTCGTACTAAAATCATTCCCTCCCTCCCCAAACTTCAAACTGCCGAAAATATTCGAAAAAAACTCGAATTAAACAAGAAATAGATATCTTTTTTTCTCAGCCCAAGATATCAAGGAAACATTTTATTTTCTGGATATTATGCTGAGGTGAACTCGGGGATGGCTTTTCTTTCCGAGTTCACCTCAGCATAATATCCAGAAAATCCTAGGCTGAGAAAAAGCCATCTATCTCTCTAAACCGTCCCACCTGGGGGCCAATTCCTGAAGTTAAGAGAGGATACTAATGTCTCTACTCCAGTGCCTCACGCCACTGTGCGTGAAATAAGGAAGGCAGGGTCGTGTCTCCAGTGGTGTAGATGCTAGCATGCTTGCCCGGTATGCAAGAGGGCCTGGGTTCGTGTCCCGGCGGAGACAACATGACTTTTCTTTTCGAGTTCACCTCAGCGTAATATCCAGAAAATAAAATGTTTCCTTAAACAAGAAATGTTAACATTATATTAGATATAAAGCTCAAGAGGAGTTCATGAAAGGTTGAATCACCAATTATTATCGAATTAGCCAATGTCGACTGTAGATAGATTTGTTGTACCACCAAAGAAAATTTATACATACAACTTTTGATATTACGGAACCCCTGTCGGGAACTCATATCCCAGAGAACTCGAAGTCTCTCATACAGCTTTAAAGTTTTCCAAAGTTTTAGAGATTTTTTTGGAGAGTCGTGTTATGGATTTTCCGATCATTTGCATCTTGTTGAGAAAATCACGTCGATCATCTGCTTATCGATCGATCAACGAAATTGCTCTTAACGTGCATGAACTTAACTTTTTTTTTCTATCTGTCAACAGCCATCTCATTTCGTGTTGTTCGTTTAGCGTGGACGGTGGACATAAGCAAAAATTACTACAAAGAAAAAGAGAAAAGAGTGCTTCTCCTTCCAATGATGAGTAATGGACGTAGAAGCATTAAAACAAAAGCACCTAACCATGTTCTTCGGAGGCTGTTCCTGACGTGGTATTGATGATAATCGATCATATCTCTCCATGGTATGGAATTTTCCGAGAAATTAACCGACACAAGGTGTTCGACTCCTTTTGGCGACATGCCCAATCAGATTTCACCACGAGTCTACTTTTTTTGCCCATAGTTATCGTCTGTCATCACTTGAAAAATTTGAAATGATTCATATTTCGGAAATATCCGATCACTTTTTCAAAAGTCGGATCAATTGTATATTATCTCAGGAAAAGATGGAAAGTAATCTTATTCAAGAGATATTTCTAACGTTTGAATGAGAGTGCATGACAAAAAAAAATATTTGGTGTTATTTGATTAATTCAAAAATATATTATATATTTGATTAATTCAAAAATATATTATATATTTGAATTAACCAAGCATTTCAATCGGTAAACGTAGGGGGTCTTCAACCTTTCTAATACCGCGGGTCACAATGAAATTGCTCAAGAAGCCAGCGGGCCACCAACTCATACTGAGGTATTTATAATCAAAGAAAAACTGGTATAAAAAAATCTTACTGTGTGCAATAATCCATTTTTCACAAATGTACTGAATATTTCCATGTCATAGATACTGTAAAGGGGGGGGGGCGAATGTATGATATAAGCATCGAGTGTCTGCTAAACTGTTGAAAAAGGTATGTTTGTTAAGTGAAACTTCAGGACCTTCCAGACATTTAAATTCTCGTTTTCAGAGAAGAGTGAGATGTCAAACAACCTGATTTATCTTACGAGGCCTGTTTCGTGACTGGTAAAGCTGGTTGTTTTTGGTTCCCTCTTTATATCGCAGAAAAATTTACATACAAGATTTTTTCGGAAGACTAGTTATATCTATAGATGATGATGGTTTTTATTATTTAGGAGGGGAGGGAAAAAAATTCACGTTCCTGCCTCCCACGTGGACTCGAACCCCCAGTCACTCGTACGCCGGATGAGTGCTCTACGTGTAAGCTATGGGAACAGGTAGAATGCTTTCTTTTTGGCGCATGTATATACTGAATGACTGCGTGCAATGAATGGCGGTGGCAACCAACTAACAGCCCGTAAATGTGACAACAGGGTCGCACCGAGAAAGATGTCCTTCCCACTTGTGAATACGAGACTTTCGAAAGACTGGTTATATCTGATAATGATTTAGGAAAGAGATGAATCTCTGCCTCTACGAGGACTCTAACCCCGTTTTCTTGCATGTCAGATGAGTGCTCTAACTCTAAGCTATAGAAACAGATATATATATAGAAATCTTGTGGCACTGATTTCATTTACAAGCTGTTAGTTGACTGTTGTCTTCATCCATTGCACTGAGCCATTCTACATATGTAAGCTGCGAACCTGCATATTGCATCTGTTTCCATAGCTTAGACGTAGAGTACTTGTCCGGCATACGAAAGGCCGGGGATTTGAGTTCTCGTCAAGGCAGAGATGAATTTTCTTCTTAAATCATCGTCTCATCTCTAGATATTACTAGTGTTCAGAACATCTTGTAGTAACAAGTGGAGATAACATCTTTTTCTACATAAATTTACTCCTGTTTATTTATTCTGTTACTATTTGTTGTCTCAAACTATGAAGCATTTGTGTTGCTAGGTGAATATTTCACCATGATAAGCCAAATATAATTTTAGAGACAACAGTTAATATTTTTATTTTAGTAACTTGAATTTCGCACACAAGTGTATAAAATCACAGTGGATAAAACCTCAATTAATATTGCGAACAACGCTAAACGCATAACCGAGAAGATGTAGTAACAACTTTCCACCTAGTCTTCAAAGATCGTATCTCTCACGTGCTTTCGAGGTTAAACACGATGCTTCAGCCCATTTGGGTAAACGGAGAAATTTCCCTGCGATGAGGTAAAGTAATTTCAAGAGGTGCTCAACAAGATTAATGGTTTTAGTTGAATGAAGTAAGGGTAAGCGATAACTTTTTTTGAGAGCTTTAACACGTTTTACAGTACACTCTGGAGTTGTAGTTAGGGGTATGTGATGCATAAACTCGATAATGCTTTCCTCAAAAAGGAAAATTATTTCCAACATCACATTCACTAGTTTGTCGTGAACTTTTGCAATGTGGTTCTCGCAAGAAATATGTTGATTGTGGGATACGCAATTTAAAATAATTCAGATCTTGCATAAATCAGCACTGTGACTCAAATGCGATGAGATGGTTCAAGCTTTATAGTTTTCACATTCATCCGTATTCAATTCTAATTTCAGTATAGATATATGTAGTGTTCTCATATACAGTAGACTCTGGACTATCCGGCCCAACTTAGGAGGGAAAACAGAGATGTCAAAAAAGCCGGATAGACCGGGATTCTGTAAATGCTCACTTCTCCTACCACACCCATACCATTAAAAGCATCCCTTTTTACACCAAAAACCCTCTCTCATTCATATTTTCTAAGCGCCAAGTAGTACAGGCCGGTACTTTTTTGAATAAGTTTTCATATTCATCACCAATTACCTCCAACTGAATTTGCTCATAATAAAATTCCGATTTCCCCTAACTCCCCCCCCCCCCCGAAGCTCCGAATCCGAATTATCCAAAATAATCGAGAAAAAAAATCAAAATAAATAAGAAATTTTAACATTAAATTAGATAGAAAACTTAAGAGGGTGAAGTTCATGAAAGTTCGAATCACCCAAAATTTTAATTAAATACGTTCGCATTAACCAATTTCCACTGTAGATAAATTTATTTTAACACCAATGGAAACTTATACAACTTTTGATACACGGAACCTCAGTCGGTAACTTATATCCCAGGGGGCACGATGTCTTTTTTTGCAGCTTTAAAGTTTTCCAAAGTTTTAGAGAATTTCTGGAAAGTCGTGTTATGGATTTTTTCCAATCATTTGCAACTTGTTGAGAAAATCTCGTCGATCATTGTCTATCGATCGATCAACGAAATGACAACATGATCTTAACTTTATTTTCTATCTGCAACAGTCATCTCATTTCGTGTTGTTTGTTCATTGTGGACGGTAAATATAATCAAAATTTAGTACAAAGAAAAAGATAAGAGAAAAATTTCCGAATATTTCCTTAGTTAGAGTCATTTTCTAAGAACAATTTGTAAATAAAACCTAATTAATGGAAAGTCCGCAATCACATTCATCACCAATAAATCTTCAACTTTCCATAATTTCATTTTCCAATTTTTTTTCTTCACATAGGTTATCGAAAAACTTCTTTTCTCATGTTACTTCTCACTGACATTTACGCCTCCAGCTGGCATTTTACAACAAAGACATTGAACGCGTAGAACAACACAACGACACTTTTTTTTGTCGTGTAACGTCAGGTACACTTATTTTTACCTCGTTTGAGCCTGTTGACAGTATTTGATGGTCCATAAACAAAAACCGCCAGGAGCTTGCAAACTGTCTTTGTTAGTTGAAAGATACCACACATGTGTAGTTAAATAGTTAACTATGAAACATTCTTTCCTTCCTTTGTTCAGTTTTATAATAAATCAATTATTCGAACAGATGATGATAAATATTCAAAAAAAAGTTCCGGATTATACTACCAATAACAATCTGTTGAATGAAGTTTAATTAGTTTCTTGGGGGGAGGGATCAGTTTTTTTTTCATTGTTTCCCAGTGTTTCGTTTTTACTGCAAAAATGCATCATAATCTCGGCTCTAGCCCCCTCCCCTTTCCCTGGAGTATGCCAATGGTATTATATGTTTTAACAATTCATTACAGGAAAAGGAAGTCTAAGAATAAAAATATTACACACATTTAAGACATTTCATAAAGTCTTATTTAATTGCAGGGATTATAAAAGCATGTTAAGTGTACATTATGAATACGTAAACTTTTAGAATAAACAAAATTTTAATGTAGACTTAATCTTACAAAATTACAGAAATGATTACACAAATTGGCAACTCTTGGAACGCTTGGCAAAGTAAATTATTCCTCATTCTTATCACTGAGAGTTTTTATTATTTAGGCCGGATACAGGCAAAAGTCTTTAACATTATGTAAGCGCACGCATTTTGTAAAGTTGATTTCTCAATGGAAAACTTTTCCTTATTCCCTTTAGTTTGCACCTGCTTAAAATCGAAAGAATGCGTACTTTATTAAAAGGAAGATATGACACTTTGAAAGAGGTTTAGTGATTTTTGCTGTGATGCAGATTGATCAGCAGCCAATAGACTTTAACAATGAATACTGAACAAATTGCTCGAGAGAAGCAACATTTGGCTGCTTGTAGATTTCCCTCCAACTGAATTTGCTCATAATAAAATTCCGATTTCCCCTAACTCCCCCCCCCCCCCCGAAGCTCCGAATCCGAATTATCCAAAATAATCGAGAAAAAAAATCAAAATAAATAAGAAATTTTAACATTAAATTAGATAGAAAACTTAAGAGGGTGAAGTTCATGAAAGTTCGAATCACCCAAAATTTTAATTAAATACGTTCGCATTAACCAATTTCCACTGTAGATAAATTTATTTTAACACCAATGGAAACTTATACAACTTTTGATACACGGAACCTCAGTCGGTAACTTATATCCCAGGGGGCACGATGTCTTTTTTTGCAGCTTTAAAGTTTTCCAAAGTTTTAGAGAATTTCTGGAAAGTCGTGTTATGGATTTTTTCCAATCATTTGCAACTTGTTGAGAAAATCTCGTCGATCATTGTCTATCGATCGATCAACGAAATGACAACATGATCTTAACTTTATTTTCTATCTGCAACAGTCATCTCATTTCGTGTTGTTTGTTCATTGTGGACGGTAAATATAATCAAAATTTAGTACAAAGAAAAAGATAAGAGAAAAATTTCCGAATATTTCCTTAGTTAGAGTCATTTTCTAAGAACAATTTGTAAATAAAACCTAATTAATGGAAAGTCCGCAATCACATTCATCACCAATAAATCTTCAACTTTCCATAATTTCATTTTCCAATTTTTTTTCTTCACATACTTTATCGAAAAACTTCTTTTCTCATGTTACTTCTCACCGACATTTACGCCTCCAGCTGGCATTTTACAACAGAGACATTGAACGCGTAGAACAACACAACGACACTTTTTTTGTCGTGTAACGTCAGGTACACTTATTTTTACCTCGTTTGAGCCTGTTGACAGTATTTGATGGTCCATTACAGAAACCGCCAGGAGCTTGCAAGCTGTCTTTGTTAGTTGCAAGATACCTTGTGCAGTTAAATAGTTAACTATGAAACATTCTTTCCTTCCTTTGTTCGGTTTTATAATAAATCAATTATTCGAACAGATGATGATAAATATTCAAAAAAAGTTTCGGATTATACTAAGAATAACAATCTGTTGAATGAAGTGAATTTCTTGGGGAATGTGATTCACTTTTCATCGATTGGTCGTGAAAAGTTTGAAATAAATATTCCGAAATCGATTATATAGATCGCATAGTAAAGTTTCTTTATCCTAGAATAACTCGTAAACCGTTGACATTTTAGGAACGTACCTCCACTTGGAGAAAGTATGCAAATAACGAGTAAGCCGCACATACTTCATTCATATTGCAAGGGATTGTATATTTATTGAAATAAAAAAGATATCTATTTATTTTGGTTATCCTGACCAAATAAGAAAGTTATTTTCCTGTCTCTTCTAAGACCAACCAAAAAAAAATTAAAAACCCAATATACGCTTAAATATTTGAATTCCAAAATCACTAACAATAAGGTGAAAGAACCACATAAACTAATGGACACGCTCATTCTACGCTTCATATATACTGTTACTTCCTCATTTTCGGTAATTTTCTAATTCAAACATCTCAGCCGATATTGCACACAGTTAAAAAAATGGAATTTTCGTGCTCAGGAAAGACAGAGCAACAATTTTCTCTCTAATTTGGTATTTTTAGGATAGAGAGGAAGAATAAAAAAAGGTAGTTTCACTCCTTTTTCCAAATGGAAGTATTCTTCTAGGAATCATGTAAATCCATGTATGAAAATTAAGAGTACGCTAAACAAAACGATCGGTATCAAATTGTTGCAGAAGAAAATCAAACAATCTGAGAACTTGAGAAACAGTGGTTTCCAAAATTATTCGTCAAACTACTCGGAAACTGAAGTTGTTTGAAACAGAAATAAATATTTTCTCTCTGATTAATGTAGTCTCTCCCTCTCAAAAAAATCTTCTGAATCTCTGCTTTTTATGTTGACTACATTAATGAAACTTACTTGTCGAGGATAAGGCGTTAAAGGATAAGACCTTACATTACTATGAGCAGCACATGAGAAAGCATTTAACTTACATTGGTTTGGCATTGCCATGTGCTGAACATTATTCTGTAAATAGGTTGGATGTTTCGGCTGGCTCTCACTGAGTTCAGATGTGTAAAATATGGTTAGATATGGTTTTGCAATTAGAGCACATTGTCCAAAATATAGAAGGGCAGAGATATTGGGTGATTTTGGTGCCACATATTGAACATTTACTCGTGTAAGCATTTCAATAACCATATCTGTGCTCCAGTACCACCTATCGATGAATTTTTGAACGATTTTGTTTAATATGATAAATGAAAAGAGTATCTTTTGAATAATCTTAGTGCAAATTTAGTCTCATTTGCGGAGCAGTAGAACGCACTTCGAAACTCTCTAAAGTGGGAAACTGATTTCTCGCTAATTCGGTATTTAAGCTTTTATTAAAAGTAGCAAAAATGCTCGAATCTAGATGCATACGCTGATACGCACTTTTATATTGTAAAAATGATTGGAAATACGAAACATGTTTTCTGTTATATACGATCTATCTGATTTTCTTCTAAATTTTAGTAGGATTTACAGTAATATTATACCGAGATAGAAGTTATTTCACATAGAAGAAGTTTTCCCGAATACACCGATAAAACGAACGGATCATGAAGAAAAAATTCATCATTAAAAAGAATGTGCAACTGAAGCAATTAAAAATGGAGTGATAACGTATACTATGTCACATAAACTGATAGCATAATAAAAAAAAATCCAATCGTCTTTATTTTCTGATGAAAAATCAAGTGTAAGTTTATGTTATCACCTATGAATCCCTAACGATGTTGATGCTTGTCCCAAAATCAGTGAATAAATATTAAACGAGAAAACTCTCTCTGTGTGACCTCATCGCTTATGCAAGGCAATAAGTAACTAAACTCTTACTACGTAATAATCTCTCATCTTTCGCGGAGACATTTAATACTTATTATTTTATTATTATTATTATTATTTTCTCATCCTGAATCTTAGTAAAAATTCTTGGCAGTTTCCCAAGACGATGAAATTAATGAAAAGGTCGTAGATTCTTCTTCCGGGGCATTTAATTCCCACACTAAAAAAAAAATTCCATTTCATCCATCTTATTTCTTATTCTGATTATGCGAGTTTTTCCTATTTCGAGTCGTAAACATTTCAACCTGGTTTCTTCATTTAGTAGAAGAGAAAAAAAAAGAGATATCGGATACAAGAAATGTCACTTAATGAGAGAGTACATCTCTCTTTATTTTCTTACAAGAATTCCAACAGCATCGAATAAACGCAAAAAGAATATCCTTTTTTAAAGAATTTTATCATCTTCGATGCCATTTCCAATTTCTTTGTCTAAAAACTATTCTATTTCACTAAAAATAAAACCGATACTATAACGTTGTGTATAAAAAGATTATTAGCTATATTATATCATACTTACTAAAGAGTATGGAACTCGTAAAGATTTTGTGAGCTGAAACTCTGTGTTTTTCTATCGATTCATCCCAGTATCTTTGTGAAGCTTTTTTTCATTAGAGTATATTAGTAAAGAATTTAGTTTATATCGTGATAGTCTTATGATTGTTTGTTTTTATTTGTCTATGAATATCATTCTAAAGTATGATATTTACACAGACACATAAAAATAACTAGGCCGGTCCTATTAATCGATTAATCAGGTCAGTTAATCGATTAATTGTTGATCGCGGTTAAAAATTTTAGTTGAGTCAATCCACTCGATCAATTTGATTAAAATCTGCTAAAAGTTTGATATTTAACTCGATTTGTTCAAGGAAACTGATTGAATGTCTAAAATTATGTACCTACGTATAGTATTTTGGATAAGTGTGCATATTTAAAAATATTTAAGTCAATATTTTGATCAAACTTTTCGCCATTAGGAAATACAAGTCCATTTAACGAAAATTGTGATCATTTCAGTTTCAGATTGAGTTCAAAGGCTAAAATTTATTGTCTCCATTATGAACAGTAGTTTTTCCTATTCTTGGCAGCATTAGCTCTGCTCATATGTTTCATTTAAGTTGAGGAAGTTTCTGTACTATAAAACAAGCAAAAAAGTATAATCGGAAGTAGTTTCGAAATAAGTGACTCATCCAAAATAACCGATTTAAAAAACAAAAACGACAATATCCAAGGTTAGAAACTCCAGAATTCTACGAAATATAATAAGAATTTCAAATTGCTTCAGGTAGGCAGTTAATTAATTTTTTAGTCTACGTATTCCTGCATTTGTATAAACCTGGCAGATAAGTGAATGAAATGAATAAAAAATATTTATATACAGCATCAGTTAATATTATATAGTTACGACAAAAAATTCCATGAAAATTCGATTAATCGATTCAAACTATTTTGATTAATCAGTTGAAAATTTTAATCGATTCCCTAAAATTAATCAATCCCAAGACTATGAATATCATACTTTAGAATCATCGTGAATTTGATTGCTTGCACTGAAAATTTCCACTTACCATGTTTTAATAATTTCCAAAAAGTCATAATGAATAATATTTTCAGCTATGAAATAATTTTATGTGCTGTGTTACTAAAGTAACTCTATCGTATGCTATTCTTATTCTGATTATGCACGTTTTTCCGTTTCTCTGTCGTAAACATCTAAACTTGGTTTCTACATTTAGTAGACGAGGAAGAGAAAAATGATCGGGTACATGAAATATCACTTAATGAGGAAAGTACATCTCTCCTTATTTTCTTACAACGATTCCAATTGTTGACATGATTATGAGTCCAATTCATAAAATAAACGAAAAATAAAAAATGCCGACAAAAAAAATTTTTTTAAAGAATTTCTTCATCTCTTGTGGCATTTTCAGTTCCTTTGTCTAAAAACGGGAACGGGGAGACCGATACAATCACGTTGTGTATAAAAAGGATTATTCACTATAAAATACTGTATCCAACTTACCCAAGAGTATGGAATTCGTATAGATTTCGTAAGAATGAAACTGTTTCTTTCTATCGATTCATCTCAGTGTGTTCGCGAAGTATTATTTTTCATCTGAGAAAAACTATTAAAATGTAGTTTTGCATTGTGACAATATTTAAATCGAGAGATTGATTTTACTTGTTTGTGAAAACACATATTTTATTTTAGAAGCGATATGAATTTCATTGCTGCACTGAAAATTTTCGGAAGTGCCATTTTAAGCATGTTCAAAAAAAGGAATAATAATATTTTCTGTTATGAAATGGTCTTATGTTTTATTACTAAGAAGTATATCGTTTTTATGTGAGAAAAAAAATTTGTCGGATCAGATATCCATCCAACCAATTTATTCAAAATAGCATCTTCCTAGATTTTCAGTGCTTCTATTCGGTTTTATTCAAAAATCGTCGTATTTCCAAGCACTCATTTTCTCAGACTCAATTCCAGCTCTTCACGCGCTGTCAAATAATCGCGAATCCATCAACTGCAGTATCCTAGAATACAGAAAAATTCGAAAATCCATCAATATGACGCTGAGATGAATATTCACCCTCTGTGATACTATGATGCACTGAGACTGAACTTGTTAGGTCTAAAGGAACGCTCAGTCATCTCCTACAGAAAGGCTTTAAGAGAGATGAATTTTGAAAGTTCCGAATTCATAATCAAGACGGGGATTTAGACATCTTGGAAATTCGAAAAATCTCCATATGCAAGCAATAAAATTTTAGTTTCATGTATTGGTGAAAATTAGATTACTTCACAGAAAATTTCTGCTAGATATATTGATCATTTTTGTCGCTCTACGACCATTTTTTGCGCAAGAGGACTAATTAGACCGGGACCTACAATTTATTGCCAATTCCAAACGGCGGCCTTTTTTCCTTGCTTCAGCATTATTCCTGACCAGCTCCCGTAGTCATGTCACTCTCACGACACATTTGATGTTTTTGTTTCTATCTCTGTTTTTCAGGGAGTATTGGAAAAACCAATGGCAAAAATGTATTGCCATGTCGAAGATTACATGTAGTGCATCGTTATAAAAATTATGTAAAGCAAAAAATCATGTGAAAATCAAAGTGCTATGGGTATTAGACAGGTACAGAAAAGAGTGTGTGCATAAAATAAAAACGCAAAAGACGCAATCAAGACTTGATCCATCAAGGTTCGTAAACCTATGCATGACACAAATGTCATAGTACCTTGTTTTGCACGAGTGGTTCAGATCACGACTCCAATTCACTGACAAGACCATCATAATTCCTCCGAGCTTCAGTCTATTTTGGATGCACTAGGATCCTCGCTCGCAAACAATGCCACCAACGCGCTGCCAGGGTGATGAAGACCCTGCGATCTTCTTAACGGGATTGCCGGTGCCAGAGGGGCACCGGTCGGGGAGTATTGGGAAGGTCATGGAGTATATATTAGAAGGATCGTGATTAAGAGCGTCTTTGGCATTTCACTTGGCTACCTGCGCATCACGTAGCACATAAAGAAGAAAAGCAAAAGACGAACGTTCGTGAACATCATAATTAGGGTATAAATGTTCAAGCTGTTGCTAATACAGCTGAAATCAGAAGACGAATACAGAGAGCAGAGAGAGAGAGAGATTCCTATTGTATATAGAAATTTCCATAGACGAGATTTTCATACGAATGATCATTGCAAAGAATGCTTTTATCAGGACATTCTGCAGAACGCTGATTTATATATTTTGCCGTTAACATAAAAACAACTATTGCCTAAACGATAGATGACTTCTACGGACATCGCCGATAGTAGATTGCGATAAATTACTTTGAATATGATGTTTTCTGTCATCCTTTCAATGCCTTCAAAATTTAAAAACTCAGGGTTTGAGTCAAACACTATATTTATCAAGAAATAAAGAATAATTTGATGATATTTCTAAAACTAGTCACCAAAGAAAACCCAGAGATTTTAAAAAATTGTTTATCTTCGTTTTCAATACTTGAAATGCTGGTTTTAAAAGACAAGAAATCAAAAATTTTAAAAACATCGAAAACCATGGTCTGGATGATTCCACAAGGATTGACCCAAAACTAACTAAAAGAAAACAGGGTCGGATTGAGATCAATGAATGGCAGATTTTCTTATAAATTCTTCCGAGTTTCTTGTAAAGCCTTCTAAATATCGTATAATTCCCAGTGGCTTCTCCTTCTAAGATATCTTACTGCAGTGAAGACATATTTACAGGCAGAAAAATATAAAATTACCCAAAAATACATAGAAAAACATGAATAACTGATTTTTGAATAATTATATATTATGCTTAAAACATATTCAATTTAGTTACATTAACTAATTTACTCTGGTTCGTGTAACTATAACTCACAAAAACTGAAGTAATCTAAAGTGCAAAAAATTGCAATACTAAATCAATTTCCTTCAAATCTCTATATATCCTTTTTTTTCCTGACTTCAGCAGGATCAAATGTCGAAAGAAAAGGTGAAATTCTTTCAGAAACTTATAATTCCAAGAAACAACGCCAAAAACAAGCCTTAAGCGTAGATAAAATGTTTCAATTACATTTTTGGAGACGCGTGTAAGCTAAAGTTTCGGCTGTCACGTGACCAAAAAAAAAAAAAAAAAAAAACCTTTCCTATATCAAAATGGATCTTTTAAAGAAAACAAGAATAAATGTTAGGAATTTTCTTCTTTTCCTTTCTACTTCGGCATTTTTGCTCACTGAGCAAGAAAAATGGTTACCCACGCGAATAACTTATGGTATTTTCAACACCTCCGTTCATCCCATGGTGGCTACAGAACTGTCAGAAAATGCTGTATTTTATACCTTAAAGCTGTAAATCATATTTTCCCCTCCCCCCTCTTTTTTCAGAAATAAAAAAATATCATCTTCTTCCTTTCAGTTTTGTTCAGAAGCACAATTTCTTTCTTTTTTTCATTCTTTTCTGTTGAATTCTTTGAAGAATTTTTTTTTTCAATATATAAAGGTTAACAAAATGTCATCGGTTTCATTTTCTTCCGCGTTCAATTGCTTTAAAGAAAGTATAAGTTGTATAGATTAGGGGTTCTTAACCTACGGGACGCGACCCAAACTTGGGGCACCGGGGCTCCAGAGACAGGTCGTTATCTAAATCCACTAACAACCTGGGACTTTGAGCTGCGGGATCCCGACTCAAACGTGATTCACAGGGGCTTCGGAGAAGGGTCATAAAAATCAACTTACAGCCAGGGATTCTTGAGGTATGGATCACGAGCTAACCTTCATTTGTTTGGGCTTAAGAGGTTCGTCGTAAAAATCCACTAAGCCAGAGACTCGAGTTATGGGGTCATACAACACAGACTTGATTCGTAGGGGCTTCCGAGATGGGTCACGGAATTCCGCTGTAAGCAAGGGTATCCTCAGCTATGGGTCCGTAACCATATTTGTTTGCCAGGGGCTTCCGAGATGTATCCGTACAAATTCACTTTCAGCCAGAGATTCTTGAGCTATGAGTCACGTCCTAAAGTTGTTGTGCGGGGGGGGGGGGAACTTTCAAGATAACCACGACACAAACTTGATTCGCCCATGATGTTGAAACGACAGAACCGACAAAAGAATGAAGCTCACAGAGCTCTAGCCCAGAGTGAGCAATTGGCTCAGGGTGATGTGTCGGTTGGGGCGATTTATTACTTAGGTTCGTGTTGGATCATTCCGTCTTTCACGTAGAACTATGGTTCCAATATATTTCAGCTCTTGGAGGGATGATTATCAACACCCCCTTCCCCTTTTGTATTCGTACAGGGTTCCAGAGATCGACCTTATTTATAAAATTTGTGTTGATGATGAATTTCGTTTTGACCTAATTCAGCTGAATAAGTAGAAAGGGTCTCTGTCCTGGATGAAAATAAGGGGAACTCTGATAAAACGGGGTAAGCAACGAGGAGGAAATACGGACCAAAGAGGGCCATACGCTATGTATAGGAAAATGTATTAGAAACACTGGTATAGATTCTTTAGTACCTGATTTGGTTACCATTGTAAAATATGAATATTGAGGAGAAAACTGCTACGGGGCACTAATCACCATTAAATAATTTCCAAGTACAATAAAAGGTCATTATAAAGGCAATCCATAACCACGAGAAAAATTGTCGTTTTAACGGACTTCTCGTTATAAGCGAATTTCCGATTTTCGCCCTGTCAAGTTATAAAAATTGTAAACATGCAACTGTTTTTCTGCATTAAAATGTCTTTTAGATCATTTCGCTGTAATATTTACATGTAAACAGAACTCCAGTGATGAAATTGAATTTTCGGTTCCACAGCAATTAATTTTATATATTTTCTATATTTTTTGCATAGAATATCGTATCATCAAAGCGATTGTTGACCAACTGAATAATTAAAAGTCTCAATTATTATATCACTACTCACTTCCGTGGCTTCATGGAAATGTCAACATTTTCCCGCCATTTTTTATCACGATTTTTTCAGTTTGACTGAACGGGACTAAAGTCGAATAAAATAATCACAAAAAAAACCATGTGTATAATGAGGAGGAACAAAATTATTAATAAAGGGTTGGGGAGTAAAACCAATTTGAGATGTTTCTGTGTCCATTCTTTGTTCGAAGTACCCCAAAGAGATTTTTCGAGGAGTGTACCATGTCATAAGAGCCATTATGTTCAATTCTAAAATGAGAGAAAACTAGCACTTTTGAGGGGAAAAAAAGAAAAACATTTTCTGTGAGAATTCTTTCGACGTTATAGAGAATGTTTCTTCATTTTCAACTCGCTATAACAGAATATATTTTGTATCTTTAGCATTAGTCACTTGACAATCACTCGTTATAGCGAAATTCTTGTTACATGCCGTACTCGTTATTACGAACTTTTCACTCTACTTTAAAATTTTATTTATTAGTATTTATTTGCCAGTTTTTTGTTTTGTTTATTAGCTTATTTTTGAAGAAATTGAGGCTCTACTCGAAACATATCAAGCTGTTGTCTCCATACGATATGCGGAAAGTTTTTAACTCGAGTTCAAGAGAAATGGGGGGAGTTTGACTTAAGAGAGAACGACTACTACACGCATAATATTATGTCAACTGCTCCACGTGCCGCATGATTTATACTCGTCGGCCCGTTAACGACTTTGCCTTGCTGCTGCTTCAACTTGGCAACTAGCCGAATCTAGCAGCAGCGGTAGTTGGTTGTTGGCTCAGCGTGTCATTTACGTACACCAGACGTGGTTCTTCGCCAACAACGTCTTAATAAATGTCCATCGAAATCGTGAAGCTGGGTCTTGTTGGAGATGAATCCCGCTATTACGTTCATCATACGCTCATTAGGAGATTTCTGTCAAGATTAACTACCAATTTCGAATGGAAACATAACATTCATCTTTTTACCAGATTTTTTTCGTCTGTTATACGTATTTATTTTGTGAATTACTTTCCGGAAACTGAGAGTTTTTTTTTTTTATTGTATCTTTTCTTAATGTATGAATCGTGGTAGGGAATCATATGTAGGTGAGTTCATATGTTTACCAACGGGTTTAAAACTACAGTAATACCCTGAAGTTACACGATAGGTGGGACCGATAACCGCGTGAGTCGCGCATAGTACGATTTTGCATAAAAGACAAATATCAGTTAATTGGGGCCAAAATTTGTAAGAAAAATCTCTATTTTTTGGTAGGAAATAAAATTTAAAATGCAGTTGTACCTTCACAATACATATTTCAACCCCAAGGCTGCGAGAACAGTCCGAAAAAATTATCTCAATTTTTCAGTTGTCTTTTGCGAAAGATAGATGACACTCAAACTCATATGTTTTAAATACAGTAGTACAATATAATCGAAAAAAAAAGTTGTAATACCAGCAAAGAATCTGAGTTCGAATCCACAATCACCTGCAAAATAGTGATTGAAGGCAGAAAGAGGCGTTACTCGAGGTAGCGTAAGTAGGGGTATATCTGTATCAGAAGCGATCAAATGAAATGATGATGAGGGGTGAAATAAAAATCTATTGCACATTATGTAAAATCTGTGGTGTTTCACATCGCGCAGTGTGGATGATGTTTCCAGGGAAAATTGCATTAGCTTGACATTACGCGTTCGGACAGATGAGTCTGATAAAAACCAGGGCGATTAACCGAGCCATTAAGTTCACTCTCACAGCTTCAACATTTTTATCTTCTTCAATGACTAAGACCACTAAAGATTTAATTCTTTGAACACGGAGCCACTGCCGCTAAGGCATAGGCAATGTTTGGGTCATGCTGTAAAGAATGAATGTTCTGGAATGTTTGTTATTCCCATCCATGTGTTTCACAGAAAATAATCAATCTTCTCGCAAACTTCCAATGGGAAGCACTGGAACGCCAGTACTACAATCCAGACTCGCGGACGGGTGTTGCAGAAAACTGCGACCTCATTTGGATTCCCCCACCATCATAATCCTCAAAAAGCATACAATTGAAAATCGGTCCGCTCCAAACACCGATTTGAAAGACATCGTCAAGAGTTTCTCAAGAGACTCTCACGACAAGTCTTTCTGTGAGGAAGAGTAATTCCGGGCTTCTCTCTCTCCGAAACAATCGAATCTGAACCTCTAGACCCAAATTAGTGTCCTCTGATTCTTTGGATGTATTTTATCACGAACTCTCGAAACATATATGAAAGGACAGGCAGGATTTCGAAGTGGATTCAGTGCAATGGATCACATCCAAACAACTAGAGAACTTACAGAGAGGCACAAGGAATACGAATTACCATTGTGTATGGCCTTCATTGATTTTAAGAAGGCGTTTGACTCTGTCTTGACATTTGCTGTTGTTAAAGCTCTAGATATAATTGGGGTAAAGAAGACTTACATCATCATCATGAAAATATATGACAAAGCAACTGCAACGATTCGTTTGGATAAAGGAAAACCAAAGATTAAACTCAGAAAAGGAGTCAGACAGGATGATACTATCTCGATACTATCTCTTTACCGCTGTTTTAGGAGAAATATTCAGAAAACTGGATTGGGATAAAAAAGGAATTAAATTAAATGGAGAATTTCTCAACCATTTGCGTTTTACAGACGACATTGTTGTTATCAGCAGTAATCCAGACGAACTAGAGGAAATGATACAAGAATTGGCGGAGGCAAGTATTCAGGTGGGCTTGAAAATGAATTTGCAAAAGACTAAAGTTATGTTCAACCCCTTTGCGTTGAAGAGGACAAACTTGCTCAACAACACAGAGATAGGAGAAGTAGAAAGCTATGTATACCTGGTACAAGAAATTACCATGGACAACGAAATCATTAATGAAATAAACAGAAGGATCAGGATTGGATGGAGCACTTTTGGCAAAAACTGTGTAATTCTGAAGAGCCACATGCCATTATGCCTGAAAAGAAAAGTGTTTAACCAGTGTGTGCTACCAGCACTGACTTATGGAGCTGAAACATGGACACTCACAAGCAAGACGATAGATATAAGGGCTACAGACAACACAAAAGAGCATGGAAAGATTTATGCTACAGACATCACGAGGAGAGACAGAAAATGAATCACTTGGATAAGAAGCCACACGAAGGTATCTGATATCATGGAAAGATTTAAACGTTTAAAATAGAAATGGGCTGGGCATATTGCAGGAAGACAGGACAACAGATGGGCCACGAGTATTCTGGGTTGGAACCCCCAGCGGTGTTAAACGTTCGAGAAGGCGTCCCCACACAAGATGGATCGATGAGATCAGAAAATTGGTTGGAGTCAACTGGATGGCAAAAGCATCAGACAGAGTAAAATGGAAAAGTTTGTGGAAGATCTTCATCCAGCAGTGGATAGCAAATCATTTATGATGATGATGGTGATTCCCCTACATAAAATCGTATTGAAAGTTGTTTTTTCACAAAAACAGTTGTAAATTAGTGCTACTAACATATTTTTAATTAAAACAATGCAGCAACACCGCAGTATTAGTAATTAGTGTGGACTTCTAATTAGATAAAATGGTTGATTATAAGGGTAAAATATGCAGCTTTCCTTGATTTACAAATGCTACAGATAAGACAAAGGAGCCTGCAAAGATGCATGCTAGGCATCACAAGGAGAGACAGAAAACGAATCGCTTGGATAAGGAACCACACAAAGGTATATGATATCATGGAAAGAATTAAATATTTGAAATGGAAATGGGCTGGACATATTGCAAGAAGACAGGACAACAGATGAATTACAAGTATTCTAGATTGGTACCCCTGGGGTGTTAAACATCCGAGAAGGTGTACCAAGCAAGATGGATTGAAGAGATCAGGAAAGTGGCAGGAGTCAACTGGATGGCTAAAGCATCAGACAGACTATAATGGAAAAATTGAGAGAAGACCTCATCCAGCAGTGGATTGAAAATGGTTGTTGATGATGATATATATAAAATAACATGTCCTGACTGACTTACTGATTGATCATTACCCAGCCGATACCACCGAAACTGTAAATGTGAAATTTGGTCTATAGTTTTATTTCATGACTTAAACGCTCACTGAGAAGGGAATTTTAGAAATTCAACCTTTAAGAGGGGTCATAAGAGGATGCAAAGGGGACATGAAGAAATCACGAACCACTCGTTAAGCTATATTCATGAAATTCGGCCAGTAGTTTTATTTCATGACATAAAAACTCGTTAAGAAGGGGTTTTTGAAATTAGACCTCTAAGATGGTTCAACAAAACATTCATGAAATTCGGTCAGTACTTTTATTTCATGACGTACAGTCTCACTAAGAAGGGTTTCTTTTTCAAACTTCGACCCTTAAGGGGGTCATAAGGGGGTTCAAAAGCACTATATAGCAATCACGCCGAACTGAAACCGCTGAAGGTATAAACATGAAATTTGGTCAGCATTTTTATATTGTAATTCAGGAACTCACTGAGAAAGGAAGGATTTTTCAAAATTCAACCACCTGTGGGGGGGGGGGGGATGGCGTTCAAAGGTTATTTGGAACAATCTTCGTTGAGTCGAAATCGCTGAAGATATAAATATGAAATTAAGTTAGCATTATATTGTATAATGTCGCAACCCACTAAGACTGGATTTCTGAAAATTCATCCCCCAAGGGGTCATGAGTTCAAATGTTATATGGGGGAATCATCGCCGATTAGTTTTCAGATTACCAAATCAACGTAACAGCTAGTTTTCCATATGATTGAAAATAACATCAACATTTATAGCCAGAAGAAATAGTTCAAATTTTTGCAGTCTTTAGTATGTTACATGGATCTTATTTTCCAAATTCTTTGCGTTCCATCAATGCCATTCATCATAGCTATTCATCAAATATCGATATTTATTGCTATATACTGAGGAATGGAAATACAGTCAATGTACCACTTATTAAAATCATCATGGATACTGTTATCATTTGGGTATTGTTATGACTTTTCCAAAGAACGAAAGGGACCAATATCATGATATGGAAAAAAAATTGTATAATCGGGACTTCTCATAACGTTATCAATTTTTTTCCTTCAATATTTTTTTTTTTGCGCATTCTGAAGCTAACGTTATCAAACATATTTTTCCCTGTAAGTTATCTTTATAAGGCTGCAAGACTATGCATGAGGCTAGAAGGTGTTCTCTCCTCCCTTTCTTGTTGACAAAAATCTCCGTAATTGGCCCGTAGTATTATTTGTGATTCATATACGTATGGAGCTGCTTTAGAAACGTCTTTCCTATTGTGAAAGCAAATGTATGACAAAATAAGTAAAGCCCTTCCTTCAAGTTGTTGATTGGTTTCTTTCAGTTGACCAGCTTCAAATTTCTTTTTTCCGAGAGGCTTTCCCAAGGAATCTATGAAACCTATTGCACATTGAAAAATTTAGCTCATGACATTCATTAGACAATTTCATTCTAACGCCTCACAATGGCGGAATTAAAAATTCAGGATTTTAGCTTAAAGGAAAAAAAAAAACCCCGTTTTAGAATTAAAAAAACAGAACAAGAGATTAAACATTTTGTAACCAATTATGCAGGAAAGAAAAACAGAGTTGTCTCTCGTTCCACTAATACCCGTTTATTACATGTCCCATTTCCCATTTGACCAAACGGAATATATGCCACTGTACTTGGATTTTCGGATATTGTTATCAGAAACCCCGAGTCTCAATGTGATCACATCAAGTAGCTTGAACTGTAGTAACTTCAATGCTGAAAAAAAAAATTCTCTGATTCTCGTAAAATGAGGTTTTTGAATACTTTTATGCCTAATCGTGAATACGGCACAGTTATTTCATACGAAACAATTTTATGAGACTAAGTATCGAAGCGTATAACTTTACTGACTTATCGCTAATGAACGAGTCAAGCCATTAATACCGAAAGAAAAAGCGGGGAATGAAGAAGCCATCGTTAATCCGACAGATCAAAAGTATCCAACTAAGGAAACAGACGTTTGAACACGCATTAGGAAAGAGATAGAAAAGAAAGTTTCGTCGCAGTAGAGTCTAAAGAACAGTGATGACGATACCATGTCCATGTCAAGCAAGAGTTAATTAAGAATCCTGAAACGATTCATTCATTGCCATCGAATTGGCCTGGACAAGAAGAAAAAAAAATGGACGGGAATTGATTGATCTCGAGAAACTAATTTTTTGTTCTCGTGTGAGGGAGGAGGAAGCAAAACTAATTAGTCATTGCCGTAGGAATACACACCAATCAATGTCTTGATCAATAGATAACTTTTTTATTGCACCTGCTTGTCACACTCACGACTGTCTTGTTTAGTTCATTTCAGGAACGAAACCTTGTCTGGTTTTAGGATAGAGCTCGATTTTTGGTTTTTACCGTGAATCCTGTTAATTTATTTGTGTTTATTTCGTTCTCTGCATGAAAGTCCTACATCGGTGGTAGTTAATACTAACATTCAGTCGATTCGCGGTAACTCAAGCTTCGATAGCTTGAATATCTCTTTAAGTCAAAGTTTTCAATTAGCCCTAGAACTTTTTCCGTATTTTAGAGTTAAAATTTTCCCCTTAACTCGAAGTTTTCTTCCTTTATGTCAAAGTTTTCAAAATGAGAGAAATTTAAAAAAAAATAGCATTTAGCAAAAAAATTTAGCAGTTAGCAATATAATTTGGAAGATTCATGTAACGGATTCATTTATCTGCTTGCAAATGAAAAATGTGAGTGGCTTTCCTCAATAAAGAAAAGAAAAACAGTCAAAAATCATTGCATTTTTTGACAGGAAATAATCTTGCATGCAATTTATTTCTATAGTTCGTTTCATTTGTACCAGTATCATGTACCCGTCCGTTTCCATGATACAATATATACTTCTAGTTTATTTCTAAATATTTTCATTCACTAATTAGCTACGATTAAAATAGAATAACTTATCTTTTCTAATTTCTTCATCTCCAGTAGTTTGGCATGCTTTACCGAAAGGGTATTCGTAAATAGCACTGTTATTTTAATGAATATATATGTTTTTCCCGTTCTGGAATTGGAATTTCTGAAAAGTAGAAATTAATAACGATAACACGAAGTTTTTTTGTCGGCTGCTACACATTCGACTTATCGAGATTTGACTGCATATATATGTGCAATACTTATTCACTGAAATGCAAGAAGAGTGTGAATGAATTACAGCAGTGAGATTCCCAAACTATTCGAAGCACGACCCGCTTTTGATAAGATTTTTATTGGTGGGCCCCCCTCCATTCCGTGTCTGCGCCTTTTTGTTGCTTTCAGATAATAGATCAACCTGTGTGCATGAAAGTTAAATGCTAAAGTGTCATCTGTGTAACTACTGATTTCGTCAAACGTGTTAATTAAAATTTTACACTCTGTCTGATAAAAACATGAGAAAATAATTAATTTTTACCGTTCCCAAGTTATTCGATGATTTCAAAGTTGGCGTGCCCATTTCCAACTAGCTCTCCCCCGTTTCTAATTAGTTCTATCCGTTGTGTGCTTTACTGTTGACTACTTAGTGCGTAGACCTAGTAGACCTACATGGATAATAAGTAGCTCAGCTACTAGTTAAATGTGTTTTCAGATTTGAAAAATTTTGTTCACATTGCGGAACATAAAAACAAATTTCTTATTGAAACGCTTTGGTTAAGGAAATCTTTCGTGGCCCCTCTATTTGCCCATTAACGTGACCCCAGAGATAGGCGACTCACAGTTTAGGGACCACTGAATTGCATTTACCTTCCCAGTAACGGGGTGAGACGGAAGCACCTCTTGTCTTCATAACGGATAATACACGATAAAGTATGAATTTAACCACCATGCTGCAATGTTTTACTGGTATTTACAGCGTACTGGTATTACCCAAATATCAGTTTTGTTTCTTTCATACCGAGCGCAAATTCAGTCTATCGCCATGAGCCATTTATTACCGAATGAGTTATGCCAGAAGTGTGCATAAGTTCCCAATGGTTATGTGTTCCGAGGAAGTATTTAGTGCCGTGCGCGTATTTTTAGTGCCACTATATATCATTCAAACCATGAATGAGTTGTAATGATTGAATATTTGTATCGTTTTAGGTCTATTGTTAAAACACCCTCCCAAAGAAAATGAATAAAAATTAAAAAAATAAAATTATATATTTATGTAAAAATATAAAATATTGAAATCACTTTAATAACCGATTTATATGATTCTTTACAGGTTGGTAAACCAAATTTTCAGTTGAAACGATTTCTTGTGTCCTACTCCGAATACTTTGTGCTTCCTCCAAAAGTCGATCCTGTGAACGCTCCTAGTGTAATCTTTTCTCTTTTGTGACAAAAATGTGCTCGATGGGATTCAATGTGGGACTTCTAGTTGGAGAGAATCCCAATAGATTTCCTAGACCCAAGCAGAGTAAGGAAATCTGTCACCACGTCCACTGAGGCAAATGACAGACATAAATGGATATAGGTGATTGGCAGACAGCTGCACGTACCAGGATGCATCGCAAGTCGTTGGTACAAGTACAGAAAGTTTCAAACACTCTATGGTATTATTGAGCCATTGTACAGTTCCAACTAGCAGGATGAGGCTGACACCATGTTGTCAGTCGACGTGTTGTACAGCTGTTAGGAAAAGACTGATGACTTCCATCTGCTGCATTCTAATCATGCATGATTCATTGTCTGTCTTTTTATCCTAGACAAGACTAGATAAGTTTGATGGTACATACGCATAAATTAATGGTACTCTCATGAGTCCGTGGATCCAAAAATCCGCCCGGATAAGTGAAAATTACAAGGTCCATCTATTAATTGTCTGAAGAATAGTCCATCTATTAATTGTCTGAAGAATAGTCCATCTATTAATTGTCTGAAGAATAGTCCATATATTAACTGTCCGATGTACAGTCAATAGATTGACGGAAAGTCTCCGTTCATCATCCATCTGAGAAATAATCGGCGCTAATTACTGGCCTCGATGGTGAAGCATGCATATTAGGCTGAACCACCACCCCTCAAGGTTGAAGTCTGTTTGAGCACTCGTTCTTTTTCCCACCATCGAAGCATCCTTGCAATAATCCTGTCCCTTTCAAATTCGAGAAGACAAGTTCCCTAAGGATTCCAGACATTAAATAGCCCTGAAATGATGAATTGGCCTAACGCAGCACTTAAATGATCACTTATACTCTTCAATTTTAAGTACGAAGCACTTTAATACGCAGGTATGAAGACTATACAACGCGTCCGAGTTTATAGGAAAAAAATAACGGCACTACGTAACATCCTCCTTATATTACTTTAAAAATAAAAATAAATAAAAAGAGCAAAGATGAAACTTTTTGGTTGCTTTTAACTTGATGGCGTAATAATGGCGTCGAATCCATTCGCATGATGATGCATATGGACAATATGAAATGTAGAGAATTCCATCACGACGAGATATATGACTTATAGAAGCAGGGCTTCCAGTATTTGCTGCCAAGAAAATAAGAAAGAGTCATACATCAGGGGCATAAAGTTTTTCCACTCGAAGTTTCCAGACGCCGAAAGCCATCTACGGGGGGGTTTCCATATATAAATTCCATCCGCTTGTTTCAGGAGGAGGGAAAAAAAATGCATAAAAGGAAAAAGGTACTATATATATTTTGTGATGGAAATCTCGTGTTGTTTCTTATGGTAACCGAAAAAAAAAAATTGCATATTGATGGAAGAGAGGAAAAAGAAAGTATAACAATCTTTTATATGCAGATTCGGAGAGACTGTTTGGTATGCCAAAAAAAAATTTGTATTATGAAAAGAACAAAAAAAAACGAAATTTCTCTGAAGAAAATTTTAATTCCCCAATTTTTCTATTTTTTTTTTAAATATACTTTATTACTAGATACCGGTGCCTAGAAAAATAATAATAAGTGCGGCACTCGATCAAGCTGTCACATTTCTTTTGTCATACCACCCGCATATGTATCGCTGATTTATTATTTTATTACGCTCGTAAAAATTTTAATATTATTTTCGCGATCCTTAGAAATTCAATTTAAACTATCATCAACGCAATAACAAAGGATAACCCCGTTGTGTTTATCTAAACAAAAGGAAACAATTAAAGTTGCAGTTTCCATTTTAATTAAAAATATATAATGTCATTAAAAAAAAGTAACCAAGATTTTTGGTTAATGAATTGTAAACACAACCGAAGCTTTAATTAAATTTATTAATGGGAAAAAAATCACGTGGAGCGAATGGAGAAGCTCGTGCATTAATTTCGTCATCTCTGTTTCATCTCTAATTCAAAATTGAATTAAGTATTTATATTTTAATCCTTGGAAACTCTTCTGTTGCTCTTTGTACTTTGTATTGTTTTCTCTCTCTCTCTCTCTCTCCCGCTTTCTATTTTTAGCATAATTAACATTTGATTCAAAGTGCTCTCATGAATGAATACAACGTCAAGAATAAAAATAAAAGAAATATTTCATTAACTAATTCTGCGTAATTCCACGAGACGAAATATGAAAGATGAAGCAAATATACGTATAAGTTTAGGAGGAACTTAACGTTTTGTAGAAAGTTCTTAAAACATATGCAAGAATAAATCTTTATAATTCTTTGTGCGAAGTTTTAACCGTATAATATTTTATTTGTAGAAGATTACTTTAAAAACAAATCCGTACTGTTAAAATAGTATTGTTATTTAGAATAGTATCTTTTTACGTTGGAAAAAAAGGTGATTTTTAACGACTGCAATTACAGGGTGTATGAAAAATATGCTTGTTTTCAAAAAGAAATGCAGTATCAAGAAAGCGTTTGATGTTGAAAATGTAACTCTGACAAAATAGTTTATTAGAACATGCTTCAAAATTCATACAAAAATAATTTAGTACAAAATCTCACGAACAGATGACACTGCAGACACATCTTGCCGTTTTGTGTTTGTGTTTTGAAATAATACATATAGGACACAGGGATTCGTAACCGTTTATGTTGGACGCTTTGCGCCTATAATATGATGGACATGAGCTCCCCCCCCCCCCGATTGACAAAGAACTATTTACAAAATAATTTTCTTCATGTATTTATGAAAATGAATTAGAGTAATTATTGAATAATAAGTTATTTCTTTACCCATCCTATAGTGTTCACGGTCCCCTTGAAACCTCTCAAAGAACCACTCAGGGGTGGTACATAACTACGTATTTTTGTTAGTTTTTTGACATGGTGGTTGAAATTTTCAGTTATCTTGCTCACATTTCGAGATAGTACACAAAAGTTGCCAAAATAGTCACCAGATGGCGTTTTGACCAGCACCATTATGTTACTATATCATTACACGACTCCGGTGGCAATGTGTGCATTATTTTAAGAGATATTCAAGTTTTTGTGAGATTTCCCATGTTCTATGTTTCTCTAAATGCTTATCCTTGTTTGCTCCCAGGCATTCCAAAATGATTCGGAGAGGTAGAAATCATTGTAAGAGACTGCGTATGTGTCACATCACTGGGCATATATATAATATATGCCTTCATATCTCTTGAACAAATAGAGATATAGAAATGGAATAAAGTTCCAGGTATACCAAGTCAGGCATGCGCTACAAGTTGTGAACGTCAACACCCCCTGGAGGACATTTCTTGAACTTTCATGCAAATACAAACACAAATACAACGCCACAACAGGCAAAACGCCCAACGAGGTGGTTGATAAAAAGATGTCCATAAAAATATGGATGTCATATATTTCAAAAATACAGCAACCCAATTAAAATGCAATTAGCAAAAATTTTAAACAATATATACACATGATAAAATATTATACAATGCCCATAAAGAATACTTATGGTTGTCTTATTCTAAGTATGGATCGCTTCTCGATTTACCCCAACATGTTTATCGTATTTATTTTTTAAACGTGTCAATTGTGTTACAATTTACTAGCTCCGGGGGTAAGCTATTCCATTTATTAACAACTCTATTAGAGAAAAATTCCGTGCGACACCATAGCCTTGCATTGTCCCTCACCAATCGATACTGGTGTCCTCTTGTAAAAGCAATCGATTGGCGGTGTACTAAAAGTTCATGGTCCATCCTATCCATCCCATTGAAACTTTTGAACACTTTGATCATATTTCCTCGACACCTGCGTTCATCCAATGTAAACATATTCAAAAAATGAAGTCTCTCTTCATAACTCAAGCCCTGTGTGCCAATAAGGACACGCGTAGCTCTTCTCTGCACCCCTTTAACCAAGTCTATGTCCCTCTGTAGGTATGGTCTCCAAAACCTTACAGCATACTCCAGTCCAGAATGAACTAAATCTCGAAAAAGCGGAAGAATGACTTTAGGAGAACGCGAAGAGACCTTTTTGAAAATGAGACCAAGCATTCTATTCGATTTTTTGACCACTGCTGAACAATGTTCAGAAAACCTAAGCCGCTCGTCAATGAGAATTCCCATCGGTGACCCTAGTGGCATCCGGGATAGTGACACCATTCAACTCGTAAGAGAACCGTGGGTTGTTCGAACCAAAATGAGCGACCAGGCACTTATCAACACTAAACTTCCATTCATTTGCCCATGCTGCAATCCTGTTTAAGTTGGTCTGGAGCAACTCCCTATCGTTTTGATTCCCGATTACCCCCATTAGCTTCACATCATCTGAGAATTTGCTAGTAATCCCATCGATACCCTGATCGAGTGTATCGATAAAAAGTGAAAAAATTATGGGGCCAAGGACACTTCCTTGAGGAACTCCACTTGTGACGTCTGTCCAACCAGAGAATTCCCCGTTCACCATAACTCGTTGCGATCTATCTCTTAACCACGATTCTATCCAATTCAGCAAGCTGCCCCCAATTCCAATCTCGTGTAAACGCTTCAACAGTTTACCATGTTGGACACCATCGAATGCCTCCTGGAAATCAAGGTAAACAACATATACGTTTTCGCCCTTACCCAAAGCCTTCGTCACGTGATCATAGAAGCAAAGAAGGTTAGTTACACGTGACTTCTCCTTCCTGAACCCATGCTGATTATCCGAAAATACATTATTCTCGTCTATCCACTTCACAAACTGGCTTTTGATGATCATTTCCAAAATTTTCGAGAGGGAACTCGTCAAACTCACTGGACGATAATTGGACACAGCATCTCTACTACCCTTCTTAAATATCGGAACAACATTAGCAAGTTTCCAATCCCTTGGGACGATACCCTCAGCAACACTACTCCTGTATATCTGCGCGACCGGCCCCAACAATTCATTAGCACATTCCCTGAGGACCCTGGGATAGATATCATCTGATCCTGGCACTATCTTGAAAAGTAAACGAATTTCAAACGAAAGTCCAGTTTAAGTTTATGGCCGTTTATAAAGTCAGATGATGATTATATATGATTATCTCGCTCTTCACTCAAAATATGTACACTGACTGTAAAAATTAAACAACTTTTATTATTCTATTATAATGATTTATTTACACTTGTGTTCAACAATACACCATTCAGTACAATTACTTTTTGATCATGAAGAAAGATAGCTGTCATTGACAATGATTCTTTTATGTCTGTTATTTTGTACATTCCGAATACAAGGTACGTTAAAAGTTCAATGAAACTGAAACATGCAAAAATTACTGAAACGTCATGGAAAGTTTCAAAAGTAACTGAAAAGTCACTGAAAATAGCAAAAGTCACTGGAGATTTCAAAAGTCACCGAAATGTCACTGAAAGTAACAGAAATTGACTCCAAGTTGAGTCTGGCATGCTCCAGGGTTCAGTCCTCTCACTATTATTGTTTTTGATTAATATTAACGATCTCCCAAATTCCATCAATTGTCATATTAGACCCGTTGAAAATGATTGCGTCATCTACCAAACAATGCACAGCGAATCTAACTAAGCATCTCTCTAAAATAACCTCAACATTGTCTCTGAATGATGTTCGTCCTGTCAAATTATCCCTTAATTTATCAAAAACAGTTTTTTACGAAAATTACTCACAAAAGACTTCCCCTCCATTCTTTTTACACTATCAATAACTCCTTAATCACTGAAGTTTCTAATTATAAACATCTGGGTGTAATTATTTTTTCCGACCTTCATTGGAATCTTTATTTTGATTACGTCTTTCACATAAGTGCCTCCAAAAACTCTTTTTTCTTCGTCGAAACCTCAAAAATTTCACCGGTCACCTCAGACATCTCTGCTTCCAAACCTACATTCTTCCTGTACTCTCATATACCTGTGAAATCTGGGACCCCCATACTCTCTCCAATACAGACAAATTAGAATCTATTCAAAATAAATCCGCACGCTTCATTCTTAACTGTTGGTCATCCTCTGCCTCTATCACTGAACTCAAGCGCCAACTCAATGTGCAACCACTTTTTACCCGTAAATATAGCTCTCGATTATCTTTCCTTTTCAAAGTCCTTCACGGTCATTTTCATATCGACAATTCGAATTTTCTAACTCCAGCTTCATATTTTTCAAAAAGAATTAACCATTCACAAAAATTTAAACCCATCTTTGCATCCACAGATTGTTTCAAATTTAGTTTCTTTCCTCGAACAATAACCGACTGGAACAACCTCCCGTCAAACATTAGTGATTGTGCAACAGTTTCTGATTTCCTTCGTAACATCAATCGTGTCTGTCAAACTTCACCCCGCATACCCTTCTATAGCCCTCGGCCAACCAACATTGAATAAATAAATAAAACAATTACAAATCAATGGAAACGCTACTAAAAGTTACAAAAAATACCGACACCAAAAGTCACAGAAACATCACTAAATATTACAAAAGTAACTGTCACTGAAAGTTAAAAAGGTCACTGAAAGTAGCAAAATTTACTGGTAGCTGCAAGAATCGAAGCCGATTTATACAAATCAGTCAATAAAATGTATGGATACACCATGAGCATTCTGCATTCGATGACGGCAACCAGACCGACAAGCAGCTGTGTGGTCATGTGGACGTCGTACTGAATTCTCATCTTGAGGATTAAGGTTCGCATCGCATTGGTAGCTGGATTATGTTGGCCTTCCCTTTGAGGCGCGAATGCGAGCTCCCGATTGAAAAAAATCTCTCCACATAGAGCAGGCAGACCTCGAACATGATACTTAGATAACATGAGAAAAATTCAAGCCAATTCAATATGCATGTTACACATCAAAATATGAAAAACACGTGACACCAAACGGGAGAACAAGAAACAAATGTGATTTTGACGACACGAATACGTTAGAGTGTGACGCATTTACAAACTCACGCAAGACGTTCTTGCATGTTGCAATTCGTTAGAAATTCCACAGAGGAATGTATTCCGGGTGATTGTACAGTCAAGCAATAGTTGCGTGATTTGCATGATACGCTTCATATATCACGTGTCAGTGCACCTGTTGGTAAAAACTGTAACAAACTTTATAAACTGTAACTCTTCTTTTTCCTCAAAAAATATTTATAGTCAGGGAAAGTGCCCATATACCACCCCCACAAGCAAAATAATTAATTCTGAAAAGTTGTTTAGAGTTGAGAAATAATTTTAAAAGTGATTTAAGTAACTCAACTCTATACCTAATAGTGCTGTGCAATGTACCAAATAATTTTTTTCCTAACCAAAATAAATAAATAATCGAAACAACGCAAATTTTGGGTTTTCATCAAAGGTGTCCCAATACCATCTCCCTTTTCAAGCTATTATTTACACATTTATTTTAGTCCACAACTGATTATATATCGATCAAAATGAATCTAGTTGCAGTAAGTAGTCAGGAAAAAAATACAGAGGATGTTGCCTTGATGTGGCAACAAACTTAGATGGGGTGTTAGGCATGTTATGGGGGATGTTAGGCACCAAGAGGAACAAAAATTGCCAAAGAGCATGGTATCGCAAACCACGTTTAATCAGGGAAAATCACCAGAATACTTATTAAGTGTGTGACTAGAAGGCCAATAATAAATAGAAAAAACATTTTTTGCAGCATGATTACAACACAGCCTGTGGTGTCAACAACTCCCTGTATAATCATTTCTCTTCTACTTTCTGGTATTGAGCTGTGCTGCACATGCTGTGTTTCAATCACGCTGTTTATCAAGTAAATGGTTTTCCACTCATTTATTTTTCTTTTTTGTACTATTTTTTATTTATTTTGTAATTATTATTGTACTTTATTTACACATTACAGGCTGTGTGTGTAATCATGCTGTCACAAATAAATGTTTTCTCTACTTATTATTGGATTTCTTTGTCGCCCTCGACGTCACACCCTTCATATGTATTTTTGTGATTTTTACCGACTAAACGTAGTTTGCGATACCATGTTCTATGGCAATTTTTTATTCTTCTCAATGCCTAATAGCACCCCTCTGAGTTTGTCGTCACTTCAAGGAAATATATATATATATTCATATATATCACAAGGGAGCATGGAAAGATGTATGCTAGGCATCACAAGGAGAGACAGAAAACGAATCACTTGGATAAGGAACCACACAAAGGTGTATGATATCATAGAAAGAATTAAACTTTTGAAATGAAAATGGGCTAGATATATTGCAAGAAGACAGGACAACAGATGATCCACAAGTACTCTAGAGTGGTACCCCCGTGGTGTTAAAGGCCGAGAAGGCGTCCCCACGCAAGATGGATTGACGAGATCAGGAAAGTGGCAGGAGTCAACTGAATGGCTAAAGCATCAGACAGAACAAAATGGAAAAATTTAGAGGAGACCTTCATCCAACAGTGGATTGAAAATGGTTATTGATGATGATAATGACGATATATCACAAGAATATTAATGATGAGTTTACCTTCAAATACATAGGGGGACGAATTTAGGAAGTCTGGTATAGAAAAAATTGTGACTGCTCCTGACTAAACTAATGCAGCTACACAATTTATGACGACTGTGTAACGAAATAATTCAAATAGCGATAGATAATTATCAATCGCTAACTGATTAAAAAAGCTGTCCTTAAGGTGCAAATATTTACTGCCCAAAGTTGATTTCGCACTGCCACAAGTTATAGCAAAAACTATTTGTATTATAATGTGTGTGTGTGTGTGTGCGTGCGTGCAACTGCGTCAGGTTGTTAGTTTCCCGTTAGTCGAAGGGTTCTGAGGAGTTTCATTGACACTTTTGCAAGATAACAGCTCTGTACACAAATTAGAGAGGGAATGTGGATTCAGGCAGCACTTTCCGTTATCTATCTCAGATCTCAGTCCAGCATAATACTTTATTACATCATCTGTTCCTTTTTATTAATTTTTAAAATTTCAACAAATTTTTGTCGCATCCGGTAGGAGAGAAACCCAGATAGCACGAGGGGTGTTTTTCCCCTTTGCTAACCATACACGATCCCGCATTATTGCCCATACAGGCAATTTCATACCGTTTGAGAAATGTCCGAAATTTTCAAAGTTTGTCCGACAACAATGGTTTCGTGACTTCGAATTGCGTTTGTGTAATTTGAGTACTGTCATCCTTATACAATGCTTTCTTCAACGATGAAGAGGGAATTTCGATCCTCCAGGTTGGTTTATATTGCTTTTTAAATTCTTCAAGTATCGATCGTATGTAAAAGAGAGAGAGAACCCGATCATTGTCGGGGTACTTCCGTTAGTTTGATTATATTTGTGAATACGGGAGTTTTGGAATGATAAATATTACTGCAGGCAATTTCGAATGAATCGCCAATGGAATTGCATACGTTTCTGCGTGATTGCATTCCACTCGAGAATGTAACTTTGGAATAGCCATTTTATACCGATAATCTTTTATTCCAACATTAACTGAATGTCGTAACGAGAGTAATAAACACCCAAGAATCCCCCCCCCCAAATTTAATAGCAGTGTAAACGAGTCCATACTTATGGAAAATTTAAAAGCTTTGTCACACACAAAATCTAAAGCCTTAGAAATTACCAAAAATTTTGTGTATGTATTAGAAAATCCCATATAACGGTATTACTAGTAAATCAAACACATAATACCGAAATTGAAAATGTGCAATAGATATCAGAATATGTGCTTTTAAAGTATTCGAACCATATTAAATTTAATGCATTTACGCTTCATGGAAATTATTATGGATTTTGTTCTAATAAGTATTTACTCATACATTTTTCTAATACATTACGTTATATTGCAGTGGTAGTTTTTGTCACAGTAATTTAAGATTCTTTTGCTTGTTACAAGATTTATCACTTCATACATATTACGAAATTTGTCACTTTCATCAATTTTACGAGATTTATCACTATCATTATCACTCAACAAGGATTCCTCGTGATCAATCAAGATTCCTATCATCAATCAAGATTCCTATCATCAATCAAGGTTTTAAGTTTTCAAGAAATCCATCATTTACATTGACTTCAAGTATCAGTAATTTATGCTCTGAAACAGATTCTAGGGGTGAATATTTTTCTTCATTCGGATTTCACACCTTAGGGTTTTGAAATATCTTGCAGAAATGAGAATTATTAAATGGAAATATTTAAATGCATCTTAACTCATAAATTCTCAATTTTTTTTTCCAGCTAATAATTTTTTTAATAGTTAACGACGCGTATTTAAAACCGGTAAAATCACACAAAAGAATCTATTTCGAATTGTCCTGCTTATATAGGGTCTTATTGAAGACGTCCAAAGCAACAAACATCGCATATAAAATGAATTGTATTGAAGTGATATTTCTTTCCAAATATATAGAACTACATTCTTTATGATTCAAATCATTATAGTAACAAAACAAAATTCAGATTGCAAACTTTAAGGTAAAAAAAAGGAAATTGAAACAAAACATTTCAACAAATTAGTGTTACGCTAGCCACACATGCTCTGCGACAAACAAATCAAAACATAAAATGGAAATAATATGACCTCACTTTATGAATTCTTCATTTCTGAAAATTCTTTATTTTGGTGCACTAGAGCTTGACTATAGTGCGTAATTCTATGTAATCCAGGCACCTTATCTATATCATCCCGTTATTTTATAAAATCCACTCCTCAACTCTTAGTTAGTTCATGACACTGAGGTAAACCATATCTTCCTGTCCCCGTATAGCCCTCCAAAAGAGTTATTATGACACGTTTTTTTCGATTCCTAACATTCTTTGAAAACAAATAAAATCATTAATAATAAATACTGACATGATTTTGTTTTTCAAAAACTGCCCAAAATAATTAAAAAGATTCTTTAAAAAGCATATAAAGATAAGAAATTTTCTTTCTGGAATTTCGCATTTAAAAACCACAAATAATTTTCTTCGGTGAAACTCTATCCATCATCCATTTAGTTACCCTTCAAAAGTATTTTTTTTTTAATGCTTCAAGTACAGTTTAAAATCCGTAACAAGGGAAGTTATTCTAAGATTATCAATTTCAAACTACACTAGACTTATGAATTTTGTTTCTACCACACAAGTGGTGTTTCTCTCCTACCCTTTTTTATCTTTGCATTATTGCCATCATTATTTTGTTATTGGAATATTTAATAACACGGATGGTGTAACAACGGGAGAATTCCCATCGATCATTACGGGACTATCCATCAAAGAAACATTTCCGTGCAAATCTCGAGTTTTCTCTGAGAAACATCTCGCGCGTATAAATCCATCCTCTTCTATACTTTTCTCAACGAGAAAACTCGAAAATTCTTGCGTCTTAACTTCACCAGTGAAACTGTGTGTTTCCCCACATCGATGGTTTTTTTTTTTCCTATTTATACGCCTGTCGGATTTTTAGGTGTGTAACATCCATCATGAATCTCTTTTGAACATCTTTTTCGTATTTTAATGATGCGGAAGGAGCTGTATTTTCCGATTGGATAACAAAGGTTTTTCCCAGACATCTCATTATAATGCGATACATTGATCCTTGATGCATCATTGTTTGACTTTCTAATAAGAAGTATGATCGATTTAAAAATGAGTTATCATGTATCTCTTTCCTTATTCGATATTCAATCATTTCCACTAATCCCGACAAGTTATTTACTGTTGTTTATCTGAAATTGTTTCGATTGGGCAGTTTATCAGTATATGTGCAGCTGCGAAGGAGTAAAATATGCATTAAATTTTTGATTAAAACCGAACTCAATCTGCACCAGTATAAAATTTCGTGAATTCAGATTGAGTATGAGTGTAAAGTATTGACCTGCATAGTTAGAGACACTTTGAATACCGTCCTCATAGCATCAGAAAATTATGCACGTTTTTAAATTTTTATATACATGCATCCCCAAACTCTCTGCATGATGTAAGCATATGATTCACACGAGAAAGGTCAGTAAATGGCTTTTTAGACATTAGTTGATTCTCCTATGGAGAAATCTACTCATGAACATTTTCAAGTGAAATATTGGGCCATTGAATTTTCACTCGACGACCATTAGTTTCTTATCTATAGGCTTTGTTTCCATGTCTTGTCCTCGTATATTATACAAGTAATTGGTCCCAAGACGGGGATGATGAATTTTCAGCTGAGAGTAACCTTTTCACGATCATTGTCACGAAAAATATACAAGTACAAGCCTCTTTTACAGTTTTTATTTTAAGGAAACAGCTGCAAGTTCATAGCTTGCGTGAATATCTTATATATAAATGTGAAAGTATGTATGTTCTTTATACAAATCTACAGTTTTAGACCGATCGTCGCCAGATTTTGCATATATACCAAACAGGTCCGGGATTGAACCGTGGGCTACTTTAAAAGTTCGTCAGAGCTGGGCAAATGCCCGAAATAGGCGAAAAACTGTCGGGCAACAATGGTTTTGGGGCCTCAACAATCACTTTCGGAAAGTTTACTTTGGTTACCATGGTTTCCAACAATTGGTTTTGAGACGTGAATATATGCCTTTACAATGGTTTGTCACACCTTTAATTCTGTTATTATAACAGTTTCTTCCTTTATAACGGTTTGTCACTTTTCCAATTCTCCCAGTAATTGAAGAAAACCCGGGAAGCGCCGGGTATTTCAGCTAGCCTATATACAGGGTGTTCTGTAAGTGATAATGCGGCCTTTATCTTATCAACCGCCCATCGTATAGGTATAGTTTCAATTTAAAAAACTCTGGCACAAAGTCAACACTCTGGTGCGAAGTTAAAAAGTTATCATTATCCACCAACATGCGAGTTCAACTGCAAAATGACTCAGCACTGCTATCATTTTCACGTCAGTTGATCAAACTTGGCAATGGAAGAATTCCCGTAGACCCATGCACTGGACTGATTACGTTCCCAAATGGATTTTGTCAGTTGTTGAATTCAGTTCAAGAACTTGCAGACAAAAGTCTTCCCAAACATTCAACAAAATCACCGAAACCATGAGTGGCTTTGTGAGAGAGTGATTCTGGCACGGAAAAATCACAGTGTGAACAAGATCAACGAAAAAATCCTAAAAGTTATCCCATGACACTCCACATCTTACAAATCGGTTGACACTGTCACAGACACAGCGCAGATGTGTATGTATCCTGCAGAGTTTCTGAACTCTGGATATTCCGGGTGTGCCACCACACAACTTGACCCTCAAAGTCGGAGCACCTATAATGCTTTTAAGAAATTTGGAGACACCGATACTCTGCAATGGCAACAGACTCTGCGTGAAGAAATTCCACACTTACATCATTGAAGCAACGATTCTAACTGGATGTGCCAAAGGAGAAGACGTCTTCATTCCAAGTATAACAATTATCACTGAAGAAATGCCATTCACTTTCAAGCGATTACAGTTCCCGATTCATTTAACTTTTGCCATGACAATCAACAAAGCGCAAAGCCAGTTGTTAGCAGTGGCAGGTATCAACCTACTTGAGCCCTGTTTTTCACACGGACAGCTTTTTGTCGCCTGTTCGAGTGTTGGTAATCCTAAAAATTTGTACATCTACACACCAGATGGACAAACAAAAATACTGTGTATCCACAAGCAATTGCCTGAAGTTTTTAATTAAAATATTTAAAAATGAAAGTAATTTTTTCTTACTTAATGCCGAAATATTTTATTAAGAAATAATTAATAAGCTATACATTTTTTACGGGGTGGGCAGCGCGTCGCCGGGTATCAGCTAGTCTTATATATAAATGTGAAAGTATGTATGTATGCTCTTTATACAAATCTACAGTTTTAGGCCGATCGTCCCCAGATTTTGCATATATACCAAACAGGACCGGGAATGAACCATAGGCTACTTTAAAAGTTCGTCAGAGCTGGGCAAATGCCCGAAATGGGCGAAAAACTGTCGAGCGACAATGGTTTTGGGGCCTCAACAATCACTTTCGGAACGTTTACTTTGGTTAGCGTGGTTCCCAACAATGCATTTCAGACGAATATATGTCTTTACAATGGTTTGTCACATCTTTAATGCTGCCATTATAACAGTTATATTCCTTTATAATGGTTTGTCACTTTTCCAATCCTCCCAGTAATTGAGGAAAACCCGGGTAGCGCCGGGTATTTTTTGCTAACATATATACAGGGTATTCTGTATATAGGCTAGCCTTTATCTCATCAACCGCCCATCGTAGAGGTATAGTTTTTTTTTTTTTTTTTTTTTTTTTTTATTAATTTAACAATACACAAATATACATATGAAATTGAGCGCTAAGCGCGCACACAAACAATAAAGACATCTGTGTGGCCCCAAGGGACAATTGTCCTTCCAGGAAGCCTATAAGAATTATGTTTTATCCGTTTACACAAGCAAAATAAGAGATTAAAAAGCAATTCAATTCAATTTAAAAAATGCTTAAAGTCGTTTGAATAATATTCGCTGCTCAAGCTGGACATATGACGTCACTAACAACAGAGAACAACAACTACGACGACAAAACTGAGAATAAAAATGTTCAACGCCATCATTATCCACCAACATGCAAAATTCCAATTCGTATAGCTTTTGCCATGACAATCAACACAGCGCAAGGCCAGTCGTTAGCTGTGGCAGGTATCAACCTACTTGAGCCCTGTTTTTCACACGGACAGCTTTTCGTCGCCTGTTCGCGTGTTGGTAATCTCAAAAATTTATACGTCTACACACACACCAGATGGAAAAACAAAAAATATCGTTTATTAGCCACAAGCGATTGCCTGAAGTTTTTAATTGAAATATTAAAAAACAAAAGTAATTTCTTCTTACTTGATGCAGATATTTTTTTGATTAAGAAATAATTAATAAGCTATACATATATAAAGTTTTTTATGGGGTGGGCAACGTCGCCGGGTATCAGCTAGTGCATAATAAATCGATATGATGATAAATCGATTTTGAAAGATGAGGGTGGTAGAAAGTGTAAAGGTCCAAGGGGAAGTTGGGTGACCGAAAATCCAAATGCTTCCAACACGACCATCTAGCAGTTCTGTTCTTGTGGTAGACTTGAAAGGTCAAAAGTCCACTTTGCACGATGTGGTCCAAAAAGCATCATGTTCATTTCTTAATGATACGAGGATGTTAAATTCCCGTGATTTCGTTTTTAAAATACAATAAATTTGAAATTATTTAAACACTTGGCGGTTTTTTTTTAATTTTTTCATCGACTATGATGCATGTGCTCCTATACACACACACACACGCGTGAAATTCCGTGAGGCATGATGCAATTGTAAGCATATTCATTCAGTTTTCACGGTCCTAATATTTAGCAGCCCAGTGCAGTCATGGATCCTTGTATACTGCTTCTGGGCTGTTTTGAAAACTTTCACTTCCAGCGAAATAGTAAATCCCTGATGGTACATGCAAAAAATAGGAAGTACCTCACGGTTCGCACGAAAACGTAAAAACATATCTTTCCAAAAAAATTATATAATATATGATCATATTATCCAGTATAAAGATAGTATAATTGTAAGAAATAAAAATTCTGCCATCGATTCTAAAATTGTAGGAATATTTATGGACATTTCCATTCCACACAAACATAACGGAAAAATATCCATCACAAAAATATTGGACCTCTGCTGCCACCTATGAAAAAAATTAAACTATATGTTATGACTTTCCAAGTGAAGTTCTTTGTTAGTTTCAAACCGGTGCGCAGCATGGAAACAAACAAAACGTGTTATATGACGTGATGTCGCTCTCCGCTTGTTAATGCAACATATACAGGAAACTGGATGTTGTGAAGATATTTATTATTTCAGATGTTGATTTTTGTTCGTTCTATAAGTTATAAATTTACAATGTGTCAAACAGTAAGGTTCTCTTACCCCTTGGCAGATTTTTTTCTCATTTTGTATTTTTGTAAGGAATGAAATTAATAAATTTGAAATGGGAATTCAGAAAAAATTCAAAAAACAATTTAGTACACAACGAAAGTCGTGTACTAAATTGTACTTGAAAAATTAGTGGGTACTATACGCTTACAATAAAAAAATACCAATTCAAATATGTTTAACAATACATAATAATGAATATTTGTTTATGTTATCACAAAAAAGCCACTTTTTGTTTTATACATTTGTTATGATACATTTTATAAAATTTAAGAAATAAAAACATTTTACTGCGTAGCGTTGAAGTGTAATACTTTTGTCTTTGTAACACTTTTATAAGTGAGAAACATCTAATTGAATTTTATTAATTAACATATTTAAAAACAAAACTAGTTGTCCCACAATCGTGCTAACAACTGATGATCGTAAGAAAGTTATGCAGCATTTTGTACTTCAAAATATTAACACTCAAATGCAAGGGATGTTACGGGGGTTAAAAATTAATGGCACTTAAAAAGTACCGTCAGTACTGAAGTAATGAAATCTATCATTTTTCTTCATTACGAAATAAATTGATTAAAATATCATTTGTATCACAATACTGATTTCTTGGAAAGGGGAAAAAAATGATTCGGAACTAGCCAATGAACAATTATGTGGAAAAAATATGTTGATGTTGAATTTTATCCAATTACATTTTCTTTTAGAATAATTAAATGTCCATGATTCGATTCGTTGTTGCTTCCCTCGTTCAAAATTCGTCAATTTTGTTATTTCGTGTTAATTTATTTTAACGACCAAGGTTTAAAAATTCCTAAATATTACATTACCACAAATAACTTGAGTACAATGGAATTATGCCTTATAATCCTATAATTTCATCCTTTACGACGTTACATGCAGATGGTGACTGAAAAGATAATGTCTATTTAATGGCAAGGGCCATAAAATACATAAACCGGCCACGTGACAGCCATTATACAGCCATGGCAATAAATCCTTGAAATTTTAATTAATCTGATTATATTCAACTGATACTTAATCACCCTATAATTACATTTATGGGACTTCGCATCGAAATATATTTACTTTTCATATAATATTTTTATATAAATAGTAAAGAGTGTAGCTTACTGCTCCATGCACTTATAGCACCATGTTTATGTATGATTGTTTAAATTCATTGGAAAAGACTTAATTGAAAGATTAAATTATTTATCTAAATTATTTTACTCATTATCAAACTTGAAGTTTAAGATTTACTCAAAATCTTGAAAGCATCTAGATTTTCGATAAAACAGCGAAACATAATTTACGTTTTAAACATTCGGAAACGAAATTATTCGAACAGTATCTTGGAAATTTACAAAAAAAAAAACCCGAGGTTTGAAATTACAAAAAATTGAAACAGCTTTACAATTGACAATTATTTTTCACTATGAAGAGAGAAAGATCCTTTCATTAATTTTTTTTTTCTTTTCCAGGAGTCAAAGTTTAAATCGACGAAAGTAAATACAGATAAATTAGAATAAATTTTCTTTTTGGGAATTCTTCGGTAACAAATCACCCCTTCAAGAACAACATCTAGAAGATGCTTACGAGAAGATATAGCCTGGTTAATCTTTATGGGCAACAGCAAAATTAAGAGAGGAAAAATCTCCCAAATGGGAACTTCGGTAGGAAATCGTTATTGCACGTTGCTAAATTTATCAGGTCGAATCGTTCAAAGATAACATGAATTGTTTGTTTCTTTTAGGGTTTCACCTTAGAAAAGAACATTGAATAAATATCCACATTGATAGCTTCTATTTAGAAATTCTTAGATATTCGAATAAACGGGATTTCAGGTTTAAACTGTATGTTAATACGCACGGTTTTGGTATGGAAAAAAATATACTTTGAAAAAACACTGTTTGCAAATACAGTTATTAAATTTGTTTGCTAGATGGAAATGTTTTCACAAGTATGTGTGCACTCGGTTTCTTTTCTAGTGTTTGCTGGATTGTTATTCTACGGAAAACTGATAAAAGTCACGAAATTCTTCAGAAATATTCTAATAATGTTTATTTTCTATTTTTTAATTTAAAAAGTATAGCTTCCACCGATCTTTGTTTTTCGTATATATTGCTGTGCTAGATGTGCCATAAGTTCGTAATGATTGCAAAATTAGATACAAAATAAATGTGTTGAATATTGTGTGAGAATGTGGGAGCAGGGGACAATAGTTTCTGTTGCACTTTCTAACAATATTATATGAGAGGGCGGTTTATATTGCAAAAATGGTTTTTTATACGGGATGATTTTGTTATAAAAAATTCGATAAAGGGCGCTAACATTGCACAAGCATCATTCAGAAATATGTATATGGTTTCTGTGGTTTAATTTGATGGAACTAACTGTTATGTGAATTCGTTATTGTACATTTGTTCTTTTATCAAGTTCAGAATACAGTAATACCTCGGTTAACAAACGCCTCGACCTACTGAATTTCCGGCTAACGAACGTTTCTTTCGTGATCTTTCTTCCTTGGCTAACGAATGTGGATTCGGCTAACGAACATTTTGTTTGATGTGGATACACCTGCCAAGGTTATACATCCGTGTCGGGAGCTGGATTTTGGTGTTAATCATCAGAATTAATTTCGCTTGTGCCTGATTGGCTCATGTCCCCCTTGGAATCTTTTCCATGATCATTTGATCATTTTTGTCGCACCACGGTCATTTTCTGCACACGAGGGCTAATTAGACCGGGGCCTACAATTTATTGTCGATTCCGAACGGCAGACTGTTTTGTATACTCATCGAGAGGTTGGTGCGCTAACCCCTAGATAAGGGACTCCCTGCGTTAGCAATCTTTTTCCGTGGTAATGTCGCCTTGTCTGTTGTACCCCTGTGTCAGAGAAGTTTTTTACAAGGACGAATCGGGCATCGAACTCGCGACACCTCTAAACATCCCTTGGTACTTTAGTCCAGTATCTTATCGACCTGGGCTACCGCACCCGAATCTTTTACAGATGTACGTTCTTCCTACACTTCTCTTTCTGAAAGTTTTCGGACCATTTCATATAAAAGATAAAGCCATTGGAAAATTTATTGAAAGCAGAAAGTAGCCTATGATTTCAGAGTACGCTTTCTTTCAGTGCAACACTGAGCGTCAAACTCAACAGTCTAGATATTCTGGGATTTTATCTTTTGTATCTGCATGTATCATACACAAAAATGAGCTGATTAAATCACAAATGAATGAGGCATTTGTGAACTCGACTGGGTTGTGTCAACTATGCGACTGTGTGGTTGTATGAGTATGCGTATAAAATAAAAGTGTCTTCAATATTTCTCATCTTCCAGTTGATTCTCATTCAACCAATTTTGAAGCTGTTCATTTTAGCCTCCAGTCAGTTTTTGTACAGCGTTTTCCTTGGTGTTTCAAAACACTTTTCTTTAAATTTTGTTCAGAACCTGAAACGAATAAAATGATTTTCCATAGAAACCTGTGGAAAATCACGTTTCGGTTTACGAAGATTTCGGCTAACGAACGCAATTCCGGAATGAATCATCTTCGACCAATTCTTGATATAGCCGGCCACTTTGCGAATTGGCCGAGAGTTTTGGCCAAAGTCCGATTTTCAGAAATGACTTGAGCTTTGGTCAGCCAATTCGCGAAGTATCAGAGATCCCTTGACAAAGTCCGATGTGCTGATGTAAGACAGTCCGGTGAGCGCCAAATCAATTTTTTCATCGCCAACGGTTGATATATGGTTCATTAGCTTCATTTGACGAGAGAAAAAAAAAAATTTTTGTCAAATTTTGAAAAAAAATGAATGCCGCATGATGACTGCAGTTTGATGGTTGGTCATTGCTAACATTGACATAATTATCACGAAAAAATATGCCAAATGGCGATCATATCCTTTGTTATCGGGCTTTGAGTAGGGATCTCCAACCACTTCGCGAATTGGTCAATTTCGGGCATTAGCATATATGCAAATTTCATTCATGAATAATGAAAGCATAAGGAATGGAAATTGTTTTTTATCAAGTTCCTGTAGAAAAACTGTCAATTTTTAACCCACACATATGAATGCACCATTTATGAATCCTTACAAAATATTTTTACAAATCAATTTTTTAAATATTCGTTTCTCTATTTCAAACTTCTCAGAAAAAAAAAAGCAGCAAATAATATGCATCGGTATAAATTATAACCATCACTCAGAAATTCTAATGACATTTTATACAATTCCCACATAATCCATGGATTATACGTAAGAAAGTGTGTGTACGATGGATGTTACTTCTCATAAATTCATACTATAATTATACCCCAAGTCTATTATTTTTATCCAAAAAACAATATAAATCATATATACATGGTTATTACTTGATTCCCCTTGCTGCATTTTACTTGCGAATCGTTGATTCTAGACGTATACTTCCAATTAGAAAAAATATCCAAATAGCGCGTAAAAGTCAGACGCGTCATTCATGTTGCAAAGGGTTATAAAACTATTAAAATATAAAAAGTTTCCACATACCGACAACTTTCAGTATTTAATTGGTATTCCATATACAAATGAAAATATTTACTTTCATTTTGATGAATTTTAATGAAATTTGAATTAATTCAAATTCATTACTAGTTAACCTTCGTATTTCAGATCAAAATATTCCATAAATTGCTAATATGCAGAGCGATTACTTAGTTCACCTTACCGCATTTTTACCACTACTAAACCAGACATGCACCTCGTCCATATTCCTCTGCGTAACCTCTAACGAATTGGTACATGTTGGAATGTGTGTGCGTGCGCGCGCGCGTGTGTAATGAGCCTTCTGAAGTTTGTTTCTGTGTAATGCTTGTTATCTGTAATGCTGCCATCTGCAATCATTGTTTTTAACTATGGAGTTTTTTTCTCAAGTCATATTGAATGAATAATTATGCCGTTGTAGACCCGTTGCTCTCTACGGCTAGACTTTTTAACGGGGATACCGCATCTTTACCGGCAAACCGTTGATTCTAGAGGGATACTTCCAGTTGGAAAAATTATAGTATCACAAAAAAAAAATTAACTTTTTATACGGACGCCCTGTTCTCAAAACCCCAGTAACAAAGTTTTTGGCCTGTCTCTCCTGAGGCCAACAAAAAAAAAATCCACGTTTACAAGTGCAATATATGTGCTGAATTCTACACGTTGTTTGAGTTATTTTTCTAACTGGAAGTATTCCTCTAGGATCTACGGTTTTCCGGTAAGGTGAATTAAGTAATCACCCTATATATAAGAAATTTATGGGAATATTTTGATCTGAAATATGAAGATTATCTAGTAATTAATTTTAAATTAATTCAAATTTCATTGAAATTCATTAAAAATAGAATAAATAATTTCATTCGAACATTGACTATTGACTGAATATTGAAACCCTTCATTGAAATTATGCACGATGATTCATAGCGAAGTGTAGTGTCCAGATGCTGCGAAACCATTGAAGACACGGACCGCATCCGCAATCATTGAAACTGGAAATTGTATAATTCTTTATGCATCACCGTTTATACAATTCATTCGTTGATTTTTTTTCCCTTCCAACATGCAATGCATAAAGAGGAAAACGAATTAGGCAAGAAATATGAATTTCAAACCCCGTCCTCAATAGTTATTTGATAGCTTTCATACCTAAAACGGGATTCAAATCCTGTTCCATTGAATTATTGGTACGGACGTTGTTGCGGTAACTACACGACTCACGAAGTAGCCACATGGCTTCAGCTGGTTTTTACTTGCGACATGGTAGAAATTCAATTTCCCAGCAGAGAAATTTTTGAGAAAATCAGGAACAAACACTTCTACTATCATAAGTTGAAAGCTCATCAATATTGTTCATAAGGTTAAAGATTCCACACATAACCGATGATTGAACATGACACACAATAGACAAGATGCATTATGATGCAATGAACTAACATTGAGACTCAATCAATATCATATCTCATGTGTAATTGGATCAAATACATTGGATAGTTTGTAATCACTCATAGCGAGATTTCACATCACATCCACCACACTTAGCAAATCTCATTAAATTCACAACACCGGCATATGTGAATGACGCTATATATGATGGGCGTATTTACACTCCCTGATCATCATCATCATTGCCACTGGGAGAGAACTGATACCGATGTAACAATTTCCGACAGGTTTACACGTGAATTGAGACGCGATTCGGGCAATTAATGCCTAGAGGTTTCGAAAGCTTCGATTTTACGGTAGTTGGTACTTGTCTACAATCCCATTAGATCGAACAAACCTGGACAGTCCTGGTCTCTCTCTCTCTCTCTCTCAGAGACCGGTCTCAGATATTAAAGCTATATCTCCATTAATTCGAAGTCAACATGAGACAGATGACCTCGTTCAATATTCATGTAATGTTATTAAATATTCATTATTCATATGCATCTGGATAGATGAGACGAGCTTCAAGTCATCTTTCGAAGTGTAAGTCCGTACATCTTAGTGAACTAATTCGCTTATACAGATCTAATTAAACTATGGCCAACCGAATTATTGCATAAACAAACATTAGCATTTTGCGAAATTTTATGGGACTGGAAAATATCATGTTATATATATTTTATTCGATTCATTATTTAAGAATGATTACCTACGCCAGAGGTTTCCAACGTAAAATCTCTCGTGGAACCCATGACGGTTATGAAGCTGTTGCGCAGAGCCCGAACCTCTTACTTAAAAAGTTCTTAAAATATTGGTCGTGACCCAAACGTGGGTCGCAGGAGATTCTAAAATGGGTCATTCAAATCCACTTACAGCCGAGAATTCTGGAGCTACGCATCACGAGCCAAACTTTATTCTCAAATCTTCCTGGAAGGGTTGCACATATATACACTTACAGCCAGGGATTCTTGAGCTACGGGTCACGACCTAAACTTAATTCGCAGAAGCTTCCTATATAAGTCGTTACGATATAAATTTACTTAGAGACTTGCTATAAATGGATTTATTGAGTCACTAGTCTCACTATTTTCGAAAAACAAAGTCCCGTGGGTCGCGGAGCTTATCGTACTGCTGATTTTGTGTCATGACTGAATAAGGATAAGAACCACCGTCGTATATAAATTGTGTCCCGTAAGTTTGTGATTCATGAAGACTTATTTGTGGCGAATTTTTTTTTTATATTAATCGTTTTTACGACTTATACGGGAATCAAGAAAACAGATATTTTCAGAATATTATACTGAGGTGAACTCGGAAAGAAAAGCCATCTCCGCCGGAATTCGAACCCAGGCGCTCTTGTTTTCTTGCATATGCTTGCATGGTATGCAAGACAAGATCATTTTTCTTTCCGAGTTCACCTCAGCATAATATTTGGAAAATAATATACGTTTCCTTGATATCGTGGGCTGAGAAAAAAGCCGTCTATATCTCTCTCTTTATACTGGAATGTCTCTTAAAATACTGGTCATATGGTGACCCCCCCCCCGATGATTTACAGATGAAATAGAAAATAATATTTATGGTGTCTTACCATCGCATGGAGTTTGAAACGTTTCCTTGTTCGAAAATTCAATATTTGGAAAAAAAGATTAACAGCTTTCAACATTAAACAAAATAATGATTTGGAAAAAAAAATTTCAATCGAATATTTTTGTTTAATATCCTTTCTATAGTTAAAATGTTTTTGACCGATGAAATCCGGAGAAGTCGGAAAAGCTACTATTACTGCTATCTTTCTCTGTTGTTTGGTCATCGAATAAGGCTGAATTTGTTTAAATGCCACTTTTCCGTCAAAATTCAAAATGAAGAATATTATTTGTAACAAGTTTGCTTTTATTTTTTTTTTTTTCATAAATCTCTCCAATTTCCGAAATTTTTAAGCTTTTCGTGACGGTTGATTCCGTGGAACCCCAAGAAAGCTATCACCGAGCCCCAGAGTTCCACAGAATACCAGTTGGAAATATATGCTCGCTGTTGTTTATTTTAACAACGTCTTCTCAAACCTCTATTTCATCCATGTATTCTTTGGTACGTAATGTTCAATGACTAAGTGTACAAGGACTTATGAACGAGAAGATTTTAAATTACGAAATGCATAAATAACTCGGCTTTTGTCCCAATAACAAATTTGATGGCCTTATGAAAGCTTAATCTCTTCGAGGGACCCGTATAATTGCCGAATTCCTTCTTCGATTTCGCATGAAAGCTGAATAAGCTGAACTACAGACGCTTAATTTTTCTTTGAGCGTCCTGTAGAGGCTGAATTTTTCGAGAGTCAAAAACAATCCTTTAATTTATAAGGTCAAAGAGAAGCTAAATGATTTTGATGGTTGTATAGAGCTGACTTTTTTCCTAAGGTCATAAGAAAAACAGATTTTTTTTATTACTATAGAAACTGATTTTTTAGGGTTGTATAAATTGCATGTAAAAGCTGAATGCTTTCCAGGGTGCTATAGTGACTTAATATTTTTTTAAGAAAATATGAAAGGGAAGAAACATTCAACATATAACTTTTATGAATATAACATTTTTACAAAATTTACTCGTGTAAAAGCTAAATATTGCGTTAGGGTCATATAAAATCTTAATGATTTTCGAGGTTTTTAGGAAAGAGTTGAAATTTCTTTTCAGGGTGTTTCGGAAGCTGAATATCTCTCTAGAGTCATATAAAAACTGAATGTTTTATATTGTCGTGTATAAAAGCTGAATGCATTTCTTTCAAGGTCGTGTGATACCTGAATAATATTTCTCCGAACGTCTCAAATAAACTGAATATTTCTTGAGGATTGTATAAAAGCTGAGGACCAAGCAGAAAGAATAAAAAAACACTTTAAATAACAACCTTGTTATAAAGATTGTTAAGTGGCCGGTGGAGTTTTTAAGGAATTTGAATTTTTAACTAAAATTCAATTAATTTAAATAAATTAATTTAATAAATTTAACCGACGTAATCTGACGTAAACCGATTATATGTCAGAGTAATATAGATATTTTGACTACTTTACAAAACTTCTCAGAAATATTTTTCATCAGAGATATTTGAACACTCTATGGTTCACCCCCAGAAAAGCGTATTGAATACAAAATTACAAAAATGGATGTAAATTTGTGCTGTTGGCATATTTTCAATTGACACGATACATCGACAACAATTTTATTAACTAGGGTGGATTTATTATTAGCTGAAGAAGTTAATTAAGGGTTTAGTATCAGTTTGCGTTGATTTTAGTGTTATCTATAAACATAAAATTACATAGGAAAGGTGAATATTCCTGCTACAAGTGGTTTTACCTTGAATTTTATTTCCAATTCCCTCAATTTAGTGCAATTTTATAAATCTTTGATCGCGAAAATCTTCAGCATCTCTCAAAATATGCCACCAACAACGTATCAACTCTCTCTACACTGCTCAAAACCAATTAGAGAAAATGAAATTGTGATTTTTAAGCATTTTCATTCATAAAATATTGACAGAGAACTTTATTCGGACACAGTCTTGTGTTACCAAAGAATTGGTCATCAACTAAAATTCAATTAAACTAAAAATCAATTTAAATAAAATAATTTAACAAATTTAAATAAATTAATTTAAAAGATTTAAATAAATTAATTTAAAAGATTTAAATAAATTAATTTAGCAAATTTAAATAAATTAATTTAGCAAATTTAAATAAATTAATTTAGCAAATTTAAATAAATTAATTTAGCAAATTTAAACAAATAATATATATCCCCCTAATTATTTTGAGCAGCGTCGATGCAAAACGTATCCCACTCATATAGCCATATTTTGTACTGGAATGATACTTAAGGATGTGCTCTCTAAAATACCAGAAACATCGTGAGAAAAAATCAGTATAATGATGTTCTTTGACTACGTATATTTCATGTAGTTTCAAGTGTACAAGTGACCATAGATGGCTAATCTAAAAATATGTTGACCAGTCATCAATTATTTTGCTTTCACATGGATTTCAAGGATTGATAGATGTATGAGGTGCTTACTTTTGTGACGGCAGTCTCCCTGTCCAGTATCATGGACCTGTTGTACGTCCATCCATCTGGGCACTGAACACTCTTCCACGAAGAGTTCGGTTCCTGAAGTCTTATTACGGTATCGTTCGTCGAAGCGCGAACGTCGTACTGTAGATCATACATTTCACACTGACTATAACTATCGACATCATCACTCGACTTGGGAATGGTCAAGTGTTTGATCAAGCTGTCACTCATGTTCACACTAGCTAATTCCTGTACACGACACCAGTGTTGCGGTGCCCACGTCATGAACAAGATACTGTAAGCGTGGCATCCGAATGACAACTGTGCCGGCAAGAACACCAGCCACAGCATAAGGTTCTGGTACTTGCCGCGGTCACCGACTTCTTGTAAGAACTCGTCTAGATCCATGTTCTGATTCCACTCTTTGGTCCAACGAAAGAGCGAGAAAAAAAAGTTTTATTCTCGTTTTTTTTTATTACTCCAAAAAAGTGAAACCAACAGTAGCTATTGGTGGCAGAATTGCCACTGGGAAAATAATCCCGAAACTCCCGGACATCCCTCACACACACACATCGCAGCATCAGCAGCGACCCGCCGCGGATTGCGGCCGAAAACGATGTGGAGAAAAGCGAGTCATTTTACTTCTAAATTAGTTGGGATTTTTATTTTTCAGGCTTTGAAACTGGAGAAATTTTTGTCCAGGATGACAGAAGAGACGAGGATGAAGGGAAATTGAAGAGCGTGTTTAGATCTCATTACAGGATTTTGAGGGGGAAAAAAGGAAATTGAAACATGATAAGTTTCGGATACGATAACTTTTCTCCTTTAGTACAAGGTACAGGTGATGGAGAATGAGGTGGTGTCGTAAATCCGAGTTTTTATCTCGAATAACTGATAAAAATGCGTCAAAATTCCACACATAATGCTATATCCCAATTAGTTTCTCTCGTTTGAATGATTTTTTTTTTCATCTTGATGTGTTATCATTAGTGATATCGGAATTCATTAGATAAAAAATGTATTTTGTCGTTGTCTTATTGATTAATGCTTTGTTAAGGAAATCGGTGAAAATTAAGTAATTCCCATCTCCTGTGATTTTTTGACTAAATTGCGGTTCTAAATTCATTGAATTCTGATGACTTAAGAAGAGAGATACAGTAAAATCTCCCAACAACGGCCATTAACGGGACCGTGAAAATTTGTCCGCTATTGGGAGGTGACAGTTATTGGGAGAGGTAGTTTTATTAATGTAAAAAAAAAACATTTGCGATTCACGTACATAGGGGTCATTCAAGTATTACTTCAGGATCGGGGGGGGGGGGGAGGTTTCAGATTTGCTGACTTTTGATGGCAAGGGGGAGGAGGAGGGTTTAAAGGTTGTTACGTCATCAACCACCCTTTTTTGAAGATATGAAATATTCTAAGCTGCTGACGAAATTTTCCTGACAGGGGGAGGGGAGTCAGTGTTTTGCTGACTTTTGTTGACGGGTGGATGGGGGTCAAAAATGGCTGAAAATCTGCTTACGTAATACTTGAATGGCCCCATAGCATATGAAACGACAATCCATTCTTTAACTGATTACGATAGTTGGTGGGGGGGGGGGTGATTATTGCATTATATTTCACATTTTTTGAAAAAGTATTATTTTTTTCTTAAAAGAAGTCTAAAAATTTAAAACCAGAGAAATTTTTGCCTAGGATGACGGAAGAGACGAACATAAAAGGAAATTGAAAAGCGTGTTGAGATCACACTACAGACTTTTGGGTGAAAAAATAGAAAATTTGACTAAAAGCTTAACAAAAAGTACAGTCATATCTCCGTTTAATAAGAGACACCTTAGAACAAAAAATCTGGTACCATGAATATATTTTGCTGAGAAGTTCCAGAAGTTGTACAAAACAAATTAACATACTGCATACAGATGTGTGTGATGGAACTCCATCCATATATCTTCTATATATCAATCAACATCTTTTTAAATTATTAACTTTTCTATATCTCTTTGTTACAAAAAAGTAATGAAAATTTTTTTGAAGTTACAATCTGCATCTCAACCATAAAATTATAAACAAATTGTATATGATGTACAATTTTTTGGGATGTAACATCCCATATCCATCCGAATTCCTAACACCTTCTTCTCAACTACATCCAAAAAATTATAATCACGCTAAAAAAATAATCAAATTTTCATTCCGAAACTGCGCTTTACAACGGAAAAAAACAAAATTTCAGGCACGTAATATTCGGAAATATCCCAAACGCCTTTGTAATTTGACCTGCGAAAAAGACAGGGATTATAGGAGAGGAATGGGAAGATGTATCGGAAGAGTCATTCGATATAAAGTTTCTGATTCTTTTAGCTATTTTTCTCAGAACAGAAACAGGAAAAGAAAGTCAGGAAATAACAGGGATTAATTTCACTTGGGGGGAAGGGAATAAAGCGATTTCCTCCCCGAATATTATTGGATTATACTGAAAAGTACTGGAGAGTTCTCTCTTCCTGAACAGGGTAACACATGCAAATTTTTCTGGATAGTATATATATCCATCCTTCGCTATCACTCCGTTTTCCTGAAAGAATTATTATTTTTTATGGGCGGAATGAATAACCATAGGAATGGCATATGATTGGGTGGTTCATGCGTGAGAGGAGAAATCTTATTCCGCTTTGAATCCCCCCCCTCGATATCGGTATTTTAAGCGTTGAATTTATTCACGTTTTCTTCCTTAATATGAAACCAGTGCGTCTCAAATACCTAGTCATTTGCATATCAATTCCATGATATGAAATAATCAATCACAATCTCAATGATATGGACTTTTTTTGTCATTTTGATTCGTGGGAAAAATATCATTGAGATTCCAATCAATTTCTTTTTACCGAAAACTGAATTATTCAAGACATATCTTCTTGAAACACTTAATATTCCTTTTTTTTAAGTTATCTTATTCGTACGTATTCGACACATGACAATCATATAGATACGTATAGCTACGTATTTCTTGACTTGCACGCTGCAGTTGGGAAAAAAAATCCATTGAAAATTTTTTGATGTAACAGTTATGCTAAAATGTGATGAAACCGGTAGTTATGCATAATCGCCGACCATTTTTATAGGTTTCAATAAATTTCCCTGAATGTATTTCTTTTAACGGTTCTTATGCATAATACCCGTGCATCGTTGGTAAACATGACGAATCATAATCAGCATTTTTTTTTCGTAAAAAGACCTTAAATTTATCATTGCCGAGATAAAATTTATTATTTAGATGAATTTATTATTTAGTGTGAACCGTATATAGTGATCTCTGATTTAACGGATTTTTTTTAACATCCCCGAAAATCTCCAATTCGACGAATTATGAAATCGTACCCCGTTACAATAAACTCCTATTTAAACAAATTTTATGGTCGCTCACATCCCGAAATAACAAACTCTCATTCAACGAATTCTTTGATTTAACGAATTTTTTCATGTTCTCATTCAACAGATTCGCACAAGCAGAGAATTTCCGAAAAAATCATTAACTCGTGAAATTCATCGGACAGAGTTCATTACATCGGATCGGGGTCCGACTATATTTATTAAACAGCACCGAAACTCACTTGAGAATTTCTTTGATATTTATCAAACTTACCAGGTACGCTTCGGTATTACGCACTATAACAAAGCCTCCTGGACAGACTAGTATCTAGGAGGCTTTGACTATAATCAATAAGTGATAACTTTTTCAGAATTTACCACGATCACCAGCTACATTTGGGTATTACGCATATTCGCCGGTAAAAGTGATGAATATATCAAACTTACCGAGACTATTGACGAATTATTCATAATAACCGATGCATAACATTTACCGTAGATAGCATATAAGCACCACATCTGAGTACCCACTAGCTCTCATTCAAGATGAAATGTGTAGGTTGATATTTTTTGTTTTCGTATTCTGTAAACAAATACAGTATTTGTTTAAAAAATCGTTACTAATGTCCATAAACAATCCTCAACCGTTGAAATGTTAATGAACCAATATTTTGAATTATTTCTTAAAAATAATGTTTTTCAAAACAAAATCAACGTAAGGGGGGCTGCAGCAGTGTAAGCCCCACGAGCCCTAATACAAGGTATCAAGGATAAAAGATATCCATACGCAATGGTTTTTACTGATGGAACCACTCCATACATGCACATTGTACACATTCCTCTACGGAATTTCTAACGAATCGGAACATGCCGAAAAATATGTGTTCTGAGTGTATGTGTGGCCCTAATGTATTTATGTGGTCGAGTTACGTTTATTTCGTGTACATACTGCCATCTATTTTTCATTTTCTGAAGTAAAGGTGGAAATGGTTGAATTTTCATGTTATGTCAGTATCATGTTGTAGGTCTGCCTGTTCTCTGCGGACAGGCTTTTTCAAAAGGGAGACCTGCTCGCATTCGCGACTCGAAGCTGGAAAACCGCAGAATGCCAGCGGGATTCGAACCTAGATCCTCAGGTCGAGAGTCCAGCATGACTACACAGCGACCTTGCACACTTGTGCACTGCCAACAGCTGCTTTGGGACGCTTTTCGTAGCAGTAGCGCGCGGACTGCCAGCTAAACCATAAATGCACCTCGTTCATATTACCGTGGGGAACTTGCTACATGTGGGAATGTCCGTGTACGCGTTGTGAACCTGACGTAAAGTTTGGTTCTGTGTAATGCTTGTTATGTGTAGTGCTTCCATCTGCCATCTATTTTTTAACTATGAGTGTAGTGTGACGATTGAATAATTGTATCGTTATTGGTCTGATGCTCTCTGTGGCGAGACTTTTAAACGGGGAGATCGGCTCGCACTCGCGCCTCGAAGTTGAGAACCACAGAAAGCCAACTTCAGCGGACAATAACTGTGGCGACGGTGGGACCATGAATGCGCCCTCCCACCACAAGGGCTGGGCTGGCAGGGGTCCAGCTCTGGGGCCCGGGACGATTCTCATCATGTTTTGTTTTTTCACGCCATAAATTCATCATTAAGGGGCCCGTGAAAGTTCAGTATGGCTGGCCCCAAAAGATCGCATCCTAGGGGCAATGCTCCCGGATGTTGGGGGAAGGGCATGTGTCAGAGGTGAGTCAGGCCTGGACTCGCATCTCCAAAAATTTACATTCCCGGTCCATCATGTAACTTGCAATAATAGTTGCTCGAATCAATATTTTGCATGTCCGAAAAAATTTTACGCCTTGAATTCTCAATTCATTTAAAAATTTATATTTATTTTCATAAAAAATATCGAAAGAGTGGATTTTTTTTTTTTGAGCAAAATTTTCAAGAAATTAGAATATTTAAATGTGGTCCCGAAATACTTACTTCACCAAACACTCTCTGCCCATCCCAATATATTAGAAATTTACTGCCATTAATAAGTTGGGTTGCAAATGAAGGTGTCAACTATCGGTTGTCGCCTCAAGTTCGCTAGGGAAAATATCCTCTGTATAGTCTTTCCTGGGTATGAATCTGGGACAAGCGACAGCCACCTTCAAGGTGGTAGACGAACATTTACCACTACTTCACTCGGACGCCGCGCCGTCCCGAATTAGTAATCTAAAATTAGTCAAACCATTAATTTGGGTTTTCTGCCAAAAGTTGGAATGCACCTTGTTTAGAAAGTCATAACCGATTTTCGGTACGGGACGTGGACTACGGCAGGCGTGGGCCTGGGATTTGTGGGCCAGATGATGTGACTGAAAAACCGGGACATAAAGCAAATTCACTGGTAGAATCCGGGACATCTTGAAAAGAATTTTCAGAGAGCATTATGTGGTGTTGAAATGTAAGGCAATGTGTGAATAAAATCACCTATTGGTAATAAAAGAGTCGGTGCCTTCTGTGGTGTAGTTCAGTGTTCTTCGACATTTCCACTCAATACAGCATACCCTTCGACAGCATACCGCTCAAACTAGGTGAAAAATTTCACGAACCATCATAACTGGAAGAAATGCATTGTGAACTGGTAAAAAAAAAAACTTACATTTGGAGTAAAAATTTCCTAACTTTTTTGACTTATTGCATTTCATATTTGTACTTAGCTATTATAAATACGAGAAACCGCGTTAAGCTTGGACGCCTGCTGTCACCTATTGAATAGAAACGGAACTATCGTGTTGTAATTCTTAAAATAAAATGGTTGTTAGTTTTAAACCGATGTGGGGAGTGAAAATGACCAACATATGGTATGAAACAATATATATATTGTTTAATTTTTATGGTGCATACCGGTGTAAATTTTATGCGCCAGAATACCGATTACTGTATTTCTTTTTATGTGTACAAAAACTCATTTAGCGGTAAACATGAAAACATATTAACCGGTATTTCGGAATATAAATCTCACACCGAAACAGAATAAAATGAATAATAAATGCCATCATAGCAAAAATTTATTCGATTTTATGCTGCATACTGATTTAAAACTAACAAGAAACTTCACTGATTAAATTATAACAGATAGTTTAATTTTTATTTGATAGATAGCAGTAAGAATCCTATATTTTTGTGATTGATGATTGGTTACTTTTCAGATATTTTTGATATTTTTGTGTGAAAGATAAATGAGCGTAAATATTTTCTAGAATTTTAGAATCAGTCACAGAAATTGTATACCTTTTGGGCACTTTACATACTGTTTATATATGAACCAAGAAGTATTTTCTCTTCTTCCTTGAATACCGTCATGTCATACTATTCCGCTGGAAGTGAGTTTTTCTGTTTTCCAGAACAGCCCAGTGGCAGTATATCAGGGCCCATGACCGCACCTGGCCTGCTACATATTACGACCGTGAAAATAGAAAAAAATAGGTTTACTACAAATTTGGCATCATGGGTGTAAAAGAGGGAGAAAGCATTTCTGTAGAAACTCACTCATGTATGTGGGAACACTTGCATCATATTCAATGAGAAAATTAAAAAAAAAAATGGAAGTGTTTAAATTTATTTTTTTATATGTCCAGGTCAGGTATATGATAGAAAGATGTGCGCGGTCGAAATGTTAACATACCCCGGTCATGTCGGAGAATAGATTCGTCCAACCCTGTAATGAGTGGTTACGTAATTCAAATCAGTGACGTGTTGATGTCGTATATGATCTGAGTGGAATTGGAAGCCTCTCACATGATTTCAAACTGCTTATCTCTGCAGCGATTTATTCACTATATGCTCTCAGCCATCGGGCATTTTGCCTGCCGTGGCGTTTTGTTTGTATTTGTATTTGTATAAACACTTGTATTGGCAGGAGATATAGTACCGTTTGGACATCTGCAGAGCCACTAATGTTACGCACATTGTATTTTATCAACTTGGAAATAAACTGGAGAAGTTCTATAGCATATACAACTTAGTGTAAAACTAATCACGTGTGGTTCTCTCGCTATAACCCTTTCTTTCGGATACGTTTAGCCCGGATACCCTTTATTTTAAAGAATACGCTACTTGCACTACCAGATCCACGAGAGATCATTAGAGGTTTTTAGAGGATTAAACTTCATTTATCTCCAGTCTATCACCACACTGGAATTAAGTCTCTTTTTAAAAAGGGGTGAAATGCGTTAGGATTTTTCATTAATGCAGCCTTGATATTATCAGACACCGTGTTCGTACCAATTTTTTACGAAATTAATTTCAAAAATGTTTTCGTATTTCTCGAATACATTCTAGAGGCACTAAATGATTTCAAATGAGAAAAATCTTTTATTGCTATTCAAATTACAACTTCGTACGGCAAAATGTAAAACAAAACGAGATAGATATGCGTTGATTTGCCATGCAATCAGTTTTTGATTCCTGAATTGGTGAAATTTTGCCTGGTAAGATTCTATTTTGTTCCTAGTAATGATGAATAATTTTATTGTTAGTCCCCAACTAATGGAAATCAATGTGAGATGCGTGTGTACATTGTGAGTTCGAAACCTGTTTGTCAAACGTATTCGTTTCTCCAGAAATAAATATTGTACAAGACATATTTTTGGATGTCATTTCCGATTCTTTTTTCACTTGCTCGTTTTGCTGCTGTGAGTCACCTTTGATCTTAATTTTCTACATTACTTATCATAAACATCGTTGGCTACTGCATAATAATATCACGCACTGTACAAAATATACTAAATTATTTTATTGCGTATATTCATGTTTTTCAAGTTTTACCGACGCATCAAGTAAATGACCATAGCCGTGGGCTGTAACATACGAGTAGTGCAACAAAAACTATGTCCTTATTTCTGTGTGTCTATATTATGAAAGGAGGATTCCCCCCCCCTTCTGCTAGAAAGCATGACTAAACAATCCCCATCTGTTACTAAAACGGTATTGACAAGATAAATTAGTTAATAAGGTTTGAGAAAGCAAAGGTAACAAAAAATAATTTCGGGAAATTCTCCGAATCATGTGAATCCGGACCTAGAACACTACGTCAGTAAAAAATCGAACATTTCGTCTGAATGTTCCACTATCAACCAAAAAAAGAAGAAGGGAAGAAATTCACATATAACATAATTATTAAGGCGCTAAAACGAGGAGATAAATCATTGGAGAAGGAATCGGAAAAATTTAATTTCTCCATTTCTGTTTTTCTTATTCGATTTCCTTTCCGAAATTAAATTAAAAACAAGTCGAAATAAAGAAGTTAAAATTGGATAAAGGGATTCACGAGTCAAGTTCAAAGAGATTCGCTCCTAAAAAAATAAAAGTTATTTCTCTGAAATGATAATCGATAAAGTAATTATCTTACATCTGACGGAAACTTCTCCGATTCTGATTTATTTCAGTTTTATTTTTCCAAGCTTTCTAGTGTCCTTCACGTCCCTGAACTGAATTTTTCATATACGAAGAATTCTATCAATTCTTGGGAGGAAATTTATTCAAATGCTTCCACATTCGTGTAAATCACGCGAGGAGTTTTCAACTTGGCTGAAATTCCAGGCCATATTTAAACCACTGCTGTGTTCATCTGCGAATGTTGTGCTTAACTGAAATACCACGGATTTAATTCATACGTTCTCCACCGCAGAGAAAGCATGGTTTAGAAATTAGGTTCCTAATTCTTGAAATCTAAAATTTGTTTAACGCCGAGATATATGAAGAGCTCCGGGTTTAGTTTCCATGTTTTCAGAAATTCAATTAAGTGATGTGTCGTGTTAAGACAGGGACTATTATACTCGGAAATGCCCGTGAACTTCTGAAACATGTCTCTCTCTCTCTCTAACTCTTGGTGCAACAGATTTTTCGTGGGAATTTCAACAGCGTCGTCTCTTCCAAGGTTAATAGGCTTATATAGAATCAACTTACTCATGCTGTTGCTCTCGGTTATGAATATGTTGCGATACCGCGTCATATTCTATGGATTATTCTAAAATAAACCATGCTTTTCGGAGATCGTATCATACTTTGTGTCATTAAAAACCAAAACTCTAGTCAAAGGTAATATCTAATTCTTTTCTTAGAGAGGACGGTTTTGATTTGGTTCTGATGCCTTAACATGGTGTAAAGTTTCTCTAGTAGAAATATCACTGAAAAGTATTAATTAGCCATTGACTTATTTCAAATTCTTTACACATGTTCTTGCTTGTATGTGGTATCTTATGCTGGTATAAACTTTCACATATTTTAGATATTTAATTTTTTGAAAATTTTCAAACATAATTAAATTTTGCAAAAATATTTAGTTTAAAGTTTAATTTAAAATGAGACTGAGTCAATTGAAATCTCATCATTTTGCCTTATTTCATGAACTGGACAGTTAATTTTATTTTGAATTATTTTTTATTCAGTTACATTGAGATGTCATACTATTTTATCATGCGCAAGGTGTTTTTAATGCATTTTTTGAAAATTTTCAGAAAATTAACTATAAGAGATGTATAGAACTCTCTTGATACTAACATAGGATAGCACATAAAATCAGTAATATTTGTAAAAAAGTTAATCAGCGTTTTCATATATTAGAACTTCTCAATAACGGACATCCATGGGACCAAAAATCTTGTCCGCTAACGGAGAGTGCCTGCGAATGGGGACGTACAATATACAGTGGATCCTTGTTTATACGACTTTCGCATTTACACGACACTTCCCTTCGGTTGCAATTGGTTCCTTTAAAATGTATACGTGTAAAATTTGTACACCGATGGTAATAATCCCCAATCGCCTCCATAAAGAAAGTTTCATTAAATTTCACTACATTAATCACTTTTGCCAGCGATTATGCATAGTTCCGAAATAAAGTTGGGAAGTCCGATAAATATGGAAAAATTCAGTCCCGTTATTTCGGGGGGGGGGGGGTCCAGGGGGGTCGTTGCCCCTCCCCCGGCTTTTGAAAATACACTAAAAATGGTATATATATACAAATATATATATTTATCTACATTGAGTACATGTTCTTTGTGACTCCCCCCCCCCCCCTAGAAAAAGTTGAAATGACGGCCCTGGGGGAAAAATTCATAACCTTTCTTCCCTTCATTAAACTATATATTTTTACCCGTACAGTGATGATTTGTGCACTACAAATATTTTGCCTTTTGCAACAAAAATTAAATAAAAATAAGTGTGAAGAAGATAAAAACATCAATAGTCTTGTAATGTTGGCTTTCTTCAAATGTATCATATACCATTTGAATTCACCATCCTGGACTAGAGTTATGTTCAGTTAATTAAGTTGTTAATTGATGATTTATCATATTCACTAACACGAGCTTGGGATTATACATAATATTAGTTCAGTAAGATGAATTGTCAGATAATGATCAAAAATTAATAAATGACAGTTTGCCTCATTTTACTGTCCGCTATCAAGACTGTCCGCCAACGGGGAATGAAATACATTAAAGTCTTATTCTACGGCAGCGGTTCTCAACCGGTGCTCCGCGGAGCCCCCAAGGGTTGTGCACCTCCCAGGGGCTCCTCGGCGACTCGAGGAAGATAAAATGAATCAGTAAATCTGATAGAAAAATAAACAAGAGAGGCCTACAAGGTTCTGCCATAAAAAATTACGTACAAAAAAGGGCTCCGCCACAGAAATTATGTACTGAAAAGGGCTCCCCAAGTCAGAAAGGTTGAGAACCGCTGCTCTATTGTATTTTCAATGATATTTCTACTAGAGCACAGTTTTCCGCAATGTTAGAAGATGCGAGTCCCCCTCAAGTCTTCGTCATCGAATCAAGTGTTAGAACCGTGATTCTCAACTGCTTGTGTTTTTTTTGAATGAGATTCGAGTCCGAGATCTTTTCTAAAAATGTTTAAATTTTTTTGTTTCTGAGAAACTCAGATGGGGATAGAAGAGCGATCTCTCAAAAAGCTAATGTTTACTTTTGATTACATCGGTGATGGTCGGCTATAAATTCACTTTCTTTCTTGATCGCACAACAACTGCGACCATATTGCTCCAAGGCGATTCCCCCACGAAACAGAAGCTCAACCTCGAGATCCCCTATCCATCGAATACTTTTGTCTATCGGGCTGAAAATACACATTGTCGCCTGAAATTTTGTCAGAAACTAGAAGAAAATCGAGGAATGTTTTGAAATTGAAGGTATGTATTCTATGCAACCTTGTTACCATTCGCCGTTCATTTTTTGTTTTGACAGGTGCTGGGGACACGGCAATCATTTGTCACCCACCATTTAGAAAAAACTCTCGATGTGACTTATGACATCTAGCGTCTATCACCAAAGCTCGTGAAAGTTGCTTCGAGTCACACGCTGACATCACAGTACTTGTGTACCTATAAATTTTATATTAATGATCAAAAAGAAAAAATAATAATGAATAATAATTAATAATAATTTTAAAAAATAATAATGATTAAAAGAACAAAAGTTTTTGCCCACCCCCCACTCCTATTGTAGAATACTTCCACAACAATGCTATGTCTTAATATGAGACCATGGAACTCTTGCAAACATCAAACCGAAAGATAGCCAGGTCACATTACCATATGGCAATATCGTCTCGTTGGACTGGATATCATGGGCGGGGATATGGGGGGGGGGGGCATTGCCCCCCAGCGTCAAAGGTGGAGTCGACTGATCTAATGTATATATGTATATATGAATTGACATCATCATCATCATCATCATCATCGTGCCCCCCAGACTTCCAAGTCTATCTCCGCCTATGCTGGATATCTCTGGCAGTTTATTGATAGAAAGCATACATTATATGTAATCATAATCTAAGTATAAAGTCACAACATAAGTATAAAAAATCAGTTGCAAGATCACAGTCTACGTATACAATCGCAAATCAAACATATAATCCTATATCGCATATTAAATATTAATTCGAATATAAAATCTTAAATCGCATGATCATTCATTACGGAAGTCAATAATGAATCGGAAATAAAATTCATAATCGGTTTCATCTTCAATTCAAATTGTTCGATTTCCACAGCATTGTACTGTTCTTGTGTCATCAGTCAGTCTTCTTTATAGTTGATCACTTTCTATTTTCTTTGTGAACGGCGAGGTGGTGCAGTCCAGTCCGTACTTGTAGTGCCCGAGTGAAATGGTGGTAAGATACTCGTCTACCATCGTGAAGGTTGTTGTCTGGGTCCCGGGTTCGAACCCAAGGGAGGATATAGATAAGATATTTTCCCTAACGAACTCGAGGCGACCACCGATAGACAGCGCCTTCACTTCCAACCCATCTCACTAATGGCAGTAAATTGCAGTATAGCGATATGGCCAGAGTTGGTGTTTGGTGAAGTAGTCCGTACTTGTACTATTGGTGGAAAGGGCGTCTGTGGAATTACTTTGTCTTCATTGTCATCTATATCCGTCTAATTATTTTCTTTATTTTATTTACTCTACTTTTTTTTTCAAAAATCTCTCTGATCCTGTGTGATATTTTTATCAACGAGCATAACCATGTGCTTCAGATATGCAGTTAAGTTACATGTTGTTAAATAGAGGATGGGAGTGCACTCTTGCAGACAGATATAACGAGGTCAAGCCAATTTTCATTGAAACATTTTGTCCACTACTTCAGTGAAGATGACGGTAGGCAAAAGACAATGCCGTCTTCCCTCTCGGAAAATAATGACTATCTAACGCTTCATCTGGAACTGTGGTTGAATTTGTACTGCTAGCGTGACGTGGGACGAGTTTCGTATTAGTATTAATGTGACGTAGTGCCTTCTGATTGGTTGGTTATAGCTTAGGCCGGGGTCTTCAATCTTTTGCGATACATGTGTCACCGTCTATGTCCATGAGGAAAAAGAGCACCTAAAACGTGACTCTGGCAATGACTATTGAAAGTAAAGCTAATCATTTAATAGCATTTCAATGATTGACCATTTTTGTAGCATCACGGTCTTTTTCTACTTACGAGGGTTAATAAGACCGGGACCCACAATTTATTGCCGATTCGGAACGGCAGCGCTAGACATTTATCTTTTTCTATACTCACCGAGAGTTTGGTGTGCTATCCCTTCGGTGTGGGACTCCCTGCGGTAGAAATTGTTTTCCGTGGTCATGTTGTCACAGTTTCTGTTATATCCTTTTCGCCGCGTCAGAGAAGTTTCTGACAACGAATCGGGTATCGAACTAGCGACACCTCTAAACATCCTCTGGCACTTCATGGGAGTGTCTTATCGACCTGAGCTACCCATCCCAACATTTGAATGAGGGGGTTTACTTGTTGAATCAAAAGAGACAGAGGGAGAGAGAGCGATTAATATATAAGTATATATATCACAAGTGTGAAATTAGACATCGGCATCGAGCTTCATTGTGCTTCAATAACAGCTGTGGTGTTCCATGTAACACTGGTTGCAGATGCGTGTCTCAGAGTTCTAGATAATATCTCTAACCTTGGTCTTTCGTAGATCTTCATGGACATCGTAGTCATATACACACATATATATATATATATATATATATATATCACAAGTCATATACAATATATATAAATATATAAATATATATATATATATAGTAAATAGATAGGAAGGTATATATATATATTCCTATCTAATTACTACAAAGTGGCTCATGTACGGCATAACAACCCTAAGAAATCTCATGTTTTCATGCAGTCTATTTGTAAAACCCACCGTTAATCTAAAATATGTTATATCAATGCCTACAGGCTGAAACACTACACTGACGTTACGTGATTTCACGTCATGTCAGAGTCGTCATGAATTCTGATTATGTGCCGCGGGAATTTTCCACGAATCAGAATTCGCAAAGTCTCCGACGTGATGTGATTACACGTCACGTCAGTGTAGTGTGTTTCGTCCTTCAAACTCATCACATTGTTCTTGAAAAGCATTTTGGCGTCCCATATGACATACAACCTCTGACAATAAAGTTCGGTGGATAGTCCTGTAACATTAACGTAGATGAAATATTAACGAAAGTTACCTTACTGTCCTTCGAAATAGTCACCTCCCATTACTATGCACCGCTGCGCTGAGATCTCCTATACATGTCCTGGAAATTTTGCAAGAAATCTTCTTTTGGGATGGGGTTCAAAAGCCTCGTCACGTTTCGTTGGATGTCAGGAATATCGTCAAATCTGTTTCCTTTCAAAGCCAGTTTGAGTCGTGGGAATAGAAAGAAGTCTGGAGGATTGAGATCTGGCGAGTATAGTGGATGTTCAATTTGCACCACCCCCTTTTTTGCCAGGAACTGTTTGACGATATTGGCTGTGTGAGGGCGATTTGTCGCACGGATTCACGGTTAATCTGCAGTTCAACTATCATGCGCACAGTTAATCGACGATCGTTCGTGATCATTTTCATCACTTTCTCAAAGTTTTCGTCACTGACGGAGGTCGCCGGCCTTCCGCTACGGGGGTTGTCAGAAACACTTTCCCGGCCTTCTCTGAAACGGGCGAACCACTCGTACACACACTTCATGTACAGTGCTTGATCTTCATAAACACGTATCAGCATCGCGTGAGTTTCTTTCGGTGTCTTGTCAAGCTTAAAACAAAACTTTAAATTGATCTTTTGTTCGTTCATTTACCTATTCTCAGTTGAGAACCAACGCACTAAACAAGCACTTTGTAAAACAAGTCTTTCACGGAACACAAACGACGCTCAACTGAGCAACGGTGGCGGCAGATGGTCAATACCTGCCACTATGCATGTGTAGCGTTTTGCTCCGCCAGTGTTGCCAGATCGGCCGGTCTGACTTCATTCATCGAACTTTATTGTCAGAGATTGTACATATATGAAGATCTTTCTAAATTTATTATCTCTCAACAATACAAATTAAATACTAATACTCACAAAAACTCGAACAATTATAATCCGAAGCAACACAGGCGCGAGAAACCTACGATATTGAAATTGATATTTCATAATCACGCGATATCTCACGAAAAACCATCCGAGGGAAAAAGAGACATTTCTTAAGTACCTTCAACCAAGTCCCATAAATTTCTAAAAAAATAAAATAATAATTTTTTTTCAAGTCTTTTGATAATTCTTTCGTCCGCATAATATCCTACATAGATGATTAAAAAATAAAGGATAAGATCCAATTATCTGTACCCATTATCTAGGCATTTATCCGGAGACATGTTTCTTTTTTTTCCCCCTCTCTCTCATCCTTTCTCCACTGGATAACTATCTCATTAACTCATGCACTTTGAAGAAATTTAAAAAAAAAATTTGCTACGTATATATAAAAAATAATAATGAATGATACCTTGAGGACGAGAAAAAGTAGGGTTTTTTTCCCCCTATCCGAAGTAACTAAAAATACTTACATACATAAAGAACAAGTATAATGGACAAAAAAAAAAGATGAAAAACTTGTGCCGAACATTAACTGAAAATCTACACTAACACGAAAAAAGCTCGTTAGCAATTACTGAGAGTAATGTTAATTTTTTTTTTTTTACGGTAATGCTTGGTATTCACAGTGTTGTGATAATCGCATCGATTGACGATATGTGGTTTGTCTTGTTAATTACATCAAAAGCTTCTATGGAGAAATGTATATATGTATTATGTTTTTCTACCAGAATCGAGTGATAATGAGACCATAAATGGATACATACATATGTGCTTACTAATCTCTAAAGATACAGTCTCTATATAAGTCTAATGAGATGCAATAAATCTAATAATTTACCGGTCATGTTAGTGTTTTGCTGTTGTGTTGTGTTTTATTCGGGTCATTAATGTCTCCGCTATGATCCAAACACTCGTGAAACTCTCCAAAGATTGCATTAGTCAAACAAAAAAAGAGGATTAAAATTTGTCTCATTTTTATTTTTTATGTACTTTGTCAATAGATTTAGGGAGTCATATTATTAAGGAAGAAAATTAAAAAGATTTATAGCAATACTACTCAACAAAAAAAAAGAAATTATCATTTGATCAAAGATATTTTAGGGTATTTCCAGGATGCCTAGAACTAACGTTAGTTTTCAACAAATGGCTCCCGTTTTAGATAAGAAATCCTTTGACCATTTTAATATTCCACTGATTTATGAGCTGATTTTCAGAAGAGTAGTTTGAAGTATATTTCATAACAAATGCATGCACATAAAGCAGTTCTTTGAATGATTACGCTAGAACCTGGTCAATTCGAACTTGGTTAATTCGAATTTGGATGATTCGAACTTTTACGAATTCACCTTAAGAGAGTTTTCTATCTAATTTAATGTTCAAATTTGTTGTTTAATTCCGTTTTTTTTTTCAAATTTTTTGATTAATTCAAAGTGGAAGGAAAAATTTTTTAAAAATTAATATTATAAAAGATTGAAAATTCTGTTTCTCTCTACACTAGGGCTCGTTTTTTAATAATTCGATACCCATTTTAATATTGTTCAGCTGGAGTGCATCGTGAATGTGTACCATTTTATATCGATAGTGCTTTTCAACCTATTCATCAAGGTTTAACATTCAAAATCTGAATCTTCTTTCTCGTCATTAAGAGTATAGAAAGTATCGGAAAGTTCAGATTGTGTAATACTTCAGTGAAAATATATTTCCTTAATAGCATAAGCAAAATTTGGGAAACAGTTTCACAATGGATCATCTTGAACCGGTTCCGTAAATTAGGCTTTGAGCATGGTTAATTCTGCAGCGATGCCGATTTCAAAACAGAGGAATTATGCAGCAATTAAGATAAATTATATATTATAATTAATAAACTATTAAAATTTGGGAAACAGTTTTGTAACTGATGATAAAATTATAGTAATTGATAATTATCATCCTATGTGGATGTTAATGATTAAGTTGTAATTTGTAGTCTTTTTTGTGACTGGACTTAACCAAGTTCGAGTGTTTGTAAAGTTTGTCCGAGACCATTTATTACTGAAAAACGAAAAATATTTATTTTGAAAAACCAGTGGTTTTACATATAAAACTACAAGAAATATTCAAAAAATAAAGAAACCAAGCAGAATTATTTTGTTGTTTGTTGTTCATTTTGCACCTATTTTCACTTTTGAGAGAAATCGACTTGATAGTTATTTCTCACTGCGGGGAAAAGCGATGTCCGTCCGGACGAGGAAGTCATTTCTCCTTTAAGATGCATCGAAGTTCTCCCCACCGTCTCAAGGCGAAAAGCAATAACAATTTGTTACGCTATACGTTCGGACAAGCCTTTGCCATTATGGACACATTTTCAAGTGATGACCCTTCGTCCGCCCAAGAGAGAGCCGTTGGTTCTGCTTCAGTTGAACCCGACTGATAGATGTCATTTTCTATACTTTTCTTCTCCAAAACTGGCATTCCTGTGCTATAAATATCTACGTACGTACATTAGCTGACCACTGGTCGCATAATCGAAAAATAGTCTTTCCATATTTCACTCGCTTTCATTCATTTCCGCATTGTTTATAATAAAATAAACAGGGTGGTCAGAAAATTCCTTCGATGGTTCGAAGGACACTGCGAAATGACGTAACGAATGGATTGATTCGAATCGATTGAGAAATCTGTTTTGTTTTTTTCAGCATGCGCTAGAGATTTCTGGCCACCACTGTAATACGCAGCGGTCGTGGTGATGATTACAAAATTTCAAAAAACTTGGTCCATACTTAACGCACAACTACCGTAAAGTTCTTGCCAAACGTGAGGAAGGAAACGTTGCGAACAAGTGCCGGAATGTGTACCTCGTTGATCCTCCAACGTTGGCGACAAATGTTTCCGAAAAATACAACGTACTGTTCAGTAGTGATCGTTTGGCAACTGTGCTGCGAAAGGCACACATTTTTAATCGATCGTGATATAATTGTAACGACTGCTTACAAAGGACAGTATATAGCCTATCTCTCGTTTTCTGTGGTGCCCATTTTCGAAGCACGAATGAAAGCCGATCTCACGTTAAAAAGTCTCGCCACAGAGAGCAACAGGACTAAAACAGCACAAATATTCAAGCATCACACTTCAATCAGAATTTGTGATATAGATGGCACTCCAAAACATTCACACAGAACACTATATACGTACTCAGACTGATAGGAACTTATCCTCAAAATTCCAGCTCAAGTCAATCGGTAAAGACAGACCGGAGTTTTGCTTGATTTGAATAAAATAAAGCTTATTTCTCGGACTCCGAACTGAAACTTCGGTGTGCAGCATCATCTGTCTGCGATATTTGTAACTAAATTTGAAGCTTCTGCATCATTATTTTTTTATGAGCTTTCTTAATAAACATACTACTTGTTTTATTCTTCTATCAATCACCCTATTCAAGTTATTTCATTTTAAAATTAGCGAGTATTTTGCAATTAATCACTGATTGTTCTCTCACTACTACTACTAATACTACTTTTAACCGTACATGCACCTCGTACCCATTTCTCTACGGCAGCGGTTCTCAACCAGTGCTCCGCAGAGCCCTTGGGACTCCATGTGCACTTCCGAGGGGCTCTGCAGCCACTCGAGGATAATAAAATAAATCAATAAATTTGATAAACAAACAAAAGGGCCAGAAGGGTACCGCCATATAAATAATATACTAAAAAGGGCTCCTCGAGTTAAACAGGGCTCCACCATAGAAATTATACACTAAAAAGGGCTCCGCGAGTCAGAAAAATGTTGAGAACCGCTGCTCAACGGAATTTCTAACGAATCGGCACATGCCGGAATGTGTGTTCTTAGTGTATGTGTGGCCCTAACGTAATTATGTTGTCGAGTTGCGCTTGTTTCGCATTCATGCTGCCATCTGTCATCCATTTTCTGAAATAAAGATGGTAAAGGCTTGAATTTTCGTGTCATGTCAGTATCATGTTGTAGGTCTGCCTGTTCTCTGCGGAGAGACTTTTTCAAATTGGAGACCGGCTCGCATTCGTGCCTCGAAGCAATATTCCCTCGCTATAAACAATAACTTCCGTATACCTTTAACACAACCACTCTGTATAGAATGGGAATCACTACACAGACCAGGCGTCGGAACTTTCGCTTTTACGAGTGGATTGTTATCGAAGTACCGCGTACATGTTTCTGTAAGAAAATTATTAAGAGTCAAGAATTACAGAAGACTGGATGTTGTGAAGATATTTGTTACTTGAGATGTTAATTTTTTAAGGAAGGAAAAAACTCATCTCTGCCTCTACCGGGAGTCGAACCCGGGTCCCTCGATTGCCGGACGAGTGCTCTGACCACTAAGCTACAGAGGAGATAGAGATTTTCCTTCGCTAGAGCGTATATATGCCGAACGGAACCGTGCAATGGACGGTGAAACCGATCAGCTAATAGCTCATGGACGACGAGCCACCAGAGGGCTATATATATGACATGAATGTCGCTCTCCACTTGTTAATACAAGAATTACAGAAGACTGGATGTTGTGAAGATATTTGTTACTTGAGATGTTAATTTTTTAAGGAAGGAAAAAACTCATCTCTGCCTCTACCGGGAGTCGAACCCGGGTCCCTCGATTGCCGGACGAGTGCTCTGACCACTAAGCTACAGAGGAGATAGAGATTTTCCTTCGCTAGAGCGTATATATGCCGAACGGAACCGTGCAATGGACGGTGAAACCGATCAGCTAATAGCTCATGGACGACGAGCCACCAGAGGGCTATATATATGACATGAATGTCGCTCTCCACTTGTTAATACAAGAATTACAGAAGACTGGATGTTGTGAAGATATTTGTTACTTGAGATGTTAATTTTTTAAGGAAGGAAAAAACTCATCTCTGCCTCTACCGGGAGTCGAACCCGGGTCCCTCGATTGCCGGACGAGTGCTCTGACCACTAAGCTACAGAGGAGATAGAGATTTTCCTTCGCTAGAGCGTATATATGCCGAACGGAACCGTGCAATGGACGGTGAAACCGATCAGCTAATAGCTCATGGACGACGAGCCACCAGAGGGCTATATATATGACATGAATGTCGCTCTCCACTTGTTAATACAAGAATTACAGAAGACTGGATGTTGTGAAGATATTTGTTACTTGAGATGTTAATTTTTTAAGGAAGGAAAAAACTCATCTCTGCCTCTACCGGGAGTCGAACCCGGGTCCCTCGATTGCCGGACGAGTGCTCTGACGGTAGAGGCAGAGATGAGTTTTTTCCTTCCTTAAAAAATTAACATCTCAAGTAACAAATATCTTCACAACATCCAGTCTTCTGTAATTCTTGTATTAACAAGTGGAGAGCGACATTCATGTCATATATATAGCCCTCTGGTGGCTCGTCGTCCATGAGCTATTAGCTGATCGGTTTCACCGTCCATTGCACGGTTCCGTTCGGCATATATACGCTCTAGCGAAGGAAAATCTCTATCTCCTCTGTAGCTTAGTGGTCAGAGCACTCGTCCGGCAATCGAGGGACCCGGGTTCGACTCCCGGTAGAGGCAGAGATGAGTTTTTTCCTTCCTTAAAAAATTAACATCTCAAGTAACAAATATCTTCACAACATCCAGTCTTCTGTAATTCTTGTATTAACAAGTGGAGAGCGACATTCATGTCATATATATAGCCCTCTGGTGGCTCGTCGTCCATGAGCTATTAGCTGATCGGTTTCACCGTCCATTGCACGGTTCCGTTCGGCATATATACGCTCTAGCGAAGGAAAATCTCTATCTCCTCTGTAGCTTAGTGGTCAGAGCACTCGTCCGGCAATCGAGGGACCCGGGTTCGACTCCCGGTAGAGGCAGAGATGAGTTTTTTCCTTCCTTAAAAAATTAACATCTCAAGTAACAAATATCTTCACAACATCCAGTCTTCTGTAATTCTTGTATTAACAAGTGGAGAGCGACATTCATGTCATATATATAGCCCTCTGGTGGCTCGTCGTCCATGAGCTATTAGCTGATCGGTTTCACCGTCCATTGCACGGTTCCGTTCGGCATATATACGCTCTAGCGAAGGAAAATCTCTATCTCCTCTGTAGCTTAGTGGTCAGAGCACTCGTCCGGCAATCGAGGGACCCGGGTTCGACTCCCGGTAGAGGCAGAGATGAGTTTTTTCCTTCCTTAAAAAATTAACATCTCAAGTAACAAATATCTTCACAACATCCAGTCTTCTGTAATTCTTGTATTAACAAGTGGAGAGCGACATTCATGTCATATTAAGAGTCAAATTGAAGAATGAAGGAAAAGCAAACCACTTTGCAACTTTGTAAGTGGTTTTAAAAATGTATGCATCCACATCATGGAAGAGTTTGAGCCAGACCAGAAACACTCAAATAAAGTATACATATCATTACTTTTCCCTTACTTATATACAACTTCGAAGAATAAGCATCATCGCGTCAAAACGAAACATTTTTCATAGTTTATCTCGAGTAATACGATCTCCAAGCATAACAAATGGCTACTTAAGACTAAGTTATGGCGAATCTTTTAGAGGAGAAGAAGTCAATAAAATACTACCAGGAAGGGAATTTCTGCATATTTTCGTTATGGATGTTCCCGAATCATCCCTCATACAGGGTGTCCTGCGAGTGCCTTTACGGCCTTTATCTCATCAACCGTTTGTCGTAGAAGTATGATTTCAATTTAGAAAATGCTCAGAATATGTTCAACATTACTCTGCACAAGTTTTGAGAGTGGAAATACAGTGTGTCACAAAATAAAAACTCTAAATTTTTATACGGAGAATCCTGTCCTCTAAATAGAAAGTTGTTGCCCTGTCTTTTGTAAGTCCAACAAAAGAGACCCTATGTTTTTAATTGCTCTTACGTAGTGTTTGGATTCAAAAATCGGAGTAAATTTGGTAAAGCACAGCATAAATGAGAGAAAGGAGCGTTTGTCCGTAAGTTTTTGCTGGTGTTTCCCAACTTTTCTCCGTGAAACCATACCTCTGTGACGGGTGGTTGATGAGGTAAAAGAAGCATTAGCACTTACAGGACACTCTATATCAGACTAGTATAAAGTAACCCTCTTACTCTGGGCCAGTGTGAATCACTCCTTCGCTCTCTACTGCCTCGGCTGGGTGTAGGAACGACGCTTCAGCGCCATTTAATTTCAGTGCTAGTTGCTTTGACAGGTGAGTGTGTTCACCAGCCGAACTCGTGAGACACAGTTGTACTTGCTGAAGTGGGGTGGGTAAGCGAGTTATCGGACAAGGTGGCGAATTCGAGGGAAGAAAAGTCAAGAAAATTAGACTAGAATGAGAGAAGGACGACTGAATTCGTTTAGTCCACAGGCGTCAAAACCATAAATGCTCCTCTGGAAAAACCTGAACGCGCATTTTTAAAAGTAGGGTAGGGACAGAAAATTTACTCGAATATCCTTTAAAATGCGGATCATGCGGTCACCATAGTGAGAGCGTCTTCCAACTCGTGTACTTTGCATTGTATTGTGAAGCAATGTACAAAATATAATTTAAAAAATTAATAAAACGGTGTCCATATAAAGCACGCAACGTCAAAAGAGAGGAAGGACTACGATTCTTACAAAAAGAAGTGCAATCCCATCAGAAACATTTCGTGTAAAAACTGAAGTCTCGAGATTCTTTAGCCGTAAAAAGTTGTGATATCTGATGTAAAGCCAAGTCTAATGTTGTTATCAACGGTGACACTTCTCTATTCACAAATCTCCCCAAGCCGGTACACCTTTAGTCGAAGAACATTTTGGAACTTGGCAATTACACAGCACGAGAATGTGTCGGCCGCGGTTAAGTTTTATTATTCATGCCATTAATCAAATTCCATCAAATACTGTTTATGTAAGGATATGTGTACTTTTAGCGTTGACTTAATTTTACATAACATAGTAAGATGTAATATGTGCAGCGTAATTGCCAGTCCCAAAATGTTCTTCAACTAAAGGCTATGCAGGCTTAGGGTGATTTGTGAATCGAAGTGTCACAGCATTAGAGTGTCTTTACACAGACATCACAAATTTTTACGGCTAAAGAATCTCGAGACTTGGCTTCACTTTTTACATGAAATGTTTTTGATGGGATCAATGTGTTGTCCGCATCTTAGCTACACTACTGCGTAGTTCGAATAGATATCATGACATATCAGGTTACGAGTACGCATTTAACAAGAGATAAGAACCGCGATGGAAAACGGACGGAAGAAAATCAGTATAAATCCGACCTTTTGGTGCGCTTCCATTACGCTTACCACGCACGAAGTTCCTTCCTGGTGCATAATAGCCACGAAATGGCCTTTTGAACAATTCTCGAGTTTATTAAGTTACACTTTCGTTCCCGAAAAGCTTAGCCTCCGCTTAATCATAATTAAGATGCCGAGACCGGATGATGGGTGAGAAACTTTGAGAGCAATTAATTTAGGTACGCTAGTACAGAACAAGAGATGGCCTCTCGTTCAAAGTTCATGCCGATGGTTTCGAATAACTTGAGAATCCCGCGATGATTTAAGAACTCGTTTTAGCGTTAAACTTAATATATAACGTTGATTCTGATGTAATCCCTATATATATATGCATACATTCTACTTATTTTCCATATCGATAAATTCTCAGGCGAAGATATTTATCCATCCATCAGTCAGGGAGATGGATGCGATATAGTGGTAATAGTTATATCCTGTTAATGCTACTGAAATATAAAATTAACGCTATAAATTCGAGAATGACATTTAAAACTTCAAAACATTTTGGGGATATTTATCTGTTTATAATCATATAAGATGTCTATATTTACAACAGGGTTGCACAATTTTTGGCCCGGACAAATGTGGCCCGTCAAGGGACTCCATCCGGCCCGAGAAAGATATTTCAGTGGAAAAGTATCAGCAGTAAAAGATTGACCCTATTCTCTTCTTAAAAGTACGGAAAATTAGGAGCCATATGGGACATTGCCAATTACCATCATAAAACTATCAAAGGTAAGTAAAGGTGCCAATTGTAGCCAAAACAATTGTCACAGGTAAGTAAAGTTGCCCACTGGGCCGTTCAAGTATTACGTAAGCAAATTTTTAGCCATTTTTGACCTCCCCCTGTCAGCAAAATTTCGTCATCAGCTCTGCCTCTCTGAATCCTAACTCATATTTTCATAAAGGGTGGTTGATGACGTAAGCATTATCCAAACCCCCCCCCTCCCCCCTTGTCATCAAAAGTCAGCAAATCGGAAACCTCACCCCCTCGATGATGACGTAATACTTGAACGGCCCCACTATCACTAAAAATTCTGAAAAATCACCAACGGTGAGTAATAGAGGGGCTATTGCAAGTCGCAGTAGATTAAAATGTGATTCACCAAAACCTAATGTATGTGTGTTTTAACAAGTATGTGAGGTGAACGTATTGTATTGCTATAATTAATTATGATGATATTAGTGTCGTATTTATCATAATATAATTTATATTTATTTGTATGAAAATAATCCCAATTCTTGATTTCAGTAAAGCATAAAAATGCACGCTTTGTTGAAAATCAAGACATTTCATAAAAAAGTCAGACCGCCAAAAATTACGGGAGCACTAACGATTGACGTAAATCACTGCCTATAAAACAGAGAGGGGGGGTCTTAACCTTAGCCACTAGGGTTCCTTGTGCACTTCCCAGAGCCCCCAGGGCCACCCAAAGACCGTAAAACAAATCACTAAATTTGATAAACAAATTTTTTTTTAAAAAGTCCTACGGGGCTGCGCCATTCAAATTATAGACTAAAAAGGGCTCCACGTCCACGTGTCAAAAAAGTTTTTACTCGCAAAAAAAGTTTTGAACATTTATGGCAGTAGTCAACCACTAGCCGCTGTGGTGATCGAGTGGTCATAGTGACGGACTCGGATCGCGGGGACCCGGGTTCGAGCCCCACCGTCACCACAGTGGTGGTCAGTTGAAGTTGGTTTTCTGTGGTTCCCAACTTCGAGGCGCAAATGCGAGCAGATCTCCTCGTTAAAAAGTCTCTCCACAGAGAGCAACAGTCCTACAAACAATGCAGGTGTTCAGTCGCTGCGCATCGCTCACTTCGCTTCTGGGATGTGGATGGCGGTGCTGGGGGTCGTGCACGGCACTGGATAGGCACTCGGACTGTTGGGTACACGCACTTACACTTCCGGCACAACTCACTAGGTAGTAAATTGCCTATGGCAATAGACCTGAGTTGTGCTCGGTTTGAAAAAAAAAAAGTAGTCAACCACTGCTATAAAGTTTCTGCTCTTAGCAAAATGCATGGAAATGACATATTTAAAGATTATTTTTTGCAGAACTCTACGATGAAACTTCTAGTCATGACCGTACATAAATCTTCTGTTAAGATATATTTCTCGTTTTAAAACTTCTCTAATAAAATGAGAAAATGCATTATATTCCTGTGGATGGTGTTTTAGCTGAGATTTAAATCCGAGAAGAATTAAATGAAGACGGAGTCGCGATTGAAACAACAACCATGTCTAACAACATCAAAGGAGCGGGAAAAAGACCCGAGCTATTATCAAGCGAGAGCTAATGAAATTCACTGCAGTGTTATAAGAGCTTCTCTCACTTCATTAAAGAGGATTCTTCGTTGGTAAGCGGACGATACTCTTGCAAGCTTCGTTTAACAATGAGGTTCCTGTTCTAGTAGCAACACTATATTCATCAGATGCAAGGAGCCCGTATCTTTTGGACCATTCGGTGCGAGTCCCTGCTGCAAGTATCGGAAAACAATAGACTCACGTAAGTAGGCGAGAACTAGGAATTGTCGAAACGACTAAACAATTCGTGAGAACATTGTTTTTAATCCTTACCTATAAACTATGGAACACACAACTAATGAATTTAAAAATATACATGCTAATTAATAATACAGTAAAAGTGGGTTAAAAAAACCGCTGACAGTCATTGGAACATTTTTTATTATAAAGGACTTATTGTTGTATTAGTGAACTTAAATATTTTGCTCAAAAAAAACTGTGGAAAAACTTTGTGTTGCTTTACCTGCATTAGATCGTTTTATTCTGATAATGGTCAATTAAGCAGATTCCAGTCATAAAATAAGTTTTTGGCTTACAGCAGTTGGCTCTCCAAAACATTTTTACATAGAGTTTCATATTCCATATTCTCAAAACGATTTGGCTCACCGACGAACAATTAAAATTCTCAATTATTATCTCGTTATTCCATTCCATTACCTCATGGACTCGTATGCGTTCGTGCGGGAATCGTGATGGACTCGCATCGCAAGAATGCACGTCGTACCCTTCCCTGATGGCATAGAGATGGTCATAACAAAAAATTAAATTAAATAACTCCCGAGTTATTTGCTTCCGAATGCGGAAGGTAGATGACAAAACTTCTTGAACACATAACAGGCATCCTTCAGAAACTAACTTCACGTTAGGTACAGAACACATACGCGGTACATTCCAACATACGTTAGAAGTTCAACATTTTAGAAGTCTCTCAGTGGAATATTTACGAGGTTCATGTGGAGTTTAGTGGCAGCAGTAGACAGATGTGCCGTATAGCGATGTGGCCGGAGTGAATGTGCGGTAAAATATGTAATAATAGAATAGTAAATAGATCTACCCCGGCAGTGAAAGATGACCGTAGTCTATGGAAGTAACAAAGGTCGAAAGCCACCTGTGCCGTTTGTATATTGGTGAAGACAGATTAGGAAACGAAGTTTAAAAAAAAGGGAAACACACACACACACTCTCGAACATTAAAAATTTAATACCTCGGTCAAAATATATATTTCTCTCGTACGGTAATAAAACTTTTGAAAGCACAAACTGGCCTTGGGGTAAATATGAAATGTGTGATTTTGTAATTTCTTTTTTTTGCGTAAAAGTGTCATAATTACATGTATGGACATTTACCTCATTCAACCCTTTCAGTACTGACGGTACTTTAAAGCAGTGGTTCTCAACCTGGGGCCATATGGCCCCCTTGTGGTCCTGGGATATTCTAGGGGGGGGGGGGGGCACAGGAGGAAATCAGAAGAAAGTTGATCCACGACAGGTGGTGAAGGGAGTCATAGAGAGCTGTGAAGAGAAAAAGCTTTAAAAGTGAAACATGGTTGAAAAATATTACTACTTTCAGAAATCATCAGATCCGTCCATAGAACCAGGGGCATCTTAACCCTTGGGTCTACGTGGGCATGACCCGGGTCTTCATGTCTATAGTGGAGGGAGGGGGACCGCACTATATGGGATCTGGTACTATGATTTTCATATGTAAGATGTTACTTCCAGCTAAGTATGGAGGGCCGCCAGAGCAACGGTTGATGTGTAGGTCGAATTATCCTGCATGTTCGTTGGATCGTACCGTATTTTACACTTACCATTTTTTGCCTTATAATTTGACTCCTGGGAGAGATGATAATCCACCATTTGAATCCGTGCTTAGCCAGGATTCCAGAGATTGATTTGATTTATTAAAGTTCCATATTCATAATAAAAAAATAGAAAGTATCTCACTCTTGGATGAGGGTAGGGGGGGGGGGGGCCTGGATAGGACAGGGGGGCCACGAGAAAAAAATGTGATGCATGGGGGCCATGAGCTTAAAAAGGTTAAGAAACACTGCTTTAAAGTACCACTAACTTTTTAATCCCCGTAACATAGGTGTCAGAACCTAGGGGCTGAGGCTATTTTTGAGCCCCTCCTCCCAATGTATTCTGAAAAACAGTGCAATTCACCTTCCCGTCCTGCGTACGTGCTTGAGTCCCGCATATACGGGACAACTAGCAGCCCTCCCCACCTCCCCAATGTATTCTTCATGTCGACGCTTCTGTCCCGTAACATACCTTACAAACGTTGTTGAATATTGGTATTTTGAATTATAAAAGATACATAACCTTTACGATTACCAGATGACAGCGCAAGTGTAGGATCGTTAGCTTTTTAAATATGTTAATTACCAAAAATCCAGTTGGATGTTTCGCCCCCCTGAAAAAGTGTTCACTGCATCACACAGATAATAACACTGACTTCACAAAATGTTCCCCCAATGAATGTATAAAACAAATTATGCCTTTCTCTTTCGTGGTAAAATAAATAAATATATTCATTGTTGTTCATTATTCAACGCATTTGAATAGTATTTTTTTATTTTTGTCGTAAGCGAAAAAAGCTGACGAAACTTTCAAGTACCAGGTTGATTAAATCATTGTGTACCTAATATTTTTTTGGGAAAAAAATATGTTTTTCTTGTTTTAGGCTTTAATTAGAACTGAAATGACTTACGAAAAAACTTCAAGATATAATTATTCCATTTTTTTCCCATACTGTGGTACTGAAAGAATTAAAAGATTTTTACAATAAGAAAATTTTTTTATCTACAATCATTAATTGAGAAGTAGTTAATACTGTCTAGACACGCTGTACAGCGAGTTTATGGCTCTTCATAAAACATCATATTCCGGAAAGAAACTAGATTAAACTCACGAAAAAAAACAAGCGAAAAATATTTGAAATTTCACGTTCTATATTATATGAGACACACATGCATTCTAATAAATATAAATATCATACTATACATATGCAACGAAATTCTCCATATCTTAAAAGTAGAACAAAAAAAATCAGGAAAATTTTAAATTCAAAAATATAATTTATTTTAGTATAAAGAAAAAAATCACATGTTGAACACAGTGATATTATTACATACGGATTTTACTTCATACTCGAACGCATTTACAAAAAAATAGAATAAAAAACGACAGAAAGGAATAGATTGATATCCTCGAGGTATTGTGTGAAAAAATAAATTCGGAATTTTCATTTCTCATTCGAAACGAACAGCGGATACGTAAATCCCGGGAAAAATAAGAAATAAAAAATAAACCAACTCGAAATAACATTAGATACAATTTCTCTTCTTTCTTCTCGAAATAATTCTTTTTTCAAGATGTATAAGACAATGGATTTGGTAAGGAAAGTTGTATCATCATCTACTACTAGATAAGGGAAAAGAACATTTTTCATCATCAAAATGTTGATATTTTGATCTTTTGGGAGGAAGAACTCTCTTTCCTGATGTTACGTAATGTATAAAAAGAAATTTCGGAACCGTAACCTTAAAAATTTTTATTTTAGAGAGACTGGAAGTTTTGTTTTTTTGTACTTTTTATATATTCTTATTTAAAACTTAACTCTGTTTTCTGAATCTTTTTAAGAAACAAAATTTTTATTGTTATAAATACCTGTAAACGCGTTTCGTCGAGTTTTGGAAAGATTTTTTTCCTCTGCCCTTTTGTTTTCTGGAAACGAAATTTTTCCGTAAATGTAATTGTGTTTTCTAGTCGTAACGTAACAACATTTTTTCTGGAAATAATGTATTGTTGTTTTTGAATTTTTAGACTGTGCTTGTGTTCATTTTAGCGTTTATTTTTGAGACTAGATTTTTCAAAGGCGTGGGAGAAAAATGGAATGAAACGAGGACGTCATTTAAAAAAATAAATTGAAATTGGTACTAATTTTTTTTACGGATAATTGTTGTCTTTGAGGTGTTTGAAAATATTTTAATTATAGTTTAGTTAATAATATTTTGATTGTTTAATTTAATTGGAAATTTTGATTTTTTTCGTTTAATTGTAATTTTAATTGAATGTAATTTGATTGGGATTTTTTAGTAAATTTCATTTGATTAGGGTGTTATTAATTTTTTTTGTTGCTTGAAAATTATTTAAGATTTTATAAATGAATGTTATGAGAGAGAGAGAGGAGATCGAGATATATTTTTCTCACCTTGCTTTACCCTTGCATATATATGGCTCAGGGTGGTCTTGATAATTTGGCACGGCCGGGGGCCTTAGATCCATAGGGCGCCCTGTGATAGAAGTCTGGTACTGTGATTTTTGAGATTAAGTATGTACATTAATGGGCTGATACTTCCAGCCGGTATGGGGCCCAAAAACATTACTTTGTTTGGAGACCAATGATGCTGTTGAGATGGTCCTGGCGTGTCCATGTCTCAATTGTGTTGTTATGAACTTACTGTACATATAAGATAAATTTAATTCAGGTTGTGCATTCAATGTGCTGCAATATATTTCTCCATTCAGAATTACTGAGAATCTGGCAAATAAATTGTTTTTATTGGAGATGGGAGGTAATTTGAATGCTTTGTGTCTAGTGGCTACAGATATTTGACATCACCAAAACTTCTCCTGTAAACATCAAATTTCACTTCAATATAGACAGAGGATTGGTTTTTTTTTTTAATTCCCTATAGCCCTATGCAACGCTAAACAGTACGTCATAATAACATTTTCATTTCTCTTTCACAATGAATGTAAAAAACAATTACTAGCTGTGTCGCCATAGATTTGTAACGCGTGAAGGTGAATAGGGACACAAAAACATCGTGTTCCTATTCACACTGAAACAACTTACTTACTTACTAACCGAAACGGCGACCCAGTGCCCACTGAAACAACTAAAGGACATCTCAAAAGCAAGCCAAGATTATCCTCAGAATTATTTTTTTCGTATGACTCAGACTACTCCCTACAAATAATGATTGAGCTTGTGTTATCAACAACATCTGATGTCAAGAATCTAGCATTAAAATTTCAGACATTCCTAGAACGCCTGAGTCCTGTTATAGTCCTGAAGAGCTAAGAAAATCCTTTTATTTTAGCATTGGCTAAGTAGTCCAGATATTTTGTAAAGTTGATTTCTCAATAAAACACTTTTCGCTACATCTCTTAGTTTGCATCTGCTGAAAATCGGAAGAAAGCCTACTCCATTAAGAAAGATACGACATTTTGAAAAGGGTGTAGGGGTTAGTGACTCGTGATGTGTCACCACAATGGTCAAGCAGAGCAGATTCCTTATGACACACAGCTTCAATTTCAATCCCGGAATTCGGATAAGAAGTTTGTGATTTCTATTTGTTAATTAAAATTTTTCGGATACACCCATCATTCGGGAACACTTTGAAATCTCTCTCTGAGATGTGAAGTGATTTGTGTCTGGTCCTTCAATGTTAAGTTTTAATTAAAATTGCTGGTGGGTGCATTTGCTGACCCGGTTTTTTCCTAATCGTGTGCCTTTTAGGTCATATGTGTTAGCATCATGAAGACGAGGTTTTGCATTACTGTGTCCCTAAAGATTGGTTTGATCACGTTGATCATTTCCACGGTCATTTTCTGCACACGAGGGCTAATTAGACCGGGACCTACAATTTATTGCCGATTCCGAACGGCAGGCTCGTTTTTTATACTCATCGAGAGGTTGGTGCGCTAACCCCTTGATGGGGGACTCCCTGCTGTAGCAATTTTTTGATGCGGTCAAGTCGCCGTTTTTTGTTGCACCCCTGTGTCAGGAAAGTTCTGAAGATTGGTTGTTTTTCGTTTCGATTTTTTTTCTTGCCTGGATTGTCAGGTGTCGCGGAAAATAATGTTTTTGGGATTTTTGTCGTTAGTTATTCGTCAATTTCTCTCATTTTTGGGAGTGTATATATAGGTAGGACATTGATAGGCTCTATGTTAGCAAACTGCTACTCCATCAAAATGACGGATACGTTGGAGTTTTTTTTTTTTTTTTCAAGCAGGTTCCTCAAACTTGGAAGAAGAGGCATTTTTGGATTAAATGATATTCTAAACACATCCACCCTAGTAGTAAAATGTTAACACATCTTCCCGTTTTAAGACATGGTAAGCATTGGGAACGAACTCGGTAATTTGTTTTTTCATTAGGCCAAGCTCAAGGAGAAGTATCTATGTGTAGTTGGTGCTCGTTCTAATTCATCTTACACGCTAACGAATAGGAGCTCAAAGGATTTGATAGGGGGTTCCTATTCACCCCTCTCAGCAGGATGAATAAGAACACCATGTTTTTATTTATTTTTTTAATACATATTTAACTTTAAAACTTTCTGATGTCATTGAATCATCAAAAAAAGGTAGGAATCAAATAAATAGCTGAGGACTTTTTTTTTTCATTTCAGAAAATATTTATTATGTTTACATTATTTTTTACCTTAAAAGAGTTGAAAATCGTTGCTATTCGCCCCATTTTACCATTTCACGATACGAGATGTTCTTAATGTAACTCTTCTACCATTTATAAATGCTTCTTTGAAATTAATAGAAATTTATTCGGCACCTCTTACCATATACTGCTAGAGGGAGAGCGCGTTCATTGAGTGAAATGCCACATGCACTTACATTGGAACATTCCACGCATACATGAAATTTCAACATCTATTCGGTAGAGACCTGTTGACGGCACACAAACAGGCGAGCTCCTGGGAAATCAAAGAGCCGATGCCTTTAAACGGGATTCTCTGGCTCTTGCCGTAGAAACACAGAGGGCATGTGGTTATTTGCTCTTTGCGAAGTGAAAATGGAAGCTGTCGTTCTCGTAAGTGGAAATGCGAATGCTCTCTATTGGAACCGAGAGATGGCGAAGACAGTCTTCCATTGTGGGAAAGACAATTCTTGTGCCATTTTTTCGAATGAGCGAGTTCTTATACTTCGGGTAATATATTTCCTCTGCTTCTTATTTTGTTGCGAATTCTCTCTATTTTCGTTGGCTGGTTAGATATTTCAGCTATTTGCCTTAGTTCTTCTATATGTAGGTATACCATTTTGCTTGGTCTGTAGAAAAATATCATGCTACAAAAAGGTTTTTGACCGTGATTGGTACCGCGAACATATCTGAATTATTCTGGCTCTCAAATCTGAATTAGAGATACTTTAATTCAAGAAGTGTTAATATTTTTTGTGTGTAAATGCATTCCAAAATACTTTACTGAATATATAGACTATATATGCCACTTTTTACTTGAAAATCAGTTACTTGAAATGGGCTGAATAGGTGTAATGGAAAATATTTTTTTACAACAAAAGATTAAAATAAATTACTTTTATACAATTTGTCAGTAACACTGGTTTCTAAGTTTTCTCTTACGAACAATGTTATTTTTTTTATGAACGTGCAATTTAGCATGACAATTATTTTTGTTGAATACAACACAATTTTTGATATCACGCTGAATGCAACAATAATTCTTTAGGTTCTACATCAAGTGCATTGATTGTTTTCGTTTTGAATTAAATAACAGAGGAACATTGTTTATACGCTACTCAATTTTATGACTTTCGCATATATTCGATGGTTGGTTTCCCATCGCAATTAGTTCCTATACATTTTAATATATCTTAAAATGATTCGCTTGCTCTACTCAAATCCTCAATTACTCAACGTTTTCACCGCTCCAGATCTTTTAGAAAAAACCGTCATTTATAGAGATATAGATGGCTTTTTTCTCAGCCAGAGATATCAAGGAAACAGTTATTTTCCGGATATTATGCTGAGGTGAGCTCGGAAAGAAAAGTCATCACGTCTCCGCCGGGACTCGAACCCAGGCCCTCTTGCATACCGGGCAAGCATGCTACCATCTACACCACTGGAGACACGTGAATCTGCCTTCCAAATTTCACGCACTGTGTCGTGAGGCGCTGAAGTAGAGGCATTAGTAGCCTCTCTTAACTTCAGGAAATGCATACCGGGTATGCAAGAGGGTCTGGGTACGAGTCCCGGCGGAGGCGTGATGACTTTTCTTTCCGAGCTCACCTCAGCACAATATCCGGAAAATAACTGTTTCCTTGATATCTCTGGCTGAGAAAAAAGCCATCTATATCTCTCTAAACCGTCCCACCCGGGGGCCATTTCCTGAAGTTAAGAGAGGCTACTAATGCCTCTACTTCAGCGCCTCACGACACAGTGCGTGAAATTTGGAAGGCAGATTCATGTGTCTCCAGTGGTGTAGATGGTAGCATGCTTGCCCGGTATGCAAGAGGGCCTGGGTTCGAGTTCCGGCGGAGACGTGATGACTTTTCTTTCCGAGCTCACCTCAGCACAATATCCGGAAAATAACTGTTTCCTTGACCGTCATTTATGTTCATCAACTACATGCAATTTCTGTAGAAAGTGAAAACGCATTGCTGAAACAGTTCTTGCATATGGGGCCGTTCAATTATTACGTAAGCAAATTTTAACCCATTTTTGACCCCTTCCCCCCCCCCACCACTTGTCAGCAAAATTTCGCCATCAGCTCTGCACCTCTGAATCCTAACTCATATTTTCATAAAGGGTGGCTGATGACGTAAGCATTATCCAAACCCCCCCCCCACTTGTCATCAAAAGTCAGCAAATCGGAAACCCCCCCCCCCCTTCCACATCGATGATGGCGTAATACTTGATGGTAATCACAAAATTCTCAGCTGTGTGACTTATGCATTTATACGACGTTTCGGGCAACCTTCTTGAACATCGTGTACAAATACGAATGTAAACGCCACAACAAACAAAATGCCCAACGAGGTGGCTAAAAAAAAAATGCCCATAAAAATATGGATGTAGAATATAATCTGTGGTGTTTGGTCAGAACATGATATCTCCAAAAAATACAGCTAAACAACATTCTGACGTATGATATTTTCATTTGTATTTGTGTGTGATTTATTTTTGATTTTTAAATGACAATGAAAATGCTTGTATCTCAAAAATTTCATTTTGGAGTTATCATGTTCTGACCAAACACCACAGCTTATATCTAAACTAAAAGGAACCTACAGGAACCCAATAAGATCAAATTAAAAAAACCAATAATTATGATAATATATACATTTTCTGCCAATAAAACATTATGGCTGTATTATTCTATATATAAGTATGGATAGCTTGGCGATTTATCCCAGTATGTTGTATTTCTTTTTAAACGTGTTAGAATTCACGACTCCCAGGGGTAAGCTATTCCATTTATTCACAACCCTGTTAGAGAAAAACTCCCTGCGACGCAACAACCTGTAATTATCCCTTACCAATCGATACTGGTGTCCCCTTATTGGAGCAGTTGATTGACTATGCATTAATAACTCATGGTCCATTTTATCCATCCTGTTGCAATTTTTAAACACCTCAATCATATCCCCCCTGACAAATGCGCTGTTCCAATGTAAACATTTTCAAAAAATCAAGTCAAATGCCATCGAGAGCATGCGTGGCTGTTCTTTGCACACACTCGACCAAGACAATGTTCATCTGTACGTATGGTCTGAAAAACCTGACGATATACTCCAATGTAGGACGAACTAAGTCAAATGATAAGTTTAAGGAACACTTTTCGAGAGCACGAACAGACCTTTTTGAGACCGAAACCGAGCATTCTATTCCAATTTTTTGATCACCGCTGAACAATGTTCAGGAAACCTAAGCGGCTCATCAATAACAATACCCAGATCGGTGATCCTGGTTTCATCGTGAGTTGGTTGTATAAACGAGGTTCCACTGTACAGTAATTGTTATGGTTATTTTTGTACTACGTTGAATTCGATAATTATTATTTTGAGTCCATATCAAGATCAATATTTTCTTTGGTGTTGCATCAAGTGCAGTGATTATTTCTATACTCAGATGGCAAAATTTTATAAGTAACTTCCCCCAAAAAATAGAGTTGCTCCCATTCCGGAGTCTCGCTCGTTAAAATTTTTGAAGGTGGCACAATTTAATCCTTCTCTCTCAGTTTATGTGAAAGAGACTCTTCATGCTTCCAACAACGGAGGCAAATTGTAATGAGTCAAAAAGTTACAGTATCGCATGTTGGGAAAATATTATTTACAAATTCATGAAATTTTAAAAAAGTGACATAACATTTTTGGCCATCTGAGTACAGATTTTTGTTCCACATCAAGTACAATAATTATTTTGTTGTTTTTTATCTGTATCAAATATGCCTATCACTTGGTTATTTTGAACTACGCTGAATGCAATAATAATTGTTTTGCTGTACAGCATTCACTAATTTTTCGTTACATCATGTACAATATTTTATTTTTGATTCTACATCAATTATTGTAATTGATGTAGTTGTTGCTTTCTTCTACGCTGAATCCAACAACAACAATTATTTTGGCAGTACGCTGAATACATTAAAAGTTATTTTGCTGTTGAATTGAATGCAACAACACTTGTTTTGGTGCTACGCTAAGAACGATGACTCTGGTGGTACACTCCTAGGTTCAGTACACAACAATAACTTTTCCCGGTACTACGCTAAATACAATAATAATTTGAAAAATAAGCTGTTCGATACAATGCTTGAATGTAATACATAGATAGAAATAAAAATGGATATAAAGTAAACTAATTGTTCATTGTGCTAATCAATTTTTTGCTTAACTCTCACTAGATAATTGCATATTATTTATTTACATATAAATTTATTAATTGCCATATCAACGCATATATTTTCAAAAACCAACAATTATAACGAATAAAATAAATAGTCGCTAGAATACTATCCAACCAAAGTGGAGATTGATTTAAGTAAAACAACGTAATTATTTTTCATGAACTTCTTTGAGCCAAAAAGCCAAGTTTTTAATTTTCAGACTTTTTAATTTCCTTCTCCTCCTTCTCTATAATTAGTTAACAAATGTTCAACATATAATGAAAAAAAAAAACTTTTCATAACTTTAATGTCGTTTTTGTTAAACACATTTCGAAAAGAAGAGAATAAAAGACAGAATTTTCAACGTGTTGAACATGATTAATAAGTAAAACTAAGTTAAAACTGAGGAGGGTTTGAAAAAAGGGCACATTACGTACAATTCTCGTGGGCAAAAGAAAACTTATTCTAATAGCATATATATCGAGAGAGTGTAACTTTTTCTCTTCTTCAAGTAATTAGGGTTTTCCTCTTTTGAATAATTACCACCTTCCTTTGACCAACCAGAATTCCCAATAGGCTAATTAAGGTTAAGAAGAAGACTTGTGACTTTCACGCATGTTCACGAAGGTGTTTTCTTTCTATTTTATTTTTCCCTTTCGAAACCTTGTCTTTTCAGTGGCAATCATTTACGAGAAAGAAAAGGAATTTTCCGTGAAACTTGTGAAAACTAAAATACTTTTCTTTCGTATTTTTTCGTTTCTTAAGAGTGTGTCTTGGGATGTCGAAATGGTATTCTGTCATTAGCGTTGCTTCAACGAATAGGATTTCCACTGATGGGATTTTCAACCGGTACGATGTTGTCTTGTTGTGACTCTTTCAGGTTTTCTAGTGAGTCTTCATTGAACAACATGTTGATTGAATCGATTTAATCATTAATGTCGAATGTCGTAAAGGGAATAGAAGCATAAGGAAAAGTTCTTGTAATTTAGAGCTTTCACTGATTACACAGAATTTTATCTGAAATTTTAAAAATCTAAAGATTTTGATCTTTCTTAAGTATTTAATTTTTTTTTTATTACGACGTTGTAGTCAACAAGATGTATAAAAGTAACAGTTATAGAGGTGGGGTAACTAGACGTCCCAGCAGCAAAAACCTATTCTTTCTGCTCTAGCTTTACATGATATTCGAGTATCTTATCTGCTCATTGCAAATTTTTGCCCGTTTTTCCAAAGAATCTAACTGGAGTTCGTAATATTTGCTGAAATCAGGAGTAAATATAAATAGCATTGCTTTTAATTTAAAAAAAAATTAGAATATGAATATAAATGTTTATCTTTTACATTTAACCACATTCAACGTTTTCTCTGCGTTGACTATATTTTAATTAACTGTAGAATTTATTTATCACCTATTAGCAATTTTCAAGCGACTTTATTGTAATTAATAATCATCCCAACATTTAGTGACTATTTTGGGAACGATTGGCAAATGTCCCGTATTTAGGATCCAAATTTTCTGTATTTCCCGTTTTCGGAGGAATATGGTCATTCTATTCTCATGTGTCAGCAACACGTATATTACAGATTCCTGTCATCCATTTGTCTAATTGGTAGCGAGTTAATCTATGATAAAAAAAAAGTCGTATTCCAAAAACTTTTTTATCTATGAGAATATAACTTGTAGGCCAAGAGTGCTCATCCTTTTGACGGTCGCGGGGCACTAACCCTTTCATGAGACATTTCTTCATCGAATTCATGAATTCTTTCTGTGCATTGTTATTGTTTCGAGAATACCAACAAATGAAGCAAGTTTTTATTTTGTTGAATATATTCGATGATATAATGGCGAGCTCAAACTATTATAGTGAGATATGCATTTCCTAAAGGAGTATTTTAAAAGTAGACTTTTCAGGGCTTTACAAAGGTTTAAATGGTTTGCCATCAGTGGCAGACCTTAATCGATTCGCTTACAAGATTTCGGTGAGAAATTCGGATGATCTCTATGTGACGAATGGACGAAAAAGATGGTAACCTCGTCCTAACATAACCGAACGTTAGGGAAAGGTGAAGAAGTTGAAGGAGAAAAAGAAAACAAATGAAAAAAGTAAAACAGTATAATACTTAAGTACAGATAAGAGATAGAGATATGGGAGTGTAGTTATATACGAAGTAGATTTCTGTTTTCACCCTCACCCAACCAGTTCCCTTTTGCTCTTATACGTATATAGTAGACACATCATATGTGGGGGGGGGGGGGGGTGGAGTCACTAATAATTGAATAGAAATAAAAGGAAGGTAAAACTAACAACTTCGTAAGTTACAACAAAGCCTGACGGTGATAAATAAGGGAGGAAAGAAAACAGACTGTTTGTTTGATTTTATTCCAAAGGCGTTTGTGGACGCAATATTACGTCCTTGATCGTAAAGTGGCTAATAAAATTGAATGAATCAAATTTCAAGTAATGATAAGGATCATTCAGCGTTTCGATAGGTTGGCAAACGAGTTGGTAGGTCCAGCAGCCACAAGGGCCCATCCACGATCATTCACATACTTTTTTATCCCGAATTTTTTCATTTAATATTTGTTTCCTTCTTTGACAATTTATTCAATTTCGTTTTCAGTGTTTTACCCAGCGAAGACAGTTTTTACAAATGTAAGAATTCGAAAGAGTCCCCCCAACTAAAAAAATATCCTGAGCTAGTTAACACTGTTATAACCCAAAATCACAATTTTTTTTTCGTTTGAAATACTCCCCCCACCCCACAATCCTAGTAAGAACTATGAACAAAACGGATTTTTTTTAGATCTGTCACCAGATGGAGTAATATTCATATTTTTCATTAATAAATATTCGTTAAAGTAAGTTGTTATTTAGGGTTCATATTATTCTCGGCTTTGCGGGGCCACGGGTGGGGCATGTATGCTTCAGGGATTTACAGGTTTAAATCTGCGTATCCTATTCCGGATTAAGCCATTCAATGTTTTAGTGAATGGCATGGTTATTTTTGTTTTAACTTTAAGCCTTTCAGATCCAGGTTCCACAGATGTGTTGGTTGATTTTCCACACAGTATAATTTTTTCTTTTGACCTCAGGGAGTTAAGGCTTGAAGGATTATGTAAGTCTTGAGTTAGAAACACGTTAACTTTGGGGGCTGTCAACAGAGGGCAGCGTTTAAAGTCGAACTTTCAGGGGCTTATTAAGTAGGCTTCCAGAAGAAAGTGCCTCCGGGAAAAGTTTGATTTGTCACATAAAATTTTGCAATAAAATTCTAGAAAAAATTGGATTTGAAGATGAATATACCCTTCATCTCTGAAAAAATTAGAACGAAATGAATTTTTTTTTTTTTCACAGAGAGATAAACAATGAATATGTGAAGAAAAAAATGAAGATTTGCTAAAATTTTATGTTTCAATGCATTTTTTGAGTATCACAAATGCAAAAACATTTTGAAAATTCCAAAAAAAATGAATTTTCGGGTCTGGAAGGGATAAAGACACATTATAAAAAATATAATATGTTGAGCATTCTCTCGTCTTTTAGGGCAAAATTTATTTACAGAAAATCAAATTTTTTTTGTTTTTTTTGGGGAGATGTGCATTTTGAAATGACAACTGTTCCAACCATTACGAGAACGACAGCTGAAATTTTTGTTTGCGTTTTCAAATAAATGTTCGCATCTAAACAAGTGTTTTTCGTTCAAATAGTCCACAGTAGCGCGTCACGTGTTTTAGATGCAGTTATTTTCGCGTACGTCAAATCACTTCAAAGTGCTCTTACTCTATAAGTTTCTAAATTTAGAATTTTTCGAAACTTTTGTCTTTTATGTTTCGATGGAAAAATATTTTTGTCAAAAGAAGAAGTTGTTTCCTCATTCTTCGGCATAAATTCATCCCAAACTCAAAAAAGAAGGAAAAAACGGAAAAAGCAGCAGCAGAATAAAAGAACTTGCACACTGTAGGATCATACGGAGAAGCAATAAGTGACAAAAATGACAAGTTGACACTTTTTTACCGGAGAAATACGTTTGATGCAGCGAACATGACAAGTTGACATGTCATTATAATGTAAGCAGTTTTATGTATGTGTACGAATATAAACTTTTCGAGTTTGCTTCCTGGCAAATCCGAAGAGTCAGCGACGTGTATCATTACGAATGGAAAATGCACTTGATGAGAATATGTTTCCGTTTCGTACATTCTTCCAAGGCCATATGAAAATATTACCATATATATGTACAGATATTTATATATTGTATACCTGATGCATTCCATGTCTATATTTACGAGATTACTGTTCATTCATGACGACGTTTCAGGTCAGTACTATTGCCTTTGTACACACATGCACACGCATATTGCATTCCATAATATTAGAAACATAACATATGGGATTTATCAGTACATAAATAATGTTTCACTTGATGTGTAAGAAATATAGTTATTCTTCCTGATCAAATTACCTTAAAGAACTATTCCTAACTGGGAAATATACAGGGTGATCGAAAAGTCCTTAACATGTTGAAACTTCGTAAAAAATCAATCAAACTGACCCTAAAAAAAATACGGTTTGCAACAAAAGACTTATCATTTCGTAGAGTTGGTCAATTGAGTTTTTTTCAAATAGTTCAAAGACTATTCACTCTCAGATGGAGCTGTTAAATTTTGACATAACACTTAAAATTCTGTACTAACAGTGCATAATTAATGTTTAGTTCAATTTGCTTCGCATAAAACTTGTTACTGTAACAAAAGATGTTCATTTGAATATGTGTGCGTGTGATTCAGATTTTTCACAATTCTATACAAATTCCCTATTTGCAGTCAAGACGGCAAATTTATTCAAATTAATATGTAATGTGAATCCACAATTAAAGGGAAAAACTAACTTCAGAATTGCAAATAGAAATTTTAGCATAGTCTTTAGCATTAATGAAGAAAAAGAATTTGCTTATAAAAGTTATTACAAATTAATTCATGAAAAATGATTTATGAGTCAAAAAAATAATAATAAAGATACAAATTTGATGAAATGGTGAATAAAAATTCATACGAATGAAATAATTCGTAAAAATTCATACGAATGAAGTAATTCGTAAAAATTCATAAGAATGAAGTAATTCGTAAAAATTCATACGAATGAAATCATTAATGACAGTCACATCAATAAAATAATTAATGAAAATTCATATGAATGACAATTAATGAAAATTCATATGAATGACAATTAATGAAAATTCATATGAATGACAATTAATGAAAATTCATATGAATGACAATTAATGAAAATTCATATGAATGACAATTAATGAAAATTCATATGAATGACAATTAATGAAAATTCATATGAATGACAATTAATGAAAATTCATATGAATGACAATTAATGAAAATTCATATGAATGACAATTAATGAAAATTCATAGGAATGACAATTAATGAAAATTCATAGGAATGACAATTAATGAAAATTCATATGAATGACAATTAATGAAACCCATCATTCAGCTGCTATCGGTCACCGATGTCACTCCTATACTCCAGCTGGTGATCGCTCATTTGAGCATTTGTTTTAAAATTCTCGATAATAACGATTTTTTTCCCCTTTATTATTCGTCATTTTTCCCACGGAGGTGCCCTCTCGTGGCTCGGTGCTTGCTTTCCGACCCCACGTTGTATGGTGAAAGTTGTTTGTTTTGGTTCTATCACCCTTTACAGTTCTGACCATCAGTTTAGTCACACCTTGTATATGTTATTTGAGCTATGCTTGTTTTGTGTTATACTGTTGCTGCAATTTTCTTCCCCATTTTGAAGGGAAGATGCGAATGCCAGTATGTTCACACGTGTCACGCAATTTTAAATACTTCAGTATAACTTGCTTTTTTTAAACCCTTTTTTTTTTAATTTAGCCCAGAATGTCTGAATTATTGAATACCTCTGGTTTATATATACTTTTTCTATTCTATAAAATACCTCATCACTAAAAAAGGAAGGCCATATACGTAATTCATCAGCCGTATCGAGATTTCTAGAAGATTCTATCTTAAAACTTATCTAAAGAAAAACAAGTTAAGGAAGAAAAAATGAGGAACTTCCAGACTTCTTTCCAGCAGATATATGATTGACACCTCCTTTTAAACTCAATTTAATTCCGAATGCATTCTCCAACAACTTTTTTTTTCCCTTCATTTGAATACACACACATCGTCAAGATATTATGAAAAGAGAGAGAGTCTAGTCAAATTTCTTTGAAGGGATATTGATAGGATGGTGCATAGATATAGAGATTTGCGGTCATGTATGGATTCGCATCGGAATATTTCCGGATGCATCGGAGAATTCAACTAGAGAAAGGAGAACGATCCGCATCTTTTTGAAAGCATATCTTAATACCACTTGAAATTGTATGCACGTTCTTGCTAGTGTTGTTTGCCAAGGGAATCGGGAATACAAATAATATATATCATCGATAAAATCCGTTCTTACATTGGGCTGAAGCTTTTAAGAGTATTGGAATTGTACTTGTCCCATGGGGTACGTATTTTTTGTATCCTTCTCGAGTGTCACAACTTTTGGTACATTTTTATGGTTTTTGATGATGAAAAATGAGTGAGTGACTAAGGTGAGATAGAGATAAAGAGATAAATATTTGAAATATCGAATGATTTGAAAGAGCATGAGAAAACTTTTTTATATTGGGTAGCATTGTCTTAAAAGATTTATTAAATATTAATGGAAGTTTCTAGAGTGTCCGTGTAGCTTTTTGTTGGAAACAGCATGAAAAAGATGATGAAAGATCGTTAATTTCGTTTTTTTTATCTTGATTAGGTTCCAAAATGTGGCGAAATCCTTTCTAGAGATGAAATAAATAAGCAAAATGTCAAGATAAATTATTTTTCGGATTTTCTTTCCTGATACCCATTACGAGTCGAGTCGTAAGAAAAGCTTTTCTTCAATTACCTCGAGACACAGAAGTATCTTCTTTATCCCGTCACGATGATGATGACGATGATACATCATAGCCTTCATCCGATGATGGCGAAACCTTGTTGCTTCGGAGATCAGAATCCGAATTAACTGCTCTCTTCATTCGAGTCACACTTCAAGAAAATGACTCAAACGAATCGACTCTAGAACGAAGTCACGCTCTTTAACTGATTTAATTTTTACGAGACATCTTTTTTCTTACTATTCAACATTGAATATTAAATATATTAAGTAATTTGTTAACAGGGCAGATGCACGCAAATTTTCCAAAAAACACATTTTTAAGATTTTTAATTTTGTAAATACTATAATGTTTTCTGCATCTAACTGCATTCGAGTTAATCTCTACTTGGAGTAGAAGTAAATTTAAAATATTTTATGTATCTCTGGCTCCAACCTTGTCCAGGCTTTCTAGTCAAACACAGGGGCTCTATATTATTTGTGGTTTTTATTTATTCCACGTTTATTTTTTTTTAATGAATTGAATTTTTATTAGCTCTGAAATTATTTTTCCATTAAATATGAACCTTCATTAATTCTGAATGCATTTCTTTCAATAGTTCTGGAAATACTTTTCATCAATAACGAATTTTCCTGTGTGAACACTTTAATACTTTTTTTTCCACCAATTTTAAGATAATTTATTTTAATAATTATGGAATCATTTCGTTTAATGGTTATGAAATCTCACTTGTTTTCATAATTATGAAATCTCACTTGTTTTCATAATTATGAAATCTATTGTTTTAGTAATTATGAAATATATTGTTTTAGTAATTATATTGTTTTAGTAATTATATTGTTTTAGTAATTATAAAATAATTTGTTTTAGTAATTATAAAATAATTTGTTTTATTAATTATAAAATAATTTGTTTTAGTAATTATGAAATCATTTCTTCCCATAATTATGAAATCATTTCTTCCCATAATTATGCAATCATTTCTTTCCATAATTATGAAATCATATCTTCCCATAATTATGAAATCATTTCTTCCCATAATTATGAAATCATTTCTTCCCATAATTATGAAATCATTTCGCTCATTAATTCAACAATTATTTCAGCAATTACGCTTTCCAGTGGAGATGTTAGCTCTTATTCATATGAACTTGATTTCCACTCCACGATCATTTGTTTTTGTTTTTTCAGGTGAGACCACATTCCATGTGTCTAATAAAGGGGATAATAGGCATAATTTTGGAATTTTGCTCTCAAAAATTTACAATACGTTGAATGCACACATAAAAAAAATGAAAAAAGCCTAAAAAATATAAAACTCTGATGAAAACATATGTGGAAAAATGCGATATCATAAGTAGTATCTAAAGTTTTAAGACAAACCAATAAACACATACTTAAAAAACCATGGGGTATGTGTGTACCCCACACCAATATATGTGTGTGCGTGCGTGTGCGTGCACACACATGCACACATTTAATTATTGTATGTATAAAACGATGTGTTGCCACGAGAAAACATTTTGTTGTTATTTTCATGGATGTGCCCCAGACGGACATAGGTCTCTTGGGAGATCATACCCTTGTATTCAGTTTGTATGTAGTTTATGTGTTGTGTTGTTTCTGTTATGTCATTGTATGCAGTTTATTAATACAAAATAAAAGCCTTTACTCTCTCCAAAAAAAAAAATTCAATATACAATTTCAAAATTAGTGTGCGGCTCGCGCTTTGAGTGATATGGTCATGGAACCATTTTCAACCCGAGCAACAAAAGGAGCGTATGTAGAATTAAACTCATTTCTTTTTGCAAAACAACTTTTTGAGTATTGCTTTCGATTTTTATACCTTTTTCATTCCTTTCAACTTCTTGTTAAGTGTAGTAACTGATTAAAAATAGAAACATTTTCAATCAGAGACACGGGTAAGAACTTTGAGCACTTGTTGTGAAACTTAACGTGTACACGTACTGTCCTCGTGTAAAGTATCGCTAAATAAAGAGTTTTTCCCACCGATTATTGGCTTGTCATTTCTGCATCTTCGTTTATCCTTCAGCTGATCAGGTTGGGGCTTCCGATTGTACATTCCTATTGGATTCTGTTCTGTTTTTGTGTTTTCTACCTCCCCCTAAAAGTTTGTACGTTGACTTTTGAATCACCCTGTATACATATACTTATTTATTAAAATTCCGGATACACCCACCTTTCGGGAACGCTTCGATATCTCTTCGAGATGGGAAGATGGTATGTCCGGTCCTTCAATGTTCAATATTCAGTAAATGCTCACAAATACTATTAGCTTGAAAATGATTCGGGTAACACTTAAACCAATCACGAAAAACTGAAATGAAATTTAGTTATTTGCATTTGAATGATGTATGAAAATATTAATTTTCAAGCCCTTGGAACATTCATTTTTATTAAACAAAAATTAAGGCAATAACCACATCATTTTCATTGACTCAATCCTCTGAAATCATTATTATTTTTAAATAAATGCCAGGGCAAATAGTCTAAAAATGTAATAGGGTTTGTTTTCATTTTTCTCTTAAATAAGCGTAGGTTTCTAGTGACATGGCATTGAGGTGTTTTCATGATTTTCGATGAGACGAACTGGGATGAAAATTACTGTAGTATTACGAATTAATTTCAACTATGATGGACACACGCCCTTATTTTTTATGGGCATTATTTTCAATAATATACGAAAAATTCTCGTATTTTTTATTTAACTACTTTTCATCCATTTTGTTTTTTAATATAAACAGCTTGAAATCCTATTGTTAGTTTAAAATGGAGTATTTTTCCTGAAGTCATTATTTTCCAAACGGGATTACAATAAATGGCATGGCATCATTGACTTTGTCGTTTATTTCGTGTTAATAAATATTAGAGGTGAATTGAATGTTACCATTCGTATGTGTGTTATTCAGATCATCACTCTGATAATGAGGTTTTCTCATTTCTGGAATTACGTTTCCGACATTCAAGTCTTATTTGCGATTTGATTCCAGCAGATGTTGTACACTCCTCTAGACAACCACTCACCTCTAATTGTAGTTTATCTCAGAAATCTCGTGTATATACTGCTCCCGGAATGTGTACACGGGAACAGGAAGTTAATGCTTCAGGGCAGGTGGGGGGGGGGCGATTCCGTTTATTACTCCAAGATCGACGGCGTTAATACTTGGGAATGGACGTGAACTCAAGCAGTTTTTTGGCTTATGACGAGTAGTAAATACGTGTCCATCCATCTCCCGAGGTTCGGTCATTATTAAAGATTCGGAAGGAAACGATTCGTGTGATGATCAAAGACGGGAGAGAGTCGAGGGTAAAGCGACTAATATCTTCCCAATTACTCCTCTTTTGAATGATAATAGCCGGAGATGAACGAGCATTTGCAACGGACTGATCGCATTGTCCCGTTCGAATATCAATTAGAATTGTGAAATTCTCTCAATCGGGATAATATGTAGAGGGATATAACGCTGGTTTCTGTGGTTACACGTGAAATTTCTCGAAACAAATTAAATATATTTCAAAATCTTTACTCAAAAACCATGTCTCACCTATCAAGTGCGGATTAAAACGTCTTCTGTATTAGTGTTTTCCAACCTTTTAGTACACACGTCTCAACATTCCGTGTCAGTTTAGATCGTAACAGAGTGGTAAAATTTGTTTTCTTCTAAGAACGAAGGGTAAAACACATTAGCATACTTTCTAAACTTGTTTAAAAATTAAAATATTAATTTACGATTTCGTTAAGCATGCTTTGTATATGATTTTAGTACGTATTTTCTTCCAATGGACACGTTGGACGAAAAGTACTGGATACAATTTAAAAAATAGTAATAAATTAACCAACTGTCCTAAAAAGTTGCGGTTTCGGCCAAAATACTTAGCATGGCCTAGAGTTGTTGTTGTTTTTTTATAAATTAAAAATGTTCAGATTCCACTCACAAGTGGCGCTTTAAACCACAAAACTCGAAATAACACATAAAATCCAACACGGAAAGCGTACGACATTATAATGCATCAAGTTTTAAAAAAAATGAGCACCCTTTCAACCCGTTTAGATAAAGAACGAGCTAAAAAAGTGGGCCACTGATACTGAAATAGTTGATAGTTTATGTAACGCAAATTGCTACGAACATTAATTATAAAGTTGTTTTTGTGTTGCATTTTATGTGTTATATCAAGTTTTACGTTTTCCAGCGCCACCTATGAGAGAAATTTGAGTTGTTATTTTTTAATTTATCAAAAAAAAGGGGGTAAGCGGTGTCAAAGACACGCGTCCAAGTTTCAACGTTCGACGTGAATACTTTTTTTGTGCCTTGAATCGCGTGGTAGGTACTGACATAATGAAATTCTGTCATTATCATCGGCTTTGTCTTTGGAATAGCTAACAAACGATATCAATGTCGTCTATTTGCGTTGCCAACTGTGTATGCTCGAGATATACCGTAAAACAATTTCATTACGAAAGCGGGTCACCAGCCTGGTGCCCAAACCGGAAGAAGAACTGAAACAAAATTGGCATCATTGTCTTGAAAATGGCTATCAGATGATACCATTGGCTCTTATTTGCGTTGCGAAGCTTTCGAAATGTAGTGTAAAGCAGTTTCGTTACGTAAGCGGGCCACGAGCCTATTGCCACGACCAAAAGAGACAATAGGCTCTTCTGGCCTGGTGTTATCATTTGATTTGTGCTAATGTGTTCTATCCACAGACATCCGAAACACTGATATACACTGCTGGCCACCGTACAGGCAACACCCTGAAGGAAGCATGCAAATAATATGAAATTTACAACATGCATTAGTGGAGGTGAGATATGCAAATGATTATAATTTCAGCGCAGACGCACATCACGCGCGCCTGTGGCGCCACTTCAAAGCCTATTTAAGGCTTGGAGATTTCGACGATTTGAAGTACGGCAATTGTGTTTTTCTTGTGGTTTTTTTCAAAAAAACGATCAATTATGCCTCGTAGAAAACAGCGATCATCTTTTGATCAAGTATCCGAGTTCGACAGAGGAAGGATAGTGGCCTACCGAGATTGTGGATTATCTTTCAGGGAAATCGGTAGTCGTGTTGGACGAAACCAAACAACTGTAATGCGGATATGTGATCGTTGGATGCAGGAGGGTACGACGGACCGACGTGTTCGATCGCATCCACCTCAGTGCACCACTTCACGTGATGACAGGCGTATTGTGCGTATGGCAGCGACGGATCGCTCATCCACATCACGAACCATAGCACAGCACATTCAGTCTGTACCGCATCATCCAGTGTCTGCGCGTACCATTCGACCATTCGACGCCGTTTACAGCAGAGTGGTCTGTCCACAAGACGTCCATTGCTTCGTCTACCCTTGACGCAGAACCACAGACGTCTCCGCCGCCAATGGTGCGATGAAAGAAGGATGTGGACGGCACAATGGAATGAAATTGTCTTTACTGACGAGTCACGCTTCTTTCTGCAACGCCGCGATGGTCGGATTCGAGTCTGGAGACACCGTGGAGAGAGGATGCTGAACAGCTGCGTTATGCACCGCCACACTGGTCCTGCACCGGGTATTATGGTATGGGGCGGTATTGGATATCACTCTCGCACTCCTCTAGTACGCATTGCCGGTACTTTAAAAAGCCAGCACTACATCTCCGAGGTGTTGGAGCCAGTTGTCCTTCCTTACCTTCAGGGCTTGCCCACAGCCATATTTCAACAGGATAATGCGCGACCACACGTGGCACGCATTGTCCAAAGGTTCTTCGTCAATCGCCAGATTGAATTGCTTCCCTGGCCAGCTCGCTCTCCGGATCTTTCGCCGATAGAAAACATGTGGTCCATGGTTGCTCAACGATTGACCCAGATTACATCCCCAGCTGCCACACCAGATCAACTTTGGCAACGCGTGGAAGCTGCTTGGTCTGCTGTACCCCAAGAACACATCCAAAGTCTCTTTGAATCAATGCCGAGGCGTGTGGCAGCGGTGATCTCCAACAATGGCGGCTACTCTGGCTACTGATTTTGGCAGGAACCACACTTCACAGAAGTCTATAAATTTAATCATTTGATGCTTGGTCAACATGTTATCTACAAAATAAATATTGTTGCGATATCTCTTGTCTTTCTTGGTGTTGCAATTTGGGTGGCCAGCAGTGTATTTTGAATATTTCTTGACAAATGAGCAGTTTATTCACGAAACTTTTTGCAAATGCACCCCTTTTCATTAGATATGATTTAAGACATATTCACGTCAAACAAAAAATCTTTAGGCCATGATAAGTACTTTAGTGCAAACGGCACCTTTTTATGTCAATTGGTTGGCTTGTTATTTGTTTTTTAAAATTTGTCCAGGATTTCTCGTCCACCCTTATACTTTTCGTCTTGTCAGTTGAACATTCCAATTACACACAGGGAGAGCCACATCCACACACTTCCATTCCAATCACGATTTCATCTTCAAAACTTGCATCTTCTTGACTCAGCTGCCGGAAAATCTCTTCGATTTGTCTCATCCGTCTGTAATCTTAAGAGGAACTTGAAAGACCATTTGACAAAGATTGAAGGATTCTTATTTCATCGCCATTCCCCCAAACCGTTTTTTGCGGGAAGATTCCTGTAGATTTTCTTTAGGATTAAATATAGAATAAATCCACTCTCGCGATCCTTAAAAAAAACGAAGAAAGAAATAAGGAAAGAGATTTATGTATGGCTCTTTTCCTTTCTGACTGTAAGACAATCGAATCCATTAGGCTTTTTTACACAGATAAGTATCCATTTCTTTTCTCATATGCAAATGCGCATGTCGGAAACATAGCTTAATTCAGACGTCAAAATATGAATTTTATATGGAAAAGAGAGAGAGTTCGGTGCTCTATTTTTCCCAATAGTTAACCCTCTAGGCCCCATATATATTTAAATATGCATTGAAAATACATAGTATACCAGTCAAAAATATATAGTATACTAGTCAAAAATACCCAGTATACCTATTTCCTCTTCTCAATTTTTTGGTCTTTTAGAAAGTAAATCTTTTAGTGTCATTTCAGTACAAAATAGGGATATATAAGTGCAATACTGTTTTATCTAGGTAGAGTTGATCCATTGTCGAAGTCATTTTTTCAGAGCTGCTGAAATTTTACGTGTTCAGAGATTTATGAAATCACAGCAAATTGAGGGAATTGGAATTAAAATTCAAAATAACAAATATTAAACTTTGCTGACCAAAATTTTATCTGTATATAGGTAACACTGAAATCAAGGAAAACTGCATATTTTACCCTTATAATTAACCATTTTAGCTAATTAAAAGTCCGCACTAATTACTAATACTGCTGTGTTGCTGTTTTTGTAAAAAAAAACAAATTTCAATATGTATTATGTAGGTGAATCACCATCATCATCATCATAAACCATTTTCTATCCACTGCTGGATGAAGGTCTCCTACAAATTTTTCCATTTTACTCTGTCTGATGCTTTTGCCATCCAGTTGACTCCAGCCACTTTTCTGATCTCGTGGATCCATCTTATGTGGGGACGCCTTCTCGGACGTTTAACACCCATCTGTTGTCCTGTCTTCCTACAATATGTCCAGCCCATTTCCATTTTAAACGTTTAATTTTTCCCTGATATCACATACTTTTGTGTGGTTCCATATGAGAGTCATTCATTTTCTGTCTCTCCTCGTGATGTCTAGCATATATCTTTCCATGCTCCTTTGTGTTGTCTGTAGCCTTTGTATCATCTTGCCTGTGGGTGTCCATGTATCATCTCCGTAAGTCAATGCTGGTAGCACACACTGGTTAAACACTTTTCTTTTTAGCCATAATGGCATGTGACTCTTCAGAATTACGCAGTTTTTGCCAAAAGTGTTCCATTCAATCCTGATCCTTCTGTTTATTTCACTAATGATTCCGTTGTACATGGTAATTTCTTGTCCCAGGTGTACATAGCTTTCTACTTCTTCTATCTCTGTGTTGTTGAGCAAAATCTTCTTCTTCAAAGCAAAAGAATTGAACGTAACTTTAGTCTTTTGTAGATTCATTTTCAAACGCACCTAAATACTTGACTTGCATTCGCCAGTTCTTATAACATTTCTTCTAGTTTGTCTGGATTACTGCTCATAATAACAATGTCATCAACAAAACACAAATGGTTCATAAATTATCCATTTATTTTAATTTCTTTCTCCTCCCAATCCAGTTTTCTGAATACAAACAGCGATAAAGAGCTTTGGTGAGATAGTATCACCCTGTCGGACTCCATTTCCAAGTTCCTTCTTCTCCTTTCCTTTATTAAAACAAATGGTTGCAGTTGCTTTGTTATATACAGTGAAACCTGTACGAAACGGAACGTCAATAGAATGAAATAATATTACGTTTTAGACAGATAGATAACATATTTTTATAAAGGTGCTGATAAAAACACTAATCATTGAACAGACTATATTTTGATTCAGTTTTAGACAGGTTTCCGTCTCATACAGTGTCCGTCTTAGACGGGTTTCCTTTTATTTTCTTAATGATATTTTGTGATATATATATATATATATATATATATGGTATATATATATACTGATATATATATATATATATATATATATGTAAGTCTTCTCTACCTTAATTACATCTAAAACTTTCACAACAGCAAATGTGAAGACAGACTCAAACGCTTTCTCGAAATCAATGAAGGTCATACATAATGGCAATTCGTATTTCTTGTGGCTCTCTATGAATTTGGATGATTGTTTGGATGAGCGATCCATTGTACTGAATCCACTTCTAAACCCTGTTTGTTGTTCTGGTTGTGCGAATCATGGGTGAATTAGAGAGGGTTAAATTATTTGGCACAATGAAATTTCTACATGATGCAGCAATACAGCATGTGCTTCATGATCGGTTTACTTCAAGTTCGACACTATGCATCTCTTTCCAGATATAAATTGAACTCGTTATATTCATGGCATTATATTGTGGACTTTTATGGAAAGTATATTATGGTATGACTTCTAAAAATAGCAATATTATACGTAAAAATTTCTGGATGATTTCAAACTCAATGTATATTCCTGATACACGATATTACTGAATAACCAGGATTTACGTAACATCTTTCTTTAAAGAAGAGAAAAGAATCTCTTATATAATTCAGGGCAGATGACGCAGAAAATTTCATCTACTTTTAGTGAATGTAACAAAAAATGAATCCGTCACTCACATGAACCGATAACTCAGAATCAATCATCGTATACTTTTCGATCAGAATTCGTAATAGGTGTTTTTTTAGAGGACACACTCGCAGGTAGTTTCTTTGACATATGCTCGTTACTCTCAGTAAATCTTTCGCGAAGAAACCTTATGCATGTCATGTGCATATAATGGGTTGCGAGTATTTCCGTTTCTGCTTTAGATGACGTCTGTAATTCCATGTACGTAGAACAAAAGTGAAGTAGTTATATTCAACCAGTATAAAATTCCACCATGTTTGACAAATCAGGCATGAACACAGGAACGGCTTCATTGGCAAAAAATCTATCGCCATGAAGTAAAACAGTCCACATCACAAATGTACGTTTCCTTTTATACTCTGGCATATACGGTTTACGGAAACTCTGCCCCGACATTTCGCCCCTAGCACGTTCCGTTCGAGGTACAGTTCGCCCCTGACCTTCCACCTTCGTCACTCATATGAGTGATCAAGTAAGCTGGATATTGACCCTCGTCATTTCACCTGCCAACACAGTATGAATGATCAAGTCAGCTGGACATTTATCCCCCCCCCCCCGTCATTTCACATGAGTATGAGTGGCCGTTGACCGCATGAGGGACCAAGTGAGTGAACATATGAGTGACTGTAATTAACTAAGCGGGTTGGGCATTCTGCCCCGGATATTTCAAACGTGACATTTCGCTAGTAACGCAAAATTATTTTGCGGCAAACACAAAAAATATAGTGACTGGTATTATATGCAGGGAGATACAGAAAAGATGGCAAAAAAATTAAAAGGTGGCAATGCACACCAATACAAGCGATTGTCGTCAAGGAATGCGTGGTCTAACACAGTTTTTAGTAAAGTGGGCCCCGGTGGGTGATGGAATGGTCCAGTGGGGCGATAGAAGCTACATGGGATCCTATTGGTTTGCTTGAGTTAGGGGCGATGAGAGAAAAATATTTCTGAAAAAGGCGGTGGAACAAAGAGTTTGTTAAATTATGGTCAGACGTTAAACAGAAACGCGTTTCGAAACGGCAGCTCCGCAAACGTTAAAACGACATCCCTGTTGAAATTTATCAGGAGAAAAAAAACACCACGCACACAAATGTAACCTGGGGAAATCTCGTCTTCCACACCTGCTCTTCTGGCAATCCTTGTACGACCTGCATCAGACCGGGAAGCAAGAAAAGTTCCCGTTTTGCGCAGCTGCCGATGCAAGCGCGCAAACCTTTTCGGATTGGGCAACTACCTGTAAGGGAAAAACTCACCGTACAATTGTGCTGCCTCTGTGGTACTTCCGTTTGCAGCTCCGTAAATGAAATGCATGTCCGCTTTTTCATTATTACTAAAATGCGCCATTATCCCATACGTTACAACTATGTACTTGAACGTTTGCATACGGTTTCTTCTTCTTCCCCAGGTTACATTTGCATGCATGGTGTTCTCCCGATAAATTTCAACAGGAATGTCAATTAACGTTTGCGGAGCTGCTGTTTCGAAACACGTTAACGCGTTTGCGTTTCATGTTAGACCACGCATTCTTTACTGTCAATTGTTTGTATTGGTGTGTACTATCACCTCTTAAAATTTTCCCATCTTTTCCGAATATTGCATAAAATTACATCGGTATGCATCATAAAAAAAAATAATATATGGTGTCATGCCATGTAATATTTGTTATCATGCTAACAACTCTGCTTTGATAGTCACACTCGGTGAAATCTGTCATTGCCAATACAAAAGACAAATGGCGACACCTAATAATTGGGAAATTCTGCATCTCTCTATTGCTGTAATATTCACCACCATTCAATTTCTAACGAATTGGTGCATGTCAGAATATACCTACCGTGTAGGCATTGTGCCGGGGCTTGTTTCTGTGGAATGCCTCTTACGTGTACTAGAAGCGCTGCCATCTGTCTCTCGATTTCAGTAGCGAAGAGAGATGTGGCAGATTATTTTTACCTATACGTATTATTAGTGAATTTTAAATTTTGTAGGCCAAGTAGAGTTTAAACATGAGATTTGCGTATGAGTGTTTAAGATGCTACCATCTGTCTTCAAAATTGAAACGGAGAAGTACCAGATGTACGTATTTTTTTCCGAGCTAAAAAATACGGCATCAAAATGTAGGAATGATTCATATTGTTTAAAGATATGGAAAATTCGACATTTTTTTTATATTCTATCTTCCTTAATAAACAGTGAACATATTATAATTTTTTTCCATCTCGCATCTCCGAAAATGCTTCCTCCACAACCCCGATTGGGAATCACTGTCATCGATGCAGGCAGAGGTGAACTTTCCTTTCCAGAAATCGTTATCTTCTCATAAGCAGCCAGTTTGTAGTATATTTAGCATTAACAAATGGAGAGAAAATCTTTCTCTACAAAAGTCATCTCTTCACGGAAAAATGGTAATAAAGCTTCAAGGATGATAAACCGAAGTTATGACCAGGAAAAACGCACATATATATGTTTGCGTATCAAGAAATACTCTGGAATCAGCTGAAAATATTTAAACCTGAAGTCTCGAAGCACTTGTATGACGCCTCATAAGTCTCACATCAGCCTGCTTTACTGCGCCCTTCAGTTACATTATAAATTGATCAATAAAAACTGATTAAGCAGCAAACAAAAATTATCTTAACTATTGAAACACAGTTTCAGAATAATAAAACCCCGAATAATTCAGTGCATAAACTTATTTTCTAAGACTAAATTTATAAATGGAAGAGGATAAACGGGGAGCATAATTTCGTTTCTTTGAAAATTGACTTCATTTCCGATACATCTAATGTTTTCAAGATCACGGAAACAAAAAAACACATCAGAGAAAATTACAAGAAATCGCAAGTGACTTCCGATTTCTAGTTTTGCTGCTTTTCCCTATTCAAAGCAGCAAAAATCGATAAAGCAATTATCTAATATCTGACAGGCAACCACTTCAGGATTCGTAAATATTCCCTGTAGGATAGCGAATTGGTTTTCGTGTATTTCGCTTAACTTATAATTTTGTTCGTATGCGCACAAATAAAAATATTTTCCTCTTTACTCTATAGGAACTGGAATAAAAATAAGAAGAGAACAAGATCGCAGCCCCCGAAGCGATCAAAACTCGGATAATATAAGCTTTAAATATTATCTAATGATCGTCGTAAGTTTGTACCGCGTATCGTCGTAAGTTGAAATCTGTACGGATGTTTCCCATCGATGCGGAGATCGCGGGAATTTTTCATTGCTCTTTCAGAAATGTATTACGATTTTCCTCAACCTCGTGGAATATAAGTGATTATAACGACCTGATTTGCTTCTGTATATTTCGACTGACCTGATATTTATAGATAGATAGATAGATAGAACCGCTCACAACCCGGGACTGGTGCAAAGAAATTTACTTCAGTTACCCCAATAGAGGCAGGGCTGTGTCGGAAAAATTAGCAAAGATTAATAGTAGTGGCCCCACTTGCCCCGTGCTCGCAAGTATCAAATCACTCTCGTCGTTCTCCCTATGAAGACAGCTATGAAGTCGATGTAACGTACAAGCCATTTGACTAAAAACGGATAGCTGAACCCAATGACCAGGGAGAAAAATTTCTCGTGCGCCCAGTGGCACATAAGGGCTGGACACCGCAGCTTGGGATTTCAAAAGAAGTGAGGAGAAGACTTGTGGGGCAAGTAAGAAGATGAAATTGGCATGTTGAGGTGGAAGATTCGAATGATCTAAATACACAATACATACAAAATATATACAACGCCTCCACTGTGACGGGAAACGAGGAAACAAAGCCTCCGTCCACAGTGCTGAGCAGTTTTGCTTCCCTTTCTTTTTTCTTTTTGCATAATATGCAATACAGTCGAATCCCGTTATAACAAACGCAAAGATACCGGAGGAACCATTTCGTTATAACGAAATTTCGTTATAAAGGAATTCCAGGTTAATTAGCATTGTTCTTCTGTCAACTTATTTGGGGGATTAGAAAAGTGTTCGTTAAAATGAGATTTTCGCTATAATGATATTCGTTAAAACGGGATTCGACTGTATATACACACAAAGCCTCCACGGCGACGGGGATGATCTAACAGACCCTCCGTTCACAGTGCTGGACATTCACATTTGAATTGATATTTAGATAATTTTTTTTTAATTTTTAAAGATTAATTTATTGTTGGACTGATATGCTATCACATGTTTTAGCCGACGTCATATTCTTCATATCCCATTCATGCATTAAAATACAAATAATAATTCCGGGAAACCCCGTATGGCGAATTATATTTGCCAGGCCGAGGTTTACTATCTCTTACATTGACATCTTTATCTATAAGCTTAATAATAAAATACAGCTACATATATTAAAATTTGTTCTGAAAAATAAGATGAATATTGCGTTGATACTACTAATATCACTCCTTTGCTTTGTGCTTTCTGGGGTTATCAAAGTACGAAATCTAAATCGTTCTTTCATTGTCCAAGGGATAAACTTTCCTTTTGGTTATACTGTATATTTTTGTACAGTATTTGCGATGTAAAAGAAAACGAGTCCAACGTTGAACATTCTGAGGCAATTGGGAACGTTTATTCTGTCTAAGAAAAACGTAAATTGACTGGAAATATTCTGCTCGACTAAATCGAATTACACGTTCTTAATGTATATGGCGGTTTTTTTGCTTCGCACTTTGCTTCATATGGTGCCAAAGAGAATGGTTGTTTTTTCGCGATGCACGGGAAAAAATAGCTGTGACATCTTGGAACTAAGGTGAAACGTTCTTCCATATGAAGAATAATTAAGTTAGCATTCTAAAATTCAAAACTAAGTGCAGACGATGAAGTTGGTGACGTCGCGTGCAGGCGGGCAATTGCTAGTCATCACAGAGTGTTGTTATAAAAATAAAAATATTGCAGCTTCTAAGTACCTGAATGTCAGAGGAGAGGGATACCGTATAAAAATTTACATATTTTTATTTTGTGATGCACTGTATTTGCACTCTCAAAACTGTTACAAGGTGTTTTCTGGACACATTTTTTTGATGTTGAGCATAATTAATGTGTTCGAAAATTACCCTTTACCAGTTCTCAGAGTGAAAAAATGATGTGTCACAAAATAAAAATATGTAAATTTTTACTAGATCTTCCGTCCTCTAACTTGCAATTAGAATGCTGTTGCACTATCTTCTCTGTGTGTGATTCCAGCAAAAAGGACGCTCTACTTTTTACTGCAATATTCTCAGAGATATTCGAATTAAAAAAATTGGACAAAAGTTGAGAAAAGACAGCATAAATGAGAGAAATTTGCGTTATATCCAGTACTTTTTGCTGTTCTTTCATAACGTTTGTCTGATTTTGGAACTAAAATATCTTAGCAAATATTGCACTTATAAACGCTGAATTTTTTTATTTTTGTTGGCCTCGGAAGATACAGGGCAACTATTTTCTAATTGGAAGTTAGAGCACAAAGAAACCATATAAAAATTTAGATTTTTATTTTTATTTTGTTGCACACTGTATTCTGACTCTCAAAACTAGTACAAGGTAATTTTCGAACGAATTTTTTAATTCAAAAATCCAGCTTGTTACAGAATGTCTAGTCATTATTTTGCAATGAGCCCGGCTGTAATTGGAAAATTACTTAGCATTTCCTAATTAGCCTTTTATTGCAATTGGGCCCATACATTCATACATCTTCGAACTGAAAATTGGAAAATTTTCCAGTTCGTGCTTGCGCGCGTGCCTGTATTATGTAAAATGAAGATAGTGGTTTGTACAGTGCTTTAACATTCACTGTAAGCAATATATATATGCTACGTAAATGGGATAAATCGGTTATTATGCATAATTAGCCGGTTATTATTATTAATCACCAATTGTCTCGGTATGTTTGATAAATTTGCCACTTTTACTGACCATTATGCATAATACCCTAGTATAATTGGTGGATTAGATAGATATGAAAAACAAATTCGAAATGATTCTAATATGTTTGATAAATATAGTCGGACCCCGATATAATGAACCCGGGGATCGTTATATAAGGGATATATGATTAACATAAATTTTCGCCCGGGATTTCTTAAAATTTATTTCGTAGAACTTCGTTGTATCGTGGTAAAATTGTGGAATCCTTAAATATCCATTATAATCCGTTTGTTATATTGGGGTCTGATTGCATACGCACAAGAACTTGTAAAAATTCTTTAAATGAAAGAATTTATCAAATGTCAGTTCATTATATCTGGTTACGATCGCAAAATTTGAAAAAATAGATGTTTTTTCAACCCTTTAAATGACAATGACGAGATATCTCGTTTCCATAAAAGCCTCTTATTTTAACAGTGACAGGCCCAGGTATGGAAAACTTTTCGTTAATACCCCTTAGTTTTCACCTGCAGAAAATCGGAAAAAAGGCCACTTCATAAATAAAAAAAATATGTGCCATATCAAATGGGAGGGGGTTTAGTGATTCCTAATTGCCGCTTAAAGAGTCAATATATCTTATCATTGCAATTTATCATACTTACCAATACAAAATGGTGATTATACGTAATTACCGGAAAATGTGATGAATTTAGAACGATTTATCATGTCTACCAACGACGTTTAAGTATCATGCATAATCACCGGGAAAACCAATAATTTAAGGAAAATTTATCAAACTTAAACAAAAGTCAGGGAAATTTATGAAATTTACCAAAATTCAGAGAAATTTATAAAACTTAACAAAATTCAGAGAAATTTATAAAAATTACCAAAAAAAATTCAGGGAAATTTATAAAATTTGCCAAAATTCAGGGAAATTTATAAACTTACCAAAACTCAGGTAAATTTATAAAACTTACCAAAATTCAGGGAAATTTATCAAACTTACTAAAATTCAGGGAAATTTATCAAACTTACTAAAATTCAAGGAAATTTAGCAAACTTACCAAACTGGTCGGTGATTATGCATAATAACTGGATTTATCGCATCTTCCGTGCGTAACATACTTATTGTAAAACCGTATTGACAGCTTCACATGCTACATGAAACATATTAGAGAATCGGTATGTATAATTTCCTATGGATATGGATTATAAATATCTTAATCGACAGGAACTACAAATTCCAACGAGAAAAACTGGAGCAGGTGAATTATATCGGAACGGCAAATGTTCGCTCGGAAAATGTTACTAACTGACTTACACTAAATTAACAGATTAAATAAGTTGCAGATGTTTAAACGAAGTCCTATACATGTTTCGAGAGAGAGCTAGAGATTTTATGCTAGTGAAACTATTCCTGCAATTTCTATTAGTTAGCAAGTACCGAGCCGTGATTATAAATTTTAATATTTACTCCAGAGACTCGCTTCGGAGACTCATAATTGCAAACATCCGTGGTGCTCTATATCCACCAGATCCCGCTTTCCGCGAGTTTTATCTCGAGCTCGATTTTATTATTCTCCGTTGAGCGGGGAGGAAATACTTAGAAACCGGATATGTATATACACGCAGAAAATATCCAGGATTCTGTTGTCGACTCAATGTAGCAAAATTTCTGGGAATTTACGGGAGGTCGCCGTAAACAAAGCTGCTTCGTTTTCGCTAGCAGTCACGAAAGCTGTCATCATTCGATAGCTGTGTTCCTCTATTAGAATGTATCAAGCTTCAATTCCCCCTCTCTTTCTGTCCGATCAAAGTAACTTGAAATATTCATCGTGTATCAATCTTTAATACTCCGATTCAAAATCGCGTCCTAAATTGGGGAAACATCATTATCTAAGTTCCGATATTTCACCGTAAATGAGATGATCAATTAGTGATGAATAAATTCATAAAATTGTTGGAATTGTTGGAACCGTTTTCGAAGTGAAATGGATTCCATGTGATATTTTCCAATCATATTCTATCGATACAACTATTACTGCATTAAAGCTTTAAAATGATATAGGATTAAAGTAAACATTGATTTTTTCACTTTTTCTTGGAACATTTTGATTTGCTGAAACGTAAACAAGAATAAAGAAGACTCAAAACTTGAAAATATAGAAATCGTCTTAAAAAATAACAATATAAATACAACATTCATTTATTAAAACTTGTTGTCACTGCCAATTGGTCGAGGTTTCTTGATTTTCATTATGATCGGGCTCCTCTGATATCAAATTTCGTCAGCTGCGTCAGGCCATGAATAAAATTTGCCAACTTTCTTCATGGCCCTTACGCACGCTTCCCCAATATGATCAAAACTGATGAGCATCTGCTTGTTTCTTATATCACTAAGAGCCTCTTCAAGTGTTTTATTTGAGCAATTGCGGTAGGGTCGACCCCCCAGCTTCCTCACGTAATTGCGAACCATTGTTGGAACATAAAAATTACTAACTAATAAATAAACAACCAAAAAAGGTCAAAAACGCTGAAGCAACAGGTGGCACATAGTAGCCACCTGAATGTCCATCTTTTTGTTTATGCGTCATATTTCTGCCAAAATGCAGTATTTTTACAATCCAAATAGGTATTTCTAATCGTATCTTCTACATAGAAATTTTAATTTACCTAGTTTCCACAAAACACACACTGCCTGCACCAAGAGAGGTTTATACGCATTTGAAGAATTTTGTGTAAATTACAATATGCTCTAAAAGAATCTCCAGACAACAGCTGATAGGAGATGGTGCAATAAATGCTGTCGATAAGTCACCTACAGCTCTTGAATCGGCATGAAAAATTTTGAAACTATTAGTTCATCCATACGTTCCCAGGAAGCGATTGCGTCCTAAAATCCTTGAATGACACATAATCGGAACCCTGGCACAAAGTCACCCCAGTTTACAGTACCTGAAATGGCACCAATTTTTCATGGTGAAAAAGTGTGGAAAATATATGGACGATTCGAGCCTGAGAATGCGTCCGTGTACACAGAGTTTTTTGCTACGCAGAAAAAAATTCCCTATATTCTATGAGGCAACATGTTATTTTGTCATTCCGCACAGATACCAGAGTTCTGTGAGCAGAGAAACAGGTCTGTGCAGGTGAAATAAAACACAGTGTGATTCCTACTTGAAAAAGAAAAGTTAAAGGGCTCATTTCATGTAAGAATAAAATGTTTCCATTTTACTGCGAGCATCTTGGTACTCATCATACTCTCGTCCATCCTCGAGCTAGCCCCCCCCCCCTCCCTCCGACACAAGGATCTTCAGTGGAGCCTCCTCTATAGTGAATTTATAGTAAAAAAAGCAGCAATGAATGAGGTTTGTCCCGGGTCCCCGTTCTAGGGCCCTGCCAGCCCAATCCTTGTGGGGGTCATAGTGCTCACTTCAACAACTGCGGATAGATGCTTGATTTCATACTCAGGAGATATTCACCTCCGACTGAGATGAACACCCTATGATTATTTCAGTTAAAGTATATGTCAGAGTTCTTGCGTGGAAGCTTTTCTTCTGGTGATGGTTATAGTCAAAGCTCTTGGTTCGTAATATGCCTCCCAATAGGCTAACAAGGCTACAATCTCGTGTCAACGTATAGTCTTTAGGGCTGTCATTAAGAGCATCATGACCATCCCAGACCATCCATGTTCAGGTATTCCTATCTGGTTGAAATTCAAAGCCCAATAATTTATATATTTTTTCTTGAAAAAAATCATGAATCATTTCTGCCGGTCCTCAAAAAATCAGGACATCCTTCTATACATCCACGGCTCTCGTGGGGACCGTGCGATAAAAAAAAAAGAACCGGGAGTCTTCACTTATTATTCTGTAAAGTTTTCAAAGATCAAAGAAAAAACCTTTTAGAGGTTGGGAGTTTTCATTTTGAATTCCTACTCATGGCAAAACATTGCCAAACCTGTAAATTTCTTATAAACGCAAACGAAAAAAAAAAACCACTTCTCTCTAAAATTTGAATTTTCGAACCAGAAGTTCACGAATGTCATTGAAGACATTCATTCAAAGGAAAGTCACAACACTTTCTATAGCAGAAGCCTCCGCGCGAAGCTCGTGACGTCACTAAAGTCATCCATTTTCCCTTCAGTGATTGGATATACTGCAAAAAATGAGAAAGATTTCGCATACGTAGGCCTGCTATATCCAATGGCTACAGGTGAAATGGACGACTTCAGTGACGTCAAAACTTGCGTGGAGGCTTTCTGCTATAGAAGGTGTTGAAAGTCAATAGGAAAAATGTTGAAAAGAGTGAAAAGATCCTTAAGAAAAAAGAGAAAGAACCTATTTTTTTCAGAAACCAACTTTTCTAGAGATGGGTGGCCCTTTTTGGAAGTGTAAGAGAGGAGGTGTTGAGATGAATTGTGCATTGAATAGCAAAGAGTAAAATAGTTTTAACTTTAGAGTAATTCGTTTCAACACTGAAAAGTACTGTATTTACCTGCGCTTATTTATCCAGTAGCACCTTCCCTTCAAAATCATTTCGATGTGTAAAAATTTTCGAGAATGAAAATTTCTCAATGCGCCATAATAAATCTGTCATAAAAAATGCCGCCCTAGGCAACTGCCTAGTCACCTCATGCCTGGCGCCGGGCCTGGTTATATAGTATTAATTTTTAGTTTTTCTTTTGTGATATCTGTCATATTGGGCTGCTATATTTTGGTTATATTTGTCATCCATATTTTTATGGGCATCTTTCAGCTACCTCGTTGGGCAATTTGCCTGTTGGGGCCCTTGTGTTTGTATTTGTATAAATCGAAGTTCATTAGAAATGCCCCAGAGGAATGTAGAGTAGTATTTTCTGAAGCTCCAACATAATTCAGAATATAATTCTTGGAAACTTCTATATACTTCGGGATATGATTTTCAGAAGTTTCATGATAATTTAGGATGTAATTCTTGGAATTTATAAAGATGATTGATTAAATTCTTAGAAATTACAGGGAACTTAAGTTTTTAATGTTCATTAATATTAACTTCATATACCCTTCACGATAACTTAGGATGTTATTCTAAGAAATTTCAGGAAAATTCAGAGTATATATAATTCTGACAAATTTCAGATTCTCTTTCACGAATTAAATCACTACAAACTTAGTTATAGGGTGCTTGTTTCAGGCTTCAATTCAAAGTATTCACTCTCGTCAGAGAAAAGTAATCCCCCACAGAGTCATACTCATCCTTTCCACGACAGTTACCATTCAGCGGCAGAAAACTCTTTCACTGAACAGATGTAAATGCGAGGTCATTACAGTGTTCCCAGTTGAATTTCCACGTTGGTGGTGGTGGTAGGTGGTAGCCTTCCTCATGGAAAACAGCTTCGAAAAGTATTACATCACCATCATCATCTCAAGGTTCATTTTCACACATTCAAAATCTATTTATCCTTTGTCGCTTGATAAAAATCTCATTAGATGAGCGACTCTCATTCTGGACTGGGAATCTTTACGATGTTACCTTAACATTCCTTCTCGCGATATCGTTAAAATATTTTTTATTTATTATTATTTCCCCTTATCGTTATTATTCTTCTCCCAGCGAGTTATAACCCCTCGCATAATATATGTATATACATTTCCCATCGTAAAGCGCTAGGCTTCCTCATTGTTACCATCTTTATTACAGTGGATGCAAAGAATTTTATATTAGAACCCCTCGCGTAAAATTCGATACTTTCGATGTAATGGTTTTATTTTCGTCCATGAAGTCACATTAGGATGTTCTTTCTTTGTTGTTGCCGTTTTCCTTGAGATCACCGTCGAATTTAATTTAGCAAATTCTGTGAGAGAAAAAAAATTTCCGTGTTTTATTGTGTCGTTGTATGAGTGAGGAGGAAAATGTGGTTTTTTTTTCCTTTGTTTAAGGAGGAGAAATTCGTAGGATGAGAATATAGTGTCACAAAATCATCGGTTCCATTCGAAGGTGTCAATATGGAAGAGCTAATCTGCACAATGTTGCGAGCTGTCTGGCTTGTCTACTACTACATAACTTCCTGTAATAATAATTCAAATAAATATTTTTGTAGTTAATATTGTACTTTTTATCGTTCTAGCGTGACGTCGAAACCTGCTTGCGTTTTTCGCGATTTTCACCCTCTCAGCGGGGTTTGTGACACCATGTTCCATTGCAATTTTTGATCCTCTCCATGTCTACTAACAATCCTCTGAGTTTGTCAGTCCATTAACAGAACACTCCCCTGTGTAGTCATGGAAAGGAAATGTGTTTTACTTCACTTCCTTCTTGGTGAAAAACATTTCACAATAAATTAGGATTACTTTCTTGAATTTAGGATCTAATCAAATTCTATTCAAAGAATTCTTATATGTAATGGTTCAGTTCTTAGTAATTCTGGGAAAAAAATTTAAGTTTGAATTATTTATTAAGATCAACTTCATATAAACTTGATAATAAGGATGTTATTCTACGAAATTTCAGAAAAATTTGGAGCGTAATTATAAAACATTTTCCATTCTTTATTGACTTGAATTATGACAGACTTTCTCTCTTTCAAACCGAGCACAGTTCAGGTGTGATCCAGATGATACAGGTGTTACAGGGTGATCCGGTGCTCAGATGATACAATAGCTGATAATCGGTAATACAATAGCTGATAATCGGTAATACAATAGCTGATAATCGGTAATACAATAGCTGATAATCGGTAATACAATAGCTGATAATCGGTAATACAATAGCTGATAATCGGTAATACAATAGCTGATAATCGGTAATACAATAGCTGATAATCGGTGATAAAATAGCAATATACATAGCTCGGGAGACCAATCTTATTTACAAAGGTTATTCTTCGCTAGAATTACTAAAAAATTGATTCAATAAGGTTCTAAGGCTATGGAAAGGATCTCGCTCCTGAATGAAGGTTGGGGAGACCCTGGGTAAGACGGGGGGGGGGCATAAAAATTAAATATGGACCGGGGGCCACGGGTGAAAAAAATGGTTAAGAAACATTGTATTGGGCTTTCATGTAGATATGCATTTCTTTGGATATGAAAGAGTTCCAAGCAAACACTTGAATTAGCTATTAACACAGTAAAATTCCCACATGACGCAGAATGTACTTCAGGCTCAGTGTAAGTTCGGAGAACTTGATTTTAATTTTTTTTCCTCAAATTATATGAGGACTTAATGCAGGGGTCTTCAGCCTTTCAGATACGTTGAGCCATATTGGAACTTCCAGCGAAGCCCACGGGCCACAAATCATGTAATTTAGGGACATCTTAATAAAAGGGGCCAATGGAGATCCGAGTCGAACAGAGACAAAAATAATTGAAGACGTTTATTTATTCGAAAATTATATTTATTTTGCTAATTATCAATTTCTATCAAATAATATTTCCACCAATTCTGAAAATGTTTTTCATTAATTTCTGATTAAATTAATTGATTCTGAGATTAATTTTAACCTAATATCATTTTAAATAATTCTTTAATTATATTTGTTTCAAAAATTCTAAATTTCTTTCTTTCAATAATTCTGAATTTTTAACAATTCTGGAATTCCTTCTCTCATTTCTTCCGTGTTTTCATCAATTTGTTCCGAAATTATTTCTTTGATTTATTCTAGAATTATTTCTTTCATTATTTCCGTAATTATTTCTTTCATTATTTCCGTAATTATTTCTTTCATTATTTCCGTAATTATTTCTTTCATTAATCCTAGAATCAATCGTTTTTCAATGCTTCCAACCATTTTCTGAAAATGATCGACAAACCACGACAAAAAACTCAGAAGCCCAAATGCCACACACACATGGCTGACGTGCCAAGAGCCATGTGTTAGAGGCCTCTGCATGCAAGAAGTGTTATCTAGCAGAATAATTCCGATGGAAACCTACCGTTTACATCCATAAGTTTTTCGTGGATTGTATGTGTTATCTTTAAACTTCATCTGACATGAAATTTCAACATCACCTATGTAAAAAATTTTTATTCTTCACCCGTGTTTGTAAATAAATGGTTATTTTAAATATTGCTCTGGCTATCCCGAAAATACATCAAAGTTGTTTATAGAGTATTTCTAAAATACTCATAATAGTTTCTTTTGCTGTTGGCTCTTCGAAATAACGTTGTAAACAACAAGAATGAATTATCAGAAAATGTACAAAAAAAATGAATTTTAGAGAATACATTAAAAAGTATTGATGAGTCAGGATATTTTCTAAATAGCAGTCTTGTCTCTTCAAAAAATGAGAGGAACAATAAAAAGTTCAAACAAATTGGTAATAATGTTATCAAAGAATGTTTGTAATACCGATATATTTTAAAAAAGTGTTCTACACAATTAAAAAAACTTAAATTAAACAAATGTGGTTAAAAAAATAAGGTTGAATTCATGAACAATGACACTCTCAAAATGCATTAATAAAAAAAACTATAAAATACTAGAAAACACACACAAATGAAGCAAATATTTTTCCAAAAAAACGAAGTAATTTTTAAAAAACAGCATTAAATTCGAAGATAACTTTTCGTAAAAGAATTAGATAAACTAAACAATGACCTTTTTAAAAGAAATAAGTTAAACTACGGTAGAAAACAAGGGAAGCAATATGAATTAAATAAAAATTTTCAAAGTAATAGATTATTCCAGAAATAAGTATTTCAAGAATGTTCTGAACTTCTCCATTCGGCGCATAAAACGATTTCTTTTATATTTAAGACTATAAGCCCCGCGGTATGCTTTGTGGTACACGAGGAGCTAAACGTTTTCTCCAATCAGAAAAAAAAATTACTTCAAAATACTTTCGTAAAACTCTTTCTTGATATAACTAAATAAATAAATAAATACATTTTCCCTCTTAACTACGGCAAATATTTCCGACTAGCCAATTTATTCCTATATGGAGGTAAAAATTTTTCTTTTATTCGTGACATGCTATAGATACTTCATTTTAATGATGCTTTCAATTGAAAATCTTTATAAGTTCACAAACAAATTAAGAGACTACAATTTATTTAACTACTTTCACTTTTACCATTTCTTCACAAACTTTACTATCATAAATTGCATATCTCAATGTAAAAGTATGATTACTAGAGAAAGAAAATGATAAGGGACAATTTCTAATGTATTTTGAATAGCTTAAAACTGATGTCTTTATTTAGTCATTTATTTATCTAGTATGTTGTGCGTGCGTATACGCTGCTGTATTATCTGTATGTTTTGTCAAACCGAGCACATGAATCAAAGATTCCTTGAAAGCAACATTCTACAGCAGGAGAGTTTCTTAACCATTTTTTTAAGCCACGATCCAAAATCATCATTGTATTTTCGAAATATTAGTTTCACATAGAAATGGTAAACATAGTGATAAGTATTCATAATTTCGTTGGTAAATATTAATAAAACTTGAAAAATTTCAAAAATTTTTTTATGTTATCGAGAAATGTAATGACAAATCTGGTATTTATTCTGATTCTATTTCGTATGATTTTATATGTGAATCAATAATGAAAATAAAAAAAATGTGCGAAATAAATGATTGAATACAAAATACAGAAAGTTGTCTAGAATTATTCAATAAAAAAATTGTATTCAATAAAAACAATACAGAAATTATCAATAATTTTTCTTGGTTTTATGATTTTAGCAAACAACAGATAGAAGTTTGGTTCATGGTTATAGCTCACATTTATTTTTTGATTAAATGAGAAAAATTCAAATATTTTATCTTCGTGTATCAAAATTTTGTGCACATATAAGTCAATAAATACAGTAAATAAAAAACTATATAATGCCCTACAATCGACAGGTCTTCAAAATGGGATAGCAAGAAAACGGGGGAATATAAATATGCGAAGTCAAGAATTTCAGCTACATCATTCATGTCGCAAAGGGTTGTATAGTTATTAAAATGAGAAAAATAACTACTTATATGGACACTGTGAACAAAAACCCAGTTAAAATGTTGTTGCCCTCTCTCTCCTGACGCCAACAAAAAAATTTTCACGCTTCTAAGTGCAATATTCGAAGAGATGTCTGAATTCAAAAATCGGGGAAAGTTGGGAAAGAAACGTTGTCCGTTAGTTTCTGTTGTTCTTTCTCACCTTTCCTTCGAATTTTGAATTCAAACATCTCAGCGAATATCGCAATTATAACTGTGGAAATTCTCTTGTTGGCATCAAGAAAGACAGATAAACTACTTTTTAACTGGGATTTTGTTCACAGTGTCCATATAAACGGTTAATTTTTCTTCATTTTAATAATTATACAATCCCTTGCGACATGAATGATATAGCTGAAATTCCTGACTCTTCGCACATTTATGTTCCGCAAGAATGACTTTCATATTTGTCCCCGTTTTCTTGCTATCCCAATTTGAAAGCCTTCAGTAGATTGTGGGACACCTTGTATTTTGTGCTGTCATTCTAATAGTATTATTGAGTCTTAGATTAACATAATTTTCCAAATCGACCAACCCCCCTAAACCACCACCTGGCTGAGCAGGTGATACCACCGCCCTTTGAAGGGTTAAAGAACTATCTCCATAAGATAAAGAACAGGTTGAAGATGGCTATAGAGATTCCAAAATCTCACTATGCTCATTATCTTATGGAGATAGTTCTTTAACCCTTCAAAGGGTGGAGGTATCACCTGCTCAGCCAGGTGGTGGTTTAGGGGGTTGGTCGATTTGGAAAATTATGTTCTCTAAGAGACTCAATAATGCTACTAAAATGACAGCACAAAACACAAGGTGTCCCACCATCTACTGACGGCTTTCAAATAGATATTTTCCCTTGTGAGCTTGAGGCGACCGCCGATAGATGATGCCTTCATTTCCAACCCAACTCATTAACGGCAGTAAATTGCAATGAAGTGATATGGCCAGAGTTGGTGTTTGATGAAGTAATTTGAAGACCCCTGCTCTATATAGCAAATGACTGAAACCCCATCGCTATATTCTTAAACCAAACATGCGTTACTGAATTGTACACGATGATTACCTTGAGAGTCTAATATGAAGAAAATAATTGAGGTAGGCGGTGTCATACACACGACCGCAAATTTTGACGTGAATAAATCTTTTGTGTCTTCAATAGAATGGTCTGAATTACATAATTTCTTTATTTCATCAATTATTATTATATAATTAATACATATTACAGCTGTGATCACCGGCTTTATCCTTGGAATAGCTAACAAACTATACCAATTTTGTATATTTTCGTTCTGAACTGCTAGAAATATAGCGTAAAACGATTTGTTATGAATCAGGGCCACAGGCCTTTTGCCCAGACGGGAAAAGATATTGAAACTGGAGTGATATCATTTTTTGGGTGCACCTTTGCAGAGTGCATCTGACAATAGCCGTGGCTTTTGACTTGAGGAGTTGGGTACTTCCCAAGATATGAGAGAGTTTAAAGAATTTCATCACGCAACTTATTTCGAATGCTCCCAGTATCGTCAGGCAATTTAAAAGACGTATTCGCGTCAAAATTAACTTGGCCATTAACTGCAAGAATATCGATAAAGAAAAAGTTAAATCTAACAAAATCATAGAAACTAAATAATTAATAAAACCTAAGTAGTCGGTTATTGTTTCTTCCGCTTCGACGACCAATATCCAATGTCTACAGCCAATTAATTAGTTACACTCATGGTAATTAAAAATATTAAAACTCAATGACAAAAAAATCAGGAAAAAAATAACAATTCATTAGTCAATTCGCTTCATACACATACAAAGTATAATCATTTCCAACTCAGGAACAGATTTACGTTTTCCATAAAATTAATTTCACCGTGATGTATGATGTAGAAGAATAAATAAATGGAAATTGAAACTTTAATCGAATTTATTTTTCTTTTTGTCTTATTTAGTATTAGGTAATATCGGGAGAGAAAAAATCTTTGTTCTCGTGTTGATACAACATCTGTTTTTAGACACACTACAACAATTAAATATCTATTCCCAAAAAATCCCACGTTGGAAAAAAAAAACCTTAGATTCATTCTAATCAAATATTCATTAAATTCCAATTAACTAAGAAAAGTCCGTTTGATACAGATCAAGCGAGAGGAACAATAATAAGTATCTAATACGAATTTCACTTTAATGAATTAATGGGTAGATAATTTTTTTCTTTTCAGTGATTTTTTCCAATAGAAATGCAGGGCATTTTTCGAAATTTTTCCACTATGAATGATTTTGAATATATGAATTTCTTTGTATGATCATTGATGTGTGGAGATTCTTTGATGTTGAAAATATCATTTAGATATGCATTTTTTTTTCTTTCTCAGGGTGAATAATTTTTGTCAATGTACGAATAGGGAGAGGGTTGAATTTTCCTAATTATTATTATGAGGAAACGAAGATATCATTGTAATATATGTGTATATTCAAATGAGAAATATCGATTTCATATTATTCGTGATAGATACATTAATTTTTAATCTTGTTCATTACGAATTATTTTGAATCGTATCTCTTTTACATACTGGAGTTTAATCAGCAGCATAGCTATTAAAATCTGTGGGCTTTGATCCGTCGCTGATGAACTTTTGAAAATATACAAAATTATTAGATGAATTTAAACTATGGACCGTATTCTCTCTTATTAGTTGGCATTCCCGGAAATAATGAGAAAGACCTACATACCGAGAAAACCCGTATTTTCCACCATGTCGGGAAATTCGGGTCAGATTTCAGATAACTATTGAATATCTGGACTCTAAAAGTCAATTTAATTGGCTAATTTAATTTTGCTTCTGCTACCCTGAATTTTAGTTCATTAAAAATGTCGTATTCTAAGCATATTCGTGCACGTAGATTAGATGAAAACGTAACGAAAACTTTAAATTACTGTATGTCTTGCGTGGTCCTGAATGTGATTTTGGTGTAAGAAGAGCAAAAAATTAAATAATTGTACTGCAAAACATAAAATCGTGATGCAAACGCGATAGCTTATTTTTTTCATGTTTCTTTAACATGAACGAAAACCTGCAAAATACAGCATATCTGTATCTCTTGTATTAGGTTGTCGATTATTAAATCTGAGCAATAAGTAAATACTCGATTTTCATTGAATTCTTTGGCAAAATACGTTTGCTACAGTGAAAAAAATAATTATTTCATTCCAATTCACTTATTTATTCAGGTTTTTCTTCCAGTAATCAAGATTTCCAAGATCAGAACCTTTCAGAAGAATCACAATAAAGTCTTGGTAAATAAACCCCCCGTACACATTAACCTGTTTGAATTTTGGCCGTCGGATGGTCCGTCCAGTTAGGCTATGAGGCATTTACTGGCAGGTGCAAAAAATAATTTTCAGACTCTGTGTGTGCAAGCACGAAATGCTATTTTTTTGTAATAAACTCAACATTCTACGTTAAACAATTGAAAAAAATTCATTATTTCTATGAATATGAATTATTATAAGTCAATGATACAAAAAGTATAATTTTTTTCTCTGGTAATCCAGCCGCTATGATGCATCACTAAGAAAAATGATCCGAAAAGAAACTAAACGTTTGCATAAAGAACTAAGAGGAAAACAATAATTACAATAAATAACTTACACCAGAAATAAAAATAAGTCTTGTGCGTTTAACTTACCATTGAAAAGTTTTCTTTGAGAATTTTATTACATTACGTAGAATTGAAGATTATTCTAAAGTAAATATTTAGTTTTTTTCAAGGATTAAATGAAATAAATAAAATAAATTCTAAGATTGAATTAGACTCTTGAAATCAAAACGACGTCCGGGGAAAAAAGTTATTGGATATTCCGCAGAATTGAATTTGCCGCAAGAGCGAAACTTCACTTTTATAAAACTATGAAAGCCACGGTTAATATCACCGGACGTTACGGTAATATTGTTAATCCCAATGGGATCCGCACAAACCGCTCCGGTGTTGGTGCTACATAGAAAAAGATGAAAAACTTCACATCTCTACGAAAAATTTCAACCGAAACATCCCATAGTTATTCGTATGATCAAATACTGTAAACAACTGAAGCACAGTATACAAATATTAGGAACTGCTATGTCCCTGGAATTGAATTCATCCGATGTGACAAAATCATATATGCCTAATTGATTGAGCGGGGCATTACCGAAGCCGTGAAGTTGCATCATTTGCTGCGATGTGATAAACACTGACGTAATTTATGCCTCCCACGTGGGTTTCCCTTAACGATGATTATCTCTTAGAACTTATTTACTTATTCTAAATGAGCTTGATTGGAATGAGTCAATGAATTAATCTGAATCCGGGAACAGGCTCATCAATTATACGGGATGGATAATTTAGCAGCGACCTGTCACTTTTGTTCCAGAGTTAAAAGAACATAATCACGAATTACCATATGAATTAGTGGAATTGCGGAATTGTTAGAAACCTAAAAGGGCGCTGGTTTAACAAATACAAAAGGGTGATCCGATAGATATTCAAACAGTTTTTTTTCCCCCTTTTGGGTTAGAATTCTGGAATTTACTGGAAGCAGCGAAAGCTACTCAGTTGTTTCGTGTATGTGGGACTTCGACCACCACTTGATCCGGATCATTTATATGCAATCAATCTCGGTTTAACACGTAATAATCACTCGCTGTCTAACATGAAATTGGACAAAGAAAAATATATGTTGCACTTTGGATAAAGAAATAATAAATTTTTGATTGTGCAAACAAAGTTTAAAAACGAGTAATGAAACAAAACACGAGCAAATGACCTGACGTGTGAAATCAAAATATCTATTCGTTTTTTTACGGGGGGGGGGGGGGATTCATCAACATTTTTGAGGATATGTTAACGAATGACATAAAATCAACGCCACTAGTTCCATGGCCATGGCTGAATTCGTTTTCCACGCGATATCAGCACCAGCCACGTAGTCATCAAGTGGACTGCGAAATCCACAAAAACTATCCAATTAGATCAGTGATTCCTAACGTGGGTGTTAACGCCCCCTGGGGGTCGATGGAATGTTCCAGGGAGGGGGACAGTAGAAGCTACGAGTATACCATAGGATTCTATGGGTTAGATTGCGTTGGGGGAGATGGGCGAAATCCTTTTCTGAAGAAGGGGGCGATGCGACAAAAAAGGTTGGGAAACTATCCAATTAGATGATCAGAATAACGGCCAGGTGCGACGTAATATGAGGGAAGTAACGGACACTTTATTGTTGTAGAAGGGGTTAAGATGGATACACGAAAGAAAGAGACTTTTTGAATGTCAGTGCCTCAGATAAACTTTCAACGAAAGTTGTTTTTCTCCGCTGGGAATCAAACCCGTGTCCAGAAAGTTCACCGCCAACAATTCATCGCCGGAAAATTCCTGACCGCCATGCAATTCACGGACAACAGTCCGTGACAGAGTGAGCGAGGGAAATATTGAGTGGCAGAGCGAGTGAGCGAGTTACTGAGTCTGTGTGCGAGTGAGTGGGCGAGTGGGTAAGTGAGCGAATGACTGACTGGGCAAGCGAGTGAGTGTGTGTGTGAGCGAGTGAATGAACGGGTGAGTGAGTTACTGAGTCCGTGAGCGGTTGAATGAGGGAGCGAGTGAGTGATCGAGCGAGCTATGAGTCAATGAGCGGGTGAAATAGTGAGTGAGGGAGCGAGTGGGTGGGTGATTGAGGGAGCGGGCGAGTGAATGATTGGGCGAGCGGGCGAGTGTGAATGATTGGGCGAGCGGGCGAGTGAATGATTGGGCGAGTGGATAGGCGAGCGTGCTACTGAGTCCGCGAGCGAGCGAGTGAGTGATCAATAAGATACTTGTTTAAGGATGTCGCGAGTTCGACCTTGTCAGAAACTTTCCTGACACTAGGGTACAACAGAAACGGCGACATCACCACAGATCTGGAACGCTGTTGAAAAATTGTTAGTTGCCTTTAAAACCTATGTTCCAGATGATTTAAATCAGCCATAAATTTGTTCTTACTTATTGCATGTATGTAAATAATATATAGGGGTAAATCTAAATTTGTAGAACCCTTTTTGACAATTTCCAAAAAATTCGACATTTGACCGTAGTCAGTTTTCTTAATACTAGGACGACGGGAATTTCGAAATACCTAGAACGACGGTAGCGGTCATTTTGACCGCAATAGGAAAAAATCAATATAAATTGTATTTTTTACCGGAACTTCTTAAAACGATATAATATACATTAAAGCTTTCTTAACGGATACCCCTCATATGCGGTGACTCATCTTTTACTGACGAATAATAATTTCCCCTTATATAATAGAAATTTTCATTTCAAACCCCTGATTAACGGCCACACCTCTAATACTGTCGAATTTTTTTTGTCCCGCCTTTGTCCGCAAAAGAGAAGTTTTGCTGTATTTAGCGTCATTGACTTATTTTTTCAATAAATCCTTGTTCATGTACCGATTTGTTTTGTTTTGTTTTTTTTTGGAATTTTTGACTTGTTATGACAAATCCCATGTTTTGTTACTTTAAAAGAAATGTTTGACTGATTTTGTGAGCTTTTCGAAATTCGTATCTTCATTTTCACTTGGCAGTCTGACAATGTTTGACGTACGATACGCTTGAGAAACTTGCGAAAAGATTTCATGTGCGAAAAAACTGCGAATTGCCGTGAAATATTGTGCAATATAAAATACATAAGTAAGAAGAGATTTTCGATGCCGATCTCATTGTGCACTGAATGAATTCATTTTGTCAAAAACATCAACGATACTTATTAGTAGAGTGATAGAATTTCATAATTTCTTGCAGAAATTTCCTTTGTCCGCGATTTCAATTTTGTGTGCGTAACACTCAAGACCTAGACTTTTTTTTTTTTGGTCAGTCAAAAACAAGATATGTGGTTAAATAATGGCTTCCCACCTCATCCAGCAGTGTCCCTACGCTGGTGTCTTTGGGGTGCGCCAGGGGGGACTCTCTAAATGGAATTTATAGTGTGAAGAAACAAAACGTAATAATCGTTTCTACCCCAACCCGTGATGTAATCCCTATCCATGCGTAAAATCGTAAAAAATGAAGATTCTTATCGTTGTTGTGACATTATAACATTGAATGTAATGAAGTAAAACTGCAAATATTCATAGAAAGGTGGTTGAATAAATTGAATAACATACGACGACGAGCAAATCAAACGCCATGATGGATCACTTGTTCCCTCAATATTAATGTTTGCATAAGAAAAGAAGACTGTCTACTTTAACATGTTTTGCAAGCAATATCAATTAAATATCTCTACTGTCGTTCTGGGTAGAACTTTCTTTTACCACTGAATTGAGAAACCTAGAACACATTTAAATTTTAGTGTCTTAAGAGCCCTTACAAAATGAGAGAAACCAAGAAATTTTTCAACAAGCTGAGATAAACCGTTTACGTGTAATCGCATGGCAAAGTACCAAAGTAGTTTTGCAGTCAAAATAACCGCATCCGTCGTTTTAGTGTAAACAGCAGTCATTGGTAATATTACATACATATTATGTTTAACCTGTGGCTGAGCCGGGGAGCTTTTCTGGTTAGACAATCTTTCGATTTTTCCACCATCACATCCCTATTCGTTTGAAAACCAGCTTATATCTCTTATGGGGACAGAGCGGGCGTCATGGTCGGTATGTTTTTGTTGTTCATTCTACTGCAATTTTGCCGTTCAAGCATCTATACTCGGGCTACATCCGAAACGTTAATAACGATTTACCGGATTTGTATGCTATCAAAAAAAAAATAATAAAATCAAACGAGCGAACACAAAGTGAAAAAAGAAATGAACAAAAGCCGTTCTCGGGGCTTAGTTTTATTCGAAGTCATTTTCTTTCTCACGAAATCCAATTTTAAACTGGATATTTTAGAGATAGATGTGAGATAAAGTACGAAGAGACCTTATATATATTTCAGAATTTTATAAAGCTTCTGTGTGGAAGAAACTCTCTGCCTCCATTTCTATGTGGAGAAAAAAAATAAAGTGTCGTAAGAGAATTGGCATTGCACATACAGTAGAGAGAGTTTTCTTGTTCTTGATGAACTGCCAGGGCGTTGTTTGAACCTGAAACTACTGTCCATTATACTCTTGTCATCCACTCTGTGAATTACGCCCCAAACATTTCACTTTCTCTTCTACACATTTCAAAAGCAAAGAAATGTGTTTGAGACTTTTTTTCCCCCTTGCGGAAGTCTTGTGAAAATTTCTTATTTTATATTTTTGTACAAAAAAAATTATTATATAAGGGGGAAAAAGACACGAAATTCCTTCTCTGAGTCTGTAAAAGATATATTTTTTTCTTCTAGTCTTAATGCCTGAAGAACACAGACCGACACCACTTCTTTTATTATTGCGTAGTATCATCATTCTGGAAACATTCCTTTCTGGATGTTTTTTTTGTATTCTTCTTAATAGTCGAGTGCATTTTTAGGTAATTTCGTATTTTTTCCCCCTCTTCACATTTTCATTAATGTTGAATGATCGTTCAGATTCTTTTGCATGTGATACTTATTTTTTTCCCCCCCAAGTTCTTATTCGTTTTCGTGTTTTTTCTAGAAAAATTTGATTTTGTTTTTTCTTCTTTTTAGATCCCTTGTGATTAGTTGTGGGAAAGAAATGTGTTTCCGGTAGAAGTGATTTAATTTGATGGTGAAACCACAGAGAGAAATTTAGGAATGTAAACTTTTTTTTTAATACTATTTTTAGATTTAAATGTTACCTTTTTTGATATATAGCGTGGTTTTCAACGTTATTGGACAGAAATTTCGTGTAATCAGAGATTTGAATAATATAAAAAGAGATCCTCCCTGATTTGAATTTTTTTTCCAGTTGCATTCACGTGTGCAAGAACATATAAATTACGCTTGCATATGATTGCTAGAAATTATATAAATTTTAGATCAGCCATAAACTCAAGTATATCTGAAAAATGAGTGATGCGTTGTGAATATTTCAAAGCTGGGTGTACGTGTAGGGAGCGCGGTAGCCCGGTCGATAAGATGCTCGCCTAAAGTACCAAAGGATGTTTAGAGGTGTCGCGAGTTCGATACCCGGTTCGTCCTTGTCAGAAAACATTCCTGATACAGAGGTACAACAAAAAAAAACGGCGACTTGACCACAGCAAAAAATTGCTACCGCAGGGAGTCCCCCATCGAGGGGTTAGCGCACCAACCTCTCGATGAGTATAAAAAAAAAACAAGCCTGCCGTTCGGAATCGGCGATAAATTGTAGGTCCCGGTCTAATTAGCCCTCGTGTGCAGAAAATGACCGTGGTGCGACAAAAAATGATCAAATACTGGGTGTACGTGTAAATTCATTAGACGAATGTGTACGAGATGCTTGTGCGGTTAAGTAGTAGTAGTACAAATACAAAGGCCACAACAGGCAAAATGCCCATCGAGATAGCTGGAAAAAGTTGCCCATAAATATATGGATGTCGAATGCAAATCTAAACTATATCAAAAATACAGCAACCCAATAAGAGCAATAAAAACTAATAATTATAATTAAATATAAATATACTGCCCATAAAAAATTATGGTTGTTTTATCTAAGTATGGATAGCTTCTCGATATTTATGCCAATATGTTTATCTATTTCTTTTGAAACGTTTCAATCGAGTTGGAATTCACGAGGGTAAGCTATTCCATTCACTCACAACCTTATTAGAAAAAAAAAATTTCTTTCGATACCACAACCTAGAGTTATCCCTTACCAATCGATACTGGTGTCTCCTTGTCGAAGCGGTTGATTAACGATGCATTAATAACTCATGGTCCATTTTATTCATCCCGTTGAAAACTTCAAACGCTTAATCATATGCGCCCCGACATCTGCTCTTTTCCAATATAAACATTTTCACAAAATCAAGTCTCACTTCATAGTTAAGCCCGTGTACCATCAAGAGCACGCATGGCTCTTCTCTGCGCCCCCTCGTCCAAGTCAATGTCCCTTTGTAAGTATAGTCCAGTATATATGTGTATATCCAATACCTGACCGCTTACTCCATTCTAGGACGAACTAAGCCCCGGAGAATTGCAAGGACGCTTTCGTAATTACTGTTTGCCGTCATAATTCATTGCAATATGCATTGTGATGTCTAAATCTTCGAGTACGGTGTGTTATTCGCCATTCGTATTACGTACTGTAATTTCAGTTGTGAAACTATTTGTTTTAGTTGTGTTTTTAGATTTGAAAAAGAAATTAGCCCGCCTACAATCTTCTAAAACGTTGGGAATCTCTCTATGAAGGCATCGCAATACCCATTCTGCCACCGCAAATTTATTGCCATCTTTTTTCTAATTCTTTGCATGGTTCTTGTTTTGCAATATTTTTTGTGTAATTTTCTTCATATTCCGTTGCATAATTTTTTTATTCATTTTTTTTTAATATTGTGTTGACAAACTTTTTTTATATATTTTTATTGGTTTTTTTTAATATAAAAATTTTAGTTTTCATTTCAATATTCGATATTCTATTCAATTTCCCTAAATTTGTTTTAGTATTTCTCATTCCGTTTTTCTACATATTTTTTGTTTGATTTTTTTTAATATTTTTTATTTGATTATCTGATTCTAAAATTCCGCCTCACAATTCAGGAATCAGCTACAAATTGTCCATTATTCCCGACCTTCTCCGTGAAATACCTCATATACATTGCTCAGAGAAAAGCCTTTTTTTTATATATTGAACCCGTTTCCGTGCAATTGTATATAATTACTGAAAAATCTAGTGAATCCAGAAAAATCTTCGACAAAGACAAAGTATGAAATGCTAATATGTTTTTGTCCGACGATTGATTAACATTTTTCCTCCGTCCGAACGTCCTTTCGGTTGCTAATTATACCGGGCTCTAACAAGTCACTGAAACATTTTGTTCGTTATAGAGAAATTTATCAATCGAGAAAAAAAACTGTTTATGCCAACACTTGGAAAATTGATCACTGGATCTCTCGGAGTGATTAAAGCTTGTGGGCATGAAGAAAAAAATATATAAGTTATATATCTCCAAGCTGCCGGATTAAAACGCTTAACAGCGAACAAGTTGGTTGTAATGGCTATAGGAAATTGCTGCCGAGAGAAAGAAAAAAAAGAGAGATGGAAGAAAAAGTCATTCTTCGCGAGGGAAATATACTTCAAAATTTATGTCCAAAACAAAAGCGGAGAGAGACATTATCCAGACAAATCGACCAGCAAGTCCCGAAAATTACCTCATCAATTCACTTCCTCCGACGAACGGGGGACCCAATTTTTTTTCCTCCACCTTTTCGTTCCTTGAAAGAAGGTTAAGCTTTGGAAATGTGTTTGTAATGGCAAAGTCTTGTTTCATGTCCGGATGATGACAAAGCATTATAAACTCTCTCTCTTGCACCGTAAGCTGGGAGCGGGGGATGATCCATTCATACGCGCCGGGGCATCTTGCTTCGCGGCATTAAGTCTTGGTGGCGAAGTTTGTTTTATGTGTACATGATGTCAAAGCGTCCTAAGAAAACGGATGACAACCAAAGAAGAACTTTCTTTTCTTTTTTTGTCGATAAACAAACAAAAATGTCTGAGCTGCGCTCCTTTTGATTCATAAAAGCCTCAGTTATCAATAGGATGCTCTTGTAGAGTCTTCCGAAGAACCCAGGCCCGATTTCTCTAAATCAGCGTTTCTCAAACGGAGCTGCCCGATACGTCGCTGGGGGTTACGTGAGGTTTAAAGAAACAGCATTGAAAGTATTCATTGTGATGTTACAGAAAGTGTAATGTTATAAATTATGTATTGTGTAATGTTATAAATTATGTATTGTGTAATGTTATAAATTATGTATTGTGTAATGTTATAAATTATGTATTGTGTAATGTTATAAATTATGTATTGTGTAATGTTATAAATTATGTATTGTGTAATGTTATAAATTATGTATTGTGTAATGTTATAAATTATGTATTGTGTAATGTTGTAATAACTATAATGTTGTAATAACTATAATGTTGTAATTTTTGTCTGGGTATTTTGGTTATATTTGGCATCTATATTTTTCATGGGCATAATTTTTTTCAGTCACCTTGGGCAATTTGCCTGTTGCGGTATTTGTATAAAATGAATGTGTGTTAATATTCTTTCAGAGTACCTTGGTATACAAGTATTGGTCCAAGAATTCTTCAGCCCATGAATATTTTTAGGAATTCCTAATCCAGGGATATTACAAACTGATTCCTGGAAGTTTTATTTAACTTGGTAATGTATTTAAAAGGAATAATGAACATTGTAATATTTTAAAGTAATGCCGAGAGTTCCGTAGAACATAGGCATTAATGTAAGAGTTCCCCCTACAGCGTAGCGTTACTTCAAAGATTTCTTGGAACGGGAATAATAATTTAAAGGTGTCGTGGTCCAGTGATGGACAAATTACAGCCCGTTGGCCAGATGTGGCTCGGTTAGAGGTTCTATCCCGCCGGCCACCAGTTTTGAAATACTTTAGTACAGAAATTTTCAACTTCATTGCGTTTGAAAAGTTTATTCAAGAGATTGTTATTTTTTGCACATGCAAAATACAGTTGTGTGAATTTAAATAGAAATATATTTATAGATATATACTTTGACCTTTGAAGACCAGACACACCCCGCTTCCCATCTCATAGAGATATCGAAGCGTTCCCGGAGGATGGGTGTATCCGGAAAGTTTTATTATAAAAACAAAACATTGTCGCCTCATGTGAAGGCAATCAAAAAAAATATATATATATATATTTATATGAAGACGATCGTCAATCTAAAATCATATAACAGGTGATTAAACTCCAAACATCAAACGCCAATCGACAATCGAAATTATAAACAAGATTATACGATGATAGCCCTCCCATAAGAATCTTGCCATCGTCAGTTAATCGAATGATTGTCAATAATCTAAATCTAATGATTGTCAATAATAAATATGAAATTTCGAATCGCAGAGTAAATCAGCTAATCACAGCCATCAATTGTCCAGCTCCCACATATCAGTTCGATTGTCGGTATCGGTCTTCAGTAGTGAATCGGTCCGAAGTCGTCTAGGCCGCAAGTTGTAAATCATCGCCTGGCTGCCGCTCTCTCTCGAGGGCGGGTGCGTGACGTCAGTAACTCCTCTCAGTCTTGGCCGCAAATCGTACTGTCTCACCTAACTGCTGCACTCCCTTGATGGCCCATAAGTCGGGTCGGTGCCTCCTCTCGGTTCACGTGCTCCTCTGGTTTTGTCGTGCATATGGTGAACGTTCTGCTCCAGAAACCTGACAAGACCTATGAGGCGGTGAAAGTTCGTAGGACTACGAAGGGTCCTTTTCTTCCAGGCTAAGGTATAAGACTCTGGCATCTTACCAAAGTGGAACTGAGCCGTCATTGGACACTCTGTTGCATAGTCCCAGAGAGATCCAGAAGCTCCACAATTACAAGCAGAGTGAGTTGAGCGCTTAACCGTTCGAAATAGACCGGAAATGGACCGTGCTCTGTTACCACTATTATCTTTTCTCTGGGCCAAACTACAAAATATACTGTAATTTAAATGAAAAAAGTGACAAGAGAAAGACGATTTTATTTTAATAGGTGTTGGTGTAAATCGAGAGAGTACAGGTGTCGGGGGGGATATGATTGAAGTGTTTAAAATTTTCAACGCGGTGAATAGGATGGAACATGAGTAAATTATCAACATGATTTGCCAATCGAAACAAGGTATCGTTTAGTAAGGGCAACTCCAGGTTATGGTGTCACAGTGATTTTTTTTTCTAAAATGGTTGTCAATAAACGGAACAGCTCACCCGCGAAAGTCGTGAATTCAAACACAATTGACACTATCAAAAACAAATACGATAAACATGGTCGGGCAAATTGAGAAGCCATTCGTACTTAGAAGCCCATAATTTTTGGGGGCAGTGTATATTATTTTATATAAACATTTTTGTTCGTATTAATTTTATTTTAGTTTGTATTTGTTTTCTCCTAATGATTGCTCTGATTTTGGCTATAGTTTGATTGTATTTGACATCCATATTTTTATTGGCATCTCTTTTCAGCCACCTTTTGCCTGCCGTGGTCTCTTTTGAATTTCTATTTGCATTATAAACTTTTTTGAGTCCTAATTGAGTTTTGTAATGAATATTGTATTGTCCCGCCGATTTTTTTCCTCCCTCTCCGAAAAAAATTTTCCCTTTACTGCTATAGACTAAATCTTCCTAAAACAGAGATATTGTTAGGAAATGGAGATTATTGCAAGTGCTCTCTCTCTCTCTAGAACAGTAATATTTTTTACGTCTTTCACGCAAATCATCTTTCTAACTGACCAAAAATCGGGAACATCTACGGAAAGTTGGCGTAATACATTAAACGCTCATATCTCGAGAAGTATTTAAAACACATGAGTGTTTTTAGTGCCCAACGTATGGATATCATTGAGAAGAATCGAACGGTATCTCACTTGTGTTGATACATTTTCCGGATTGAATAGCAACCACGCAGTACACTTCCGTAGAGAAATGTTTTCTGGCTATATCTAAGGAAGTGCGAGACGGGAATAGACTCCAATGTTCAAAAAGTGCATCGCTTTAGCAAAATTGAAAGGTACCATACTGATGTTTTTAAGTTTTCTAAATTGGGTACCAGGTGAGCGGGACACTTTCATAACGAAATCGTTTCTACATGTCAGGATGTAGGAACGCGAAGAAGATAAATTCCATTGACTTGAAGCCCACAATTCTTCATTTGTGTGAAATCTTCTTCCGGTTTAGTTAGCAGACCAAACAAATTGCATTGCACTGTAACGAGATACATTTTATTTAATGTATTATGATGTACAACACACACCCTTTCAGACCCGAGCATTCATTTTTTTGGAATTTTCAAAATGTTTTTGCATTTTTCATACTCAAAAAATGCATTAAAAACATGAACGTCAGCAAATCTTTTTTTTTTCTATTTTTTTTGCAAATTTTTATTTTATTTATTTATTTTTAGTGAAAAATGCTCCTGATAGCCGTCTTAAAAAACCTCTGAAATTTCAACTCCATGTGCTGCCTTGGGATGAATGCCCCCCAAAGTTCATATTCACTATATTTCTAACTGAAAACTTATATAATCCTTCAAGTTAGAACTTAATTCCTTGAGGGCAAAAGATAAAACTCTACAGTGAGAAAAAGCATCCGCACACATTTGTGGCCCCGGGGTTCGAAAGGGTTAACAGACGTATGCACGTTCGAACTTACAACCGCGCCCATTGCACAGCCCCTTCCCATTATTATTATTATTTTAATTAACATCTTTCGAAACACTCCTACCTCCGTGCATGAGAAGAAACACTGATATTGCCAACAGGTAATGAAAACTAGAGGTTTGTGAGGTGTGAAAGGTTCCGCTCCTTACGATCGATATAAGCTGCCATAAAAAATTAGTCCTATGATCTTGGGTCTTTCAGTTAATTAAAGAAACCGCACTTATTTTGAAGTAAATTTCTATTTGAATTAGAGTTCAGGTTTCAACAGACTCAGATTGAACTGTGGAATCAGTGAATCCTCCAAAACCTTACAAGTGAGATAACTAATTACTTTTGATGAGACCTCAGTTGGAATTGGTAAATAAAACTCCGGATATAATTGCAGTGAGGTACCCGTGATGGGAGGCATACATTATCCAAAGCAGTGGTCACTAGTGTTACCATATTGAACTCGCGATCGATTGTTTTCAACATTTTCGAAAATAAGAAGAAAACGGTCGAAGATAAATAAGGTTGATATTAACAGCATACACAAGAAATCGCTGACACTAACTGATTTCACACGTCTTTTCTTCTTTTTTGTATTTTTATCTTCTATGTATCCAGAAATAACAAGACCTAGAGCAGGGGTGTCTAGGTTTTCGGAGCCACACTCAAAATGCGAATGAGATCATTTAAGCCAAATTTGTTATTTTAAGTGGAGAAAAAATTAGCAAAGCCCTTTCCTTTCATGTTCTGTGGCGAATGTACAGGGTGGGCGAAAAAGTCCGTAGAAACTTTAAAAATGAATAAAAACCGGAAAAAAATCGAAATGAAAAGCGGGTTGCAAGGTTAGCATCGCTAGGTCACTTGAATTTTTTTGACAAGAAAAAAATAACTCAAAATACAGCCGATAGGTGACACTGGTAAGAACGACTTCGGTGGAAATATGCAAATGAGACAGTTATAAGAGCTTGCGCTCCTAATCCACAATCAACTCACTGTTGTAAACCGTGTACGTGGCCCTGCTGCACTCTGTCGTTGCTGGATTTGTGACTAGACTGCAATGTCTCATACCCTGTAGTGGTGGTCGCGTGGAACACATACTGCTGTAATAAACTATTTGGAGGCGTCCTGTTCGTTATTTGCGTATCTTTTCGTGTACGTCAGCGCCACCTATTGGCTATTTTTCAGTGGTTTTTTTTTCGTGTCAGAAAAATTCGTGACCTCTAACGATGCTAACCCTACAAATCGTTTCTTATTTCGGTTAGAGAGAGAGAGAATCCACGGCTTGTAATATGTTCGTGTATAGAACCACGCTTGAATAAACTTGTCCAATTGCTGCTTCTTCTAAATGCTGCGTTAACTTCTTTCACTCAGCATAGTAGGAAAATATTCAGAGATCCATTCCATGGCGTGCAATGGCATGTGTTGATATGAATGGTAGAACATTTTGATCATTTTCCCCGTGAATATAACAACACGTACATTCATCGATGTTTCTCACATTCCCAATGAAGTTACTCTCCAGGGAACCACATGCTAGGCCATGCGTTTTCTTCGGTAATTTTTTTCTAAAATTGGTGAGTCGCAGACGTAATAGTTCTTCAGAAAATTTTTATGTATTCCGACAAAATATTTTTTGCTAGGCCTAGTTTATGTGGAACAACCTCAATATATCAGAGAGAATTTTTGCAAAAATCATGAAATATCTATTTTTGTTGTATATTAAGACAACAAATATCAACACATCTCAGATTTGAACTGCTCAAATCTGAGGCAGAATAGAAAATCACAAAATTTGTGATAGTAAATCTATTGGAATTAACACAATGCAGACAATGTGATAAGGACATTGAGAACTGCTCTGTAATAATTACACTACAATGTATCTGTTACTGAAACTGTGATAAATCCGGGTATTATGCATAATCACCAATCATTTTGGTGAATTTGACAAATTTCAGTAAATGCAAAGCTTTTACCGGTGATTAAGCATAGTTCCCAAATACCGCTGGTAAACATGAGAAATCGTACTAAATTCATCACATTTGCCTGTCATTATGAATAATGCCCATTTCGTATTTATAAAAATTATAACTAAATCTCATCGCCACGGTAAGAGATATCCCGAAATTTAATTCTTATCGCTGACCGTACTTTAGAGCCAGAGTCTGAACCGGATATAAAAAAACTCTGATTTAACGAATTTTTCCGAACATGCCCGCAATAACTCGTATTTGACGAATTCTGAAATCGGACACCGATATAATGATCTCTCATTTACAAAATTTTACGATTGTACCCTGGTATAATAAACTCCTATTTAACGAATATTAAGACCGTGCTCCGATGTAACGAACTCTTATTTAACAAATTCTTTGATTCAACATTCATTCATTTTTGCAAGTTTTCGTAAATTAAATTAATAAAATAAGATTTAATATTTAACACTACCGTATATTACACCACTTTTGCTGGTATAATCACTGCTAAAAGTGGTAGTTATCAAATTCACCAAGGCCACGGGTATTCTTCATGATAATCAGTAATAAATAATTCTTTTTTGGCATTTATAAAATTTACCAACGACGTTTCGTTATTATGCATAATCACCGGTAAAAGTGAAAAGTTATCAGAGTGCTCAGAGGATCGGTGATTATGCATAACAATCTGTAATTACGCACAATAACCGATTTATCGTAATAACCGTAGCATATCAATCAGACAAGTGTGGTTCTAATAAGGAGGCTGGAGGACTCTGGCCTGAAGCCCCAGGGATCGTCTGACAAGACTCGTGTTTTGTTTTTCAATCTTTCACACTAAAAGTTAATTAGAAAATTAATTAAGGGAGTCCGGGTGAGAGAATATCCTCCCTCAAGCGGCTTCTCCGGGTTTTTCCATGTCTGTAATGCCACGTGTTCGTCAGAAAATCCCTTTAAATAACTGCAGAAAGATAAAGAAGCATTGATTTTAATTAATTAATGCAGCGGAAGAAATATTTTAGGAAATGGTGAGATCTTTTCAATTTCTACAGGCAAAAATCTTCAGCGTTGAATATGTTCAGATGAATTCGTATAAGTACAATATAATTTTGCAGGATTTCTCTCTCTCTCTCTCTCTTCCCCAGCTTATGTTTTCCTTTAAATTAGTTTGACAAATTTCCTCTGTTCTACGAGCGAGATTCTTCCTGGAAGTGATAGATTTGCCATTCCGTAAGTAGTCCAAGTTGACAGAGGATTATTTATTCGGTTAATGATGGCAACATCTTATAAATGTATACGTACGACAAGATGACAGAGAGCCGTAATTAGTACAAAACTAATGAACTCGTTACGGGGCTCAAAATGTTTCGTTTCTTCTCCCTCACCTTGGAGGAATTGAGAATATTTCTCAACCGTTTCCCAAATGTTCCCCAGCCTTTTCGGTTCAAAATGTTTCCCTGGACGAATCCCTGGAGCTCTTACGGAAAATCGCCCACGATTTTTCGTTTCGGATATTGAAAACTTTGCGTGACGAGTGCGTATATTACCACACGTGCTCACTATTGCCAAATGTTGTTGAACCTTTCCGCGGTTGTTGACCGGGGAGAAATGGTTCGCCGATTTCTCTGATCGGTGGAAATGAGAGAACAGTTGATGGACCAGCAGAAAAAAAATCCATTCATTAGAAAATAATTTGCTGGCAAAAAAAATTCACAAATACAAATTTTTTGCCCTCTGGTTTCCACGTTTGTAAGTGCTGAAATATTTGATTTCAAAAACCGAAGGATAGTTGGCGAAAACTAACGGACAATACTTCTTTCCCTGATTTATGCTGTTCTTTCCCAGCTTTCCTCTGTTTTTTGAATGCTATGTAATATCTCGCTGAGATATTCCACTTGAAAACGTGGAATTTTTTTTTTTGTTGGCATCAGGAGAGGCAGAGCAATAACATTTCAATTGGGATTTTGAGCACAGGGTGTCCGTATACAAAGATAATTCTTTTATCGTAACAAACTTCATTGTGATTTATTGCACTTACAATTACACACGGTGATTATAATTAAAGTGCCCGTACTCTGAATAGTTTTTCTCAAAAAATTCTTATCCGAACACAGATAAATTTTCAGGATGTCTTAATGAGACCGTGGGAAAGAGATTTATGCAATAAAAAATTGTTGAATTCTTTTGACCACCAGGTGAAAAAGTGGCGCTTGCTTTTATTGATTTTTTTTTTTTCCGTGGTCCATATAGCGTATATATGAAGTTTCAATGGAATACGTTCACACCAGACGGGTTCTACGTGGGTCTGAGTAGTGTCAGAATTCATAAATCTCTCTGCCGTTGTCTCATTAACCTCTATACGATCGTGGACGTAATACTGCTCCCAAACACCAGTGGAATAAATTCAAGTAAGTCCTCTGTGTTTTCTTTCCTCTCTCTCTTCAACATCGCGAAGCTTTATTGCAAAAACCTAGTAATTTCATTTTCCTGCCCGTTTTTTTTATACTCCTAATAGGAATTTGTCTACTCACGTATAACTGTATCTATACGAAGGTTTGTAACAGCTGGCTGATGCGAAGGTGGATTTTAGGGGAGAGAGAGAAAATTCAACTGCTCTACCGGGGAATCGTAACCACGTCCTCTCACTTTCCGGGCGAGTGTCCCAGACCACTAGGCTACAAAGGCAACGGATATCACAATCTTTCCTTAGAGCTCATGTGCACTGAACGGGACCGTGCATGTCCGGTCGGACCTAACTCTGGCCAAAGCTAAAAGTTTGTGACACTGCCAAGACGTGGATTCGATTTCTAGCAAGGGTGGTTGAATTTTGTCTCTTTCCTAAAATCCATCTCCGCATCAGTCAGCTGTTAAAAACCTTCGTATGGACAGCGGAGAGTGTGAGAGTTATTATTATTAGTCGTGAGAGTTATTATTTTTTTATAAAATTTCGAAAGAAAATATCATTATATGTTATTATAATCAATTTCTGTTAATATGTCGATGCTGTTTCAAGAACTCAAAATTTCGTTTAAAGAAATTCATTGCGACCCACCTTCTAACCCGTGAAACTCGAGTTCTAGTGGCAGTACGCAGCTCACGTGAGAGCTGTGATGCTGTAGCAGTCTTGTGGCTCCACGCTGAAAGTTCCAAATAACGATCCTCATTGGTCGTCGTGGCTCTTCGACGAACTTGTCCAGGTCTTCTCGATATGGATCCAGTGTCCTGAAACTGTTTCCACAAATTTCAGGCAACACTGGGCATAAAATCGAGCTCTGTAAGCCACCTGCACTCGTGATTGTCCTGCCTCCGATCTACCGACGATCCTCCATCTTTTTCCGTCATCCATACGTTTGTGGCTACTCATTTCACCTGACAGCTTATAAAATTTACCAAACTCTTACGAGAAATACAGCGAATGTGGCCGCGGAGAACGGGCACATGAATCATAGAAAACGCCTCGTACCCTTATCATCCCCCTCCGTGGTAACACCCTCCACACGCACGTGTACGTGTACGTATTCGACACTGAATATTTGCATACTTCTTCGGTGGCATTATTAGTACCTTCGGTTCAGTACTTTTTGTAAAAATAGACACAATGTGCGAATTCTCTTAAATTTGCACACGAGTGTACAATCACCCTGTATACAAAAAATGTAACCAGACAAATATCTATCTCATTTCAAAATATGAAATAAAAAGCTTTACAAAATTTCTGTATATTTTCTTTCGATCATCAAATTTGATTCCATTACGGAACGAGAGACGGTCATCCAAAGTGCCATTGATTTACGAAATATATGGTATTAAAAACCATCTGTCCATACGGCGGTATTTAAGATGAAGGGCATAAAGAAAAAAAAAACTGAGAATTTTTCTATTGCTGAAGAATATATATTTTTTGTCTCTGTACCGTCCGTATATTGGAAGCTGACAGAACATGATAAACGATCTCATCTTTCGGTGCCCCGTGGGGCGAAACCGAAAGAGGAAAGAGAGGCCCTGGAACATTTTATATACGAGTGTATTCCCCTCAATTTTCTTAATAGCGCTCCATCTTTTGAGATCGGCTCCGAAATAAATAAGAATGAAAAAAAAAAGCGTTTAAAAAGAAAGGAAAGGCTCTAAAGAAAGACGTCGAAAAAAAGGGCTCGAATATATTATATGCTTGTGTTCACAACTTGTCTCATTATATTAAGGTTTTGTTGAGCATGTGCATTGGGGAAACACAAGGTTTTCGAGTTGGAAAACGCTTCTTTCTGTGAAAATCTGTGTGACTTTTGATTTTTCTCGTTTTTTTTTATTTCATAACACACTCGGAAATTTTCTTTTTCACTCAGAATTAGAATAAAAAAATGATTTTTTTTCCCCTTTCTAAAAAGAACACCATGTGATAAATCAAGTCAAGAGAGATTTTCATAACATCGGGGCCATTCCGTGTGACATTCAATATAGGGGAAACAATACAATAACTGCTTGTTCCTTGTATGAGAACGAAATATTTACTTTATTTTATTTTTAGAAATGGCATATATTATTATTTAATTTTTAATTACTTATTTTTTTATTTCGTACGGATTCCTTTGGATATATCACCATCATCATCATTATCAACAACCATTTTCAATCCACTGCTGGATGAAGGCTTCCTCTAAATTTCTCTATTTAACTCTGTCTGATGCTTTTGTCATCGTTGACTCCAGCCACTCATCGTTCCATTTTGTTTCGGGACGCCTTCTCGGGACGTAATCCAGAATACTTGTGGTCCATCTGTTGTCCTGTCTTCGTAAAATATATGTAGCAGATTTCTCTTTTAAACGTTTGATTCTTTCCATGACATCATATACTTTTGCGTGGCTTCTTATCCAAGTGATTCGTTTTCTGTCTCTCTTTGTAATACCTAACATACATCTTTCCATTCTCTTTTGTGTTGTCTGTAGCCTTTGTATCATCTTGCTTGGGAGCGTCCATGTTTCAGCTCCATAAGTCAATGCTGGTAGCCCACACTGGTTAAGCACACACACACACACTAGTTAGGATGTATATGTTAATGTAAATGTGATAAACTGGTTATTATTATGCATACTTCAACTACATACTTAATACTACAAACTTCAACTACATACTTAATCCTACAAACTTCAACTACATACTACAAACTTCAACTACATACTAGAAACTTCAACTACATACTAGAAACTTCAACTACATACTAGAAACTTCAACTACATACTAGAAACTTCAACTACATACTACAAACTTCAACTACATACTTAATACTACAAACTTACTAATCGTCTTGGTAAGTTTGATAAATTTAACACTTTTACCAGTGATTATGCATAATAACCACACACACAAATGTTGTTAGTAAATTTGATATACTGTATACATCTACTTGTACTTGAAATTTATCTCCTTTTCCTGCATTTATGCATAATACCCTTGAATAATTGGTGAATATCATAAATATGAATAAAAACTGCAAATTGTTCTAGTAGGTGTGATGACTACCCTTCGGCTAGTACATATACATACTAAAATTAGAAAGATACAGAGTAGGTGTGATGAATATAGTTGGATCCCGATGTATATGTAACAATTTTTACAATCGGTTTCCGATGTAATGTTCCTATTCATAAAATACATGTATGAATTATATGTATAGTATAGTACGATTTACGTATGTGATCGATTTAAATCCACTGCAATTTCCAGTGCTGCTTCATTTCTTGTCATTGCCAATTTCTCTGTGGCTTTAGCAATAATTGCCTACTTTTCTTACCTTCTACATCAGATTTCTCTTTGTCATAAACTGATGATTCCCCATGTGATCTGTTGTGATCTCAATTTAAGAACTTTTCTGGTAGAAATATAGCCAACCCATTGATAAAATTGCCTAGTACCCTTGAAAGCATTAAATGGCCGTGATAGAACAAAAATGTTCAAATAATACATTATATTCCACAAATAAAAGTAGTTCCTCATTATTTAAATATAAATTTTGGTTAACTTTTTGAAATTTTGATATGCATTGATAATGTGCATAATTAACAATTAGTGAATAATAATAATATAAATTGAAAATACACACAGTTATATAATTTCAACATTTACTTCCTCCAAATAGTACTAATGTAATATTAAAATAATTTTCTTACATATCGTACTAAAAAAAAATAGAGATTATCACATGCTTAAGATGTTGGAATATTATCCAATTAATTATCAAGATGTTGATGGTGGAAAAAAAAAAAAAGATTTCATTAAGGAAAAGCGAAATATTCGGTCTACACACAACTTTCAAGCCTCCAGACATTCATCCTAAGGCACAATTAGAGGAAAACGAAGATTATGCAAATTAACACTCGGAAAGACCCAATCTCCTTCCTCTGTTCTTACTACCAAGTGTCACAATTAATGAAAATGTAAATTCCACATCCCAGCTTTATTTATTTCTCATGAAACTAGAATGACCGCCATGTTGGATTATATTTTTTTTATCTTCTTTCCTGTTTTGAATATATAATAATTAACGAATAGAGAAAAAAATTAATTAATTGGATGACACATGCATCAACGTAATAAAGTAAAATGAATGAGAAAAGGTTTCGGTTGTAATCAAATATTTAGTAAATAGCTGTTAATTAGAAATGACAATGGAAGATAATGCTCAATTAATTATGAAAGAATTTGTTCACCGCTAATTGATGTTTATCATGGGAAAAACATAATTGAAATTACTGGGGAAGTTTTTTTTAATGAAATTCAGATTTTTTCGGTGGATTTTTTTTGTTAATTCGAAAATTTTAGTACACAGTAGATTATGTGTTTATTTAAACAAAAATTCTGGTGAACATATATATATATATATATATAATTAAAATTTCTTTAAAAAAAATTATCCTAAAAAAGGAAAATCTAAATTTTAGAAAGAATGCTGTGAACTTAATCAATGCTTCTTCAAAAAAAAAATTAAAAACTCCCAATTCCTACTCAGTTTTGAGACGGGAAGGGGATGGTTTTGCTCGTTTTGCCTTATTTTTTTAAAAAAACGTATTGTTCTATTGAAGCATTTGCACCGGTTATTGGTCGTACAGCAACTTACTATCAATGAAGTGTTGTTGGAAAGGGAGGCACCATCCATAGGTGGACGCCTCAAGTCCATTCGGAAAAAGACCTTGTTGTCTACGTTCTTCTTCGGAATCGAGCCTACGGATACCTTCATGGTGGGAGACGAGCATCTTACCACTGCACCTCTCGGACACGTATTCCATATGCTAGAGCTGGTGATTTAGCGATATGGTAATATTCTGTTCCCTTATGGCCAGAAATACAAACTGATTTGAATACATTCACAAAGACTTCATGAAAATTATTTATAAACGGTGTTATGTGTGATTGCATATTTATTTCCAAAAATTTATTTAAAGTAAATTTTGAAAAAATTTACCAGTTAATTTTAAAAATATACATATTTATTATTTTTATTTTAAATGAAAGGATTTTAACAAATATTTTAAAAAAATTATTTTAAAGAACATTTAAAAACCAAGAAAAAACAAAATTTCTTTAAGAAAGCTTATTGAACTTTATCAAAAGACAGCCCTTCCGGGGTACATTGTTTTTTAAAATGTAATTTTTGATGAAATGAATGTGGTTATGGTTTGGATATGGTATAAAATTAAATTCATGATTATTTTGGGAAAACAAATTAATGCCTATATTTTGTATGTAAAATTCGCATATTTTCAGTGCTTCTGCTAGACACTGTACACAAAAAAACTTGTTCTTACACAGATTATTGCTATAAAACTGTTCTGTGCAATGGACTAAAAGTTTTAGAATACTATCGGAACTCTCTGCAATATGATTGTTTAAGGTAAAAAACAATAAATTTTCGTTAAAAATACTCCTCAATTCAAAAAGTTTCAAACATATCACTTGGTTCTGAATTTATTGCACAGCCACAGCTGTTTAAAATACAGCGGGAAAGTTTTATAGAGACATTTTAAAAAATGCTTGAGAAATTAAGTTTTTCGTGAAGTGATAAAGCAAAAAACACAACTCTTCAGAAAATGCAAAGATTTCATCTCCAGACTACGAGCATTAAATCAGTTTTACTTAATTGGCAATAACTTTGCATTTAGTTACTGTTGAGAGGCAAATGAACCAGTTTTAGGTTTAATAATAACTGTAGTTTCAAATGAACACATTGTTGTGTGCATATCTTCTGTTCACGTTTGTAACCTTGGGTGACGCCACTGCAATATCTGTACGCCTATATATACGTATATCCCGTGTATTCGCAATGCGGGGCTCTTGCCTTTCAGTATGTATGCCTTTCATTGTGATGCTTATTTGTATTCGCGTGTCAGTATGTTTAACTACACAGTTGTTTGTTGTCTAATGTATTAATTAACTCACCATAACTCCGTAATGGATTGAATCTCCGTTGTGTTCTACTGATACAATGATGTCGAGTGCTCTTTACGACTGCCTTCTCTCTCTCTCTATACTTGGTTATTTCATACATAAAAAAAAATTTGCAAAATTTGCCATTTGAAAGCTGGCAGTTGCCTTAAAAATCAAGATACCATGTTGAATTAAAAACGGGGTGGTGAGGCGCTGTTCATTAGCTGCAATGAAAATTGAGTTTTAAATTTTTATTTGAAGTTTTATATAAACTATAACCACTGCCGCTGTGGTGGTCGAGTGGTTATAGTGACGGACTCGCGATGCGAGGATCCGGGCCTCCAAAAAATGGATCGGGGATCCATGATGTTCTTAAGTCAGCCACCTCGTTGGGCAATTTGCCTGTTGTGGCGTTGTATTTGTATTTGTTTGTTCAGCAAAGGAAAAAACGGTGTCTATAATTCTTTTCTAGCTTCGGGAACTGAACGTGGATCTTGCGGATGCCGCCATTACAAGGCAATTAGCAGTTCAGTGGGATAAGAAAGTAATCACTCTACTCTCACGATCCATAAGAGTTTTCTTCTCTCTCGGGCAATCGCATTGCAAAAGGAAGGAATGTATTGTCATGATGATGATATCCAGAAATGAATAGGAATGTGCCTGTTTTCAATTTTCTCTGTTGGTTACACTCCTCTTTTGTCGTCAACGTGGAAGCAAATAATCATCGAGGAAATCGGTGTTTGTTGATAAATCGGCGTGAGCTGATATATTATGAGAAGAAACACGAATTAACAAAAAGCTGCTCGAGTGTTTCGAGTAAATCTGCTCGAAATGATTTATTTTGTGGTATTATGACACATTTTGATCAAAACTTGAATAGTTTGAGAACTCAAAGGATCTCTCGTATTGTCTACGCAACTACCAGTACCCTTTCTAGCTGTACCCAAGGGTGCAATATCATTTACTTTGGGGGGGAACATCGATTTGGATGATCGTCATCGTTCAAGTTCTGATATATTATCAACAAAATCTTGATGATCGTAAAGATCAATCATATATGAATTTTTTTCAACATTTTTTTTTCTTTATATTTCTTAGGATATATACCCCATTAGTATTCAACCTTAAAAAAACTTCACATGTTGCATTTTCTTCCAATTATTTCTTTACTTCCCTGATGTCAAATTGTAATCTGTCAGCCTCGTAGTAAAATCTTTTATTGCGCTGTCTGTCCATGGATACCTCGTCTCAAGTGGGGTTTTCGAAGTAATCGACCGATAAAGCAGTAATTAATAACGAGACTCTCTGGTGGTGGAGTGGTCATAGTGATGGAGTCGCATCGCGAGGTCCCGGGTTCGAACCCCACTGGCACCACAGTGTTGGTTGGCTTTCTGTGGTTCCCAACTTTCAGGCGCGAAAGCAAACCGATCTCCTCGTTAAAAAGTCTTGTCACAGAGAGCAACGGGCCTCCAAACGGTACAATTTTCAATCATTACACTTCATTCGCTTCACTTCTGAATTATAGATGGCAGCACTGGAAAATCAGAGACAACACTAGATACGCACTCACACTGTTAGGTACACACACATAGACTTCCGGCACAACTCACTAGGTAGTAAATTGCCCATGGCGATAGACCTGAGTTGTGTGCTCGGTTTGACAGAAAGTAATTAATATAATGGTGCTAATAAGAACGCGGACAAGTACGACTCCGAGAACATGAGTACGTTAGGACCACAAACACACATTTCCGCCATGCACTGATTCGTTATAAATTCCGCAGAGGAATGTCTACAAGGTGCGTGGCTAGTTAAGTGGAAGTAGTAGTAATTAATAACAAAATATATACGATAATAATAAGAGTTAATATGAAGGACAGATGGCAGCACCACAACAGGAACACGAAACAAACACAACTTTGACAACATTAATACGTTAGGATCACGTATCCATACATACACACAACACGTTCTGGCATGTAACGATTCATTAGAAATTCTCCTGAGGAATGCGTAGATATATAGAATCTCACAACCCCGGACTAATCGAGGAATGTATACGGTTAAGTACTAGCAGTAATTAATACTCAATAGGGTTTTTGGGGGCAGGGGGGTGCCCGTATAATTTTTTTTTATTTTAATAACTATACAATCCCTTGCCACATGAATGTCGTATCTAAGTTCTACACGTAATTTGTATAATTTTTATATATATTTGGAAGTATGCCTCTAGAATCAAATACAAATACAAATACAACGCCACAACAGGCAAAATGCCCAACGAGATAGCTGAGAAAAAGATGGATGTCATATATTTCAAAAATATAGCAACCCAATTAAAAATTCAATTAACAAAAAATTGTAAACAATATATATACACATGATAAAATATTATACAATACCCATAAAGAATACTTATGGTTGTCTTGTTCTAAGAATGGATAGCTTCTCGATTTACTCCAACATGTTTATCGTATTTCTTTTTAAACGTGTCAATTGTGTTGCAATTTACTACCTCCGGGGGTAAGCTATTCCATTTATTAACAACGCTATTAGAGAAAAATTCCCTGCGACACCATAGCCTTAAATAAATCATGTGGATCGTCTGTAAAATGCGGCAAGGGATTCAATTTATTGAATCACCCTGTATATAGATTTCCGCAATAAGAATCTTCCGAGCTCAAATTTATTTTGTCCATTATCATCATCATAACGAATTCCAACTTCACGATATTCACCGAAATTTGATCAAAAATACTAAAATCACCCCCAATTTCACCGATAAAAGCACATCAACACAAAACCGCCGTAAAAGAACTCTCCCTGAGTCATGAAATTGAAATCATTAATTCAAATTTTATTTTATATTTAAACTTATCTTCATCACGAGAGACGAAAAAAAATTCAATTTCACACAATTCCAAACAATACCCAATCCAAATAAAATAAAACAAAAAGCCGTGCTCGTAATCGAGAGAACCCCGTTTTCTTCACGCGTATACGATTAGCAATAAAGCTCATTTCCTTTCTGAAGTTCCGTTTTCCTTTTAGAAATATGCACATACACAGAAGAGGAATTTCAAATAGATGCCGTATCCAGGGAGAGGGCTCTTTCGAGAACAATACCATAGATATATATTTTTTACATATAAATGTACCAAAAGAAAAGGATTTTATACATCGATAAGATAAGCATAACCTTCTCATTTCTTTTTTTCATTTATGAATAGAAAATGGAACAAGTGAAACGTGTTATCCTGAAACAAAAGAGGACAGAGGTTACAGGAATGGATTCGTTGGAGTATTTATTCAAATGGAACTTTATGCTCTTCCTTTTCTTACGAAATTGATCTTCTGTTCTTGCTTCTTTTTTTCAATACTTCTCATGTTGAACACACACACTTAGTACTATACTCTTTTTACTTCGTTTTTTTTACATTTTTTTGCATTTAAGGGGGAAAAAAGGATATTGTTCTGGAATATATAGGTTTTTATGGTAGTCGGTTTCTCTCTCTCTTTCTCAAAAGAAACACTTTTGAATGTATGTTATCGTGTTATACTTCGTACACGAATACAATCGATGGGAAATTATTCAGTATCATCACCAGAGCAGTGCCGTTAAAGGATATCTCCACGCGTAACACTGCAAGTTTTCCGTGTACTCTTGAAACCGTTTACGATAATTATTCTACCTATTCTGTTGAAAAAGCAATTGGATTTATGTTAAATTGCCAAATATAGTGGACGGAGAAATAATTTTCTTGCAGCAATAAGTGCAGATTCATTCACCAAGTTTGCTAGCTCAGCCCCTGGAAAACCTACCTAAAGCTACCTTTACACAGCAATAAGATTAAAGACTTGGAAAGCCTTATCAAATCAACCAAGAATTCAATACTTAGATTAAAACTAGTGGCCAAAAGTTTCAGGCATACAGGGTGCCTCATAAATTCGCAAATAGTTCAAAAATACATAAATCTTGAATAAATGGGTATATTTCGATGCGGTTTGCAAAAAAATTATTCTCACGAAGGGGATTTTTGTCTTATTTTTTCTTCTTTTTTTTGATACAGAAAAAAATTAGATTAAATTTTTGTTGATGAAAAACTGCACGAAAGCAAATCATTGGAAATAATCAAATCCTATTAAAAAGGAGTATGTACGATTAACCGCTCATTCCTAAATTTTCCTGTTACTGGTGCGTACATTATGTTTTCATTGTGATGTTGACATTAATTGATGAAGCACTATTGGTGAAGTTGTTTTACGAAACTGGAGAAAGGTTTTCGTCGTCGTATCTTTTCTGATTGGCTTTCTTGCAGCGTCCTCTATCGACAAGAATATTTTTTGTGTACAAAAACGAATCCCTCTTCGTGAGAATATCCTTTCGCAAACCGAATTTAATTATACCGATTTCTGAATTTTTTTTAAATTTCAGAACTATTTACGAATTTATGGAACACCCTGTACTTTGCCAACTGTACAGGCATTAATGGAAATGTTATGATCTGTTGTTCTTTCATTCTTTCTGAAATTATTTATTTCCAAAATTCTGAAATTAAGTAAATTTAAATTTCAATTGAATTTAAGTTTTCAATTAAATTTCAGTTTGAATTTAAATGTCTTTGCCTAATTATGAAACCATTTTTTTTCCTTTATTCTGAAATTATTTCGGGTGCAGTCGATAAAATACTCGCCTAAAGTACCAAAGGATGTGAAGAGCTGTCGTGAGTTCGATACCCGGTTCGTCCTTGTGAGAAACTTTCAGAAAATTTCCTGACGCAGGGGTACAACCGAAACGGCGACATTACCACAGATAAAGGTTGATACAGCAGGGAATCCCACACCGAGGGGTTAGCGCACCACCCTCCCGGTGAGTATAAAATCGTTTCGGGTACCGAATGTTTTCTCTCAAAAAATATATGAAATCATAGGTTTAAAAAAGTGTTTTGGCTCTGGGTCCCACCGGATTTGTTACGACGGCCCTTTCAATGTTTCAAATGCACAGCCATTGAAATATGGAAATCATCTCACAGCTCTAAATACAGCGGTACAAATTTCGGCGCTCATTAACGAATTTCTTTTGTAATTTAATCGTTTTTCTATGTAAAATTAGCTTTTTCTCAAAATGATCGGCGGGCAACAGGAAAATGCTCCGAGGGCCAAGTTTGGCCCGCGGGTCATGGGTTGAATACTTCTGTGTTAAAGAATGAGGAGAGTATTTTTTCCTAGCTAGCCAGTATACAAAAATACAAATAATAATTCAATGACAGTTCCCCATTTCTGATTTGGAAGGCAATACTCCCAAAAAAAAACCTTGCATTAAAACGAAGATTATCATAAAAAATTAGTTTTAATAACATAGCTTTTAAAATTCTTCAGAATAAAAATTAATAGCAATAGTTCTGTAAATTTAAAATTTAAAAAAAATGATAATAAATATGTAATACAATTATAGGAAGCTTGCATTTGGTTTTGATCTAACGAGAAACCTTCAGGAACGATTGATTATGGAAATTTCATGCAATTATTCAAATCGACTCCAAATTTTCTTGCAATTTGAACATTTTTGTTTCTCTTTCGATGTACGTTACACTATATGTTCGCCTTAAAATTTAAATTATATTAATGCAAAATTTCGTTTTCTTTTAACGTCATTCCCGATTTCCATAACATAATTTATTTGAAATGAAAAACATTTCCATAGTAGGCTACATGATTGTGAATGGTAAAAAATAAAGTGTATATAATTTTAACCGAATCAGCCAAATTCAATGAAAATTTTTGTTTGGAATTCAGGTATTATTTATAAATTTTCAATTCATTATTTCTATATTTTTTATTTATTCACTTTTTTATTGTTATTATTTATTATTTTTATGTATATTGTTATTTATTTATTTATAAAATATTAATTATTCTCCAATAAGAATTGCTTGTTGAAACCACCAACGGTAATTTGTCGTCAGATTCGTAATAATGTGATTGATCACTATTATTGACAATGATGTTTAAAAAACCAAACATTAAAACCCAAAAAAAATCCATTGATATTCCTTTGCACATTCAGCCAAACACGCAAGATCTCGGCCCACCATCCATTTTACAAAAGCCTTTTCTTTGAATCTCTATCATAGTTATCATTGGACTACCCTGTGTGTATTGAATATTCTTCTCTATCTTTCCTTTACTGTGCCACACTTTACTGGCATTATTTATCTTAGCATCATATCGCGTATCAGAGTTACATTTTTCTTCAATTCACTCATCTTCCTCCTTTTTCCTATGTTATCCGCAAGCAAAAATTAGTCAACTCAATAAGTGTGGTGTGTACCTTGCAATCTAAATACATTTTCTAATAAAGCACATCTTATGAACTTATATCATTATGCTATAATAATCACTAATTCACTACATAGTTCTAATTATCCAAAAATAATTATTTCAGTATACTACTATTAATACCTAATAACGTAGAAATAATCACACTGTTCTTACAATATCAAATGGTCAAAAAAGGATAAATGCGATTAATATGCGAATTATGTGTATAAAAAACTCATATGTTTTGAATCAGTATTAAAATATGTTATGAAGTAAATAGTTAATAGTGATCAGTAAAGTAATTAGTAAGTTTAATAAGCAAGTGAATTAAGTAATCAGTAAAATATGTTATGAAAATGACAAATAAATATATTAATCTAACCTTTGATAAAAATGAACTATCTACACCATGAGTAACTTACCCCGGCCCAGCGAATATGATTCGCCACACGGGGGTTCCCCGGATTTCGTTTCTAAACGAAAAAAAAAAAACATACATACATATACATCCTACCCCATGGAGCACCATCAACATCTCGCGAGCAGTAATTTGGTGCCCCCGGGGCTTACAAAAAGTATTTTACATTAAAGAAAAAAAAATAGCATATTATCACATTGACATAAGTCAACATAAAAATTATATATACATCCTACCCCAGGGAGCACCATTAACTATCTACACTATGTACAATACCTACGAATGTTACTAAGCTATACTTACCCAGTAAGATACTTTGGTATATTCTTTGGAACTCCTTCCTGTTCTGAATCATCAGTAAAATTTTTCGGCCTAAGATGTCTTAATCGTTCATTCTGATCGTATGCCACCATATCTTGGAAGTGACACATATTTCGTTTTTCCAATTCCTCATAAAATTCTTTGAGATGCTTTTGGCGTATTTATGAACAGATTCCGCCTTGAGTTCCTTGTGTGGCTCAGATATTTTGAAGCATTTTGGAGCTCCTGAGAAGCGTCTTAGGATTCTGTTTTGAAAAATCTGTGACTTGTGCATATTGCCTATAGAGGTATATAGCCGTGCTGATGCAACATTATGGTAAGGATGGTTGAATTATTTGTGTGTACGTCATTATTTTATTTTTTTTTAAGGGGGCAAATGACGTTCAAATGAAAATTTCTTATTACTGTATATTTCTTGCTAAAAATGCTTCAATGGCATTTCAGTATCAATATAATAACAGTTTTAGGTCTCTTAGTTTAAAAAATATATGTTTCAACAAGCTTCGTGCCTTATTCAAACACCAGGAGGTGCAAAGCTGGAACGGTCCCCAAATTTTTTTGTGTCCCCAAATCTCAAATTTCATTAAAAAGCATCAATTATTTTTTTTACTTTTGCTCTGTAGGCATGCATCAATGATTTATGTCTTGCATTTTTTATTATGAGAAACCATTAATGAATAAAAATATATATAAACCTGTTTTTTAAGGCATAAATTAGCAAATTTTTCGTCATTTTCAACTTTTTTTTGCCGAAATTATTATGAAAATAAGATCATACAGTAAAATGAACGCTATACAAAATGGATGCCTATAGAGCAAAATAAAAAAAATTGATGCTTTTCAATGAAATTTGAGATGCAGGGGACAAAAAATTACTAAAAAATTACCATTCCAGTTTGGCGTCTTTTGGTGTAAATATTTGGCTCCTTAATGAAAATTAAGTCTGTAATACATTGTTCCTCCCGAGCAGTGTTATCCTCAAATAAGGCTCCAAGCTTGTAGAAACATATATTTTTTTAAACTGAGACCTGAAATTATTATTATGTTGATACTTTTTGCTCAAGATCCCAGCTTAGTTTAAGGGGGACACATGACGTTAAAATGAAATGTCATTTCAGTATCAACATAAACATTTTTAGCAAAAAATATACAGTAATAAGAAATTTTCATTTTAACGTCATGTGTCCCCCTTAAACTAAGCTGGGATCTTGAGCTGTATGATTTTGCTACCTAGTCCAGTGAACCTGCTGTAAGCTCTATTCTGTTGGATGTGTGCAGTTGAAAATTAAGTCTGTTATACATCGTTACTCCCAAGCAGTGTTATCCGGAAACAAATAATTTTGGAGAGCGATTTCACTTCTCTCCGAAATATTAAGGGGTAGTTTTCTAAAAAGATAGATATTCATTTATGAAACATATATAGAAATAACTCTATTTTAAAAAACATTACCTTAAAATTTGAAAGACTACTTTCACACTTCAACGAAATTTGGAAGAGTAAAATTAAATTTTGAAGAGTGAATTACGCATCTAGATGCGCATTGACGAGCGCTGGTCCTAAGTATTTTATGTTATCCGAGAGATGGAGTTATTCTGTTACCTAATAATGTTTATTGATGTATATGGTCGGGAGTTGGGTAAGTGGCCATCAAAATTCGCATTTTTCTGAGTTGAGTTTGGCCCTATCAAAATAATTCCATCTTTCAATTTTGTAAGTATCGTATTGTAATTCATTCAAGGCAATGAGTGGGTCATCGAAAAATTATTGAAATCATAACGCAAATCATAAGATCAGATCATAATCTTATTTAATGATAATCTTATTCAAAATTTGTCGCGCGTGAGAACTATTCTAATTACAATACGTATAATAATTACACGATGTCCCATAAATTCGTAAATAATTTTAAAAGTTTATAAAAATAAAAATATTGAATATTTGAATGTAGTTTGTGAAAGAGTTATTTTTTCTCTCACACATACGAAGGATTTTGTTCTTTTCTTTTCTTTTTTTTTTTTTTGGTGCTGAAAAAAAATTAGTTCAAATTTTCATCGATAGAGGACGCATTACAAAAGCAAATAGCTGGAAATACGTACATTCAGAGTCATATAAAATGCAGGATATACGATTAAAAGCTCATTTCTTAATTTTCTTTTTACTGGAGTTGACATAGGGTTTACATTATGATGTTGACATTGGTGGATAGAACACTATTTTTGAAGTTGTTTTACCTCAGCCATGAATCGCCAGCTGAAGCCAGAGAACGTCGTGGACACAGGAAAGATTGAAGAAGCCTTCTATCGACAAAAATGTGAACTAATTTTTTTTATATACAAAATAGAAAAAAACCTTCGTGAGAGTAACTTTTTCGCAAACCGCATTGAAATATACCAATTCCTTCCGTGTATATGAATTTTTAAACTATTCACGAATTTATAGGACACCATGTATATAACTCCTATATCAGCAAATTATACTGATAAAAAATCATTTCCACCGGACCTGTTAATACCGTCAAATATTTCAATGGAAATGTATTTCTTAATGGCGACGATGTTAAGAATCCAGAAAGAAACGTATTCGAGAATGATAAAGATAGGGCAAATATTAGAAAAGATACGAAAGCACAAGACACATCAATAATAATAATAATAATTCCCGGGTGAATTCTCTTTTCAAGATGAAGTTTGATGATGAGAAATTATAACATTTCACATCTCCACGTAAAAGATTCTCCTCTCGGGAGCTTGAAACGAGAAAGAAAATAAATTCCTTTATAAGAGAATCTCCGCTTTTTTTATCGTTTTCTTCTTAAAATTTTCACGGGCTTATCCTCCTTTAATGAAAAATACGAGGCATTTTCACATGCTTTTACAGATTTAAATATATACAAATTTTTATTTTATTTGTTACTCGAGATCGTTTCCATTATTTCCTGGTATCGTCCGTTTTTATCGTAACGAGACATGGCAGAGTTTCATAATAATTTATCGGATCATTAAAGTTCTAATATTTCTCACTTGCTTTTTTAATCTTAGTTTTGGGATTATGCCTTCATATTTGCTAAGAATATTTTAAATATCTTGATTTGAATGACAAACATAGTAGCTTCAATATGACGGCTCTTGTACCGGTTGCATAGGTAACATCTTTCACCAAACACCAACTCTGGCCATATCGCTAATATTGCAATTTCCTGCCAATAGTGAGTACGGACGCCAGAACTCTGCCACTGGACTTATTCCGTTGCCGAGATCTCTTGCAGCCCAGTTTCGTCCCAGCTCTTACAGCCATCGTTCATTCATTCATGCCAATAGTGAGTTGGGTTGGAAATGAAGGCGCCATCTATCGGTGATCGCCTCAAGCTCATTAGGGAAAATATCTTGCCTTTATTCTTCCCCGGATTTGAATGTGGTAGACGAGCATCTTATCGCTACGCCACTTTGGCGCCGGTGCATAGATAGCAGGGCGTATGTCATTTTACTGCCGAACCGTTGATCCTATAGAGCAGCGGTTCTCAACCTTTTTTGACTCGCGGAGCCCTTTTCAGTATATAATTTCTATGATGGAGCCCTGTTTGATTCGAAGAGCCCTTTTTTGTACATAATGGGTGAACCTTGTAGGCCTCTCTAATTTACTTATCTATCAAATTTACTGATTCATTTTATTTCCTCGGAACACCGGTTGAGAACCGCTGTATAGAGGCATACTTCCAATTACAAAAAATATCCAAATAACGTTTAGTACTCAGATATATCATTCATGTTGCAAGGGGTCGTGCAGTTATCAAAATTAAAAAATTAACTTTTTATATAAACCCCGTGTGTCCCAAACCCAATAGAAAGTTGTTGCTCTTTCTCTCCTGATGCCAACAAATAAATTACATATTACTAAGTGCAATATTCACTGAGGTATTCGAATTCGAAAAACGGAGGAAAGTTGGGGAAAAACCATTTTAACCGCATTTTCAACGCTGTTTCTCCCTCAAATTTCCTCTTTCTTTTCAAATTCGAATATCTCAGTGAATATTGCACTTAGAGAAGGAGTTATGTTAGTTGACATCAGGAAAGGCGGGACAAAAACTTTCTAATTGGGTTTCAGAGCACACGAATCGATACAGCTCCCTTGCAACATGAATAGCATATCTGAGTCCTTACACGTTATTTGGATGCTTTTTCTAATCAGAAGTATACCTCTAGGATAAATGGTTGCCAGTATAATGTCATACGCCCTGTTACTTATGTGCCTTGTATATGTAAGCTTTTGCCTAAGTAGGCCTAGCCCATGTCGATGAGATACTCGCCTAAATCGGTGGTTCTCAACCTGTGGCCATATGCCCCCCCCCCACTTGTGGAACTAGGATGGTCTAAGGAGGTTCACTGTTGGAAAATAAGATGAATGGTGAGATACGACAAGTGATAGGGGGCACAGAGCTATAAAAAATTAGAGCTTTCGAGTGAATTACTGTTGAAAAAAAAATGTGGCTGCTTGCAGAATCCAGCTGAGCTGTTCATAGAACCAGGACGATCCTGACCCATGGGACATGTGGGCATTTCCCGAGGCCTACATGATCAGATCTGGTACTATGATTTTCAACAGTAAATAGTATGTAAATATGTGTGCTGTTACTTTCAACTAATTATGGATTCCCTCCAGAACATCATTTTTCCGGTAGACCCGTGATGTTAAATAGGCCATACATAAAACCCCACAAGAATATGAAGCTGAATGAACTCTTTCCGAGGGTAGCAGCCAAGGCCATAGCAAGGGTGGGGGCTGGCAGGGCTTCAGTCCTGGGGGCCCGGAAGGATTCATTCTCATCTTTTTCTCTTTTTTTTTTACGCTATAGATTCACTTCATACGGGCCCGTGAAACATCCTAGAAAAGCGACCCTCCTCCAGGATATAGGACCATCGTGGGTGCGGACCCAGTGTGAGATATGTCTGGAACTTCGATTGATTGTGTAGGTTCGTTGGATCGTCCCGTATTTTTTACCCAGATCTAGTTTTCCCATATAATTCAGCTCTTGGAAGGAATGATCACCCATCTTCTGGATCCGTAGCTGGCCCAGAATTCCATATTTCGACCTTATTTGTAAAATTTTTGTAAATTTAGTTTTCATTAAATTCAATTCGACATGTAGAAAGGGTCTCTAGATGAGGGTAGGAAGCCATATGGGCTAAGAGATGGTTGAGAAACACTGGCGTAAAGTAACGAAAGATATTTAGAAGTATGGTGAGTTAAATACTCGATTCATCCTTGTCAGATACTTTCCTGACTTGGAGGTACAACAGAAACTACGATAACATGGAGGTACATAATATAAAAAGATTGCTACCGCAGGGAATCCCACACCGAGAATTTAGCGCACCAACCTCACGATAAGTGCTGTATAAAAAGGCAAAATGTCGAACAATGCATCGGAATCGGCAATAAATTGCCGGTATATTTCTCGCACGTATGCACAAAACGTCCGTGGTGGGACAAAAAATGATCAAATTATATTTTATGTCTATCCCCGCCAGAGTATTTTTGAGAGGTATCTTATTCTTTCCAACTGAATATAGTACCTGAAGATACTGAATTGAACCGCGTCATTACTCTGCGAATAATTAGGAAAAATGTTTGAAAATATGCAGAGTTCTCGGATATATTCAGATATCGGATGTGCAGGGGTTTTTCGCTACTTCAAATCAGCAATCAAGACTGTCACAGGTGTAAATGGTATGAACACGTTACGCAACGCATGATACGCTGAATACGTGCAAACAAAATTCGCTCCTTTCCCCGCGTGAAACCGGCGTACACTTGCTTTGCAATCCAATTTTTACTATACTACTACTTTACCGCACACCAACTCCGGTCATATATCGCCATACGGCAATTTCCAAGAAGTTGGGTGGGAAATTAAAGCGCCATCTATCAGTAGTCGCCCCAGACTCGGTAGGTAAAGAACTTGTTGCTGATGTTCTTTGCCCGGATTCGAACCCGTGGACCTTGACAGTAACCTACATAGTGGAAGACGAGCATCTTGCCACGCGGACGCTAATACTGGCCATCTATTAGAAACACTGCAAACTTAAAAAAAAAGTGAAAATCCGGGCAAATCAGTGGATTGCGTAGAAAAACAATAAGCTGCCCCAGCAGCGTACGGGCAAATTAGAGAAGTTCCCCTTTCTCAGAACTCGAAAGGTGTTCGGGCAAAACTGTTAAGTGGTTAAAATGCTAGAGTATGTATATTTTTTTAATGAAGTAGACTTTTCTTCTGATTTTCAGCATATGCAGGGGGGGGGGGGGATGTTCAGCATGTAAAGAGGATGATAAAATGTGCGGACAATGTTATCATTCGGGTATTGTTATCACTTTTGCAAACTATGGAACGGATCAATGTCATAACATGGGGAAAAAATTCGTTGATAGTTATCGGGACTTCGGTTTCTGTTAATAATTGTCTTCCATCGAAAATGTTTTCGTGTTGCATATTTTGATGCTAAGGTCGAATCAGACTCATTTTATCCCCTATGAGTTATCGTTATCAATCTGCAAGGATAAGTAGAAGGTCACAAGACTCCGTTATTGACGACAATTCCCGTACTCAGTTCACCATTAATCAGGCCGTAATCGCTCCTATGATCTATGAACGTACAGCGCTGCTTCTGCAATAGCTTTGCTATACTGAAGGCATTCGATAAGTAAAACGATAGTCCCTTTCTTCAGTCACACATGGTCAGTTTTTTTTCATCTGACCACTTTCACAGTTCCTCGACTGAAAAGCTTTCTCTAGGTATCTATGGAGCATACCATACCGTAAATGAAGTTATTGTTATTCATAGTTCACACACATTCACACTACACATTAGGCCAGGGTTTCTCTAATTATGTGCTGCGGTGGCTCTGACAAGGGTTTTTTCAAGAGATTCTCTGTTTAAAAAAAAAAACTGCTCTTAAGGCAGATACACACTACACTGACGTGGCGTGATTTCACGTCATGTCAGACACGTTGTGAATTTCGACGAATAAGATTTCACAAATTCAACATCGTAGTGTGTTTTGGTCTTGATGCATCAGACCAGTGTGCACACCGTATACTGTCTGATATGATACCACGCCATCTGATTTCACGTGGTTGCACGTCACGTCATAGTAGTGTGTATCCGCCTTTAGGAGCCGCAAATAAGGATTGATTAGACAAAGAGGCGATGCGGGTGGAAAAGGTTTGAGAACCCATGTGTTATATAGACAGGTTCCGTTCTAACTCCTCACAATTTCTGAATTTAAGAAAAAATATTTCAGCTTTTTTAACGAGGAAAAACCTGTTTTAGAATAACTGAAAAATGCACGATTTTACCATCTTAAAACCTGTTATGTTGGGAAGAAAAACAGAATTTTAGCCCGTTTCCATGCGTCCCGTTCGACAAAACAAGAGATATGGTCATCGTACTGAAAACTGGGAATTTTTCAGATATTGTTATCCATCCCTTATTGTTATGTGAAACAGAGTCCCGATGTGATCACATTAAACGGCTTGCACTGTAAATTTTTTTTTTTTTCAGAAATGTAAACATTTTTTCAGAATTTTATCTTCCGTATATTTTCATGAGAGGGGTCAGGACCTTGAATATTTTCCATAAATACATTTTGATCTCTGAAGTATAGGTTTGTGCATAATTTGAAATTCCTAGTCCCTCTCTCTTAATTTTCCGGGGGAAAAACATTTCCCCCTCCCCTCATATACGGTCACTCCTCTTTTGCGATCCGAACTGACTTGCATTAGCATTAATGCATTTCGGATTCCTGTTTTGGGACCTCATATGGGAATAACTTTAACTTGACCAGAGCACCCATTGCGTGACCCTGATCTTTGGTGATGGATGGCTGTCCAGAAAAATGCATTCAGTTCAGGAAATGATTCACGACTATTGATTTTCTTTTTAATCAACTATTGCAAAGAAAAGGAAATCATTGCTATTACAGTCAAACTTGGTTATAACGTCATCGAATATTTTTGACATTATGACGTTATAACCGTTACGTTTTTGACAGTTTAAACGAGAAAAATGCACTCAGATGTCATTAGAACACAAACAAAAAGTAAGTTTTTCTATTATGATTTGGGTCATCATATTTTATCTCAAACAGTGTTTCCGATAGTGGGAAAATATTGCCCCCGCCCCGATGGTGATAAAAATTTTCTTGGGGGGTGATAAGACTTGATCACTAGACTAGAGATAAACTAGATCACACTTTCCCAAACTTTTTTTTTAATCATCCCCTTTTGGAGTGATCCCATATTGGATAGGGTGAACTTTCTGAAAGACATACACGCAAACTAAGCACCATTTGGAAAGAGCATAAAAAATCCTATAAGATGACACCAATTTCATCGAAATATCTAGATTTAATGGCTAGCTACAAGCGCTGAAAGATTGGCAAAGTTCAAAATAGAGTTGTCGCCAAAATTTTTAATCGTCGATTTCGCACACGCTTTTCTAGCTGCAATCGAAGAAATTTACCAAAACCTTGTCCATTCCATCAGCTTTCGAAAGAGTCTACAATAAACCACATCTGCGTGCGTCGAAGTAATTTCATTAGGTTTTGACGACAATTCGATTTTGCATTTCGCCAATCTCTCAGGTCGCTTGTAGGTCGTAATCTCGTAATCTCATCTGATCCAAATATCCTAATAGAGAGAGAGAGAGAATGGTGTCACCTAATACGATTTTTTCTGCAAAATCAAATTTTCGCCAAAATCTGTATCGCCAATTTCGAATTTTCGTCAAATATCTATTTCGACGAACGCTGATTTCAGTGATGTAAAAACAGAGATGACTAAAATTTCTCCTGAACTAGATCATCGATATAGTTTACTGTAGGCAGCACAAATACATTCCCTTTCGAAACGAACGAAACATAAGCGTATGAAACATAGAATAAATTCTTACAAAAATTATTTTAACTTACTTTACTATTCATTGATAAATGATTGCACAAATGTGAAAAGGTAGTATTGCAATTTATTAATGCAAATTGCTGTTTTTTCAAACTAAGCCAAATAGTACATAGGCTGTATAGCCAAGAGGGCACTACATTTTTTGTATAAATTCATCAAGCATTTGCGATTTAAGGTTCAAAAGTTAATGTAGGTATCCGACTACGTTACAAACGTCATTTTGGAAAAAATATCGATTTTTATTTTATTATATTTTATGGAAACCCTGTTTGTTGTGATTCCGAAAAAAGCCTTTTTTCGTTTACATGACGCTTACGCAGTATAATCGAAGTTACGTCCGCTTTAGTGTTGCGTTTTTGCATGCAAGTGATAAAAAATTTGTGCTTTACCGAAGAATGCTATTTTCGACATTTTACTTGAATTTGAAACATGATTTCTAAAAATCTATTCTTTGTATCATTACGAAATTTTAATATGACATTTTTTGCTATACGTTGTTGAGGTTATGAATCAAAATCTAAGGTCTATCATATATATTTGTCTAATTATAGTGTTTTATATACGATATTGGAATGAAATTTTAAGAAAATTCACGAGTACATTAACAGATTTGAGTGTAACTTATGAGCATTTCGTACAATCTTTTAAATTTTTGGTTCATAACCTGTGCACTATTACTAGCTGAATTCAGTGTGAAAATAATAAGCATTTCATTCATAGATTTGTTTTTGCAATCGTTTTTAGAATATTACACGAATTCGACATAAAAATGACTTTTTCATAGAAAATGGCATTAGGTAAACCAAAAAAAAATTATTTTCACTATATTTTTCGGACACTTATTATCACAAAATGATATTAAAGTTCACTCCAGTACCATTTTATAGAAAAGTGCTCTCGAACGTAGTTGGATACCTGAAAATTGAAGCGGTTTAAACATTCGATGGGCCTCAAGGGTGACCAAAATTATCAGACATGGAATACGTAGATGATCCCAACAAAAATCATAAGTGACAAATATTTCGGATGAAATATTCCTAATTCCCTGACGTTATTAAGACGAACACAACCCTTTTCAGAATCGTGAGCTCCATTCATAATTGATGTTACACAGTTTTCAAGAGCGGGGTATAAAACCGAATATACTTTTGAAATATGATTATCTATCTTTTATATTCGTGTCGCATCCTCTATTACTTTGAGACCACGCGTTTTCTCCGGTGCAATCCCCCCCCCCTCTTATTTTCCTACTTGACGACAGAATTTCGAACTTTGCAGTGTAATTATCATGGGAAATATATTCCCTTTGATGTTCTTATGGGATGGTAACATACATGGAAACTTCTAAATCAGTTCAACTGATTTGAATCGCTTATAAATACTGAAATACAAGATTCATAAATAACTTCATTAACTCGTCAAATTGAATTCGAATTAGTGCGTGAGTTTTTAGAAAATTTAATTTTTGAAATTCTTTTTGATATATCACTGCTCAACAAAAACAAAACTCATGTTCTTAAGGAAATTTTAATGGTTTTAGGGTATAATATTGAGACTGTTTATTTCACAAATCTGGTGTTTTGCTGAATCGGCTCTAGCTTTTGAAATAATACACTCGCTTCTAAAAGTTAAGCACGCGACGGCTTATATAACATCACGACACTACTCTAATCTTGCCTCTCTAAATTGCACGGTTAGTAGAACACAAACGCGTGGTACTCGCGCATACAGTCCCTTCACGTGGAGTCGTCAGCACTCAGTACCAGCAGATGGTGTCTTACCAAATGGTATTGCAACCTTGTAAGTAACAGTTGCAGAGGTCGCTCGTCGACTCCAATTTTCTACTATAGCACAATATACGATTACGAAAACAATTCCCAAGCAAGTCAAACAGCTGACTGGAGACATGGGTCCAGTCAACCAGGATTACTACCGCCATCTGATAATCGGTATATTGCTATAGTACCCAAGCGGAATCCACAAGTGACTTTCATCACTGTTACATCCATTGTTGCAGCATCACTTGGTAAGACAATATTTGCCAGTACTGTGTGCCGAAAGCTTCACATGAAGGGACTATGCGCCCGAGTACCACGCATTTGTGTTCCATTAACCGTCCAATCTAGAAGGGCACGGTTAAAGTGGTGTCGTTATGTTATATAAGCCAACGCGTGCTTTAACGTTTGGAAGTGAGTGTACATACTCTCAACAATGGGATTTGTATACTACCCATGTATCACCATTGAAATTTAATTTTCACTTTATCTCAAAAACTAGAGCCAATCTGACAAAACCAATGACAGTTTCGGATTCAACGCTTCAAAATGACTCCAGAATCATTGAAATATCTTTGCCAATGATTTACTGTATTTATTTATAACGCAGTTTTTCAATATGATTTGTATGGTGCTTATAGCATTGAATCTTATTTTCACTTTATCTTGAAAACTAGTGTCAAACTAACAAAACCAATGCCAGATTCGGAATCAGCGTCGCAAAATCACCCTACAGTTACTGAAATATCATTGAGAACAAAATCAGTTTGAGCCGTATCATTGAATAAGAATGGTCTCAATGGCCTCTATTTTTAATTCAAAACGCAAATAATAATTAGAATATAATAATTAATAATTTATGAAGTTTTTGTACATGGCAATCGGTGACTTGAACAGTCACGTCCTGATTATCTCATGAATTTCTAACTCGAAAATTTGTGTGTGTGTATCCCGTCTGCCATTTATCATTCTATACTTTAAAGAGAAGGATAAAAGCCTCTTGCTGTTGTTGTTGTTGTTGTATTTACTTTCTTTCGGATGAAAAATCGTTTTGTCGGTCCGGGCACTAAACGATTTTCTCCTCCCAAAGAATACACACACAAGCGTCGTTACAAAGTGAAGAAATGCCCAATGCAGTCAGTCCCTGTGGTCATGGACTCGGAAGGAACACTGGGCTATCTACTACTATGTATATATGTATGTGTATGAACCCCGAAAAACTGCCGGTCTCTCAGAATGAATCTAGTCTTTCCCAATATTTCACGTCAAAGGAAAATCGAGTAAAGCGGGGCTTCCCGAATTGGACGGATGTTGATGTTGGAAGTATTATAAGAAGAAGAAAAAGTGAATGGAGAAGTTGCCTTTTATACGTAAGAAAAGAGAGAGTTTTCTTCAGATTATGTTGGACCTTTGCCTAAAAGTAAACTGGAAGCTTCTATCAATATAGTGACAGTAATCGTGAGTAAGCGTCCAGTGGTTTCATCTTTCATACAGGTTTTATCCTTTCACTCAAAAAAAAGGGCCGTCGTTATACCCGGTATGCAAGTTTCGGGGGGCTTTTATTACATGCACTCACCCTGTAGAAGGCTCATGGTTGTGTGAACTTTAAAAATGTAAAATATATATTCTATTTTTAATAATTTTTTTTCATGGTTGAAATATTTATCTCTCTTGACTTATGATTTCGTTTCTGGAAGAAAATTCGGTCATTGCTCTACTGGACGTGCTATACATGTTTAAAAAAAAGAAATGTCATCGGTGTATTATCAGCGGATCATAGCATACACAGTTCGACTTGCGTTACTTCCTGTGTTGAATACACCATGGTCATCTTATGCTGTCACGTTGTATTAGATCAGATCACCAAAGAAACGCGTTTTGGGTCGCCTGGATACTAAGTCTTCTGGTATCTAAGCAACATCAGTATTCCCGTACGCTCCATCATTAGGGAGGAGCTCTGATTTTTATGATAAAAATCTTTAAAATAGGCAAGCGTTTATCAAATAGGGGAATCGGCTTCAAAAGGCCGAGAAACACTGAATTAATGAATACATGTCGGAAAATTATCCATTTTTAAAATTAACGGTTTGAATCGGAGAATAATTAGCTCGATCGAAGCAATTGAGAAGTAGCCAAGAATCCAATCTCAATGATTGTCGTATAAAATTCTAATGAGCCCGGGCGTATAATATCTTCTATTTAGGTATTCAAAAGAATTAAGTTCGCATAATATCGTCATTTTCCCTCTCGAAAGTTCCATGAATTGATCCTCTCGTATATAATAAATACCTTTCGATACTTAATTCGCCATCATACTTAAGATCTCTTGATATCACCGTTCCCTTTACTCCCTAGAAAAGCTTTCCAAGAACTTTTCCGTGAAGATTCATTTGACGTAACGATTCCGTTCATGGAACCAATTCAATGGCGTTTTTTTTAACCATGAGTTCACCATTCCAACAAAGAAAAGAGTCGAGTTCTCAAGATACAGTACTTGAAAGAAATTTGTATAAAAATTTCAATTTCAATATGCAATTGAAATTGAAAAATTATGAATATCTTCATCTTGAATTGATATAAAAGGCGGTCATTTTTAAGTGTTATGAACTGAATAGATCAGCGTTTCTCAACCCTTTTGTACCTAAGGACCGGTAAAATGTCTGAAACAATTTGACAGACCATCCGTGTCCCGTAATAAGGAACATTCCAGTATTTTGAATGTTCTGACTTTTTTTATACATTTTCCTCGTTTGTTCAAAACGGTACTTATTTGGATTTCTAATAAAATCGTGAATAAACAGCGTTTTTATAACTTCATAAATTATATTATGGTGTAATTACGGTTGTGAATATAAATATTTATCTCACATATTTGTCAAGTTCAACGTTTTTTCAGCAATTTTAACAACAATTGGTGATTTTTCTGACATATGGCAACGTTTTCGAAGACGGTTCGCAATGTCCCATACTTTACCGTATTTGAGAGATCCCAGTTCCCCGTATTTTTTCCTCAATTAAATATGGTCACTAGTCATGTGAATGTTTCACTGGAGCTCAGAATGACCACAACTCGTGATACCAGGACATTAGAGCAAGGGTGCTCAACCTTTAGTAGCGTGCGGGCCACTTCATTGATTTGAAAACGTGTCGCGGGCCACTCAATAGATCTGTACATATGCCACAAATCACTCAAGTGATTTATAACTTTGCCACGGACTGCTTGGGTGATCTGAAATTGTTTCGCGGATCACTTGAGTGATCTAGAAATGTGCTGCAGGTCACTTAAAAACCATCTGTAAATACGCCGCTGATCGCTTAAATGATCTATAAATATGTCGTGGGTCACTTAAGTGATCTCTAAATGTGCCGCAGACCTCTTGAGTTACCTGGAACTGTATCGCGTGTTACTCAAGTGATTTGTAAATATGCCTCGGGTCACGTAAGTGGCATGAAACTGCATCACAGGTTACTTACGTGATCTGGGACTGTGCCGCGGCTCACCCGAGTGATATCTGTAAATTTGTCATGGGTCTCTCAAGTGATCTGGGAATGTAGTGCAGATCACATAAGTGATCTTTAAATGTGCACTTGCTCATGTTTATAGAATTTGGTTTACCTTTGAAAGCAACATCAGATAACTCTGAGGGTCGCATTTGATCAGCGAACCAGGATTGGAGTATGTGTGACAAAGAGTATTTCAACGTATAGAGCTTCCGTGTAACAGTACTATTGCACACTTCAAAATGTACAAGAAATGATAGCAACAACTCTAAAAAATTAAAAAACAAACAAAACTATTACTAAACATGAAACGGGTATAACTCGGGCAATTTAAAGGCACAAACACTCACGGTACAACCCATTCCGACGTGTTCGCTAGAAATTCCCTAGACGAATGATGTTTATACGAATTGCATGTACAGTAGTAGTACTATTGCATATCGATTTTCCCTTTATTGCTGTAGCCATGAATGCAAATATAATACAGTGAAACCTGGCCTGTATGAGACGGAAACCTGTCTTTAACGGAATCAAAATATAGTCTGTTCAATGATTAGTGATACTTTATAAAACGGAACTCTGTCAAAAACGGAATTTCATTTCAGTCTCTAGACGTTCCGATTAGTACAGGTTTCACTCGTTTGATTATCCCTTAGGCTACAGGAACAGTTGGGAAAAAAGCTGCTCTCACTGCGGCTGAGTAAAAAAAAAATATTCCCTTGTTTTCAGTTGTCTTTTCTGAAAGATAGAAGATTGCAATCAAACTCAGACTTGCAAATTGAATATAATCGGGAAAAAAAGGTGTGGTTCAAACATAGGATATGGATTCAAACCCACAAAATATCGATTAGGGTAGACAAGCGCTCTATCACTACTCAACAATGTGCACCAGTTCAATACAGTACAAGCAAACCTGTCAGAAAATAAAGAAATACTAATAACTAGAACATAAGTACGCCATCTATACGTCATTTAAAGAATTTTATCTTAAAAATTTTCATCATCCCTGGATGATTGAGCACGCTACTACGCTGATTATCCCTGGATGATGGAAGCACGCTGAGGATTAACTTTTCCACAATAAATCGCCACTAAACCTTTCAATATCTTTCGTCATCACAAAATATGTAGTAAACACATATTTATTAATTAAATTTTTCACCAATACCGTTTATGAATACCCTCGGAATTTCTATTGTGTCTTCAACTTTTCGAAAACAGTGTATTATAGACCAAAAAAAAACTATAAGAATAAAATCAGTAACTATAAGAATAAAATATTTCAGCATTTCCCCTCTCATGGAAAAAAGCACAGCCTCTCTCACTCATAAAATAATACTGTATATAATACTGATATCGTCCACTCATTACGTTCTTCTTCACAATATCTCTCAAAAATTATAGCAATTTGTGATGGAAAATATCGAGTAGGAAAAATAAAACTTGGATATTTTTATGTTCTCTCAACGTTATAGCAAGAAGAAGAGAGAAAAACAGATCCATATTTTATTGAATTCGCTGGAATTTTTCTTTATCTCTCCCTCAGAAAAAAAAAAAAAACATTTTCTATCAAAATTCGTATTTATTGTTCAATTCTTCACCAATATATATATATAGATTGTGTGCTGAATCCGGAAAGAGAGCATCTCTGCCCGGAATCAGTTCTCGGGAATCGAACACAGTCCAATTCGGGAAATGTATCTCTCTTCAGTTTCGATTGCTTTTTTTTTTTTATTCATCTCCTGACATAAAGTTGAGGAAGTAATAATGGCGATGCTTGTGTTTCCACAATGAGAATATACTATATGTATACGTATGAGGAATCGAATGCCATGTTTCTTCTATCTGCCGAGAAATGTTTTTATAATAGGAGCGATTTTTACTTGAAATAAATAAAACCGTCGCTTTTTTCCGTCTATACACTGACGTTAACTTTTTACGATTTTGTTTCATATCTTTTATATGAAAAGCAAACGGATATCGGATACAAAATATTTATCTCGAAAATTGGTTTTTTCAAAGAAGAATTGTTCTTTTTTAGGAATTTTATTGCCAATAAAAAAGTACTTTCTGTCGAATTTATGGTCATCATTAGGGATACGTAAATTTCGTATTTCAGAAATAGATGCGATAAATGCGAAATTTATGAATTTTGTCGAATAAGCACTTTTCCGTGAAATGTCGATAATTTGCTGTTTCGAAAGCAAATATTAGTCATAATTTCGTTCAGTACTTGCATCTTGCGTCCTATTACAATCGATGCTGCATTTTGCGAACCTCCAATTTACAAACTGCATGTTTTTACAAACCAGTCCTGTCTTTCTCATTTACGAACTTTCGAATAATTAATTAATTAACTTTCGTACTAATTATTCAAGTCCTAACGGATTCGTAAAAACGAGCGTCGTGACAAATAAGAATTGTTAATTGAAGAAGGGTAAGTTATTACGCTAAAAGACAGCAGCGGGTAACTATTCAAATTAAAAAATTGACTCTACACATGTCATCCAACGTAATGAATCTAAGATATCAACGAATCTAAATGTCCATATGCCTACCGGCGTATAGATATTTTGGCCATCCGAAACTACAGAAACGTCTCCAACATCTTTGTACCGAAATTTATTACTGGAAGCCATTTCCGAAAAATAGCACAGGAACAAGGAACTCCAACAATGACACCGACGCTTTTTGGTTCTGGAAATGGGGGTGTCCAAACAGACTTTTGATTACGACGTAAAGGGGCTACAGCCTGATCAACTCTCCATTAAAAAGTCCTGCCGCAGACAGCAAGAGACCTACAACGGTACAAATCATCCTTTCATTAGGTGTGATTCACATCTACGGACACTCACTGTGTCGTGTCAGACACGGAAAACATTCTTTAACATAAAAATGTGCCTGAGCTGTCACGATACGATAGATATGAATACGTTCATCAGTTTTCTATGAAAGAATGTTTGCCGTGTCTGTAGATGGGAATCCACCTTTACATACACACACACTTCACTCATAGTTCAAAAAATACATGGCAGCACTATAACAAGTATTACACAGAAACAAATTTCACGTTAGGTTTACAGCACGGACAAGAAAACATTTCAACATGTATCAATTCGTTAGAAGTTCCGCAGAGGAATATTGACGAGGTTCAGAAGAAGAAGTAGTAGTAATAGCCCAAACAACTCTTCTCTTTCATGTGAGGATTAAGGCAGCATCTTTTATGCACATCATAATTTTTTTTAACCGAAATAGTACGTGACTTCTTATTTGGTTAATTATATATATATATATATATATATATATTAAGTTCGTATCATCAATGATAATTTATAATCATTCAATTTGTTCATAATTTGATCGTAAGCATAACTTTCTTCATCAAGTCTGAATTTTCATATGATCTAGTGACACGAAAGTTTAGCCGGTACAGCAAGACCGAGTTGATTAGAGTACTTGTGCGAATTTCTGCACCTTGGCTGGCAATGTAACACCGACGCACCTGGACATCTGTTCTGCGAAGGCAATCTCTTTGTGGAGTTTCTTCAATAGTTTTTCTCTAAGCTTAAGGGTCGAGTAATGTTTCAGAAAAACCCGGCTCAGGTAATCGTAGAAATGCCCTTTACTCACGGTGCACAAAGTTTCTTTTACGTCCCAGTTGAGAAGTCTGGTATTGTCCCTTTCGCTTTCCTTCGGCTTGAACTCTCTGTCGGCTTCTTTCTTCTTTTCCGAGTCCCAACGCTGTTGGAATTCCCGCCAATCTTTCAATGCTTTCAAGACATCATTGCGGGATAACTGGCCGAGGACTGAAGTCTCCCCACGAAGAGATCTGTCGATGGCGTAAGCTGCGAATAATTCCAAGTCTTTGGTGGTATTGATGCCAGCAGCTGGGAGCGAGCTGTTTGCCGTAATAAGATTCATCATGTCTGTGCTGTATTCACTGAGGAAGTTCTTGATGTCTATGTTAATTAAAACATCTATAGAATCAAGGACGAAAAGGATGAAGTCTTTCATACTCAAGGGCTTCTTTACTATGAAGCTACTATTCGAGTTTGTTTCTTCGTGGTCTTCTTCACTAGTGGTGCTCGACAGAGTTTGATGCTTTATTATGAAGTTACTATTCGAGTCCATTTCTTCGTTATCTTCTTCAGTAGCGGTGCTCGAAGGAGTCTGCGATCTCAGAAGCTCTTCCATCAACCCTTGGATCCGTTCAACCTCAGGTGTGACAACTATTCTTTCTTCAACAACGATCGGAAGCTCTGGTGCTGACCACTTCACTTTCAATATATCTTCATGGATCGCCCTGTCTTGTTCGAGAAAGTTCGCAAGATTCCGGCGAAATTCCCCGTACATCATCTTGTAAACCAAGTGCATTCTTTTCCTGTTATCTCTGTGCATCGCCTGGTACCTAGCGATTCTTCGAGTTATTATGTCCTTGCGGACCTCTTCTTCTTTTTCTATAAGTTTCGGGTCCAATTTGCATTCTATCTGCTTCAGCTGTTTCTTGAGTTCGCTCTGTTTGTCTGTATATCGGATCTTACGCCTTATCATTTCGTTGCGCATTAACTTGTGCTCTTTAATTTGCATGCTGAGCAAATGCTGCCCCTGCTTCAATTTCATCATGTTGTTCTGCATCCTGATATCTTCTTCCACTGAGATCAGATTGAACTTCCGTACTTCTTCCGCGATTTTTATTCTCATAGGTTGAATCTGTTCCATACGCGTGATTCCTTCTGAGTGGACTCTGTCGATCTCACGAAGGTGTGGTTGCGGCGCACTCTCGAAATCCCCGCTCGTTCCTTTTTCGACTGCTTCCGACTTTTTTTTCGATTCCCTCTTCGCCAACAACCTCATTTTCTCCTTCTGCTCGTTAAGTAAGTCTCGCACCGAGGTTGTTTCCTTTTGACTGACGTCGCTTATCTGGGTAATCAGATCCCTCAGGCGGTTCTCTAACAAGGATAAGTCTCTTTGTTTCTTGACCCAATCATTCTGGAGCTCTTTGCATCTCTCCTTTAAGTTTCTTTTGTACTTCGAAATCAACTCGTTTTTGCAGTTGAGTATCGCGTCGCACTCAGCCTTGCGGTCGACCAATATACTCTTTACGTTTTCATGATTCCTCTCCTGTTTCTCTATATCCTTCGAGCTTCGCCATTTCTCGATCAGCTCTTCGTAATCGCTTTGAGATTTGAACAGTTCCGTTTCCAGTTCACTTATTTTTCTGAACTGGTTGGTTATGTGGAAACTTGCACAACCGTCTTTTACCTCTTCCGCCCTTACGACATTTGTTACGAGATTTTTCTGCGCCCTGTACTTCTGCTGAAACACCTCGTAGCCTTCCTGTACACGATTTTTAAGATAGTCCCGATCGCGTGGCAACTCTATCTCCACTGGAATCGAACTAATAAACTTCGACTTAAAGAACGACGGTGATATTTCTTCAACCGCTCCCATTTTATGGCCTGCGTTCCTCGAAAGCGTCTTTTTGACCATTTCCGCCATGGTTTTTCTTTTTTCTAAATATATGCTTTCTACGATTCTATTCCGTACGTCCATTGCACGATAAACACAATCTGTTGATTCATTCAAACGAAGGATAATAATAATTTCCTTTCTTTCAAGATTTTGTATTGGCTTGCGATAAAACTGATCCGAACAATTCATAACAAAAATAGCGTATTGATTTCTTAATTAGAAAAAAAAAGATATGAAAAAAAAGATGTACGAATCAAATTAATGAATTTCTCGCCAATCCATCGCAAGAAACGTAGTTTTTTTCTAACGTTTGATGCCACTTATAACCACTCTCCAAGGCATACATGCTCAACTCATAGCGCGCGGGCTGAATATGGCTCTCTCGAAGTCATTTGATGTGGACCCAGAACCTAATTTTGTAAAAATGAACCAGTTGACATGTTTCCAGATCACTAAAGAGGCCCGCGATGCAGTTCCACATCACTTGAGTGGCGCGTAGCATATTCTCAAATCATTCAAGTGGTCAGTGGTACATTTCCAGATCAGCTAAGGGACCAACTGTGTAGTTCCACATCACTTAAGAGGCCCAAGACACATTCCCAGATCACTTCGGTGACTTCGGAACGCTCCGATATCCGCAAAAGATGGGGAGCGAGGTGCGTATGGTCTACCTGGTCCGCGGTACACTTTCAGATCATTTAATTAAGTGACTCACGATACGTTTTGAAATCAATAAGGTGGCCCGCATTTTCCCGAAGGTTCAACAACCTAAAAGTTGAACGCTGTAAGAGAGTGCACTGTTTATATACTATGGCGACTGGTTAATGGAATCTTTTGAACACCCATTATCAATGAGTTATTATCATTTGTCGTATAATGGTGTTTCAGGTGAGTGATCGAACTTTCTTCAACGGATACTCTCCATTGCTGAATTGGAGTAATTTATATTGAATTCACAGTTTTCTGAGGAATGATGATAATGGTGGTTTTTGGTTTTCTTTAGATTGAGCAATGAACTATCGATTAAATTACGAAGGAATTGCATTTTTAAAAGATACAAAATATAGATTCACTATATTGCTCAATTCAGAAGTACCTCTGTCCGATTCTACCCAGAGAATTGGGAGCCCCGGAGCCATAACACTTTTTTAGGGATTATTTCAGAGTTTCAAAACAAATAATTGCTAAATTTTAGAAATAATTTCAGAACTTTAGAAATAATAACTTCAGAATTGATGAAGGACAATATTTCGTAATTAATGAAAAAGTAATTTCAGAGTTTCATAATAATTTCAGAATTATCAAAAGAAATCGTTCTAGAAACAGTGGAAACTCCCTTAACGGACGCTCCCCGTTAGCGGACACCTCCCGTTAACGGACACTTTTTTAATCCCCGGTCCCTTGGAATAAGGCTTTAATGTATTTCACTCCCCGCTAGCGGACAGTAAAATCAGGCAAACCCTATTTTTTTTCCAAATTGTAATTTGTGAGTTTATGTTCATAAATCGGGAATTTATCATATTCAACTGTGATTATTTATCATCTCGTATTGGTAAATATAATAATCTGTCAATTAATTACTTGATTAACTGAACGTATCTGTGATCCAGGATGGTGATTCAAAATGGTAATGTGGGTTTTGTTTGCGCATGTTGATACGTGTGAAGAAAGCCAACTTAACTGATAATGTTGTTATAAGAGAGTTAATTTCTTCTTAACACTTATTTCAATTTAATTTAATTTCTATTGCAAAATATGTGTAGTGCAAGTATCATATACGGGTAAAAATGATTAATTTGGTTTTATGAAAAGAGAGAAAGGTTATAAATTTTTCCATATTTATCAGACTCTCCAACTTTATTTGGGAATTATGCATAATCGCTTTTAAAAGTCAAATTCAATGAAACTATATTCATTGAGACGATGGATGATTATGCATAACCACCAATGTATTATTTTTACTAACAGTAACATATAAGAACCAATTGTGACCGAAAACAAGTAACGTATAAATGTGAAAGTCGTATAAATGAGCTTCTATCGCATATCGTACCTTCCCAATAGCGAACACTCCCCGTTAGCGGACAAAAGTTTTGGGTGGATGTCTGTTATCGAGAGGTTCTACTGTATTTATAATTGAATAATTTCGAAATTAATGAAATATATAATTAATCGAAAACTTTTTCAGAATTGGTTAAAGAAGTAATTTAAAAATTGATAATTAGTCAAAATAAAGATTGCAGAATGAATAAATGTCTACAATGATTTAAGGCCCCTGTTTAACTCGTGCGCCCGTTGGTTCATTCGTTAACACACCAATGTACATTACAGTTACTTTCTTTATTAGACCGGATGCTTTTACAATTTCAAACACCGCAGTTGGTGGCCCGCGGGCTCCATGAAAAGTTTTATTCTGGCCTAGCATCTGAAAGGTTTAATACCCATGCTCTAAACCAGGGGTGGCCAACCCACAGTACGCGTGACACAAGTGGCATGCCCAGGGACTGAGAGTAGCACGTAAACGCTTTTCAAAAATTTAGAAATTTCTATTCCATTTTCAAATCAAAAATTATCTTCAACTTTTCAACACTCCTTTTCTTATGAATTGAGTTATAGGATGCCAGAACTATACTCAGTATGGTAGGCACTCTTAAAATAATAAATTATGTGATAACTTTCTATTCGATGCACTTCCTTTTGGTTTTGTGTGCGTATGCGTATGCGTGCACCCCCCAATCCTAACGTGTTTATGTTATCGGAATTATGCTTGTTTCGTGTCACTGGTGCTGCCTTCCATGTTTCGAAGTGAAAATGGCGAATGCTTCAAGTTTCATTTTAGCTATGGGCCCATGTAAATTACATTGAAGAAATTCCACAGCTTCAATCAAGCATTTTTTGAAGGAAAAACTGGCAGATCGATAACTTGAAGTTAAAAAGAAATTTCAAAATATCTGCTCCCATTAAAAAGAAGAAAAAAAAGATTCCTTTCTATGTTTCTTTAATTTAGATTTCTTTCTTTCATGAGTCGCACAGGAAGTCTCCATATTACTTACCTTGTATGTCCCTCAAGAAAGAGGGAAATAACACGTGAACCAGAAAGCCCCATTCAATTCTTAAAATTATTGATGTGCCGGAAAATTTCCGCATTTGTACGCTAAAATCGGCAGTTTTAACATTGATTTCTACGAGGTCATACCGTGCCTGTCCCTCAAAGCGATGCTGATGATAATTATGACGTCTATTCAAAAAGTCTCCCTTCACAGTGGCAAAACGTGTTTCCATCTGCTTTCCATATATCATGGGCGGAGATACGGGAGGCACAGGCATGTTCACGATATCTACAGACAAAATGTTCGGAAGCCCGTATTCTGTTCCCTGATTGGTTAATTTAGTAGAGGGTGGTCAGGCCTGGCCATTTATCGTTGGCGACAAAATAATAGCGTTAGCAAACATCCTAACATAAATACCACGGGAAAAAAAATACTTAAAGCGGAATAGCAAATATTGAAAAGAAAAGCCCCCCCCCCCCCTTTTCATTGGATTTTTTGTGATATGAATATTATTTTCAAGAAATAATCTTTTTTTTTTTCATTTCATCGCTTTTTCTCTTCCTTCTTTATTATGTAAACAGGCAAAAATATGTGGATATTGCAAACGATGGAACAGATGCGCCACGCTACAAAATTACAAACATACAAACACCTAGCATAATTAAGTTTTTTTACGTTTCTGCCGACCGGAAATGGTCCTATTCGGTTCATGCGGACTTATTATTGCAGATTATATATTGGAAAAGAAATTCCCTCCGACCCCCCCAAGTTCAGGGGTGGGGGTTATTATTTAATGTCTGCTTTGCCCAAGGCCATGATCCTCACATCCTGGAGCAGGGCTCCCTAGGAAGGGATCTTTCACGGGCCCCTATATGATGAATTTATAACGTGAAAAATACTGAGAAGCGTCCTAGGCCATCTCGTCCATATTCCTGTGCCACATAGCTGGAGATCTGTCAGCCCCACCCTCGTGGGGGGGGGGGGGCATGCCCAGGGCCCTTGCAAAAGTTGGTTCCTGAGGTGTATACCCAGAGCAGGGCCGCAACTAAATACGTCGTCATCCGGGGCAGGCCTGCATTTTGGCGCCCCTTGATGTAGAAGAAACAGTTAAAAGGTGATTTCGGCGCCCCCTTCTGGTTCAGCGCCCCCCACAGCCTGAAGCACGGCCCCTAGGCTGGGATATTTTGTGGGCCCGCAGACCAAACTTTTCATGGGCCCTTCAACAGTGAATTTGTAGCATGAAGGGAAATGATTGTCCCGGGCCCTACCTAACCTTGCGGTCCATGGCGGCCATTATATATTGCATATCATCGTGCCTTCCCCCAGAACTTGTCTATGTATGCCTTACACGGGTGGAACAGTGTCATCTGAACACAAACTCACCCGAGCCTGGCGGGATCGTCTTCAAATTTTCTTTAGTATACATGTAAATTCATAGGCAGACCATTTTTAGTGAGGTAGGACCTCAGAAAAATCTTGGCCAGACATCCACCCGCGTCTCAGGTAGCTGTTTATGATCTGAAGTTCTCTTACATAGCCAGAAATTTTTTCTGCGGGGAGAGAGAAATCTACCCCTTTCAATGACCTTGCTTTGACTACACCCAGATTAATGTTAATTCTTGAAATGGTTTCCAATTGGGCTGTTGAACAGCACTCTTGGGTACTAGCAAGCAATAGGCGAGATCAAAGCTGCATTAAGAGTAACTTACAAGCGGCTTTGGGCGAGATGAGTTTTAAATCATTAATCTATAGGGAAATTCAAAGGCATCTCTTTACAGCCTTCGCTCCTCTGGACCATTTCATCACCCCCTCAGAAGTTATTGGTTGACAAGGAGGAAAAAATTTAAAGTTTGGGAAACTGGGCTGATCACTTCTCCATGGTGTCAGAAGTGTTTCAAGCATGTGGGTGATTGTCTTGAGCTTCACATAGGAAATTTTTTTATTTCTGAATCGATTCTGGAATTATTTATTCTAATAATTCAGGATTCTCATCAATTTTGGAATTATCTCTATCATTAATTCTGAATTTTCGATTAGTTTTGGAATAATTTCTTAACTAAATTTTAGATTTCTTTCATTCATTCCTAGAATTATTTCCTTCATTTATTCTAGAATTATTTCTTTTATAAATTCCGAAATTACAGTATTTATTTCTTCTTGCATAACTTCTGAAATTACTTTTTTCATTGATTTCGAAATAATTTCTTCAATTACTTCTCTGGAATAAATCGTTTTTCAATGTTTTCAACTATTTTCAGAAAATGATCATCGGGCCACACGTTGAAGACCCCTGGTATAACGGAAAGGCTATACAGTACTTACTATAGCGGTTTCTTTGTTTGTCACATCTTTTACTCTAACAACAACGGTTTTTCTCTATTCGTCATTTCTGATTACTTTATAACATTAATTACTAGGAAGATCCTCCATTGCGATCAATGTGATTTGGTCCTGACCGCCTTTTGTTAAATTAATAAAATTAAGCGTAAGATTAAAAATTTAAAAGATAAAAATCGAAAAGGGGGAAAATAAAGCGAGAAGATTTGCCGAGAGAAATTTATAAAGAACGTGATGGTAACCTCTGCCAGCAAAATTTCCCGCAAAAAATTTCCCTTTTGTGTGTGTGACTAAATTTTTCCCACGCATTCCAAAAAATGTGCTGCCATCTACCGGTAAAAATTAGTCAAGTATTTTACAATAGATTTTTATTTTACAATTTTTTATTTTTTTCCAAAAAATCCTTTTGCTTGATGAACTCTCAAAATTTTCCACAAATGCTAAGAAATTTCCCACTTGGCCAAATTTTGGCCAATTTTTCCCTCGAATATGGGAAATTTCCCACTAGTTACCATCACTGATAAAGAATGACACGACATGGAAAGAGAAACTAGCCAAGCAAAGGGAAAGTAGCCAAACAGACAGCGCTCCAGTAACCTTCGTTTCGCCCAATCAGAGCGCAGAATCTAGACTCTCGAACATTTTGTCTGTAGATATGGTGAACTTGCGAGGCACAGCGTCAAAGGTGGGGTCGACTGATCTAATGTATGTGTATGTGTTTATAAATGAATTGACACCATCATCATTGTACCCCCTTCAGACTTTCAAGTTTATCTCCACCTATGGCAACACTTCTTGAATGTGGAGCAACTGGATCTCCTGTCAAATTTAGAAACTCTGTTCGCTTACCTGTTAAGAAGCTAATGTTAATTTTTCATATTTGTCAAGTTTGTTTTCCTTGAAATTCATCACATATTCAGAAAAACCTTTCATTTCCCGCTCATTGGCAAGGCTTAGGCAATTTTTTCTATAATTGGCAACTTTTTTTTTTGGTCGCTTCTCATTATGTCAGTCCCGTATTAAAAATATGGTCATATCATGATGACATCCCAACATATGTTCAGAGCAACATCATCTGTATCGTGGTGTGGTGTTATGGCAATAGATGGCAGTAAAAAACTAATGTAAATGGATATTATTGAAGATTCCAATAAATTAAATATAAAATATTTTATAAGGATTTTTTAATTACAATTTACAAATATTACATTGAAAATCTAAGAAAAAAGTCAACATCTTCCAGGAAACAAATCTTTATTATATTTTCTAGCAATTTTTATATATGTATAAAAGCATTATGGCAACGGTTGAGTAGAAGTAAACAACTCTGCTGCCCTAAGGCTCATTCACGATCACAGTGTTTATTTTTTTGAGTGAGGTGAGTTTTATATATCTTAATTGATCTATTATTTGTCTGCTCAAATACCGATTTTTTATTGAAATTAATTAATCTTATAAAATCACTAATTAATATAGAAGTGTTATTTCTCTAGTGTCATTCACATGTTGCGAGGCTGAGGATTTTGAACTCGCGACATGACATGGATCGGCACTCGTAGCTAGTGAACATCATTGGACTTATTATTTACTTAAAACTTGTGAAGTTATTTACTTGATTGTTGTGTTAACCATGTAAACTATACATGCTGAACCTATGGCCTACAACCCCAAACTTAATTTTGTAAAAATGAACTTAGCAGCACATAACTAAAGTAACCCGCGGCACATTTCCAGATCACTTAAGCGTTCCGCGGCACATTCGTAGATCGCTTCAGTGGCCGACACGATTCCAAATCAATTAAGCGGCCCTGCACTCTTCGAAAGATTGACTATCCTTAATGTTGAGGTTGCTAAATTTTAGCTCTTAGCACTGTGTAATTTAAATTGACAAATTCTCGTGTTATTGAAGAGATTGTATTTCAATGTTTTGTTTTATTTCGTAGTCATGGGTCGGGTTATTAGAAGTCAAAGGAAAGGTGCCGGAAGCGTCTTCAAGAGCCACACGAAGCACAGAAAAGGAGCACCGAAGCTGCGTGCTGTCGATTATGCTGAGAGACATGGCTACATCAAGGGTATCGTAAAGGTATGAAGACAGATTTATCATAACTGTGCGCTGTACAAATTTTTCTGTTTTCTATTCTAGTCTAACTTTCTTTACCACTCATTCTTTAAATTAGTTTATGGTCATGATCTGCTCATCCGTTTTGGGTCAATATGTTTCAGTTGCGTGTCACTCTTTGGTCGCTCCCTCATTTTCACATTCTCTAGGTCAGGGCTAGATAGATCGCCGATAAAAAACAAGAAGAAAAATGGTCAAATTAATGCTGCTTTTGACTTTTCCAGACATATTGACTCTATGTCACTGGCCTGGTCCCTTGCTCTAAGGGTCTCCATCTCTGATTCAATCTTTTAACTGCTCGCTAATATATCTACTAGCTCTCCTCTATATTCTAGGTCAGCGGTTCTCAACTTTTTTCTACTCTCGAAGTTGTTTTAGTGGAATTTTATTTATTTTCCTTGAACGGCGCTCCTGGAGAGTATGAGGAGCACCAGTTGAGAATCGCTGGTCTAGGTAAAGGTGAATTTATGGTTTTGCCACCCTTGTCCCGTTCCACTCTTTTTGGAGATTTTCGTGATCAATGTTCACATTCTTGAAATTTTCTGGCCCTTGTTCATTCTGCACTGGCCCTATCTTAACGGCGAGGCACAAATCAAGCTACTTACAGCCAGCTCATTTGATCATTTTTCATGCCACAGTCATTTTCTGCACACAAGGGCTAATTGGACCAGGCCCCACCAATTTATTTGTTGATTCCAAGTGGTGGTGGTTTTTGTATTCACAGATAGGTTGGTGCACTAACCCTTTGATGTAGGACTCCCTGCGGTAGCAATCTTTTGCTGTGGCCATGGTGTTTCTGTTGTACTTCTGTGTCTGGAACGTTTCTGACAAGGATGAACCAGATATCAACCTCGCGACACCTCTAAATGCAGCCAGCATTCATGACACATGTTTACATTTGGGTCATGTCACAACGATACTGGTGAAAATCCTTTCTCTAGAGTTGGCAACTGAGTTGCTTACAGGGGTCTGTCCAGATTTTTATATATGGTCCTGTCTTTGTGAAAAAATATTTCCTTATTATAGTAATAAGTAATTTTATGGAAAGCAAAATAATTAATTTATCACAAAAGAAATAAAATATCAAATTGTTTCATTAATTTTATTTTGTGAAGAGTCAATTTTGCAGATCTAGATTTTTGTGAAGGGTTCGGAAAACTGACCCAGATTTTTTCTGTACGGACCCTGGCATGTCATTTAAATAATCGGTTATTGTTTCTGCATTAGGAGATCATTCACGACCCAGGACGAGGGGCTCCGCTCGCTGCTGTAGTTTTCAGGGATCCTTATCGTTATAAGCAAAAGAAAGAGCTGTTCATTGCAGCTGAAGGAATGTACACTGGGCAGTTCATCTACTGTGGAAAGAAGGGTGAGTCAATCTTTCTTATTGGCTAAAATAAATCATTTGTCCTACCTAAAGTTGACTCAATTTTTGTGTATACTTTTTTAGTGTAGTTTTCCATATTTCCTGCATATTAGACATTAAGACAATTTCGTGTAATAAATTGTATGTGCTCTTTGTCAGCCATCTTGAATTGACTAACAAAAGCAGCTATTGCTTGGCGCGGAAGTCGTCATGTTGGCTGTGACCACTCCTATGGAAAATTAACTTCAAATATGAGAGAGACGCATTAACAATGCCATGAGAATTTTTTTTTTAAAATAGTTCCGGTAAAGCTAAAATTTCATATTTGCAAGAAGTAAGGGATGCGAAATTCTCACTGTTTTCTGCTAAAGTTTCTTTAAGGAGGCTAAGGCCTGTCGGCAGAATCTGGACTGTTTCATTAAAAGAGTAATCAACATATACCAGGCTCTTCAGGAAAAAGAACATCCACAATCACTTGAATCAGAAATAATGACCTCCTGGTGTACCTAAAAGGAGGGAGATCATGCTTTGCTGGAGACCTTGCATGACGATAACTGCAGAAGAAAAGATGAGAAAATGCTGGGGGGGGGGGGCCCAAAAAGAAATGTGCACACACAAAAAATTCTCAGAACTATCATTTCAATTACCATTTTTTCTTTCCACTGAAACAGGTGAGGAGTCCGCAATGTTCTATAGACACTAAGGACCAATACTAATTATAGTTTTAAAAAAAATGTACAGCAAACCGGTACTTGTCCTTATGCTAATGGCTTTGCTCGAACCAGGTTTCACTGCATGCAATGACTTTTTTATTTTTGGCAGCATTAAAAGCTATTGTATCATTACATTGGGGAGCAACTTCATTGAATTGAGCAGTCATAACTTTATGTTAGACCATGCCACAAATCAACTTGGTTGGTCACAAACACAAAAGAGATGAGAAGCAAACTGTGTTGGCAGAAACAAAACTGATGAAAGGAAAACATGTTATCGACTGGGAAACAATGCTGGCAACATCAGACAATTTGGAAAAATTAGGAGTCTATATTAGGACAAAGTCCTTGTGTTTATGATATTTCAGAAATTGGAAAATTCCAGCAGTTTTTTAGTATCGTTTTTGTTTTATTTAAATGTTTCTTTGGTCTTATTTTCAGCTGTTTTACAAGTTGGAAATGTGCTGCCTGTTGGTACCATGCCCGAGGGAACGATAGTCTGCAATTTGGAAGAAAAGTCTGGGGATAGGGGCCGTCTGGCGAGGGGATCTGGCAATTACGCCACCGTTATTTCTCACAATCCAGACACTAAAAAGACTAGGGTCAAGTTGCCATCTGGATCAAAGAAAGTGCTTCCATCAGCGAACAGGGCTATGGTTGGTGAGTAGAATCTTCTATTCTGAAAGTTTATTGTTGAATTGAACCTGTATGAAATAGAATTAATAGGTTTCTTTTTCATAAAGATGCACATTAAATAAAATAATCATGACTAGCTGCCCATCTGGGAGGCTCTCAAATTTCTACTCCATCTTTCCAGACTCGCAAAAAAATCCTTATGCTTCCCAGATTTTAACCAAGATTACAAAAAAAAAGTGTTATTTTGGTGGGAGGGGGAATTATTCCCAGAGAGTTCATGTGGAACAGGTCTGTCACCTGTTTTTTTTTTCCCCTAGCGATGCTATGCATAAAGTAAATTGCAGGGGTGCAAGAGCTGCGCCGAAACGGTTCTCTTGCTACATGGTGCGCCAAGGCGCCGAATCCCTGCGCATTTGCGCCAATTCTTGTTTGTGTTTCTCGGAGGTACCGCTAATGCACTGTAGTGCGTCAAATATCCGGAATTTAGGAAAAAGAAGCATGAAAATTGTGTTCACAGGGCACATATCTTTTTCTGAAACACGGAAAAAGATACGGAGGGAGAAACTTCAATTTTTTTCACTTCCCACCATCTACCCCAATCGCGTTATCTCGTGACCTTGAAAAGTAGTTCTACTACCTTGAAGTATAAAGTCCTATACTGTTATTGGTTAACCGGCGGGCTATCGAAGTCCCTGAATGAATATGCCGTATTTTCCAATTTCGAGACCGTTTTTTTCTCCTGCGGGTTATATACTCTAAATAACGGTAATTTCGCGGCTGCCAACCTGCGTTCAAAGACGGCATACATCGAAAGGGGGATTGGTTTAAATTACCGACATTTTTCGAAGATCGTTGGGAAAAAATTGGATCTGTAAAAACTTTATCTAAAATATTCATAGTTTTGTCATCTAGCCACTATGCGGCCGTGTGCTTATCGTCGGCGGTTGCCGATCGTGACAATTTCACATTGCGAAAATCCGGATTTGGTGAAAAGGAGTGGCTTGAGGAAAAAAATTTCTACCCATGCGGAATCTATTTTTGGCGCTACTAGCGACTTTTTTTTTGGTCAACAAAGCTTTTTTTCACCCTTTCAACTCCATTTGGCATCCCTCCTAGAGCGGCGCCCAATATGACCGCACGGTCCACCACTGCATTGGTGGGGGAGGGGCACGCTCTTAACAATAGTCAAAGGAAGGAGTTTGTACTAGGAGGATGCTCATTTTACATAACTTCTGTGAGATACCTTTTTTATATTAATGTCCTACCTTTCCAAAACATGTTGTTGGAGAGAATAAAACGTTTGCACCCTTTCTTGTTTTTCGCACTCCCTCTCATGCTGCATTACTGGGATGGTACATTACTCCCTCACATATTGCTGAGATGTTGCTTAATATTGTAGCACCAACAGAACTATTAATTATGTGTCATGAATGGGTTGCACTACAATGCAAATAATTACAAGAAGTGAAATCAGTTCAGAGAATAGAGAGATATTGGGCAGACATATTCAAACTTTTTAACCTTTAAAGCAGCCCAAAGTTCAAAATTTTGCCAGTTTTGGTGAAGGCTTTTTTATCTTTAGCACATGGTAATACAGACAGTGAAAGAGAGTTCATTGTTAACAAATAAATAAAAGTCTGTTCGAACATTGAAAAATCTGTCCATCCAATGCTTTAATGGAATAAGACATACAAAATCTTGTGTTCAAGGGCGTGAAAAATTTGAAAAAAATTGTCATCGAGATGTTGAACTTCTGAAAGCGACTCTGATTCGTAATCTATTAACATGCTATTAGATTGAGAAATTGTTTAAGTAAATAAGGTATTAATATTTTTCTAGTTTTTTGCATTTTGCTTTTAAATTTAATTATTTCTGTGAGAAACTAATTTTTTTTTCACGGAAACCCTTATTATATTCCGCACACACTTTTTTTTGCTATATCAGGATGAATAACATTTTGGTGTTCAAGCAGCAGAAATTCTTGCTGCCTAGGTTTTTAGTATGCATGTTGCTTAAGTATTGACAGATAAGATACTTTAGAAAAAATTTAAATGGATTTTAATTTGTGAAGGAAATTTATTTAGAATTATTTGTTTCAATCATTTTTGGCAAAACTTTTGGCATTTCACAGAAAAATTACTCATATTGCAGATATAGTTTGTTTTTAGTTCTGCTCCATTTTCAAAATTTCTGCTCCAAAAATGAAATTGGCTGCTCCGAAATAGATGAGGGGCACTTGCACCCCTGCAATTGCTATCATTGCGCCATGTTATAAAGAAACATTTTGGTATGGCGAAGAAAAGACAAAATTCACCAAACAGTTATTTCAGTCTATATTGTGCAGCCATGTGGGCATAGTGCGGATTCAGGTTCCATGATAGTCCCATTGGCGGCACAGTGGTGGTCGGCTGGAGTCTGTTTTCTGTGGTTTTTGAACTTCACATCGTGAGTACAAGTCAATATTCCATTTGAAAAAAGTCTGCAGAGAGAACTCTGGCCTTCAGCACGATATTGTTTTTGCGTAATGTAGGAAATTAAAGCATTTATTTCAACTTCAAAGTATAAAATGGGTAATTATAAAATAATATATATGGATCGCAGCACCAGCAGAACACAACTCTTACAACATAGTCCCTGTGTGCTGTATTTGTATAGTTTTGATTTGCACAAAAAAAAAAAGCTCCATAATTATCATTCTCCAAAGTTGGCAGCAATGTGTTTCTGTCTCAGAGTGCCCGGCTTATATACAAGTTTGTCTGCATCGACGTGGAACCATTATTTCCACTTTTTGGTGTATTTTATAGAACCGATTCAATATTGTTGGTCTATCTGCAATCTATTTTCAGGTCGAGCCATGACGTTGTCGAATTCGTAATGATTATGATTATTTATGAATCATAATTTATGGTTTTGATGTTGCTCACCATTGTTTTAATTTTTCCTCTCATTTCAGGTATCGTTGCCGGTGGTGGACGTATTGATAAGCCTATTCTAAAGGCAGGCAGGGCTTATCACAAGTACAAGGCAAAGAGGAACTCCTGGCCTAAAGTTAGAGGTGTTGCTATGAATGTGAGTATGCTTGCGATTTGAACTCGAGAAATATCTGTATTTAAATTTGTTTGTTATATCCATTGAAACTGTAATCCTCACGAGACTTTTTATTATTTCAGCCTGTTGAACATCCTCACGGTGGTGGTAACCATCAACATATTGGTAAAGCTTCGACTGTCAGGCGAGATGCATCTGCTGGACGCAAAGTATGGTTTCGTTTTCTTATTCTCAATCAAATTTCTTTAATAACATGAACCTTTGACTTAATAGAGGTCGGGGATGTGGCTGTTAAATAGCACACAGAAACTTGAGGGGATTCCCCTCTTTTCTTTTTTTTAGTTTGCATCAGCCTTGCTCCATCTTGACACTTCTCTGGCACTCAGTATTATATCACTCTGATACAATGCCATGGTGCAGGGGTTCTCAAACTTTTTCACCTGCGCCACCCTTTTTCTAATCGATGCTTAAGTTTTATATCTTTGTTACACACAGCTTCCCTACAGCAGTGTAACAAAGTCACTTCAGAACATTTTTGTATGTTGTACTCTCTTGACAAAGGTTGGTGACTCGCAGTTTGGGAACCCCCGCCATAGTGCATACATGCTCAACCCATAGTCTTCGGGCTAGTTTTGGCTCTCTGAGTCATCTGATGTTAACTGTGACGGAAAGCCTACCTAATTTTTTAAAAACAAACCAAGTGGCACATTTATAGATCACAAGTCATCCACAGTGCAGTTCCACATCATGCAAGTGGTCCGCAGCGCATTTCCAGATAATTTAAGTGGCTCACGTTGTATTTACAGAACACTTAAGTGAGATTTGCACCAGTCCCAGAAGACTTGATAGGCCTACTACATAATCCCAGATCGCAGTGATCTGCTGCTAATTTACAGATCACTTCAGTTTTAAAGTCAAGGTTGGTCATAGTGTGTTGTGTTCCCTGTTTAGATGTCACTGTCATTCCCAGCGAGGACATTTGCTCTCGAAGCCGCCTCCTTCAGGGGGAAATTGGGATACAAATGTGATGCCAAAGGTTACAAGTTTCCTTTAAATTTATGGAAAAATCAGGAATAGCAAGCAATGAAGTGAATCACAAGTGGGATGAAATTCTATGAAAAAACGTTCAAAATTAATATATGAGAAAAATATTCGCATCCCTAGTCAAATTTGCATAACAATTTATAAATTTCAAGGGAAAAAACAATTGTATCCCTTGATTTGAGTGAATAAAAATTCAAGAGGTTTCATTTAAAAAGTTGATTGGTTTTTTTACTTTGGGCAGTCAAAATTACGTGGGTGTGGAAACAGTTATGTCCTGGGGAAAGGGTGGCGTTGTCACCCTATGCAATCTTTCATTTTCCCTTATGACACGTTTTTAACAGTGAAATATGGTGATCTCGCACTTATGCAGCAGTGCGAGAGAGGCATGTAATAGCATTATTTTGCTATATTTTTTGACTGGGAGTGCAGAAAATTGTCTCGTAACTGAAAGAAATGAGTTTTTGTCAAGAAAAAAAAAAAATTATCACTTGACAAACTATATATTCTGTGAATTGGCACCTATCTTATTTCTGTTGTATAAGAAATTATTTCTTACATTAACTATTGAATTACCATCATAGTATGAATGGTTGTGAAAACTTTCAAAATATCGTATTTGGCTCAATTTTGGCTTAATTTATTTTTAGGTTGGTCTTATTGCTGCTCGTCGTACTGGACGTATTCGTGGTGGAAAGTCATCTGTACAAGGAAAGGACGATTAGAACTGTTTTAATAATAAATGATGTACAGTGGAAATTTGTTTGAATCTTGCGTCTCGTTTCATTGACTGAGATTAGATGAAAGGGTTCTTTTTTATATGAAAAAATTAAGTTGCTCATAATACGATTCCAAGAAATTTCCATGTGCTGTAAATGAAAGGCTCAGAAGCCAATCAGTTCAGTTTTCTGAAAATGAATGAATGAATTTGCTGTATTGCAAGTCTCTCTTCCCTTGTGATAGCAAGATAAACAGACCCTTTTATCTTGCTTTTAAGATCAGCTGTCTGGCCCCTTCAAATGTTACTCATGTTGATAAAGTTCTTTGGTGCAGTGCACTTAATGGCCGCTATAGAATGGTTATGGACAGCAGTTAGTCTCTCTAAAAAACCTTTGCAAGGAGCTGCAGTGCACAGCACCTTTGCTTTAATCAATATTTTACTGTAAACCAGGGATGTACTGACTGAAGGCAACTTTCCTTAACCCTATAGTGCATACTGTTGCCGATCGGCAACATCTACTTTAAACATGTTTCTTTTCCTGTTGAAACATGTTGCAGAACAAAACATGCTTCGGGGCGTATCACCGACCTTTGGATGTGGCAGTTAACTATACCTTTATATCGCCTGTCGAAAAGCATTAAAATTAGCATAAATTGGTTAAAATAGCATTTAAAAGAAAGGCATTTTTGAATGAATTTTCTATTTCTGGGCACTGTCCCACACCCCGTGTACATCACCCATAGACAAGCAATTGGAGCAGCCAATTAAATTCATTCCCAATGGTACTAAATTTCTCTGCCTGTATGTAAATCCATACCTTGTTGATAATTTAAGGTCGATTGGATAGACTGCATCTGAATACTGGAAACTCCATTATTTTCAACACACAAATCTACTTATTTTTATCCTTTAATTCATTACGCAACTGCCAAAACCCAGCTAAAGGGAGCTCAGATAAAATTGTTTTTACACTATCTAGGACAATTGATCTCCATCTGAAATTCCATTTGTGAGATTAGTAAATCAATTCTGAGTGTTCAGAAAACTATACAACAAATTTCTGTGGGTATTGAGGGGCCCTACAAAAAATGCCATTGTACTCAGCAATTTGTGATACAAGGAAAGAAAAGTGAGTTTGCCCAGATTTTTAAAGGTCCAGGGGTTTGGGAATTAATTGGAGTTTTTCCCATAAATTAAAAATTTACTGATTGTATTTTATTGTGTGGTGTATAATCACTTCCTGTGAAAGAGGTTGTCAGGGTGAATTTTTAGGAGCAGGAAATAGAGTTCTTCTGCAATAAAGGTGAAAGCATGAATTATATACACAAGGTTCACTAACTGAAGGATGTATAGGCCTACTTAGACAAGAAAACAGAGCTACTGAAAGAGACAAAGGGGGCAGAGCATCCAAAGAAGAAAAAGTCGTCGTGAATTTTATGATGCATTACTAGTGAGAGTAAATAATGCTTGTCATTTTCTTAATTAGATGTTGAAACAAATTTATTCATCCAAGTACTGTAATAAAAAATACATACCATCACTAAATTGAATTGTACCATGGCAATAAAAATCCTTTAATTTATAAATTGCATAAATAAAATTCAATGTAATTTAATTTTCAATTGAAAAGACCAATTTTAATTATAATTGTGATGAATTTTTAGAAAATTTATATTGGCTTTTGTCCCATCCGTATTCTTGATTAACAAGATTTGTTAATTGATAAAGCAGTCAGTTAATTTTAGTTAAAGATTTTTTTCATACCCTGTGCTTGTAAGACTACATTGCTGTTTATGACTGACTGGATATCAGAGTGTGGTTCTGCACACCTTATAATCACTCTGCCAAGTGAGTGATACACTTGTCAGTATAGATAAAGCATAGTGGTTCACAGGTGCTAGGAATTTCAACTGAAGAAGACAGTTGATATGATGAGAGATTGGCAATGGGGGATAAGTTGCAACCAACTGCAATTTATTCAGAAAGGTGGCACATTATCGCTCAAGTTCACTTAGTCATTCTAGCCAGTATTAGCCTTTGCTATGCTTCAAAATGGGTAAATGAAAGCAATTATCAATTTCATTGAAAATGAACTAAGTTTGATGATAAGTTGTTTACAAGAACCACATAATATTGAACAGTAATGCATGATTGCAACAATGAACAGATCAATGCAGAGGCGGTAATCTAAAAATCCCACGACATTTTGCAAAAGTTTTAGAAGCATTAAAAACTGTTAGACCACACAACTTCATGAAGTCGCTCAACTTTCTTCCAATTATACAAACTTGAAAAAGCAGTCTTCAATTCAAAGGTATTTTGAAAAAATTAACAAACTTAACACAATGTAATACCGGGATATCTTGCACAATCATCTGAATTACACAAAGTTTTGTAAAATTCAATTATATAAGATCACCGGTTGCATTTGCCGCCTGGCAGTCGAGTGGTTAGGGAACTGGCTTCTCACTGTGCAGGTCTGGGTTCGGGCATGGATGTTTACTAACACTAACAAATTCCCTGGACGGATCATACTGATCCCTTGGGAATACGTGAGGATCACATTATTATTATTTGCTCGATTGCAACCGATGCATTTGTTGGTTGAATTTTTCAAGTTTTATAAAAGATCTTTTATCAAATTTTTATAGTGTGATTCCGCCCTTAAATATTTTCCTATATTTTATGGATGGAAAAAATAATTCATAGAATAAACAATTTTTTTTCTTTTAATAGAGTAAAAAAATATTTCACAATATTTGAACTTTTTACAATTACATTCACAAATCAAGAGAAAAAATACACATCTTACAACATTTCAATAAATTTGATGGTCATTGGAAACGAGAAAGAAAACAAAACAATAAATAACGACAGATTATTTCACAATATCAACGATAGTTTTAAAAAATGGACATTACCAAGTTTTTGCTTTGGAAATTTTCTACATGTTCGATATCACATTAGGTTTTCCTTCGACAATCTTTTTACAGTATGAAGCCTCATTTCAAACCTGTTCGATGAATTAGGGCGCACGTTGTGATGTCATAATGTGCTGGTAACTATATAAGGGGGGAAAAAATCATGAGACAAAGTAATTTGAAAATACTATGACATAGCTGCCACATCAGTCTTCTGGATAGACACAGTATCTAGGAGGCTTTGGCCAAGTCTCCAGAATTTTTACATCTTCCACACTCCCGAAAAATTCTTCTTTCACCCAAATTTCAACAATGATTGTAAAAAAATCTCTACTCTTAGAGATTAATGTTAGGAAAGGGGGGAATAATTCCCGAAGAATTTACCTAGAAAAAACTGTCACTTTTGTTTTTTATCCCCGAAATGACCACCAGCATAAAGTACCATATTTTAATGTGTATAAGGAACCTGATTTTTTTGGGTTTAACCAGTCAAGTGGTTACAACGGCGTTTGCCGTCGCTGCCATACGTAATGTTGGTGCCTACGATGGCATTTGCCGACGCGCAGACTTTTTTTCGGTCTTTTTCACCAGTCAAGTGGTTAAGACAGCATTTGCCGTCGCTGATATACATAATGGTGTTGCCTACGACGGCATTTGCAGACACGCAGACTTTTCTGTCTTTTTCACAGATACAGGGGTGGGAACTCTGCGCCAAAACTAATATCTTGCGCCATCCTGCTCCAATAGCGTATTTTCGCATTTTTCTGCGCCAAATAGCGAATTTTGCTTCAGTATGCCCGGAATTTCGGAAAGGACGCCAAAAAAATTTTGTTCCTGCTAGCCACGAAACGTTTCTTTACGAGAGAGAAGAGCGTGTTTTATTCCACTATACTTAAACTATCGGCCCCTGATCGGGCTTTCCATCGCGAAACCCCGATATTGTCCGTGATCGTGGAACTGAAGATGGCTTGCAATGCCTTTCAGCTTTAAAGTGCAAATTCGAGTGTTTCCGTTTAAAAAAAAAAGTCGTCACTGGAAGCAGCAGAAATTACTGTAGTCGATTGTCATTGTGTTAAATCCCGATGTTTCGTGGAAAAAATTTTCATTCCGGGAGTAAAAAGCGCATGTCCGCCGAATTACGCATGTTAGTTTAGAAACTTTGCCGAATAACGAGCGTTAAATCGCTAATTTTGCCGAATAACGAGCGTTAAATCGCTAATTTTGCCGAATAACGAGCGTTAAATAGCCAATATCGCCAAATAACGAGCGTTAATTCGTCAATCTCGCCAAATAGCGAATGTCAGATCGCCAGATAATGAGTGCTGAATCGCCAAACATCGAGTTGATTGTTCCGAAATTCTCTCCCATTTTGCAACAATTTCTTTCCAAGTATAAAAAAATTAAAAACTTATAAATTTTTTTTAGCTCATTTGAAGTGCTGCTGTTCAAGGCAGCAAATAGTGCCCACAGTAAGCAAAAATCATCTTAAATAGACGGGTGCAAAAAATTTTATGATAGCCGCTCTTTCAAACAAGGTGTCAAAAGCCTAAAATACAAAAATCAAGCTGACGAAAAGATGTTTGATAACAAAAGACAGTGCAGTTTTATTTTGAAAAGGGTTGAGGGTTAACGAAAATATTCTTGTTAATTTCACTGTTCCAATTTATAAATATCTGCTCCGAATCTCATATTTTGCTGCTCCAAATCCCGAATTTGCTGCTCCAAATCCCGAATTTGCTGCTCCAAATCCTGAATTTTGCTGCTCCGAAATGGACTTAGTCACTTCCCACCCCTGCAGATATGACGAAATAATTTGTCATACATGTGCTGCCGTCCTTCTACTTTATTATCTCATCACTAGATGGAGTTGACAATTATATTTCAAGGTCTGAGATTATTATCGCTATTATCTTTGTCATGCTTTGCAAAGCTGCATCCCCATCGTTTTTGTTTCAATTTCCAACTGTGAAGTGTAATGATTGAATAATTTATCGTTGTAGGCACGTTGCTCTCTGTGGCAAGACTTTTTAATGGGGAGATCGGCTTGTATTCCCGCCTCAAAGTTGGGAACCACAGAAAACCAACTTCAGCCGACTACCGCTGCAACGACGGTAGGGTTTGAACCCGGATCCTCACAATGCGAGTCCGTCACTATGACCACCACAGCAGCAGGTAATTTAACCTGACAGTTGGAGACTTGGCACGAATCGGCGATGGCTTGCACGATGTCACATTTTTGCAAAGGGAAAAAATCCTTAGGATATTACTTTTCTTCATGAAAAAACCCCATATTGTTTTTCAAAAAATTCCTTTTATATTTATTTTTGTACGGAAATTTGGATCCACACGTAAACCTAATTCTCATTCTCCAAAGTTGGCAGCTATGCTATAATTATGTTAATGAAACTAATGTTTTACCTTAGCTCCTATCCTACTCAGGTATCTGTTGCGAATGTAGAATTCAGATCTTGGTTGAAGTAAGTCAGTAGGTGTTACGTCGGCCATGGAGCCCGAAGCTAACAGTCGTTCACTTTCCAGAATTTCTGCAGCACTGAAATAGAAAAATAAATAATTGAAATGCATCATCCCAACAAAACCCATACTAAGTGAGATACACAGATCAAAGTAAGAGATTCTTACTGCATTTCCGCTTCTCTTTTCTTTCTCTCTGCGACAGACATATTCAAGGATCCACCTGAAGTTATAAGAGAAACAGGTTAAATTTACACTTGAGATGTTTCAGTGAAAAGAAAAAAATGGTAATTCAAATGATAGTTCTGAGAATTTTTTGTGTGTGCACATTTCTTTTTGCCCCCCCCCACCCCGCCAGCATTTTCTCATCTTTTCTTCTGCAGTTATCGTCATGCAAGGTCACCAGCAAAGCATGATCTCCCTCCTTTTAGGTACACCAGGAGGTCATTATTTCTGATTCAAGTGTCAAGTGATTGTGGATGTTCTTTTTCCTGAAGAGACTGGTATATGTTGATTACTCTTTTAATGAAACAGTCCAGATTCTGCCGACAAGCCTTAGCCTCCTTAAAAATGCAAGAATTTCGCATCACTTCTTGTAAATATGAAATTTTAGCTTTACCGGAACTATTTTTAAAAAAAATTTCTCATGGCATTGTTAATGTGCTACATTAATCAACAATTGAGTCACACAAAGTCATTCTCTTACAGCAGTGTTTATCAACCACAGGCAGCTGCCCTGACACTAGTCACACTGGGCCGTGAGTGATTGGCAGTTTAATTTTTCCCATTAATTTTTCATTAGTTGTGTGTATGACCGAGCTTTTAAGTTACACAAGAGATTTGCTGGGCTGCAGGCTCCCGAAAGTTGAGAATCACTGTCTTACAGGGTATCTGCCCACAAAGAACTCATTGATTATAAAACGAAATAACTTGGATAAATAAATATCAATGGCAAATAAAACGAGTGGTAGAATTATTTTGAAAACTGTAAAAAACTAACAGAAATTTCAAAATTAGTTACAAATGTTACTGACATGTGGTCACAGTACAGTGTCCAAGAAATGGGCTATAAACTGTCCTTTGTAAGCAAATGTTGCTATCATATCGATACTGATCCAAAATGTGCACCTTACGCAGCAAACAATGACTAATGAATGGTACACTGTTCCACATGTTTTGGAACAATTCGTTGCCTGGGTTGGAGGACAGACGTAGCACTTCATGGTTCATGCAAGATGAGGCACGACCAGACCATATCACAATGGTTTTTGCCTTTCCCGAGGAACATTTCAGGAATAGAATCATTGCATTGAATTATTCCACATTTATTAAAACATTGACAGATTGACTTCCATACTCACTCGATCTTACCCCCTGCAACTACTTTCCGTGGGGCACATACACAAAGGTCACATCGATTGTGATGTGCTTGCAAAGAACATTTTATAGCCTATTTCTCGGACACTGTACTGTGACTACAGCGCCACCTGTCAGCAACATTTGTAACTAATTTTAAAACTGCTGCACGAGATTTTAATGGCTTTCAAAATAAACATACCACTTGTTTTATTCTCCTATTGATTACCATTCCTGAGTTATGAGTCAAAATCCCTGGCATAAAGCTAAAGATAGAAACGCACAAATCTATAATGCTTCCAATGCCCTTGACATATCTAAGATTTTATCAAGGGGCCCATGGGCTTGGCAGAGGATGAAAGCCAGTGTAAAAAAACAGACAATTACAGATGTTGCGACCGCAATCATAGATGGCACACAGGGGGACAATTGCTGGTACTAGCAGCAGCCGGGGATTTTGTGCAGATGAATGCAAAGTGGGTTCCACGAGAATGACTGTCACACTGAAAGTGATCAATATCCTCACTGAAGTAAATGTGATGAATAAAGTGTGAGGTTTTACTGAAATTTTGTCTTTGTTATTCAATTTATATGGTCTTTATAACTCCTTTTTACACTTGCACGACACCACATTTGCCCCCCTATTGGTGACATTCGGAAATACAATTTAGTTTTTACAGAATCCCTTTGTTCCTATGTTGTTATTAGTCCGCACTACAAAGGTTGTTGTCATTCCAGCTGTTAGATTCAGCGGCAGATGACTTTGAGTATAGTGTCGGTTTAATTACAAAATCCTTGAAATTTGCAGCTGCCACCTATCCCACCTATCTTCCAAAGTAAGTAATGCAATTATTGAAAAATTACAAAATTTCAAAGACAGCTTACCTTTGCTACTGTTCACAAAAAATAACAGAACTGTAGCCAGTGCAGCCACTGAAAATAAATATGCAAATCGAAAGCTTTAGTGGCAATCAAATTAAATGGTTGAAAAATAGGAGTTGAATCCACGAAAACAAATTGCTGAAAAATCAGTCACTTACAACAAAGAAAGTCAATGAAGAATATTTCGAGGAAGAGGTATCCCTTGGCATCAACAATTTTTCCTGCAACTATAGCAGAAACTGCTAATCCTAGGTTCTGTATTGATTGCATGCTATAAAATCAGGGTGGAAGAAAAAATATATAGTATTTTATCGTCCAACATATAAGTGGGAACTCATAAGTTCATTCTCATCAATGACGCTTATCAGCAAGTCGCATTACCAAAGTTATTACACGTAAACATCAAACACATACAAAGAAGTAAAATTAATCTTTTTGAAAATCGACCTTTCACAATTGTAATGGTAAAATGTTTCGAGCAATTAAAGATTTGATCTAAATTAATAGCCTTTGTGAAACAATGAAACATGCTTTTTTTTTTCTTTCAGTCGGTTAACGGATAGGATTTCCGGGTTACATTTGGCATAATGATTTTGCTGTCCCGACCACTGTAAAATTTAACAACGATTTCACAACAGTGGGGGGGGGGGGTTTGCCATTGAAATTTGCCGCCACCCCCCCCCCAAATTTTGCATTTGGGTAATTTTCCCCTTCACTTCCTTCTAATTTTGGCTCTGCTCAGCACTGCGATCACGGAAAACAAGCGTGCATAAAATTTTGCATAATCATTTGGAAATCGAACCCTTTCACTGATTTCTCCCGTAGGGAAAAAACCTGCTTTTCCGAAAATTTTTATTACAGTTACAGAAAGCACCTGCTCCACTACATATGGCCTTTTTAAAACCCACAGCATCAAGTACGGAAACATTTTTTGCTAATCTAAGGGTGCAGTGTTTACGTGAAATTTTTTGTAAAGAGGATAAAATTTTCCTTTCTGTTTCTGCATTAGGCACGTTCCATTAAATCCAGGTTTCTATAATGTGTATTTTGGCATTGAAATCACTGGACCAAGATTTTTTTCGTTGAAGACAGGTTTCCACTTAATGAAGGTTCTGTTAAAGACAGGTTTTACTGTATTATATTCTAACCACGGCCCAACTTGTTCCAGGATAATATGAAAATGTCCAAAAAAACAGCTCTGGAAGAACAAAACCACAACATGAATTTTAAGAATGCTATTGTTTGCTCACCAACGGCTAATGCTGTGTATACTGACTGTATGAACAATTCATTATAAGTGAGGAGAGGCAGATCATTATTTGTTCTTTTTTTTACTTTTTTCACGATTCTGTTTTTGTTAAGGAAAAATTCTGTGCTCAGATGGCAAAATATTGTGTCACTTTTCCCAAAAAATTGAGTTCTCATTCCGGAGTCTGATTCATCAAAATTTTGGAAGGTGGCAAAATATCATCTCTTTCTTTCAGTTTATGAGGAAAGAACGGAGGCAAATTGTAATAAGTCAAAAAGCCAGAGTGTTGCATTTTGGGAAAATATTGTTTACAAATTTGCCATTGTGAAATTTTGAGACAAATGACTTACAACATTTTACCATCTGAGCACAGAATTATTGTGGGGGAGGTTTTAGTCAGTTTCGTGGTGCCATTTGTTGTGCGAACTGGGAAAAATTATGCCACCAAGGCGTGCCTACAAGCGTCCTCCTTCCTCAGTTTTCGATTTCTTTCAGTGCCACTTAAAGGGTTAAACACATCTTAACACACCACCCTCCTTAGAAACGATTGGGTACATTCATCTTTGAGAAAACTGTTTTCTTCCGCAAGTTTTGCCCAATTATCAAATGCACTCAAGCTTAACATAATATTGCAATAGGTAACAGAAAAAAAAGTTAAATTCACTAAACTTTGCAACTTTTGCTTCCTATGACTATGATTCTGTAAGCAAGGTTGCAGCTAAATTGGAGAGTTTTTCCCTATGCCAATAGTTTACCTTGGGGCTTTGGCTGTTTCAAAATTTTTCACCAACGACCGGAATGTTTTCAAGTAAACTTGTTATCCTTATTGTTTGATAACTATTTCAATTTTTATTGCCAACAGTGACTTAGCTCTGTTGGGTTATCATTTTTGTTACTCAAATATGAATCTTTGGCTCATTAATTTTTTCATGTATGAATATTTGCTTATCTGATGAGGAAATGCTCCAGTTTTTAACAAAAGTTCTCATACGAGTGAAAGAAAGCCAAGTTTCTTGCCCAAAATGTCAGCTAAAATAGTTTCATCAAAACGTTAGACACAAAGAATTTGGTAGGCATTAACTGGTTTTTGATGCAGGCTTTTTGTATTTTGGGAGTGTTTGAATGCTGTGCCACTTTTTTGGCAGTCATCTTTAATTTTGCGATATTAAAGATTTTTGGCAAATAAAAAAATTCTGAGTCAAAAAGAGGCCCAAAACCTTGGCAAAGTTTCAAATTGCAGATTTGGCAGCAACCTTGCTTTATGGAATTTTAGCCATGGCTATTTAAAACTTCAGAAAAACCTTGGAGTTGATTGCTCTCCAGAACAGTGCCGTCTTAAGGCATAGGCCCACCCGGGCCTTGAGAAGAGAGAACCTCACAAAAATGAGAGCTGGTTCAAATTTTCAAGAATTTGCCAGTTAGAGCCTCAGAAAAATCACTTGGCCTGGGGACCCATGATGCTCTTAAGACAGCCCTGCTCCAGAACCACCTATTTCATTGGACAATTAAGTGATATAAGTAATTGATAAGAATTTTCGGACCATTCAGTTGAAAGAGTTCCTTAGGGTAAAAGGCTGTCATTAGTATGAGTTCATTTTCTCCAATGCCATTGCATCATTAGGAAACGTAAAAAAGTAGCAAGTTTTTCATAACTGAATTATACAATTCATTTCTGGATACACGTTCAAGATTTTTCAAAATCGAACTGGCCAATGTTCGCAACATGTTCTAATGCTTTACTCTGATAGGTTGTTCTGAACTTGAACTGTTATCTCATGAGCGTCACTCACACCCACTAACATTTGGGAAACTTTGAGAAATAAATGAACTATTTCAGTCACTCTTTGCACGAGAAATTATCTATAAATGATCTGTTCATATTGTTTTTCATTACCCAAACAGAGAATATCTAACATTCTTAATTCCTGAATATACACTCAACAAAATAAGTGACAGACCTTACCAAGTATGAGCTGTGAAAAAAAAATCAAGAATCAATTAAAAATGGTTCTTACATTCCATAAGCTGTACCAAGTTGATGCTCTGGTACTTCTAATGCTACCATCGGCCATAATCCACAAGCAAGTAATGAATATCCCAACCCCATGAGAATCTACCGATGGAAATGTGAATAATTATTGATTTTTAAAACATATCTTTCAAAAATAATGCCACATGCAGTGAAACCTAGACACAACGATACTCGATATAATGATAAATTCTTCTACACAATCATTTTTTTTTTCAAATCTTGTTTAGAATCACCTATAGTCTAATGTTAAACTCCTCTCAATGTAACAGTGCCTTTTACTATGATAAATCCCTCTATAACATAAGAGATTTTTTGAAATCACTACAAAAAAAAACCAATTTTTTTTTTGCCAAAAAATCATTTTGAATTCTAACTTTGTCACTTGTTTTTGTGCTCTGAAGGGTATAAATAACATCAATGTTTTGCACTAAAGGATCACTGAAAGCTAAAGGAATTCATTGGTATTGTTACTTTTTCCGCATAAGACACAAAATTGCAATGCAGGAAACAAACTAATCAATTACAATTTTGTGCTGCAAATAAATACATAAAAGTGCATTTTCTGGTGGTATTAACAATACCAATGCAGAAAAGATGACAATAACAGCATAAATTTTATCAAACATATGAATAATATTGCCTCTCGATATAATGATGATCCAACTACAACATTTTTTCTTGGTACGCAGAATATTGTTATATCAAGGTTTCACTGCATAATAATATGAATTTATTTGAACAAATTCCTAACTAATGACATAATAATTAAAGCAAGATATAGTATTGAAAATCCTGTTTTTTTGTTTTTTTTGTGAATAAAGGGAAAACATGAAATCATTGAGGCAGTTTAAAAAATAGCAATAAAAAAATCAGTAAAAACTTATTATTCTACACATATAAATAAATAATAGGTATATGTTATGGCACTCATTGGTTGCATACGCATGATATAAACTTGAAATTAATATATTTATTAACACATAAAGAGTGAAAACAGAATGTACAGTGAGCATCATCACGATCACTATGTCAACTAACATACCATTATATACAAGATATGGAGCCTATGCTGCTCTCTCTCAGCTCACTTTTATTCACAACATTCCTCCCTAAAAAAAAAAGTTGCCTGATAAAGGTGAAAATTAATAGTCGCCATGTGGTGACCAAATATTTGAGAGTGGAGACGGGGCAGTGCCTTGGTTGCCCCAGCCTAGTTACGGGCCTGAATAAAGGAGTATTTATACCTATCACTTATATGTATAGCACAAATTACTCAGCGATTCTGACTTCTTATTGTTAAATTAATATAATTTTTTTACTCCCTATTGTACACTGATTTATAGATGATGATGTAGAAATGTCATATTTTTATTTATACTAACCATGGCTGGCCACGGATTCCAAAATGTAAATCCCATAAGCATATGGGAAATAAGAGTTGCAATCACAGCAGAAATAACCCACCACAAGTTGCGTCCAGTTTTGTCTACTAGTATTCCAAACATGGGAGAAGCAAATGCTGATATCAGGTAAACGGAACTGAAATAAGCCAGGCAAACAGATGAGAAAAATTATATTAATTTCGATTTTTCCTTCCAATATATCTCAGGAAACAGAAAATGTTACAACTCTGGTCTAATAACATTGTGGCACTATAAACGTGTTACTACTAATAAAAATCAACATTTAAGAATCGTGCATTGTCGGTTCATCACACTGGCATACAAATTACATACAAGCAATTATAATTTTGTGTGAGGAAAAAAAATCATTATCATCACGTTTACCTGTCAATAGCTGAAGCAGAATGAAATACGTCTGAAGATGTCATGCCGTATTTTCTCAGAAAAAATACTCTGTAATGGAAATTTCAGTTTAAAAAAAGATTAATGAATACACACTCAGTTTATTAAAACCAGTTCGAGTTTGCTCAGCACTGTAAAAGTATTTACCCACGAAAAATCCAGTTGTATTCCCTTAATTCACGTTTGTGACATGCAAATCAACTCTAGTATTTCTACAACATGCCAATGATAGCACACACTACAACATAGCAAAATAGCGGGTACAGGTTATTCCCTCAAAATTTCCCTTATTTCTTTATCTGTCTGAAGATTTCCCCCTCGACTGTTGTCCCACATACACCTGAACTGATCTCTTTTTTTTAATACAGTCAAGTGCCCAAGGGACAATTTTGAAATTTGCACTGAAAAATCAATGGAACTTTAAAATAAAAATTAAAAAAAAACTACCCACATTCTGAAGAGTTTCTAGGCCCTTTGTACTGCTAATTTGAAAATTTTAGGTGTACATTTTCCTAAAAAATAATAATAAAATAGTGTTTGTCTCAAAGTTAGTTTTAGTTTAGTCCCAAGTTAAATTACCAACTTACTTGCCAAGAGCAATGAATGGAAATATAGCAGAATAATAAGCGACACAAATGACGGATATCAGCCAAAAAGTGGCAGGAAAATCTTTTACGTCTCTGAATCGTATCACAGAGCCTAAATAAAAGAAAAATAGAAAAATAAATTATGCTACATTATTAAGATTATGGAATGGGCTGCTTACAACTGAAGGAGAATCAATTTAGACTCTCTGTAAGAAAAATAATATAAGCCTAACATTATCTGATATCAGTGATTTAGATACCTATATACTTGTCTACAGATATACAGGGTGGTCATAAAAAACTTTGCCTATAAACGAATCCCTAGCAGTTGCAAAAATCAACAAATGTGAATGAAATTTGAGATACAGATCTTTCAGAGTATGCACACAAAAATTAGAAAAGAAACAAAAACCTAGCTCTCTCTCAATTACAATTACAACAAAAGTACTTCTAAAAATTTGAATAGAAACTCACACTTGTATGCATTACAAACTTATTGGTGCTGTAAAAAACCATAAATGGGGTTGGAACGGTACCTTTAGCATGATAGACGCAGACGAAGAAAGGACATTTCGCCAAAGGGTTGGTGCTCTAGCCCCTCGAAGGGGACTTCCTACGGCAATAATGAGATCTGCATTGATTGTTTCCACATGTTTTTTTTTGTCTGCGTCTAGCACACTCTTTATTATGCTACAGGTACTGTTCAATGCCATTCATTTTTTTTTCACTGCACTGATAATTTTGCAATGCATAACAATGGGTGTGGTCTTTAAGAATTTTTTGAAATACTTTTGCTGTGGCCATAACTATGGGATCAAGGGTTTACTTTTGCTCTCATTCTTGAGCACTGAACACCTATATCTTGAATTTCATTTGCATTCATCCTTTGTATAAATTGGTGTCTCCATACCAAACTGGGTTGGGGAAGCCGGCTTTACACCTTGTCAGAATTTTTCCCCAGCAAATTGCATAACTTGGAACATAGTGGCACATTTCTTTTTCTGAACTGCTTTTGGAATCAATAAGTAATTTTTTGTGAAGAATTTTACCCAAAAAAATCCACTAAGCAACTCCAATCCTTTTTACAAATATCTTGATTCCTCTTTCTAACCTGAGCCGTATCTCAACAGCTCCAATAACAAGACCTACACATCAGCCCTTTTGCAGGCTCGTTGTAATTTTGTGCAGGGTTGCAGCCGTTTCAACCACTGCTGCCCTCTATGTGACAGGCAATTCTACACAGATTTTTTACATTTCTTTTGCACCTGTCCTACGTTAATTTTCCTACAGAATCACCTTTTCGAGATATCTCTTACCCTTCCCTCTCTGATCTAATCAGCTTCTTGAACACTTAGCCAGGTCGGGTTTGCGATTTTACAATACTGTAAAACATGCATTAGCAACTCTTATATGTAAATTTGAATTGTTTTTATTTTCAGAAATGTGTATAGACAATTTTATGAATTTTCTCAATGTTTTTAACGATTACATGTTCTTCTGACCGGTGTCAAAAATGTGGAATTATCTCAACTCACCCCATTTTTTTTCTGCTGTCTAATGTAATCTTGTTTTTATTTGCTCGCAGGCTTCAGCCTACACAGTTATAATTAAATTATTCACATTAATCGATTTTTGTGGCTGCTAGGGGATATTATGTTGACAAAGTTGTTTTATGGCCACTCTGCTTACTATGCAGTTCTGTACACTGTGTTAGAGCTATAAATAGATCCATACAGATACATGCCTGATTGACCAGCAGTTTTATTCAAAATCTTTTCCGCTCGCCAGTCAAAGAACCCCAGTATGAAGGCACATATTTGGGAGAAAACGCAGGTCACAGTGGCTATAGTGAAGAAATCAAAAGTTTAGTTAAGACATGATTGTACAATTTATGTGAGCTATATATCAATATAGCTCACGTTTGTTTAAGACATAATAAGAGAAAATAACATAAATGCAACCAGGAATAAGTAAATCATACACAGGTGTACACATACATGACCAAAATTTCTATATCCTCTAAATTAGAAAATGATTTTATATTTATGTGATTAGGATATCGGTAAATTGCTTGTGTATAAAATGTTTTTATTTTCTAACACAATACTCAGTTAAGCTATTAACATATTTTAACATGTATGAGTAAACCCTATTTGCCAAAAATTGGGTCCAAAAAAATAGGGGGTTTCTTATACATGGATAGTATCCCACCCAAAGCGTAATATGCAGAAATATGTGACATAAGTCGCAGAAAAATCAGCACTAGTGCAGAACAATCTCAGGAAGAATTTTAAGAAAACAGCTCTTTTTGCATAGAAAACACTATAAATGAATTTCTACCACGGAACATTTTTAGTCAGCTGAGAGCTCGTTGCAGAACAATGCGAAACATTCTGCTTTAAGGGATAGTATCATAGATATTAACATATTATTTTTTGCAATTTACAATGCGAGTGACTCTGATGATGTTAATGAACTAGATGATATATCAGATGAAAGTGATGAGGAATTTAATGGTTTCTATGATATGAATTTTAAAAAAATCCATATGTTGAAAAGGAAAATGTTTTTTATGAAATTTTAAGCCTAAAAAATCAGAGGGTTCCTATACACATCAAAGTATGGTAATATCTGAGAAGAAAAAAAAGCACAGCTTTTGATGAAGAAAGACTGTTCAAAAGAAAAAAATATGTTAGAAGTAGAAGGATGTCATACTTAATGGAAATTCTCATTGTACAATGTTTTTCTTTTCAAACAGAATGATTTATTTATACCAAACAATTTTTAATACAGGCTTACCAATAAATAGAGTGACAGCTAAATGAACATGTCCTACAGAATGCTTCAATGATTTATATATCTTCGGTGTAGCAAAGAAATTCACAGCGCTCCCCTGAAATGACAGGTCATAGAAAATCAATGAAATGGCTGATAATTAAAAATTCTACAAAAATCACAACAAAAATTCTCTATTTTGCTTGAGTAAAAAAAATTCTTTCAAATCGATCAAAAACAGGATTCAGCAGCACTTATGTCAGTTATTCATACCAAGGCTAGCAATTCAAATTGGAAAAAGCATAAGTCGAGGTAAATTATAAATGAACAATTCAGCAAATTAATATATTGTGAGTTAAAAATATATATAATTAAAATGAATAATTGTCTTGAATCAAATCTTCACGTCTGATGATTCATATGAATTTCAAGTTTTTTTTTCACTTTTTTTCCCATGTTCAGTTTTTTGTGAATTCAAACTGTTTTAAAGTGCTTTCTTTTACAAGATGTGTTCATGTACTGGAGCACTGGTATTATGATATTTTGTTTGCTGATTGGAGAAGGATTTTTTTCTGTCAAATTATGACATTTTTTTCTAAGTTCGCATGTCAGGGTTTCCCACAAAACCTGCTTGATCATATTTCTCTGACAAAAACTCAAGAATTTCCCAGACTTTTCCTGACCAAAACTGCAGAAGAAACAAAAAAAAAAACCGAAATCTTAACCTTCCAAATGTTTTTCGGAGAGGTTTCACATTTTTTCTCCCTTCATAGAATGTTTTCCCTGGCTTTTATGAAATATTTGCACCTATTTCCCTCACTTCTGATCCCGGGTCGGGCATGGATGTCTACTAACACTAACAAATTCCCTGGACAGATCGTAACGATCTCTTGGGAATACGTGCTGATCACGTTATTATTATTATATATTTGGCAGAAGTGAGGAATTATATTTTACCTGACTTTCTAGGTTGCTGGGAACCCTGCATATGTAAATTACAAGCAGCTGCGAATTAAAGGCCGGAAATTACAATGTGTAGCATCCACAATTATCTACTCACCACACGTGCTATGCTCAACTGTAATCCAAAAACCATGTTCAGCTCCTTGCCTTTGAACCAACTTACGGCATATGTGTTTTGAGCAACTGCGAGGGATTCTCCACCAATTCTACAGAGAATTCAAATATTTTAAACATACAAGAAAGAAAAATAATTCAATTTACTGGGTAAAAAAAGAGAATGTCATTCTCAAAGCCTGTGTCCCGATAATGACTAAAGTAATGTTTTATCTACGATATAAATATTTTGCTAGTGTGTGGAATGAAACCTAACATGTTCTTTGGATATGAGACAAAAGTCATCGGCAGATTGAAAGAAATGATGGAGAATCAAACAAAACTTGATCAGTAGAAAATCTTTCATAATGTTCTTTCAAATAACCATAAACAAAATGTCAGTATTAAATATTAACACAGTGCACAGCTCTTAAGATTGTGACTCAAAGTTTCTGATGAAAATCTCAGTCGTAAGTATGATGACCATATACCCTGTTTGTTTGAAAGGGTCGTATAGAAATGGGTTATATGGGGTATGGAACTCTGTTTTTCTTTCCAACATAACATGCTTCAACAATGTTAAATCGTGCATTTTGCTTTCAATTGTTTTAAAACTGGATTTTTCCCCATTTAAAGCTAAAATCCTTTTTCATTTTTATTCAAAAATTGTGAGGAGTTAAAATGTAACTGCTTTATAATGTACGGTACATTCCATTGTGAAAGTATTCTGGACAAGAAACAGTAAATCTGGTCAGTTGAGAGAAACTGGTCTTGAATGGAAGAAAGGGTTATTTCTTAACCTTCCACATGCCTTTGCTATAGGAAAGAAATTCCAAAAGCACTATACGTACATGGATCATAGCGGCTATTACAGCCCGATTATCCCCCCTCCACCCAGGACATTGTGAACTTGCATAGGGAAATTTTCGTTAATAAGGAAGCCTTTTCTGACCTCCTACATAGTCTTGCAGACTGAAAATGATAACTTATAGAGATAAAATGAGCCCGGTTCAACCTTTGCTTTCAAATATGCAATAAAAAAACTTTCGACGAAAGAATGATAAAGTTGAGATAACTATAGACAATTTTTTTTCCCATGTTATCATATTGATATGATCCATACTTGACCAAAGTGATAACAATATACTTGAATGATAGCATTATCCATGATTCTAATGAGTGATATCTACTGTCGCTATAGAAGAAAAATTAAGCCTACAGCAAAAGCTTACCCAAAGACGAATCTTCCAGCCTCCATTACCCAGAATTTATCTATTAGAGCACCAAAAGCAAAAAGCAACTGAAATAAGAAACAAAAATCACTTAGAATCATGTGCAAACAATTATCTTAAATTGCATATTTTTCTGCATCATACCCAGTTAAAGCAAAAGGGGCTGGCAAAATTACCGTTACTCCCTCCACCCCCTCACATCCAAAAAACTCCTAGTTAGGCTTCTAGCATCACTGATATCTAACAAATAATTGTGTTATTTCAAACATAAATTCTCTGTTTAGCTGAAGTTCGTATATAAAAGCTATGAAGAAATAAATAAAATCTATAAGTTTGTGACAACTGTAATAAGTTATCAAAAATGTATCTTGTATCGAAAGTGCAGATGGCGGTTAGTTTACAGCTAAAAAGTTAACCCTCTAAAGGCATGTATATACTAGCCCGCTGATCTTGTAACGTATGACCCCCTGCAGTGGTTCTAATTTGTTTGCAGATACACAAACTACCTTTGTGTTCATAGAAAAAAAAACTGATTCCAAGTAGGTTCAGTTCAAACAGCTCAAGAATCGTTCACAACACTGTACAAATTACTGAACAACCAATTGTGAATGCTTTCATTACGTGACTCACAAGCTAATGTATATGTGCTTTAATGAATTGTTTGATTGCTAGTAACAAAAACTGAGACGGGGGGGGGGGGGGGCACAGATCTTTCAAATAAGACGAGCAGCAATGAATGTGGGTGAATAGACAGTCCTTAAACCTTTCAATACTGCCTAATCATGTGATAGGAGTCAAAGGAAGTAATGTCCTGCTAAATACAGAGGCGCCTCACAATTTGACTCAAATGTTTTCGGACTGAGCGACGCATGCATAGAGTTGTTGAGTAAACTTGTATGGGAAATACTATTGCTTAAATGCATGTGCACCTCATATTCCTCTATAGAATTTCTAAGGAATGGGCGCATATTGGAATGTGTAAATAAAGTTAAGTTTGTTTCTGAGGAATCCGTGTTACGAGTTCAAGTAGTGCTGCCATCTGTCTTCTGAATTCAGAAGCAGGCAACTCCGCAGATTAGTTTTTGCTTGCCTCATGCATGAATTTTAAAATGTTGTAGGCCTGCTTGCTATCTGTGGGGAGCCCTTTAACCCTTTCAGACCCAGTGCTACAAATGTGTGGGTTGCTTTTTCCCACAGTAGAATTTTTTCTTTTCTGACCTCAGAGAGTCAAGCTCCAACTTAAAATATTGTGCAAGTTTTGAGTTGGAAATATGGTGAATATGAACTTCTGGGGACTTGCACCAGAGGGCTGCACTTAAAGTTCTAAAACTTTCAGGGAATTTTTGGCATGATATCCAGGAGAAAGTGCCTCTGAAAAAAGTGTGATTTATTACATAAAATTCAGCAATAAAATTCTGGAAAAAAGTGTACGTGGATTCGAATATACCCTGCATTATCTTGGCTGAAAAAATTTTAACAAAGTGAATTATTTCTTCACAAAAAAATTGGAAATGAAAAAAAAAATTGCTGATATTTATGTTTTTAATGTATTTTTTGAGTGCATCAAAAATATGTGAAAACATTTTGAAAATTCCCAAACATGAATGCTCTGGTCTGAAAGGGAGATCGGCTCGAATTTGTGTCCTGAAGTTAAAAAAAACCCACAGAAAAAAACTACAGTATTGTAAAAATCATTTCACTACAATTGAAACAGTTTTGCCACCTGGCGTTAACCAGCATCGAATGGCGAGGCAACTCTGTTTCTCAAACAATTTCTTTTTATTTTTTCCAAAATAAAAATATTACCTGTCCGAATATGATGAAAAAGCTGAAGATGACAGTTCCCCATCTGATTCCAAACACCCGGTCCAATAGGAATCCTCCAAAAAAACACAAAATCACATTCGGCCACGAATACCACGCATACAAATTAGCGAAAGCACTTGTATCTACATGCATGTCCCGAATTATGTTGTCTTGTAGAGCACCAGGTGTGTCATAGCAGTAGTAGCTACCTGTAAGCATAGACAAAAAATTGATCTAGCGTTTATATCATATTCTGAAAATAGAATCAACTTAATGACTTATGGTAGAACCTCGACAATTAACTGAGCTTTATATTAACTGAGACACATGGCTAGACCAAGGCCTATTGTTCAGATATTTCTCTGTTACAGTAAAGCAATTTCTCGAAAAAATAGCAGGATAAACAAACAAAAAAACAATTTATAGAAAGAATAGTCACGTGGGGAACAAATGACAGTCAGAGAGAATAAACATTTTTCATAATATCGATTCGAAAAACGATTGCAGCACATAGTGATAAGAAAAGATTGAATCAGGGAGTGGGGGGGCCTAGCGATTGGAATATGCATAGGTGCTTATTATCAAACCAGTTGTAGCAGGAAGGGGGAGGATGCCTCTGGGTAGGAGGTCGAACCTAAAGCTGGTTGAAAGGAAAAGTATTGTTGCTTCTATGGAGAAACCAGTCATAAGCTTCCACACCAAAGCGGTAGGGTCAACACTATAATTGTCAACTTTTTCTTTTGTGGCTTCCGCCATTACTTTTTCCTCTTCCTAGTCTCGTACGTTTTGTTGTTGGTGCTTTTTTTGCTGCCTCATTTCGTTTCAAATATTTTATTGGATTCTTAATTAATTCATCAAAGTCATGTTACATTTAGCATTATATTATATTCACACATTATAGGCACATAAGCACTGGATGCGTAAATGTTCAAACTGTTTGCAACAATAACCTGCGTGTTTATAACAATAATTTTTCTAGGTCACTACAGTGACGTTATTGACAGGCTTCACTGTATTTCTCTGTTGATACATATTATTTATCACCAGTTTTTTTTTCACACTTGGTTTCGAACAGTGACTTCTCTTGATCGGCTGGGTCCACGTGGCTCGTTCTGTAGCCCAGGGATGTCATGTGGGGGGGGGGGGGCAAGACAAGGAGGGACCGGTTACACAAGTCAGTCTGAAAAAACTAGCTCTTAAATGCAAAGGTTCTGACGATTAATCATAATTTCATAATTAGAGCCTGGATTTATATGCACTAAAAAAGTGGGAAAATATGCTCTAAAAATATGCAAGTATGAACTTAAAAATGCAAAAATATGCACTTAAAATACAAAATGTGCACTTAAAATACAAAATGTGCACTTAAAATACAAAATGTGCACTTAAAATACAAAATGTGCACTGAACATCACAAAACATGCATTAAACACTCCAGAATATGCACTACAAATCTTGAAGTCAAAAATTCTGAAATATGTACAAAAAAGGAGAAAATATGCATTAAAAAATTACCGAACAAAAGAAAGATGTGTTTTGAAAAAATGTATCTTTTCTATTTCTTAGTGCATTTCTATTCATTTAAAAAATATATCCCCTCATATATATTTATATATATACCACATATGGAAATAACTTCTACACATTTTTTAATTTTCAGTTTCTCGTGGCCGCTCAATAACGAAAACACCAGTAACAAAAGAATTTCAACACTATTTTGAAAAAAATTAACACTCTGACATATCTCTAGAAATAGTCGTACAATAAAACGGTCAATATTCATAAAATACTGTATTAATTCACTAAAGTTCACCTGCGGGGAAAAAAAACTCATGTTATGAAAATATTACGAATAATATTTGAAAAATTATTTAAAAAAAATTGAGTTAGCTTAAATAAACCTTCTAAAACATACACATATGCTGAAAATTCTTTGATTTTATGCATTAATGCCAAAAAAGGCCAAAATATGCAAATGCAAATAATCCGGGCTTTAATAATTATAATTGCAAGAAAAAAAAATTTTTTTGTTTAAAAGCTGCCATTTTCCTGTTCATGCCCAACAGTAACGTGTCTTTCAAGTATTTCGTCAGCATCCATTGAGGGGGTTTCCGATTTTCTGACTTCTTCGATGACAAGTGGGGAGGGGGGTTTGAATGATGATTATATGTGATTAACCACTGTTTATAAATGTATGAAATATTCTTAATGGCATCCTGAACTGTGGTTTGTGGGCACTTGAACTGACATTCTTCCTATTGATAAGTCCCCTAGAGCAGCGGTTCTCAACCTTTGCGAGCCCACAGCTCAATTTTATTCATTTTTGTGAATTGAAAGCTCAGTCAAACACAGGACCAATAGAAAATGAATGAGGAAAAAGTAAACGGCTGATCACTCGTGGCCCATTATGAATGTCAGGGCCCAGCAGATAAGAAACACTGCCCTAGAGTCACTTTAGTGATCTATAAATGTTTCATGGGTCCTTCAAGTGATCTACGAATGTGTTAGGGGGGGGGGGAGGAAGTACTCTCGAACTGTGCCACACATCATTTAAGTGGTCCGTAATTGTGCCGCAGAACACTTAAGTAATATGGAAACGTGCCATGGGGGTAACTTCAATGATGTAGAGCCACACTGGGGGTCGCTTAAGTGCTCTAAAACTGTGCCAACTGTCACTCAAGGGATTTCTAAATATGCCACGGATCACTTAAGTGTTCTGGAACTGTCGCGGGGTGACTAAAGTGATGTGTGAATGGGCCATTAGCCTAATTAATTGATCTGAAAATGTGCCACGAGTTACTTGATTGATCTGAAAATATGCCACAGGCCACTTAAATGCTCTGGAATTAGGAACAGATGCAGTATGGTCCACCACGACTTTGGCGACTTTTTCCCCGCGATAAGTCGCCAAGACTGTCATAATGCTTCTCTGTGTTGCCGTATTTTTTAACACCTTTCTGGTTTCGTTGGGTGATACTAGATGGTGCTGGCTTCACCAAACAGGATTTTTTTTTTTTCTTTTGTTCACCAAATTTTTTCCAAAATTCCAAACAGCCGTTGTTCCATTTCCAGCGCGTCTCTGATTATTATTCCTCCCTTCTATAGCTCGAGTCATTTGGATTATCTACTGCTCAGGTTGTATCACACCGTTTTATTATTTCGTTGTATTTATTAGTTATTCATCCATTGCCATGCCTTCTGTTTTATCGGTTTATTATTTAAAATGAACCTACAGAATTTTTCATGCCCGGATCCGTTTATTTAAAAAAAAGGGTCCGGGTTTTAGTTTTAATACATAGAATATTTATGCCCCGATCTTTTTATTATTAAAAAAATGGGCCAGGTGTAATTTTTTTCTATTTTTATGATTGGTGGTTTCTATTATGTTTTGCACGCTGATGCTTTTTTTTCCGGCGTTCGTAGTCTGACAGCCTTGCGACACTTTGTCGGGCCATCAGACATGTGTGCCGCCAAAAAATCGTCAAGTGGCAGACCATACGACAGCTGTTCCTGGAATTATGCCATAGGTCACCTAAGCAAATGTGCCGCTTAGTTCATTTTCACAAAATTAGGTTTGAGGGGGCAGGCCACCTCAGATAACCCCCCCCCCCCCCCACCATCTCTCCCCGGGCCAACGATTCATCATTATATGGCTTGGAGGGTGGGTCACAATGAATTCCTTAAAAAGAAATTTTGAGTTCTTAGTCTTCGAATAGCATTGAAATTAACAGAAATTGATTATAACATATAAAGTTATTTTCTTTTGCAATTTTGATTTCTTTAAAAAATTTTTTTTGCATTTAACAAAATTTAATCGTTCTGGGGAGGGCAGAAGCCCCTCTCATGTCCCCCTCTCTGTGTTCCCACCAATATATGATGAGGTGGGAGGGGGCAGAGTTGACGAAATTTCGCTGACAATGGGGGGGGGGGAGATGAAAAATTGGTGACGTAATACTTGAACGGCCCCTAATAACGCTTTGATCTTTATTAAGAATTTTTTTTTTTTTTAATATTTCAATGAATGTCTCGTATATTTAATATAAAAAGGGGGCGCACACACACACATATGTAATGCTTTTAAAAGCCCACATACCAAAACCAAGCAAGCACATAAATATGAGAACGAAATATCTATGCAATGCTTTCCGAGGATTGCATATGGACCACGAACTGCAACAATCTTGACCATGCTCTTCAGCGCCGCCGCTCACATTTGAGGAACTGTACGAAGGATCTCTAACGGAGGCACCGTCCCCTTCCGCCATGTTTACTGTTTACAAATAACTCCGCGTTCGCCTTTGTAACGGACAGTTCTACTGTCCCTGTCACATCATCTTAAATTCTCATTGCGATGCAATTATACAGGGCTGTCGGCTTGAAGATGGTCACAGAAACGGAAAAAAAACTACTGACCATAATGTTTTTTGAAAAAAAAAATCCGGGACTTTTGGATCTTAAATTCTAATTCTTCGTTATAAAAATTGCATTTTTTTTTTTCCATTGTAGCGTACTTGAGCGAAAAATCTAAACCAATACCGAGGAAGAAGATGATTTCAATCACTACTGTACTGCGGAACCTCCCATAACGTACACTTCCTCGTCATTCCCGTTAGAGTCTCACCACAGAGCGCAACAGGCCTACAACGGTATAAATATTCATTCATAGTTCGAAATAAAGATGGCAGCACTATAAAAATATTTACACAGAAAACAAAACTTCGCGTTAAGTTCACAACACATACACGCACGGTTCAGGTCTTCGAACACCTGATGATATCTCACCATTGATACAGAGCGGAGAGCCATGATCTGATTAGGAGGAGGAGGAGGAGGTCAGTCTACTCAATGCCCTGTCAATCTCTCTCTTATAAGGGTGACCCATGTCCTTAATATGGTATTGACAGCGTTCTGAAAATTCTCAAATTTGTACAGTAGAACCTCTCGATAACAGATGCACTTGGGAGCCCAAAAATTTCGTCCACTAACAGGGAGTGTCCTTTAATAGGTGGGTAACATACATGCAAGTCCGTAGACGAAATTCAAAAAAGTTTCTGTTGATGGAGAGTGCCCGTTATGGAAGGTTTCACTGAATTAGCATATCCTGAATTCAAACTTTTGTACATAATTGGTCATTAAAATTGCTTTTAAAGCAATCTTTAAATTATATATATACTATTTTGAACGAAGGATTATAAAATTATAGGATTTGATCGGTCAAGAGTTACGTCACGGCAAAAGATTTCCATATTTGGTATGAAAAAATTTATGAACGAATAGAAAATGTTATGAATGAAATGACGTCACTTTTCATGTCCCCGATAGCAATTTTTTATGTGAATGAACTCTGTAAAATTCATGAATGAATAGAATCAGAGGTAAGTATCTGACATACCTTTGACCTTTCTTATTTGCATTCGTATAAGTACTACGTTTACTAGTAGTAGCACCGCAAGAGCGTTCATTGATCCTAAACATTCCACATATATACTGTATATATATATAATGTAAACAACGTCTTTCATCATTCATTTATAAATATCTTCATGAGTGCATTCTTTAATGAACTTATGGATGGGAAATGAGGTTTCCCGCGCTTTTTGTTGAATAGACGACAGAATAAGAAATTCTCATTCTTTCTCTAACAGTCAGAGTTAAATAGTTGTAATTAGGGGTAGTAAGATAATAATGATAAAACAATAAAATTGGTTGTTTTTTCTAGTTTTGTTTATTAATCTCAGTGTAACCGCATTTATCACATTTAAGATGTTGTTTTGAGTAACACTGCAAATGCATGTAATAATATTTAACCGTATAATTACATTTATTATTAATAATTATGGACAGAAATAATTGTTTTGATTGAAAAGTTCAGTTTGATAATTAGAATTCTTCATTTTACTGCATCTCAGAAGCAAATGAGCTCATTAGTCCATAAGTATGACTAGCAGACTTTTGTTGAAATATAAAAATTGCTTGAATGTAAATAAATTTTACAGTAGGTAACAGTACTGATATAATTCATATGTACATATAGATGATAAGTTAGAAAATAAAAAAATATAAAAAAGAAAAAAAAAATGGATGGATATTATAAAACAGTATTTCGACAATGAAAAGAGATGAATACAGATACCATGATATCAAAAATAAAATATAGTAGAAAGTATTGAAAGATTGACTGTCCCTACGCGTAATGGCAAAGTGTGCAATGGGATCACTTTTTGATTCTAGATTGTTAATTAAAAATTGATCACAAGGTACTACACTTTTCTTGAGGAACCCTGCTTCAGTGCCGTCTTAACGCATAGGCGCACCCGGGCACATCCCGGGGGCCTCACAAAAATGAGATCCGGTTGAAATTTTCTCGAATTTACCAGGTAGGGCCTCAGAAGAACTACTTGGCCCGGGGGCCCATGATGCTCTTAAGACGGCCCTACCCTGCTTATCTTGCAGTAAATTAAATTCAAACAAAAAACAAAGTCTTAAAGTCCTCCTAAGTTATCGTTGATCACGCAAGTAGTGATACCCATGTTAAAAAAGGGCGATGTAGAACTTTGAATTAAATAATGGGTCTAGCGCTCTACATAGCTGTTTCACGGTCGTGGTAAATAAGAAATTGATTAGATGTAAGCACTTCAATGCAGAAATACTGTGTCTATATTACAGTATTGAAAAAAAAACCCCACAATTTTCTATATTTTATTCATTTATTCAGGTAGGAAGGAAATACTAACAATAACATTTCACGAATTAAAATGGTATTGAGATGCGATTAGAGCTACGAAAGTCGTAGGTTGAAACAACGTTAAAACTTTCATATGCTCACTGTAATATCAAATTTTCTGCAGTTTGCTTGTTTCTTGATGCAATTCTGCCCATAAGGGCTAGACAAAAATATATTGCCCGACATGCAGTGGCATGTGAAAACTTCGACCAGGCATGTAAAAAAAATTTAAACACTTTAATTTTTACATCAACAACGAAGCAAATTTCCTTATTCCACAGAATTCGCTAGGCCAGGGGTTTCCAACGTAAAGTTTCTCGCGGAACCCTTGATAATTATAACGTTGTTCCGTGAAACTCGTTACGTTCTGCGGAAATAAGAATTGAATATTTATTAATAAGGGTCTCTGCTGCCATCTCAAAAGCAGCACAGCCTCAGGTAAAAAATGGAATAGTTCCACAAGCCAGTGCCGTCTTAACGCATGGGCCCACCCGGGCAAGCATGGGTGGCCCATGCGTGGGCTAGAAGGGGGGGGGGAGCCCTAACAAAAATGAGATCTAGTTGAAATTTTCTAGAATTTACTAGGTAAGGCCTCAGAAAAATCGCTTGGCCCGCGGGTACATGATGCTCTTAAGACGGCCCTGCCACAGGCACCATCTCCTATTATCCATATTTATTGTGATAAATCATTGTGCCAGATCTTATTGTGGAAGGCTCTACACAAATGAGATCCCCGCATCAGGGTCGTTTTAAGAGCATCGTGGGCCCCGGGCCAAGTGATTTTTCCAAGGCCCTACCAGGCAAATTCTTGAAATTTTCAACCAGATCTAGTTTTTGTGAGGCCCCTTTAATCTTGAGGCCCCAGGGCCGTGCCGGTTGGACCCCATGCCTAAAGACGGCACTGCCTCGCATAGCTCCCGCAAGGAGGGGGGGGGGGGGCTGACAAGGCTCCGTCCCGGAGGCCCAAGATGATCTCATCATGCCATGGGTCCTCATGTCGTGCCCGGGTGGGACTCGTGTGTTTAGATGGTCTTGGGTGTCCCGTAAAGTGCACGTATATAAGTTCTGCAATTCGAGAATCCTCACTATTCGTACGTGTGTGTGTTTTTAGATAAAAAAATGTCCAAAAAAAATCCTTTTTACAATTTATTATTTTCTGATGAAACGGAAAATCACATTCATGAGCAACTTCTGGTTCAAACATTCGAATTTTTTTTTTAATTGGATGTTTTTTCGCGTTTGAGAAATTTACAGGTTTGCCACCTGTGCTTTTACTTTCTGAGACAACTGTAGGAATTCATGTTTGGGTGAATATGAACATTCACTTATCATTCTAAGATGTTTTTTCCTTTACCTTCGAAAATGGGAATTTTCAACATTTTGTACAGAGATAAGCGAGGACTCCCAGTAAAACTTTTTAACGTACGTGGTTTTACCCTCGTCCGTAGGTTTCGGATGCATAGGAGGGGGGTCTCATGATTCATCTGAGTGCGATTTTTAAGAGAAAGTATGTGAATTTGTACACTTGTAGTGTAGTACAGTACACTTGTAGGTGTGAATTTCAACTAGATAGAGACAGACACATGAATATCACTTGCCTGGGACGTCCACGATGCTATTGAGATGGCCCTTAAGTCGATGCGTATCTACGAGGTTGGAGCCCTGTCAGCTTATTTGTCATAATCAAGAGCTTTGATTGCGTGTGTAACCATCACCTGAAGAAAAGCACCCGTACAAGAACTCTGACAGAAAACGGAAACCAATCATGATGCTAATCATCGAATCGTATGATCCGAGTGAAGGTGCTTATCCAACTTGTCGGCGAATATCTTCTAAATATGAAATCAAGTATCCATCCGCAATAGTTTGTGAGCACCATGCCACCTTCCCCCCCCCCCCAACTCAAGGGTAGGCATTGCAGGGCTTTAGCACCGGGACAAATCGTATTATTTTTGTTTATACTACAGTATAAATTCAATGTAGAGGAGGCCCACCACACAAACATCTCAGTCCAGGAAGCCTGTTTCCAGGTTGTGAAGACCATGGGTGAGCACCGAGATGCTCGAGGAGGAAGGAAAAATTTTATTCTTTAATGAAATATGCTCTCTAACATTTTTTTCTTCCAGATAGTGGGCACATTCTCTTTTATTTCTGATGGCCACAGGAGAGATAGACCAACAACTTTCTAATTGGGTTTTTGAAGACAGGGCGTCCACACAAAAAGTTAACTTTTATATTTTAATAACACAATCCCTAGCAACATGAATGAAGTATATCTGAGTTTTACACGTAATTTCGAAAATTTTTCTGATTGGAAGTATGCCTGTATTAGCAACGGTCATGTGTGCACAGTCCATATATACTGATCTATTTTTATGGCCCTAATTTTTTGAGACCATGGTATCAAATCCAGTGATTGGGCAGGCTCTAAAACCCAGGATTTCCACGATCCTTTCTCTACAATAAATGCGTATATAAAAGAAAAAAAGTTAATAATGGGATTTATCCCGGACCTGGACAACATCTACTAGAGAACAAGGCCTCCACACGAAGCTTGTGAAGTCACTGAAGTAGCCCATCTCACCTATAGCCATTGTGTGGATGCGCTACAAAAAGGGTTAAGATGGCGCAGCGGTCGGCTTGCTGTATCCAATTGCAATAGGTGAGATGGCCTACTTCAGTGACGTCACAAGCTTCATATGGAGGCCTTGTTCTCCAGTAGGTGTTGGCCTGGTGCTATGCCAGTCATGGGCGGAGATACGCCCCCCCCCCCTGCGTCAAAGGTGGAGTCGACTGATCTAATGTATATATGAGCTGACATCATCATCATCGTGCCCCCACCCCCAGACTTCCAAGTCAATCTCCCCCTATGATGTCTCCCTCCCCTCCCCCTCTGTGGAGGTCATTGGTGAGAAGGGCCATTTCTTGGGGCCCCCGTCATAGGCGCAGATAGACTTGGAAGTCTGGGGGGGGCACGGTCATTATTGCTGGGGGGGGCAAGATGATGATGATGTCAATTCGTATGTACATTTATACATTAGATCAGTCAACTCCACCTTTGACGCTAGGGGGGCAATGCCCCCCCCAGCGTCTCTCCGCCCATGGCCCCCGTGTGCGGGCTCCACGCCCAGCATAGTTACGGACCTGTGCACTAGCCAATCGTCCTGTATCGTTCTAGTTAAACAGCAGTAAATTGCAGTAAAGCGTAATGGCGGGAGTTGGCGTTCGTTTTCGAGCGCTGTTCAGATTAGCGGGTTTCTGTTGCATTTCTCTCTCTGATTAAGAAGTTTTCGAAGTTTGATAGGCTTATGATCATGCATCATAAATCGGTTATGATTTACTATATTATTATTATTATGTGCCTTTTTGACTCTCATGATAATCAAATCTAGTTATAATTTTCACTGCGTAAATTGGTTGGTAAATATTTCCATTCAGGTGAAGGGAAGGCCCTCAGAAAAATCACTTTGTCCAGGGACCTATGATGCTTTTACGGCTGACTCATGTGAAAGGCAGCTTGGGGATTTCTTTTCCGACACCAACACGGTAGAAAATTAAATTAGGTGGTTCGAGACTGATTTCAGATTTTTAATTGATGACCGCATTTCTTTCGTTTTGAATTTTTGTATTTCTTTCAAAATTTCATTTCCTATACATACATGAATTATTATTTTTTTAATTTTTAAAGTTTGTAAATCTAGTAATGATATTTAGTAGTTTATATTTCGGGCATCTATTGTCACATGCTCGACTGGGCATGTACATTTTTCGAAATTTATCGATCTCTGTTACCTTTCCCGAGTGGCTGGTGGTAGGATGCTCGTCTACTACCATGAAGGTTGCCGTCACGGTCCCAGGTTCAAACCCGGGGAAGAATATACAAAAGATATTTTCCCTAGCGAGCTTTTGATGCGACCACCAATAGATGGCACCTTCATTCCCTTCCCAATTCATTAATGGCAGTAAATTGCAATAAATCGATATTGCCAGAGTTCGTGATTGGTGAAGCAGCCCTGCTATCTATGCGTGGAATTTTCGACTATGACCTGCATTTCACTGCAAACCACTTCCAAATTGATTGCATTTAATGAAATTTTTTCCATATATTTTCGATGAAAAAAAAAATGCACTCATAACATGAAAAACATATATTGGAATAGAGTAGCAAAACAAGACTGTTTGGCAGTGGTCTTCTACGTCTCAGAAATGTTTAGAAGGCCAACAGCCCGGTAAATCATTGTTTTATATCAGACGCCTGGCGTGACAGCCTACACCCACGCAGAAAATGAATTTGCTTTTATTTTAGTCGATCTTAGGAATAAAAACAATTGAAAATAACGTATTCCGTGTTACCCGGAAGTGACGCAATTACCTGCTTCCGCCATGATGGATCTCGCTTTGTCTTTTAGATAAGAATCCCAGACAGGCAATCCGCGATAAGTCGAACTCCGATAACTCGAATACCTGTAAAAGTCAAAGTTTTCATTCACCCCCACCACCACCACCACCTCGAATTTTAGCGTTAGAATTTTCCCTTAATTCGAAGTTCTCTTCCTTCAAGACCAAATTTTCGGGAATCAGAGAAAAGTTTAAAAAATAACATTATACAGTATTTTCCAATTTAGCAATATGATTCATCATTTAGTGAAACAATTTAGCATCGACTTATCGAGATTTGACTGCATACACCATAAGTTTCATGGTATAAAATTTAATATCAAAACTCCTTTTCAACTAAACACATTGTAAGAAGAGGCCGTCTTAACGAGCTCGAGGGCCCGAACGTTGTTCGCCCCCCCCCCCACCCCGAGCCCCAATTAGACGAGAAATTGCGGGCAGAAGAAAGGGAAGTCAATTGCAGAATATACAAAAATGCTGAAAAAAAACCAAAATAAAATAATAAGATAACTGAACAATATTATATATGTACGTACATATCAATTTCAGAATTGATGAAAATACAGAATCAATATAGTGTTCAATAATTTTGGGTCTCCGTTGGTTCACGCATTAAATGCCACTGCACAATAACATCAGGGCAGTGGGATTTAATTATCTTTTGGTCTATAATTAAAGTTTTCCTGTGCTGAGCTGCCTACAGTCGTAGCTATTAAAGGGATGGGTCACATGGTTACAAAAATTAACACGTGCATTACCAATGTGGAAGCTAGTCGATCTCCATCGGAGAACTTCAGAACTTATTTTGCAGCAGAGCCCCACAAATCCGATCTAACTGTAACCAGCACCCAGAGACGGGTCTTAAGCCGGGTTTTCCCAGGAGTAGAACTTTTGCGCGGTGTGCAGCGTGAAAAAGTTGATTGGTTAAAAACCTGAAATTCAAGTTTTTTTTTACCAATCAGCGTTTTCACGCTGCGTGCGCTGTAGAAACGTGTTCCTAGGAAAACCTGGCTTTAGGTTGTGTGGCCCATGTGGCCGCCGCTCTAAAAAGGGCACCATATCCGTGTTGAAAGGGCGAGAAAAGCGTTGTCGAAAAAAACAACAACAATGGACAGGTAGCACCAAAAATAAGGCATGCATGGGTGGAGTTTTTTTTTCTCGAGCCACCCTCTGTATGGATTACCTCTCTGTGATGTGTCCAGTCTTTCAATGTTTTTAGTACCGGAGTTCATTTCTAAAAATTTAGTAAGAGTGTGTGTGTGTGGATATTCCTATTTGTTGGACAGACACAATAATTCTGTTAAAATAGGGTAGCCTGAATGACGTTAGGTGCACCCAGGGCTTAAAATGGTTTGTCGTTGTGTGTCGTTGTGTCGTTTTTTCTAACTCTACATGTTTTCTGTCCAAACTGCCTTTCAGCGATTACACACAAATTTTGTGTTTTTTCCCCAAGGTGACCTGGGATTTATCAGGCCTTGATGCAGTATACTCACTGGAGAAACCGCCAGATACCAGGCTCTGTCGCAAGAAGCAACGTAAGCACTTCGGCCCCTTGAGGAATGTGGCCAGGTCATCTCCGGCAAAAAAAAAACTCACCATGATGCAGTACGCTCACTGAAATGGGCAAGCGAAAACACGCATGGGTACCCTGGGACCAGAGGCGTGAGCGGAGGGAGGGGGATACCGTGATCTCCTCTCAGGTGACCAAAAATTATTTTTAAAAAATGAAGTGTATATTTCGGTGAAAAATTGAAATATCGAAAGAAAATACGCTTTATATGCTATATTAACCAATTTCTGTTTCCAATTCTAACCGATTAAAATGCTTTTTGAAGGGTGGTAGCACAAAATTTTTGTGCTCTCCCCCCACCCCCCAAGCCTTTTGTACTCCCAAAGTCGATCGTGCGTGCGCCCTTACCTGGAACATGCCTCATATTAATTCATGGGCACAACCAGGCGTGTCGCGGGGTACCTTAGATCAGGATAGACCTCCCTGATAACATTTGGTTGTAATTATTAGGGCTAAGATTTTAATTCCCTAAACACTTTGGGGCCATTCAAGTATTACGTAAGCAGTTTTTTTAGTCATTTTTGCCCCCCCCCCCCACCGTCAGCAAAATTTCGTCAGCAGCTTAGAATATTTCGTATCTTCAAAAGGGGTGGTTGATGACGTAAGCAACCTTCAAACCCCCTTGTCATCAAAAGTCAGCACATCCGTAACCCCGCCCCCCCCGATGCTGACTTAATACTTGAATGACCCCTTCTACAAAAATGCATTAATGCCCTACAAAACGAAAAATTATATATAATGCCCTAAAACTTTCCCATTCCTATCTCAGATAACGTTAGTTTTAACAAAACAATATGATAACGGGAAGTGTTGATGCAGTTCAACTATTTTGAACCATTACTTATTTATATGAACAAAAATTCTTCGTTTCACTAACCACTACGAGTACCAGAGGATCAATAACATAGCTTTAATTTTTTTTTTTCACAGTTAATGTACTAAACACATACATAAATTGTTTTGATGTAGAAACAGAAAAAAAAAAACCCCGATTTTTTTTCTCGTCATCTAGTCATTGAAAACATCGTTTACGTTTTTTGGTGTTGATGTGCTGCAGCAACTTTAGTATCGCACAGTTAGAAAAACAATATTGTTTTACCTGTGCATAGGACATCATTTTCTCAATATATTCAGAGAAACGAATTTCTTCAGTTTCCTGTAAAGTCCTTTGCTTCACTTTAGGCATGTTGAAAATTCGATTTCACAATATAATACAAGAATCATTCACAATCGCGATATAAAAATTGTAGTTAAATATTAATTAAAATATAGAAAAAAATAAAGTAAAATTACATTCACTATATTGGAGGTACCCCCAGCTCCGCTGGCTCTCGATACGGAATTTATTGCCGTCTCGCTCAGTCAGATCCGTAGTAAAGAAGGGCTTTCCTAGGCGCAGGTTTTCTGTGCCGTGCGCAACGTGAATCGCTCAGCGTGACACGCAATCCACTCACCAGGTCATAGTGACAGACTCGCATCGCGAGAATACGGGTTCGAACCCCACCGTCACCACAGTGGTGGTCGGCTGAAGTTGGTTCCCAACTTCGAGGCGCTAATGCGAGCCGATCTCCCCATTAAAAAGTCTCGCCACAGAGAGCAACAGGCCTACAACGATAAATTATTCACTCATAGTTAGAAAAACTGGTGGCAGATGGAAGCATGACACATAACAAGCATTACACAGAAACAACCTCAGGCCAGGTTTCACTACACGTACACGCACATTCCAACATGTACCAATTCGTTAGAGGTCCAGACCAGACCAGAATTAAACTTTTACCTCCCGGGCCTGGTTCAAGGGAACCATCTGCGGGCTTACAAACTGTAGCCACGGGGACTACGTATGAAGAGAAAGACAAGGGAGTATGTGTAAATTAAAAGTGCATGTGTAATGGAAAGTTGTCAAAATTGGGAAAAATGATAAGGTCATGGTCCTGTTTAAATTAATATTAAATTTAAACGAATTTTGCAGGTAAAATGCCGGCAGCAACCTTCTTGTGTTAGTACTATTACGATTATGCTTCGCTGTGAAGAAGTTCGGAAGCGACAAGGTAACTTCGCCTCTGCTCGCACGGGATTGGCTGGTGCGATCTCGATCCCTGGTTGGCTGGACCTGTAATCGATATAGATTAGAAACAAGAAGAGAAAATTCAGAGACAGAATTAGTATGTTATTTTTCAAAGTTCAGAAAATGGTAGAAGTCAAAATAAAGTAAAAAAAAAGCACAATTTTTTTTTTTTTTCCACAATTTTTAAGTTTTTTTGAAGAAGGGTTTTTTGATTTTTTGACAGAAAAAGATGGTGAAAGGAAATGAAGAATTAGAAGATTTTCCGATAAATAATTTTAAAATTGAGATGAAGTCGCTTATTTTATGAGAATGTTCCCTGCTTCAGTCAGGAACTTATCCAGGATTGATCTTTTATCCTTTTTTGAGGCGCACTTCATAATGTCCTCCATGCAAGACTTAGCGAATTCAAACATATCGTAAGTCGAATTTGAACTGGCCGCCGAGTCGTCCGAGAAGGATATCATTGTGGAGCCGTCTTGGTCAGCTTCCTTGGCCGGCATCTGGGCTGCCGGTTTGGCGGGGGTCAGTTCTGCATCGGAGGAAATTTTTTCTAAGTTTTTCCTGGAGTCCGTAGATTGATTTTTCACCAAGTCCGTAGAGCGGGACTCTGTTTTTTCTTTGGGCGAACTTTGACGGCCCTTTTTTCCGGGTTTGTCCTGCTTTTTTGGCGTAGGATTTGCATCGGATTTTGCGGACTTAGATGACGTCTCGCTGATATCTTTATCGTTATGCAATTTCCTGTGATTTCGGAAATTTTCCCACACGCTACGGGGAAGAAATGTCGTGTTGGTGTAGACTCTACCAGACTTTTCGTAGGTGGAAGTCCGCACTTCGACGCTCGGTTTCTTTTGTCTTGGTTGAAAGATATTTTTTTTATTGGCCTCCAGAGATTTCCCGTATAGTTCCGCGTGAATTTTTCCAAGAGCTTCCTTGTAAGCGGCACATCCGCGGTAGGTACTGGGGTGACCAACCGTCCCGCAATTACAGCATTCTGGCTGATCGATCCCGCGGACCTTCTTACACATCCGAGCTGCGTGAAAGTCCTTACATTTGAGGCAGCGCTGAGGTCTGTCACATGGGCTGCCCTCACATTCCCATGACTGGCATCGATAGCATTGTCTCGGCGTAAGTCTATTTGGGTTCCTTTTGAACCTAGAGATAGTGACAGCTACGAAGGCTAGCTGTTTGAGGTCGAAGATGGCCTTTGACTCTTCGTTTTCTGGCAGTTCGATTTTCCAAAGCGGGAGGTTACGCATCCGGGCACGTCTCCTTCTAGAACGGAGTTGCTCAATGGATTTTGCGCAGAAACCTGCTTCCGCTAAGTCGTTGCGTAAGTCCTCAGTTGGTGTTTCCGGGTCCATTCCGCGAAGCAGAATGAAGAAGGAATCAGCACCGATTGCAGATTGCCTGCTCACCTCAATGTTGTTATCCCGAAAAAATTTTAGTGCAAGTTGACGGTCACCATCACTTTGGAACCAAATTTTGTGCTGGCCGCCACTGAACTTGACGCGGAAGTCACTTTCACAAAAATCACTGATTTTTTTCCCCACTTTTGACCACTGACCATGGCATCGGATCTCAAGAAAAAATGTCCCGTATGCTTTTTGCGATGTCCCGTATGCTTTTTCAGTTTTTCTCTCCGGATCGGGTGAAGATGGTACCTCGTCCTCGCAAATCCATTGCGATTGGGCGATCAAGACGTCAGTCTCCGTCGGGGCGGGGCTTTCGCGGGCTGGCCCGTTTCGACACCGCTCATCTGGAGTCTCCCTCCCGTCACCGGGTCGCTCGGGAGCGGCAGACGTGGGTACTTCTTTCTCCGTCGAGGGAGGTGGGTCCTCTTTGGTGCTCTCGACGCGTGATTGGTCGGTTGGAGCCTTGGCTTCAGCATGGGCGGAGCCTTTGGGAGACATTTCCTGGCTGTCTCTTGGGCTAGGCTTGGGTCCCTTTTTCCGTTTTTTTCCAGGAGTCTTGTCCGGGTTTTTCGCAAGCGAGTTCACAAATCTTTGGCACAGCAAGATGTCAAGTCTGTTGAAGAGTGATGTCGTTTCAGTGAGTTTGCATTTATCGTGGACCGAAAGATCCTTGACAGTTTTCCATATCTTGTGGCTGTGCTGGTCCCTCTTTTCTATGACGGGGATTTCTTTAGTCAACCAGATTAGCTTGTCAAGGATATTGTCGCTGGAGCAAGGCTTGAACTTGTTCTTGCTGGTTTGCAGCAATCTATAGAAGGCTTGGAAGTCGTGTTCAGCTATATGTGTCAGCTGTTCGGCTGCTGCGGCTATGTCGTCAGCTTTGGCTTCCTTGTCCCAGCATAGCTTTTCCAAGTCAATCCATCTCCAGTTTTGGGGGTCCAGAAAAATGTCGTGGAAGTAACAATTAAAATGGGTTCTATTACACGTCATTTCTTATGGTATTTAGTTATCCGACTGAGTACGGATTGTGTTTCAAGCTTAGACTGAATATTATTTTAATTTAAGGATGGTTGTTAAAAAATTTTTAAGTCCGATATGCTTGGCATCGGAGCGATTTTTTGCGTGACCGTCCCGTTCAATGGCTGGGACGTGTGTGTCGTTAGAGGTTCCGCAGAAGAATATGGACGAGGTGCATGATGGTTTAGTAGTAGTAGTCGTTCACTCACCAATAAGAAAAGCAGTGTGACTATTTTCCTACAGAGCGCAATACGGCTCACGACAGCGCACTACGTTGGGCGTGATTGGTGGACTGCTTCTGGAGGAGTCAAATGCGTCGTGCTCCGCGAGTTTCGCCGATCTTCCCTTCAAACCGGAGCATGCAGACGACAGAATAGTTGATGACGGCCGTATACAGCAAACCTCGTTAGTGCGTCACCCGGTTAACACGCCACTCCGCTTACCGGGTCACTTTTTGGAAGTCCCAATTGTCCTCAGGCAGGAATTGACACAGCTATGGCTTACTCCGCTTAACGAGTCACTCCGCTTACTAAGTCATATTTTTGCTCTCCCAAGAGCAAAATTCATTAACGAGGTTTGACTGTACTACATAGCCGCCCTGACCGATGTGGCAAGCTAGGAAAACACAAACGCATGGCGTGATTACGTAACACGTTTCTGCCAACGCGAAATGGTCCGATTCGGTTCACACACACTGCGCAAAAATAACCTAATCCTAGGAAAACCCAGCTTTAGGATTGGTGGCGTCGGATCATCAGAACTTTACCTGAATGCCCTTAGGGGTGGGCCAGGGAGTGCGCTACAAGCATTACTTTTTTTTTTTAATACGTTTTTATTTGATAAAAACTCTCAAAATTTCCCACGAACGCTAACCCCCCCCCCCCCCCCCCGGGACCAATTTTTCCCCCATCAGCGATTTAGATGATTAATCCGTTGAAAATTGCCCGTATCAACGTTTCTGATAAAATAACAAATTCAAGAAATCTTTGACTAAAAAACGGGAAAAATCAGAACGGAGGGGGAAAAATGTGGGGCGTATGGTCACACCCATTCACAATCATTTGTAAAATCGCCCCTCCCAAAAGCGATCTTTAGATCCGCCTCTGGTTGAAGGCTAGTATTTTTATGCTTTAAAAATTCAATAGCATTGCTGATTGGCTGAGAAATCTGAATTTCAAGATTTTTTACCTATCAGCAACGTTTCATTTATATTGCACAAAAAATCCTAGCTCTAAGAGCTTTCGTCAGCAAGGATAAATATAAGAATGACAAGGGAATATAAGGAATAGCAAGGAGAAAATTCACTTTTTTTAATAAAAAAATATGCTCCATAGCGAAATATGCAAAAAAAATAAAAAATGCAAAGAGAGACAGAAATCAGAGCCCTTTCAATTATAATTGATTATGGAAAGTTAGAAAAAAAAGAGGGTAGGAACGCACACACATGATATCCGATATGGCGTGGGTCCTTTCTCCCATTCGTTTTCATGAGCTATTCGGATGAGCGGGATTCTGTTGCATTTCTCTCTAAGTTTCATAAACGTATAATGAATATTTATGGTTGTTGATAGCTCAGAACCGCGACCATTTAATTACGGACACCGTGCATATTGTTTATGCGTTTACCAACGTGATGCTATCCACGAGACAGTCATGTGTGCTCTCATAACCTCGGGACTACATCTTTTCTTTCTGTTTGACATTCTTTGTAGAATCTTTGAGGCGAGTGACTTCATCCAGGAAGGACTGTCTCATTTGGTTGATCTTATCAAACGAAAAATCCAGATCCTTCGATACTATATGCATACCGAGATTCGTCGAGTCCGTCAGGTCCATGTTCAAATAGCACAGGTCCAGGTCCTTGACGAGTTTTTCGGCATTCACAAATGTTTCCTGACATCTCTGCATGAACTCCATGTAAATCTCGGCAGATTTTGTGTCTTGTTCTGGCCCGTGTATGTACTCCACAGCGATGTAATCGTCTATGAGGTCGACAAAGGCTTTGATGAAATCTTTCATGTCACTCTTCACGTCAGATTTCAAGTGCACGACTTTACGTAGAAAGCGCTTGATCTCCGGAACGTTACATGCGACATCCAGGAATTTCAAATTGGCTTCTCTCACGAAATCTCGGACCCCATTCTCGAAGGCCAGGAATCGTTTCCTAAACTCGCCCAGTAAAATCCTGGCTGTTGCTATGTATTCACGATCGGCTTCTATGGTACGTATGAGGCTGAGACACCGTTCTCTAGCCAGATGGCGCTCGTTCCGTAAGTATACGTAAAGTCCGATGTCGATGGTCAGGGACGCACAGAATAATGTCACGCAAAATCTCGTTCCGAAAACAGAAAAAATCAGAGTCACGAAGATCACTATCTTGATGATGTAACTAACGGTCCTCGAGACATTGATGAGATATTCTCTGTTCGCTTCGTCGACCGAGCACTGAAGCGACTTCGTAAATTCGTTTAGAACGTTCTCTCTGCGGGGAATGAGTATCTTCTTGCAAAATTCAACGAAATCCTTCTTGGCCGCATTGATTTCATCGAGATGAGTTGGCACGTTTGTAACCAGGGTCTTCAACAATATTTTATCGAACGGAGGTTCTTTCTTCTGTGCATCGAGAAAAAAAAAAAAAAGCAATTAAGAAAAAAATAACAAAACACGATTCCATCAACAACCATCAAAGAAAAAAAAAAATTAAATCAACCTAGAGTCTACCAATCAGTATTCAGTTCCCTCTATCGATCGCCACTGCACCGAATCGGGACGAAATGCTTCGTTCAAGATCGTATTTGCTGAAGAACTATTGTCATTCGGACTCGTAGACCAGTGTTTCTTGACTTTCTTTCCCTTCATGGGCCCTTAATACATGGATCCACTCGGACGCCTCAACTGCACAGGGGCCTCACATGAAAACGATATCTGCTCAACATTTCCGAGTGTAAGCATGCAAATTGAAGGGAACAAATTTATAGCCAAGTTTGGGAGAGGGGGAGTGCCTCGGAGAAGTCCCTTTGCCCAAGGCACCATGACGTTCCTGCTCATGGCTTCCATTGGATTATATTTTTTTGCCCCTCCCAGCGTCCAGGAACAAGACCCTTTCCTCCCCTTTTAAAGTGACTCTGAATAAATTTACAGCATACAAAATATTTTATAAATAAGGCGGATCACCGTACCGCCAGGGCTCGATACCCGTCGGCCCCTCTCTTGCTGGGGGGATTAGTATGTCCACCAAATTTCACTTGAACGTTCACGTCTGTGTTTCTTTTCACCTATTTCACACAAAGGCCTTCTTTAACCATCGTCATGGCTTTTTTTCCCAATTGATAATCCCCCGGGGTGCCCTTAGAATATCTCAGCGCCACAAGAAGGCTATCGGATCTACCAGGGTGCAGCTAGTGATAAACGAATCAAAGGGTAGCAATGAAAGGCGGTTAAGATGGGAACGGGCACACGGAGCTGTGAAAAATACAAACGTGGAAAAATACAGCAATTAAAGTGAAATACGGTAGGAAAAATGTTTCGATGAGACGTTTTTTTGAAAGAAGCTACCTCGAGTTTACGCTTAGAACATATACGGGGGCGGGGGCGAACATTGCCTTTCCCGCACAGCGTCAAAGGTGGAGTAAACTGATTTAATGTATATGTGTGTATATGAATTGACATCATCATCATCTCCTCCCCCCCCCCCCCAGAATTTCAAGTCCGCCTATGGCTTAGAAGTTGGAAAACCATATTAGACATGAGCTCCTTCAAAGAAGAGTGGTAATAATTAATATAATACAGAGAGAGAGAGAGAGAGAAAGAGTGAAACCAGGGTTGGGTCATGGTGGATGACAAGCGTCAAAAACTGTCGAAAACCTAAATGAATGCCTTTTGATAATGTCTTGAATACAATATGTATACGACATGATGAAAAACTTACTTTTTGTTATATAACAATATTTTATTTTTGAACATTAATTTATTATAATAATTAAAACAAAATATTAATTATAATTTGCAATTTTGAATTTTTAAACATAAGAGTATAGAACATATAAAATTAAATTTTATGGTTCATCTAAGCTACTCATTACCTGTGTTAAATTTGCTAAGCAGAATAGAGCTGTTTATTCAAAATATGTATGATAGGGCATCAGGGTTAAGTTTTTGACCCCAGAAACTAACTCGGTTATTAAAACTCTATCGAAATCTTACTGTCAATGATGTGAAATAGTTTTTGTTAACTAGATAGATATGTTAAATAACAAAACACTTAATTTTATTTAGATTAAAGGGTTTTATATTCAGAATTATAATTACTGAGGAAAAAAATATATTTTGATATTTTAAATTTTCTGATCTGCCAAAAATTTTATTCCATATAAAAATTCTCATGCAGCATCTGTGTTAATGCGCTAATTAAACTCATTTATTTTCACCTAAAAATTTCTTAGATCAGGGTGTATAAATTCACAGAGCTTTAAAGAGTATTTTCAACCAAAGCAGATCTGACAAGACGATACCCAAAGCATTTGTTTTGCACATTTGAATACAGCTTCAATTGGAAAACCATTGCAATGCTAGTAAATGTACCATATCATAGTGCAAAAAGTAAGAATAACTAACTGACATATACAAGCTAGCATTGCCAAATTAAATGACATTTTAGTCCTACAATTTAGTATTTTGATCGCTAGATATATTTCAATGTTATGCGCAATAAGAGTATCGTTTTAAGTATCAGTGGTTATCTAGATAATTTAATAATAACAGAAATCAACATTACATACATGATGTAATAAACTTTTTTAAACACTTATCTGTTGTAAAAAAAGAACAGCAGACGGTTTATATCAATGCACACATATATAAGCAGTTGAAGAAATTTTGGAAGGTCAAGAATCATCTTGAATCAAAGAATGTCAAATCGTTCCAGTTTTCTCTTTAATGTTCATGTTATGCTTTATTCAAATTTTATAAGAAAACAAAAACATATATATTGTCCAAAATAATTCTGTCGAGAGTAGAAAATTATTTTAGAATCATATTTTTTAAATATTTATTCTTTGTATAACATAGTAACTTGTATAACATAGTAATAAACAGTAATCTAAAATTTGACATTACATGGAATTAACGTGTGCATTTCCAATGGGAATTTTTATATCGAAAAGCAATATTTGAGGTTTTTGACAGTTTTTGACGTGACAGTTTAAACCGCGTGTCAAAAACCTGCCAACCCTGAGTGAAACCCCTCTTAACGGTCAACCCCCCTCTTGCGGCCAAATAATAATTTCCCATTATATACCAAAAGCACGCATTTCAAATTCCTGATTAACGGTTTCACCTCTTTTACGGACGAATTTTTTTGTCCCGTTTTGTCTATAAAAGAGAGATTTTACTTTAATATTTATCTGGAGTTTAGTCAACTAGAGGCGGCTCGAGGAAAAAAAACTCTACCCATGTGGGGGCCTGATTTAGGCATCCAATGCCAAAGTTTTTTTTTTCTTTCTTCGACAAAGTTTTTTTTGCCCTTTCAACTGAGATTTGACGCCCCTCTTTGAGCAGCGCCCCGAGCCGCGCCCAAAGTGAGCACTCCAACGTGGGAAGCCATGTCCACCACTATACCCTCTCTGGAATATAACATTGATATGGTATTAGATACACGACCGTAAATAATCTATTTCTATCAAGAATGAGAATTATGGTCGGGGGTTTACACGGATCGGTATCTACATTGAACATTGAAGGACCGGACACGCTTCCCCTCTCAAGGAGATATCAAAGCGTTCCCGAAAGATGGGCGCATCCCGAATTTTATTAAATATGTATATGTATATATATCTATATAAATTTGTATAACAGAATAACAAGTCCAATTACAGGAGTATAAATCAACGAAATAATTATGATAAATCATGATCTAAGAATCGAAATCTAAATTGATATTATAGCGTCCTTGGGGCACGTCCGGACGCGATAATCAAATTCCGTTGGTGGCGGTCCGTCCGCGTTCGTTGGATGTCACTAGTCGTGTAGGCCGTACAACGACGAATCGATGTCATGTTTGCGTCACATGTCCTTGTCCAAGTCAGCCAATGTTCGGACACCCAGATGTTTTAGCTCATTCTAGGCACACATTCCTGTTCCATAGCATCCTACGTCTTAATTCTCCTGGGCAATTAGAAGATTTTCATCATTCCCGAAGCTACATCGGCTGGCTAGCTGGATTATGGGTGGATCGGTATCTACAGTCGGCCCCACTTGAACGGATATCAACGATTCCGGCACATAATATCCGAATTCCGATTAAGGTATTCGACGACGTTCAAAGCGTCATTTTGGAAGAAAATATCGATTTTTATTTTTTATGAAAGCACTGTGTGTGGTCATTCCACAACAGACCTTTGTTTTGTTTATATGACGCTCACAGAACCAAAGTTACGTCCACTTTAGTGTTGCGTTTTTACATGTACAAATGGACGGCTTTTATATAAAAGGAACCAAAAGCACCATTTTTAAGACATACTGACATCTGAACTATTGGAAGAGGTGGGATTTTTTGTCTAAATAGAATCAAGTGACAAATATGTCTGTGTGCACTTGAACCAACTACCAAAATGAAGAGATAACTGAATCGAAGATAACTTTAAATAGCTTTTCTTCAGTTTTGATTTAATAGTGCTTGGCTATTTTTTATATAAAAGCAGGGGTGGGAAGTGACTAAGTCTATTTCGGAGCAGCTTTGGAGCAGCAAAATTCAGGATTCGGAGCAGTTTTGTAGCAGCAAATTCGAGATTTGGAACAATTTTGGAGCAGCAAAATATGGGATTCGGAGCAGATATTTATAAATGGGAGCAGTGAAATTAACAAAAATATTTTCGTTAACCCTCAACCCTTTTCAAAATAAAACTGCAGCATGTCTTTTGTTATCAAACATCTCTTCGTCAGCTTGATTTTTGTTTTTGGTGTTTTAGGCTTTTGACACCTTGTTTGAAAGAGCGGCTGTCATAAAATTTTTTGCACTTGTCTAATGATTTTTGCTTACTGACGACACTATTTGCTGCCTTGAACAGCAGCACTTCAAATGAGCTAAAAAAATTTTATAAGTTTCTAATTTTTTTATACTTGGAAAGAAATTGTTGCAAAATAGGAGAGAATTTCGGAAGAATCAACTCGATGTTTGGCAATTCAGCACTCATTACCTGGCGAGATTGGCGATCTGACACTCGTTATTTGGCGATATTGACGATTTTTCGCTCGTTATTCGATAGTTTAAGTATAGTGGAATAAAACACGCTCTTCTCGTAAAGAAACGTTTTGTGGCTAGCAGGAGCAAACATTTTTTGGTGCCCTTTCCGAAATTCCGGGCATACTGAAGCAAAATTCGCTATTTGGCGCAGAAAAATGCGAAAATACGCTATTGGAGCAAGATATTAGTTTTGGCGCAGTGCGGCGCAATTGGCGCAGAGTTCGCACCCCTGGTAAAAGCCGTCCAAATAATACGCGAATAAAACCTTTAAACGTGTTTTACGAAGAGTGCTGTTTTTGACATTTTACCCAAGTTTGAAAAATGATTTCTAAAAATCTATGCGTTGTATCTATTCATTACGAGATTTTAATGATATTCTACCATATATTGCCGAGGTAACGAACTAAAATCTAAGGTCTATCACATATATTTGTCTAATTACAGGGTTTTACACGATATGTGGAATGAAATTTCCAAAAAATTCATAAGTACATCAACGGATTTAAGTAACTTATGAGCATATCCTTTAAATTTTAGTTCATAACCTGTACTATTGCTAGCTGAGTGTATTGTGGAAATAGCAAAACATTCCATTCACAGAGTTTTTTCAATCGTGTTTGGAATGCCACATGAATTTTATCTAAAATTTGACGTGTGAAAACTGACTTTTTCATACAAAATGACATAGGTAGGCCACAATTTATTATTTTTCCCATCATTTTGGGACACTCTCTATGGAAAAAATGTTATTAAGGTTCATTCCAGTACCATTTTAAAGAAAAGTGATAGGAAAGGCAGTTACCCCAAGCGGAAAAAAAATTAGATATGCAGTTTCATACCGAAGTATATATTTTATATTGGAAAAAAAGATCTGAATGTATAATTGTATCAGTCCAGAGAGAAAATCAACAGAAATGAAATTTCACATTGAAATTTTTATACATTATACGTGTTTTTGTACTATCGGAGTTTTTAACGTCTTTGGCGATTTTCTCTGCTTTTTTGCCTAATCATGGCGAGTCGATTCAGGGTCAGAATTAGAGGGGGCGGGGGGGGGGGAACTCTCCTAGGAAGAAAAATTGGGGGGGGGGGAGTTTTAGGCAGAAACAAAGAACACCGTTGTAAAATGATCAAATTAAAAAGAGTTGGGGAGTAAGACAAGTTCAAAAATAAATACGATAACATGTTGGTTAATCAAGGAGCTACCCATACTTAGAATAAGATAACCATAAATACATTTTATGGGCACTGTATGATATTTTATGTATATATACTGTTTATATTTTTTGAGATTGCATTTTTAATTGGGTGCTGTATTTTAGTAATATGACATCCATACTTGTTATGGTTGAAAATGCCATTCTTTCTCTCGGCTACCTCGTTGGGCATTTTGCCTGTTGTGGCTTTGTTTTTTGTATTTGTAGAAATTCTAGTAACGGCCCTGGGTTGATCGATGCATTTTTGACTTTTCAGCATAAAACCATTGCAATAAAAATTAGCCGACGCAGTCGAAATGAGATTTTCCTCTTCAGTTTTCTGATCAAGCTTCCGTTCTTCCGCAAATTTTCAATTTCATCCACATTTTTCGTAATGCTTGATACCCGAGCTTTAGAAATTTTCAAGTTCTTTGTCAATTTCAACAGTTTTTTTAAACATTTATATATATATTATTACTATTGCATTCAAAACTTTAAATCTTTTTCACAAACAGAAATTCTTTCTTTTCGTGTAATTTTTTCCTAATTTTAAGACATTGCACGGAGACACCGCGTCTGTGAGGTTTGTTCTTTTATTAGAAAAGTTAGCGTCCTCTATGGGCTAAACAAATAACATAACTAAAATAAAATAATTAAATGTACTGAAAATAACTTTGGTATTAAAGGACACCCCACACACAATTCGGATTTTTCATAAATTTCATCAGTTCACATATTTTATTCAATTTTTTGAGTGCTTCATTCAATATAGATATTATGTACATAGTGGTTGATATGTATTTGCAGTTATCGGGGACGAATTCCAATATTCGATGGAGCAGGAGATGGTTTTTTTTTTCATCCAGTTCGCAAGAAGCCACTTGCCGAGGGGGGCTAATAGGCTCGGCACTCCCAGAAGAAAATGTCCGCTCAGTCAGTCAGTGGAGAAAAGTTTTGGAACGTGCGTTATACAGGGTGCATGGCAAACAGACCCCCCTCCGTTTGCTATGCACCCTGTATGGGCGGGGGGGGGGGATCTTTAACATTGTCTCTATGGGAGAAATTATTGATTCCAGAGGATTTTTATCAGTATAAGCGGGCTATCAGTTTATCCGTCACCCGATTAAACGGATCCGAGTGTATATGTTACAGTCGTGAGGCGCGATGTCGCCCGGTTCGAGAAACACTTCTGAGCATTGGCGTACGCGGGGCGGGGGGGGGGGTTGAAGGTTTGGGGTTCTAACCCTCTTTAAGTTCTTTGCTTCTAATCTCTCAAGCCGAGATTATAGTATTATTTTTCAAGAAAAAACGTAACCCCCTCCCCACCTTGAGAAAATTCTGCGTACGCCTATGCTTCTGAGTAATGCAAGAATGGAACCTATTGCGGAACATAAATGCAAATACGGAAGAAATAACTATAAAATATACCTCGAATTTTGATACTACAGCAGCTTTTGTTGCAGACGCGGTGGCACCCATTTCTTGTGATTATCTTGAAAATATTTCAACCCTAAAATGAAAAAGTTTTAACATGAACATGATCTCTATGCATGAATGCAAACATGCATACCATCCATTGAGAGAGATGATTTAAGAAAAAAAAAAAATTAGCAACAAAACACACACATGATGTAAAAATTACAGGTTCTCATCAATTCTGAAATCAATTCATTCATTGTTAAATTATTTTCTTCATTAATTCTTGTACTTTGTGATTATATATTTGTTTTGGTATCTTTCAGGAGATTTCATTACTTCTCTAATATTCTATCCATGTCTGTTGGGCACACACACAAACACACAAGTGACTTTCACCCCCAATTTTTTTCTTTTTTGGGGGTGGGGTGGGACTGAAGGCGGGGGGAGGGGCAAGCTTGTTACGGCACACGGTGATCCATATACCAAATTTAGCAGGGGGAAAAATATTTTCTCAAAAACGAATGCATATTTTTTGAAAAATTGTTTTGATTCACGTGAAAAAATTTAGATCCACACAATACTGAGAATTATAAACAAATAATAATAACATTCAGTAATTTTAAAATCATTTCAACACGATTGCCACCTTTTTTTCTATTTTCTTGCTATTCTATGCATTTTATAGTCAAAATTACCTTTTCTTATTAATTTCATTTTTTTTTTTTAAATATTTATTATTTCTTCGATTAGCTGTACTCAAAATGATAATATTTCCCTCGTATGTTTAAAACGAAAAATATTGAAATAAATGATGAAATATTTTGAACAAAATATCAGTGAAAATATTTCTTTTCAGAGCACTTGATTCAATGTGTTTGCATGCAAAAAAAATCAAGCTTTTAATTCAAAAAATAAATGTTTTCTTAGCACAACACTTCAAAAATAAAATTGCAAAACCTGGTTTGTATCTTTGATTTCGGATTACCGATCAGATATTCCACGTTAGAATGGAATTTCAAACAAAAAAATTGAAAGAAAACTCTCTCTCTCTGCTGGTTATTTAAAAATAACGAATACATATATAACTCACAGTGCTATTAGCACTTGGAAGTATATTTTTCTGAATCTTTGAGTCGCCTGCAATGAGAGTCTCCACTTTTAAAAATTTTCAAAGTGATGCATGATGAAATTCATTGGCCAGGTGATCGATCTATCATTAGCTTCTATTGCACAGCAGGGCTTGCTCATGCCGTGCTTCACGAAAAGGCTTTCTACTTTAGGCTTCTTGTTCTTCAAGTCAATGTCTTGGGAAATTTTTCTGCACTGATCTTTATGGAGTATTTTCCATATTTCATCGACATTTCCTTGTAATCAGGATAAAGTCCTTTCGAGGAAACACGATAAGGCCTTGCTGCAAGTTTTTCAATTTTCTAAAAGGTGATTTTTATTGAACTTTTCTATATTCAGAAGAAATTTAATACTTCTAAACTCGAGGAAATGTTTAAATTTTGTATTTGTAGATTTTGATAAATTTATTTGATCAACGGACCTCTCCTTGGACTTTTTAAAAGGCAAGACCCCATTAGCACTATGCGAGTCATACGTAAGGTAATTTCAAAAATAAATTTCAAGAAATAACTCACGTAGGAAACTTCATGGTGAAATTTCCTACATGTGTAAGCGTTGTAATACTAGGGGATTTCAATTACCCGGGTATAGATTGAGAGAATCTTTCAGCTGAAGATCAATATGAAAGGGACTTAAGTTGGTGCTCGATAATTTTTTGCATCAGCATGTATCAGAAGCCACTACGGGTGTACTGCTATTTTGGATTTAGTTCTCACTAGTTCCGAGGATCTTGTTGGACATGTTTCGGTGGGGGACGAGTTTTCTTCCAGTGATCATCGTGTCGTCAGTTTTCACTGTAACTTTTCTTCGGATAAGATTGATAACAAAAAGAATTGGTTCCTTGTTTTCAGTGGACTAACTTTGATGTTTTGAGAAAAAGATTAGCAGAAAAGATCGGCTGTGATTAGTCGGGTGGTAAGTCAATGGGAAGAATTTAGTACAAAGCTATGTTCTGTTTTGCACGACGTCATTCTCTTTGCTGGAAAAAAAAGCGTGTTTGTTCATCGCGCCTCCTATGGTTTACGGATAGCGTGCGTAACCTCTATCTTGAAAAAAAAAGAGAGCATTCATAGAGTATAAAAAGTGGACGGGGTGACATATCATTGTTTACTGTTAAAAGAAGGGCGTTGAAGAAGGCGATAAGGGATAACAAAAAGGAAGTTGACTCTAGGTTGGCAGATAACATTGGCTCCGAAGCAAAATCATTTTTTTTTTTCAAGTACGCCAAAAACGGATGTAAGGGGACAGTTGGCCCCCTCCTCGGGAAGGTCTAGGGTAGAGAGCAATGTAGGTATGTGTAGTATACATGGGCGGAGATACGGGGGGGGGGCGTTAAAGGCGGAGTCCACTGATCTAACGTATATATGTATATATGAGCTGACATCATCATCATCGTGCCTCCCCCCCCCAACAATAATGACCTTGCCCTCCCAGACTTTTAAGTCAATCTCCGCCTATGGTAGTATAGTATAGAACCGAGCACGCGCCCAGGCTCTGTCGCTTTTGCAGGTATGGGTAGTGTTTTCAATGATTTTTTCGCGTTTGTTTTTAATAGAGAATACGATATTAAATATACTGGTGTTGCATGGCAACGATATAAATTGTAAAATTTTTTAGCTCGAAAATCATTTTCGCCAATAAATGTGAAATTTCCGATTATTATTTTCTTTTTTGCCGAATTTAGATTTTTTTTTATTTACGAAATTTGCGTGTTTGTGTGGATTAAGGCCGGTATTACACTATAAAAGGTTGGTAAAAGTCCTTTTATAAAACTTGAAAAATGCAGCCAAAATAAGGTCCCCGGTTGCATTTTCTAGAATGTAACCAATAACCTTATTGGTTAGATTTTTCAAGTTTTATAAAAGGGATTTTATCAAAATTTTACAGTGTAATACCGGCCTAACACGAAATCATATCAATTATTCCTACTCAAAAATCAACAAAATCGCTGAGCAATTTTTATTGTACAGTCGGAACGCCATAAGCTCATATGTAATGTTCGTATAGAAAAATAATAAATTTAAAAGCTATTCATCGCGCCCCATCTCCAGCCACTGTTTTACAAAATAATAACGACGTAGTAAAACCCGCGCGCGCATGCTCAGACTTGTTTATCAGCTTCTTTCCCTCCAACCGCAAGCACGGAAGAATAGACCGTCGTGGGATTCAGTAGCGTGCTCTCTAATAAGCTAGCTTATTTCGAATACACGTGCCAATCATTTGCTTAGTGGTAGCATATGCTCGAAATTAGCGTGCTTTCGTGCTACTCAGTAGCATTGTATACAGGCCCTTTTAGTTGCTTAAATGAGCAAGCGCAGTCAAGACCACCTTAACGCATGGGCTCACCCGGGAGCCTCAAGTGAAAAGGGGGGGGGGCTTACAAAAATTAGAACCGGTCGAAATTTTTCAATTTGATACGTAGAATTTCAGAAAAATCACTTGGCCCGGGGGCCCACGATGCTCTTAAGACGGCCCTGAGCGCAGTGCTCGCGAGTGGCAAGTTGAAGGTGCTTCGGTGCGGAGTAGTTATTCTCAACCGCGTTCATGGTTTCAAGTTCCCCTAGAAATGCTAAGATTTGTCCACCCCTGAAAATGTGAGGAAACTTTTCGTAATACTAAACGTGGGGAATGGAGTGGGACTAAGCGCCCCCCCCCCCATCCTGGAGCAGGGCCCCAGGCCGGGGTTTCCCGTTAGACTTCACACGGGCTCTTTATAGCGGGAAAAGGAGCCATTCAAGTATTACGTAAGCAGATTTTCAGCCATTTTTGACCCCCCCCCCCCGTCAGCAGCTTGGAATATTTCACATCTTCAAAAAGGGGTCGAAAAGCAACCTCAAACCCCCTTCACCCCTTCCCGCCCCCTCGATGCTGACGTAATACTTGAATGACCCCAAAGCAAAAAATAATGAGAACTGCCCCGGGTCCCAGGGCTAGGACCCTGTCAGCCTCGCCCTTGTGGGGGCCCATGAGTAGGACTGCATACCCCCTAAACATGCGAACTGGCCTATGCAAATTCAAGGCTAGATGAAACAGGTATAAATTAGGACATGAAATTTTCTATGTGTGATTAACTACTACTAAACCAGACATGATCTCGTCCATATTCCTCTGTGGAGCTTCTAACGAACTGATACGTTGGAATGTGTGTAAGTGTAGTGAACCTTCCGTAAACTTTGTTTCTGTGTAATGGTTGTTATGTCTAGTGCTGCCATCTGCCATCCATTTCGGAAACTATCCGTGAAGTGTACTGATTGAATAATTGTGCCATTGCAGGCCTGTTGCTCCCTGCGGTGAGACTTTTTTAACGGGGAGATCGGCTTGCATTTGATCCTCGAAGTTAGGAACCATAGAAAACCAACTTCAGCCGTATGTGTGACAACTAAATATGATTCTCAAAAAGTAATTTAATATCAATTAATGAACTAAAAAGTGGGATTTCCGGGCATGAAATAATGTTCCCTTCCGGCTTTTCCAGGATACAGGGACTCCCTTTACTTACGCCGATATCACCGGAACCCCTTGGTTGAGTCCCGATTTTTTTACTTTATTTTGGGGGGTAGTTAGCATAACGGAAAAAAAAAAATTATCATAGAATGTACAGATAAGCTGAAGGATACCTGCACAAAAATACGCAAAGGCTAAATAAAAATTCATAAAAATGAAGAAATTAATTTTTGGAAAAAATAATTTCAAAATTGATGAATTTAATTATTGGAAGTAATTTCCAAAATTAATGAAAGAAATAATAACAAAATTAATGGAAGAAATAATAACAAAATTAATGGAAGAAATAATAACAAAATTAATGGAAGAAATAATAACAAAATTAATGGAAGAAATAATAACAAAATTAATGAAAGAAAAATTTCAAAACTAATGGAAGAAATAATTTTCAAAAATAATGAAAAATAATTTCAAAATTAATGAAAGAAATAATAACAAAATTAATGAAAGAAATAATAACAAAATTAATGAAAGAAATAATAACAAAATTAATGAAAGAAATTTCAAAATTAAAGAAAGAAGAAATTTCAAAATTAATGAAAGATCATTTCAAAATTAATGAAAGAAATAATTTCAAAATTAATGAAAGAAATAATTTCAAAATTACTGAAAGAAATAATTTGCAAAAATAAAGAAAGATAATTTCAAAATTAATGAAGGAAATAATTTGTAAAAATAATGAAAGAAATAATTCAATAAGAAAAGAAGAATTTAGTTCTAAAAGAAATTTAATTTAAAATAATAAATAAAGCAAGTTATTTATATAATAACAATTATTATACAAAAGTTTCACAGGAAGTTGGTGGTAAGAGGACTGTGGTGTGCCAGTGTCCCAGGAAATGACATAACCTGAAGAATTTGAATCATAGGGATCATGCTGATCCCTTGGGAATACGTGAAGATTACGTTTATTTAAAAAAAAAAAAAAAATTCAAGGCTATAAACAAACTCTATACAACGCCGAGAATAATCCTTTTACCGGAAGAAAACGTGGGCCACACAATGGCAATTATGTAGAAATGATTTTTAAATAAAGATCCTTATCATACATATATTAAAAGCTTCCAAAAAAATTCACTTAGTTTAAAAATCAGAACTCACCTATATCTGACGAAGAAAAATATGCTAAGACCAATCAAAACAGCGAGATTATGTTATCAAAGTAATGTCTTCAGCAACTTGATAAACTTCGGATGGGCAATTTCCGACTGTTGCAGAAGGTCTATACAACGCACACGTCTCGTAACACGAATGATGATAGAAGAAGAAAAGCAGAAACACCACACAGAGTAGCAGCCAAAGCTGCAGGATTGTTGGCTCGAAATAATTGGAGCCAAAAAGTGAGAACTAGCGCCAAAAAATGGTTTCGTGTAGTGTTATTGAGGAATGCTGGGATATCATGTGCTCTCTTCACTCTTCAGCGCTCTCTTCTCCCTTATCCCCCTCCTTCTCTCTCTCTCCGATCCCTATTTACAAAGAGAAGACATACACCCATTGGCTGAAAGTCGGGTCTGAAGAGTCTCTTTCCGCTGAAACTCGGGGCTAGCTAAGACGCCTTCATATACTTAAGGTGTATTAAGGAGTTCTAGCCCCGGCTGAAACTGATATGACGTCACTATCACGTGATGCTTTTCCGCTATTGGAAACCGAAAATGTCCGTTTTATCGGCACTTTTTCCTCCCATTTCCAAGGTCATAATCATGAACAATTTGAGGCCCTCTGTGCTCTGACATCTGCATTCTCGCCAGATCTCTAGCGGAGGGAGGAGGCGGGTTCAAGGCCCGTGAACTTTTTGAGTCGGGCCCCCGAGCAATATTTGCTTTATCGTTTCGACAATCAATAGAAATACAGTGGCCATCGCTCATGAAATAATCACTGGTTATAAACAGCGCCGCAACTGGATGTTTTTCCTTTTTTTCAGACAGGGCAAGCACGCGTTTTGGCGCCCTCTTGTAATGTTGAGGGAGAGGTTAAAAGGTGAAATTTGCGCCCCTTCCGGAGTCAGGGGCATCAGATCCGCCTGCTCCCCCCTTTAGTTGCGGCCCTGGTTATAAGAATCAAATCGGCAATATGAAAGCCAAATGTTATTTTAACGTAGGAAAAAATCACATCGGTTATAAGAATCAGATTTCCGCTTATAAGAGTCGCGTTGCCGTCTGGCAGTCCAGTGTTTAGGGAACTAGCTTCTGACTGTGCAGGTTTGGGTTCGAATCCCTGTTCGGGCATGGATGTAACTAACGGATATCTACTGGATATCTACTAACACTAACAAATTCCCTTGAACAGATCTTACGGACTTCTTAGGAACGAGTGCAGGTTATTATTAAAAAATAATTAAAAAAAAAGCTGCCTCCCCTCCAGTGCCGTCTTAGTTCATCATGCCCCCCACCCCCCGGGAGAAGCGAGTTTTTTTCTGGAGTCTACTTGGCTGAAAATGCTTGCCTACAAAATTTACATGCTTACTTTCGAAAATTTCAATCACATCTCATTTTTATGGGAGGGCTCCCTTTTTCTGTTGGGTCCCCGGGCCGTGCCCGAGTGGGCACTACGCCTCCCCCCCCCCCCCCGCAAACAGTGACAGTGAGGATTACCGCTTTGTAGTAAAGTAAGCTTCCAAGAATGACGGAGAGGGTAGAGCTGCCACTAGGGAAAAGGAAGACAGGTATGGTATTCCGGGCGCTGGGCACCAGAGGGTACGCGAACTCACTCTTTTACTGCTAGTTGTACATTATACGGGGGCGGCAAAACGCGTGCTGGCGCCGGCTGACAAATTACCTAGTTGGGACCTTGATGACAGAAGTGACGAAGAAGATCTATTGATTATCAGCAAGAGGTTTATGGTGGGGGGGGGGGGGGGGATAGCCATCCGTAGCTACTACTACCACCCTTTGGGAAACATTTATGAGTTATGCGCTCTCTCTCGGACAATAGCACAGTTACTGTGTAACATTTTCGTCAGTCTACATCATAGTTTCCCAACCTTTTTGTCCCATCGCCCCCTTCTTCAGAAATTTTTTCTCCCATCGCCCCCAACGCAATCTAACCCATAGAGAATCATATGTATACGCGTAGCTCTTACTGCCCCCCGGAACATTCCATCGCTCCCAGGGGGCGTTAGCGCCCACGTTGGGAATCACTGGTCTACATCATAGTTTCCCAAACCCTTTTTTGTCCCATCACCTCCTTCTTCAGAAATTTTTTTCTCCCATCGCCCCCAACACAGTCTAACCCATAGAATCAAAGGTGTACGCAGAATTTTCGCGAGGGGGGGGGGGGGTGACTGCTGCGGGATGTGGGGTCATGGGCGTAGTGCGCCTTCTCGGGGCATATTTTTTCTTGGGGCACCTTGAAAGGGTTATTGTTATGCAAAATAAATTGAAATATTTTTTTGTGGGGACCCTAGAGAAATGCCCGGTTGCAACAACCTAGTTACGGGCCTGTGTGGGGGCCATAGCTGGCTGAGAGATTGTTATTAACTGTTGCTAGTTACATATGTACGTAAATTGACGCGACGGATTATTAATTTTGAGCGATATCTTGCCAATACTAGCGAGTGAGTTGCCAGAACCGTATATTAATAGGTTACAGTCTCTCTTCACGTTCTATAGTCAAGGTCTTCCAGAGGGCGCTTTCGTTCATGTGTGAACACGTGCAAAATTTGCTATTTTTCTTTGGTCTTGTTTACTTCCTCCTTGTTGATTCTTTATTTTATAGACAGAATGAATACTATTCACAGAACGGCGAATTTTTCTTTTTTCGACTCTTTTTTGTAAAAGTCCACAGCTGCAGTGGCGTCAGTGTTGGGAGAGGTTGAGCGTTTACAGTAAATTTCTAGCAAAGCACAGGGTCATAGTCTGAAGATATGTATTAAAGCAGTCCTAGAGCCCTCAGCAGGCATTGAGGACGTTCATCTGTATTGGGCACGGAGTTATGGGTCGTTCTTCTATGTCTATGATATATGTTAACGGAGACTCCTCGTTAGCGGACAAAATTTTCGGTCTATTGTCGGGAGGTTTTACTGTAAAATGCGACTTGAAAGCGCTTCTCAAAACAAATGTGCCTTTAAAAAAAATCCCTTAACGTTACAGTAGGATAACAACTTTACAGGGTGTTTCAAAAAGAATCATCCGATTAAAAAGAAATCATAACTATTCAGCTTTTAATCCGTTTTGATCGAATATTATAGGTAGAAAGAGAGAAATCTCGAGATTCACGCAGTTGCCAACATGTAGCGCTAACTATAACCACTAGAATAACGGCTGATGCCCTTATCAAGTCGCCTTAGCGCTAACGATCTTCTTTCGGCCGCCACTTCAGTGTTTGTCAATATGGCGACTGCACAACAGAAATCGTATTAGGTTTTAAGCTTCGCGAAATGTAAGTCCATAACAACAGTTCATCGTGCTTTTCATCGACGACACCCTGGTGATGAACTTCCTACCGCTCAGAGCATTAGGCGATAGTATAAACCAGCGGTTCCCAACCCTTTTTGACCCACGGAGCCCTTTCCGGTATATGATTTCTATGGCGGAGCCCCGTAGGCCTATTTTTTATCTATTCATCAAAGTTACTGACTTATTTTCGTTATTCAAAAATATTAATAATTTTGTTTTCAAATTTACTGGTATTTTTTTTATTTTTCTCGAGCGGCCGCGGAGCCCCTGGGAGTTCACACGAAGCACCGGTTGAAAAACCGCTGGTATAAACCATAGTTTCCCAACCTTTTTATCCCATCGCTCCTTTCTTCAGCAATTTTTTCCAACGCAATCCATAGGATCACGTTATATCCGGAACTTCTATCGCCCCCCCCCCCGGAGCATTCCGTCTCCCCCAGGGGGCGTTAACGTGATTTGGTGTAAACAATTCCGAGACGCCGGTTGTCTGTGTAAAGGGAAATTCCCCACTGGCCGTCCCCGCATGTCAGACGAAAATGTGGAGCGCATCCGACGGTTTCGCACGTAGTCAACAGAAATCCACTCGCAATGGATGCAAACATGCTCGCAAAAGTTTGGGACGAATTTGACTACCGTATAGACAAATCCCTTGCATCTCAAGGTGGACATATTGAGCACCTTTAATTTGGTTTGTAAAAAAACTTTTTGATTAGCCAAATAATATAAAATTAATCTTAAGAGAATGTTCAATATTTTTCGTAATATACGCATTTCAAATCGGGTAATTCTTTTTGTAACACCCTGTATGCTCCCTTTTAAATTAAAAAATTTCTACCAAAAACATTCCCATTTGGATAAACCCTGTTACACAATTGTTATATTATGGTATCATGTCCCTATATCGATCCCTATGACTCGTGGTCATCACCAAGCTGGCACATTTTTGTGTGATAATTATGGCCAATTATAATTAGCCATAGGTTAGCTATGGCAACCCTAACGATCAAAGGAATCTGAATGTCGATAGTTTAGTGATCGATATATAGGGAGGGCCCAGCGAAAGTCCGAATTTCGGACCTGCTAAGATATTGCTGATTGAAAATTTAATTGTCAGAATTCATAAAAGTTTTAATAAACTGTAAAAAGAATGTTTCGAATTTTTTTTCTCGAGTTTGTCCCTTTATATATGCTGTTCTTGAGACATTTTCAACGATTTTCGAACCAAAATATCTCCGCTGATATTGCAGTTAGAGAAATGGAATCACCTGTGACCAATGTAAATAAAAGAACTTTTAAAATTCAATAAAATAATGGGGGGAAAGTGAGGTACCCCCACGAGATACAACGCGATTCCACTGTAATTTTCACAGTAGTAAAGGAGAGTAGTCTATGGCAGGACTGGACAAATCCGATGCGCCATGGAGACTAAAAAATTGGTATTGGCGCCTAAAATTTTCTTTGGATAGTTACTGAATTGAAGGCTGAGAGCAGCAGAAAATATTTGGCCTTTACAGCAAGCAGCCTATCTACCAACATGACAGATGGTCACTATGGCCTGAAAAATTCAAAAGGACCATTATTTTGGACGTTTTTCTTCGGGTAAAAATTTTTTCTGGTGCCTTGAGTCTTTTTGTGGTTTGTCCAGCCCTGGTCTATGCAAAATAAAAATAGAGTATATATAATTGACTCTCCTGAATTTTTAGGTTCATCTGGGAGGGGGGGGGGCGCGTATTATACATATAAACTGACAAATCCGAATAAAATGCAAGAACAATTTTATTACACAAAGTTCATTTTAATCAATTACCTTTTTTTTTACACTAAGCATAACTTCGAAAATTTAAGCATCAACGTCAGAAGTCACTTTTTCAATAGTAATATTTGGCACCACGAGTTACAAAATTGTGCCTTCAGAATCGTTGTTTAAGTAAACTCTAAATCGGACATTCAATGCGTGTAACACAATGCGCTGACCACGTAATATATAAAAGCGTATTTCACCACACACTCAAAAAATGATGTGATTTTTTGAACAGTGTTCTTCAACCGCTATTCTGCGGCCCGGTGCCTCCCAGTCCGCGAAACATTCCGAACAACTCTTTTATAGACGCATTTGCATAATTTTAGATTTATTAATCGGCGTCTTTATTTATTTTGGTTAGGGGCCGTTCAAGTATTACGTCATCATCGATGGGGGGGGGGGAGGGGGTTTCCGATTTGCTGACTTTTGATGACAAGGGGGGGGGGGTTTGGATGATGCTTACGTCATCAACCACCATTTATGAAAATATGAGTTAGGATTCAGAGGGGCAAAGCTGATGACGAAATTGTGCTGACATTGGGGAGAGGGGGTCAAAAACGGCTAAAAATTTGCTTACGTAATACTTGAACGGCCCCTTATACCGACTCTACGTTGGTTTTTGACTTGACTTGTTTTACGTTCTTTGTACCAACCTATTTTAGGGATTACACTGATTTTTATTTTTGTCTCTTAGCCGGTCTGTTCTCACATTTATTTCCCTCATTTATTCATTCATTTTTTGCCGGTCCGCGAATTATTTCCCTCCCCTTCATTAATGTTTTCCGATCTGCAATTTATTTCTCTTATTTATTTATTTTTTGAAGGTTTCAGAATTTTTTCTCTCATTTATTTCTTTTTTCCCCGGTGTCCTAATTATTTCTCCAAATGAATAATTTTTTTCGGCAGTCCTATAATTCATTCTTCCATTTGTTTGTATTTTGCTGGTCTGCATATTATTTCTCCTATTTACTTATTTTTTGCCGGTCTGTAAATTATTTATCTTCCATTTATTTTTTAGCCAGTCCGTTATTTCTTCCGTTTATTTTTTGATCGGTCTGCAAACTGTTGCTCTCATTTGTTCATTTTTTTGCCGGTCCTCAAACTATTTCTCCAATTTATTGATTTTTTTTTTTCGCCGGTACCAATTATATTCGAATTATTTTTCCCATTTATCTAATTATTTCTACCGAAACTTTTTTTTGCCGACCACTAAATTATTTTTTTTATTCGGCTCCTTTTTTGCTGGTACGCGAACTATTTCTCCTATGCATTTACTTTTGTTGGCTCCCAAATTATCTTTGCCCATTTATGTGTTTATTTTTTTAGGGTTCTCCAATTATTTCTTCTAATAGTTTTTTGCCACAGGGCAAAATTATTTCTCCGATTTATCTTTTCGCTGGTAATTATTTCTCACATTTCCGCGATATTGTTAAACTATTTTCATCGGTCCGCAGTTGTATAAAAGTTGAAAAACACCGATTTAGAACCATAAAAAAAAGTAATTGAGTCACTGATTACTTTCACAACCTCTTCTTCATATTGGATTTTGCTCGCTCCGTCGAAGTGTTGGAGAATTCCGTCTCCTTCTTCAGAATGTCTAGAGTGGACTTGATTTTCTTTCCGACGACCTCCAGATCTACAGAGACGATCTCCATTGCAATTTGCGTTATGTCTGTGAATTCCATGTCCCTGAAGTAAAGTGCGACGTCGTCGCCGAACTCCACGATGGCCGACTGCATCTCGCGGCATCGCTCGTAGTACTCGTGATACGCGTCGTTCTTGGATACCTTGAAGAACTTCAAAGAAGCGTTGTAGTCGCAGATGAGCTCGACGAAATCTTTCAGGAAGAATAAACCGAGATCCTTGGACTCTTGGGCGTTACGTATCTTGGTGTTGTTCAAGAATCTCTCCACGACGGGGTCGTCGTTTTCGTACCCAAGGTTCTTGGCGTCGAAGATGAAACGTGACACTTCGCCTTGCATCACCTTGAAACTCCTACGGGCCTTGGACCAACGCAGTTTTAACATGACCGTGTTGCTTATGTCACGGTGGAAAGCTGGTACCAGTTTTTGTATCTTATCTTTCTTAAGTTTGTTTTCGTTGTACATGAAGACTACGGCAACGTCAGCGATCAGGCTGACTAATATCAGGGTAGAGAGGATCGTTTGGACGAAGAAGATCACAAACAGCAGCATCAAGGCTTTACATGCTGCGCTGACATACAGCACGTTTCTGGTGATATCGGTCATACTCTGGTAGAAAGCATTTTCATCGTGTAATTCCTGCAAGCTTTGTAGAAGACATACCCGTTCAGGGAGCCAAATTTCCTGGTAGAATTGCATGAATTGCCTTTTGTCATCGTTGACGGACTTCAAATATTTAGGAATATTACTCACGAGCTCAGTTATAAGAATCTCTTCGGGCTTCGGACCTGATTTCTATTGATACAAACACACAAATCATAAATATTATTTAAAAAACATCTCACATACATTTACAGTAGGGGAAAATTGGGGGTACTGGACAAAGGGGTGCTACCCTTTGCTGCCCCGCGATAAGAGGATGACGAAGGTAAAAGACACTAGATGGCGCTGTGATCTTTACTGTTTTTTAGGGGGGGGGGGTCTTTTCTAAATTAAATTTTTTATGTCTAAGAGGGGTCGTTCTTAAATTATCATTCGTCACAATGGCACGAAGAGGCCGGAAAACTTTTTTTTTACGTCGCATTAGGGTTCGTTCTTAAATGAAATTTTTTTATGTCACTAGATGACGTCAGGGATCTTTCCCAAATTAAATTTTTTAGTGGGGGTCGTTCTTAAATGAAATTTTTTAATGTCAATTTTCCCCAAGCATCCTAGAAAATTCCAATGTCATTAAATTATCGTTGTTTAACTTTCCCGTCGGGCTAAAAAATTTTTTTTAGAAAAAGTTTTCTTCGCACCACATTTTTTCGAGGGGTTCTTTCCTGTTAGCATTGCTGAACACAAATTAAATCCTTAAAAAATTTTCATTCTCACTAAGATATTTTTTTCAACACTGTAATAAAACAAAGGAGCAATAAAATACAGAGCCATTTTATGCGAATCAAGTTTTCAATTATTTACATTTAAGAGAGAAAAAAAAAAATATTGACATGAATGAAGAAAAAGAAAATATTTACAAATCGCTAACCATTGCCGATACCGTAGTGGCCATACGCATATGTCTACCGAAAATATACCTCTTGTCGTCACGGGGGCACAGCGACGTTTTTCGGAGGGCGACCGTTTGAAGCTTATGGTTTTCTGCGGAGATTTTTATTATTGTATTTTTCATGGAGGAGTGGTTGTGGAGGCAAGTCAGGTAGTCTCTATGTTTCAGCTCTTTTTGTTTACAATGGTACGACCCACCCCTTTCGCTGTCTTCTTTTCCGCGACTGCTGTTATCATGCTGTACATTTTTGCTCTTAGTCCCACGAATTCCACAACGGGCTCACCTCCATCCTCATCTTTCATTACGCCCACCACTTTCTTATTTTGCAGGCTGAACAGCGGATGATCACTGGGGTAGTTCGACGTATCGAATCTGTGGATTTCATCACGCATGTCACCGGTTTTGATTTGGTATAGGAAAGAGTCCGTCAGTATCTGTAAATAGAATTTGTACACCGGGTCCATATTTATTCTTCATAAAATTGTAGTGGAAATCTGCCATTATATGTTTGGACAGGTCCAAAATTGAAACACCGGTATATATTGGCCTGTCCAAGTGGATCTTCGTTTTTATCACCTTTATTACAGCTAGTTCACTGGTTATTATATTAAAGCATTCAAACGCGGGGGATGCGACTAGCTTCCTCACTCGTTTTTCGTTGTTGACGAGATGGATGTCGACGTGCGTACGAAAGTTTTCAAGTGATTTCCCATACACAGCATTATTGAGGAGCTTGTAGAAATCTTTTTCAAAAATCACACCGGGCTTGCTTCCTCTTTCCGGTGTTGAATGCTATGCGTGGGCGTATCCAGGGCTCCTGGGTGAACTTGATGGCGCGCCGAACACCCGTTAACTTCATCCCCAGCGAAGTATATAATTTGAGGCACCGGTAGTGAATCATATAAGCCTTTTTATCCATCAAGTTCGGAGAGAGTTTACGAGATGGTTTCTTGTGTTCACCGGGGTTTCTTATATATATGTACATATTTCTTATATGTTATTTCAATGTTCTCTGCTGCCAAGGGGAAGCAATTATGCTCATCGTGTAAATGCACCGGATATTCAAGATCTACTTCTAATATGTAGCCCTTTTTAGCATCGTCTGCGACATTCAAAAAGTCTATCTCTTCGAGTTCACTCGGAGATAACCATCTAAAGTCTCTCACCGGGAGGGGTTCCATCATGCATTTACCATACAAGTTATTCACATCATAGTACATTATGTACGTTGTTGGATCACTGGGGTTATAGCCGGCGACCAACGGGTTGTTGTCTCTCGCAAACCGTTTGGTGATCACAGACACGCCGCCTCTGATTCCTTTTTCCAGAAAAAGGTGCATATCCGGGTCTGTTATCAACTCCAGTTTCACACCGGTCATTTTCAAGCATGCGTTCCAGGCCAATCCAGGTGATGTGAATGTGTGGCACGGGTCTATTTTATAATTATCTTCGCAGAGTTTTCTGAATCTTTCAAAGACGTCACTCAGACGCAGCACGTCTGTTTTCACGTAGAGGTCGTGATATTCACCGAGATTTTTCAACTGTCCTCCAAACGGCTTGCGCATATGTATATTCTTCACGGGTAATATGTTGATCCCCCAGAGAGGTGTAAAAGGCCTCTCTTGGGAGCAGCACCGGATCTTCGAATTTTTGAAACGAGGGATAGCATCCCTTGCGTTCAAGCAGATAACTCTTGTCACCGAAGCATTTCCGCATGTTTATAAAATCACTGGGCTCCATAGTCTTCACCAGACAATCCAAAGATGCTGATAGGAACTGGTTTGAATCGAGAAATCGCAAGTGACCGAGAGAAAAAGAAATGAATTTTTCCATATTCCTACCGATCACCTGAATCTTGCGATCTGGGTACCGGCTTAGTCCCTGCATAAAAAAATGAGCGTCATAGTTCTGGAGGTTATGAAAAATAACCTGGATGTGTGTTCTCAAACGCAGCTGGAGATTGCACTTTTGATGGAGTGCCGCTCTAAATTTACCGGTGACGTGACAATGGTCACGCAGTCTGTCTAACCCGAGCTGCTCATTGCATACAATGCAGGTGGTCGGTTGCATGAAATTTCGGACGTCACTGCTAGTCATCTTGATTGCCACCGGGTTATTCAGTTTGCCTAATATAATTTCCTCTTCTTCGAGGAGACATCGAAAAAAAAACATCAACGCAGTCCTCGCCCCTGTACACCATGGGTTCCTTCACATATTCTCCATCGAGTCCCACAACGGCAAAAACGATGGAGACTTTTTCGGGTCGTGTGGGAGTACAAAGGGTCAGGTTCACACCCTTCCACCTTCTCCAAAATCGCTTCGAAGTCGGCGTAGATGACGTATGGCGCACGTAATTGATAGTGGTAGTTTTTATAAACCATAATATTAGTGTTTTCACTGAGACTTTTATGCTTGGTTGTATATTCGAGAAGGCGTGACTTGCTTTTTATCAAACAGCAATGCGACGTGGTGTCATTCCTAATCATTAAAGATTTATCGCTGTCTCCGACCGCTCCTCGCTGACCCTGAGGGGGAAGACTTCACTACCCACTACTAAGCCGAAAACGTTTATCCGCAATTTTCACTTTCTCGAACCATTCTATTTGTTTTAAAGTAACCGAGTATGAGTCCACTGGTATCGAGTTCATTCTCATACTGAATATAGTGACCGACTCTTTGAGGGTTATTTTGCACCGGGTGTAGAGCGGCCAACACAGACCAGAGAAAGCATTTGTTGTCGTCGTTTTTTATGTTGACAACAGGGGATGTACCACCTTCTGATTCTTAATAAGAATCCCCTTCTTAACTATGGATTTGATCTTTAGTTAGAATCGAGAGAGAACTTTGCTACCACATTTTTAACTAAGAATCGTTTTTGTTCCATAGTTAAGAATCGAGTTAAGAACCAAGGCTACCCACTTCTTATATATAACTTGATTCTTAGTAAATAATTTTTTTTTCTATATGCGAGATAACTTAAATTCTTTCTTTAATAGGTGGTTTTTATTTTTCATATTTTAAAAAATGGGAAAAAAATTAACAATGCATTTTTATTTCCAAATAAGGAATTCGTCAGACTTTTTGAGTTATCTGAAGGTTGTGTGGGAGAGTTGAAAACAGTGTTTGAGTCCATATACAGCACATATATGTTGATAATAGTGATAAAATATCGGATTATTTCAATAAAGTTTGATAAATTTTGCTACATTTGTCACATTTACCAGTGATTATGCATAATTCTCAAATTTTCAATCCATAAACATTATGATCGATGAGTCGTAAATACAATTTCTTTTCATATTATGGAAACTTGTAGATTTGAAATTTTTTATTAGTTTAAAACTTGAGAGAAAATTGAATTTCGCTCACAAAATATGTGAGACAAAGCTCTAATCGGCCGAAATATAATTGTACATAAATTAAAGATCATTATTAACCTGCTGCTGCGTTTGTTTTTTTCACATGCTTCGGTGTACGTGAAAAAGCCAACATCACCGAAGCGATGACCATTTTTAATATTGATGTATTATCTGATCACTATTATTGTTATTTGACCACGAAGCAGCAATGCAATACATGTACATCATCACGTTAAATTCCCCATGACAATTAATTTAAAGAAACATGAAGCATATTATAAAAATTATTGTTAGTCTTGTAATGTTAGCTTCACTTACATACATAATGTAAACACAACGATGACTCATTTATCGCATTAACCATGGTTTGACAATTATGCATAATGACCTACAAATGTGATAGATTCGCGGTATATGAGCAAAATTTATCAAACTTATCGAAATGGCCGGTGATTATTCATATAATAACAGCTCTTTATCACTTTCACCATAACATTATAGCGTAGCCCCTCTTCATGGAGGGTGGCAGGGATCCATCCCAGTGAACGTGAGATGAATCTTTGATTCGAATCATATCGGATGATTAAGTTTGGATATGTTTGTTTTTTACTGCAACATGATAAAAAAATATTATGTATTAATCTCATTTCTTCAAAACCGTATTCACATTTGCTGAAATAACCTCCGCCATTCTTTCAGGCTAGCCTCGCTCTAAAATTTCTTTTCCTCTCCATCTTGTTAGCTGGGCGCTGATTGGCCAATGGCGAAATTCCCCAAAACGGAAATTTATCGGCCTGTCCATCGTCACGTGACCTTAAGAATAACTTTTAACAATCACACCGTCGGTGCATTCGGAGCTCGATTCTTAACGTGATTCTTACGTATGGATGATTGATTATTAATAATCAGAAGGTGGTACACCCCCCAGCTTTCCTGCTGACTACCCCTTTCGGCAGCGGAATGTAAGAGGCTAGTGCTAGAGGATGGATGGCTAGAGGACGAGCACCCGATCGAGGACCCACCCATTTCCGCTACCTTCAAAATCCTCTGTGGCCTGCTTCATTTTTTCAAATGTCGATTGCAGTTGGTCGTCAATCTGATTTACTGTAAGAGTGGTGAGCGTTTTGGTGCGAAGGTGCCCGTTGCAGACCTCCTCTTCGCCATCACTCCCTCTACGGCTGAAAACAGCAGTCGCGACAATATTCCACTTCAATGACCTATGTGTGGCCATGTCCTCCCTCAGCAAACGCAAGAGCTCCTCTCTCACGCTGTCGAGGAAGGTGGTCATGTCGTGCTCGTTTCCGGGTTCGGGAATGAGTTCGTGCGAGCCCTCCTCCTCCTGGCCGAGCCCCTTGCTGCGGTGGCGCTCGGTGATGGCTCGGTCCTCCAGGCATCGGTGCTTGTCAGGGTCCCGGGTTCGAACCCTAAGGGTGGATATAGGTAAGATATTTTCCCTGACGAACTCGAGTCGACCACCGATAGACAGCGCCTTCACTTCCAACCTATCTCACTAATGGCAGTAAATTGCAATATAGCGATATGGCCAGAGTTGGTGTTTGGTGAAGTAGTAGGCATCGGTGGTCTCTGTCCGTTGCCTGGTGGCGCATGAGGTTGCTATTGCGGTGAAAAGCTGCACCGCACTCCATGCACTTGTGATGGGGTTCACCATGCGTCAACCTATGTTGGTTGAGATTCCGACGCAAGTCTCACAACTTCTCTAGTGTCAGAGAACCTCATCGTGGACTACAGTGGTGATGACGTTTTCATACAGCCTCTACATCGCGGGGACAATAAAACTTTTAAGTGCTCCGAAAACCCCCCCTCAAAATATCTTTTTCTGCTACCGAAACACTCTTCTGGAGTGAGCACGACAAACTGCTTCATACCGTGGTCATTGAGTTCGTGCAGAAAACGCTTTGCGTTCAATATAATTCATAAATATAAAGTTTATTATTTAATTATAGAAGTTACCTCTTCATCACATTGCTTTTCACTCACATAAGTTTTTCACTTACAAAATAGGATGGGAGAGTTTTGGACAAGCACGGTAAAAACCACGGTAAATACCGTGGTTTTTACCGAACTGTCCAAAACCTTGCCAACCCTGGTGTCATGGCATGAAAAAGGTTGAAAATTGCTGCCCCAAGAAATCGAGCTGGACACATTAATTATCTAATATAATCAAAATTACCATCATAATCTTTTCATAAACCGTCTTTTGAGGACGGCTTGCAGCTGGCTCCTCCTTAACAAATAAAAGAAATATATATAATCATTATATATACCATATTATATATATAAGCATACCAAAACATTACTGAAATACATCGGATAATGATAAGAGATCAAAATGAAAAAAAAGACATTTGCCCCTCCCCCCCCATGCAGCTGACACTCCAACTGGACCAAATTAATAACATAATTTATTTGTCCCCAGTCAATTACGATAATACTATACAAATTAGAGTTTACAATTTAATTACATATTTTACAATATTTGAAAGAAAATGCAAAAAGAAAGGAAACATGTTTGAGAGAATGGAAAAAATCAAGGTAGAAAAAAATAACAGTTAATTCATAATGTGATTGTATGTCCCTCAAAGAGAGAAGAGGGAAATCACGTGATCCAAAAAGCCTCATTGAGAAGAAAATCCGGACAGAGCCGGGTATATTATAGCTAGTTATATATAATTATAATGATCACAATGCCAATGATTTTTTTCATCTATGTTAGAAAACTTACCCTCCCCATTGGTTTAACAGACAACAAAAATAAAATAAGTAAATGTAAGTATTGAAGACAACACACTTTATACTTGGGAGAACAGAACCTACTCTGAAATGTTTTTTTCTTAACCAGGTAACATATTCTCCATTAATTCCAAATGTTGCATTCAATAAAAACATTCTATGTATAGTGGTTGACGTGTGAAGAGTAATATTCGATGAGGCGGGGAATTTTAACATAGTGTCTATGGGAATGAATGGCAGTCTCTATGGGAGAAATTTTGATGCTGGAGGATTTAATCCGTTTTAAGCGGGGCCAACTATATTTTAAAAAAAACGAAATAAACATACTTTTGAGTCATTCTGAGATCTTGAACTTTTCGAGCCCATCTTGTCACTGCTTCTACCTGATGTAGATCTATCTGGACAAAAATAGCGATTAGCAAGATTATAATTAGTAATAAAAAAAATAGCAATTAAATTACTCTTGCAGTAAGTACTAGAAGAAAAATACGAATCACAAAACAATGTTTTTACAAAATCTATTGGAATTTTCCTGAGACGATTTTCAACAAGATTCTCAATACGGTAAACTCTCGATTGTTACACTACGTGTAAAAAAAACTTTTTCTTTGTTCCAAGGTAGAAGTTGTGATTTCTGTGTTTGCTTAGCCGGAATATATATATGGAAAAAATAATATTGTTTATCCCCTAAAACTCTGGTTTTGATGGTGAGGGGATCGATATTTGTGAATAAGCCATCTTATACCATTTGCTGATTGGGCAACTGGAATATTGAAAACGGCAAAAAGAAAAAAGAACTTTTTTGCGCACTGATAATACTTTTAAAAACTGTAAATAACTGTTAGAATATGTCACGCATCCAGGAATTTCACACAAAATAAAATTTGAGTTAAAATAAAAATTTCAAATTAAAAAAAAAATTCATGGTTATTTTTCAAACCTTTAGAGAGAGAGAGATGGCTTTTTCTCAGCCCAACATATAAAGGAAACATTTATTTTCTGGATATTATGCTGAGGTGAACTCAGTAAGTCATCTTGTCTCGCCGGAACTCGAACCCAGACCCTCTTGCATACCGGGCAAGCATGCTACTATCTACACCACTGGAAACACGGCCCTGCCTTCCTTTTTTCACGCACTGTGGCGTGAGGCGCTGAAGTAGAGACAATAGCCTCTAACTTCGAGAATTTTTTTTTAGTCTGTTCACATCAGGGTTAATTAATGTTTAAACCACGTTGGTTTAAACCATGGTTTTAACCAAGTAGTTTTTTCAAAAAATCTAATAAAAGTGGCCTAAATATCACATTTTTGACCCCCCTTGTCAGCAAAATTTCGTCATTTCGTCATCAGCTCTGCCCCTCTGAATCCTAATGCATATTGGTGGGATCAGAGACGTATACGGGGGGGGGGGCATAGAGGGGCTCGTGCCCCCCCCCCATCCCGACGATCAAAAATTTATTTTTTTAATCCAAAATTTTTTTTTATTTGAAATTTCGTTGACCTTTATATGTTATAATCAATTTCTGTAAATTTCAATGTTATTTGAAGGCTATGAACTCAAAATTTATCTTTAATAAATTCATTGCGACCCACCCTTTAAGCCATATAATGATAAATCCCATAGACCCATGGACCAAATATGACCCTGGGGGTTATCTGATGCGGCCTGCCTTCCTCAAACCTAATTTTGTAAAAAAGAACTAAGCGGCACATTTTCACAGATCACTTAAAGTGTCCAGTGGTGCAATTTCAGAACGTTTAAGCGGCCCGTATCACATTTTCAGATCACTTAAATGACCCGGGACACAGTTCCAGAACATTTAAGTGATCCGTGACACATTTAGAGATCCCTTGAGTGACATGTGACGTAGTTTTAGAGCACTTAAGTGACCCCCAGTGCGGTTCTACACATCACTCAAGTTACATTCTCAGATTATTTAAGTGATCCGCGCGGCATATAATTACGGATCACTTGAGTGATGCGTAGCACAGTTCCAGAGCACTTAAGCGGCCCGGACACATTTCCAGATCTCTTGGATCCGCGAAACATTTAGAGATCACTAAAGTGGCTCTGTAGGGCTCTGTATCAGTGGCTCTGTATCAATGAGTGGGGAGGATGTTACTTCAAGTGCCCACAAACTATCGAAAGGTTCTTTTTCCGTTTTTGGCGCACCGAATATGATGCTATTAAGAATATTTCATATCTTCATAAAGAGGGGGTTTGTTAACGTAAGCATCGTCCAAACCCCCCCCCTCCCTCCTTGTCATCAAAAGTCAGCAAATCGTAAACCCCCCCCCCCCAATGCTGACGTAATACTTGAATGACCCCTAATCCAATGGTAAATGACGAATTCACGAATATCGACCCCCACCACCACAAAAACAAAATTTAAAGCCAAAAATGGCTGTATTCAGTCTTGGATAATGTGGATAATTCTAACCATTGGATAATGTGGTCCGTTAAGTAAGAACAGAAATCGTGTTATACAGTGTTATCCACCACATCCCCGCTACATTACACTTGTGCGTAAAATCAATCGGAAAATAGTCCAAAAAATCTAGTATATGTGGAGAAATGGAAATATAATTACAAATAAGATTTTTTTTTCATAATTTTGTATCATTCTAATTTTCCCTAGGCCTACACAGTCAAACTGGTCTACACCGACCTCGATTGTAAAAAAGAAAATATCGGTTATAACGTCCATAATTTTCGGGATCTGCGGATTCATATGTAGAATAATTTTAATGAAACTTTTGCTTATAATGTCGATGGAAACGTACCGACCTCGGATACTACGACACATTTTCCGTCAGTTTGCTTCCGTTTCCCAAGAAATTCTTTTAACGAAGTCCCGTTTTTCTGGCGAAAATTGCTTTAATTTATATACTAAAATTAGGGATGGAAATAATTAGCGTAATTTTTATAAATTATATTATAAGAATTCCCCCCCCCCCCATGAAATATTTTTCAATTCCATGCAGCCTTGCTATAGAAATTTACATCCAGCCAAAGACCATTTATAGGCATAATTCCATCGACAATTGGCAGCATTTTCGGCAAAAAAGGCGATTTGTTTTTAAAGTGTATATGACCCCGATTTCGAGTATTTTTCTCAATAAAATATGCTCACGCCGATCAATGTGAAGTAATTTAATTTTCGTTGCATCTGATTATGTTTTTCACGTTTAAAATGTCTTTGAAAACGCTCACCTCAGTTATAACGAGAAAATGTCAAAGAATCTTCGATGTCGCGTTATAACCGGGTGTTTGACTATATTTTTATTTCGCTAGTCCTAGTACAGTCATATTCCGGGGGATGGGGGAAGAAATATTCAATAGGAAAAAAAAAGTAAATTTTTGACCACTAGGTGAAAAAAGTGGAACTTTTTATCGCAGTTATCTTCCCCCGCCCCGGGGTCATTCAAGTATTACGTCAGCATCGAGTGGGGAGGGGGTTTCGGATACAAGAGGGGAGGGGGGGGGGGTTGAAGGTTGTTTACGTCATCAACCACCCCGTCTTGAAGATATGAAATATTCTAAGCTGCTGACGAAATTTTGCTAACGGGGGGAAGGAAGGGTCAGTGTTTTGCTGACGGGGGTGGGGTCAGAAATGACTGAAAATTAGCTTACGTAATACTCGAATGCCCCCCGGTCTGAATAACGTATATACCAAGTTTAAATGAAATACGTCCACCACACCGGGCGCTACATAGGTCGTTATAGTGTCAATGTACACCACTCAGCATAATTATACTAACACTACTCCGACTTACATAGCTCCCGTTGTGGGGTAGTACTTTATTTAAATTTAGTATATACATTATGTAGACCAGGGGGGGGGGGAGATAATTGCGATAAAATACATCGCTTTTTCACCTGGTGATCTAAATTTGAACTGTTGGTTTTTATTGACTTTTCTTTTCCCCATTCCCAATATATCCCTGAGCTGGACAAATCCCAGGCACCAGATCACCATGGTGACTAAAAATGTTTTTATTGGCGCTTAAAATATTATTTGTGTAGTTTCTAAATTGCAGGTTGAGAGCAGCATTAAAACCATTTCCTGGCACCTATATATTTTTTGCGATTTGGAATGATATATCTTGAGACATTTTGTATATCAAGTTTCATCAAAATAACTCCATCAGAATAGGTGCCGCATACGGCCGAGTAATCAGTTTATTTATTACCACCCTGTATATTTCCACTCGTTGAACAACAACTCTCAGGAGTTGTGCAATTTGAACGCATCCAGAAGAGGAACACTCAGCGAAACCGCGAGTGTCTTTAATCAATACACATAATCTTCAAAATCATAGTGTCAAATCTCATTCTTATGGAAGCTCTTGGATCGAACATTTTCGAAGATAAGGCCAAGCTCGTTACAAGAGGTCAGAAGGTTATCTGTCGGACAGGAACTGCTCAAGAGAGGACGAAGTCCTGAAGATGATTTTGTGATAGTATTTCTTTGTGATAGTAAACAAGTAAAATTAAACATCGCTTGTAAATGCCGTTTGGCGTCCCGTGAAAAAAAACCCAGTGATATCTCTCCAGTTAAGCGTCGTACCAGTGCAAGGGAACAAGGAAAACGAACACATAAGTGAGAGAGGCGTATAAGTGAATAACATTATTATCCTATATCTTTGACTGGGAGTGCAGAAAATCGTCTTATAACCAGTGCCGACTTAACGCATGGGCCCACCTGGGCATGGCCGGGGTCCTCAAGAGAAGAGAGGCCTCACTAAAATTAGATCCGGTTGAAATTTTCTACGATTTACCAGGTTGCGCCTCCGGAAAACCACTTGGCTTGATAGTCTTAAGACAGCCGCTGTGGTGGTCGAGTGGTCATAGTGACGGACTCGCATCGCGGGGACCCGGGTTCGAGCCTCACCTCAGTGGTGGTCGGCTGAAGTTGGTTTTCTGTGGTTCCAACTTCAAGGCGCAAATGTGAGCCGATCTTCCCGTTAAAAAGTCTCGTCACAGAGAGCAACAGTCCTACAAACAGTACAGATATTCAGTCATTACACTTCACTCACTTCACTTCTGAGATATAGATGGCAGCACTAAAAATCATACACACAACACTAGATACGCACTCAGACTGTTAGGTACACATACTTACACTTCTGGCACAACACAGTAAATTGCTCATGGCGATAGACCTGAGTTCTGCTCGGCTTGAAAAAAAAGAAAGTCTTAAGACGGTCCTGCTTATAACTGACAGAAACATGTAAGTGAGAGATCACTGTATAAAAAAAAATGTCCGTCTAAATTATAAAGGGCAAGGTGGCAAAAATCAGAACGTACAGAAAATAGGTACAAACAACATTGCCGTTAGGTCACTAATAATAAAGACACATAGATATATTTTCAGTTCAGCTCTCCAAGCATGTCTCGGAGAACTCCATCAGGGACTCCAGAAGTGGCGTAATGGGCCGAAATATCGGAAGTGAGGGTGGGGCGGTGTGAAACCAGAAATTCCAGAAAGCGAACACATAACACACGGGAAAATACAGTGAAATTCTCAACAACGACCACTGACAGGACCGAGCAAATGTGGTCGTTATTGGGAGGTTTTTGTTGTTATAAGAGAGGTTCAGTATAAAATACCAGAATTAAGATAGAAATTTAGAATCAAGGAGAGGAAAACCCCAAAATTAATGGAAATTCAGGATTAATGAAAGAAATAATTCTAGAATCGATTGAAATTCAGAATTAATGAGAGAAATAATTCTAGAATTGATGAACATTCCAGAATCAAATCAACAGAATCTCAAACACCTTGCTTACTACGACTTTTCTTTTTTTAATGTACATACGGGGGGGGGGGGGGGGTGTTGTTTTGAAGTGGCGGCAAACTCATTGGGGTGATATCAGGCATCCAGAGGAACAAAAATTTCCACAGGACATGGTATAGTCAATCACGTTCAGTCGATGAAAATCGCAAAAATACATGCTACATATCCGCGTCCAGTGGACGCGTGGTAACTTTTGTTTGGCCTCCACGCTCCCCGGACCTCAATCCCTTGGACATTTTCTTTTGGAGACAGCTTAAATCACTCGTGCCTTTCATTCTTCTTTTTTCCGTAAGGGGCCATGCAAGTATTACGTCATCATTTATGGGGAGGGTTTTCGATTTGCTGGAAGGGGGTTTGGATTAAGACGCCTTCATCTATATATATAAAATTGATTTTCTGTGTGTGTGTGTGTGTGTGTGTATGTTCTCTATACAAATCTACAATTTTAGTTCGATCGTCGCCAAATTTTGCATATATACCAAATGGGACCCGACTTGAACGATAGGCTACTTTAAAATTTCATCAGACCAGGGCAAATGCCCCAAATGGGCAAAAAACTGTCCGGCAACAATTGTTTTTGGGCCTCAACAATCACTTTCCGAACGTTTACTTTGGTTACCGTGGTTCTCTAGCGATGAGTTTCAGACGTGTTTATGTCTTTACAATGGTTTGTCACTTCTTTAATGCTGCCAGTTATGTATAATAGTTTATGCCTTTATAATGGTTTGCCACATTTTCAATACTCTCAGTAATGAGGGTTTTTGAATAGACGTCATAATCATCACCATCATCGCTTTGAGGGTCAGGAAAAGGGTGATCCTCATAGAAATCAGTATTAAAATTGCCGATTTAACTGCATAAATACGGAAATTTAGTGGGGGGGGGGCCCCGTAAAGTGCATCGAAAAAATTCCACAGCTTTAATTAAGCATTTTTGGAAGCTCAAACAGGCAGAAATAGATAACTTGAAGTTCAGGGGGAGGGAATCGAAATACCTAACACCCATAAAAAAAAGGGGGGGGGACTATTCATTTCTACGTTTCTTTAGACTTGTTTATTTCATGAGTCGCGCAGGACGTCGCCATATTGGTTAACTTAGACACGGTTTGCATGTCCCTCAAAGAAAGAGGGAGATATCGCATGATCCAAAAAGCCTCATTGAAGAAAACCCGGGCAGCGCCGGGTATTGTAGCTAGTATACTATATTATTAAGGAGTTCTAGTTTGGATAATGTTTACGTCATCAACCACCCTTTATGAATGTATGAGTTGGGATTCAGAGGGGCAGAGCTGATGACGAAATTTTGCTGACAAGGGGGGAGGGGGTCAAAAATGGCTAAAAATTTGCTTACGTAATATTTGAACGCCCCTAACTGCTAATCACGATTTTACTGTGCTCCACTAATCACGAATCGTTAGCGAGCTCAAACGAGAGTACATAAATTCAGATAAATCACTATAGGCCACTCCATTGGCCCGCTTGTTAAGTGCGGTAGAACGGCGAACGTGCCGCGGAACCGCCGTAAAACGTTTTATTCAGGTCAGGTCAGATAACGCGTTGATCCTAACAGCGTACTAAACAATGGCTACTTTCAGCAGTATCCTGAACAACTGCTGCTTCCATTTTACGTATATTTCTCAAAATGCTAAGGTCTGGGACATGCTCATCCAGGAGTACGAAGAAAAAGCGGATAGGGAAGCCAACTTCAGGAAGCTAAGCCTACTAGCAGCAGAAGCCGATGTCCTGATCAAAGACCATGCCAAGGAAATTCTGGAATTCCCAACAATTGGTAACGTCTGTAAAGCCGACAACAAATTACGGCAAATATTCCAGATAACCGAGAAACACTTTGCGGGGCGCCAAGAAGTACTGAAAAACAGGTCCAACACAGGAAACACATCCTGGAGATAACATTCACCATGGCTGACTTGACAGTGTTGTAACAAAGCCGAAGGAACAAGTGGTGGATATGACTCCGGAGAAAAATCCGAGACAGCACTCAGCTAAACCGCTGTTCACTCAATTTTTGTTCCTTTTGATGCCTAATATCACCCCCCCCCCCTGAGTTGTCAATTCAAGGAAACACACTATATTGAATATTTTTTCACTTTTCCGAAAGTGTACCCCCCCCCCCTCCTCAAACAGCGGATCCCAGTGCTACCGCACCTATTGCACACACTTCAGAGCGGCTCTGGCATGTAGAATTATATAAAGCCGTGCTATAAGGGGTCATTCAAGTATTACGTCAGCATCGACGGGGGGGGGGGGGGGGGTTCGGATTTGTTGACTTTTTATGACAAGTGGGGGGGAGGGGGTTTGAAGGTTGTTTACATCATCATATCAATCACCCCTTCTTGAAGATATGAAATATTCTAAGCTGCTGACGAAATTTTGCTGACAGGGTTGGGGGGGGGGGTGCAGTGTTTTGCTGACAAGGGGGGGGGTCAAAAATGGCTGAAAATCTGCTTACGTAATACTTGAATGGCCCCTTACTGAAATTAAGTATTAAAATCATTTTCCCAATCCTATGTGAATTATATTATGATAATATTATGACTTTAAATATTGCCATTTTTTACCATCTCCCCCCATAGAATTAAATTAAATCTGCTTCTATGTGCAATGGTGCTTCATTTTCTGCTTTTGACGTTTTTGGCATAATTTTTGGTGACAATTGGCGATTTCCCCGTATTTTTATCAGGGAAATATGATCAGCCCACATATATGCAATTGTTATTCATTAATTCAGCAGTTTAAAATATTTTGAAGCAATATCTTGAGCGCAGCGTTTTACAGCCAGATTTTACGCAACACCTTCTTAAAATCATACCTCAGATATGGGTGGCCATATGTTCTGTTTTCAACATTGTCTCGTAATCATTGTATCATTGTTGCTCTACACACGGGGACAAAAATTGATGGAAGAAATTCAAGCATTTATAAGCACTTGAAAATTGTTATTTTTTTTTCAAGGACTGCAATGATTCTCAAGGACTTTTAAACTTTTTTTTCTCAAGGACACTGTACCAACCATGTATCGCTAAATGATAAATTATAGTACTAAATGCTTAATTTTTTATTGCTAAATGCTGCAAGGACTGTACGAACCATGTGAAATGTGGTTCGAAGCGTTTTGAAAAAAAAATTCCACATGTGTTGTACCAAGTCTTTTTGTTTAACACTTTTTTTCAAGCTGGGACAGCCAGATTTTGGGGTTTTGCTACAAACAATGATTTAAAAAAAAAAAATGTATACCATCTGAAGCAAATTAAGAAATGTCATATGGCAGAGAATTAAATGAAATACTAGAAAAAAATTGTAATTACTACCTTTGACCTCTGAAGACCGGACCTTCCCATCTCAGAGATATTGAAGAATTCCCGGAGGATGGGTGTATTCGGGTCTTCATGCTGTAGCCACTGATAGGATAGGAAACGTTTTAATGTTGCCTGGCAAAGTGGAGAGGGAGTATAAAATGGGAGGAGAAAAAATGGAATGTTTTGGTCATTTTTCATTATACAGTGTAGTTAAAGTTCTCGTAAAACGAGTAGTTTTTCTCGAAAACTGCATAAACTTTTAGGATATCTTAATGACACAATGGGAGGCAGATGGAGGAAGAAAAACTGAAATTTAGAATTAATGGAAGAAAAACTGAAATTTAGAATTAATGGAAGAAAAACTGAAAATGAAAAATTCAATATTGGAAGAAAAGCTGAAATTTCAGAATTATATAATGAAAAATTCAATAATGGAAGAAAAACTGAAATTTCAGAATTATATAATGAAAAATTCAATAATGGAAGAAAAGCTGAAATTTCAGAATTATATAATGAAAAATTCAATAATGGAAGAAAAACTGAAATTTCAGAATTATATAGTGGAAAATTCAATAATGGAAGAAAAGCTGAAATTTCAGAATTATATAATGAAAAATTCAATAATGGAAGAAAAACTGAAATTTCAGAATTATATAATGAAAAATTCAATAATTGAAGAAAATTTCGAATCAGTGAGAAAAATACCATAACAATTGATGAAAATTCATAATGAAAGAAAGCCTTGATAGTTGAAGAAACTTCAGAACTAATGAAAGAAAAATTCGATAATTGATGAAAAAGTTCAGGATTGAAAATATAAATATTTTCATAATTGATGAAAATTCAAAATCAATGAAGGAAAAATTCGGCGTTGAAAATAATCCAGGATTTATGAGGAAAAAAAAACAAAACGCGACAGTTGAAGAATTAACGAAAGGAAAAACTACATCATTAATGAAAATTTAGAGCGATGAAAGCAAAATTTGATAATGGATATCAGAATTATTGAAAGAAATAATTCGTTAGTGAAGAAAATTCAGAATTCGTGAAAAAAATAATTCGATAATTGAAGATAATCCGAATTATTGAAATCAAGAAAATTTCGACAATTGATGGGAATTGAGAATTCACGAAAAGTAGGAAATAATGAAACAAAAATTTTCGAGAACCGACGAAAAATTTGGAATTGATGAAAAAATTCAGAATCAATCAACAAAGTAAATAATTTCATAATTAATGAAAATTTACAATACGCGAAACAATTTCTTTGTGGGTGTTCCTTAAAACAGTCGAGACCGCAAATGAGGGCGAAGGGGCTGTTATTGAAATTAAAAAAAAACTAATTATTTAGCTAAATAAAAAACGGGTTATACTGTACGTGGGAATTAATTGAAATATCCAGTAACTTCGGGGTCTCGTTGCCATTATAACCGTTTATACAGTAACAAATAACACTGCTCAGAAATTTCCAGAACTTTTCAGTTCTCCGTATTTTTATAGACATGCGCAAGAAGAATTAAAAGAATAAGAGTCATTTAATATAAAACTTATAGTTTTTACCTTTTTGTGATTTGCACAATCAGATGACTTAACTAAGTTAGACGCAAAGAACTAAATTATCTACTATCATCAAGCACGTGCCACTTCACCAAGCCTCGTTTCTTCGGACTCAAAGCTTTGTTCGGACTGTTTAGCGGCAAGCGCTTTGGTTTAGCGCCAAGATAAGTTTAGTGAAGAGGTTGCAATAATTTTGAAAAGTCGCCAACCAAAAATTCTGGGGAAAAAAAGAAATGGTCTTTTTTTTTTGTCTGGCTTTGGCGACTTGGCGTCGATATTTTATCACTATGTTTTTCTCGTTTTTTTTTTCCTCCCACGAGTTATTTATCGCGAAAGCGGGAAAAATAGAAGGGAAATATCCCAGGCCTGATCCAACATAATAACCAGCCATCTTCAACCTGTTGCTTGCGGAAAGCACCGAGAGTGCTAAATGGTTATCAAAGATTTCGTGCTTGTGAGCACTTACTTGATCAGCTCTTCAATCAAATACCCCTGTAAAAATTGCATTCAAGAATTACACTTAAGGAGGGTGGTGTGCACGCAAATTTTCCAAAAAACCATTTTCGAATTTTCAAATAAATGTATATATATACACTGAAGAGCCAGAAAAAGTCAGTGTATATATTGTTGGTTGTGGGCCACCAACCATATATACACGGGGGGGTTAATATATAGTTATGGGGTTGTGGTTATGTATTGTTCAGTGGGCCACAGCAAACATTCATTTGTATTCATTTTAACAACGAATAAAATCCAGCGCCCCCACGCAATAATTACTCGGGACCGAATTCTAAGATTTTTATGGGGCCCCCAGACTGGATATATCTTGAGCTTCCGCTATCGGAAATTTTCAATTTTAAAGCAGCGAGAAAGCAATAAGGTCCATCAAGGGCCCCTGGAAACGAAACCTTTTAACTTCCCCCGTGAAGGTATATGTGCAATGCCCCTCCCCCAGGTACGCCGACTGATCGTCTCGTATATATGTAACTCATGCGTAACATGAGCGATAGCATTCACCCGCGTGTTATTCGATCGGCCGTTTAACAGTCGCTCCGTGAATACGGCCATCAAGCGCGTATATGGCAGAGAAAAAGTGCGTTGCATGTTTTTTTAGAAATTATTGGAGGGGGAACTCAGGCCCCCCCTCCCTTATCAAATTTATTGAGGGGAGGGGGTGGCAAAGGGCCTCAGCCCTTAGGTTTTGGCGCCTATGGGTCCACAAAACATAGTTATATCGAGGTTTCGCTGTACTTAATATGTCCCATCTAAGCATCTGGGGAAATCCTGATGCCCCTCTTGATGCAGACACCCCTCACATGCTTGAACAGGGCCCCCAGATCAATAATTTTCACGGGCCCTTTATAGTGTGAAAAAACAAAAAAATGATGAGATTCGTCTCGGGCTTCAGGGATAGAGTCCTGTTAGCTCCCACTTTTGTAGGGGTCATGGACGGGGGGGGGGGGGAGGAAGAGTTCATGCAGTTCTACCTTCCCACAATAACCAAAAATTTTAAAAAATTTAAAAAAACAAACCAAAATATTGAAAAAACATGTTGGATTATTCGACCGACGTTATCCATATGGTGAAATAATAATTATTTTAAATTATTATTTCCTCTGATAATAATATTATAATTTATCCCATGAATTTTTTGAAATTGCTTTCAATTAAATATGAATCCCCCCAGCAGTTCTGGAAATATTTTTCATTAACACTAGAACCGCGGAGTGAGTCAATTTGATCCAAATCAAACTTCGTTTGTGCTAACGGTAAAAAAATTCCATGACATTTCATGATGTCATATTAATTCATGGAAATTTTAGTTTCTTCACATATTTTGTATTCCAGAACTATAAGTATTGTACTTAAAGTAGCCCCTTTCTATAAAATGCATTTGTAAAGAAGATAGTGAAGAATAAAGGTATTTCAAGGTCAAACGCGCCAATTTATTGTCCGAGGAGATTATCTTTTTTTAAATGAAGGGAACGGCGTGTATATATATAAATACATTTTTTCTTCTTTGTAAACTTGATGAATACCCAGTATTCTGACGAGAATCAAGAAAGGTTTTTGGAAAGTAAAAGCTTAAGCTCAAGAGAAAAACGTGTAGCCGAAATTTTTGTAGGGGTAAACTATGTCACAGAAAAAGAACAAAATTCTGGCTTGCGGTTGAGGTCCACCCCCAGCTTTCGGTCCACCAAATATGTTTTGAACGGACTTCCAAACCTTGGGAAGGATCAGCGTCGGACGAATCTTTCTCTTTCAGATCGCACAGTGATGCAACTGATCAAGCCATTTGAGAACAAGGGTAGAAATGTCTCGATATCTATACCTTTTTTCACTACACTGAAGCTGGCTGAAATGCTAAAAGCCAAAAAATACGAGCTTAGTAGGGACGGTGAGACGAAATCGATAAGACGTACTGACACAATAAATATAGTAAAACTACAGTTGCATCAAACACATCAGTACTGGAATACAATTATCACAATTTATCAAGGAAAAAAAGGAAAAAATTTTTTTATCAGTCAGCCCGCTTCATCTGACAGTCGATATCGACAGTAGTTAGCCACAAAAAGCTTCCCCCCCCCCCAGAAACTTTCACACTAAAATTCAATAAAATTCGCCGTAGATGTACCGATCAAATGACCGAAAAAAATAGTTGATCATTTGATCATTTTTGTCGCACCACGGTCATTTTCTGCACACGAGGGTTAATTAGCCCGGGACCTACAATTTATTGCCGATTCCGAACGGCAGGCTTGTTTTTTATACTCGTTGAGGGGTCGGTGCGCTAACCCCTCGATGGGGGACTCCTTGCGGTAGCAATTTTTTCCTGCGGTCTTGCCGGCGTTTTTGTTGTACCCTTGTGTCAGCAAAGTTTTCTGACAAGGACGAACCGGGCATCGAACTCGCGACACCTCTAAACATCCTTTGGTACTTTAGGTGAGTATCTTGTCGACCTGGGCTACCGCGCCCCCGAAAAAAAATAATCAGTGAAGAATGATAATGATGATCCACCTCCGTGATGAATCCTCACGGAGGTGGCCTCTGTCCACATTTTCTACAACATCCTGGTTCTCACTATAATAAATTCCTGCATTTTGCATAGAATAGTGCAGAACGGCAAAACTGTTCAAGAAATGGTATTTTTTGGCCCGAAATATGTAGTGAGAAATTGAATTTTTCTGGATGTTATGCCGAAACTGATATTTGGAAAGAAAAGTGATTTGTCTCCTCCGGGAATCGAACCCGGATCACCATGTTATAAGGAATTGAAAAACGTGTCTCTTGTGTATTGGTTACCGCACTTGCCCGGTATGCAAGGGGGCCCAGGTTCAATTTCCGGAGTAGACAAATCGATTTTATTTCCAAATATTAGTTTCGGCATAACATCCAGAAAATTCAATTCCTCAGTATATTACGGGCCGAAAAAATGTCATCTCTAAACATTAGAATTAATGAGAGAAATGATTCCATAATTACTGAAAGAAATAATTTCAGAACTGGTGAAAAAAAAAATTTCACGATATTCATGATTGTGCATAAATAATGAGAAATTTCAGAATAATTAAAGATTAATATTTAATGTGAAAACACTTTCAAAATGAATGAAAATTCATGTTCAATGAAAAAAACAATAATTTTTCACAATTAATGGAAATTCATATTTAATGGAAAAAATTATCTTAGAATAAATAAAATTATCAAATACATAAAACTTCAATTATCTGTCACCGTCCGGACCAGGGCTGTGACGGATAACCGAATAGAGGGGATAACAGAAATCTCTCAAACATGTCGATTGAAGTGTATGTATTGCTAAGAGAATACTAGTCTCTTCAATTGACAGACCTATCAAAGAAATCAATAAAAGAAACTTGGCAAATTTCAAAAAAATTGAAAATTGTTAATGGTAATTTTAAGTTTCCATATTTTTTCGCTACTGTCAAATTTCACAAAAATCCAATTAAATTCAGATTTGTGACATGCAACAGAAATAGCTACAATCATAAAATTGGTTTTAAATTCTTCGAATTGCTTCACAATATTCTTTAAGAAATTGACAACAGCAAATCTGGCATTATCATCAACAATAATGTCAAACCACAGGGATTCCCATGGAGAATTGTTTTTCAAGTGCTTTTGCAAATATTTTCTTGCATTACTTTGAAAACAAAAATTTAATTTCACATAATATTTCTCATTATATTTCCAATATAATGAATTGCCAGCGGAGCCAGGTTTGCGGGGTGGGTGCCACCCCTCCCTCGTCCATCGTGTTGTTTTTGCTAAAGCTACAGAGCTATAGCCTTCGTCCGCAGGACTTTAGTGCGACTTAACGACAGCACCCAGCTGAAGCCCCCATGGCCCCCACATCCTGTAGCGGGGCCCCTAGACTGGGATCTTTTGCGGGCCCCCACGGTCAGATTTTTAACGGGCCCCTTCTGTAGTTAATTTATAACGTGAAAAAGTAAAAACATTATGATAACCGTCCCGGGCCCCAGGGCTAGAGCCCCGTCAGCCCACCCCCCTCCCGTGGGGGCAATGGAAGCCCCACCCCACTGTGTCAATCTAGAGAAGCCTAGCCTAGCAACAGTAGAATAAAACTAACCTATCTCCCGAAGGTCACACTTGAAGGAAAATAATTCGCTGCCTAAAATTTTCCCTGGATCATTGATAATTTTTGTCGCACCACGGTCATTTATTATGTCTTATTTGCGACCGGGACATTTGCGACTGAAATAAAAACCGTAGTATTTGCGACCGAAGTCACAGAAGGCATCAAAGGGAGGGTAAGTTGAAGGAAAATGTAGCAAGATTCGATTTACAGCACTTCAACGTGTCAGAAGTATCTGACGGAAAGGATTGTATATGTACATTCGATTTAACGGACTAGAGAGAGAGAGAGAGAGAGAGAGAGCACACACACACACACACACACACAGCATATGGTTTCTCGTTAAAATCAGATTTTTCCTTTTCAGACTAAATACCTGCAATGCTTTACTGGGACTTCATAAATATTGTCGATAGTAACGGAATAGAATATTTACACTATTTTTTGATGTATAGATCTTTTGTAACGTGAACTTTTTGTTTACTCTTCCGGTGGAATCTCCTTAATTAATTTTTGTTTTTTGCGTTATTACGATTAGATGGTCAAAAATTGGGAAGTTTATTTATCCTGCATTAACCGGATACAATCCATTTAATCCGAAGTTGGGTCCGTTAATTAAATTTGGGGTTTGTTGTGTCTTATTGGGGGAAATTGATTCCACAGTGCAATATTTCAGATAAACTGGAGGTAGATTATAACACACATATCACTAAATTAAAAAGTAGGCCTGAATGTAATTTACACGTTAAGTATAAACCAAGAGAAAAGGTATATTGGTTTGAAAAATTCTTAAAACAAAGTGTAGTACTTGTTAAAATCTTTTTAGTATAAACATTTCAAGAGACTTGATTTCACACTGCATTTCAAAAATTTATTTTTGAAATGCATCTGGTCTGGGACCATACCTAATTTTTAAAATCTCGTAGGCAGCTATGCACAATTTGAGGCAGTGCCGTCTTGACGCATGGGCCAACCCGGGCACGTCACGCAGGCCTTGAATGAACAGCGGGGGGGGGGGGGGGGGGGGGGATAAAAATGAGATGTGGTTAAGATTTGCGAGATTAAGCATGTGAATTGGTAAGTAGGCATTTGCAGTCTGGATAGAGGGCTGAGCAAAATCAATTTGCCTGGGGGCTCTTGATGCTTTTAAGACGGTCCGACTCCAGGCCATCTCTGGGCCGTTTTTCCAGGAGAGAGAATGCGTAGCCCTGACTTTCGCAACTTTTCAAAATCAATTTATTCGGTAAAAAAACATATTTTTTACGAAAAAGTGAAAAGTGGGAGGGAGTTATAGTGACTAAAACAAGCAAAGAGTGCTATAAGCCACACCTTTGCAGGCTAGAATATAGTCAAACTGTAGCTCGCTTGTTGCTTCATAGATGGCAGCACAAGTTCAAATATTTTGGGCTACTTTTTGGCTATTTTTGAAGAGGATTTTGGCTGGAAATTTTTTTAGGACCTGGCAACTCTGGGTCGCATGCTTATGGTCATTTTATTCAAGGACTCGAGAATGGGAAGTGGTGACTCTCGTCAGGCTGTAGCAGACGTTGAAATAAACGTAAGTATTATTATCCAACGATAATATTATCACAAAATATAAGCTATATATATATATATATATATATATATTGCGTGTAATCAGCAACAAAAGTATATGTTTGACGACCTTGGGAATTGATGATACCTGATACGTATTTATCATGAAGTTTTATGATACGTATTATCATGTTTGTTTATATAAAAGTACAAAGCACAACAGGCTGAAACCAGTGCCGTCTTAAGGCACGACCCGGGCGCCTCAGGAGAAAAGGGCCTCACAAAAATGTGGTCTGGTTGAAATTTTCAAAAATTTACCTGGTAGAGCCTCAGAAAAATCACTTGGCCCTGGGGCCCATGATGCGCATACAGCCTGCATCATAGGCCCCCGGGCATTACAGCCTGCATTCAGGCAGACTCTTCACAAAAGATGGGAATTAAAAAAATATGTTAAGGGTAAATCCGGTTAAATTATGCATAATCGCTGACCATTCTGGTGAGTTTGATAAATCTCCACACAAATTTATCCCTTTTATCGGTGATTATGGTACCATTTTATCAAGCGGTCGTTGATAAAATGGTAAACATGATAAATCACACGAAATCATCACATTCGCCGGTTATCATGAATAATTGTCATTTCGTACCGATAAATATGATAAATTGCTTCCATTGCCGTGGATGAGTCGCAGATAAAATAGACCTTAGGCGCTCGTCTTGTAGCTTATGTAGGGAATTCTAATTTTTCTGAATTAATTCTTTGTCCGCCATGATGTAAAACTGTTATGACACCATTGATATTTGAGGAGTTTATTTTTAAAAGGGAACATTTAAACATTGGCTAAATTTGCAGTAGAAATGAGAAACGTATTCCATCGGAATAGACTGCTTTACAAAAGTGGAAATAGCACAGCAGGTAGCAACATATACGAATAGTAGAAGAATATTTAAATACAATCAAATCTCGAATGCGCAGCGGCCGACAAAAGAACTTCGAGATACCGTTAGTTCGAGTTAACGGGAATTCTGATTTCAGAGTGGGGAAAAGAAAGATTTATTAAAATGACACGGCCAATTAATAATATCGCATTAGTAAAACATGTCAGACCACTGGAGATGGAAAAATTCGAATTTAATTCTAATTTAATTATTATTGAATAAGAATACAGTAAAACCCCCTCTTAACGGACACTTCAGATGCGGTCAACCCCGAAAAACCAAAACTTCACACTTTTTCCTAATTTAAGAGGCCCAATATTTTCTTTTGCGCCCGGGGCCTCGACCGACTTTAATCCGCCACTGCCTACCGGTAACAGTAAAAGAGAGGTTCAATGTACAGTATATAGACCTCAATGCGAGAATTCTTAGTTGAGGTCGCTCTTTGGTTAGCGTGTATCTCTGCTTGTGAAAATAACTGTTTTCTGCGAATAAATCTGTGATGTCCAGCAAATTGTTTTCTCCTCTGCTCATTTCGAGAACTTGTGAGACGTTATATGGAACAATATTATTGTAGTAGACTTGCATCAAAATTTTTTGCAGTCGAAGCTCTGTTATCTTGTTAGAGAAAAATACAGGAAAACAGGAACATCGTGATTCTCATCAAACATGTTACCAAATGTCAGTGAAATCGCCAGATATCGCTTGTAAATAACCTTCGGTAAGAAATACAGTAATACAATAAGTCTGTTAAAATGTATTTCATGGGGAAAAAATTAACTTGGTAAATGTTTGAAATGAATATTATATTTTATAGTCACGTTCATTATAAAGTAATTCATTAATTATGCAAATTACCTTCATTCCTGATTTTAGTAAAGATGAAAAATTTTCAAGATTCGTTGAAAAAACGGGACATTTTCATAAGAGAAAGTTGGTTAGGGTAAAATACGCGGAAATTTTTTGTATAGCGGTCATTTCCAAGCGCAAGTCGAAGCGTCAACAAACATGTAATTAATGTTTTATCCAATGTTACGTACAAATAAAACAACAGACCAACATTCCCAGAATGTGATTAGATCTTGAAGCCAGAATTACATTATAAAAATTTTATAAAATCTCCTTTATAAAATATTCGATATACGGGTGTTGATATTCGATATACGGGTGTGATATTCGATATACGGGTGTTGCATGGGGTAATAAAACGCTCAACGATATTCAAGTGGAAGACGTGGAGGTCCTAAATCTTCTAAGAAATGTATGTGCAAGCAAAGCACCAGGACCAGATGATATCTATCCCAGGGTTCTCAGGGAAGGTGCTAATGAATTGTTGGGGCCAGTCGCACAGATATACAGGAGTAGTGTTGCTGAGGGTATCGTCCCGAGAGATTGGAAACTGGCTAACGTTGTTCCGATATTTAAGAAGGGTAGTAGAGAAGTGGTGTCTAATTATCGTCCAGTGAGTTTGACGAGCTCCCTCTCGAAAATTTTGGAAATTATCATCAAAAGGCAGTTTGTGAAGTGGATAGACGAGAATAATGTATTGTCGGATAATCAGCATGGGTTCAGGAAGGGGAAGTCATGTGTAACTAACCTCCTTTGCTTCTATGATTACGTGACTAAGGCTTTGGGTAAGAGCAAAAATGTCGACGTTGTTTACCTTGATTTCCAGAAGGCATTCGATCGGGTCCAACATGGCAAACTCTTGAAGCGTTTACACGAGATTGGAATTGGGGGCAACTTGCTGAATTGGATAGAATCGTGGTTAAGAGATAGGTCGCAACGAGTTATGGTGAACGGGGAATTCTCTGGTTGGACAGACGTCACAAGTGGAGTTCCTCAGGGAAGTGTCCTTGGCCCCATACTTTTTTCACTTTTTATCGACAAACTCGATCAGGGTATCAATGGAATTACTAGCAAATTCGCAGATGATGTGAAGCTAATGGGGGTAATCGGAAATGAAAGCGATAGGGAGTTGCTCCAGACCAACTTAAACAAGATTGCAGCATGGGCAAATGAATGGAGCATGACGTTTAGCGTAGATAAGTGCATGGTCGCTCATTTTGGTTCGAACAACCCACGGTTCTCTTACGAGTTGAATGGTGTCACTATCCCGGATGCAACTAGAGTCACCGATTTGGGAATTCTCATTGACGAGCGACTTAAGTTTTCTGAACATTGTTCAGCGGTTGTCAAAAAAGCGAATAGAATGCTTGGTCTCATTTTCAAAAAGGTCTCTTCGCGTTCCCCTAAAGTCATTCTTCCGCTTTTTCGAGGCTTAGTTCGCCCTGGACTGGAGTATGCTGTAAGGTTTTGGAGACCATACCTACAGAGGGACATAGACTTGGTTGAAGGGGTGCAGAGAAGAGCTACGCGTGTCCTTATTGGCACACAGGGCTTGAGTTATGAAGAAAGACTTCATTTTTTGAATATGTTTACATTGGATGAACGCAGGTGTCGAGGAGATATGATCGAAGTGTTCAAAATTTTCAATGGGATGGATAGGATCGACCATGAACTTTTAGTACACCGCCAATCGACTGCTTTTACAAGGGGACACCAGTATCGATTGGTGAGGGACAATGCAAGGTTATGATGTCGCAGGGAATTTTTCTCCAATAGGGTTGTTAATAAATGGAATAGCTTACCCCCGGAGGTAGTAAATTGTAACACAATTGACACGTTTAAAAAGAAATACGATAAACATGTTGGGGTAAATCGAGAAGCTATCCATTCTTAGAATAAGACAACCATAAGTATTCTTTATGGGCATTGTATAATATTTTATCATGTGTATATATTGTTTGTAATTTGTGTTAATTGCATTTTTAATTGGGTTGCTGTATTTTTGAAACATATGACAACCATATTTTTATGGGCATCTTTTTATCAGCCACCTCGTTGGGCATTTTGCCTGTTGTGGCGTTGTATTTGTATTTGTATTTGTATTAAAACTTGAAAAAAAAAACGAAAACTAACCAACCAATATGTCTATTGGTTACATCCGTTCGAATATAATTAATGCGCTTATTGGTTGCATTTTTCTAGTTTTAACAATGAACTTTTACCAAATATTGATAGTATAATCCCAGCCTAAGAATTTTCTTGAGGGGAAACGCCATTGAAACAGAAACAAAAGTGACGAAAAATTTGCCGTTATATCCGAGGTTGTTAATTTTCCATCGACGCTACAAACAAGGTTCATTAACATTATTCTCTATGGGGGGGGGGGATCAGTTCCGACCTCCGAATGTTGACGTTGTAGTTGAAGTGTTGTTACAACCAAGGTCGTTATAGCCGAATTTGACTGTATGTAATTCAATATTTGGTGACATTTTGACTCATTGACATAAAAGGTAAAAGAATTCCTTCCTCGATGGAAAAGGGGAAAAAAATGTTCTTTTTTGTCAAACAGTCGAAAAAAGCTTATCAGTCGTGCCTCAACCACACAGTAAGGCCTCAACCGATTAACAAAACAAGTTTTATCTCTTGCAATTTTTTACCTGTTTCATTTCATACATATCGAGAGAGAGAGAGAGAGAGCATAGCTGCGTGCTGACTTATTTTTTCTGTGTTTTATAATACGATTTTGTATAATGGGAGGTGGTGAATCTCGTCCGACGACCGAGGATGAAATATACAAAGACGTACGTGTGAGCATTATTTATATCATTTTAAATTCATAAACAACGATCGAGACACACAGATTACGGCCCCGTGCCAGGATCGTATATCTCGGCCGTTATAATTGACCGACTCATTTAGTCGCGTTATTAATCTACGTTGTTTGAGCTGTGTCAGCAAACGTTTAGCAATTTTTTTAAATGATTTTGGAGCTATATATGTCCTGTGTTTCTCGAGAGACACTCCGGGTTTCTTGCCGTCCCGATTTTGTTTGTGAAAATGTGTCCCGGTTTTTTACGTATTTTCAACGAAGCTAACTTGAATTTTTATTTTTTCAAATCAACGATTGAAATTATCTTCCCAACTCAGAAATTAAATTACGATATAATTACGACTTTCAATAAAAATATTTTCATCTAAAATATTTGGCTTTTTCCTTTAATTCACTGCAATTTGCAGTAGCGCTTCATTTTTAGCGACTTTTCTGTGATTTCACCAATAGTTGGCAACCTTGATTACTTTTGGTATCATTTTTGGCGTTAATTGGCCCATGTCCCGTATTTTCCCGTATTTTGGAAGCCCAAATATCCCGTAATTTTCTCAAGTGAATATGATCAGCCTATTCTCACCAGAAAGCCTCTCCTCCTCCAGGTCTCTTAACCTGGAGTTTTGTGTGTGTGGCTAATAATGCAGTTGTCACAATTTATTGATGAAACAGTGGTTTCAGTGTGTGCAATCAATTTTTTAGCCATTTTTCGTCCCCTTAATATATATATCGTAACTTTTGGTTACTTTTCCTTTTTTTCTCCATTGATTATGTCTTTTTTTTGACCATTTTTAGTTAACGAAATTCCGGGCTCTATTTATAAACTACTTTACTCCATTTTGAAACAAACCGAATGTAAGAAATTTCGTATCAATCAGTCAATTTTTTCTTCTAAAATCGAGAAAAAATGAGTTTCAGTGTAAATTGTATACAGTCAAACCTCGTTAACACTTTCGTGTCTGGTCTGAGCTATTTCAACTATTATGTTTGTTCCTGTGGACTGAGGGATTTTGGTACTTTTCATGATTTTTTTAAAAATACTTAGAATATATACATCTCAACAGTTTTTTCTTAACTAGAAATTTCAAATTCTTTTCTTTCATAATATAGCAGTTATTTAAAGGTAATAGTAATTAATATTTAATGAGAAATAATTAAAAAAGTATGTTTTAGAGTTTTAAAAAAAGTTCCGCAAAGGAAAAAATAATTTTTTAACATAAAATTTCAAACAATTCTGAGTAAAAACTTATCCAAATGTTGTAAAAATATCTAAAAAGGGTTTTTATTAAAAAAAAATCATCTTGTCATCAACAAACATGGCTACCTAATCTAGGAAGACAAATGTGTCTCAATTATACTTATACATCATTTCATAAAGCTACATCCGTTGGCTCTGATGCCATCTATAAATATATATATCTATATATATTTTTTTTTGAAACTATAGAAGATTCATAGATTATGTTTAAAAACACTGGGAACATATATATTCAGCCATTTATAGCTACTAGAGTTAAAAGTTAAGCCGAGTCTGACTCTGACTTAGTTCCCTTGAACAAAAACGGCAAACCGAGTCAGAGGCTCGGGCCTAGACCCCAAATTGTTGATGAATCATTCTTGGGAGACCAAATGAATTACATCGTAAGCGGAATGACTCGTTAAACGGAGTAAGCCATGGCTGCGCTGATTCCCGTCTCCCTATTGATGAATTCACGCAGAAAAAAATACAACAAATTTTAGTTATTCGAACGAGTTCGTAAATGAAAATTGATTACTTGGACTATTTCTTTAGTCAATTAATGTTTATTTGCTACATAATTACGCATTTGAACAACACAAAATATTACCCTTTTGCGAATTTTTAAGAATTCGGAAATTCCTCCCCCCCCTCCTGTTTATGGAAACCAAAGTATTGTCGTCTTTGATGGCAGTTTTTAATAATTTCGGAACGTCATAAATTAAAATAAAATATTCTTTATGGGCTCGAAAAAAGAGAAATTGTTCATTTTTCACTGAAAAAGCACTGGCGAGTTTTGTTTGTGTGAATCTCCAAAGAAGATAGAAATAGGAAGTCTCTCTGTCTCTCTTGTGCTTTCCAGTCCCAATACAAATTTTCTTAATAGGTAGATTTTTTTCATATTCCTCCACTATAATCCTGCTTTGTCTTTAAAGGTGAACGAACATTCTGGCACTTAGGCCGGGACAACACTATACAATTATTTTATAGAACTTGAAAAATCCAACCAATAAAGCTCATAGGTTACATTCGAGCAAATTCAACCGATAATCTTATTTATTGAATTTTTCAAATTTTATAAAAGAACTTTTAGAAAACTTTCATAGTGTAATCCCGACCTTAGGTGAACACAGGCTTAGGCCGGGATTACACTATAAAATTTTGATAAAATTCCTTTTATGAAACTTGAAAAATCCAACCAATAAAGCTCATAGGTTACATTCGAGCGAATGCAACCGGTAATCTTATTGGTTTAATTTTTCAAATTTTATAAAAGAATGTTTATTGAAGTTTTATACATCATCGCCTTAGGCCGCGATTACAGTTTAAAATTTTGATAAAAGATCTTTCATAAAACTGAAAAAATTCAACCAATAAGGGCATCGGTTACATTCGAGCAAATGCAACCGGCGATCCAATTGGTTGAGTTTTTCGAGTTTTATCAAAGAGCTTTTACAAAACTTTTATAGTGTAATCTCAGCCTTAGAGAGAGAGATGTCCAGCTACATTACAATCGTGCAGCTAAGATTTGTTTTTACGACCAATGTTCCCAATTGGAACATCAGTTTTATTAATTAGAAAAACATTTTTCTTACATGAAAACACTTGATTTTTTTTTTCTTATTTCATGAACGTGTGAGATTCGAAACTTAATTTGCAGAACAAAAATTTCATTCATTCCACTTATGCCATAAATTTGATTTTTTTTAAATAGGTTATTTGCAAGGAAAAATAGAATTTATTATTTTGTTTTTAATTTTAATGTTGTTTCTACGGGCATGGGCAAGTCCAGAAAACGTTCATAAAACTTGAAAAACGCAACCAATAGGCGGATTAGTTGAGTTCGCTCGAATGTAACAGATGTGCTTATTGGTTACATTTTTCAAATTTTATAAAATAATTTTTATCAAAGTTTCATAGTGTAATACCGGCCTTATGTTAGGTAAATCTTTGACGTGATAAAGAATGAACGTTGGACTCATATTGCACGAAGCGTTTCCGATTTGAATGGTGATTTTCCCACGAGTGCTTTAAAAAAAAAGTGACTTCTTAAGCGAAGCGGAGTGCAGTGACGCATTATCAGGAGTTTACTAACATTAGAACCCCCACAGAGCAGGGGAGTTTCAATCTTTTTCCACACGTATGTCAAGGCCGTAGCGAGGGGAGGGAGACTTGGGGGTCTGCGCCCCCCCCAAAATGTGAGAAAATGACGGAAAAAAAGGGGGGGAGGGAAATGGCCAAATCTATTGTTCTATCACTTTGGTCCCCCCCCCCCCCGAACAAAATTTCTGGCTACGGGCCTGCGAGGCGTCCCTTTCCCCTGTTCAATGCTTATCCGCCGGCCCCTCACAGCTTTAACGAAGAATATTTCCGAAAAACCCAGGGGTCTCATCGCTCCGCGGCGCACAGTTTGAGAACCCCTGCCATAGAGGATAATTGGGATATCCAAAAAGTAACTCGGTAAGCGGACTGACGTGTTACCCGGGTGAGGCACTAGCGAGGTTTGACTACAAGAAAACACACTTTGAACGCAATTTTCTGAACACAGTTTTTGAGCTTGTCCCTAAGATTAGTACTGTAATAACTGCACCTAAATTTTTGAAATTCCTTTGAAATATTTATACGACACGCTTGGACCTCGAACGTCTTGCCACGCGTTAGAATTTTATTTGAATTTTAAAAGTTTGAAAAAAAAACAAAAAACGAATTTCTCAATAATTTTCCTCCTGTGTAATCAAAGCCGCTTGAAAGATTACGAACTCTTTTAATGCAGCTTTCTGTGTAATAGAATAGAGCACATATTCTTGTCATGCTGAATCCGCTGCTGCCATCTACCAGCAAAAAAAAGAAAAGAGAAGAAATCTCTATATTAAATTTTCCCACAAAAAACTATCTGTGCAAAATTTCAACTCAAGCGGAAAACCGCTTGGTGACCCTCAAACGCCTTGAGGTTGGAACATTATACCTAGAGCCCGGATTATATGCACTAAAATAGTGGCAAAATATTACCTAAAAATATGCAAATAAGCACTTGAAAATGCAAAAATATACACTTGAAAATGCAAAAATATGCACTTGAAAATGCAAAAATATGCACTTGAAAATGCAAAAATATGCACTTGAAAATGCAAAAATATACACTTGAAAATGCAAAAATATGCACTTGAAAATGCAAAAATATGCACTTGAAAATGCAAAAATATGCACTTGAAAATGCAAAAAAAGCACTTCAAAATGCAAAAAAGCACTAAAAATTCCAAAATGTGCACTAAAAATTCCAAAATATGCATTAAACACCCCAGATATGTAAACTAGAAATCTTGAAAAAGTAAAAAATTCCGAAATATGTACAAAAACTGAGAAAACATGCATTGAAATAAATCACCATGCAAAAAAAAAAGATGTTTTTCAAAATGCATCTTTTCTATTTCTTAGTGCATATGTATTTCATTTACAAAAAAATATCCCCTCATATATACATATATACCCGCATATATGCAAATAACTTCTACATATTTTTTAGTCTGGCATAATAAAATTAACACTTTGGCATATCTCTAGAAATAGCCTTACAATAAAACGGTTAACATTCGTAAAATACTTGTATTTATGTATTAATTCACTAAATTTCACCTGCGGGAAAAAAAATCCGGCTGTTATGAAAATATTGTGAACAATATTTATTTGAAAAATTATTTAAAAAAAATTGAGTGAGCTTAAATAAATCTTCAAAAATATGCACTTGTACTGAAAATTCTTTGATTTTATTCATTTGTATGAATTAATGCTAAAAGAAAGGGCCAGAATATGCAAATGCATATGCACATATGCATTTGCATATAATCCGAGCTCTAATTATACCAATAGCATAGTACCCACATCTTCACAGCTTTATTTCTGTCTCACTTTCCTGTTGACTACTACTAACTACTGAGGGTGTGCCGGCATCATGGCCCCCACATAGGGGGCGCTGACAGGGCTCCAGCCCTGGGGCCCGGGACGGTTATAATTTTTTTTGCTTTTTCATGCTATAAATGAACTACAGAAGGGGCCCGCAAAAGATTCCAGCCTAGGGGCCCCGCTACAGGATGTGGGGGGGGCCATGGCCGGCATCTTAGCTGCTGTATCTGCGAAACTAACTTTTGCAAAAAATTATGAAATTGAATTCGAAAAGCCATGAACCAATCACCAAAAAAAAAAAAAATACCCTACTTTGTCATTTATTCTCGAGCGCATTCATTCAAGGGCGTAGCGAGGGGGGAGGGGGACTTGGGGGTCTGGTCCCCCCCCCGAAATGTGAGAAAATGACCGAAAAAAGGGAAAAAGATGCCCAAATCCATTGTTCTGTCACTTTGGTCCCCCCCCCCGAAATGAAAGCGGTCCACCCCCCTCCGAACGAAATTTCTGGCTACGCCCCTGCATTCACTCACTTTTACATAATATACATTACTCTCTTGCCTATCCCTTCACCGAGGGTCCCCAAGGGACCCCAGCCCGTACGGTGACTAATGGGTAATGGCCCGCCATCACCGGTAAACTTTTGATTCTGGTTCTAGGTTGGAACATAGTTAACTGGCAACGTTAGTTCTATATACGCGCAATGATTAATTCCGTTCAAAAGCGCGGTATATATACTCTCCCTATCTCAACCATTTTATTTTTTCTTCTTAGAAAAAAAAGAAGCCAGGATTATACAATATAAAAGTTTGTTAAAGATGTTTTAGAAAACTTGAGAAAATAACCGATAAAAGCGTATCGGATGCATTCGAGCCTATGTATTTCTCGAATTTTTAATGTTATTTCTCGGTATTTTTCGAATTAACATTCTTAATTCATAATGAGATTCTAAAAAACTGCGGGATCTTAGAGAGGAGAAATAAAGATCTATGGTTTTTCCGCAATGGCTGGATGTGTCCTCATAGATAATGTGACCATACGTCCTCTGGCCGTCCCGACTTTTTTTTATTTGCAAAAATATCTCGGTCTTCCACGTGTTTACAACGAAGCCAACTTGACACTTTCTATTCTTCAAATCAACGATTAAAATCATCTTCCCACCTCAGAGAAATAACATTATGTGATACGACTATAAATTAAAATATTCATCTAGCACAGCGGTTCTGAACCTTTTTTGACTCGCTTTCTAGTAAAAAAATTCTATGGCGGATCCCCGTATAGGCCCATTTCTTAATTATTCTCATCAAAGTTACTGATTTATTTTTACTATTTAAAAATATTTATAATTATTTGTTAAAATTTTAGTTTTTTTTTTATTTTCCTCAAGCGGCCGCGGAGCCCCTGCAGAGTGCGCATGGAGCCCCAAGGGCTCTGCGGAGCACCGGTTGAGAACCGCTGATCTAGCATGTAGAGCACATTAGTAATGACGTCACGACCGGCAGCGCTGATTCTAAACAAACATGAGCTGCGCGAGATTATAAAGGAAAACGCCATATGACGTAGTCTATAGTCTCTATTTAAATTAGTTTTTTTTAAAAAAAGATGATTAAATATAAGACTTTTTTTTTGCGAAGCTCTTGAAATGAAAACTTCAAACTCTTGCGCACATGCAATGTTACAGATATAATAATAGTTAGTCTCTAATTAGCTAAGAGTGCTTTTTATTTCTCTCATGCTATCCGTTCACGTGCGTTTGGCCTAATTGCTCCGAATATAAGAACCTCTCGATAACAGACACCCATGGGACCAAAAATTTTATCCGCTAACGGGGAGTAACGGTATGCAATGGAATCTCATTTATACGACGTTTTGGCTTCTTTGCTATTGGTTCCTATGCATTTTAATTACCAAAAGTGATACGCCGGTGGTTATGCATAATCACTAATCGTCTCGATAAAGAAAGTTTGATTAACTTTCACTATATTTTTATCACTTTTACTGGTGACTAATTGTAATTCCCAAATAAAATTAGAGGAAGTTTGATGAATACACACATAACTTTGTGTCGTAGGGTTTCAATAAGTTTCACGTTGAGGAAAAAAAAAAACTTGCATTCATTTTTCGCGATTAGCGACTTTTCTGTTATTTCAGCAATAGTTGTCACCCTCGATTACTACATCATTTTTGGCGATAATTGGCCATGTCGTTATTTTCCCGTATTTAGGAGTCCAATATCCCGTATTTTTCTCGAGGAAGTATGGTCAGCCTACCTAAAAAGAAAAAGGAAAATGGTTGAGGTAAGGGAGAAGTATACCAAGGACAACTCCGGTCTATCGCTATGGGCAATTTACTACCGAATGAGTTGAGCCGAACAAAAGTATTGCTTATGCGATTAGGCAAGCTGACCGACCGAGTTGGGACTTATTCGAAGGTTACGATCGTGATGTTGCTCTTGTTCTCACTCGCTCATGGTATGGCCTCGTACTGGCATCGTTGAGCCGGAAGTGTGCATGTATACCTAATAGTCCGAGTGCATGAATTTTTAGTGCTGCCATCTATTTTTCAAACTATAAGTAAAGTGTAATGATTGAATATTTGTACTGCTGTAGGTCTGTCGCTCTCTGAACGAAGTCATGGATGGAGATAATTTTTATTAGTAATAAATTCCGAAAAGTATTTAATGATTTCACAAATATACTTATAAATTTTCCTTTGTTTAAGGAATTGGGTCCCAGACCCGAAGATCTCGTGTTCGAGAAAATCGTGACCAGCATCCCACAGATTTTGGAAAGCGTCAATAACAAGAAAATGATATTCGTAAGACACTGTCGCGACACCTGGATACCCCAGAGAGAAATGACTCTGGATGTCTTGGAAGATGCGACAGCTAAATTCCAGATCCAGGAAGAAATAGACAATTTATGTTACCGATTGCAATCGCTCAGCGTCTTCCTCAAAGTCTTGGTGCTAGTTCTCAGTTTCTACTTCAGCGCCGGGCTTCTCGTGGCGCTGCTGGTCATCAGCTTCGGAGACGATTTCTTGAGATTCTACCACGAGACGGAATCGGAAAAGATTAGGGAGAAGATAAGGTCCCTTACTCCAGTTTTGGAAACTGACCGGAGCACAACGGAAAAGGCCAAGATTCTCTGGAATGGATTCGATTCGAAGTTTACGGAATTGAAGGTAGAAATCGACGATTTCGTCAAGAACGTCAAGTACAACTTCATGGAGGTCGAGACCAAGACACCTGGCCTCAAAAGGTTCTTCCAACGGATACGACTCGTCAGGGCCAAAGACAAAGACGACACGAGTAAGTTTTTCGATGCTTTACTGGAGCTTATCCACAATTTCAACTCTGCCAAAAGCATCTACGACAACGTACGAAAGGGCATCAAGGAGGACACTTCGTACGCGAGTTTCGTGGATCGGTGCAAGTCCACGGGTAGTCAGATATCGTCTTTCCTGGAAGATGTGAGCTTCTGCTATTCCGAAATGGAGATTACCGATGCCAGCAAGATGGCGCTCGAAATCGCTGTCAGCAAAGTCAGCGAAGTGCCCAAGAAAGTCCATAAAATGCGGCAAGTTCTGGACAAGAATCGGGAAAATATCAAGAAAAACACTTCGAGAATCAATGTGAAATGTGAACATTAAATTGATAATTTACCCAAGTAGTACCTGACGTAATGTTTGTCGTGGAAATTTTTGTTCGATTGACGTCACAGTCAGGAGAAAACTTACGTTATTTTGACGTATTTCAATGTCGTATATGTACTGGTCATAAATTCACGTCTTTCGTACGCCATGCAATGATATAAAATATTTCAGGACGCCATTTTCCGTTCATAAAATTTCTTGAATACTTCAGAGAGTCGAACCCATGAATGTGATGGGCGAAGAATGAATGCCTAATCTTAATGCGCTCGCACGCGCTTTAATATTTGGCATTCAGTGAAAGCGTATCTTGAATAAATAATTGAAAATAAATTTACAAGATATACGGAAGATTGGATGTTGTGAAAATATTTATTATTTGAGATGTTTTTTTAAGAAAGGAAAAACTCACCTCTGACACCACCGGGAGTCGAACCCGGGTCCCTCGATTGCCGGACGAATGCTCTGACCACTAAGCTACAGAGGAGGTAGAGATTTTCCTTCGCTAGAGCGTATATATATAAATTTAATTAATCAATACTTATTTAATTCAAAATTTTTTAATTTCTCAAGGATAAAATTGTTATATGCATTATTTAACAGTAAATGAGGGTTCAATTCGTGAATAGCGTCAGCTATCCTCCAAAATTCAAAGTATTTGCATATTATGGTCATTATTTTCGACATTCAGTTGATATCTTCAAAGTCGATGTAATCGCGATTTTCATCATGTCAATTTTAAGACAGATTATGATTTACTAGGAAACGTTTTTATCGAAGTCGAATAAAAACTTAAGTGTCATTTCATAGAATTTTATAATACAATCTATCTATATATATAAAATTGATTTTCTGTATGTGTGTGTGTTGTTCTCTATACAAATCTACATTTTTAGATCGATCGTTACCAAATTTTACATATATACCAAATGGGACCCGACTTGAACGATAGGCCACTTAAAAAATTTCGTCAGAGCAGGGCAAATGCCCCAAATGGGAAAAAAAACTGTCGGGCAACAATGGTTTTTCAGCCTCAACAATCACTTTCGGAAAGTTTTTTTTTTGTTACCGTGGTTCCCTAGCAATGCGTTTATATGCCTTTACAATGGTTTGTCACTTCTCTAATCCTGTAAGTATATGCATAATAGTTTATGCATTTATAATGGTTTGCCATATTTTCAATACTCTCAGTAATGAGGCTTTTTGAATAGACGTCATAATCATCATCAGCATTGCTTTGAAAGACAGGCAAAGAATGACCCCCATAGAAATCAGTGTTAAAATTGCCGAGTTTACTGTAGAAATGCGAAAATTTGGTTGGGTTTTCCACACATCAATAACTTAAAAAATTGTATTGAATTCTCGATTTTTGAAATATTGAGTTCGCTTGGAGATATACGAAGCCCAAAAAATTAAATATGAAATAATTGAACGGACCTACTTTGTAGCTGGATATTCATGCAATAACATTGTTTTCAACTTTTTATTTATATCCTGACAAGCATGAAAATTAATGTCTCCGTATTGTCTTTTGATTATTCAACTGTATAAATTCATGTGGGTTAGGATATTTTAAAATTAATTAAGGGCCCGTAAAAAGTACATCGAAAAAATTCCACAGCTTTAATTAAGCATTTGTGAAAGCTGAAATAGGAAGATAGATAACTTGAATTTCAGGGGGGGAGGAATCGAAATACTTAGCGCCCCTTTAAAAAAAAAAGAGATAATTTCTACGTTTCTTTAGATCTAGATTTGTTTATTTCATGAGTCGCGCAGGAAGTCGCCATATTGGTGAACTTAGACACGGTTTGCATGTCCCTCATAGGAAGAGGGAGATATTACGTGATCCAAAAAGTCTCATTAAAGAAAACCCGGGCAGCGTCGGGTATTATAGCTAGTCAATTATTACAATAGTTTTTTCTAATTTCATAAACGGGGGGGGGGGTATAAAAGTTTTCCAAAGCTGCTTGTTAAATGAGAGTGGCTTAGTCATAAAAGTAATCTGTGACAAGTATCTAGTTGTGGCTCGAGGTGATTTTCTGTTACCATCAGTAGTGTCCCCAGGGGCATAATTCGCAGTTGCACCGCGATTAAACGATTTTTTTCGTAATTTTTTCCGCACAGTAAACCACGTTGCTTCAGCCTGTGTGTACAATAATTGGCGTAACTCCACGATATCTTTTTTTCGCATCAGATCACCGAACAGCGGTGTAAACAAGGTAGGTAATATTTTTCGACGCTGTTCCTCGAGATATTTCAGAAACGTGCAAAATTGGGTTATTTTCAATGCGATATAAACGATTTTATTTTTTAAACCAACAAATATACAGTATATACACAACTGAGAGCAAAAACTGAAATATTCAAACGGCTGAAGGGCGGATCACGAAAATATTGGCGAATTTCAGTAAAACATTTCTTTAATTTATCAATGCATTCTTCGATAACAAATCCAACAGAAAAATTATAGTATAAAAAAAGGAACATGTTATATGCACGTTAATGGTCGTAATATTTAATAAAGTATTTTAAAAATCGAAACTTCGGAAGAGAAAAGGTACTAAAATATAACTACATTTTTAGAACATTATTGGTCTTAATTTTTTCTACGTGCTTTCGTTATAATATTTAATTTATTATATACTTGTATTTTAGGGGTCGGAAAAATTTATTGTAAAATGTATTGCATTAGTAAAGAAAATTAAAAGGTTTAAATCATTTTCGGGAGAGTAGAAAAAAAGATATTGGTTATAACTCTTTCTCAAGCTGGATTCGAACCATGGTCTTCGGATTTACAGTCTGATACTCAATGATCTACACCAGTGATTCCCAACGTGGACGTTAATGTCCCCGGGGGATGATGGAATATTCCAGACGGCGGTAGAAGCTACGGGTGTAACATAAGATTCTATGTGTTAGATTGCGTTGGGGGGCGAAAAGATGTAGATTCTACACCATAGTTTCCAACATTTTCTGCCCCATTCGCCCCCTTCAGAATTTTTTTTCTCCCATCGCCTTGAAGAATTTTTATAGTGTAATGCAGGCCTAAGAGAAGTTTTTTTTTTCCATTAGGCCCCCCCCCCCCTCCAGAAGCTGGAGATAGACCGGATAGACCAACTCCATAGACCGGAGTTGAATGTCTACTAGAGACCCAGCTTTCTTTCGGCCCCCGAGTTCTGGGTCTCGGAAATTCAATTCTGGTCTGGTCGAAATAAAAACCTTCTCTTAGGCCATGATTGCACTATAAGAGTTAGATAAAAGTTCTCCTTTAAAACTTGAAAAATGCAACCAGCGAGCGCATCTGCTGCATTCACTCGAATGCACCCGATACGTTTATTGGTTGTTTTTTAAGTTTGGCAAAGGATCTTTTATCAAATTTTTATTGTGTAATCCCGGCTTTATTGGAGAAGATTGGGCCACTGCGTGCTGGGTGCTTTCAACAACGGCATCGATGCCCCCCTTCCCCAGCGTCAAAGGTGGAGTCGACTTATCTTTTGCGTATATGTATAACGCAATTGACATCATCATCGTGCCCCCCTCAGCAATAATATCTGTGCTCCCCAGACTGCCAAGCCTATCTCTGCCTATGAGTCACGCTTATCCGAGGCCACTACTGTGATGATAACAGAATCATTTAGGGCCATTATAAGCATACCCAGGGCAACAACTAGATACTTACCAAACTAGGCCCAACCTGGAAAAATTCTTGAACTATTCAACCATTTCTCGTTTTCTGAGACCCCTTCTTCTCTTGAGGCCCCGGGGTGTTCCCGTGTGAGCTCATGCGTTCAGACGGCCCTGCTAGTAACCTCTTCCCGCAAAATTTCCCTCAAAAAATTTCCCTTCTGACTAAATTTGTCCCACGTATTCCGAAAAATGTGCTGCTATCTAGCGAGAAAAATACCTAATCAAGTACAGTATTTTCTAATAGAAAAGTATTACACTGCATTAATTTCTTTATTTTTTTCAAAAAATTATTTTGTTTGATGAACTAGAAAATTTCCCACAAATGCTAAGAAATTTCCCACTGGGACAAATTTTGGCCAATTTTCCCCATGAATATGGGAAATTTCCCACAAGCTACCATCACTGTATGCAACCCATCGAGCATATATTACTAATATAAGCTCCATGATGAAACCTTAAAAAATTGAACTTCAAATGGCCAATAATATTTAGATGTATTGTGCTGCCATCTTTTGCCGTTTTAATCAACTGATGCATTTAGTTTTATATCGATACAATAGATAGCAGTAAAAGTTCGTATATATAGCTTCTGCTTGAAGAAAAAAGAAAAATAATCAAAAAATATAAAATATTTGGTATAAATAATTTTTTTTTAAATAATTTATTTCAACTACAAAAATTTAACTTTATGTTCAGTGTGGTTTTCAGATTAAATGATGGGGATAAGGGAAATTCTTATTAATAAATTACATTCAGGTTATTTAAGTTATAATTTTTTTTCAAGTATAATCAATTGTATTCATTTAAATATTACTTATTCCAGCAATTTAATTTTATTCCAATAATTTGTTTTACGGCCATAAATACAAAATATTCAACTCTCACGTTTGTTCGCTAAACTAAACCTTTAACCAGCTGAGGGGCCGCGACGCATATGTGAGTCAAAACTCTAGTGTACCAAAAGGGGCAGCAACTCACATATGCGTTCACCGAAAATGGTTTCGAAAGTGCCAGGAACGCACATCTGCGTCGAGAAAACCAGTTCCTTCCCCCATTCTTTTGTATTGCACCGGACACTAATACTGTCATGTCATACGCCCCTTTCCTTTCTCCATTTTTAATCTTTCAGACTGCCCCTCACTTGAAGATCTCTAAAATAAAAGGACACGGGAAAAGAAGAGTTGTGGGGCACACGTACCTTCCTACACATTGATAACACAAATACTCATACATACACGAACACAAATGAACAATTGAGTGTTGTTTGGCATCGGTTTTCTTCGAGGATTATCACGGAGACTACTTTGGGTTGGGGAGGTATTAGGAACTCAGCAGTGATATACTGTAGAAGCATTCTTGGATATCAGATAATTCCCGTCAACAAAGGGAAACAGATTTTCTTGTAAAAGACTTAGATAGACTGTAGCATATTTCATTCTGTCAATTTATCAATGTCGCCAATTTTTATTAAACGTTGTGTTTATCATAGAAATTTTATGCAACCTTTCAATAATTGTGTGCTGCAATTGAAAATTAAATACCTATAGCAATGTTGTAGCAGAGCAATAAAATCATGAGCGGAAACAGACGGGACTGGTCGCCTCTACCGAGTGGCGTACGCAGGATCAACTTTCGGGAGAGGCATAAAAGACTTAGGGGCACAAAAATTTTCTTCCTGAGAAATTCTGAGTTACTACCCTTCAAAAAGCATTTATATTAACAGAAATTTTTAAATATAACATATAAAGAGAGTATTTTTTTTTATATTTCAATTTTTTTCTCATAAATCTAGTGAAACTTTCATAAGCGGCCAACCTTATTCTCTGGCCAACTTACCTTTGCGGCAAGTTTTTCTCGGAACGGAAAATAGGCTCCATAGACATAATAGAAAAATAACCCCTATTTCGCGGCCACCTCTGTATGCGATCAGCGGCCAACCTGTTGTCTTAGAGGAGTTTCACTGTATAATTTCTTTTTCCCAATTTTTAATGGGCTTGGGGGGTCGGTGCACGGGTCAGCCTCCCTGCCCCTTTGCCCCTACCACCCTCCGTTTCCCCAAAAATAAATCTGTATTATCATAGGCGGAGAGTGGAGGAGGAAAATCCGCCCCCTCCCCCTCGTTCGAAGTGCCTGCATCCGCTTATGAATGAAATACAGTGGGAACCTGTTATATATGTGTTATATTTATATGTATGACTTGGCAACAGCGCATAGCGCGAGCTTAAATGAGCGCGCGCCGTTCGATTGTCTGCGCGATTCGAGTTCTAGCGGCCATGGCGGTCGGTTGTGTTTCTCCGTAACTATTGTACCAATGTTGGAATAAAGCGCATTTATGCTATTGTGTAATTCCGAATGCTCCTTCAGTCTGACTCTTATAAATGTCTAGTGAGAGACATTTCAGTGGCGACGAGTACGGGATCTATCGTCATTCTGCAGGAGTTGAAAATCATCGTCTCGGCAGGACGGGAACAAGATAGAAGCAAGCGCTAGCGAGGTAGGCTTAGTTTCTTCAAGCGATTTCCTCATACGCTCCGGATGGCAGGTTTCGGGATAATCGGAGAATTCGACCGCGCGAAAGAACCGTTTTCGGAGTATGCCGAGCGATTGTATCAATATTTTGTTGCGAATGAAGTTACGGATGATGTCCGCAGACGTGCGATATTCCTATCGCTGGTGGGTGCGCCGACGTATGGCTTGATAAGGAGTCTGGTGTCCCCAGCCTTACCCACGGATCGAACGCTAGCAGAACTGATAGACGTTCTCAGGAATCATTTCGAACCGGCTCCGTCGGAGATCGTAGAGCGGTTCAAATTCAACTGTCGCTGTAGGAAGCCGGGAGAGTCTGTGCCAACCTTCATAGCCGAACTTCGAACTCTCGCCAGGTTTTGCAGTTATGGGCGTACTTTAGCGGAAATGCTACGAGATCGGCTCGTATGTGGGATAAATGATGACGCTATTCAGAGAAGGCTGTTGGCGGAAAGAGATCTGTCTTTCGATCGGGCGTCGGAGATCGCGATGTCGATGGAAGCGGCCTCGAAAAACGCCTCTAACCTGCGTGGTGACAACACGTCTCCAGCGGAAGTGCTGTTTGTAAAGCAGACGCGAGCGAAGCAGCAACTGAAAAGTTCCAGAGGTCATCACCCGTCACAAGCCAAGGTTATGTTTTCCTGCTATGCTTGTGGTGCAAGTGGACACAAGTCCTCAACTTGCAAGTTTGCCAAGAGTACGTGCCATTCATGCGGGAAGACGGGACACTTAGCCAGAGTATGCAAGTCAGTGAAGAACAGATGGAGTGTTGGAGTCAAAGGCCAAGGACGTTGTGCGAACAGAGTGAATCAAGTCGACCAGCTGGATAACTCGTCTCCGGCGTTCGATGTGTTGACGTTGAACTCGATGTCTGATTTCCCACCACCTTGTACCGTGCAAGTCGTGATTGAAGGGCTACCTATGGTAATGCAGGTGGACACGGGAGCACCTTTTTCGGTGATGCCTTATTCGATGTTCAAGAAGCACCGATGTCGATTTCCACCTTTGAAAGACACTCGTATAAAGCTCAGATCTTTTACAAGGCATAGTCTGAAGATAGTGGGCACGATGGATGTTTCTGTGAAGTACGAATCCAGTTGTGAAATGCTTCCGATCCTGGTGGTGGATCAGTGTTCCGTGATCTTGATGGGACGAAATTGGATCCGCGAACTAGGGGTGTTGAGCACTATTTATTCGGCTGGCTCTACAAACACGATCCAGGTTGACGTGAAATCTTCGTCACGGGACTTGCAGGCCGTCTTGGATGAACATCAAGAACTGTTTTCGGGGGGTCTCGGGAAGCTGAAAAATGTGAAGGTTCGTCTGAAAAGAAAAGGCTGTGCTTCACCGAAATTCTTCAAAGCTCGTCCCGTGCCTTACGCTTATAAGAAGAAGGTAGAAGAAGAAATAAGTAGACTTTTGGATTTAGGCGTTTTGGAACGAGTGTCGTCATCGGAATGGGCGACACCTGTAGTACCAGTCCTAAAGGCGAACGGTAGGATTCGACTGTGTGGTGACTTTAAGCTCACCGCTAACGTTGCGACAGATCTCGAGAGGTATCCGTTACCCAAAGTCGAGGATTTGTTCGCTCGTCTTTCAGGAGGAGTGACTTTTTCAAAGATCGACTTATCGGATGCGTACTGTCAATTGGAATTGGATGAAGCTTCCAGGGACTTATTGGTAATTAACACTCATAAAGGTTTGTTCAGGTACACGAGACTGCCTTTTGGGGTAGCGTCAGCTCCATCAATTTTTCAGAGAGAAATGGACAAGCTCTTGCAAGGGCATGAAAATGCGTTGTGCTACCTAGACGACTTGCTGATAACAGGCAGCTCTGTTTCGGATCATTTAAGGAATCTGAGCAAAGTGTTGTGTACTTTGCAGGAAGCTGGTATCAAGCTACATCCCTCGAAGTGCTCGTTCATGCAGACGTCAGTAGAATATCTGGGGCATAGAATCGATGCAGAAGGCCTACATCCAGTGCAAACGAAGTTGGAAGCCATTGAGAAAGCTCCTGAGCCAAAGAATGCGGATGAACTGAGGTCTTTCATAGGTTTGCTGACTTATTATGCAAAATTCCTTCCAAATATGTCCTCTATGCTAGCACCATTGTATAAGTTGTTGAATAAGAATTCATGTTGGAAATGGACTGAGCAGGAAAGGAAGTCTTTCCAAGAAGCAAAGAAAAGATTGTCTACATCTTCGTTGTTGGTCCACTTCGATGAAAGTAAGGAAGTGCGTCTCGAGTGTGACGCTAGTCCGTACGGAGTAGGAGCTGTGTTGTCTCATCCCTCAGCTGTGGGCGATCGTCCTATTGCTTTTGCGTCTAGATCCCTGACGAAAGCGGAAAGGAACTACAGCCAGATCGAAAGAGAAGCCTTGTCGTTGGTCTTCGGGGTTACACGGTATCGGAAATATCTTCTGGGAAGAACATTCACTTTGGTTACCGATCATCAGCCCCTAGTGAGCCTGTTTTCTGAGACTAAACCAGTGGCTCCAATGGCTGCTTCTCGCATTCAGCGATGGGCGCTTGTACTATCAGGGTACTCGTACAACATTGTGTATCGGAAAGGATCTTCTCATGCTAATGCTGATGCTTTCAGTAGGCTACCTGTGCCGACAACTGTGACTGATTCTCCAACGCCTGCTGATGTAATATTATTGCTGGAATCTATGGATGATGGCGATGACCAGATTTCATTTCCAGAAGGAGTTAGATGCTGATCCTGTTCTGTTGAAAGTGAAGAGATACATAGCACAAGGCTGGCCCAGGCGTGTAACGGCTGAAATTCATCCTTTCTGGCTCTGCCGAACTGACTTGTCAGTGGAAAACGGTATTATTATACGTGCGAATAGAATATATGTGCCACCAAAGTACAGGAAGTACGTGCTGTCGGAGCTTCATGGGGGTCACCAAGGTATGGGTGCTCTCAAAGCCTTGGCTAGACAGTCTGTGTGGTGGCCGAATATTGATAAGGACATTGAGGACTTGGTGCGTTCGTGCATCGATTGTCAAGTCGAAGCTTCCGTTGCTCCATCAAACTTGGCACCATGGCCTTCCACAACGGAGCCTTGGAGCAGAATTCATATCGACCATGCAGGCCCGTTTGATAACCACATCGTTTTGTTAGTAGTGGATGCTGCCACTAAGTGGTTGGAAGCAATTCCGGTGTCTTTGACATCGTCAGCTGCTACGGTCGCTGCATTACGATCCCTCTTTGCGAGATTCGGACTGCCCAGAACAATCGTCAGTGATAACGCAACATCGTTCACTAGTCAGGAGTTCTCGGATTTCCTTCGTAGGAACGGGATCATCCATGTCCGAGCTGCGCCGTATCACCCGCAGTCAAATGGGTTGGCTGAAAGAGCGGTGCGCTCCATGAAGGATGCTTTGAGGAAAATTAAGGGCGGTTCCTTCCAAGAAAGGCTTGACAGATTTCTGTTTCACTATCGAAGGACACCTGTTTCATCAACTGGTCAAGCTCCTGGTACGGCGATGTTCAACAGACTCATGAGAAGCAGGTTGGACCTGTTGAAACCGGGTCAACATCTGGCGACGGATCCCGATCTCAAACCCAAGTTTGCACCTGAGGATAAGGTATGGTGCAGAAACTACGCAAGTGGCCCAAGGTGGATCCCAGGAACGGTCTCCACTTCAAGGGGTAGGGTCATGTCGGAAGTGAGTACTCCTTCGGGTCACGTGGTTCGGCATCGGGACCAATTGCGTCAACGGCGTTCGGTGTCACCTTCGCGTTCAGCTGGTTCCGAGGTATCCCAGCAGCCCAATAAATCAGAGGGGCCCGATCAGACGGAGAATACCGAGTCCATCAGAAATGAACCAACGAAGGCAAGGAATCCTCAAGCTGTTGATTCATCACCTCCTCATCTGAGGCGATCGCAACGTCGCAGGCGACCACCTGAAAGACTAGGTGTGTAGTGAGTTGCGTAACTGAACTCGTGCATTGTAGTGCAGACTTTCTTTTAGAAGGGAAGGTGTTATATATGTGTTATATTTATATGTATGACTTGGCAACAGCGCATAGCGCGAGCTTAAATGAGCGCGCGCCGTTCGATTGTCTGCGCGATTCGAGTTCTAGCGGCCATGGCGGTCGGTTGTGTTTCTCCGTAACTATTGTACCAATGTTGGAATAAAGCGCATTTATGCTATTGTGTAATTCCGAATGCTCCTTCAGTCTGACTCTTATAAATGTCTAGTGAGAGACATTTCAGAACCCCTCTCTTGTGGACACCCTGCGGAACAAACCAACTTGTCCGTAAAAGAGGAGTGGCCGTAAAGAAGGAGTTTTTCGTTTGTGATTGAGAAATTACTCTGTGAAAAAAATTCATCATTTGAACATCGGTGACAAAGGGTCCATAAGTGGAACCTTTGATCTCAGATTTATTTTTCTTGTAATCTTGCACATAGTAATGAGCAGAGATACGGAAGTTCACGGGGGAAGGAGGAGGGGGGGGGGTTCGACATATAATTTTTAGGAATTTATTCAGCTTTATTAGCTTTGCGTTCAGATAAGTAGACCATTCTTCAAATACAGATAAATACCCCGTATTACCTGTACAAAATACATTCCTATTCATTGTACTAGCAAGTTTGAAAGAAACGTAACGTTCCTTTCCCCTCTAAATTCCTCTCTTCCTGAAATTCTTTTTTTTCCCTCCTTTTATTGTTAGCTAAAATTGTTTCTTTCCTGATAAGAAACTATCTCAAAAACGGTTATTCAGTTGCCTATAATCAATTGACTGCTTCATCACCTTCATTTTCACTAGCGAAAATATTGAAACAAAGTAAAAAAAAAATGAGTGACAGAGAAGAGCTTTTATCAAGCTCAAAAAATGAATCATCTAAAATAATCCGTTACCGAGTCGGAAGAGGAAGACATAAATGATGTAATATGGACTGGTGAAAACTTAATGCTAGAAATCCTCGAGAAATATGCGAGAATATTATTAATATTGCAAATGTGCCGCTAGTTCTCAATGCCTTGCAATGCGGAACATTTTACTGAATTTTTGTTGCCTACTGTATTTTTATGGGGACTTTTTCTCATTCTTTTATTTTTCTACTATCGGTTCAATTCACAAATTTAATAATTGCTACTTCAGGTATCTTTCTGATATTCATTATAATTTTCAAGTACTTCGTTTACCCCACATCTGTATGTTAGAGAAAACATTTCATCGAAAAGCTATCAAAATTCATTTTGTATGCATGGTATGAACTCATGTGTATATGTTTCAGTAAATATGAAAAATTGGTGATTACCCATAATCACCAGTTATTATGCGTAATCACCAATCGCGTCAGTATAAAGTAGATTAATTTTCCTAGATTTATTACTTTTATCAGTGATTACGCATAATTCCCGAATGTAGTTTATAAATAACATAAATATGGAACAAATTATGCAGAAATATTCCCAAATTCAACCACTTATCAGTTTTCCCGTACGTGATGGGGGGAATTAAATTAAATTAAAATAATGTTATAATGATAAAAACATATAAATTATTATCAATCTTGTAATGTTAGCTATCGTTAGAATGTTGGAATTACCTTTTGGGTGAGACAATATACTAGGGAAAACAACGTGAGCATACCAAAAATTAGAAGAGAACAACAGCTAGATACGTTTCGGAACTGTATGAAGTTCCTTCTTCAGTAGCAGAGACAAATAGTGGAAAGACAAAATAATCTTTATAGCTGGAGTTACTCGCCGTTCAAGACAAAGAGTCGGACTTTTTGACTCTTCGTCTTGAACATCGGTATTTGTCTATTTATCACCGGTAAATGTGATAAATTCGAAAAATTTAACAAATTTGTCAAAATGGTCTAGAATTATGCATAATAACCGAATTTTTTGCATTTACCATAAAATATATACGGGGGGCACAGGTAACGGTACGAACGGCATTTTACTGGCGAACGTTGTCACTAGAGGCATACTCGCAATTAGAAAAAGTATCCAAATAGCGAACATTACTGAGATACGTCGTTCATGTTCCAAAGGGTTGTTAGTTACAAAAATAAAACACATTAGTTTTTGTACGGACACCCTGTGGCCGAAAATCAAATTAAAAAGTTGTACCCTGTCTGTCTCTCTACTGCAGCCAACAAAAACAAATTCCACTTTTCCACGAGGTAAAACAGTTTACCCGCATCTCCAGTGCTATTTTTCCCCAACATTCCCCATTTTTCTAATTCGAATATCTCAGTGAATATTCCACTTAGAAACGTGGAATTTTGTGACATCATAAGAAGAGTCAGGACAATAACTTTCTAGTTGGATTTTTGGGCATAGTATGTCCTCCGTATAGAAAGTTAAATTTTATATTTTAATAACTATAGTACCCCTTGCAACATGAATGCGTGTCTGTGCATTGACGACTTCAGTAAATTTACAAATTTAAATAAAGCCTCGTTGAAAAAAACGGAACAAATTGTATAAAAAAAATAATCGGAACAAAATTATAGGAATGTTCCGTAATAGGGGACACATGTGGTCCGAAAAATTGTATGAGACATCTCAGTGGTCCTTGGGATCAGGAAGGTTGAGAAACGCCGAACTAAAAAATACGAGTATTGAAAACGGAAATGACATAGTATTAAATTAAATTGGAGTTTTTTTACTTTTTTTTAGCCGTAACGCAAATTCAACAGAATGATCAACTTTAGAAGTCTTATATTTTGTATCTGAAAGCTCCTATTAAATACCAATACAAACGCCTATAACAAAGTTTGTACACACCTATACAAACAAAATGTTCGATTTTAATTATTTGTGACATTAGTGGAACAGCAAATATAAGGTATTTATAATTTAGATGGATTTGTATGACCCATTTCTGAAGCCGATGCGATAAGAACCCCTAAAATGGATTGATGATCTAAAAAAAAAAATCAAGCATAAATTATACGTTCAAGATCTCTATACACACTTCTCCTCCTTTATTTTTTCAACACCTAAATTAAATTATCTCATATGCAGAACATCTAAAATACAGATTTTTCAGCACATTTCCCTCATCTATATTTCTAAATAGTCAACCGGAACAAGTAAATAACTCTCTACTCTGTCAGTACGATTGAGCAGGTTCGACAAAAGTCCAGAGATGCACTATTGTTCAGCCTAAAGAATAGAGGCATTAAGTGGGCGTTACAGAAATGTCACTTCAGTCAAATCCCTAGCACCCCTTGCTCGATGTCCTGCGGAGCAGAAGGGGGGAAAGCATTTTCTAGCTGGCCACTTTTGAAAACATTTTGTTGAAGGTGAAGTGTTTTTTTTCAAACCATTTTGTGAATCTTCTGTGATCCTCGGAGGGTTAATGCATAGGCGGAGATAGACTTGGAAGTCTGGGGAGGGGGAACGATGATGATGTCAATTCATATATACACATATACATTAGGTTAGTCGACTCTACCTTTGACGCCGGAAAAGCCCCCTAGGCTCCCCCCGTATCTCCGTCCATGCTTGAATGTTGGCTCTTCCACTACTAAAATTATGAGAGACAGATATTTTTGTGTGTGAAGATTTTGATAGAAACTAATGACATATAAAGAATAAAAAGAGAGCCACAATAAGAAAATTTTGGTGATGATCATGGCCCATATTTTTCGGATATTCCCGTAATTTTGGCCGTCTCGATTTTTTTTCCGCAAAAAAAAAATTTCCTGTTTTTTCCCCATATTTTCAAATAAGCCTTCTGGAATTTTTGTTTGTTACTGGAAAATCAAGTATCGATAATTAGCCACTTTGCTCAGCTCTGGCATCATTTTTGGCGGCAACTGATGAGTACCGTATTTGGGATAACAATTTACCGCGTTTATCTCGAAGAAGCATTTTCGGTGTAGTGATGAGGGCAAATTATTGAATGTGACCTTGTTGATTCTTCCCGCCTCCTCATAAAATCGAAATTATGGAACAAATAGAACTCTTAATTTTTTATGGGCTTTGGGATGTTTATCCGAAATAAAGAGCAGTCCCATATACAGTCGAACTTGGTTAATTCGAAGTCAAAAATCACTGGAAAAAAGTTAGAATTATCCAATTTATCTATCCTAGAATTTGTGAAACGACTGCAAATTGCATCATTAACATGCACATAAGTTAATAACTATCATTATTAAAATTTCATCATCTGCTACAGAGCTGGTTCAAAAACTTTAATGATTTATAATTATAATACATTGATCTCAGCTGCTACAATATCCCACTGTTCTGGAATCAGCGCCGCTGCAGAATTTCGTGACCATGCTCAAAGCCTGATTTCATAATCACCCGTTGCAGAAACTGTTTCCCAAATTTTGCTCATTATTCTTATGCTATGAAAGAAATATACTTTCATTAACGTATTACTTTCCATATTCTTAATGACGACAAAGAGATTCAGATCTTGAATGGTACAACAATTTGATTCATAGGCTTAACAACATAATCGGTTGTATAAAGTGGACATATTCTCGATGCACTCCAGCTGAACAATGTTAAAATGGCATTAAATTATCAAAGAAACTGTAGAGAAAAACTGAACATTCAAACATTTATTTGTCTTTTAAGATTTGTTATCTAACAACTTCGCCGAGAAAAGCAAAGTCTGACTTCGTGTACAAATTTTCCAAACTAAATTTGCTCATACAAAAATCACGATTTTTCCCCTCCAACTTCAAATTATCCAAAACATTCGAAAAAAATTCGAATTAAACGAGAAATTTTTAACATTGAATTAGAGTGAAAACTCAAGGGCAGGTCGTAAAAGTTCGAATTATCCGAAATTATATTAACTATATTCGAATTAACGAAGTTCTACTCGTTGGGCATTTTGCCTGTTGTGGCGTTGTTTTTTGTATTTATACTGTATACGGGAGGTCTGAAAAAAAAAAAAAAAATGAACTGATACAGCAAATTTTAAATTAAGATCCAAATCCGGACTCTGCTTATCTATAAATTCATCGGAAGAGAAGTCCATTTTTCCGAAAATAAAGATTCAAAATGTTATTTGTCGTTATTACTGGAAGACATCAACAATGTTCAAGTGATCACTATGTCCATATCTCTCTTCGAGTACAGTCCAAATAAAAAAAACAAAAATTGACCTCATTAAGAAACATCCACCAGAGGGCGAACAATAGATGAGAAACCTTCGTGCCGAACAGAATCCATAAAAATCGAAAATTCAGTCCCTTATTCTTAAAATACACATACCATAGAAGAAAAACATTTTGCAAGGGGGGAAAAAAAACTCTCAGAAGATGAAGGATTTATTACACATAAATAGCAGTTTTACGTGACTAAACCGAATACAAATGAAGACTGGAAAAAGAATGATTTTCTGGATTTTTTCTTCCGTTTGTTTTCTATCTGCCATCAAATTTATTACATCAACATGATTTTTTTTTTTGACATGGAACTGAAAAAAATATCTGGCGTCATGCCAAAAAAAAAAAAAATCTTAACTGAAATAGTTAATATATTATTCTTTTGTATTTTTTTTTATTCACGAAATTTACTACATCCTATTATTGAGAATAATTACAGGTCAAAAGAATCCCTTTTTTTTCACTGCTATTCACTTGCAGTATATTTAATAAAAGGTCTTCTGAAGGTGGCGGATCGTTATTAGAAACCAAGATTAGGAAAATGTTTAGTGTTTAAAATTCTTTCCGTATATTAGTGGGACGAGACGATGATAATCATCATTTGTGTCCCAGCCACACCTGTCGGAAAAGTCTCCACCAATATCTATTTATTTACAGTAAAGCATCGATTATCTGAAACAGTAGGGGACTGGAGGCGTTCGGATACCAGGTTGTAAAGATAACCCAGTGTGTCATGGGAGCAATGTGAATTAAAGAATTAAAGAAACAGTGATATTAAACTCAAAACTGTATATATTTTGTATCGCACGTCTTACAAATAACACAGAAAACTGACTAGCCTGGTTTGACAAGTTCAAAATGGTCATTTTTTAAAGTAGTTTACGGAAAGAAGACTAAAATTTTCTTTTTCTTCAGAGCTGAGACTCGTTTTTTTGCCGCAAACATTTTAAAGATAGCAATTGGACAACATCATATTATTCTTGTTGTTCTAACCACTTCGTAGCCGTCTCAAGGCAGTGAATTTACAGACTAGAACGCTTGCGGTTAACCAATGTTTCGGTTGATCGGTATTTGAATAATCGATGTTCTACTCAGGGCCGTCTTAAGAGTATCATGGGGCCCCGGGCCAATTGATTTTTCAGAGGCCTTACCAAACAAATTCTCGAAAATTTCAACTAGATCTCATTTTTGTGAGGCCCCTCTTCGCTTGAAGTGCCCGGGTAGGCCCATGCCTTAAGACGGCACTGGTTCTACTGTATTTGTACAATAATGTTGGCCGAGAGGCCTATACATGAGAATTGCGGTTGATGGTGACAAAAGTAATGTTATACATTTTTCGAAAACATATAGGGCGTGGGTGAATCAACAACACAGTGGAGGGCAGTGATGGTAACCTCTTCCAGCAAAATTTCCCTCAAAAATTTCCCTTTCGATTAAATATTTCCCCCACGCATTCCGAAATATGTGCTGCCATCTAGCGAGGAACATACGTAATCAAGTATTTTACAATAGAAAAGTATTGCACTGCATTAATTTCTATTTTTTTCAAAAAAATTCCTTTGTTTGATGAACTCGCAAAATTTCCCACAAATGCTAAGAAACTGGTCAAATTTTGGCCAATTTCTCCCACGAATATGGAAAATTTCCCAAGAGTTCCCATCACTGGTGGAGTTCTGGCAGCCGATTAGCGAGACGTAGACGATGATAATCATTTCTAGTATCGCAGCGACACCTGTCGGAAAAGTCTCTACCAATCAGGGCCGTCTTAAGAGCGTCACGGGCCCCCGGGCCAAGTGATTCTTCTGAGGCCCTACCTGGCAAATTCTCGAAAAATTCAACTACTTCTCATTTTTCTGAGGCCCCTATTCTCTTGAGGTGCCCGGGTGGGCCTATGCGTTGAGACGGCACTGCTACCAATATTAGTAAAGTGTTTGGTGGTGAAAATTTTCTAGCAGCTGATTAGCGAGAAGATGATAACCATTTCTAGTGTTTCAGTGACATCTGTCGGGAAAGTCTCTTTACAGAGAGCAACAATCAGGCCTACTACATTTAAAATTTAGTCATAAAACGAAACAGGCAAAATAACTTGCGGAGTTGTTCTGAAATCAGACGACTGGCTGCTCGATTTGAGCACAATAAAACAAATTTCGCATTAGGTGCACGGCACATACACGGCGCGTTCCAACACGTACCAATCAAACCGTTAGTAGATGCTCAATTGATTATTTAAAAACTGCATGTCTGGTTTTGTGGTAGTAGTGACACCTATCGGTAAGACCGAATTAACAGTAAGAACAGGTTTGCGGCCTATCCCACAAATTTTTTAACTTGCCAAAATTACAGGCAGTTCATTTCCTCTCCACAGAGAGCAATCAGGCCTACAATAATAAAAATTCAAGAAAAATAACCACAACGCTGCTGCTTCCGGATTTGGAAGACAGATGGCAGCATTGTTCGAACACATAACATGCATTTCTCCGAAACAAACATCACGTTATGTTTATAGCACACTCCGAGATACGTATTTACATATTAGCTAGAGGTTCCTCAGACGAACAGTCACAACATGCATGTGTGGCAGTAGTAGTCAGCCCATTTCATTGAAGTTGGTTTTCTGTGGCTTTTCAACTTTGAGGCGGGAATGCGAGATGGTCTCCCGTTTGAAAAAGTCCCTCCGCAGAGAGCAGGCTGACCTCAGAACCGACATTTCTTTTTTCACTTCAAAATATTTAAGCCAAATGGTATCACCACTAGAACACAAATTAATAACAATTCTGAGAACATGAATACGTTAAGGCTAATATGTAAATGCGCACGTTCCGACATGCACCAATTCGTTAGAAATTCCATAGAGCCGGGATGGCCAACCTTTTCAGCTTCCGAACAAGATTTACAATGCCATTAGGGGAGGGAGGGGACAGAAACTGGTGTACCTATCGTGTTGTGTGCATTGGCAGTATTTTTAGTAACACTTTTCACGGGACGGATAGAACCCTTTGGTGGACCGTATTTCGCCCGCAGGCAGAAGGATTGACATTCCTACCGTAGAGGAATGTTTATGAGAGGGGTTCTTATATAACCTTTTTCAACCGCTTCCCAAAAAACAACAAGATCAGTTTCGCCACCCATGGGACTGTTTGTACTTCCAAATTAGTGAAACCAGTGACGCTATAAGTGCACTTATAATAGAGCTATAATAAGAATTGTACGGTTCATCTAGGAAGCCGAAGCGAATTAAGTTTGGGTGTTAGCCTTCAGAGGAAGAATCCCTGACAGTAAGTGGATTTGCACGATCCATCTTGGAAGCTCAAGCGAATCAACTTTGGGTCTTAGCCTTCAGAGGAAGAATCCCTGGCAATAAGTGGATTCGCACGACCCATCTTGGAAGCTCAAGCGAATCAAGTTTGTGTCTTAGCCTTCAGAGCAAGAATCCCTGGCAGTAAGTGGATTTGCACGACCCATCTTGGAAGCTCAAGCGAATCAAGTTTGGGTCTTAGCCTTCAGAGGAAGAATCCGTGACAGTAAGTGGATTCGCACGACCCATCTTGGAAGCTCAAGCGAATCAAGTTTGGGTCTTAGCCTTCAGAGCAAGAATCCCTGGCAGTAAGTGGATTCGCACGACCCATCTTGGAAGCTCAAGCGAATCAAGTTTGGGTCTTAGCCTTCAGAGCAAGAATCCCTGGCAGTAAGAGGATTCGCACGACCCATCTTCGAAGCTCAAGTGAATCAATTTTGAGTCGTGACCCGACTCATCCAGGAAGCCCCTGCGAATCAAGTTTCGGTCGTGACACATAGCTCAAGAAACCCTGGCTGTTAGTACATTCTAACGATCCATCTCGGAGCACCCAGCGACCCAAGTTTAGGTCAGGACCCATAAGTTAAGAACTCCCCTGGTTTACGAGGTGCATTATACCGTCAAGTAGAACAGTATTAGTCTGTCTATTCTAGGACGCCCATTGATTAGCCTGTGTTATAATTCTAAGAAATGCGTATGTACCAAGGGTTTCTGAAGAAAAAATATGTATTATACTTTTCAAAAATGTAATATACAAGAAATTTATTTTCGCGAATCGAAAACTTTGGGAATTTAATAGAAGAAATCATAAGTCGAGAATTGATAAATTTCTTTGTTATTTTATTTGTATGAACAGAAAGTTCTTCAAAAAATATAAGAAGCTTCTGAAACCACGTAACGAAGCAAATTGTTACCGTGAAGAAAGGTAATGCCAAAACTATAACCTCAATTTGGAGGAAAAAGTAAATTTCTATTTTATGTCTTAAAATATATATTGTTCGTATTACTCCGTAGTTCTTAGATCCCTACTTCGCTTCTTGTTAAGAATAAATATGAACGAAATGAAGATCGAACCGAATCTTTGGAATAGGAATTCCCAGACATTTCTTGTTCGTGGCATATTTTGGAATTTCAAAAATTTCGCCGCAACTTAAATTGCCGCACGGCAGTTGTGCAGGAACCTTCGACTGGAAGAATTGAATTTATAACATTTCTGAATCGAATTTGTGAATTGTGATCCCGGTCTAATTAACGTGTGAATAATGAAGACCACATGGTGCAGTAGACACATGTAGTCTTTATTTTGAAATGAAATTTATTTTGATTTAATTTAATTGTATTTAATTTGATTTTGAATTTTCATCGATTCGGAAATTGGCTTTGAATTTCCATCAACTCGGAAATTGATCCTGAATTTTCATCAATACTGAAATTAATTACGGATTTACGTGAATTCTGAAATTTATTCTAAATTTCCATGACTTCCGAAAAATTTTCTGGAATCTTTTTTGACTTTTCCTAATTTTCCTTGAATATTCATGATTTTTTTTTCTAAATTTTCATTTTACAATTTTATAAATTTCCACTATTATTTTTTAAAATTTTCTGAATTGGTGTTTTAACGCTTGAGACAACAGTGGCCAGGACGACGCGTCAAGTAGAAGACATCATTATTTTTGTTTTCATGAATTCCGAAATTCACACATTCTGAATTTTCATGATTTCTGGAATTTATTTTAAATTTTATTGAAAATTTATTAAATTTATTTTAAATTTCAAATTTTTATTCAGAAATTGGTTGATTTTGATTAATAATAAGTAATTTTGAAATTGGTTCTGAATTTCCATCAATTATCGAAATATTTCTAAATTTTTTCGCCATTTTTGGAATTTAATCTAAATATTTATTATTTCTGGAAATTATTCTGTTTCGAAAGTTTTGGGATTTTTTTTGTAAATTTTCACGAATCATGACTTTTTTTTCTCAATTTTTACGAACTCTAGCGTTTTTTCCTGAACTTTCATCAGTTCCGAAATTAATTCTGAATTTTTATCAATTGTGAAATTCAGTGATCAATAGCTGGATCACCTTTCGACCAAATCCTACACGCTAAATATATTTTAGTACAATAAATAAAGTCACAAATGTTACAAACCGACATTTTTCTTAATTCTTAAATTTTCATACTTCCCTTGATTATCATTCAACAGAAAGTACTATTAAGAAAAATGTATTTACTTTTCTAGTGATAACTTTTGATATTTCTCTTCAATTTTAGAACTAACCGCAGAATTTTATTTCTTCCGGGCATCCTTTATGAAACACTCGGTACATACATTTAACTGAAACAATATTTTGATCCCCAAAATTTCCTAAAACTGAAACATTTTATACGACGTATAGAATACACAGGGAAAAACTGCTAAGCGCTCCTTAAACATACAGGTTATTTCAGCAGTTTTTTGCTCAAGAAATGTCTTCTCTTATTAAAATTCACGGAACAAAATATCCTTATACGAATGGACGTTTTAATTACTATAAATGGTCGTTTTTTTGTGTGTGTGCGCAAGGTAATTAGAACAATGATGAAGAGGTAGTCTTCATTATATCCTCTAGTTACAGAATTTACTCTTTGCATATGTCTTCAAGACTATAAGAAAATTTTTTTGGGAAAATTAGAATGAATAGTTTCGAAATCGCAATGTTAATGAGATGCATGCAAGAATGCTACCACCAACGGCACGCGTCTCGGAACAAGTACGCACGTATGTATGCATAAATGCATAATAAACCACTTTGTCCGGGAGGTTACTCCAATTTTCGGAAATTTCTGCTGAAACTGATAACGATTCCAATTACTTGCTCAACGAATGGTTCTCAATTTTCGTTAATTATTTCCTCTTCGACTCCTTTCGATTGAAGAATTTAGAAGAGTTTATTCGCGATATACAGGGGGAACGAGAGAAAAGTTATACCACTTCCATTACACATATAAATTATACATCAAATTCTGAAAATATTTATGAATTTTCATCAATTTTTAAATCGATTTTTATGAAGTCTGAAATGTTTCTGAATTATGATGAATTATAAAATTGATTCTGAATTTTCATCAGTTCAGTTGGTTTCACCAGATTTTCTTTGAAATTTCTGAAATGCTAGATTTTTATGTATTCCTAAAACTTTCCTAAATTTTCATGTATTCTTAAAACCTTCCTAAATTTTCATGAATTCCTAAAGTTTTTCTGAATTTTCTTTGAAATTCCACCGATTCTCAAACTAATTCTGAGTTTTCATAAAATTCTTGAAATTTTTCTGTAAATTCTTCTTCTCAATTTCTATAGTTCTGAATTTTTATCACTTCTGAAATATTTTCTAAATTTCACGAATCTTCACTTTTCTGAATTTCATGAATACCCAAAACTTTTCTGAATTTCATGAATTCCCAAAACTTTTCTGAATTTTCATCAATTCTGAGATTTTTTTTTGAATTTTCATCGATTTTGAGATTTTTATCAATTTTATAAACTTTTCTCTAAATTTGAATTCTGAAAATTGTTTAAATATTCTTGAAATCTGAAATTTTTTCTGAATTTTTACCAATTTTCAAATCGATTCTGAATTTCATCAATTTTGAAATCGATTCTGAATTTCATCAATTTTGAAATCGATTCTGAATTTTCTCAATTTTGAAATCGATTCTGAATTTCCTCAATTTTGAAATCGATTCTGAATTTCATCAATTTTGAAATCGATTTTGAATTTCATCAATAGATATATATATATATATATATACACAGTCGATTCCCGTTTTATAAGGAAAACCGTTATAATGAAAAAATCTCTCCCTTATCAAAATCCTTTCCGATTCCTCATACATAGGAACAATGTAAAACTCTCGAATTCCTTTATAAGTAAATTTCGTTATTACGAAGTGGTCTCTTGGAGTTGGTTACTCTGGCCTCTTGGAGCTCTTTGTAATAATGACATTGACTGTACACATAATTTAATCATCATTATACTTCATATTTCCATATTTTTTATTCCAGAGTATTGGGAGAAAAGAAATTGGGAAAATTAGAATGAATAGTTTCGAAATCGCCATGTTAATGAGATGCATGTAAGAACGTTGTCAAAAGCAATTATCTCGGAACATGTAAGTGCGTATGAATTCACATTTATACATATAATAAACCACTTCATGCGGAAGATTACCCCAATTTTCGGAAATCTCTGTCGCAACTGATAACGATTCCAATTACGTACTAACGAATCATTTTCGTTAATTATTTCCTCTGCGACTCCCTTTGATTGAGGAATTTAAAAGAGTTTATACTGGGGAGGGGGCAAAAAGTTATACCACTTCCACATATATCGATACATCATCAATTCTGAATTTTCACGAATTCTGAAATTGATTTCAAATTTTCATCGATTCTGATTTTGAATTTCCATTAGTTTTGAATGCTTCTTTGAAATGTCTCCAATTCTGAATTTGCTTATCTTGAGACTTATTCTTGAGACTCTTATCTCAATTTTCATGAATTTTTAAAACTTTTACGACTTTTCATGAATTTTTAAAACTTTTACGACTTTTCATGAATTTTTAAAACTTTTACGATTCATGAATTTTATAATTTTTATGAATTTTCATAAATTTTACAATTTTTATGAATTTTCATAAATTTTTAAAATTTTTTCTGAATTTTGCGTGAATTACGAAAACTGTTTTAAATTTCCAAGGGTTCTGAAATATTTTTCTAAATTTTCCATATAATTCTAGATTTTTTTCCGAATTTTCATCAAATCTGAAATGTGTTCTGACTCTCGTGAATCCTCAAAAATTTTCTGAATTTGCTACAAAACTGAAATATTTCCAATTCTGAAAATTTTCCTGAATTGGCATCAATTCTGAAATTTTCGGAATTTTCAGGAATTCTGAATTTTTACCGTGTTTTCATGAATTCTGTAAATTTTTCACATAATTTGAATTCTGAATATTGTTTTTTTTAATAAATTTCCTGAGAGAATTCTGAAATTCTTTGTGCATTTCTATCTAATATATAATATATGCTAATGATCAATATAATTTATCTCCCCATACTTATTTCAGACTGTAGGGGGAAAAAAATGGGAAAATTGCGATGTATATCTTCGAAATTGCAATTTTAATTAGATTCATGCAAGTATGTTACCAGCAGAGCACGAATCTCGGAACAAGTACGTACGCATGCATGCATATATGTATAATAAACCACTTCATCCGGAAGATTACTCTAATTTTCGGAAATTTCTCTGCTGCAACTGATAACGATTCCAATTACCTACTCAACGAATGGTTTTCAATTTTCGTTAATTATTTCCTCTTCGACTCCCTTCGATTGAAGAATCTAAAAGAGTTTTACACCATGGGGGCCAAAAAGTTATACCGCTCCCATCATACATATATCGGAATATCGTGGAACAATTTGGATAAATCTCCGATTATTTCCTTCCCCGTATATTCGTAGATATTAGGTTTATCAGAAATAATCGAAGCTGCAATTACATCGTAAAGGTAAATCACCCTTGAAAATGTACCGATTAATGCAAAATTGGACGCGCGCGTGCGAGGCTACGTTACATTATCGATACAAAACTTTCGAGAGAGAGTTTTGTGTCGTTCGCGCTTTGAACGTTCTGTTTTAGTGTCGGCTGTTCCCTTGTCTGATTCCCAGTCGAGAGATTAAATGATCTCGAATTACACGGGGAATTGACAGGTGCCTATTTAATGAAATCTGATTGGACAACACCTGGTTTCGTCGACCGAATGTTTGAGAGTATTAGCGTGTCTTTATGCATACAACTGATTATATATCATGTGAATCATGTGATTCGATATTAGGAAAATGATCATTGAGTTTGGAGACTGTTTGTGTGTCGTTTCATGTACGGAGCGATTCTGAACTGATGGTGCGAATTTTAAATCATGCTAAAACGAATATTTTCTATATAGCTATGAATCGACGTAATTAACACATTTGGCTGTAGGTGGCGCCCCGTGAGGTATAAGGCTGACTTATCCACCACGTTTGAGTAAAAGTGTGACGTCAGTATAACCACTAATGCCAATTATTGTTTCATATCCCTTTCAGATGTGAATTATTTTTTTTGAAATTTCAAAATGTTTTTGATACTCAAAAAAAAGAAAAAAGTTTAAAAAGCATAAATGTCAGCAAATTTTTATTTTTTCAATTTTTTTTTTGCAAATTTTCAATCATTTTTTTGTGAAGAAATAAAATTTCTTACAGAATTATTATCCATGATAGGTAGGCTAACCACTTATTTCTTGGAGAGAAATACGGGAAATTGGGATTCCAAATACGGGAAAATACGGGACATCGCTAATTACCGCCACCAAAAATGTCGCCAAAACTGAACAATGCTGCCAAATATTGCTGAAATTGCGGGAAAAGAAATATGGCGGAAAATGAAGCATTACTGCAGATTGCAGTGGATTAAAATGAATTCCACGAGAAAAACGTTCACCAAGACAAATGTGGGAGATTAATATTCTTATTTATAGTTGTAATTATCACAAAATAATTTATGCGTTGAAAAATAATTCCAATCTTTGACTTCAATAAAGAATAAAAATTCAAGTAGGCTTCGCGTAAAAAACGGGGACACTTTTGCCAAAAAGTAGGGATAGCCAGAAAAATAGAAAATAATGGGACTGTCCCGGGAAATACGGGACGTATGGTCACCCTACTGATAGGTGGTAAAAAGGTTGGAAATCTCCCATTGGCGATATTCATGGAGGTTGTAGACGGTTTAGAAGAAAGTAGTCTACAAATATCCTGATCCGCGTTATAACTACCATGGTGGAAATCACTAAACCTTCTAGAAATTGCCACCGATTTTCAAGAAGAAATTTTTCTTTTCGATTTTGTGCACAGATAAATGCTTTTCCCCCAACTTAAAATAATAATAATAAAACAAAGAAGGGAAAAAAATCTATAGTTTTCTGTTATTTTCACTGTACGATTTTAATCGTATAACTACCTCGAAGGAAAAGGAAAGACATCCATTCACTCCCCTTCTGTTACCAGACTTTGAATAAAAGCCGACTCCGCCCACTGGCAGTTGATTGACAGGACGGGGAGCGGAAAGGAAAACATGTTATGAGGAGAAGAAAACTCCCAACGGTATCTGGTTTCGGGGTTGCCGATATGAGAGAGTTTTTAGAATCTGAGATAATTCGGGATTTCCGAAATAAAGCAGATCAAGTTGGACGAGATATCTCGGGATTGACCTTGTAAGAGTTGAAGTTCTATTGGATAATTAAAATAACAAAAGTATTTTGCAATATACAAGGATTCCTTATTCAACGAGTTGAAATTTGTATTCACAAAAATTTTATTTTAACCAATGGAAGGCAGTGTTTAGATTGTCATTCTTAAAAATTGTATCGACAGCAGAACATTTCACAACTCTTAGATACTTTAGAGACTTTAGGGGATAACTTTCGACTGCGGTTTTGCATGTGACGGACGGTTTTGATTTTCGCACTTATGTCAGACGTGCTATTTTTTGAGCGTGCTAATAATCAAAGCCAAAAAAATCACCACCTACTAGTGAAAAAATTATTGCGACTAAAGGGATTTTTAAGGAATGCTATGAATAAAAAAGTTTAAAGGCTAAGAATGAAGAATTTTAGGAATTCTATGAATATGAAATTTTGAGGAATTGTACTGTATGAATAACAAATTTTAAAGAACGCTTCGAACAAAGAATGTTAAGAAATGCTATAAATAAAGAATTTTACTGAATATTAATCTTATGACTAACAGTTTTAAGGAATGTTATGAAAAGTAAGAAATTTAGGCAATGCTACAATAATAAGGAATTTCAATTAATGCTACGATAATAAGGAATTTCAATTAATGCTACGATAATAAGGAATTTCAATTAATGCTACGAATAAGGAATTTTAACGAATGATGTGAATAATTAATTGCATTTAATGCTACGGAAAAAAGGAATATTAAGAACTGAGACAAAAATAGGAAATTTTTAAGGAAAGAAGAATAAAGAATACTAGGAAAACTAGGAATATATAAAGATATATTAGTAATGCTAAGAATCAAAACATTAGTACTGTAAAATGCTATGAATATGAAATTGTGGGAAATGCTAGGAACAAGGAATGCTACGAAATTATGGAATTTTAAGGAGTGTCATAGGCCGCGAATTTTAAAGAATGCTACTAAAATAAGGGAATTGTAAGGAATACTGAAAATAAAATGATGGGCATCTTTTTTCAGCCATTTTCATCTTTTTTCATTGGACATCTCGCCTGATATAACCTTTGTATAATAAAGACTATTTATAAATGCCATGAAAATTAAGTTTTAAGGAATGCTTGGATTAAGAAATTTAAAAGAATGCTATGAATAAGAAATTTTAAAAAATGAAAAAAAAAAAAGGAATTTTGAGGAAGGTTGCAAAAATTCTAAGGATTTCTAAAGAATGTTATAAACAACGAATTTGAAAGAGTGCTATGCGAAAAAGTAATTTCAAGAAATGTTAGAATATTAAATTATAATATTTTTCGCTATGAATAAAGAATTTTATGTAATTAGGCAAATAAGGAATTAGTCTTAGTTTTTGAGTTGTTTTCATCTTGTGTTTGTACGTTCTAACAAATTTTTTTTCTTTAGTATGCTTCGTCACCCCCTCTCAGTTTCCACCACGAGTTCAGAATCACCCTGCTTGAATACTACATAAAAATTCACGAATTCTTTTCATATCTTCCTTTAAGTCTAATACTAGATTCATTCAAAATCACAAAAAAAAAAAAAAAAATAAATCAAATTCTGATCATTTAAGGTGTTTTAGCACTAAAATTTCTTCAGAATCAATTAATTTCTGCCGAGTTTCTAAATATTATTTATTAAAAAATACGAAAGTATTTGCATTGCATTTAAGAAATCACTGAATATGCAGAAATAATCACATATAATTCAAGAAATTAAAAAAAATGAAACTCCGAAGGAATTTTTCTATAGTCTATGAGTAGCTCCTAAATATTACAATATATTTTTGTAAATATTAACAGAAAGCGCGTATCTTAATTATAACACCATTCTCTTTCATAGGAAGCATTAAAAATTACAATTAATCATCTTCTAAAGAATATCATAATTACATAGAATACATAAATTTCGACGATAAAGATTTCCATGTCCATACTGACATGTAAAAATACATATAATGTATATTTCCCTCATTAAGGTCATAAATACATAATAAGACATTGAAAATTCATGCAAATGAAGTGTTTTTAATGGTCTATTTTTTTTTTATTTAAGTATTCAAAGGCATATATATATATATTAGGTCGTAAAGCGAGTGAAATAAGAAAAGCTCAGCCCCATTGAGAAAAATCTGTCGAATAACATAATTTTCTTTAACGTTGCCCTCGAGGATTTACAATGACGCTAAATAAAGAAAAGAAATTATACAAGAAGATATTTGAAGAAAATAGTGATGTCAGAGATTAAAGTAAATGAAGATACGATACGAAAAAAAAAAGAAAATTGAGAATTTTGTTTGAAAAAAACTGAGAAAACTGGAAATTTATGTGAAGCTTTTTTCCCATTATTTCTCAGGCAATTCATTTAATAGTAAAAAACGAGCTTCACTATTTTTTAAAGCTTATGCTTTTATTTTTAATAATATATTCCGACGGGATTTTTAATTCTTTTATTGTACTTGTGGATAAAAATATTAGGGAAAAGGAATTCTTCCTTAAATAAAATTAAAAATTATTTTTTGTTTTTCAATTAACTGAAATGAAGAAGTAATATTACTTGTAGACCTTGAGCGATTTTGGGAAATTTATTTTTGATTTTTTTTGTTTTGTAATATATAATTCCAAAAAATTAATGATATTTCAATTAAAATAATCTGTTTTTTTAATTAGTTTTTCTGAGAGGAACTGTATTAATAAAAGATTGTTGTGATGATAATGTTATTGCGAAGTAGAGTCTGAAATTATGATTTTTGTACTTGAATAACATGATATTTTTTTTGTACATATCTTGATCTGTTTGATTAAAAAAAGTTTTTCGAGATTAAATTTTAATTTAATTATGATAGAAAAATTCTAAAAGAAAAATCTTACGGACTTTTTGAATGAAATGATTTTTTTGGACTGTGTGATGATTATCAGGTTATAATCCGACAATTTTAAATTCAAAAATTCAAAAATAGCAAATAGAAGTTTTAAAATATGCTCCGATAATATCTAATAGAAATTCAATTTTTCTCTTAATAATGAAAATTGTTTTCAGGTAATTACATTATTTAATGATGAAATCTTCTTATTCTTTATGGAATTAATTCGAACGAGACGGGGTATGTTGCTGGTGCCTAGATTTCCAACTAGTGTGTCACGGAACACAGGGGCTTATTGAAAGCTTGCAAAGTAAATTTTCCACATGCTTAAGAAAAATCTTTGTGGAAAATTTTCCAAGAATGGCCATCACTGTGAGTGAGCGCACTGAAAATTTTGGGGTAACACATAGTTGGTTTCACTGTCCAATCAGCATTTGTTAAAAAATATCACGTGACAAGCAAAAAAATAAAACTAAAATATTAGGCAGCCTCCTGAGAATTCTCCGCAGAGAGCAGACAGACCTTCAACACGATATTTATAGATCACGAGAATCCACAGAATCTGTCATTCCCACTTCAAAACATGGAAGCCAGATGACAGCTACAGTAGAACATGAAACACACACCATTCGGACAACATAAATGCGTTAGAACCATAGACTAAAGGTATAATAGACCGAGCACGCTATTCATAAAACTTGTCGAACGTGAAGAAAAGATGAGCAGTATTGTCGGGGAAAGAACAGGTTCTGCGCTATTACATTTGGCTCGTTTTCGCAGAACCTAGTGATTTCGTGTTAACGCAAGGATGTTGCTGTAACGAAATTTGACTCGATGGAGTTGATGAAAACTTTCCTTCATTTCTTCAATGAATTTCATTCATTCTTTTGTAAAATATTTAGGGAATGAGGGATTCGGAAAAAAAAATCAATTCTATAATATAATAATAATAATATTTATTTATTTGCATATAGGCCATTGGCCCGTTACAAAGACCGGCAACATCATAATTACACATAAAAATACATTTACAAAAATACATCATAATTCAAAAAATAGTAATAAAATGAAACGAGGGTCGGGGGTTAATTAATTTTTACATATCAACTTCAGATAGTTGATATGTAAAAATCAATCATAATCAATTATATTTATATAATATATATATATTATTTATATATATATTTATTTATAATCAATTCTATATAATATAAACAAATATTGAAAAACGAAATTGTTTTATTTTCCAAAGGGGATAATTCCTAATAATTTAAGACTTTCGAGTTTTTAAATCTTATTATATAACCTATCTCTTATATATACAGTCTATTTCATTTATATTTTTAAATATTCTCTTCTCATTCACTTTGTCACTATTAATTTCGAAAATTTATTTTAACTAGGAGTTATTAAAACATAAAAATTATCTTCCAAGAACATTAAAATTACTTTAATCATACATTTATTTTGAGTATATAATTATAATGCATCATATTATGTTATGTAATGTAACACATTCACACTCATACCATATTCAGTCATGAGATATTTAAATAATAAGTAACAGTTTCATTTCTAACATTTTCTTGAAAAACCTTTTATAACCTTATCACACAAAAATGTAAACACTTACATAATATTTCAGGAATAAAATGATTTTTTCAAGAAAATTGCAATACCTCATCGTCAGTACTTTTCTAAACTATAAGAAATGAAATTTCGTGTAGCGTATATATGTAATAATTTAGAGTACGTAAATGTATGTTACCTGTCACATATGTGCAACCTCTTCGCTCCAGAAGTATACATATGTGAATCTTCATTTGTTTTAGGCATTAAGTAGTTTTTAGAATGATTCTTTCATTCAGTTAACATCTGAGGTACACATAGTGACTTCAGATCTTAACTCAGATGGTCCTAATAAAGATATTAACTGAAAATTAATTAATCAATTAATTAATTGATTTTTGTTATTTGAGGGCAATTTCACATACAACAAACACAAATTAATCAATAAAAAAATTTATTTTCTGTAATAGTTTTATCTCAGGCGTGAAGAGAGGTAAAAATACTATTTTTAGAGGTAGTTATACATTTTTATGCAAAACTGCCATTGTCTAGAGGGTGCGTTTTCATTACATTCTATTTAAATAAAATATTTGCCATAAATTCCTCATTCTGAAAAGCATATTTTCTTCAAGTTGAGCGAAACTCGAATAAACTCACTAGCTCGCCAAATCTCGCCAAATCTTGCGGAGACGTATATTTCAGTTAAAAGTTAATAAAACTCATTACTTCAATCATTTATTGCCAAGAATTCTATTAAAACATTTAATAATGGCTTAATATTCCAATTTTTAATTTATAAGAAGGGGAATAAGCAAAAAAGTATTCCCTTGTGAAAGGATACTGGTCCCCCTTTCCTAAACCGTTCAGAACATCCGAAAGCTGCGCAAGTGCGCCATTCTAAGCTGCGCCATTCTAATCAAAAATAAGACAGCGCGTGTAGATTGTCATACGAATAGCCATAAGGAAAGCATTGAAAGCGAGATTCCCTGACCAGCCTTTTGACCGGAGTCACGTGACTCCGGATCTTTGCTTCACATTGTAACCCCTCGCGCGCACTCTATATTATTCTTACTCTATGGTTAGAACCACACGTATACCCAGAACACATATTCCAGTGTGTACCAATTCATCAGAAATTCCCCAGAGAAATATTTACGAGTCATAAAGATAATAACATCTGGACTCTGCAAGAAATGAAAGCCTTCTCTTCGAACAGTCAAAGAGAAGTAAAGAAAAGGTGTGCTCACGAAAACGATGTGTTGGCAGATTTATGATATTGGAGCGCCACCACCTGTGTACTCTTGCCGACAGCACTGCCAAGTGTCAATATACTGAAACAACTCAGACCTACAGTATGTAGCGCCTGTTCTAGTAGACGTATTCCATTGAAACTTGGTATATACGCCATATGGACCACGGGAAAATGCAAAATGTAATAAAAAAAAGTTTTTCCATTTTCGACCTGGTGGTCATAAATGGAACTTTTTTTTTATTTCATAAATCTCTTTTCCATGGTCTCATTAAGATATCCTAAAATTTGGCTGTTTTTGAGAGAAACTACTCACAGAGCACGGGAACTTTAAATATATGGTTAAGTAGTTGTAGTCCTCAGATAAATATGTGCTCTCTATCTTAAAAACGAACACTCTTTCATTATGTATCATTTCAGTCTTTATTAGTTTGTAAAATTTCTTGGATTTTTTTTACATTGAAATTTCAACATGAAACTGGTTCCAACTCTGTGCGATGGATAAAACGTCACAAATGTTATATTCGAATCTATCGGGAAATTTTAAATCTTAAAATAGAAGGTTTTTTAGAACTTTCTACTCACTAAGGGCGATATTCACCAACATGATTTAAACTAGACACAATTTTTTGATAGGAGATCGACACGAATTGGTTAAATTCAGGTTTTTAACCAATCTACATTTATATTGATCTCTTATCCAAAAATTGTGCCCACAGTTTAAACCATGTCGGTGAATACGGCCCTAAGAGTGAGAATTTTGAAACCGCAGAACTTACGAAAAATTTACGGGACAGGGGACACCCTTAAAATTAAGAGCTATGACCTTAGACAAAAGGAGAAACATGTTGCTGTAACGTCACAGCCAGTACTGTATAAAAATGCGATTGACGACTCGTTCCCCGCAATCAACTTTTTACTTTTAACCTTATGCATCCCTGTTATCCGTTTCAAGTTATATAATTTTTTTAGCATGTTAACCAGTTTGTTCTGGAGTTATGTTATTAATAATGAATTGTTCAATTTACCAAAATATGGAGAAGTAGCAATTCATGGAGTAAGATTTGTAAATTAGTAATTGCTATCACCCAGCTGTTCTGAATAGCAATAATTTCTTGAGGTGGTACAAATTCTTGACACCTGATGCAATTTTAAGATAACATTGTGATGAAGGTCAGGATACAATTTTTAGTGACGAAAAATTCCTATTTAGTAATTAAAACCCGGGCTTGATGGGTTTTCAAAAGTCATTTAGTAGGAATCTACTCAGTTTTCAACTGCTATAATTCTCACGAAATGTTTTGAAACAATGAGTTTTAACTCTTCCAGATCCTGGTGCCACAAATGCGTGTGGATTGCTTTCTTTCCCCGTAGAATTTTTTTTTTCGACCTTAAGGAATTAAGCCCCGATTTAAAGGATTTTGTAAGTTTTAAGTTAGAAATATGGTGAACAAGAACTTTAGGGGGCTTTCATTAGAGGGCAGCACATAAACTTGAATTTTCAGGTGGTTTTTACCAGGAAAAGTGCCTCCGGTGAAAATGTGATTTATTACACATTATTTAGTAAGAAAATTCTGGAAAAAATGTACGTGGAGATGAATGCATCTCCTACATCATTTTGGATGAAAAAATTTGGACGAATTGAATTATTTTTCACAAAAAAGTTAAAGTGTGAAAAAAAATTGTAAAATAGAGATTTTTTGGGAAAATTCCAAGAAAAATGAATGCTTGGGTCTGAAAAGGGTAAAAACATTGTTCACTTTGCTGTATTGTTGAGATGGACCCTTTTTTTATATTTTTATTTTCACAGTCGATGTAACTAATTCAATTGTTATGCTTAACAAATGAGCATTGAAAGTACGATTTCAGCCAGAGACGATTTGATTGCAGTATAGCGCGGTATTCGAAACAGAGGGTTATACGAACTTAATGAAAAAAATAAGAGATCAGAGATTATTATATAAATATTGAATGACTATTCAATGCTACTTCTGCATATTATTGTTCCATCCTTGCGTTGTTTTTTCTTTTGTTATATGTTAATCAGATCATTTCATTCATATATAAATGTAACCCTTCGAGCTGCACAGCAAATATCACTAACCTCCCTTCCAAATGCCATATATATATTTTTAATGAAGTAGTCTTTCTTTGAATTTTTTCTGCAGGTACAAATTAAGAGGTATTGGGTGATGTGTTCTATTGAGAAATCAACATTATAAAAATTCTGGGCCTGTCAATGTTGAAGGGCTTTTAAGCGCCTCATTTTAACGCAACCCTTATTTTAGCATTGAGGCGAGATATCTCGTCAATGCCACTTAAAGGGTCGAGAGAAATAATTTAGTTTCAAAAACCAATATACGCATGAAAATTAAGTATAAACGAATTAATAAATTATGAAAAGCTTCATAAGAAACAAAAATTAATGAATGCTATATATATTCAACATGTGAATTATAAAAATTTGATTATTCATCAAAACTACTTTGATACCTAAAAATACTTTTTCGTTAGATTATATTAATATTATATTACAAAAACGTGTTTACACTAGATGTTTCTATGGACAACGTAGTTTTTTCACTAGCATAGCTTTAGGATGTGTAAAAGTCTGAATCAGATTAAGATATTTGAAATGCTTAATTTTCTCTCAATTTGAGATTATAACTTCAGATATTCTGTAAAGTAAAAGCTTTATTATCATATTATCTCCTTGTTTCGTAGAGTAATAATTAATAGCGTGCATTCTTATGTTAATGATCTGAAGTGCAATTTGAACAGCCTAATCGCACAAGAAATTTTTGATTATTTTTTTCGGAGAGTAGTGTCTTGTCACTTTCGATTAGTTGAAATTCAGGTCATCGAGATCCCTCGTGGACCAAGGAAGAAACGAACGATTACTCAAATTCCTCTCTAGCAAGATCTAGAGACAATTTAGATCCCATGAGTTCTAGATCTGGCTTGAGCAGGAACTAGGGTGACCAGCCCAAGTGTTCCAATGATACCCAGAACTTTATCAACCTATTTTTCACGGTTTAAGATCAACGTTTATCGGCATCTGAATCATCCTAGAATATGTCATTGCCTTTTAAGAAGACAAAAAAAAAACCAATTGATGAATAACTATGATCATAAAGTTTACTGAAAGACTCAGCAGGCTCCATTTTGTTACTGGGACAAGCTACCAAATATATAGACTATTATAAATTTTTTTTAGAACTTTGGTGTATTTTACGCGCATAAAAATATGTATAAAAAAAGAAGTTCATGAAGAGTTAAAGACGAAAAGTTTTCCGAAGTTTGTAGAACAAACAAAAACATCAACAAAAATTTAAATAAATATTTCGAGTATATAAAGAAAATTGTGAAAGAAAAAGAGTTTTCCCGAAACTTAAAGCTTAATGTATGGATACTTAGAACAAAAATTTCCCAGACAAGAAAATTTTCCGAACATGAAAAATGATAAATTTCATAAAAAGTGCACAAAGAAATAAAAAAAACAACAACTTATAGTCTGAGAAAGACTTTATTCTTTATTTACGATTAAAAAATAACATTACTTATATCTATTTTTTTTCTTTTTTCAACTATATACTCATGAATGTTCGTATTACGTGACTCGAATAAAAGATTTCATGCATCATTCCTCTACATGTTGATTTTCAAGAAATATTTTATGTGTTTCTCCTTGTTAAAAGAAATCTTTTAAAAGTTTTTGCAAAGTTTTTCGGATCGCAATTGACGGCATATACTTGAAACGGCTGATGTATTAACCGACGTATATATTTTAAAAATTTGTTTATTTTTCTTAGAAAATTTTTTTGCAATGGAAACTATCGTTATAAAAAGAAAATGGCTAAATGGTGGGTAGACATGCTCTACATCATTAGATAACCTAGATATATGCATTATTTTTACGAGATAAAATCTAAACCTCACATCTGAAGTTTTTCCACGATTATTTAATGATATTTCTATGAAATACATGTGTTCAATCTCAAATTAAGAAAAATATTTTCTTCTACTTATGAGTTTATAGAGATCGGGATTTTTCTAATTAATTGCGATGAAATTTTTAATGTTTGATGGAATTTTCTATCGCTCTATTGTGTGCATGACATTTAGATTATTTTGAGAGACAACTATATTCAAATTGTCTCTCAAAGTAATTTAAATATTATTATACAATTATACAAATTAATTTCATAGAATTGAAATAATTAATAGTATAAATACAGGAAGAATAAAAATACAAAAAAAAACCCCCAGTAATAACGTAAATAACGTAATCCCCACGTATTCCCAAAAGATACGCATTATCTGTCCAGGAAATTTTTATTAGTGTTAGTAGACATCCATACTCGAACCGAGATTCGAACCCAGACCGGCACTTAATTTTGTACCTGGTTTTATTATTAAAATTGAGGGACTTTTGCCAACACGGTCTATAGCAGAAAGCCTCCACGCGAAGCTCGTGACATCACTGAAGACTACAATTTCAACTATTGGATATACTGCAAAAAAAGGTAAAGATTTCGCATACGCCGGCCTGCTATATTCAATGGCTACAGATGAAATTTACAACTTCAGCTTCTTTCTGCTATAGAAGGTGTTGCCTTTGCATGCCACCCGCCATATTTGTTGACACGATTTTTACCGTCAAAACGTATGTTTACAGCAAATATATATGGACAATTTTTGAACAATAAAAAATATGTGAAAGGACATTAAAAATGCTTTTGTGGATGGTGGTTATTACTGCGTCTAAGCAATGAAACAATTATTGAACAATCACAGTTCCCACACCGGGAAGTTAGCGTACTTTCATTCTATGCAAGAGACATGGAAGATAGCTGCTCAAAATCACCTACAATATAGGTCTTGTTCTAGCCGACATCCTTCTTCGTGTAAAAAGACGGACATAATATATGAAAAAACTGATCGAAATGAACTATATGCTTGTTTTTTTTTACACTATAAACTGATTTTTAAAAATTTTATATGAATATATTTCTATCATACGAATAAATCGAATTTTTTGGTTATATTTTAGTGAAATAAAAAAAAACATGATATCTCCAGCCTAATGAAATTAGTGGATAATATTTAAGAAAGTTCAATGAATGCGGTTGATCTCCTATCAAAAAAATAGTTCATGTTTTTTTCGATTAACTTTTAATATTTCTTACCTTCAAAGTTCAACATTTTTACGATGATATTTTATGTGCTATTTGGAAGAGGAAAATTTGAATTTTTCCTAAAAAAAGAAAATTCTCGCGACTGAATGTGTACATAACCGCGTGGGCTTGAGATGTAATATTTCTGAAAAAGTTTTCGAAAGCGTAGCTTTTTCGAACGGAAAAAAATATATATATAACTTAATGGTTTGTCAGAAGAATTTTTTTTTTGAAGTAAACATTACGTGCATAAGTGCAAGTATTCATCGTATAAAACGTTTTCGAAATACGATTCATGGTGACTTCTCATACAATTTTCCGTGTTTTCCTACCTTAATATCATGCGATTATGTTTTTGGATGAGCTTCGTCTTAAGAGCTATACGTGCGGTAAGATATTCGGTGAATTACCTAACAAGAAAGCACTCGTATGCACTTTGTTGTTGCGCGGAAAAAAAACTTCACAAATACACACGTCCCTTAAGCAATTGTAAAGTCTTAGATAATGTACTTATCATTCCATAGATTTCAACAAGTTTAATGCAGCGAAAAACATGGAAACGATGCATTTAACGATTCAGAATATGAACAAAAGTTATATACAAATACAAATAGCCTAATATGACCATCAGGCTATTTATTTTTAATAGAAGTACGTTGTTAGTTTCTATTTTCGAATAACTTAATAAAGTGATAGCAATGATTAGCGATGATTTTGGGATCTAAAAATGCAGTCAAGCTTGGTAAATACCACCTATAAAATATTCGAAAAATTATTGTAATTAAAAATACAGGACGGGAAATTGTCAATTGCCTTCAAAAATAGTGACTAAGCAAAGCCACTAGGACTGAAGCAAAGCCACCAATTATAAATGAAATCACTGAAAAATTGTCAAATAGCGAGAGATGAAGCACTATTGCAATTCCCAGTGGACTGAATGTAATTTATGAAGATGAAAATTTTATATTTTTGGTCATAATTATCAAAAGTGTGCAGTCAAACTCGGTTGTAACGACTGCTCGGATATAACGTTAGTAAATGCCGGTCCCGGTCATTTATTGTTATTATTTATTATTAATTCCTTGGGAAATAACGTTAATGAGCTTTGCTTATAATGCCAATGAAAGCGCAACGACCTCGGATATAACGAGATTCATCGTTCGTTTTTTAGTTTCTCTTGTTTATTTATCATTAGGGCTAGGATTTTTATGACCTACAAACTGCTTGGAAATGGTCCATAAAAAATATATTTATGGCCTAAAAAAACGAAAAATATTCTCTACTAGAATATATATGAATATTTATTTGTTCGCCATCTACATGTCATTTAAAGAATTTCAATTCAAACCATCAGAGTATGATTAAGCAGGTCACTACGCTTCCCCATGTATAGACGATGGGGGTCAGTTTACGGGCTAATCTCAATATTTTATACATAACTAAACATCTTTAATATATCAGTAAAAATGTAAAAAAGAGGAATAAATTTAACGATTAACTTTTTATAATTAAAATTTATTATATGAAATCTCATTCTGTAAATTATATTCAAAAGCACTAAAATCTCGATGACTTTATAAAGCCATTTGGTTCTGATGAAATCATATGGTCAATTTAATCGTATGCGTGTGAGTGCTATGGTGCAGCGACAAAATAGGCTTATTCTGAAACCAGTATAAAATTTTGATCTTGAAACATCCAAATAAATTTGTCAATTTCTCTGCGGCACTATGAGACTTTCCAATCACCGGTTTCGAAGGTAAGTCCACGGATTAACAATGTGTATTACGGGTATTCATAAACTAATAAATGTTACATAAAAGTACAAAAAAAAAAAAACATGAATAAAAGGCGTTGATTATATTCGTAATGGGTGGAAAAATATTTCTGGTCGAGGTCTGGGTGTAAGATCTTATGGTCACAACTATTAATGTATATGATAATAATATTGTGATCATAATTATGATATATTAACAATATCACTAGAATAGTCATGTAATTGTAATACTCCAATGTAATTGGAGACGTTTTGCTGTAATCTTAAATTTTTTTCTCCGCTGTTTCGCCCATTCTAGATATGAATGGACAAAAAAAAAAATTATGAATTGATGCAACCCCTCTTGTGAATTTTCGTAAGAAGTATTTTAGAATTTATTTAAGTTTTCGAGGTATTTGCTGTTTCCTTAATCAATCAGTTATTTTCCCTCTTTCTGTTCTCTCATTACTCTCAGCGCATTCTGATATGGGCTCACCACCACACGATTGCTCGTGTGTATTTCGCACAAAAGAGAACGTTGACTTGTCGAAATTTGCTATTTATTCTTTTTGCGTTTTACGTGCACCTCTCCAATTTTGCTTAATTTAAGCATTTAAAACTTCATTCTGTGTTAATTTCTTTAAGAGATTTTCTGAATCAGTGCATTGCTACTTAATATTTGAGAGCTGTGAAATCTTTTATACATATATACTTCGGTCAAATCTCTTTTTTTTTTTCGGAGTGAAGCATCTGGAGTTTTAAACTAGAGAGAAAAAAAATTCTGAAACATGTTTTGCGTTTCAATTTTACAGCTTTAATCAACAATAAACCATTTTTGAAGAAATTTTATTAAATTAAAATCTATTCTGCATTTGTTTAGGGAAGCCTCGGCTTTGGTATGTTGAAGAAAAGTCGCTGCAGTCAGCGGATATTAGCAGTTAATTTCACTTTTTTCATAAACTAAACATGATAAAGAATGTTGAGAAATGAATTTCAAACATCAGGATATTTTTTTTGCACCACCACTCACAAAAATTAATTTTTCTATAAAATGACTTTGTTGAAACAATAATTTATTTCTTTTAATAAAAATACCAAGAATGAAATTCAGAATGTATTTCTAAATTTCTGACACATTTGAAGGAAAAGAAATAACTGCCTAAAATTCCCTGGAGAGCCACGGAATTTCTGAACGAAAGCTGTTTTGTAAAAGGCTTAGGTTCAGGTGAGGTATACTGCTACTTGAATCTCCACATTGGAGCACCTTCTAAAAAGAAAAGAAAGAACATGCGTTGAGAAGCTGGGGTTTATCCACTCTTCATCTTTTAAAATAAGGATTGAACGGGTAAAGTTTTTTTTTTGGGGTTTTTGGCTCACGATTTTTGCAAAACGCACCAGTGTGCGTTGAGGAGATAGTGAATGTTTGTGTATAAAGTTCTCGTATAATTAGGCCTCGGAGTTCAATTGCTCTTATACACGGGGTTCTTGAGATAACAACGATATTTTTACTCCGAACAACGACCACTTTGGACATGGAGTCGGAAAAAAATGAGCATATCGCTGTGAAAAAATAATTTTCAAGCTGATTTTTTCTCATGGGAGTTTTTCCCTTGCAAACTCTACAAAAAAAGAATCTTTTCTTTTCCTGGATATAAATGCCAGATGGGCAGAAAGAAGTGAAGTGCCGCCGTAGTTCCTTCATACAATATGAGGTTTGAGATCGCGGGCCACATCAGATAACTCCAAGGGCTATATTTGGCCCACCTGTCATGAGTTGAGCATGTATGGTCTAGTTGATCGTGGGTGGAAATAAAGAATTATTTTGGTGTTGTTGGTACACTATCTTGGTCCATATCAGTTTTGGTCCATATCAGTCACCAATACCAAGTCGTTTGTGCTGTGTCCTTTCTCAGCACTGCAAACGAAAATTTTAAGATGCTAAAACAGCACTGATAGCAATGTAGATCGATTAACAGTGCTGGAACTAGATTCTTGGTCAGCCGTGGCAAGAGCACATTTTGGTGCCCCCCTCTTGCAATGTTGAAGGAAAGTTGAATGGATGAAAATTGCACCCCCTCTGGTCTAGCGCCCGAGCCCCCAGACCCACCTCATTCCCCCTCTAGTTCCAGCCCTATCGATTTATCAATTATTATAATCTTACAGTATCAATACAATCATATATATATTCTAATATAATCAATTATATATAATTACATTAATCAATTACAGAACGGATATAATCATTATTCGTTATAATTTATATATATATATATATATATATACAGTTTGTGTGATTTATATAACATATATAATAATAATCATTATTATATATGTTATATAGATCACAAATTTTTTCAGTGTTTTTTTTCCAGACATAGATCGGACATTCTCAATAATGGCTATTCCCAATAACGGCCATTTTTTCCCGATTCTGTTGGTCACCGTTGTTCGGGGGTTATACTGTATACGAAAAATCTGTTATACCTAGTAACCCTTCATGGTTTTGCCTTATCGGAAGGAACCCCTGCATTGGAGGGGGAGAGGAGGGGTTGCCACTTGGTTGTCGTGTAGCAACTTTCACATACATTCCAAAATTTTGAAATCAATAATATGCAGTATATATAAATTTAAAAAAATCATAATTTTTTTTAAGGAGTTAAGGGCCCCATGCCCACAAAAAACTCCCATAAGGCAATATTTCGAGACAAGTAACCCTAGTTCTGTGACACTTTTTTTAATCCTAAAATAAATCAACAGGACCGCTACCGGAGCGGTCAGAAACGACCGCTCCGGTAGTTCTAGCGTTAACCTGTAAAATTTCAGGAAAAGGACGAACAAAAAACAACAAAAACGACCATAATACCGTCGATAAAAAGTATACCGGATCACCATGAAAATCAATCAAAACGCTCGAAGGCACTATCATTTTCGAGAAACAATTCGGACATAAAAATGAAATTCTAGCCCTTGAAGCTACGAAATGGAGATGAAAACCTAAAATATTGGATATTCATGAAAGAATATGCATTAAAAAAATTTCCCCATCGGAAAACTTATTTTTCTCTTATAAAAGTCATTAGCTTTGAAAAGTTTGATGTGCGATGGAAATATCAAAGAAGAAAATCTCCCTATGGCCAAAATGATCGATTTATACCCATTTCCCCCTTGAAAAATATGCCTATCCTAAAGAGAAAAAATAGTAACCAAATTTCACAGGAAAAATGAATTTTTCTTTTGGAATTGTTAAAGATTTGAAAAAAATGAAAATAAATCGGTGATTTTTTTCCATTTCTAGTTGGTTACGATTAAAAAAAAAAATGAAATTGGTGAAAGAGGAGGAGTGGAATCACAAAATCGCCAGCATCGCATTTCTCTGTTCGGCCATTACTCTTCTCCCAAGTATTGATAAATGATATATCCTACGGCAATGACTCGAGATATAAACGACCAACATGTTCACGATTAATATTTCGCTGCGATAAGAGAAAAAAAAAACGAAACAAATTGTTTTTCGAACGGCAAAAGATTTATTTCAAATAACGGGAAAAAGAAAATCACATCGAGGTGATGTCCGATTTATTAATTCCAAGATGAAATTAATTTTTCCTCCGTAGAATTTATGAATATTTTTTACCTATGAATGAGAAAGTTATCGCTTATATCAGTTTGCAAAAATCGTCATGTTTCATTAGTGAGTTTTATGAGTGAATCAATGATTTTATATACACAGTCGAGTCACATTATTGACATCATCTATTCTGAGAACATCAGTTCTGTAATTGAAAATAATATGCATCCAGTTCTAAATTTTTGGTATTAAAGATGGGATTTTTGAAAGATTTTGCGCCTGTGGTTTGCGGTTTTCTTATTTTAAAGTTTGATCACGTTTAATGCTTAATATCTTAAATTGGTACAGAATTTAATTTTTTTTTCTGTTTCTAATTTTCCTGTTATTTTATTCTAACATTATGATTGTTTTAAATTTTGCTATTTTTTTATTTTAAGTTATTTCATTTTTTAATTGTAATTTTTGGTATTTTTTATATTTCATTTTTTTTCATTTTTATTTTTCATGTTTTTTTCATTTTTATTTTTCATGTTTTTTTCATTTTTATTTTTCATGTTTTTTTCATTTTTATTTTTCATGTTTTTTTCATTTTTATTTTTCATGTTTTTTTCATTTTTATTTTTCATGTTTTTTTCATTTTCCAAGTTGTTTTTTTGTTCTGATATTTAGAATTAGTGTTTAATATTTAATTGGTAATTTAAATATTAAATTAGTCTAATATTAGAATTATATTATACGTGCCATACACTGGTGTAAGAAATTAAGAGAATTTGCAGACTTCGTCGATTATCTCTAGAACTACTGTACCGATTTTAATGAAATTTGATATGCACATACATTGATACAATACAAAACAAATAACCATTCAATAATTGTAATACACACGCATGATCGTGCGTAACACTCGTTGGAATCGGAAGGTACAAAACAGCGGTTGCAGAATAAACAAAAAAATTTGTTAATAGGGGGTATGGTCCCCTCTTACAGATATACAGGTCTCGCAGCGTGATTTCATACTTGAAATAAGGCAGTTTATCATTTCCTGCGGCAATTGGTCCCACTCGTTCAGCAACGCTGTTTTCATTCCCTGGATGGTTCTCGGAGGGGGGGGGGTTGCGAGTTGCAATTGCCCTCCCCAGAGCGTCCCAGACATGCTATATAGGGTTAAGGTCTGGAGATCTGGCTGGCCAATCCATCCGGCGAATATCCTCACTCTCTAAAAAATCGTCGAGCAGAAGAGCTCTATGTGGCCTCGCGTTATCGTCCATTAAAAGGAACTCAGGGCCAACTGCACCCCTGAAAAGGCGAACATAGTGCTTCAAGACCTCATCCCTATACCTCACACCAGTCACAGTGCCTCTTTCAAAGACATGGAGAGGTGTGCGGCCATCCAACATGATGCCTGCCATTAAAGCTCCTCCGCCATAATGGTCGATTTCGCGGACATTGGAGGGTAGGTAGCGGGTCCCTGGTTCTCTCCATACGAACGTACGGCGAGAATCGGTGCTTAGGCAGAACCGGGACTCATCAGTGAAGAGAACGGTCGCCCATTGATCCATACTCCAATCTCTATGCTCTCTGCACCATGATAAACAGATTCTCCTGTCCATAGAAGTGAGCCGGACGCAAACATCGGGTCTTTTTGCAAACAACCCTCTCTCATGAAGTCTTTTGGAAACAGTCACCCTTGATACACGGGTTCCTGTTGCTGCATACAAGTCACGAGAGAGCTGAGAAGCTGTAGCACTCCTGTTACGCCTCGCTATAATCGACAAATGGCGATCTTCTCTGGCCGTCGTGGCTTTTTTACGACCTGGCCCAGGCTTTCTCTCGATGGATATGGTATCCTGGAACTGTTTCCATAAGTTACACACGACGCTGGGCGTTAAATTGAATTCTCTACAAATCTGGACTTGAGATTGGCCTGCTTCTAGCCTCCCCACAATTCGCCAACTCATTCCATCATCTAAACGTTGGTGGTTACTAATTTTTACTGTTACAATTTGAAATTAACCGATTGCTGCAAAATAACACCAAGAAATTCGCCAAGGTGGGCTAGCGAACGAAATGCGTCTTAACTTACGCGCGCTTATAAAGCCTGTTTCTCTACTGGTTCCGCCTACACACACGTGTACGCTTACGCATTTGACGTACAAGATTTGCATTTTTGTCTAGAAGAAGTGGGTTTTACATTCAGTTTAGTTCTTTTCATGAAATTCGATAAAATATGCAAATTCTCTTAATTTATTTCACCAGTGTATGTCAAACTACTCCTCATCCCTCTTTTTTCGCATATAGGTATCTGTTGACAAATTTGTAACAAATTTTTGATTATCTTCTTTGCAGGTTTGCCATGAAAAATTACTAGAGGAAGTCTGAATGAGCTGAGATAATGAGGAATGCTGTGAGATAAAAATAAGCCTAGCTGACACTATGGGGGAGAATTCAAAACCCTGTCCAGAATTCAGCCACATATTGCCGAAAAAAAGTGGGAACTTGATGCTGCTTTCCCATTAGACACAGCCACTGAAGAGGAGGAATGCGAGCCCAAGCTTTCAGGATCTCGAGAGTGCCCACCAACACTCCACAATAAAAACACCATGAATACAGCTCGTAGGCATTATTCGGATCAGTATCGGGGGATAACTTCGTGCCGGGGGATGATAGTGCCAGGCCATATTTTGGAAAGGTAATGGAAATTGATGAACGATCCACTATAGTAAAGGAACAGAAATTTAGGAGATGTCCAGACATATCCCAGACACGATTTGGTATAACCCCAGAAAAATTGTGCGGAAATTACATCCACCAGTTAGCGATTGACCTGCTTTCTTAGTGGACATGAAGCTCGAATGATGACATCCTCGTTCTTTTGCTGTTACTTTTCTCTTTTTACATTCATTTTCTTAAAAGTATCGAGTGCTTAATATGCGCACTATATTTTTTCTACATTGAGGAATGCTGTAAGTGTATTTGCATTGAAATAAAAGTTTTGTATTCACTAACTTACTATTCCTTAGACTTCCTGTTAACCATCATGCTATGACAACTCACCCCTCCATTGGGGTGTGTGAAGTTACCCACATCTAGACGGAAAAAAGATGTGGAATTTTACAGAGGGTTTGCTTATTTCCACTTTAAGAGGTATTATGAGGATAAATAAAATTTATACAACCCTGAAAGGATTAATAGTGACAGAGAAATCCCTAATAAAATTACGTAATCCCCAAAAGATACTCTGAATTATGCCAATATAAGTTTATTAAAATTTGATCGCTGAGATGAACTTTGTGTGAGATACATGAAAAGTGTCCCAAAATTTACATAAAAGGCTTTCTTTGGCACAGGCACTTGATGATGTAACATGATTCAAAATACAATCGAACCACTTTATAGCATCCTTCAATTTATTGCTAAACCCCACTTCACGGCAGAAATTTTCACTAAACAAACCTTCTATGTTTATGAATTATAGGTGTTCAACCGAGATTCAATATAACGGCAAACTCATTGTAGCGCCAGAATTCTACGAGACAAATGATGGTGTTGTATCGAGATTCGATTGTAAATGAAATCCTAATTTTCATTCTCATGTGCATGTTGACATATCGGGTGTCTTTTTCTGGTCAGTGCGACTTATCGGAACAATACTTGTAATATCCTCTTTGCCTAGGTTCGGGCATGGATGTCTACTAACCTAACACTAACAAATCCCTGGACGGATCATGCTGATCCCTTGGGTATACGTGAAGATCATGCTATTATTATTATTATTATAATTTTTCATCATAAAAAATCTCCCATACAGACAGTCCCTACCGGATCTCAATCCGATCATTTATTCACAGTTTTTTATTAATTTAAAATATCTTTACGGACATTGTCCACCCTGTACCAAGTCTAGATTGTTACTTGAATACGAACAAAATTTCCTTGTAAATTCAATATCTGGAAGAAGAATGTTTGACCATATTTAAAGATACCTTCAAAAACACACACAAACTGGATAAGATTGTAGAAAGTTTGTTCAAACATTTCAGTCTCAAGAGTATTATCATTCCATTGAAATTTTTTTCTATTCAAAATAAATATCCGGTTCTTTTTTAGCGTTATTGTAAGGTACACATACGTATTTTCATTCTGGAATTGCGTTTTGCTTTGGAATCGTTCATATTTTCAAAGTATGTGTGAATTCACGGGTCATCATCCCAGACTGAAAATTTATTTCGATTCGATTCTCTGATCTCAAAGGAACGTTTTTTTGCTTCTGGGAATCAAAAGGAAAAGGTTTTCCTTTTTTACTTTTCCCGAGTTTCCGTGGAGAAAATTGAATTTGTTCTCAGAGGAGGACTTTTGCGCTTCCTTTTTCTTTTCTCCCGAATGTCCATCTCTATTGCTTCTTGGCTCTGATGAAATGAATATTTACATTGACCGATTCACGAATTCGGACAATATTTCTCCTTTGAGGAAACACGCGTACAAGTACGAAATCGAATTGTGAATTTTACTCTCTCTTCTTTTACATTCGCGATTTGTTAAATAAATTCTCTTGTAGAAATGAATTTAACCAATAGAAATCGAAATTTTCACCGGCTTTGAGGTGTACAAATTGTGTGTATTTCAATTACAAAATGAACATTTTCATTCATAATAATATTTCAACAAAAATTATTGTGTAATTGAAAATAATACGCTTTCTAATTCTAAATTCTTGGTATTAAAGATGGGATGTCTAAGAAATATGGATTATATAATGCGCCTAGTTTGCGGTATAATTTTTGAGTTTGATTATATATTTCATACGTAATTTACTGGAAACGTCATCTGTTTTACTAGCGGTTATGCATAATACCCAAGCATCGTTGGTAAATTTGATAAATACTAAAAAAATATCACTTTCACCGGTTATTATGCATATTACTCAAGTGTCGTTGTAAATTTGATAAATATTTTAAATTTACCGGCTTTATCTGGGATTATGCATAATACCCTAGTGTAATAGGTGAATTTCATAAATAATAAATGCGGAAAAAAATTCTAAATGAGTCTAGCATGTGTGATGGATATAGTCAGACCCCGATGTATAACGATAAAAAATTCTACGATCGTATCATGATATAATGATATTACGCATGTATCAATCATCATGTATAGTAAGTACATCATACAATGAGATTTATCATGTTTACCAACAACGCGACGCTTGGGTTTTATGCATAATCGCCGGTAAATGTGATAAATTTAGGGAAATTTATCAACTTAATTACAAAATGCTAGGCAATTATGCATAATATAACCAGATTTACACATTCACCGTAACATATACATTTCATCGCCATTTATAAAAACTCACTTGTTTGAAAACATTCCGCGTCATTGGACGAGGGTATTGTCAGTAATTATTATATTTTAATAAATAATAATAATAATAATAAAAATATATCTAATAAAAATTTAAGATTTTATTTCATCACGTACAGAGAGATCTTCAGAAAAAAAAAATCGTAAGGAAAAAAAACCCCAACTTTTTTTATTTTCGACTTTCGGAAAAAAGCCAGTAGTATACAGAAACGGGCTCCAGAGAGTGAATGCAACAGCCATTAAAATTCAGTCAGCGAACAGCTGTTTCAGCAAACGCCCATGTCGAGTGGCATCTCCACAAGTCTCTCTATTTCTGTAGGATTCAGGTTATATGGTGGACGAGCCAATCGGGACACTGGAGATCACCCCTACCGACCTCCACGTTGTTTCCTCCCCCCCTCTCCTACAGGAACGTGACCTGTTGTAGAATGTGAATTATATAGACATCAAAAAATGTTCCTTATTTCTTGTTTGTGTGTGTTATATGCGATACATAAAACAGAGCACGCACGTGCGCGTCACACAAACAACGAGATACCGCTTTAGTAACAATAGAGCCGGAGAATGTTTTTTTACTTTTCTTTTGCATGCATGCATGATATTCTTGATGTCACATTTATGACGCTTGCATGTACAGATATTATTGACATGGGGAAAATGTATTGGTCCTTTTTATTGGAAAGATAAACGTATGAGCTGACGTGGAAACAAGTATAAAATGTAACTGTTACTGCGTAGAAAATTTTAGAAATCGTGTGGAAATCTGCGAACGAGTTTCTGAACGGATAAACTTGTGAAGTGTGACTTCATCAGTGTTATCGAAATGTGATGTGTGTTGTTTGGAGATTGATTGTTAATGTAAATGCTATGGGGAAAAAATGATTGTTGCTGTTGAAGGGATTTTTAGTGAATGCGCTTTTCGTTATCTTCTAAGAACCGTACGTAATTCATATTTAACACAACAGGGCTTGAGTCAGAATTTTGTAGATATTTGTCATAACCGCATATATTTTTCAACTCAGTAGCTTTTGGACACGATGAAATCTCAAAGCTTGCATGGTGATACGAAATCCTTGTAGAACCTAATTGTTTTTGCATATGTCTGACTTTGTAAAGTGCTTTTTGAAACTGTACATGAATGAACATGATTTGAGGTCCTTTAGATCACTCGCCAGGATCCTCGATTTATTTTTAAATTTTGTGCAGTCTATATTTATACTTGCACGTGTTACTTTGAATCTCGTATTTGAATGCGTATTGCCAAAGGGGGTCCCCGAACTCCTCGTATAAACTGATTATTTTCGTTGTGCCTGAACTCGCACATGGCTTATGAAATTGTGTATGAATATACATGACGCGGGGTTCTTTAGGTCCCACGACAGGGCCCCCGATTTATTTTTACTTATTTGTTTTGTACTTGCACTCTTCCGCGTATGTATTTATACATACGTACACACATACCGTGTACGTGTTACTTTGAATCTTGTATTTGAATGCATATTGCCTAAAGGTTCTCTAGGTATCCTAAAATAGGTGCCGCCGAATTCATTGTACAATCTGATTCACTTTTATATGTCTGATCTCACGTTTTTTTGTAATTCTATATGAATGCACATACATGACTAGGGGTCAGTTAGATCCCATGATAGGGACCGCAATTATTATTATTTTATGTATGTTTTTCTCTTTATAACTCAAAATTTTTTTCGGCACGATCACGACCTCAGGGACAATGAGCTTATGTCGCGTGACACACAGAGCCTGCTCATGCTGGGTCTGTTCTGTTCTGTATAGTAATACACAGAAAACTTATTAATAAAACAAGAGTGGTTGAAAATTGCAATGCTCATGGACTGCTGCTTGGTGCAGGGAATTCTTAGGCCAAAACTTTTTTTATTCAATACTCTCACGAGACTATACATAGCCAAGCCTAAAGGAATAATTACCATACATGCATAAACTATACACCATCCAGATCTACCACTAATGCGATTTACTTTCTATCGCCATTTGAGGCAGGATGGTGGCAGAAAACCTTTGAGCATCCGGGACATGCGAGGCTACCACGCATCGACTCCATCAAATCACACCTTAATCAAAGCGGTTTGTTCCAGCCTACTCATCACCATACTGATTCGACAGACAAGCACATCTAAGAGAAGAAAACAAATCGGGTCAGGCTGTACCATAGATACGGCCGCAAGTTCTGACGTGAATACGTTTTTTGTGCCTTGAATCACTTGTTAGGTACTGACAAAATCATTGGGTTTGTCTTTGGAATAGCTAACAAACGACACTAATGTCGTCTATTTTTGTTGTAAACTGCTCGAGATATATCGGAAAAAAAAAAACATTGTTACGAATTAGTGCAGCGGGCCTGGTTCCCATATGGGAAAAGACATTGAAACTGGAGTAACATCACTGGATGCACCTTTGCTATGTGCATCTGACCATACATTGGCACCATTGACAAGCCATATCATTGCTTTTGATTTGCGTTAGGGACTCCTTTAAATATGAGAGCTTAAATAATTTCATCACGTAACTTTTTGTGAATTCTCTCAGTATCGTCAAACGATTTAAAAGACGTATTCACGTGAAAAATAAAAAAATAAATCAAATGACACAATTCTGAATAAAATATCAAACGAATACAAGAAACAACCACAAGTTTGATTTGTCCAGACTTTGAGTATCGAAGCTGAACTGTTACGAGGATATATCTGAGTATTTCAAACCAAATATATTATATATACAGGGTGTCATGTAAGTGCTAGCACGGCATTTATATCATCCGTCTGTCGTAGAGGTATGATTCCAGCTTGAAAAATGCTCAACAGGCATTAAAAAATTACCCTGTACCAGTTTTGAGATTGAGAGTACAGTGTGTAACAAAAATTTAAAAAAAACACACATTTTTATACGTTCTCCCTCTCTCTGTGCTCTAACTTCCACTCAGAAAGTTCTTGCCCTGCCTCTCCTGATGCCAGAAAAAAAAAATCAATGTTTCTAATTGCAATATTCACAGAGATATTCGAATTCCAATAACGGAGGAAAGTTGGGAAAAACAGCGTTAAGTACGAATTCTATTAACGATTAAACCATTTCACCCTCATCTCAATCTCAAAGCTGATGCAGGATAAATTTTGAACTCCCGTTGAACATTTTTTAAATTGGAATCATACCTCTGCGACTGACGGTTGATGAGATAAAGGCCGTGCTAGCACTTACAGGACACCCTGTATATTATATATACATTATTATATTAGAAAGACCCCGTGGTAACATTGGCATATATTCATATTGTGTCTGGTAAATTCATAGACGACAATTCATCAACGATAGTTTTCATTTAATTGATCAAAAGAAAATTGACCGAGAAATTAATAAAAAAAAATCGCAATTCATCGAGAGACTGATACTTCATCGCCATTGGTACTGATCTTTATTAATCAAACTTGAATGCAAATAAACGTAAACAAAAATTTTACATTAGTTAATTAGCTGTATATTAGAACTACCCATCTAATATTACACTGATGCAAATTTTTCAAGACGAATCACGTTAACGGTGAGCCGTTGTTGACGGATTTTTTGCAAACCTGTTTATCACTCATAAAATAGCTTTCATCGACAAAAATTATTCCTTTAAAACTTTTTGTAAAAAATTTTTCATAATGAAACACAGTGAGAATTTTTAATTAAGCTCATACTTTATTCGTAGAATAACTCGTGTTCCTTACAAAGTATCATATGTTGCAGGTATCATATTTCGCAGAGAACACTCCAGACGATACCCGAGATCCCTTCTTATCAGGGGAAAAAAATCCCTCAAAAACAAGATTTTTCCAAAAATTAATTATGTCCCAAAAAAAACAAAGATAAAAAGCGTGAATGTATCCCTCAAATCCCTTTGATGTTTATTCATACCATTTATTTCTCAACGTGCATAACTTATTCACCTCTCGTTAACATTGAAAAAAATGCATCAACTTCACGTAAGAATTAATTTTCACCACGGAATATGATATAATATATATAAGAGCATCACATTATATTTCGAGAAAGATGTGTAACTCTTTACTTCTTAATACAAGATACACCGAAAAACTGGCTAATTTCATAGAAATATTGATTTTTTTGGAAAAGTTTCACCTCTGCCGGGACTCGAACCAGGGTCCCTGGATTACCGTTCGAGTGCTCTACAGTATTTCTACATGATTAGCCAGATTTTCAGTATATCTTGTACCATTATTATTATTAGAAAACGTATATTGTAATTAATAACGTATATTTTATAGTATATTGACTGCAGCCAAGGACATGAATAAAAAGCAAGACACTCAACGGAAAATGAATTATGAACGTAATAATACATCTTATGATGAAGCGATTGACCCTAAAGAATGGGAATTAAAGAAATACATCCAATGATTCAAATAATCCTAATTAGAAGCAATGTATTTCGGTATTTGAAATAATAATGTAATTGTGTATACATAACACGTTGGATACAGTATCGATAGAGAAATTATTAGGAGAGAAAGACTGATAATTAGTTCACTAATAACAGTTCACCATCACCTCACATATCCATAGTAACCAAACCGAAATGAATATAAACGTAAATAAAATGTATATAGTAGATAATTAGCTATATTACTGATAACTACCCTTTTTCTAAGAATACGGTAATAGCTTACTTATGATGAACTGTCAATTTTACCGACAACAGTTCACTGTAAGTAATTAGTTATCACCGGTGAACTGTTTTATGTAAATAGGTGAAAGGCCTGTTTTTTACATAATAATAATAATATTAATGATATGATCATTGAATTCATTCATCGATATGATAAGCAAATTAATCGCCTCCTTACGGTTTTTAAAAGAGAAAACAAATATACTCGTTTTGCGAAAATGCTAATAGAATCTCTATATATATAAAATTGATTTTCTATGTGTCTGTGTGTATGTTCTTTATACAAATCTACAATTTTAGATCGATCGTCGCCAAATGTTGCATATATACCAAATGGGACCCAACTTAAACGATAGGCTACTTTAAAATTTCGTCAGGGTAGGGCAAGTGCCCCAAATGGGCAAAAAACTGTCGGGCAACAATGGTTTTTGGGCCTCAACAATCACTTTCCGAACGTTTACTTTGGTTACCGTGGCTCCCTAGCAATGCGTTTAAGACGTGTATATGCCTTTACAATGGTTTGTGACTTCTTCAACGCTGTCAATATATGTATAATATTTATGACTTTATAATGGTTTTCCACTTTATTCAATCCTCCCAGTAATGAGAGCTTTTTGAATAGACACCATCATCAGCATCACTTTGAGGGTAAGGGGCCGTTCAAGTATTACGTCATCATCGATGGTGGGGGGGAGTTTCCGATTTGCTGACTTTTGATAACAAGGGGGGGGGGGTTTGGATAATGCTTACGTCATCAACCACCCTTTATGAAAATATGAAAATATGAGTTAGGACTCAGAAGGGCAGAGCTGATGATGGAAATTTGCTGACAAGGGGGGGGGGGGTTAAAAATGGCTACTAATTTGCTTACGTAATACTTGAACGGCTCCTAAGGCAAAGGATGATGCCCCATAGAAATCAGTGTTAAAATTGCCGATTTTAATGTAGAAATGCGGAAATTTGGTGGGGTTTTCTGTCACATCAATAATTTTAAAAATTGTATTCAATACTCGATTTTTGAAATATTGAGTTCGCTTAGAGATATACGAAGCCCAGAAAATTAGATATGAAGTAAATAGCCGGACCTACCTTCGAGTTGGATATCCATACAATAACATTGATTTCAACTTTTTATTTATATCTTCTCAAGCATGAAAATTAATGTCTCCGTATTATCTTTTGATATTCAACTGCATGAATTCATATAGTTTAGGTTGCTTTAAAATTAATTATGGGCCCGTAAAAAGTACATCGAAAAATTCCACAGCTTTAATTAAGCATTTTTTTTGAAGCAGAAACAGGCAGAAATGGATAACTTGAAGTTCAAAGGGGGGAATCGAAATACCTGGCACCCTTCAAAAAAAGAAAAATATATATATTTATTTTTACGTTTCTTTAAATCTAGATTTGTTTCTTTCATGAGTCGCGTAGGAAGTCGCCATATTGGTGAACTTAGACACGGTTTGTATGTCCCTCAAAGAAAGAGGGAGATATCACGTGATCCAAAAAAGTCTCATTGAAGAAAACCGGGCAACGCCGGGTATTATAGCTAGTGCATAATAAAGGTAAATCAAAGTAATTTCATGCATTCACGATGTCAATGAATATTCGCTAATTAAGTAAATGCTTATATTAAGTTAGAGAGATATTTTTCCTTTTATTCTTTGTTCTAATAAGCAATATCATCACCGTTCTAACGTTAATTATTTCTTTTTGGCATTTATCCACCTTTTATAATTGAAGAAAAAAGGAAAAAAGTAGGTATATTGAGTAATCCTCAATACCTACAGTAAAATTAACATACATGATTTATAGTAATCCTGTTTCTCACGTTTAAAAAAACATTTTCATCAAAAAAAAATATTCCTTACAACATTTTAATTAAAATACTTTTATGTTGAAACGTAATTCTTTAACTAACTATCACATCATATTCGCCGAATAACCCATGATATTCACGTTCTCATAAAGTATATGTATCGGGTATCATATCTCACCGAAAAACTCTCGGAACGATACCTTAGCTCCCTCTCCTTAGCAAAACTAAAAAAAAAAAAAAATCAAATATCTTAACAAGATTTTCCAAAAATTAATTATAACACAGAAAAGAAGAAGAAACAAAGACGAAAAACATGAACGTACTCTAAAATTCCTTTGATATATTTATTTACTATATCAATCATTCCTCACAACGTGTATAATAACTTATTTACCTCTCGTTCACGTTCAAAAAGTAGATCAAATTCACGTAGGAATTAATTTTCCCAACGGGATATGATAAGAGTACCATTATTATTATTATTATTATTGCGATTTTTCCGATATCGATATTGACAATCCAGCCAAGAACATGAATAAAAAATAAGAAGATACTCAAGGAAAAATGAATTATGAACGTACTAATCATCTTATGATGAAGTGCTTGACTCTAAAGAGAGAGGGTATATGATTTATCTTGGTACACTTTTAATATATACTACATCATTATAATGAGTGACAAAGAGTAAGAGAAGAAAAAAAAGTAGATTATGAAGATAGTAACGAGGTTTCGCCGGGTATAGAATATTCACGAGAATTTTCTCCACTTTTGTCATTCCCAAGACACTCATTTACGTCAACGCAAAGTGACAGTAACCTTAAGAACTTGGTCTCTTCAAACAAAATTGAATTTCATGCAGTGACATACACACACATAAAAAGCACGAAAAAAAACCTGGATAACAAAAAAAAAAAGCTTAGTTTTACTGGAAGTGGAGTGTTAAGCTATTAAGCTATGCATATTTCATTTTCTTTGAAAAGAAACTGAAGGGAAAGTAATTAATTTTTCCTCTCTCGCTGGAAATGTTAATGAGTATGTGCGCGTGAATACTTCTCGGTTTTCAATGTAATTAGCCTTAGTAAAAAAAAACAACAAAGGAATTGATCCTGTTTCAAAGCCCAGGACAGAGATTTATGGTTTAACGTACTAGGGGAAAAAATGCATGTGTTATTAATATTCCCATCATTATACTACATAAGTAATTTCGGAATCACATGTAATGAAAATCGTGGAAAAATAATTAACCTTAATATATTTATATTTTTTTGATCTGAGAATTTCTGCTTTTTTTGATGGCTTATGTTTCAGCGGCGTTAGTTTTTTATGACATCAAATTTTTTGTTGCTATACAGGGCGAAGTTGAAGTCTAGTTAGATGTCTAGTCTGTCTTCAATCGTAATCTGTATATTTTGAATGCTTTTTGTAGTGCTACGATGAGGGAATTGAAACTTATTCATTTGATGATGTAGATATGTTACGGTAAATGCGATGAATCTGGTAATTATGCATAATAACGTGTTATATACAGTCAAACCTCGTTAATGAGTCGCTCTTGGGAGAGAAAAATATGACTTAGTAAGCGGAGTGACTCGTTAAACGGAGTAAGCCATAGCTGTGTCAATTCCTGGCTGAGGACACTTTGGGACTTCCAAAAAGTGACCCGGTAAGCGGAGTGACGTGTTAACCGGGTGACGCACTAACGAGGTTTGACTGTATATATATACAGGGGGGGGGGGCAAAAGTTCGTAAAAAAACTTTAAAAATTCATGAAAACCGGAAAAATAAACGAAATAAAAAACGATTTGCAGGATTAGCATCGCTAGGTCACGGGAATTTTTGACAAGAAAAAAAAAAACTCAAAAACAGCCGATAGGTGGCGCTGACGTACGCAAGTCGAAGAAAATATACGCAAATACTGAACAGAATGCCTCCAAATCGTTTATTACAACAGTATGTGTTCCACATGACTACCACCACAGGGGATAACACATTGCAGGCGAGTCACAAATCCAACAACGGAAGAGTCCAGCAGGTCCACTTACATGGTTTGCAACGGTGAACTGGTTGTGGATTAAGCGCAAGTTCTTATAACCGTCTCATTTGCATATTTCCATCGAAGCATATTTGTAAAGTCGCTCGTATCAGCACCAACTATCGGGTGTTTTTGAGTTATTTTTTTTCTTGTCTTAAAAATTACCGTGACCTAGCGATGGTAACTCAGCAAACCATTTTTTATTTCAGTTATTTTTCCGGTTTTTATTCATTTTTAAAGTTTCTACGGACTTTTTGCCCACCCTGTATATATATATTATAATATATGCTAAAAGCTACGTATGACATTGTATTTGAGTGATTCGACAATTACATTCAACTTTAAAGCTAATTTCAACATTCGTGCATTTGTACTTTTACGTCTATGTCATGATGAACGTGTAAAAAATCTGGTTACTACGCATAATCGCCGATCATTTTGGTATGTTTGATAAATTTCCCTAAATTTATTACTTTTACGAAGTTATGCATACTATCCAAGCGTCGTTGATAAATTTAATAAACACTAAAAAATTATCATTTTTTCCGGTGATTATGCAAATTATCCAAACTACGCATCGTTGGTAAAGATCTAATCGTACTACCTTTTAATAACCGTTATCATCGTAATATAATCGTAAATATCTATATCGTGATAATTCATATACGATAATTCATACATGCATAACTTCATTGTATTGGGATACGAGCGATATAATAAAATTTGTTATCGTTATATCGGGGTCCAACTATATTCATCATACATACTAGACTCATTTGTAATTTTTACATATTTATCCAATTCACCAATTACACTAGGGTATTATGCCTAATTACAGATAAAGGTGATAAAAAAATTTCAAGTATTTATCAAATTTATTATTGACACTTGGCTATTATGCATAGTCGTCGGTAAAAGTTCATTTCAGCATTGATCAAATTTACTAATGACGCTTGGGTACTATGCATATTTTCTGGTAGAAGTGATAAATTTATCAAACTCACCAAGACGATTGGTAAGTATGCTTAATAACTGGTTGTTATGTATAATAATAACTCATTCATCAAATTTTTCGTTACATGTGTATTTAACAAATGTTATTATGCATAATAACTGATAATTTTGATAAAAATGAATAAATTTCCATAAAACATCGTTTTCATTGTAAATTATGCATAATACAAAGCATCATTGGTAAACATCATTAACTGTAACTAAGTCTAAATTAATTATATTTGCCAGTTATTATGCATAAATACCATTTCGTATTGGTTAATGTGATTAGTTGTTCCCTTGTCGTGATAAGATTTATTATATTTAGTTGTTGTACTTGTGAGCCAGAGTCTGATCCGGATATAATGAACTACGATTCAAAGAATTTTTCCGAACACTTCTGAAATAACTCCCGTAATTTAATTCTACATGACAAATTCTGAAATTAGACCCCGATGTAACGAACGCTCACTTAACAAATTCTTTGATTTAGAGAATTTTTACAGGTTTTTGTGCGTATACAATCAGATCCTAATATAACAAACTTCTATTTAGCGAATTCAACAATCGGACCCCCCCCCCCCCGATAGAATTAAACCCTATTCGACGAATTATAAAATCAAATCTCGATATAATGAACTCTCATTCAATATATTCTTTGTTTACCAAATTTTTACAAGTTTTCATTTAACAGATTCGCACGGGGACAGGATTCAAAAGAAAAAAAAAACCCGTTAAATCGTGAAACTCATTACATGGGAGTTCATTATATCGGGGCTCAACTTTATTTATCAAACATACTACCGAGACTCATTTAGGAATTTTTTTCATATTTATCAAATTTACCAATTATATTAGGGTATTATGCATAATCACGGTAAAACAGATAAGTTTCAAGTAGTCATGAAATTTACCAGGTACGCATGGTTGTTATGCATGATCACCTTTAAAAGTGATAATTTTTGTTAGCGTTTGTCAAATATACAAACGACACTTGGTATTATACATCTTTCCACCATGGTCTAGGCCAGTGTTTCCCAAAGTGGGCAATATCGCTCCCTGGTGGGCGAGTGGGGACGATGGATGCTACGATTATAACATTGGAATCTATGGACTTGTTTGAGTAGGGGGGCGATGAGAGAGAAAAATTTCTGAAGAAGGGGGCGATGGAACAAAAAAGTTTGGAAAACTATGGTCCGGGTCTTCCTCGACCACCTGCTTATATCTCTTCGTTGAGAGAGCGGCGGGCCACGATCTGGTAAGGATGAGGTGTTATATATACACGATTGCCGGTAAAAATGATAAATTCATCAAACTTAGAGACGATTGGCGATTATGAATATTTACTGATTTTTACAAATGTCATCGTAACAGATAAATATTATCGTAAATGGGGAAGATCATGTGATTATGCCGCTAAATCGCCTGTTATTACTCATGCAATACCGACCATTTTGGTGAGTTTGATAAATTTTGTTCATATATTGTGAATTTATCCCATTCACCGGTGATTTTATACAATTCCCACGTCGTATTGGTATATATGATGAATAATATTCTTGAAATTTACCGGAAATGTGAGTGAATATCAATCCCAATCCAGGATGACGAATTTCGATCTGTAATGTTGGTCTTTTTGCACATATTGGTACACGGGAAGAAAGCCAACATTACCCAAACTTGTAACAATTTTTTTGTTTTTAATTTTTCACACGATTATACATTTAATTGCATTTTTATTGCAAAATAAGTGTGTTGTACGCATCACGTACGTGTAAAACTAATAAACTGATTAAGTGGAAAGCGAAAAGAGATGAAAATTTTTTTCTCATTTATTATCATTACCAACTTAATTCGGGAATCATGGATGATCATAAAGGATAGAAATCGAGAAAAATTTATCAAATGCACCGATGTGATTATTGACTACGCATAATAACCAGCGATTATGCACAATTTATTAACATATGCATTTTCCATAAAGGTAATTTTTACTCGGACTTGTGTAACTTTTGGAAGTCTAACAAGATGTTGCTATACGCCACTTGCAGAAATTTCGAATCCAAGAATTTTTGAGCACGTAAGAAAAAGGAAAAATGAATGATCATGATTACTTGATTATGATGTCTTGAAAGGGGGGGGGGTATCGATTAGCAGTGATTATGAATATTGTTGAAAGTGAAAATCATTCACTGATGTATAGCAGTCAAAAGCCCCATAGACGAATTTTTTGCCTTAAAACCTCTTAAATTATAGAAATTCGTAACTTTGAACATGTCCGAAGGGCATTGTAAATTTGTAAAAATTTGGATAGAAAATTCTTCAAAAGACAAATCGACTTCCTAAACCTCTTCCTAAACCTCGCTTTAAAACAGTGCTGTTCAACCTTTTCCTACTTTTCGACCGGTGAGATTAAGTGAGCTTTTCTTTTTCGCGGATCGGAATAAACGGGAGAAATAATTCACGAACCGGCGAAAAAAAAGGGGAATTTCTTAACCTTATACTTTATTACATTCTATCGTGCGAGAAACATCGTTGAGGTGAAAGTCCTGCTGCCACCTATCTAATATAAACAGAACAATTTGTTGTAATTTCTCAAGTAAAATTGGTTGCTGATTTTAAACCTGAGCGCAGCATAGAAACGAAAAGCGCATGGCAGCGGTTCTCAACCGGTGCTCCGTGTGCACTGCTCAGGGGCTCCGCGGAAGCTCGAGGAAAATAAAAAAAAAACAGTTAATTTGAAAAAAAATAAATATAAATATTTTTAAATAATGAAAATAAACTTTCAATATTTCAGATATGCAAACAATAAAAAATTGTTTGCATATCTGAAATTATTGAATAAATTAGAATTTCATAGCAAAAAAATGTGTCATTCGTGCAATGGTAGAAAAGGAAAATGATACCACGGAAGACTCTTATGTAACAAAGTACTCATGGACCAACCGAGGATCCGTGCACCACAGGTTCAAAACACTGCTCTAAAACGTGCTAAAAAAACTAACTCTCTTACCTCTCAGACCCAATAAATATTACATTTAATGATTATGTATTTCAAAATTTCCTCTTTGGGAGTTGGAATATTTTCTGTAAGAGAGTATAGATTAAATCCGAAATGCGTGAGACAATCCGTAAATTCAATTTTATAAAAACATGCACCGTAATGAAATTCATCTAATTCTTAATGAGTTACGCATTATAAGCAAATAATACATGTATTTGTATGTTTATCGCTCCCATCATAACGCCGGTATTAAATTTTAAAATCAAATGTAAACCATGTATCCACGTGATCAATACAAATTTGCATGGAAAGAAATACATACACAATATATGCAGAAATAGTTATTCTAATCCAATCTCTTTTCCGGGTATTCCGGGTCTTTCTCTCCCTCTTTCTCATGCGAGTTTTCTAATAACTTGCATAAATATTGCACAAGTAAATTTACATAAATTCCTCTTCGGATCCGTCTTCAATTAAGTTCATCTCCATTTAGATGAAATAATAACGTTGTTCGTGTCCGGGCGCTGATTAACAAATAAATCGTTTTCTTCGAGGATAATAAATAAGAGAAGGGGAAAAAAAAGTGTATTAATGTAATTGAAGTTATACTGTCGTAATGAGTAAAACCTCCGTCGAAATTACTAGAAATAACGGGGGGAAAAATAATAAATCGGAGGGAAAGCCTTTATTAAATTCTACGTCATTGATATAATTTATTTTCGGGGAAATGATTTAACAAGAAACTAGTTTTCCCTTTTTTTTTACCCTTCTTAATCATTAATATCAATGAAGGAAAAAGCTTTCTCTCCAAGATTTAGAAATTTTCCAAACATTCTCAGTTTTAGTATAATATTATGATATATCCACAAAAATTTATATACCTACTCCGAGCAATATAATAGAATATTATGATATATATTTTATGGGTATATTAGATTATTTATAATATTTATTTTGATAAGAAAGATAATAGTAATATATATATTTTGTTGAATTAAAGTAGTTATAAATTTTTTTATAAGTTATTGTTATTAGAGAATTGTGCGTTTTTTTTTATTATTATACAATTATATTTATGAATATTTATTTGCTATCGTAGAAGTTGCTTTTGTGTTTCGCAAGCGTTTGTGTTTAAAAATATGATTTAAGGAGATCATATTCCATTTATAGAACAATATATTTGGTAGACAGAATTAAAAGAGTATAATTTTTTTAAATACTGTATATTCGCATAGCTTTTCTGGTAGCAAAATGATCAAAATAGTCTGAAATGATTATTGCGATGTAATTAAATACAGGTTGATTGCTTAATTACCCTTGCCGCATTTTACTGGCGAACCATCGATCATAGAAGCATACTTCCAATTAGAAAAAAATATGCCAATAACATATGGATAACATAAAATCTCTCTTTTGCGGACACAAGAGGGACAAAAAAAATTAGTTAAAAAAAAAAAAAAAAAAAGGTGGTGACCGTTGATAAGGAGTTCGAAATGCATAATTTTATTATGAAAGGAAAATTAATATTTGTCCGTAAAAGAGAGGTGACCGTTAAGTGGGGTTTTACTGTAAAATAAATAAAATTAACTTTTCATATACGGACACCTTGTCCTCAACAACCCAATTATAAAGCCTATTGTTTCTCTCAATGCCAACAAAATAACTACCACGTTCATAAGTGCAACATTCGCAGGGATATTTGAAATTAAGGAAAGTTGAGAGAGGAAAAAACAGCTTAAACTAACGTTTCTTTCTCTGATTTATGCTGTTTTTTCCCCAATTTTCTTCGGATTTTTGAATCTTTGCGAATATTGCATTTAGAAACTTGGGAGTTTTTTTTGTTAGCCTCAGGAGAGACAAGGCTTTATATTTGGATTCTTGAAGACAAGGTGTCAGTAAAAAAAAGTTGATTTTTTTAATTTTCATACTATTTAATGCCCGGCAACGTGGATGACGTATCTGAGTTCTACTCATTATTGGGATACTTTTTTCTAATTGGAAGTATGCCTCTGGGATCGACAGCTGACAGTTATTGAACTAATACTTAGCGGCAAGGGGAATTAAGTAATCACCCTTTATACTGGATGCAGCAAAAATTATAGAGGGAGAAGTTATTAGTAGAGCTAAACATTTTACGAATAAAGTTGACGCATTAATTCACTGTGATGACGATTATTCGCGAATTATTGCAAACATAGCTTTAAGTTTACTAATAAAAAAATCATTAAAACTCTTATATACAACCATTTCTTTTTGTTGTAATTTAATCGACTCCTAAAAGTATAATTTATAGTGAAATCACATTTTCATTTACTATTTATGAAAATATAAAATCCTTGTTTAATTTATCATATTTCACAAAAAAATATTTTTTTTATCACTTCGTAATTCATTATAATTTTTAAATTGAATTTTTTTAATTAAATTTTTTTATAAATTTCGATATATTCTGCAGAACTTCCCTATAACGACTTTAATGTTTAAATTTAGTTTTTATAATCATTATACTACTTTAATTTTGAGCAGTTAATTTAATTCGCTTACCTTTATAAGAATTCTGATTTTATTCAATAGTTTCTGATTCAGTTCTGATTTTATTGAGCTTTTGTATTTAAATTGAATTAAAGCTTTTATTTAAAAGTAAAAAATAATTTTATTAAAATTTTAAAAATTTATTTAATTAAACCTTAAAAATTTATTTAATTAAACCTTAAAAATAATGAAAATACTTGAATTAAAATTCAAAAAGCAACTAAATAAAAAAATTGAAAAAATAATTAATTTAAATTTAAAAGAATAATATATAAATCTAGATATTTGTCCTTTTATTTCGTGTTTAAAAAGTTATTTAATTGATTTTTTAATCTGTGTTTTTGATTTTGAGCTCAGTTTTAGCCAATATTCTTAAATTAAAATACATGAACTCTCGCGTTTTATTTTATTATTTCAAGACATAATAGATGTCTCTCCCCATAAAACAATTATAATTTACCACATTTCACACATATTTCAATTTTCACTCAACATTTTCTCCGATATAAAAATATGTTAAAAAAATCCTTAAAAAATACAGAAATTGTAATTTTAAAAAATTTAAATCAACACATTTTTTCAATATTAGAGAATTAAAAAATGGCATATATATTTCTTGCAAGTATAAATAATGTAATTCGCAATGTAATCTCAATAATGTAATTCGCGGAAATAAATTTTCATATAACAAGTTTTCCTCTCGAAATACATAGTTCCGTTTTGAAATTTCGAATGAATATTTTACCGATATTTTACTGGACAAATTCATGATAAATTATCCGCTGAAATCCAGCTCATATTAACACTTCAGAGATAAAGGATGAAAAAAAATCCCTTCGGTGCTTTTTCCTATCCATAATCGATTAATTAATTTCGACTACATAAGTGGTCAACGGAATAAAAATGGTATCGAAATTATTTTTTTTGAGATGAAATATTTTCCTCCAGTTTTTCTTTTAATCAGAGCCTAAGGCTGGTATTACACTGTAAAAGTTTTGTAAAAGCGCTTTGATAAAACTTCAAAAATCCAACCAATAAGCTTATCGGTTACATTCGAGCGAGTGCCAACTATAAGCGTATTGTTTGCATTTTATAAAAGAACTTTTAGAAAACTTTTATTGCGTAATCCCGGCCTTATCCATCTAATAACAATTCGTATATATTTTTTTGCTCGTGCTTTTAGGTGCGGAAACGAATAGTTTAAAAACATTTCTAATTTAAATTTAATCGATGTTTTCAGTATTTTAAATTTAAAATCAAATTGAAGTTTCAGCCAATATTCTTGAATTGAAATACAAAAATGGCCTTGATTTTGGTAGATTTTTCCACACAAAATTGTCTGTTTGTCTCATAAATCCATTATAATAACCCCATTATAATTGACTGTATTTGGTATTGCAATTTCCATACAAAATATAATTTAATAACAAAATATAAATTTCACACAAATATAGAAACATTAAAAAATTCACACACACACACAGTAATTGTATTTTTGTTAAAATACAGTGAACACCTTCCATTTTACAGTATTAAAATCTATAGTCTTTTTCTGTAACATGGTCCTCTGTAACATTTAAATTTGTAATCTTTGTTTTTTTTCAATTTTGTAGGGATTGCTTTTACGGTATTTTTATGAGTAACACAATTTTACTTATGTTATATACAAATCGTTATAATTAAATACATTCCATATTGCAATTTTTACTCAAAATTATTTTTTGTTATTAAGTATTAAAAATCAATAAAATTTTTAAAGAAAGCGAAATTTAAAAAAATTCAATTGTTATGGAGAATGGGAAAAATGGAAGGTGTAGTGTTATTATTTCTGTGTTGATTATTTATTATACTCATTCTTCATACTCACACACACACACACACACACAGCTATTAATATCTCTGTAATATTCATATTATTAATATCTCTGTAATATTCATATTATTAATATCTCTGTAATATTCATATTATTAATATCTCTGTAATATTCATATTATTAATATCTCTGTAATATTCATATTATTAATATCTCTGTAATATTCATATTATTAATATCTCTGTAATATTCATATTATTAATATCTCTGTAATATTCATATTATTAATATCTCTGTAATATTCATATTATTAATATCTCTGTAATATTCATATTATTAATATCTCTGTAATATTCATATTATTAATATCTCTGTAATATTCATATTATTAATATCTCTGTAATATTCATATTATTAATATCTCTGTAATATTCATATTATTCGTTTCAAAAGGGGCCCCTAGAACCAACGGTTCATTTTTTTAGAATTAAATTCTTAATTTTTGAAATGTTGTCTTGCTTGATTCACTGTATCCTGTGATTTGTTGAGATAGCTTTTCCTTTCTATTTTTGGTAATAATATATTCTCAGAAATTATAAAAGAACCTGGGTGGTTATTCACCCCCTTTCCCCCTCTTATCACGGCATTCCTCTATTTAAATTAGGTAACGGTAAAATTAATGCACTAAGAGTTAAATAATCTAAATAAACCATATAACACAATCAGTAGTTTTAAACACTACACATTCATATGGATGATTCTTTTCCTAGATGGCGTGACTAAAAGGAACTATGTACACTGAAAATTCAGGCATTCTCATCTTCTCACACGTTTATACTCTCCGTAAAAACGATGAATATTATAATTTTTAATTATTTTTACTGATCTATATATGCCTAAGTATACGTATTTATGTGAATATGTGTTTATATAATCGTATATAATAATGCATATGGCAATTCCACGTCTACATTGATGACATAAGTACAACTGAACTGCGATGTTTTTTTCATTTTCAATCATTGGAATGACGAAGAAGAAAAAGTTACCTTCGTTTTTTGTATAAAATTATCAATACTATAACTGATGACTGCTGTCTTGTTGATTTTTCTGCGCCAATTGGCCTGTTTGAAGGACTTTTCGCCTCCCTAAACCTAAATATTTTACGACGGTCTCCTATTTCTGAGATGTGCAATATATATATAATCAGTGCGATATGTTCAATTTAGCTATAAGAGAATTTCTTAAAAGTTAAATGCGAGTTTTGAATATTCATGTTATTATGCTTTTCCGTACGTATTTCTTAGTATTGTATTTTTGATCATTGTGTTCCACTTTTTTTTGTGCTTTGTTGTATTCACCTTTTGTATTTCTCTTCTCTCGTCCATATCTGTAATTGGACAATCCTTGCCTGTTGACATGTGAATAAATGAATAAAAATAAAATAATGTATTGCTACTCATGGTAAAGAACCTTTGTTTTTTCAGATAATAAAGTTCTATTCTATTCTGTTAATGATGTTACATATATTAAATTAAATAGAAAACACTAGAGGATTTCGCGTAAAAGTTCGAATTAACCAAGCTCTACCTTATATAAAAAGTCATATTTGTATCAATATTTTGTTATTTGATATTTCAATATATGATTTATATTGAAGAGAGAGAGAGAGATAGAAGTACTTATATTATGTTATTTTTCCTGCAACATTTGTAGGTTCTCATCTTCGTAATTTTACTTTGTTTCAAGGTACAACAGTACATGCTTAGAGATACAAGACCCCTTGCTATAAATTGGAAAATTTTTTCCTTTTCAAAAATCCATATTTTGTGATTACAAAACAATTTTTAAAATTTGTAGAAAATTTTTAAATTAAAAAAATTTAAGAAAAAAAAAGTAATTTAATATTTATATGATATTCCGTACAGTATACAGTTACTAAAAATGCATGAATCCAGTGAAAGTTTACGGTAAAATTTGACTAAAGCCAAGGGATTACAAAGGGATTACATTATAAAAGTTTGATAAAAGCATTTTTATAAAACTTGAAAAATGCCACCAATAAAATTTACTTGTTACATTCTAGAAAATGCAACCGGTACCATTTTTAAAGTTTTATAAAAGGACTTTAATCAAACTTTTATAGTGTAATCCCGGCCTAAGTAAAAGAAGTTTGAAAAATAATATGCCAACGTATAACAATCTCCCGTACATAGTCACATTTTCAATTTAAGAACGAATATCACACAGGAAAAATTTATGATGAATTATCCTCTGAAATCGGGATCATGTTAACAGTTGAGGGAGGGAAAAAATCAATGTTCGATTAATTAATTTCAACAACATAAGTGGTCAACGAAATAAAAATGGCAGTGAAATTACTTGAGATGAAATATTTTCCTCTCTGGTTTTCCTTTAATCTGTGCCTTATGCATCTAAGAACTATGTGTATGCACTTTTTTTTTTTTGCGCCGTGCTTTTCGGTGCGGAAACGAATGTGTTTACGGAAGCGGAAATGGTATCACTTCCCCCTCCATCTTCCAGAGAAGGGTAATTTCCTCTTCTTTCGCCCATATCCCAGCTCCTATTTTTTTTATATTTCTTATTTGCCGTTTCACGAGAGGGACGAGGAGTCGGGAGAAATGGGAATCAATTTCTTTCGAACCAATGATCGAGATGACATAAATAGTTTCGGGTTCGGTTCCCGTCTCTCTCTGTTGGATGATGCTTGCTATTCGCGTGAGACGTCTCTACCGACTTTCTCCACACTCGTATCTTCGCTAACTTACTTACTTACTTACTCACTCCTCTGGCTCCCACTTTCCGTTTCTATTCCGACTCCCTCACGCTTCTTGCTTTCAATAAACGACGATGATTTGGACATGAGAATATGCTGGCCGGTCTTGACTTGTCTTGAATGGAATCTTGAAGTGTCTGGAATCATTCAAAAAAGAGATTGGGGGGGGGGGGGGAAGGAGGTTAAATGTGCGGGGTCGAAATGATTTCGTAGCTACTTATCTGAGAATTCAATTTTATTCATATGTTACTGTGAAATTTTTAGATGTCACATTTGTTTTTTCTAGTCAATAAAATTAGCTGCCACTTTATTGCTAGATTTATTGCAGTTTATGAAAGTGTTTGTTTTTGAACACTCTATAAATATTGAGAGAGATAGAATACTAAAAATTCCACTCTCGACACCAATCTGGAAAGTACAGGGGTTGGACAAAATAATATGAACACCTGTGAAAAGAGAAAAAATAATATGAATACCTGTGAAATAAGACAAAAATATTTATTAATAGGCTGTTGGCTATAGGCTGTCATTACCGTCGACACGGTACTTCTCCCGACACCACAACAAGGGTGGCCGTTTTCGTAACTGTGGCCCCGGCAAGACGGGCTCCAATAATCATGCCTCTTTCGAAATCTGTGAGGTCAGCCATAACGAAGTTTTAACGCCTCAATATACTATTTCGCACCCGAACGCTATCACTGCTACGATTAGACTGATGTGTGCACATTCTCGCCCGCTAGGTGGTACTCTTCCGCACTAGAGGGCGGGAGTATACGACACAGGTTCCGTCGAGTGTTGTTTTTTTCACAGGTGTTCATATTACATGTATATTTTGTCCACCCCCTGTAGGTAAACTCTTAAATGCACAGCTTTGCATATGTGAAAAGCTGTTTTTAAACGTTCATTAATGCAGCCGGTTTGGTCATTGATCATTTTTGTCGCACCACGGTCATTTTCTGCACACGAGGGCTAATTAGACCGGGATCTACAATTTATTGCCGATTCCGAACGGCAGGCTTGTTTCTTATACTCGTCGAGAGGTTGGTGCGCTAACCCTTCGATGGGGGACTCCCTGCGGTAGCAATTTTTTGCTGCGGTCAAGTCGCCGTTTTTTGGTTGTACCCCTGTGTCAGGAAAGTTTTCTGACAAGGACGAACCGGGTATCGAACTCGCGACACCTCTAAACATCCTTTGGTACTTTAGGCGAGTATCTTATCGACCGGGCTATCGCGCCCCTTGGGGGGGGGGAATCCTGCGGCATCCCAGTCGGTTGTGCCTGCCGGCCACGATACCGGGAGGGGTTTTCCAGCATGGCCCAGCCACGAGGTAAACTGCTTATATCCTGCATTATATCCTGCAAAGGACAGAGCGGGGGCCATCTTTGGTGTGGTCACGTTCCCGCCGTTGCTGTTGAACCTTCGCATCAGGAATGTGTCTAACAAGGACGAATGGTATAATGAACTTGCGACACCTCTAAACATCCTTTGGTACTTCATGCAAGTATCTTATCGACCTGGTCCAGCCAGTTTGAGACATAAATTCACAATCGCCTTTCTACATAAAGTTGGGTGACATTCCTTCCATTTCATATCTTGAATTTGCTGGTAGATGTCCCAATTAACGGCAAACAACTCTTTATCTGTTGCAGAGCATGTGCGGCTAAGATTTCGATAACTTGTTAGAATGCTTTGCTTGCATTTCTTTCTTTCACCTTGAAGTTTGCAATTTGAATTTTTTCTTACGAAATCTTGATCACAAAGAACGTAGTTATGTATTCCAAGAGAAGTAGTATAACTTCAATACATTATCTCACTTTCACACCGAAGGCAAGGGCTCGATTCATGGCACCTCAATTATTTTATGTGCGATTTTTGAGGCCTTGCAAGTATTCAATAAGACCCTTTATAAGCAGAGCAATTTGAAATACATTTTTAAAGTGATTTTACCGGCTTTCAATACGTGTCATTAATGATGAGAAAAATTATCAGCTCAGAAAAACATTAAGCATTTAAGGGTTGAAGATGCGGTTATTTTCTGATACACATAATCCATTATCTGGATTAAAATTTATTGGTTTTGTTATCCACGGGAGGTCCTGGTGTATAAGGTTCTTTATCAGTTAATTATACTGGTTATTAATCAGTTATGCTAGTGGTTCCCAAATAGTGGGCGACGACCCTCCCTCTTCCAGGGAGCCGCGCTAACGAACTAAGGGAAACGCGAGGGAATTTACAAAATAGAAACATCCTTTTAGAAATTTATTTATTTAAGGTAAATAAAAATATATCAAGTTAGTATAATGACTTCTCAACTCTTCACTGAGCTATTTGGCATATAGGTATGTCTCATATCATATAAAAAAGTGAAGCACACACACACACACACGCACGCACGCTCGCAATAATCGATAACAATATAGCCATGGTGGCCTATAAGTACTGATGCAGACTTTATCTCATCACCCGTCCTTCGTAGAGGTATGATACCAAAACAATTTGGAATTTTTTTTAATAACAAAAATATTCTCAAAACACGTTCAAAAATTACCCTTTACCAGTTTTCAGAGGGATAATACAATGTGTCACACAATACAAAATTTTAATTTCCATACGGTTCCCTTGTCCTCTAACTTCCAATAAGAAAATTATTGTCCTGTTTTCTTCTGAGCTCAACAAAAAATCCCATGTTTTTAACTGCAATATTGACTGAGATATTTTAATTCAAAAAACGGAGAAAAGTTGGGAAAGAACAGCAAAACACTAACGGACAACGCTCCTCTACCTCATTCATGCTGTCCTTTTCTAAGTTTTCTCTGATTTTTTAAATTCGAATATCTCAGTTAATATTGCACTTAGAAACTTTTTTGTAGGCCTAAAGAGATACCCAAGCCAAAAACTCTCTGATTGGAAGTTAGAGGACAAGGGGACCGTATAAAAATCCAGACATTTTATTTTTACGCACTGTATTCCCACTCTCGAAACTGGTACAGGGTAATTTTCAAACGCTTTTTGAGCACTTTTTAAAGTGGAATCACAGCTCTACGACAGATGGTTGATGAGATAAAGATCACATTAGAACTTACAGGGCATCCTGTGAATAGAAAGAATAAGAAAAACAAATTGAAGAGATTTATTTGGTCGAAGTGCAATGCAGTCGTTCACTGTTTTATTTTGAACGAAGTTGATTACGACAAAAGGAGGGGGGGTCCCGCTTAAAAACTTGGGGTCACTGAGTTATACCCCATGGCAACTAAAATTCAGCCGAGCTGGGCATCATGTGAACCTAAGAATTCACTGAACCCTTTGTATTTGCATTATTCCATGGCAGTGTTTCGCAAAATGTACATGCGGCGAAACGAAGGTACTGATTTGTGTGAATATTTATGCTTTTTTTTACAAGGGAAAATATCTTCTAGAGTACTCTGGGGAGCCGCAGATGCATCACATGAATTGGGCAAGGGAACCACTGTGTCTGTGCTTATAGTCTATCGTAGCAATGCTCTTGAATCGGCAGGACATCAACGAAGTCCGGTGCAAAACTTACAGCAGATTGGAGCCACATGTTACCACTACAATCCCGATTCGGAAAAAAATTCTTGAAAATTTTTATTTTTTGAATAAATCCCTTTTGAAGTTATTTTTTACAAAATAAAAAAGTAAAAAATAAAATATAAAATATAATTTACTTTTCAAACAACTTATCTCAAATGATAATGTAAATGGCTATTTTGCATTTATATAATTTTAAGCTCGAAGTTAACGCTAGATGTCACGATATAGGGCTATGTGTTTCATATATATGTGCTGTATTGAGCATGAAATTGCCAATCCGAACACGACTGTTTCAATATATGATTTAATGATTTTCAGCGCGTACTTCTATGCGTCTAATTCTATCGCTTTTAATTCATGCTATAATCAGCATATAGACCCTCATCCTGAGATTTTGTAAAGAAAAGTTAAAATTATTTTTGGTATCGCTGAGAACTATAAACGCTTCATCGATTAAGTAATGACAAAATAATTTAATTAATTGAAAAATCTTCGATAATTTTAATATCATAAAATTACTTTGAAAAAATATTAGTAAATTATCCATTAAGTAATATACAGGGTGTCCTGTAAGTGCTAATGTGGCCTTTATCTCATCAACTGTTTGTCGTACAGGTGTGGTTCCAGTTTAAAAAATGCTCAAAACACGTTCAAAAATTACCCTATACCAATTTTCATAGTGAGAATACAGCGTGCCAAAAAATTAAAAAGTATAGCTTTTTAATACAGTCCCCTTGTTCTCTAATTTCCAATTAGAAAGTTGTTGCACTCTCCTTTCTGAGTCCGACAAAGAATTCCCATGTTTTTAACTGAGATATTTAATTTAAAAATTGGATAAAAGTTGCGAAATGACAGCAAAAACTAAGGGGTGCATACACACATACACACGCCGCTCCTTTCTTTCAGTTATATTGTCCTTTTCCAACTTTTCTCCCAATTTTTAATTCGAATATCTCAGTGAATATCGCAGTTAAAAAAGACAGGGCAACAAATTTTTAATTAGAACTTAGAAAACGGGGGGGGGGACTTTAAAAAATTAAGATTTGTTTATTTGGTGAAACACTATATTTTCGCTCTCAGAACTGGTACAGGGTAATTTTTTTAAACATATTTAGGAGGTTTTAAATTGAAACCATACCTCTACGACAAACGGATGACGAGATAAAGGCCACATTAGCACTTTAACGATTTCCCTGCATATGAAACACCTATATTTAATACAAAAAAAATTAACTTAATATAATAATTTTATTTGAAGCTTATATGTAATCAACAACAAGCATATTTGTGCAAATACGTTTACAAACACGATATTACGGCACAAAAAAAACCCCATTAATTTTGAAAATTTTTGAATGTAAGATGAATTTGAAATTCCTGAGAAAAACAAACTTGAACAATATAAATAGACGGCGTTTTTTTTTTAAATCATCCGTACTTCCAAGAATTCCGTAATTTTTAAAGATAACGAGAATATCAATCATCATGCATTACTTATTTAATGTTTGAATAACAGTGCATGGGGGGAAAAAGCCCCACATCCACACATTATTTACGAACTGAATAACATAAATAAACAGAATCATTCTTCAAATCAAATATTCTAATTCATTCACGCTTCCCTATGAAAATAAATAAAAAAAAAACTAAAATTCTGAATATATCACGTTAGCAAACGATTAGAGGCACTCAAATCAGAAAAAAAAGACAGAATTACATTTCGAATTACTTTAATTACTTCAAAAAATCCACTTCTTCAATATTTTTATATACGTTTTGCTTCCTACTTTATTATGTGTGCGGAAAATTACGTAAGGAGTTCCATTTAGAATAAAATTCGAATTCCTTGGAGCAGCTTTCATAAGAGAGACTGAAAAAAAAGTAAAATAATGTCTTAATTAGTTAAATAAACTTTTGCTGAGTATTTTTATGACTTTCAAGTCAAACTTCTTTTTCCTAAAAGATATTATTAGTAAATTATCCATTAAACCATATATGAAATGCCCATGTTCTATTTTAATATTATGAATACGTATAAAATAATAATTTTATTTAAAGCGTTATTATAATCAATAAAAAGCGTCTGTATTGAGATTTACAGACACGGAATTACGGTAAAAAAAAATTTTTTTTATCGATTTTGGAAATTTTTGAGTAGAAAGATGAATTAAAAAATTCTGGGTGGAAACAAACAAATTCCACAAATAGACGGTGTTTTTGTGTTTTAATTATACACACTTATAAGAATTTCCTAACTTTAAAGATAATATAAACATCAATCATCACGCATTACTTGTTTAATGTTTGAATAATAATACATAAAGAAAACACATTCCCTCTTTCACACACATTATTTACCGAACAGAATAATATGAATACAAATACAAGGCCACAACAGACGAAATGCCCAACGAGGTGGCTGAAAAGAATGACCATTAAAAAAAAATATGGATGTCGAATGCAAATCTGAACTATATCAAAAACATAGCAACCCAATAAGAGCAATAGAAAACAAATAAACAAATAATTCTGATAAAATATAAATATGCTTCCCATAAAAATTATGGTTGTCTCATCTAAGTATGGATAGCTTCTCGATTTACCCCACTATGTCTATCGTATTTCTTTTTTAAACGTGTCAGTTGTGTTAGAATTCACGATCCTGGAAGGTAAGCTATTCCATTTATTCACAACCGTATTAGAGAAAAACTCCCTGTGACACCATAATCTTGAGTTGTCTTTTACCAATCGATGGTTAACTCGAGCACAATTCTAGTCCATCGCAATGGGCAATTTACTACCGAGTGAGTTGTGACGAAAATGTAAGCGTGTGTGCCTAACAGTCTGAGTGCGTATATAGTATTGTGTCTGATTTTTCAATGCTGTCATCTGAATTTCAGAAGGGAAGCGGGTGAAGTGTAATGGTTGAATGTTTGTACCATTATAGGGCTATTGCTGTCTGTGGGGAGACTTTTTTAACGGGGACCAATCAGTACTGGTGTTCCCTTGTCGAAGCAATTGATTGACGATGTATTAATAACTCATGGCCCGTTTTATTCATCCCGTTGAAAATTTTAAACACTTCAATCGTTCCCCTCCTGACATCTGCATTCTTCCACTGTAACCATTTTAAAATTATCCAGTGTCTCTTCATAGCTTAACCCCGTAAGTCAATGCCCTTCTGTAGGCATGTCTCTATAACCTGATGGCATACTCCAATCCAGGAAACTAAGCCCGGAAAATTCGAAGGATCATTTTAGGATAACACGAAGAGTCCCTTTTTTGAGAATGAAACCGAGCATTCTATCTGATTTTCGGCTACCGCTGAGCAATGTTCAGAAAACCTAAGCCGCTCATCAATAAGAATACCCAGATCGGTGATCCTAGTTTCATTCGGAATAAGAACAACATTCAACTCGCAAGTGAAACGCGGATTGTTGGGACCAAAATGAGCGACCTTGCAATCGCCATGCTCCATTCATTAAACCATGCTGCAATCCTGTTTAAGTTGGTCTGGAGCAACTCCCTATCACTTTGATTCCGACTATCCCCATTGGCTTCACGTCATCTGTGAATTTGCTAGCAATCCCATCGATACCCTGATCGAGTTTATCGATAAAAAGTGAAAAAAGTATGTTGCCCAGGACACTTGCTTGAGGAATTCCACTAGTGACGCCTATCCAATCAGACAATTCCCCGTTCACCATAACCCGTTGTGATCTGTCTATCAACCACGATTCTATCCAATTCAGCAAGTTCCCCAAATCTCAATCTCGCGTAAACGCTTCAAGAGTTTATCATGTTGGACCCGATCGAATGCCTTCTGGAAATCAAAGTAAACAAAAATCTTCATTTTTGCCGTTACCCAAAGCCTTAGTCTCGTGATCATAGAAGCAAAGGAGGTTGGCTACACATGACTTCTCCTTTTTGAACCCATGCTGGTTTTTCGACATCACATTATTTTCATCTATCCACTTCACCAATTTCCATTTTGTAATAATTTCCAAAATTTTCGAGAGGGAAATCATCAAACTCACAGGACGATAATTGGACACAGCTCCTTCACTATCCCTTTTTAAATATCGGAACCAAATTAGCAAGTTTCAATCCCCATTGGGACGACACCCCTCAGCACAACACCACTCCTGTAAATCTGCGAATGCACAGAATTATTCGTCATATCAAATAAGCTTATACGATAAGAAATACTTCAAAAAAATAATAAGTAAAACTCTAAATATCATGTTATCAAACGATTGCAGGCACTTAGATAAGAAAAGAGACGAGACAAAATTACATTTTGAATTTTTTAATTACTTCAAAGAATCCACTTCTTCAATGTTTTTTGTATAGTTCTTATTTCCTACTTCGAGTGCTGAAAAAATACGTACGGAATTCCAGTTAGAATGAAATTCGAATTCTTTGGAGCAGCTTTCATAAGAGACATTGAAAAAAAAAAAAAACGCAAGATAATTTCTTAATTAGTTAAATAACTTTCTCTGAAGTTATTTTTTTATGAACTTCTAAAGTAGTTTTTTTTTCTTATATTGTCATAAAACTAATTATTGATAGCATTGAAGCAAGAAATGGACTTACTGTATCAAGTGAATTAGAAATTTTAGGTAGAAAAAAAAACCGATAAGGATATATATATATATTAAGAAGACATATAGCCAAAAAAGGGGGTTTTAAAGGATTAATTTAGATTTTGGATCAAATTAAGAAAAAAAAAATATTATCGATATACTAAATATGTGGTTATTTTCTAACTTTAGATCTAATTTTTAGAGATGATGCCGTAAAAAAAATTTGGGGGAAAATAATTATCCGCTTGAAAGATTTTTAATAGCTTGAAAAAATAAAATTCATTACTAGATAAATTTAAAATCTCAATTGAATGAAATTAAAAACCAGAATATTAATGAAAAACGATACTCTGGAGTATCTAGAGATCTCTTAAATTAAAATCATTTTTTAAATGTTGCTTTTTTCCGAAGCTGTTTTTTTTCCTTGTTTGTAATAATTACAATATGATTCCAAAATCTTATGAATTGTTTTTTTTCCCGAAATCAGTCAAATTCAGTGTTTTTAGTACTGTTTTGTTACTGTGATCTATTTCAATACTGAGAAGTCTTTGGATTGTCAAGGTAAAATAAATATGTAAATATCTACCTGTTATACTGAATGGAAATATTTATACAGTATTTAAAATTAAATTTAAAATTCAAATTTCTTAACAACTAAAATAAATATTTTTTCTTATTGGAAAAAAAAAGTAAATATATTTTGATTAAAAAATTAAATGTTTTTAAAAGGAATATGATACATTATTTAGTGCAAATTATAAGATCTATTTTGATACAGAGTGGTCTTTGGATTCAAGCTGAAATGAATATGTACTAGTTATCAGCCTGATATACTGAATGGAAATGTTGATATAGTATTTAAAATTAAATATAAAATTCAAATTTTTTAAAAACTTCTTTAAAAAAATCAATTTTTTTTCTTTATAAATCAAGTATTTATGAATGGCTCTCAAATGTATATCGATTGAAATGAACGATTTTCATTATTTTGAATTAGTTTTTATTCAATTAGATTGATATCATGCTATTTTATCAGGAACGCAATATATTAATAATGCATTTTTTTCTCTTATTGTTTGAAATTGGCAAAGAAAATTATTTATCTAAAACAATACTGGCGTAATATAGGATTTGCAACCAAAAATAAATATACTCAGTTTGAAGCATAGTAAAACCCCCTCTTTACAATTAAAAATGTCACATCAGACAAAATGTCCAACGTGGTGGCTGAAAAAACATGGCCGTACAAAAAATATGGATATCGAAAATCTTTTATCTTAATCCCTCACGTCGATTCGTTTCCGATTTCATCATTCGTTCCATTGGACTAGTCAATCTTGTACGGACATCAATAGTGCAATTTTGGTTTAAATTATACTCACTAAATAGCAGTACAAGTTTCAACGTTCAATTTACTTTTTGAGTACTTTTAAATAGAATTTTAGTAGATTTTTATTGTATTCGGTATGCTTCCGATGTGTTATTCGTCTCAAACGGGGGATGTCCCTCAAACCTTTTAACCGAAATATTATCGAGGACATCCTTTATAGGCTGTTGTAGCATTCCAATTTCTCGCTACTAAATGTGGTGTCCCGGGAGCACTTTTCGGAATGTTTGTTTCGGTTTTAATTAGGCGATATATACAGGGTGATTCATAATTCCCTCCGGGGTTTCGGAATGCTATTGTGGGGAAACTATGACGAGTGCAGCGGAGGGAACCCTCGCAGTAAATACAGAAACAATTCAAGTTCATTTATAGAACTTACAAATGCTCGGTGGAACTTACAATGACCCCTCCTCACACGGCATACATCAATTCGATAATCCAGTTCTTGTCATATTCTTTCGAACATGGCACGATCTACGGTATAGATCCATCCACGCAGATTTGCTAAATCACGCGTCAAAGTGGGTACGAACACAAGATCTTTGGCATAGCCCCACAAGAAAAAGTCGCATGACTGAGTCTAACTCTGAACAGAGAGAAGAGGAGCATCATCTTCGGAAGTTCGTCCAATCCAACGATGAGGCAATTCAGCATTAAGGTACTCGCACACATTTCGCAGGAAATGGGGGGGGGGGGGGAGAGCTCCATCTTGTTAAAAATGAAGTCATCACGATGTTACTGTAACTATGGAATATTCAGGTCCACTACAATGGTAAAAGTTCGCTCCGTATAAAAATGGCCCGTAAAGGTAAATGTGGACCTGACTGCAATTTAGCAAATTCTAACACACAGAAAGCATTTTTATTGCCCGTGAACGCCATTTTAATTCACTGACTGCTTTCAGTCGAATGCATACTGCTATCTACCAGTGACTGCTGTTATAAAAAACTTGAATTGTTTCTGCATTCAGTGCAAGGCTCCCCTCCACTGCACTCGTCATGGCTTTCCCTCTACAGCATTCCGACATCTCGGAGGGACTTACGAATCACCCTGTATATTGAATTTTAACGATATTCAATACATTTTTTTATATACTACGTAAATGTTTATTTTGTTTTTTGATATAGTCTACTTACTGTTCTTTATGCAAGATGGAAATTTAGCGAGATGTATGCTTCTTGATTTTCGTATACAGTGTGATTAAGAAAGAATCATCCGATTTCAAAATGATACTTCACTTGAAATCGTCCATTAACAAAAAACTGTTCATAAAATGTAGACATTCCCCCCCCCCACTTATATTCACGTATATTACTTATCATTCTGTGTTTTTAGTTTTTTAGAAATATACAATTTTGCAATCAGGTGATTCGCTCTGAGTCACCCTTGAATTGATTATTGTAAGAGTAGAATTTGATAAATTACATTGAATGATACACGGTAAATAACTCAGATGTGTAAAGGCAGTTTTTAGTTTTGCCATATTTTTAAAAGAAAAATGAATTTCTTATTTGGACGTTTTTTATTTCGGAAAATCTCTCGCGTACCACTTTTTGGGAACCACTGCTACAGATAACAATATGAATGTAGAATAACACAACCCCAGAAATATCCAACATAATTAATTTTTTGTAATCAGCAATGTCAGAAAGTTATCTGAAGAAAACTAAAAGGAAGGCATAGAGTGTGAGAAGCAAGCGTGTGAAACTATTCGTACCTTTCTAAAGTACTGTACTTGTTGGATTAAATACATTTTCCTGTACACACAATCACGGAAAGACTGTATTTAGTCTTGAAGAGCTACATTTTGAAGGAGTTAGAATACTCAGCAAAGTCCACCAAACATCGATTGATCAGTTTTTCCAATAGATGTGAACTTTGAAAAATATTCCTTTTGTAATTTTAATTGCGTATGTGTGCAGCAATTATGTGCTTTCATGAGTTTAAACGCATCTTATATTGTCAGACTTTCATTCATTTTCAAATAAAGAACCCATTCCAGTTATTGTAAGCACTGCATTTTACAGTTCCAACAGAAACCTCTTTTCATACGCTCACCTCCTCTCTTACGGACGAATTTTTTTGTCCAGCGAAAGAAGGGTTTTACTGTTAAGAAGGGTTTTGTATCTTCTATATATTCTATATATTAATTGTTAAATGATAACTTTAATGATATTTATACTAGAGCACACAGCTTTTAAAGGTTTTTAAGCAACGTTAAAATGCATGAGACACCTTTAGAAGCTGAGCGGTCTTTGATTTAAGGCTAAAACATTTATTAGAACAAACTTCAGTTATTGTAATTATTAGAGCCCTAAAGTTTAGGCATTAAAAATACCTAAAATAGACACTAAAAAAGGGGCATTTATAACTTATGGAAGGAAGGAAAAGTAACTAAAAATTAAGGTATAAAGGGTCCAAAAACTATCCGGAAGATTGGTTGCACTTAATCCGTCTGTTTCAATTTATCATTTATAATTGTATTATTATGCAAGTAAGATTGATTTCAATCCCAATATAAAATGTTAGTAGACCTTCGGGATTAGATCAATTCCAGGGCTACCATTACCAGACGCAGATCCCGTACAGAAAATTATCTTTAGGGCTCTTTCTCGTTGCGATTAATTCTTGTTTATTTATTGCATTGCTTGTGGAATAATAATTGTCATTTGTTTCAATAATGATTACCATTCATTTTTAGTTGAAACATAGCTACCGCTTTCCATTGTTGTGAAAAAAAGTTATATTTTTTTACATAACCATGTATATGCGGGACTCCTTCAAGCGTAGGACCCCGTGTGGGTCGAACACCTTTGAGGGTGACTCTAGCAATTTGATCAAATACTAAATATTTTTAGGAAATAAACAGTCATGGATGTTTGCATTTATGATGTAAAAAAATAAAATCAAAACAACATGAGGCCCCCAGAGCTCTGTCTGCTCCTACCCCGCCTTTGTTAGCCATGATATCCACCGATGACCTACCATTGGAACAGTCATCGGTCAAGTATACATATTCAATGCCAGTCCAAAATGGCTGAGCGAGACACGTTTTGCGAAAGCATTTGGAGAAACAAATTCTTAATTTTCCTCTGCTTTTCTAACATGGGCTGCGTTTACATGAAAGAAAATCATTCACGTTTAACACCATCTGGTCAAAGCAAAGTTAATGCACGGCAACACACATCACAACACCAAATACTTAATCTCTCGGATCGCTTATTCGCATTTAAGTGGGACTGAAAGGACCACCCCCCCCCCAAAGGAGGGGGAGGGCTTTTTAACACTGTTAGAAAATAAATTAAAAAAAACAAAACATTATTTTGTTACAAGGCTCAAAATATCCAAGTTTTGAAGATTATGGCCTCTCAAATTCACTAATAAACTTAAAACTATGTTAAAATAGGCATTTATGGCAGGAAAAGGTAAAAAAGAAAGGCATTTTTTTACCGAAAAGTTTGAAGATAGGAAAAAAAGGCATTTTGCCTAAACTTGCGGGTAATAATAATTATTAAATTTTCTATATTAAATGAAAATATTTGACTTTTCCTCCCGTAAAAAGAAACCTTAAATTGTATTTCTTGTGTATTTCATGAAATAAAGTGTTGAAATACACCTCCCATGCGATATCTATCGTTGAACTAAATCTAGAAACTTAATCGTGGGAATAACACACACACACACTTCTTGGTAAATTCAATTGAGGGGAAAAAACTTTCGATAACTTTTCTCGGAAACTTTCCTCGATGGTTATCGCGAAAAGATATCTCGCGATTCATCTTCTACGTGGCATAATCCTTTCTTTCTCCTTCATCTCTTTTCTATCTTAAACTCACCAAGAACGTATCATTTTTTCCTCACCTACGATTTTTCTTACTCTATCTTTATATTGACTGGCTGTCACTGAGATAAATACACGTCGATATTTCATCCGCTTCTAAAAGAAATAAAAAAAAAAGAGAAAAAAAGTGATTTAATATTTTTAGTCTTAACCTTCCCATTTTCCGAGTATCATTTCTCAATATTTAGCGGATAATTTATATTAGATGGACAGCAACCTTTACAGTCCGTGGGCCAGATCATCTCCACCTAGATATAGAAGGCCTCCGCACTCTGCTTGTTACGTGAGTAAGTAGTCTATTTTCCCTCAGAATATTCAGGGAAAACAAATTGCCTGCTCGTGCCAGTACAACACCCACTAGAGAATTGTTTTCTAGTGGGTGTTGGCCAGTATCAATGTTGTGAGGAAAAGAAATTATCGAGCTCAGAATTGGCGATTTCTATGCCCCCACATCCAATCATTATGCTGCTTTCGTGAGGCAATCAGGAAGATTCGACGCCAAAATAAGAAGAAACGAAATACGATGCTGTGTGGCAAACTTGCTAGGTAGTCTAAATCAGTGTTTCTTAACCTTTTTTTGTCCGTGGCCCCCTTTGAATTATATTTTTTTTCTCGTGGCTCCCATGTCTTACACACAGAGTCTTCACCTCTCATCTAGAAGCAAGATGCTTTATACGTATTGAAATGATTTTTTCAGTGAATTTATACTGAACGAAAATTTTGTAAAGAAAATTGGCCTCCAGACCATTAGTCTAGAATTATTGATTTCCATGCTAGCCCGAGTTCTATCAGGACCGACCATCTCAACATCACAGCCCCCCCCCCCCCACCAAAGCGATGCTATGGTAGTCCCATACTTGACTGGAAATAAACAGCCTATATATTTCCTACTTATTTCCAAAATTAATTGTACTACAAAAATATCATAAGGTGGACAGGAGGCCCCCCAGGCATTACCCCTCACAAGAGCAGAACTGCAGCCCGGGGCTTGATATGGTTTTCATCATTTTTTTGTTTTTCACACTATATTTAATATAGAGAGGGGGGGGGGTCTGCGAAAAAACCCATCCTAGGGAACTTGTTGCAAAATGTAAGAGGTGAGGCCCGGATGGGTCTTTGCCCTAAGACGGCCCTGGTTTTATGGGTGGTTTTGTTGGATTTTGTAAGTGTATATTCACTAATATAAAAGCTTTATTTCTTCACACCTTAATTTTTTTTCTCAGCTCCATGCCGCCCTCCAAACCACTGTGTCATGGCCCCTTTCTCTACTTTCGTCCGTGGCCCCCTTGAAGTATCCCAGTACCCCTAGGGGGCCACATGGCCCCCGGTTGAGAACCACTAGTCTAAATGACGTTTACGGCAAACACTGCAGAGGCCTTCTATCTCTAGGAGGTGATGGCCAGATACACGGTATTTTCGCCGCTCACGGGCTACTACTACAACTACTATTATACCTCACATGTGTGCACCTCGTCCACATACTTCTGAGGAACTTCTAACGAATTGGTACAGGTTGGATTGTGCGTGCACGTGGGGTTACCAGATTCAAAAACTGAGAAAAGAGGATACTTGCGCGCACCCTTAGTGACGTCACTTTTCCCTAATTTTCGCAACAAATGACGCCACTATACTGACTGATAAAACCGGCCACAACGATAATTTTTCCCGACTAAAACAAAACTGCAAAGAAAAAAGACAAAAAAAAACACGCAATAACTGGGAATATCGATGGCTATTGGTAAATGGAGAAAAACCCACAAAACACTCATGTTAATGAAAGTACATATTTCCAAGTGGGGGAAAAATTATAAGAAAAAAAGAAAAATAATTCCGGAAACCCCTGAAAAGAACAAAAGGGTGAATTTTCCGAAACGTAGTAGGACGCTTGAAATGACAACAAAAAAGAGGACGTCTGGTAACACTAAGCGTACTTGTAGGGAACCTGACATGAAGTTTGTATCTGTGTAGTGCCGCCATCTGCCGTCATTTCTTCTGTCTATGAGTGAAGAGTAAAGATTGATTGCTCTCAGTGGCAACAGGCCTACGACGATGCAATACGTCTCGCGGGCTAGAAACCTGTATATATATAGGGATGGCCATATACGACCGATCGATATTTTATGGGACATTTCCATAATTTTGACCTCACCATTTTTTTCAACGAGACTTGATTGAATTTTTTTTCTTTAAAGAAATCAATCTTTTGGCTGTAAATGACAACTTTACACTTCGGCAACAAATATGTTGGCTATAACTACTACACTTGCTTTTGATAGTTATTTTTGACTGTAAGTGGCAATCTTACGTGCCATTAACGCAAGTCTTTTGACGTTTTTGTAGCTACAACTGACAACTTTACGTGACTTTCACAATTTTTTTTTTGGCTATAACCGGCAACTTTACCTGCCTTCAACAATGTATTTGGCTATAATTGAAAACTCTAGTTCACTTTGACAATTCTTTTTGCCTATAATTGGGGAATTTAATTGCTTCCGACAATGTTTTTGGCTATGATTTGCGAAGCCCCCATATGGACTCAAAATTTCCACATTTATATCGGGTAAACATGGTTAGCCTGGATGCTGATCATATTTTTGCTTTTACAACGGAACAGCTATCGCGGACCAGATTATATATAATATTTAGTCTAGAATGATAAAAATTTCTCCAAACATATACTGTAAAGACATATTAACATTCCAAAACGATTAATAATGCTAGAAATGATTACGATACACTTAACACACAACTATTATCTTGAACCTTTTAGAATCGTTCAAGTGGGTAATTATTTTCTCTCGAATGTTTTATACGCGGCATCATAATCTTTAAAGTGACACGGAAATTAATGGACAGAAATGATCGCGTATTTAATATACGATATTTTAATTTGATCCAAAATCTGAATTAATCCTTTGAAAATATCGGGGTTTTTTTTTTCCTGTTTTACTATTATTATATCCATATCATTTTTTTTTCTCTCCCCATCTAAAATTTCTAGTTCACTTGATGCAGTAAGTCCATTTCTTGCTTCAGTGCCATCTATAATTACTTTCGAGATACTTTAAAGAAATGAATGCGAGTTAAAAATAGTGACTGGAAAAGAAACCCCGGAGAAACTTATTTTACTTATTAGGAAATTATCTATCATTCTTTTTATTTATTTAATTCAATATTTTTTTTATGGAAGCTGCTCCAGGAAATTCAAAATGTTATTTCAACTGGAATTTCGTCACGTATTTTTTTTTTTTTTACGTACAACGTAATAAGCATTTTTTTTTAAAAACAAAACATTAAAAAGTGGATTCTTTGAAGTAATTAAGTAATTTGAAATGTAATTTTGTCTTTTCCGTTTTCTTATTTGAGTGCCCGCAAGCGTTTGATAACGCGATATTGAGAGTTTTATTTACTATTCTTTCAAGTATTTCTCATGCAAGAGCGTGAATGAATGAATTTGCATATTTGATTTGAAGAATGAATCTGTGTATTTGCATCATTCAGTTCAGTAAATAATGGATGTGGGGGGGAAAACAAAAAATTTTCCCCCTCTGTATATACTGTTATTTAGGTTTTAAATATGTAATCCGTGATGATTAATATTTACAATATCTTCAAACATTAAAGAAATTCTGGGAATTAAGAATAATTAAAAAAAACGAAATATCGTCAGTTATTGTAATTTGTTGTTTTTACCAAGTTCTTCGATTTTTGTATTGCTTATTAATTTTAGAAGAACCATTATGTTTCGAAAAATAAATAATTATTATTTACAAAATGATGAATTTCGTGCCTTTAAACTTATCCATATTACGATTATATGCTTCTTAGAAAACTCTAAATATGCGTATTTATAATACAGTCAAACTCGGTTATAACGACTTCGGTTGTAACGACATCTCAGTTGAACATCAATAATAGATCCGGACGGATAGAGCATGAGGTTTTCAATGCATGGCCCGCGGGCCACATTTCACCCTCGGAGCTGTTTGCTGTAGCCCGCCGACCCCTTTAAGAAAATGGTTAAAAACATTGAAAGACTATTTTAGAAATAATTTCGGAATAAATGAAAGAAATAATTTCGTAATATGTAATAGAAATTGTTTTACAATTACTAAATAGATAATTTACTAATATAGGAATTAATGAAAGCAAATTATTTCAAGAATAAAATTTTTCAAACTTTTTTCTAGAATTTTAGCACTAAATTTTATGCAATGAATCAGTTTTGCTCGGACTTTCAAAGCAGTTTCTTCTGGAAGCCTTCTTAAACCCCCCTCCCTGAAAATTCAACTTTAATTGCAGCCCTCAAGTGAAAGCCCTAATTTCGTAATATTTCTAACTCAAAACTTACCCAATTCTTCAAGTCAGGACTTAAATTCCGGAGGTCAAAAGGAAAAATTTTAAAGTGAGAAAAAGCGCCGCTGTGCGGTCGTGTTAGCATCGTGCTGGACTCTCGTCCTGAGGATCGATGTTCGAACCCCGTTCACGAAGCAGTAGTGGTCGGCCGATGTCGGTTTTGTTGAGGTTTCCCAGCTTCGAGGAGTGAATGCGAGCTGGTCCCCCATTTGAAAAAGTCTCTCCTCAGAGAGTAGGCAGACCTACAACACGATATTCACATAATATGAAAATTCAAGCATTTCCATCTCTACTTTTGAAAAACGGAAGACAGATGGCTATACGAACACTAGACAAGTGCATCTCGACAACATAAATACGTTAGGGCCATACATGCGCTCAGAACGTCAGAACACACATTCCGGCATATGCCGATTAGCTAGAAATTCCGTAGAGGAATGTGTACGAGGTGCATGTACGGTTGAGTAATATTGAGAGAAAACAACCCACACATTCGTGGCACCACCGTCTGAAAGAGATAAATGTGAAATGAAATTTAGTTGATAATTCAGTGATGTATTTTTCAATTAATTGCGTGATATTATATCAGCGGGAATTTCTTAAATATTTTATTAAATATGCGGGATTTTCAATTGATGAAGTGTTTGTAATTCCCTGAAATACCCGAAAAGATTTATATTTCCCCCTTCTAAAATCGTTCAAGATTCTACGCTAATGATAACACGAATGAATCGTGAAAAAAACAAAACTGGAAAGCAGAAGAAAAGGATGCAAAAAACAGTAATTTGGATTTTTCAAGGCAGCGATATTAATGGTTAATTAGTTGTTTAATTAAGAGATTTCCTTAGAGATAGAGAACAACATTTTCTTCTGTTTTCAATTCTTCCGTTTTATTGTTTTCTTTTTCGTTCCATAAAAGACCAACGACTAAGAAAGAAAAGCCAGTTAATTTTTTTTTTCCTGTTCCCGCGGGAAGTGAGTAAGTATGTGTACAGTCAACCAACTATTCCCGGCCTAACTAATTTTGAGGTCTCGTGCAGTTGCTAATTACTTCGTTAATCCTCCGACGCTTGACTTCGTTTTGCGTCTTGGTGGAATTAATCAGGTTACGTCAAGTTTCCTTCTTGAAAATTCATATCCGTCGTCCCTATCTCGGTCTCATGCAAATCGAGGATTATTATTATAGTCGCATTCGACTGGACAATCTTGCGTTAATGGTTTATATTTTATATCAGATACATGTATCATTCCAATATCGATCCAAAATATCTGTTCTTACGCTAAAATTAAAGAGGAACACCATACTGCTTGTTTAAATCTTTCACTTACTGGTATTTGGATGATATCTGTTTGACGAATCAGCGATAAATATGGTAACCTTCTCCTAACCCAACCGCATGTTAGAAAAAATAAAGGAGAAGGAAAAAAAATGAAAATTAAGAAAAAAAACGAATGAAAGGAAAACAGTATAATAGATAAGTATAAAAGAGATATACTTATCTATTATATGCAATATACTCTCTCACTTATCTGTTATAGGTACAGATAAGTGAGTATGTACGAAGTAGATTTCTCTTTTCACCCTCACTTAACTATTCTCTTTCGCTCTTACAAGTATACAGGGTGAATCTCCGACCTATTCTCTCAAACGTAAGGGGTTGATAGATGAGCCCAAGTGGATCATAAAACACCCCATCAACTTTGTCCTATCTCAAACCGTTTTCGAGTTATAGTGGATAATCAATTACAGAAAAAAATGCGTCAAGTCTGAAAAAACCAGAATTTGCGAAGTTTCTAAAAGACCTATAAACAAACTAAGCACACATTTGGAAAGAACAGAAAAAAATGCTATAAGAGGTGACACTAATTTCATCGAAGTATCTAGTTTTCACGGTGAGCTACAAGCGCTGAAACATTGGCGAAGATTTCGAAATCAAATTTTTGCTAAAATTTTTAATTAATTCTGCAAACACCCTTCTAGCTACAATCGGCCAAATTTGCTAAAAATGTATCCATTCTACCGGCTTCAATAGACGGAAAAAGCTTACAATAGACCTTATCGGTTTTCTGGTTGATAAGAAATTTAGTCTTTTGTTTGCAATACATCACTGAAATCAGCGTTGGGCAATTTAATTTTTTATACAGTCTCCCTGCTTCTAATTGAAAAGTTGTTGCCCTGTCTTTTCTTACCCCCCCCCCCCAAAAAAAAAAATTCTATGTTCCTAAGTGCAATATTAGCTGAGATATTCGAATAACGGATAAGCTCATTTTACGCTTCTTATGCTGTGCTTTCCTTTATATACTATGTGATTTTGAATTCAAATATCGCCGCGAATATTGCAATTAGAAACGCGGAACTTATTTGTTGCGGACTCAGACGGGCAACGACTTTTTAATTAGAAGTTAGAGAACAGGGTGACCGTATAAAAGTTACAATTTTTTTGTATCTCAGTACATAGCTATGCGGTCACTATCATTATACTAGTAGGATAAAAAATACACAGGGTCCTGAAAAATTGATACACATATGTCTTGGAAGTCGTTAATCGTGGCCTTTCTTTTACCAACCGTTCGTCGACAGAGAAATGGCTCTAATTTCAAAAGTGCTCAAAATCTGTTAAAAATCACCCTGTACCAGTTTTGAGAGTGGAAATACAGTGTGTCACAAATGAATGGTCCAAATTTTTATAAACTAAAAGACAACGCTACTTTCCCTCATTTACTTTGTTTTTTCCGATTCCTACTGATTTTCGCGCAATCAAATAGCTCAGCAAATGTTTCACTTAGAAACGTGAAATATTACTGGTTGACCTCAAAAAGAAACAGGGCAACAACTTTCTAATTGGGTTTTTTGGAACAGAGGATGTTCATATATAAAAGTTCAAACACTTTTTGGTTGGTGGTACATTGTATTTTTACTCTCAAAACTGGTGCAGGGTGATTTTTCAACACATTTTGAGCATTTTTTAAACTGGAACCATTCCGCTACGACGAACGGTTGCTGAAACAAAAGCCGCATTAGAGCATACAGGATACCCTGTATTAGCAAGTTATTTAAACACTTTTTCTAATTGAGAGTATTGATAGTATTCTAATTTTTAAGTCTTTATTTCTCTCGAGGATACTATTCGTTAAACACCCCTGAACATTATATTTATCGTTGATTGCGATACAACATGATTTACGGTTCAAACTATCGCATATCAAGAACAACTCTTATCACGTTCTGATGAGGGATGCTATACGAACCCAGACATTAAATGGAGGTTAGTACAGGGCAACCGAATTATCGAGTTATTCATCATTCATCCGTTTTAAGCTGTAACACATGATCATAATGATGCATTTTGCGCACATCGGCCGACCGCAGAGACGTAATCTCATTAACCATTTTCTTGTAGACAGGATCGTGTCTAACCCCCTTTAACTGACAAGTTGGTGGCCTTCGTCACTAATTTAAGCATAAGTGGAATGAATACCCAGTATCAGATTTTCATCGAGCTGTGTTGGAAGGAAATCTGATGAGGGGGGTAGATTATCCAGATAGTCCGGAACATGTTAGTTTTCGGTTGCTGTTGTTTCCGGATACTTGCTACACTCCGTGTTCCAGAAGTTGAAGAGTGTAGTGTAGCTAATTGAACTTCGCTGTCATGTTTAGATCGTAATTAGTGTAAGGATTTCACTAAATTTAGTGACAGTTCTGAAATAATTTTTGGGTGGAGATAGAAAATACCCGTTTTTTAAAATAACTGTTCTGTAAGTGGTTGCAGTTGAGGAATTATGCGTAAGACCCTTAAGAAAACATGTTTATTGCTTCAAGTAGGAAACAGATGTACGATTCTTTTCACGTTTCAGCAGGAAAATTTAGCCGAAACATTGTAGACGGATGTGTGTTGTCCGTCCTACAGTTCCGACCTTTCATAATGTGATTCTTTTGTCTGGAATTTTAGAAAAAAAGTTCTTAAGGGGAGCATAATCTCACCGTGCAACAAAATCCCAATACACACGAAAACATCTAGATCTCTTTTCCGTGATCCGTGGTTTATTTTGCTTACGGATGCAAATGGGTTAGATCTGCATTGGGTGCAATGGATCAGACAGAAAGTGAAGACTCAGCGCGCTAGCGTACCTTTATCACAGGCTCCGTTAATCGTAGTAGTAACGTGCGTTACGTAATCGGCTTTGTAACTTGCACAAGTATTTTTCGCGGAGGCAAATTTAAACTCACAGTTGTATTGCGCCTATTCAAAATATTGTTCTTGCTTCGTGTGTCAAAGCAATTTTTGCTTTTTATTTATTTCTCAGATACAAACATGTATAATACACAAATTTAGACGTATGTTACGAAAATGCAAACATGGAATACACAAAAATAGCAATATATAAATAAACAAAATACAAGCAAACCCTTTGTGGCCTCAAGGGACTGAAAAGTCCTTCCAGCAGGCCTAAAGGAATATTAGTTACTAAATACATTGAAACCTGTACGAAACGGAACGTCAGCAGACTGAAATAGTATTTCAGTCAAATATTACGAAGTCAAATATTATAAGATTTATGCTTTTATTATTATTAAGATGATTTTCAATGTGAAAAATGTTTAATATCTTAGGGAGAAATATAGGATAAAGCTCTTTTTTATATAATGTTTTATTAGATTTTGGCACTTGATAAACTCGATTCTATCTATTTGTAGTTCTATTTTGATTTTTCTTTGAAAATAGATAAATTAAATTTAAAATCGTAAAGCTAAAGGCTTCCACATACGTCGGTAAATTTTGCGAACAAATTCCACGCTTAAAGCATGCAACAATAATATATGAAAAATAATTAAACTCAGAACTTAATAATATTGAAGTTGATGGAGAGGAAGTCTGATTTCTCGATTTGAATGGGAAATTTAATACATGCATATAGTAGGTACGTTGTGCCCATTATCGACACTTTTATCATTGCTATGAAGCCTATTGAGTAAACGTTCAATTTTTACTGTACGGGAAATAAAGAACAGTAAAGAAAATATACTCCGTAATGCCCATATTGTTTTTTCATGTTGTGTAAGGATCGCTGAGGGATTAAACTAGTCTAATGGATGTTGTGGCAAATTTCGAGAAGAAAAAGACCCTATTAATTTAGGGCTGTCGTTAGAAAAAAAGGTCCGCGCATTATACAAATACAGAAATAAGGGCTATAACATGCAAACTTGAAAACGAGGGGGAAGGGAATAGAAAAAAAAATACCCATAAAAATATTGATTTGAAACATATTTGAAAATTAACAACCAAAATATAAAAGCAATTTTCATGAAAATACGAAAAACAAAAATTCCTTTTAAGAAAGTATGGTTGTCTTCATCTAAGCATTGATAACTTCTCGATTTATTCTAATAGCTCAGATTCATCTTTTAAACGTATCAATTTTGGTGGGATTCACAAAACCTGCGAATAATTATTTCATTTACTCACATTTCTGTTGGGAGCAAAATTCCTTGATACACCTTTTACACATTTGCCCTTACCAATCGATACTGCGTATTAATAACTGATGGACCCTGATTGAACATTTAAATCACATCTCTACATCCGTGTTCTTCTGATGTCAACATGTTCAAAAAGCCATCAGGTCTACTTTCATAGGTGAAGCCTCGTGTACCGACATGGGCTCACGTAACGCTTCTTCGCATGAGCTGGACCAAGTGTCCAAGTGTATCTTATACTGAAGATTACGGTCTTTAAAATCGTACGGTATACTTTAGATCAAAACGGACTAAGCATAAAAAAAACAAAAAACGGTACAATGTCTTTACAACTCGAAGAGAAATTTCTAAGAATGAATCCCAGCATTCTATTTGCTATCAGCATTGGAGGTTGGAAAACATCACTAGGAAATGATACATCTTCGATAACGGCCGATTGGAATCTGCTGTGGAGAGAGATTTCAAACGTTCATGGCGTTGCTGCTAAAATCTTCCTACGAATCTAGACAAAGGCATCAAATGGCGACTTTAATGAAATGGGACCTTCCACTGATCGTACTCAGAATGCAGAATTCGAGTTACATCCGACTGCTCTCTCGCGGTATTGTAGGTGTATCGAAGTATAGATGGGATCACCCAGTATTACATTTCCAAGAAGACTCTTATCTACTTTCCAGAGAATACGCCGACACCTCACCGTATTCTGAAAGGCACTGAAAATTCGAAATCATTATTCTTCGAGGTACTTGAATAGTGTATTTCGGGAGAAAAATTTTATTTTTTTTTTGTTGAGAAAAGCCAATGGATTGGTCTCACACGTGAGTGTAATACTGTCTTCACCAGATAGATATCCTCCAGGGAATAAAAATATTTTCCCCACTATTTTCGTATATATACACGTGAGTATTTCTTTTTCCCCTGCTGTGGCAAAACACGATGGCGTACGTATATAAAGAATGAAAAGGGGGAAAAAAATTGTTTCAGTTAAAATTATATATTTTTTCTCGGATATCGGAAAAATCAACGTAAAAGAAAACTTACCCTGAAGCCAAATAAAAAAGAAATATTGTGGATAAAAAAGAAAGAATAGTTTTTCAATGAACATCTGACAAGTTTAAATGGTTTCTATCAGGTTTCGTTTCTTTCCTCCCTTGCTGTAATTCTGAACGGGACTAAAAACTTCAGATAGATTTGATTTATATTTGAGCTTATCGTATTGACTTTGAGCTTATATTGTTATTATTCTAGAGGACACATGAATAAAAGTTATGTCGAGAAAAGTTTTGTCTAACTCAAATAATATATCTGAGGGGATTTTGGGAATTCAGCCAATGTCTTTAGCCCGAAGGCCCTCGAAGTGATATGTTAGTATGGAGAAGGGGCCCCTCAATCATCAATTCGGTTCCAGACGCAATTTATGTTTCACACTGTGAAAAAGAAAACGAATTCTCGTATATATATTTTTTCCTCTCTCTTCTTATAGTATTTATTATCTTAATGCGATACGATTTGAACAGTTTCAAGTGTTTTGTTCCGGTACAGCTTCCTGCGAGGTGATCCTCGTCGATACTTTATAAAATATAAAATCGGATTTCATTTTATTTTTCAGATATGAATTGGCAAAATGTACTTCAGTCAATGGATACCTTAAACGTTTTCTTTAGACGATTGGAATCATCGTTTTTTTTAAGTCTATAAGGGTCTTAACAGATATATGTGCAGTTATAGGATCCCATATAAAAGCTTTGTATTCGACCTTCATCTGAGACTATCGCATTATGGCTATCTTTTTGAGTTCGGCCGATTTCTATTATATTGGAACCTATGGTTCAGCTCGACTAACGATTGTTTAATTTCTTTATACAAATACAACGCCACAACAGGCCAAATGCCAAACGAGGTGGCTGAGAAAAAGATGCCCATACAAATATGGATGTCATATATTTCAAAAATACACAACCCAATTAATAACACAATCACAGAAATTATAAACAATATACACACATGATAAAATATTATACAATGCTAAATTTTGAACTAAATAATAATAATTTGATAATAATTTTGAAAACTGTAAATAATTTTTAAAATATAAGTTCCGCATCTGGACGTTTCACAGGAAATATAGTTAGAATTAAAATAAAACTAGAATCAAAATAAAATTTTAAATTTAAAATATGATAGGACTTTTTCCATCTTTGTCCTCATTTATACACTTTATATTCTTTCATTTTTGCTCACAAATGCCATGATATTTTCCATGTTCTCTCCCTTCTATAGATGCTCGAAGTCGTGAATTTTTTGAGGGTGCTCTTTTGGTTAAGAACCCATGCTTTCTGTGAATTCTTCGAGAATTTTTTATAGAATGTAGAATGCTATGAACTTCCCAGAAAAGTCAAAGACCAATAAAGAAGAACCAAAATCCATCTTAAGCTTGAGGAAAAGCATAAAACTATACAAAGTTCTTAGCCACCTCGTTGGACATTTTGCTTGTTGTGATGTTGTATTTGTATTTGTATAAAAACGGAATTTCCAATGTTTCTCCAAATGACACATCGCATCCTTCACGTTTGTCTCGAAAATTTCGAAGAAAGCATGGGTGCTTACCCTAAAGAACACCTTCACCAAGTAATTCCCGACTTGGAACATGTATAAAAGAGAAAACACATAGAAATGAATCATGAAAATTACTTTTGGGATCTAAAATATGAAATGAAGTTTATATGGGAATAACGAAGGGAAAAAGTCTCATTATTTTTAAATTTGAAATTTTAACTCAAAGTTTATTTTCTATGAAACGTCCAGATACGGGACTTATATTCTAAAACTTATTTACAGTTCTTAAAATTATTATCAGTTCGAAAATTTCTTTTATTTCCATTTTTAATAATCCAGCCACCCAATGAGCTAATGGTAAATGACGAATTCACAAATATTTATCTTTTCAAGACAAAAACAAAATTTGAGGGGAATAACAATCATTTTCATGATTATTCGGGCCGAGCAAACACAGAAATAACAACTGTAACCCAAGGACAAAGGAAAAAGTTTTCTTTTTGCTACGTAAATGTTATTAAAGATTTGAAAATACTGTATTCAATGTATAATATTGATTTGCTAAATATATTCATAGCATTTCCATGCATCCATACACTTGGTATAACAAACTTTAAGATATCAGACTTCTCGAATACCTGTTAGAGACGGAAAGAGATTTGATTTCAAACACATTAAACCGAATATTTTCATTTCAATGTACAGAAAACATTTCCAAGCTATTTCTACACAAAAAAAATATGTATATGTATTTTTTTTCCTCCACCATGACAGAAGACTATGGTTGTTATTGGTGCCGCTACGAAAGCAAATGCATGCAACCGAAAGAGAAGAAAATAGTAGCAATGCATGTGATTGGTTCATCGAATATTTATAATATTTTCCTGATGGAAAGAAACGCCACGAAATCCAAAGAATTTCCAGAAAATTCTCTATTTCGTAACTACCTTAAAACCACGTTTTTTTATTACAATTCTCTCCGCAAAGTGACGATAAAGTACGTAGGTGTACGTTAGGAACTGAGTCTAGGATACCAAATACATGGAAATACACACATTGAAAAATATGAAGCAATTTATACATACATATATTTTCTAGTATATGTGTGTGGTTTCCGTATAAGAATCTTATCGCATGTATTTCTTATACTAGATTTATGAAAATATACTGTATCATCGGAAAATTGTTTCATAGAATATTTATATGAATTTGTGATGTTTTCGTAAAGGTATTCGCAGCAGATATTCGGCGCGTATTTGTTTTTCCATGTCGTATTCAAGAGAGAGAAGAAAATGCGGATCTCATGTGTGTTTGTATTGAGATTTGATTCTATCATGTCAAATCATTATTAATGTGTTCTTATCGTCGTGATTTTGTATCCATGACGAATGTATATCTGATTTGAACTTACGTAGAAAAATACGATAGCAATAGATTCATATTTAGCGTTTTTGAAAAACTTGGAGATGATATTTATTGAAATATTTTGAATATCTGAATGTAATTTCGTTGAATCTTTTCAAAGACGTCAGGTCTTAGAATTTCAACAACTCACGGGATTATGAGATTTTCACATAAATGAATAATTAGCATGTTTGAATTATAAATAAATGCTAGTTATCTGTTGGAAAGTTTTCGTATTTTAGAGACAAAAATGCGTGGATCGTTGATATTAATATAAAAAGAAAGTAGAAGAAAGTAATTCTTGTTTGAAAATAATGACTTTCCCTGCTTTTCATTAATTGACTGAAAATTCTTATTAATAAACAAAAATAAATGATTGATGACATTATAGTGAAGATAATAATGTGTTATGTGCAATTGATATTTCAGACTTTCAGCTTAGTTTGACAGTTTAGTTTTTACTTACACGTTGTTAGACAGACTTTCAACACGATATAGTAGAACCTCTCGATAACAAACACCTACTTGACCAAATTTTTTAACGAGGAATGTTCGTTAATGGAGCTCGGTTGATGTAATTTAAAAACGTCTCCGTTAACGGGAAGTGTCCGGTATGAAAGTTTCCACTGTACATGCGAAAAATTCAGACATTTGTACGGTGAATTCAGAATATGGAAGGCTTATGGAAGCACCAGTACAACACGAAAAAATATGGGACATTTTACGTCCGAATGGCGCGATGGTAAGATGCTAGTCTTCCACCATGAAGGTTACCGCCAAGGTCCGAGAGTTCGACCATGGGGAAGAACATAGTTAAAAAGATATTTTTCGCAACGAATCTAAGTTGATCACCGACAGATGGCGCCGTCATTTCCAACCAAATTTTATCGGTAGTAAATTGCGAAAAAAGTTGAACATCTTGGGAGCCAAACAAAGGAGAAGTTTTAGGAAACAAATTTTATTTGGCCTTCGTGCCTGCATAGTATGACGTCAAACTCTTGTTTTTGAAAAGAGATTTTCTGGATGTTACGCCGATACGAACCTTTGGAGAGAAAAGAATGCGAAAAAACCCGTTTTACCCGCATTTAACGCTGTTTTTTTTCCAGCTTTCCTCCGCTTTTCGAATTCGAATATCTCAGTGAATATTCCACTTAGAAACACGTGTAGTTTTCTGTTGGCATCAAGAAAGACAGGGTAACGACTTTCTAATTGGAGTTTAGGGCACACGGGGACTGTATAAAAAGTTAATGTTATTAATAACCATACAACTCCTTGAAACATGAATGACATCTCTGAGCAGGGGTATAGCAAAATGCTATACCCCTGTTTGCTATGCACATTGTATACCTGTACACAGTAAGAGGCTATTTGCAGCATCGAATAAACACATAAGTTCAGTTTTTCTTCACTAAAAGCAGTGTTGAATAAATCTTCAAGAAATTATCCCAACCCGATTTTTCACAGACGGATGTTTAGGATATCTATCTCACCCAATCTATACAGCAACAATATCATAAATGACTGTTTCCATCCTTTAGGGGCCATTCAAGTAATACGTAAGCAGATTTTCAGCCATTTTTGACCCCCCCCCCCTCGTCAGCGGCTTAGAATATTTCATATCTTCAAAAAGGGATGATTGATGACGTAAGCAACCTTCAAACCCCCCCTTTCCCCCTTGTCAGCAAAAGTCAGCAAATCCGAAACCCCCTCCCCATTCGATGCTGACGTAATACTTGAATGACCCCTTACTCCTTTGCGGCTGCTCATTTTTAAATATTATCAAAACAAATTTGACCACATCATTTCAAATAAAAACCTATCAAAGCATTTTCCGGTCCCGGCCATAAATCAAGACAATATTATGAACTGGAACTCTCATGCATATCTCATGACTTTGGTCATTATCCTAGCAGTGCATGGTTTCTCGGTGGAATTGCGAGAACTTACAAGCACCATATTTATGAATAATATTTATATGAAGGTTTACATTTGAATAGATAATTAGTTTTTTTTTTAATCAATAGGGAAGTACATAGAAATTACACAGCTCAACGTAATTCTAGCCTATTGCTGAAGATCTCTATTCCATCCAGTCGCAGCCAGTCGTGCAACGTTTTGACATAAAGGGAAGAATCGAGAAAAAAATTCTCATTCGTGCGACGAGAAATTGTTTCGGCTCCCCTCTAGCATATAAGCCGCACCAGAAAAACGACCCAGGAAACCGGCAAATTTTTGTATGCATTTTGTCCAGGGCCGTCATTTCAACTTTTTCCGGGGTAAAATATATATACCATTTTTAGTGTATTTCCAAAAGCCAGGGGGACCGTTTCTTCCCTGCCCCCCTAAATGACAGGCCTGATTTTGTCAACAAATCTGTTGAAATTTTACAAAAGATGCCACTTCTAATTCAGTCGTTAAAGCGTCTACACCGGGCTTATATATCCCCAACTTAGGGACATACATACTTAGTATCATATTGTACACTTATCTATCTACCGGGTGATCCGCTAAATCCCTTGGCCTCAAATTACTGGCGAATCAATGATCCTAGAGACATATTTCCAATTAGAGAAAAGTGTCCAAATAAAGTATAGATATGCGTCATCCATATTGCAAGGAGTTGTATAGTCAGGATGACCAAATAAAAAGTCAATTTTTATATTTTAATGATGATACAACCCCTTGCGATATGAATAGCGCATCTGAAGTCTACACGTTATTTCGTTACTTTTTTCTAATTGAAAGTATGACTCCAGGATCAACGGTTCGCTAGTAATTTGTGGCGAAGGGACTCAACTGTCCCAGGCCTACACTGGCCTCCGTCACAAAAAAACCTTTAATTGGATCATCATGAATGATAAGACTGGTGCGCCCACCTCCCCCATATTGAGAAGTCGCCACTCATCTCTGTCTTCAGCTTTGTTCTTCAGTTGGTTATAGCTGGTATATTCTACGTCATTTAGTAGTGTTGAGATAGTGACGGGCTCACATCGCGAGGATCCGGGTACAACCCCCGTCCCCCCTGTCGCCACAGTGGTGTTCGGATGAAGTTACTTTTTATTTTATTTATTTATTTAAAATACAAAGCTACAGGTTTAAACCCAATTACAGCTTGCAGTAAAAATAAAAATTTGCACAGAATAGAAAAAACGGCATGATAAAGTACACAAAAGACAAATAAAAAGTAACAAAACTTACGCAAAATACAAAAATTCTATACAAAGATGTATACAACGCAATCGCAGCAAAAATCTTCTAAAGTCGGTAACAGACGAATTAAAAATATCCAGATGTTGAGGAAGCGCATTATAAAATTCGGAAAATCTGTTTACAGCACAGTAATTACCAATATTAGTATTATGTGATTTGATGGCAAATAAACAATTCGATCTTGTATTGTGACACTTAATATTGAAACAGATTTCGTTAAGAATGTGTATGCAATCAATTTGGTTAGTCAACAGTTTCTTGAAAAAAATAACGAGCAAGTAATTTCTGCGTTTTTGTAAGCTATTGACATTGAAACTGTTTCGTAGATGAGTGGCAGAAAGAATATTGTTATAAGGACCATGTTTTTTGAAATATAAATACCTTAGAAAATTATTGTTTTGAATAATTTCAAGACTCATAATATGGCAAGCAGATAATTGAAGCATATTCCAGTCTAGATCTTATAAGCGTATTAAAAAAGGGATATTAACGTATTACTATCCTTGAAATCTCTCGACATTCCTTTAAGCAAACCAAGTTTTTTATATGACGCAGAGCAAAGATTTTTAAAGTGATCAGCAAAGTTAAAATTGGTACTATAAATAACTCCCAAATCGGTCGCAGAGGTTCTTCTAAGCAATTGGCTATTATTAATGTTATACGTAAAAAAGATTGGGTTCTTTTTTGTGAGTGGATGAAAGAACAAAACATTTATCAATATTGAGATTAAGTCTATTAACTAAACACCATTCGTGAAGTAAAAACAACTCATTTTGAAGGCTATAACATACATCAATACAATCAATACTTTTAAAAATCTTCAAATCACCAGCAAAGAGTAGACAATTTTTGAAAAGTGCGGATAGATCATTGATAAAAATGATAAATAACAACGGGCCTAGCACAGATCCCTGATGAACACCAGAAGTAGCAACAAAATCTTGGCTTAAATTGGATTTATAGGAAATATACAACACACACACACACACACACACACATTCTGTTGGATAGGTAGGAAATGAACCAATTCACTAAGTCAGAGTTAAAACCGATTTTACTAATTTTGCTGATAAGATTTCCATGATTGATATGATTAAAAGCTTTTGAAAAATCAGTATATATTACATCAAGTTGTCGTTTGTTATGTATGGCGTCGATAATACAGGCATTAAGACTCAGGAGATTAGTGACAGTAACACACTGTTGATTCGTGGAAATACAGGACGTGATCTGATTGAAAATTTTTTTGTGTAGTATCGATTCGAAGATTTTAGCGAACGGAGATAAAATAACAACAGGTCTATAGTTCTCGATACGAGATTTGTCACCTTTTTTGAAGATGGGAACAACTTTTGCTCTCTTCCACTCGGCAGGAAAAATTTTGGTACTAATCGATAAATTGAAAATAATTAGAAACGGAAAAACAAAATATATAGCACAAGCTTTAACTATATAAGAAGGAACACCATCCATACCGAGAGAAGAGCCTATAAGTTTCCTTATACCACGAACAATATCATCCACAGAAACATTATCAATGGTAACATTAGAAGAATTAGGAAAAGCCGTATCGGAGATATAGATATCATTTGTAGCACTGATGATGTAGCTAGACTTCTCTAAAATTCTCAAATGCAGTTGCAATATCAGAAGTAGTCGACAAAAAATTATTATTACATTTCATATTTAAAGGATGAAAATGTATATATGATAAAATGATAAAAAAATGTATTATATGAAAAATACATTTCATTATAAGCAAAATTTCTGCGGTTCCCAACTTCGAGGCAAGAATGCCCCGTTAAAAAGTCTCGCCGCGGAGAGCAACAGGCCTACAACGTTACAATTATTCATTCATTACACTTTACTCACTGTGAGTTGAGAAAAACTCATAGTTTAAAAAAATGATTGCAGATGGCAGCACTACACATAACAAGCGCTACATAGAAACAAACTTCACGGCACGGAAGGTCACTATACATACACATACACATTCCAACATGTACCAATTCGTTAGAAGTTCCGCAGAGGAATATGGACGAGGTGCATGTGTCTGGTTTAGTAGCGTTAAGATCCAGGTGACGCTGGGCCGCTCCGGGGTGGTGCAGTAGTAAGATGCTCGTCTTCCACTATAAATGTTGCCGTCAAAATACATGGGTTCGAATCTAGTCAAGAGAGCATCAGAAAAGTTCTTTACCTATCGAGCCTGGAGCGACAACCGATAGATGGGGGCCTTCATTTCCCACCCAACTCCGCTAGTTGGAAATTGCCATACGGCGTTATATAGTTGGTGTACGGTAAAGTCGATGACTCTGTGCCTTTGAATCCTGCCTTCCATCACATCTTGCAGCAATCCGCCGTGACGGAGAACATGTCCCAACCAGGATTTGATGATATTTTCCAACCTGTATTGATACTTATGAATGTAACCTTTTCAATGTCCAGCTTATGAGCTCCGTGCGCTTCCAGCACCACATCTCCAGTTAGACCACACACATATATCTTAAATTTATCATGCGTTTCCGTAGTTTAATCGGTAAGCTTTTGTTCAATTTGTAACAATCCTTTTTTAGCGTGTAATTCTTGTTCAGCAAGGGCGATTCTAAGTAGATCTTATGTCATTGTTATATGAAAAGCCTATAAAACATAATAAAGAATCGTACTGTGACCATTCACCATGAATATATATATATATATATATATATATATATATGATCAAATACAAAATATCTTTGGGTTGCGTACAGATTTTACTACTCAAAGTTGTAAAAAAAAAACCCGAAAATTCGTAGTAGAAAATACTAAGCTAAAAATTCCATATATATCCACGGTCCATCGTCCATGATATAACGGTAACATCCCCTCTCCCCTCGTCCGTCCGTCCGTCTGTCCATCGACTTTGATTTATGTTTGACTGGAAAAGTCGGCAGTTTCCGAAAGCTGGCGACTCTTTATATTATATACCTATATATAAAAATAAAAGAGAAAGGTTCGTCTTCTCTCCCTTAGCCATTTTTTTTCTTAAAAACATCATTCAGTGCTTCAGTAGAAGAGAGGGAGAGGAGAGTTGGTACTGTGCTCTCTCTTTCTTATCGTTCGGTATATAGTACCTGCTTCTTGTACAGTGCTTCAGTACTTATTGTTGATCTCGTCGAACATCAAAAAATCGTTATGTTGAAGGAAGGGCTAAGAAATGGGATTTTTTCCTACTCTTTTACTCTCTCTCTTTCCGAGGAATATTTCTTTTGTAGGCTTTCGCTAGAAACAAAATGACTCCGGAAAGACGCATCCCAAGCTTTTAGAGAACTTTCCCTTATATATACATATATTGTATATATACAAACACGTAGAAAAAGAGCACAGAAATCCCGATACATATATATATGAAAACGGAGGGGTAAAAGAAACTTTAGCTGAAGGAAATAGTTATTTCGAAATCATCCATCAAACTTCACGAGAACCGGCTGATCTCGAATCGAAAACTCATAGGTTTGCTCTTTTCCTTAAAATCTATAAAAAAAAAAAGAGGAAAAATGTGTTTTTATACGAATAAGGCTTTGCACACACACACACACTGTTCTCTTTTCAAATCTCTCTTCTCTATTCAGATATTTTTAAAACTTCTCAAACACCTGCGTGTGCCATTTTATTTTTTCGAGAGTTTCGTTTGCGTTTTTTCGTCCCAAATATATATATAATAAATAAACAGAATATGGATGGACCCTTGACGTAGAATTATGACGTAAATCGTGGTTGTTGTTTTTTTTATCCTTTATAAGTAATAATATTTATATTTACAAAATAATAATATTATTTTATTTTGGGGAAGAGGTTTTCGGGAAAGTCGAGTGCTTGAGTTTTCAAAATAGATCATTGAATGGACTGTCGTTAAGTGGTTGTCTTTCCTCTCTCTCGTCGATATGGAAGTCATTAATTAACATAGTTTTCAATTAACGGAATTTATTTCGCATATTTTTTGTTTTTAACTTGGTATTGAATTTTGTGGGAACGAAAAAGGACTTTGTTGATTAAGAAATTAATTTCGAAACTTTATTTGGACGAATATTAGAGTAATATTATTAATAAGGTGTATAAACTGTTTGAAAATTGAAGCAATTGGAAAGGTTAAATGCTATTGTATATTTAAAAATATTTTTTTGACTTGTTGATACTAAATTGCGCGATTTTTCTTCACATAGAACGGGACTTCAGATGTACAGGATGTACATAAGTAAGGTTCACCAATTCAGAGCTGTCTACAGCCATAACTATTTCATCATGAAGTTACGAAACACCTTAATGAAGAGATGGGTAAAAATCAGACATTCATTAATAAAGGGTATTTTCTATAGAGATTATGCACACGCTAAGTTTTTTTGTAAAAATGTTCCCAAACTGCTCAAGCTTCATGGCATCTAAATGTCTCAAACAGAACTATCTTCGTACTAATTTCTTCATTAAAGGGTTGTGCTGTTTCTGTTGCTTTCTGTGGCAAGACTTACTAATGAATTCAGTTGACCACCACTGTGCTGCCGGGGGTCCACGGACTCATCGGGTGTTCTTCGGAAGTCTTCAGGGTTTAGCGAGATTAGTTGAGAAAATAATTAACACATTGTTTTTACAATACATACTGAATATTATTTTGAGAAGTGGGGGGGGGGGGGTTCGTGGCCTTTCATTAGTACAAGGGGTGCGTGATCTTTATTTCATTGGTAAAAGTGGTGGGGGTGGGGGCGAAGGAACGCAAAGGTTAATAGCCATCGATTATGTGCTGGTGATTTGTATGGACCCTCTGCCAGAACACAGAACCTATTGAGATGGATCTTGATTTTTGCTTTTCATTAGCTGAAGTTAAGAAAGAGGCTACTACTACTACTTGACCGTACATGCACCTCGTACACATTCTTATACGGAATTTCTAACGAACTGGTATATTCTGGAATGCCCATGTGCATGCAGCGAATCTAACGTGAAGTTTGTATCTGTGTTATGTGTAGTGTGCTGCCATCTGCCATCAGTTTTTCTAACTATGAGTGAAGTGTAATGATTGAACAAGTGCACCGTTGTAGGCCTGTTGCTCTGTGTGGCGAGTCTTTTTTAATGTAAGAGAGAGGCCGTGATGTCTCTAATCAGCAAGTCAAGCTATTGAACGTGTTTTAAGGGAGAAAAAGATTGTCTCTGCGCTTGTCCGGTATGCAAAAGGTCCTGGGTTCGATGGAGAGAACGACATTTAACTCCGAAGTTCACCTCGGCATAATATCCAGATAAACTATTGATTTCATGAACTGACTGAGTTCGGATTTAATCTTAAAGAGACGATGTACATAAGGATTGGACAAATCTCAAAACAATTTACACGCTCGACTTAAAATGATGCATGTTTCAATTAATATATTATGCAATACTACAACTTTACCGCCCACCAACAAGTCATATCGCCATACGGCAATTTACTATCGCTCGAGTTGGCTCTGAAATGAAGGCGCCACCTATCGTTTTACATACTGGAGACAGGCATGTGTGTTTGGAAAAAAAAATAAGTACACATTGAAAATTTCTACATTCGTCCAGCGATATATTTGTCCAGCCCCGATGTACATATTGAATGACAAGTTTAGCACGTGTGGTAATATAAATTAGTAGTATAAACAACGAGTATAATGCTACACATAACAGGAGCATTATACAGTAACAAACGTCACGTTAGATTCGAAACACGCACGTGCTCATTCCAACATGTACCAATTCATTAGAAATTCCGCAGAGGAATGTGGACGAGGTGTATGTCTGGTTTATTTAAATAAATAACGTGATCCTCACGTATTCCCAAGGGATCAGCATGATCCGTTCAAGGAATTTATTAGTGTTAGTAAACATCCATGCCCGAACCCAGACCTGCACAGTGAGAAGCTAGTTCCCTAACCACTCGACTGCCAGGCGGCAAGTAGTAGCAGTATAAACACGTTCGTGCAAAATACATCAAACACATTTCAGACGAGTTGGTGTCTTGAGTTACAATTCACATTGTAAAACTTGAATAAATGTTTTTTTTTGAACATTAAAATTTCGATGTATATGGAGCTCTAGCCCCCTTTTATCAAGTTAACATGTTGATAGATAGGATGTTCTCGAGAACCGACTAATGAAGAAAATAGAGGAAAAAGGACTTTTATGGGGACGCGTTTATACCAAGACCGAGGAACAAGATTTTCGCCGTCTTTTCTCGAGTGAAATAGCCCTTGACCATGGAAGTGGAATAAATTCTGCGTTGAATGGGAAAAGACATAGCTCAATATTTCGCGTTGTAGGTTATACACTGGACGGACCATTGCACAGCACAAATCTCGACTTTGGTAGTACGTAGTGATCATCGCTCGCAATGGAGATGGGCTATTGAGTTTCCACAAATCCCTTCGCATTTTTCATTCCGGCCTGCGGCGTTTCCAAGTGCAATGAACTCGATGGAGAGAATTTATTTCGGATCCGAAGACAAGTTCAATTTGAGTCCTAACGCCTGGAAAAATATTCAATAGAATCCCGATCAATTTTTATATAGAAAGAAAATATATTTCTAAGCAATAAATTACAGCCGAACTCTCGTTTATAACAATCTTGGATATAAGATCGATGATGCCAGTCCCGGATGATTCCCATAGAGAATAATGATAATTGGCCTCGCTTTTGACGTCAACAACCTCGGATATAACGACACATTTTTTTCTTCTTTTGCGTTCGCGGTGCTTTTCCCCGAAATCTTTAGTTTTAACTCAATTCTTTAATGAAATATTTATCAGAGTTTTATATTGGTAATTATGACAATAAAAATAGGATTTATTGCATATTGATAATTATCCAGTTTCAATCCATTGTACATGGTAATATTGGTAGACTTTCTAGATTGCCGTAAAACCAGGGAGGGGGGGGGGGGTGTGCACAACCTTTCCAGTCTGTGAGCCAGATATGCCTATTTCTGCAGCTAGCGGATCAGAAACAGTGTAATTATATATATAGGGTAACCATATGACTTGTATTTCATAGGAAATTCCCATAATACTGGTCTTCCCTACTTCAAAATGTCCCGTTTCTTTCCCCTTATTTTCATTTGCTTAATATTTACTTACTTATACACTGAAGAGCCAAAAAAACTGGTTACCTGCCTAATATCGTGTAGGGCCCCCGCGAGCCCGCAGAAGTGCCACAACACGACGTGGCGTGGACTCGACTAATGTCTAAAGTAGTGCTGGAGGTAATTGACACCATGAATCCTGCAGGGCTGTCCATAAATCCGTAGGAGTAAGAGGGGGTGGAGATCTCTTCTGAACAGCTCGTTGCAAGGCATCCCAGATATGTTCAATAATGTTCATGTCTGGAGATTTAGGTCGCCAGCGGAAGTGTCTAAAGTCAGAAGAGTGTTCCTGGAGCCACTTTGTAGCAATTATGAATGTGTGGGGTGTCGCATTGTCCTGCTGAAATTGTCCAAATCCGTCGGAATGCACAATGAACATGAATGGGTGCAGGTGATCAGACAGGATGCTTACGTACCTGTCACCTGTCAGAGTCGTATCTAGACGTATCAGGGGTCCCATATCACGCCAACTGCACACGCCCCATACCATCACAGAGCCTCCACCAGCTTGAACAGTCCCCTGTTGACATGTAGGGTCCATGGATTCATGAGGTTGTCTCCATATCCGTACACGTCCATCAGCTCGAAGCAATTGGAACCGAGACTCGTCATACCAGGCAACGTGTTTCCAGTCCTCAACAATCCAATGTCGGTGTTGGGCCCGGGTGAGGCGTAAAGCTTTGTGTCGTGCATCAAGGGTACACGAGTGGGCCTTCGGCTTCATATCGATGATGTTCCGTTGAATGGTTCGCACGATGACACTTGTTGATGGCCCAGCATTGAAATCTGCAGCAATTTGCGGAAGGGTTGCACGTCTGTCACGTTTAATGATTCTCGTCAGTCCCGTTCTTGCATGAACTTTTTCCGGCCGCAGCGATGTCGTAGATTTAATTTTTTACCGGATTTCCGATATTCACGGTGCACTCGTGAAATGGTCGTACATGAAAATCCAAATTTCATCACTACCTCGGAGATGCTATGTCCCATCTCTCTTGCGCCGACTATAACACCACGTTCAAACTCACTTAAATCTCGATAACCTGCCATTGTAGCAGCCGTAACCGATCTAACAACTATGCCGGACACTTGATGTGTTATACAGGCGTTGCCGACCGCAGCGCCACACTCTGATTGGTTCCATATGTCTTTATTTGCATACGCATGCCTGCACCAGTTTTTTTGGCTCTTCAGTTTATATTTGAAATTAAGAACTTGAATTATTTTCATTATTTATAAAATATATTATAATAATTATGACTATCATAATTAAATATTTTCACATGAATGTATTTATCTCACATGTTTTTCAAGTACAGTATTTTCATATTTTTGTGGTAAATTACATTTTTACCTACTACGACTTGCAGTAGCCGTCTATTTTTTTCCACCATTTGCGATTTTTCACCACTTTCAGCGATAGTTTGAAACTTTACTTGCCTTTGATAACTTTTTTTTGGCTATAATTGGCAACTTTACTAGCGTTTAACAATATTTTTGAGTGTAATTAGCAAATTTACTTAGTACTCACAGATTCAATAACCACTCCCAGGATCAACTTCCGCACACTGTGTTATCTGTGTATTTGCTACCACTTTGCACATGTTCGAAGAGACAATAATAATAATCCCAGAAGGCATGAAATGCACTTATACTGGAAGGAAAAAAAAATAAATGTCAGAACGAGAAGCACTTCGCATACGGAGCCAGGTCGAAATCCCCAATAGCGGAAGCAAATCTTGCGTAGGAGGCACATACAAGTTCTGATGGAAGACTGTTCCATATTCTTGCCACACGGCATCTATATCCGTGGAAAAAGCAATCCCTTCTAGCCGTTGGTATTCTTATTTGGAAGCGATGCCTACGTAAGTTAACTCGCCTGTCTATGATCTCAAAGGAAGGTTCTCTCGATGGTAGATAAACAATTTGGTGGACTAGTTTGTAGCACATCTTCAGATCTGCAGCGATTCTACGCCATTCCAGCGAGTGTAAACCCAGAAATTGAAGTCTCTGGCAATAAGATAGACCGCTCATGCCAGGTATTCGTATTGTAAACGATCTCTGTGGCTTTTCGAGGAGCGTTATGTCCTTGATTTTGTAAGGGCGCCATACTTGCGAACAGAACTCCAGAGTCGGGCGAACGTACACACAGAAAGCATATGACAACGTATGCGCATCACACTTACGGTATCCCGTACATAACATACACGAAATTCTATTAGCTTTGCAGACTATGAAATGATAATGATCACTGAAATCCAGAATGCGGCTCATTGCAATACCTAAATCCACGCATGTATCCCATTGCTGTAACGTTTCATTACCTAGTTGGTAATATTCAGGATCGGTGCGTCTACATAAATGCATTGATCCACTTTTTGATGATGAAATAGGTAGCTTATACTGACAACTCCACTGGAAAAGTTGTTGGCATGCAATTCTTAGGCCCCTAGTGTTTTCCACTGGAGAGAATAACTTCACGTCATCAGCGAATTGCAATAGAGAGATAGGTGACACAGCCTGAGTAATATCGTAAGTGTACAAAGTAAATAAGATCGGGCCTAACACCGATCCCTGGACAACTCCGCTTGGCACCTGACATTCTCTAGACATCACGCTGGCTACGCGAACCTGATGAACTCTGTCTGATAGTAGTTCTTGAATTATCCTCACAACTTTATCCGGAACCCCCATGCAAGCTAGCTTCTTCAGTAGTAGCAATCTGTCTACTTTATCAAATGCCTTTTGGAAATCGACGTAAATTACATCAGCCTCTTGTCCAGAGTCTATAGCACTCTCCCATATATCATGGCAAATCAACTGCTGCACTGGTAAGGAGTGGCCAGGAATGAAGCCAAACTGAACTGAGGGGATTAAGCCCATCTCGTTGGCGAATGGAAGTAAATGATTGACGATGCATCTCTCCAAAATTTTGCAGGATATATAGGGCTAACCATATCGGGCGATAATTATTCGGATCTGCCCTGGAGCCTTTATTCTTATAAATTGGACTAATAACTGCAGATTTCCAAGAGCATGGGATAGATCCGTAGTCATAGAAGGATGTGAAGATGGAGCTAAGCAGAGAAGATATCGGATCTGAAAGACGTTTGTAGAAACAACTGGGTATTCCTTCAGGACCCGGAGATGATCGACCAGGAAGAGAAGCAATAATGGCTTTTATCGTCTGAGTGTTGAACATGTCACGAAAGAAGGGATGATCATTCATAAGGTCATGATAACGATGGTCGTAACCGGAACATCTGAAATTATATGAACCAGAAAATATGTCCGCAAAAACGTTTGCTTTCTCATGATCTTCCGTTATCGTGGTATCATTCACAGTTAGCGTTGGTATGTCCCGGGATACACGAAGTCTACAGCGGACATCTCGGTGGAATTCTGGAATTCATCTCAGAGTTTACTTCAGAAATAAATCACAGTGTATTTCGGCACTCCTTCCACTCTTCTTTGGAAAAATAAAATAAAATCTGAATGTATTAAACTAACTATAATAAACGGTGCTGCCCGGGGTTTTCTTTAATTTCTGGGAGGATTGAAAAAGTTACAAACAAACTGGAAGCATTAAAGAAGTGACAAACTATTGTAAAGACAAATGCATGTCTGAAACGCATTGCCAGGGAAATAAAGTAAACATTCCGAAAGTCAGTTTTGAGGTCCAGGAACTATTGTTGCCGGACAGTTATTTGCACATTTCGGGCATTTCCTAGCTCTGAGAAACTTTTAAAGTAGCCTATCGTCGGGTCCCGTTTGGTATATGTATATACAAAATTTGACGACGATCACACACACACACACGCACGCACGCACGCACGCACACGCACACACGCGCGCGCGCGCGCAGAAAATAAATTTTATACATATAGAGTGATTTTCTGGGTGTGTGTATGTTCTCTATATACAATTTTAGATCGATCGTCGCCAATTTTGCATATATAATTTGGTTCCCTGGCAATGCGTTTCAGACATGCATTTGCCTTTGCAATGATTTGTCACTTCTTTAAAGCTGCCAGTTGGTTTGTCACCTTTTTAATTCTCCCAGTAATTGAAAAAAGACCCGAGCAGCGCCGGGTATTATAGCTAGTAAAAAAATGTTAAAAAGCGTAGCATCGAAGATGTGGGAGACAAATCATGGTTTTTAAGGCGGACTTAGATTGATAAATTGTGGGATTTGTTACAATCTCACAGGGTAATGAGAATAGGATTACATTATATCGATCGAAACACATTGCTTCGATGCGATGAGCTCTAATTTTAAGAATTTCTTGAGAAAACGTTTTAAAAACGGAAGCAGAGGAAGTGACGAGAATATTCCGTTATACACGAGGTTTCATCGACCATAATAGCAAGGCTCATTAACAATATTCTCTATGTGAATCATCCCTTACCACAAATTATTCACCTTATTGCTGAGATGTCGTTATAACCGAGTTTCTGCAATAGAAATTTCCATGTCTATACACACATAGGGGAATCTATGTTTAGCAAGTTACATTTAACACTAGAACGGCTGGAGAAGTCGTTTTAACGGTTTTCGATTTTGAAAACACTATAATCTCGAAGGTATTTAACTTACACACTCCATTTTCTGTAACTTTCTAATATTTGTACTTGTCTCTGCACAAAAATTTGAAAACATTCAAGGGTTTTTTTTCGGGAGATATCGACTTTTATACCTAGAACGGCCAAGAGCAGCCATTTCGACTGATCTTGTAAATTGTATACGTTTTCTCCTTTGTGGTGGGCGTTAACGTAAACTTTTGCTTTTAGGTTTATTCCCTATCATTCCCTGATGACACACACAACGCTACATATATTCAGCAGTAACATATCAATAAGTAAAAATAAATGAAATAATGTCATTTGTTTTGCATCGTGTTACTGGGTATGGGAGGGACAGTATATGCATACTTAACCAAAACACTGTATATTATTTAGCTAAGTCCCTATCTATAGGTGAAATTTGAGGAATATTTTTTTTCCTGATCGTTCGTTCACATGGCAGCTCAGTTTTTGTTTTAGTTTGACATTTCATACCTCTTCATGCCACCATCTGCTTTGAAAGCTTTCTAGGAAATAGTCTCATTCACAGTATATAGACGTGTGTGGCTCGGCTCTTAGGAAATGATGCATTTGAACAAAATAATGATATTTTTACAGTATTAAATGATATTTCGGGCATTAAATTTGAGGCTGAGGAGATTTACAGTGCAAACTCTAACCACGAAAATCATGATTTTGTGCTGAACTTTTCTACACGAAAGAGAAAGTAGTGATTCCTGAAATGAGTAGCCTGAATCAGATAATACTGACGAAAAAGAAAGACACAAAGATGTATTTTTTTAAATTGTGTATTCTTCATAAGTTATTCTGCAGTATGAAACTTTAATAGTGCCCTAGTTTTCCCTCGATACTGCAAATTTACAGTGGCATAATAGTATATGTTATCCATAGCGTGCACGAATAAGTGATCAAAAAAGACCGTGATATACATATAAAAAGGTGTACATAATCAATATGAAGCAATGCACGATGTGATGTAAATGCGATGTTTATCTATCTTTTATTTCATGGTCAATCTTGTCTACAGTTGCCTTCTAATTTTTCATATCTATAGTTGGAAAGTCATTTTATGGACATCCTGTATGCTTAAAAAAATGCAAGTTCCATCGAAATTAACAAATTGACCATGTGGGATAATGCTTGTTATTTTTTTATTGTAAAAATTTAGCATGCACTAAAAAGAAGGAGCAGTCAAAATGACTGCCAGCGGCCCTTTTAGGTATAACGTATAATCCGGCCCTTCTAGTGCTAATAAACCTTAAAAAATCAATAATTTGTAAATCATATTCTCGTTAAAAGCCTTGAGTTACTCAATACCTACTTTTCTCTTCAATTATAAAAGGTTGGTAATACCGAAAATAAATAAGTAATGATAAAACGGTGATGATATTGCTTATTAGAACAATAACCCGATAACAAAGGATAAAAGGGAAAACATTTCTCTCCCTTAATATAATCATTTACTTAATTAGCGAATATTCATTAACATCGAGAATACGTTAAACTACTTTGATTTGCCTTTATTATGCATTCTATTAGCATTTTCGCAAAACGAGTATATTTGTTTTTCTCTTTTAAAAAAAGCGTAGGGAGGCAATTAATTTGCGTATCATATCGATGAATGAATTCGATGATGATATCATTATTATTATAAATTTTTTTGGTATGGGGGGGAGGAATTTAATTGTTATTTTTAGGGGAGGGGAAAGAAACAATTTCACGCTCCATTTGTATTTTTTCGATAAACTGATAGAGATCGGGAGAATGGAAAATTTCGCTGATGATGAGCGCAAATGAATTCAGTTTTCTTCTCTTTTTCATGTACAATTTCTTTGTAATTATATATATATATAAATAAAGAATGTAAATACCAATTCGTTCGTTGCACAAATATCGAATTATTTCTATTAAGAAACTCATCTCGAATTAAAACGAAATTCTATTTGAATATGTACTACCAAAGCCCGAAATGTGGCCAATTCGCGACGGGGCCCGCCACGTTACGAATTGGCCAAGCGCTTTAGTCAAAGTCCGAATCATAGATATGATTCGGTCTTTGGCCGGCCATTTCGCGAAGTGGCCGGAGATCCCTGACCAAAGCTCGATGGGCTGGGGTAAGACGGCCCGGTAGGAACCAAATCCATTTTTTTAAATCTCCAACGTGTGATGCATGTCTATATATACATATATATATATAGCAGCTGTATTGGATTAGATCCATGTGCGGAAAGAAAAAAAAAGAAATTTGAGAGAAAAAAATATTAAAAATAATTATACATAAACATTATAGTTTCTTCTGCCAAATTTTGGAGAGAAAAATGATCAATGAATCGTGACTGCGGGGTGATGGGCTACCATAACTGACGTGGGCATAATTATTACGAAAAAATACGCCAACCTGACAATGATTCCGAATCATTCTTTTTGTTATCGACTTTTTCCAGGGAACACCGGCCCCTCCACGAACTGGTAGCCCAATGTCCGAAATTCGGACATTAGCCGAGCCAAGATACTTGTCTCTTCACAATGGAATCAATGTGGATATGCGACGAATTCCGTATAATGAACGCAGTATACACAATTGGAGGGGGGAAAAATCAAAGCAGAGGTGGAGAAAGGTCCACGGTATGAAAATTGCCTATGAATGCTGCTGAAATATAACAATAAGTAATTTATTGAGTTTGTAATCAATCATTATCCATTAAAATAATTTATTTCACGTTTTAACCATTTAATATGTGAGCATTGAAATATCTAGATCTAGAGGAATTTGGAGGGGGATACATTAAGCAAATGAGGTACCCTGAATGCTACCTCAATGCTACCCTGAATGACAAAAAATATTTATCATCAATATTTGAAACAAATATAGGATGTTGCATTCCAAGGAACACACTGCATTTATATGATTTACATACATTTGAATAGTTTGAAAATGTTATTCATTGTTTGTCAACTTGGTTTTCTATCGTTACTGAAGAATGCCTAGCAATATGTCTCCACCACACATTTTATTCCCCCCTTACAATGCAAGGGACAAAAAATCGTTCTTGCTTCTTCTCAAGAAATAGGAGACATGTTTACGTATGAGCCATTCTGCTGGCAATTATAGAAACTTCATAAACAGCTCACCAGGGAAAATCGAATATTTAGAAGTCGCTTAGAAGCATCAATGCCGAATCGAGCTCAAATTATTTTTTATTACTTTATAAGGAAAATATAAGTAATTCATGTTGCTTGAGAGTAACACTGCCAAATAAAGGGTTGAAAGGGAAAAAAAAAGAGAATAAGTGGGTAATTTATATTCAGTATATTAGAGATATATTAATAGTGAGCAGCAATGCTATGTTGCGTGCTTAGTTTCATTTTAAAACGAATGAAACATTATGAACGCATGGTTGGGATAAACGTTTTGTGCATTGCCTCAATTTTACCAACACAGTATTAGAAAGAGCTAATTATATACTAGGTAATTTTAAAAGTTTGAAAATCTAGTTCGTCTTCTTCAGGGAGGTATGACTCAAAGTTTGGCAACTACTGGTGTAGAGGAATAATTTTCAACTAATTGTGAAATAACAGAAATGTTCCGGTAAAGTTTTCTCATTCGGGAAAAATTCGTTTCATAGAAGATCGTTAAACAGAGAATTTCTTTCGTGTAGGAAATTTTATCCGAAAAAAATTAAAACTGAAACAAAATAAATCCCACTCTTGATTAAATTCTTAAACTACGTTGAAAATTATTAAACATAACAATACAAAGAATACTAATATTTATTGAACATTCACAACCCTACTTAGAAATAGAATCAGAATGTTTACTAAACTTTAGTACAGTATTTACAACTTCAGTCTATTTAATTAGTAAGACCAGTGAATGACCGTAGTCGAAAAAATTAGAGCCAAACCAAACCAATTCATTTCCAGAACCAATGGTCCCGTGTATAAATTTTAGAACATTTTTTAACGTTATGAAATTCTTTTAAAAAATTCAAATTATTCAAATATTTATTCGTGGTATCATCGTGGTATCAGAAACACTGAGATGCATTAAAACTTTTTTTCCCGAGATGGGAAACTTATCCGAATTCATTTTCCCTAAATAAGCATAACTTATGAGAAAACTTCGAATAGATAGATATCAGATTCCGGATCTAAACAAGTTATAAATAATTGATATCAAAATAAGATAAAGTAAAAAACGTCCTTTTTTTGAAAGTTTTTTTTAAAGGAGAATTCTCTGGAAACTGATCAGAAAGAAAAAAAACACTTCTCTCGATATTTTCCACCACTTTGATAAGATTAAAAGCAGATTTCATATCGATGAAACATTACTTTTTATGGCATCACCGGGAATCGTTTCTCATATCCGCGAAGAGTTATTCCTCCCTCTCCCCGTTTCAAGTCCATTTTTGAAGAGAAATAAGATAAGAAAAATATAACTCTGAGAGAGGGAAACTCTAAAATCAGATTTTCTAATCTTTAATTGCAATTTCTAGTTCGGAAAGCCTACTTAACTTTATTTTTTTCAACGTACAGTATATAACTTCTAATTTTTTTTGGTTCAATTTTGTTTTAAAAACCTCTCTACCGTAAAACCACTTCTTTTTCCTCATATGCCGTATAGATAGGAAGATTATACGAAATCCCAAAGGGTTATGATTTTTTTAGATTTTACAAAACTAATTAGAATAATGTGGTCGAGATGGCAAGTTGTTATCCATATTGATATGGATATAAAAAAAGCTTCCTCTTCCCAGATATTTCTTTCAAAGATTGCCGAACCGTGCATAAATTTATGGATGAGCGTTTATGTGTAGATTTCTCTATCGATTCGAATGGTGCAATGGATATAACAGGGTGATTCCATAATTTCCCCCGTGCCACATTTTACTGGTGGACCGTTGAACCTAGAGACGTACTCCTAATTAGAAATGTATCAAAATAACTTGTGGAACTCGGATACCTTCATGATGCAGATAGGTATTATAATAAAAACTTTTTATCCGGTCACCGTGCCATCAATAACCTAATTACAGAGTCGTTACTCTGTCTCTCCTGAGGCTATATATATATTGCCCTTGGAAACGTGGAATTTTCTTTGTTCGCCTATATATTAAATAATAATATTAATTTAATTGTAGTTTCAGTTCATTGATGTCTCCACGCGTGTAATATAATACTGTACTATTGTTTTCAATATTTTCAAGAAGGAATAAGTTTGCTTATAAAATGTTATTTTTTCTGTTTGTTCGTCATGGACAAAAGTGACTAAGAAAGGAAAACATTTTTTTTTTCATAGGGAATAAGTTTACAAAGTACGGACGTTTAGGGTCTGAGAATGACAGTATGCTTCCCTGTGCACAGAGCTTTTTGCTGAGCGGAGAAAAACTCGCTGTAATTGCAAAAGCATTTTATTTTGTCATTTCGCACAGACATCGGAATTCTGTGCGCGCAGAGAAACAAAAGGTCAGTGCAGGTGAGATAAAAGAGAATTTACTCCCTCACCAAATCTGGAAAACGATCGATCCCTCGTTATATCACCGTAATAAATTTTTTTTAATTCAGCTCAGCCGAGCTTTTAAGCAGGCTGATGTCTAGCATTTTATATATCTCATACACGGCAGCAGGGGTTTATTATAATAAATAAAATAATTATTGCGAACTCAATTATTATTATTTACGTACTCGATATGGGAGTAAAAGTGTTGAAGTAAGAATTATAAACCCACACATAAGAACGTGTGCACAGTCATCTTCGGTTATCTTCCTTTCACATGTTCACAACAGAAGGTGCCACTACACCAATAATGAACGACATTCGTTTCTAAACCAAAACAGAACCACTCTTAATACGTATAAGGTTTTTAAACGGAGGGTATTAATTAATCAGGCATTGGAGGTTGTTTCACCCATTTTGTTTGTTTCTGAATTGAAGAAGGAAGATATTGTTCGATTTTTTTCATAAACCACCCCCCAGGAGTGTATTACGTATGGAACCACCAGGCAAGGCTCAAGGAGGCTTCCTCGGATGAATAAGGGCACTCCACGATGATGATGGGATCAGGTGCTATAGAATTAATGGTAGGTGCCGCTTGGGCAAAAAAATGCCTTTTTTTTCCACATCGAAATTCGAGCAATTGACAAGAGCCACACAATTTCAGGGCCCTCTGATTAGGGCTTTGCCATAGGTCCTTCCGAAGGTGGATTTATGGTTTTGTCCCAAAAAAAAAAGTTCCACGTTTCTCCAAGGGCAATAATCGCCGAGATATTCAGAAATCGGGAAAAAGTGGACTTTATACAAATTTTGTCATCTTTAAACCATTCTAGTGCCAAGTTTCCTTTACCTCTCATTCTTCCAAAGTAGCCGCGCTAGACTATAGCTCGCTGAACCTCCCCGCTACCGCAAATATATCTGTGTGTCTATAAGTCCCCCTTTTGGTCGTTCGCATACTCTCACATCCTTTAGGTCATTCTTTTGGTTACTCACACGCTTGCACACTTGCTAGGTCAGGTGTTTCCAACGTGAAACTTCTCATGGAACCCTTAATTAATGAAAAGGAGGTTGTTCCACGGAACTCAAATAAATTTTTGAATATTAATCCAAAATAAAAAAAAGCGTGTCCCTACTATCGTCGCATAGTCCCAGGGTAATTAAAAGAGAGCTTAAAGGACTACCTCTTAATTTACAAGTTTGTCATAAATCATTGTACCGGATCTTGGAAGCCCCCTATGCAAATGAGGTTGCCGTGCCCGGGTGCGTAATTACAAAGCTTACATTTTTAGTGCTACTAGAGGAATTAGCACGTAGTTATTGGTAAAGAAGATAGCAAAACGTCACGAGGGGCGGAACTTTTGGCGATACATCGTTCTATCAAATAACTCGCTAACTTCGATACTGTGAAACTGAAGCCTCTTGCGTATACATGAAGCCATTTTCTGTTAATAATACGGTTATAAATTCTTCACTTCGGCAAAGTTTTATACGATAGAAAAATCTCTGAATTTATTTATACAGATTAAATAACGCGCTGCCCGTTTTCTTCGCGTTTTTCTGCCGAGAGGTTGAAATAAAAAACATTCAAATTCCAGTGAAAAAATAAATCAAAATTTTTCTCACAAATTTCATTTCTGGTGAATGATTACAACACTGTATAATCCTCTAGGAAACTACGTAATTCTGAAGAGCCACATGCCATTATGCCTTAAAAAAAAACAACTTCGAGAGAGTATTAGCAACAATAAAGTTATTCTTCTTTGAAAGCTTTTTGTGAGATTTTTAAGTGTTCTGTGTCGTTTGATCATGTGGAATCCCAGTAAAGCTGTCACGGAGCACCAGCTGGAAACCCAGCAGGGGTGCATGACATATGGCCAGTGGGCCAAATGCGGTCCGCCAAGGGGTTTCATCTGGCCGGCGAAAGATGTTTCCGGTAGAAAAATATAAACGTATAAAACATGATAAATGCCCGGGCTAACTACATTTGCCAATTACCGCCAAAAAATTGTGAAAGGTGTGTGAGGTTGTTAATTCGAGCTAAAAAATATTTTAAAAGGCAAGTAAAACGCCAATTTCAGCCAATTTTATTTTGCCGAGAACCTAATAAAGCAGTGAGCTTCGGCAAAAAAAAAATTTTAGTGGCAAGTGAAGTTGAAAATTTCAGCCAAAAGTTGTCAAAGACAAGCTAAGTTGCCTTCGACAACGACTTTTTTTCTACCAGTATTTGGCCAAAGTAATTTTAATTTCAAAAGCAGGTAAAAGCCTAAAAAATTTCAAAGTAAGCCAATTAAGCTCTACCAATCGTATGAAAATAATCGAATTTATTTCAAAAAAAATTAGAGTAAGCTTTGTTGAAAGTGGAAGAAAAAACGGGGCATTTTATGAAAAAGTTGTTGGAATAACCGACATTACGGCCATGTCCTGTAAAAAATACGGGGTCATATAGTCACCACGTACATTCGAACCTCGTTATAGAACCTCCCCCCCCCCCCGCACTAAACTCGCTTTGCTTCAGGAATTTGCGATGAATAAATCTTTCAATTACGGGCTTTACACGTGTTAAACCGTGATTCGATATAACGTCAAACTCGCTATAGAGCCAGAATTCTGCGAAATGAATCATGGCTTTAAGTCAAGGTTCGACTGTACACATGTGCATATACAAGTTTCTGGCCCGCAAACGTACCACTGTTGTTATAGAACATTCCATGCACTTTGAACTTGGACACGCAGTTCTGTGCTGATTGTCGACCTTCCTGGTTGGAGAAGTGAATTCCACATAGTTCAGATTTGACATTTATTGACCTTTCCTCTTCTCTACAAAAATATAGCATAAGAAATAGTCTTAGATTTAATAAGGAAATTAATAGCCTTACATAAAAAAGTACTCAGAGTTCTGTACGCAGTATATACTCAACGCACACACATAGAAAAACTCAATATTAGAGTTATATACTAACGAAGTAATCTTTCGCTTCAAATAGATTTACTGCACTTTAGTCACAGGAATGCCGTGATGATAAAAAAAAAAAATCATGTTCTCCCACGCACTCTCATTCTGGTGTCCCGTGTACAACTTCAGAGAATATTAAATCCCATTTTTACGGTGATTGGCGAGATAATTTTATTACTTGGATGTGAAAAAGCTTTGATCTCAATTATGATTGAGTATATAAGAAAAAAACATTAAAAATCGTGAAACAAGTGCTTCGCAATAATTAGATTTCACACTATTTCGTGCTCAAGGGCAATGAAAAAAAATTGTAATTCCGGGAATGGATTTTTAAACACTCGTATTTATTTTACGATGGATTTTCACGAAGACACCCGTAATAAAGGAACTTCAGCTTCTTACAGCAAATATCTTCGTATAGTACCTGTCTTCAAGAAAAAAAAGAGGGGTTTTTTTTTTTGATTTTATACCTGCGTGGACTAGAGCTTAAGGCTCGATGTAACCTTTTTTGCTTCATAAATTTTCTGGAAAAACCAATCTTCTGGCCCTGTAAAAAGTTCTACCTCAGAACTTTCAGAACTAGTCAGAAACCCTGACCTAAGGGAATGGGTTGGTTAATAATACGTAAAACACAGTTTCCAAACACAGTTCCAAGTCGGCCCCAACGGATATCAACGGTTATAGAGCACATTATCCGATTTAGCGGGGTATCCGAGTATGCAGGGAACAATTATACCGTTATTATATGGTTTGTATATTGAAAATTCGTAAAGGGTCAAGATAAATAAAGCTTCCGGAATAAATCAGATATCGAAATGGAATGAAAATTATATTAAATTAAGACGATCATAATACGTAAAATTTTTGATTTTTCACTGCAAAAGTTAGCGCTCTCTAAGTGCTCATCAGAGAAGAAAATAATTAAATTTACGTACTGTAGACAACTCAACTTAGATACTTCGAGGCCAGTACCCACTCTCACAAGTCTAAGTTTTTTTTCTAAGTCCCCTAGCGCTCGGCAAAATATTTCTCGTTAGTTTCAAACATTTTATTCAATAAAAATATTATATGCTTAGTGGTTGCTATGTATTAACATGGATCGTAATTTGCGATCAAAACAAAGAATTATGCTCAATTATTCCATTAAGCAAAGAGTTATCTGGATGTTTCCGTGAGAGCAAATTTGGACCCGGAGGATTTTATTGAAATTAGCGGAGTATTCGTCAATCCAATAAAGCACGGGACCGACTGTAATATACCGTATTTGAAAACTGATAGAATTTTAAGACAGCATCAAACAGAATCAAAATGAAATGCGTTATTAGTTTGTTTTAAAATTCCATTTTATGGGCTTTAAATTACCCAGTCCGGTGGTAATTTCTGTTGTTCCCAACCTCGAGCCGATCTCCTCGTCACAGAGAGCAACATGCCTGAAACGATACAATTATTCAATCATTACACTTCACTCATAATTAGAAAAGTTGATGGCAGATGACAGCACCCTGTTTCTGTGTAATGCTTGTTATGTCCAAACTTCATGTTATTTTCATCACGCGCATTTCAACATGTACCAATTCGTTAGAAGTTCCTCAGAATAATATGGACGAGGTGCATGTGTGGTTAAGTAGTAGGCACCATTATTAGAGCTATTTCGATATCTATTTAATCAACGAACACATTTTAATAAGTTTCTGATAGAAACGTTTAACATAGGTTGAAAAATTTGCATACAATGAAAGCAATTAAGATTCATTAAATAATAAATTCATTAAAGTGCATTAAAATACAATATTTCATTCGGTTTCAAAAGCATCAGAACTGAAATTTAAATTACAGTTTCATAATGATTCGTTCTATTCATGCTGCATCAAAAAAAATTCAACGATCAACATTGAATTTGCATTTTCTCAGCCTCTCTTTGGACCAGAAAGACCGCTCAAACTCTACACAGCCAAATTCCTTGTTTGGAATACATAAAAAATGCTCAAACAACTGCATGTGCACGACCCATAGTTTCCGAGAAAACTGCGAAAGAAAAGTATGACGTCATATCCGGTGCAAGAAAAACGTGTGTAGTCACTCTACGGCGCGCACATGCATGCCTCGATATGCGCGGTGGACGCACTTTGAACATATTCCTTTGTAAACATATACAAATATATCGATGTTTATGTGTTTTCAATAAAGTTCTTTTTTTCCTTGACGTCATACTTTTCTTGCGCATCTTTCTCGAAAATTATGGGCCGTACAGGTATAGTTCTTTGGGCTTTTTTTATGTATTCCAAGCGGGGAATCTGGCTGTGCAGAGTTTGGGCGGTTTTAATGGGACACCATGTATATATGTTACTGTAATATACGGTTGTGATAAATCCAGTTATTATGCAGTCGCCATATTTGCCATTTTGATAAATTTCACTAAATTTATCCCTTTTGCCGAAGATTATGCATAACATACAGCGTCATTCGTAAGTTGACAAATACTAAAAAAAAGTGGTTTACGGAAAATTCACCGACAACAATTCACCGCCGGAAAATTCACCGACAACAATTCACCGCCATGCAATTCACCGCTAGGAAAATTCACCGACCAACAATTCACCGCCATGCAATTCACCGCGAGGAAAATTTACCGACCAACAATTCACCGCCATGCAATTCACCGCTAGGAAAATTCACCGCTAGGAAAATTCACCGACCAACAATTCACCGCCATGCAGTTCACCGCTAGAAAAATTCACCGACCAACAATTCACCGCCATGCAATTCACCGACGACAGTTCGATGCGAGTCAGTTAGCGAGGGAATGAGCGATTGGGTTACTGAGTGAGTGAGTGACCCAGTGAGGGACTGATTGACCGAGTGAGTAAGTGATTCAGTGAGCGAGTGGGTTACTGATTCAATGAGCGAGTAAGTCAGTCCGTGAGTGAGTGAGCGAGCTGCTAAGTGAGTGAGCGATCTAGTGAGTGAGTGATCTATTGAGTGAGTAAGTGCCATGTCCTAAAGATATGGCGGAAAGTTTAAATAATGACTTTATGAGAAGAAATTCAGATGATACGGATTCGGGTTGCTGTATTTTTGAAATATATGACATCCATATTTATTGTGGGCATCTTTTTCTCAGCCACCTCGCTGGGCGTTTTGCCTGTTGTGGCCTTGTATTTGTATAAATTACAATTTGCTGTTGCCCAATACAAGATAGTATATTCAACAAAATTCCATTAACTCGGTTTTACTCAGAAACTTCTAATGGAATGTTAAAAGGGATAATAACAGAATTAAAAGATAATAAAGTAAGTGGATACGCGATAAATCAACCCCCTAAAAATGTTTAAAATCATCTCCTGTTATCACTTTGATATTATAAAAAACATCGCTGATCATCAGTAACCAATGGATTTTTTTATGCTGAACTAGCTGTTACCCGCGATTTCACGTGATGAACTTTCAGGAACCCGCCTTAGTGCGTATCTAGTATATGTACTCTATATTTACTATATGCGTATATATATACTTCCTATGCAACGGAAATTAGTGACGATTTTTTTATTACGGGAGTCGGTGACGTTTTTTGAGTGATGGAAATCTGTTACGTTTTTGTGTTACGGAAGTCGGTTACGATTTTGGGGTCAAGTTTTCATTTAACTCTTGCATATATCGGGACCCATTTGACACATCGGGACCAAGTAATGTGCATATACCCCGAGTTTCCCACATCCTACAGCAGGTCCCCTAAGCTGAAATGGATGGCGGCCCCCAAACCAGCTTTTTCACGGGGCCCCTCTGTACTTAATTTATAGTGTGAAAATATCAAAAAGCGATAAGAAACGTTCCGACCCCTGTCAGCCCTGCCCTCGTGGGGGTCATGCCGAGAGGTATGTATACGTAAAATATACATATATCACCAGTGCTCCCAACATACAGGGTCGGGGTACCCGGGTTATTGCACATATACCTTCATGGGGAAATTAAAAGGTTTCATTTCCAGGGGTCCTAGCGATAGTGGAAGCCCAAGGTATATCCAGTCTGGGACCCCATAAAATTTCGGAATTCGGTCAAGGGTAAATTCTTTAATCTCTGCGCAGAGTCCCGGTATTTCTTTCTCCTAATCAATGTGATGGTTTTGTCCACTTACAATTTGCACCATCCGAACTTCATTCAAACTCTGTTCTCTTTTTATGGCACCGATGAACTTCCATATATCTGGGTGGTGAGCAGATAATTGCTCATCACCATCCTTCTATAGAATTGTTGGTAAATCGTTACACGTTCCTTGAAAGCAGTTCCAAATGTCGATGCCAAAGCGCGGCTGACGACGACCACCACGACGAAGAGGACGCCCGATCCAAGTGTCTTCAAATCAACACTTCATCATAAATACGTTTTCGAAACAATCGGATTTTTTAATCATTTGTGACACTACTAGGTTAAAAACTAACTAACTAACCAATTCACTCACTCCCTCTCTCACTAACCAATTTACTCGCTCGCTCAATCACTGACTCGATCAATCACTTACTCACTCGGTCACTCACTCACCCGCTCAATCACTGACTCGATCAATCACTTACTCACTCAATCACTGACTGGATCAATCACTTACTCACTCGGTCACTCAATCACTTACTTACTCGGTCACTCAGTCACTCACTGGGTCACTCAATCACTTACTTACTCGGTCACTCAGTCACTCACTGGGTCACTCAATCACTTACATACTCGGTCACTCAGTCACTCATTGGGTCACTCACTCACTCACTCGGTCACTCAGTCACTACTGGGTCACTCACTCACCCGCTCAATCACTTACTCAATCGGTCACTCAATCACTTACTCGGTCACTCAGTCACTCACTGGGTCACTCACTCACTCACTCGGTCACTCGGTCACTCGGTCACTCACTCAGTAACTGAATCACTTACTTACTCGGTCACTCAGTCACTCACTCACTCACTCGGTCACTCAATCACTTACTTACTCGGTCATTCACTGGGTCACTCACTCACTCGGTCACTCAATCACTGACTCACTCGGTCACTCAGTCACTCACTGGGTCACTGACTCACTCGGTCACTCAATCACTGACTCACTCGGTCACTCAATCACTGACTCACTCGGTCACTCGGTCACTCACTGGGTCACTCACTCACTCGGTCACTCAGTCACTCACTCGGTCCCTCACTCACTCGGTCACTCAATCACTGACTCGGTCATTCAATCACTGACTCACTCGGTCACTCAATCGCTCACTCCCTCGCATTGAACTGTTGTCGGTGAATTGCTAGTCGGTGAATTTTCCTAGCGGTGAATTTTCCTAGTGGTGAATTGCATGGCGGTGAATTGTCGGTCGGTGAATTTTCCTAGCGGTGAATTTACCTAGCGGTGAATTGCATGGCGGCGAATTGTTGGTCGGTGAATTTTCCTAGCGGTGAATTGTTGGTCGGTGAATTTTCCGGCGGTGAATTGTTGTCGGTGAATTGCTGGCGGTGAATTTTCCGGACACGAAAAAAAGTCACAGTTTTACTGGTGATTTTGAGTCAAAAAGAAAAAAAAAAGGTATTTGAGGACAAGGGGTGTCCGTATAAAAAGTTGATTATTTTAAAATAACTACACTACTCTACCTCACACTAACTCCGGTCACGTCACCATATGACAATTCACTGCCATTCCAGATGAGTGGGGAATGAAGGCGCCATCTACCAGTGGCCGCTTCAGGCTCAGGAGATGCTGAATTTCGTTTTCTATGCTACCCGTGGACCCAGACGTTAACCTTCGTGATGGAACACCACACGGGTGCTGTTTTTAATAATTATACAACCCCTTGCAACATGGATGGCGTATATCTGAGTTCTTCACGTTATTCTGATAATTTTTCTAATTGGAAGTAATCCTCTAGGATATCAACGGCTCCCCAGGAAAATGCGGTAGGGGGGGGGAATTAAGTAGATAATCACCATGTATAATATTTAATAGTGTTCATTTATGATTTAATAATACTCGGAACACATTTTAAGGAACATATCTACTTCAATAAGTTTTTAATATATTCCTTAATATAAACAGGATATGAAAATTTCATAAATAAACGTATAAGTTACTTTACAGTTCATTATATCGTATAGTTAAATCTTCGTCGTCTCAGAATTTTTATTAACATAATACTTTTAATCTCGAACTTCGATGTTACGAGAGTTTCAAGCGATAAGAATGTTATTCTTTTGTAACGACACGTTAAATAATAATAAACATCATCGTATCGTATATACAAAAAAAAGGTAACATTGAAAGAAAAAGAGATATAATTAATATTTTAGAAAAATCCATGAAAATGGCGACATAAACAAAAGACTATGTTCTCCTTATTTTTCCGTTGCTATGAAATATCGCACTACATGAAATTCATTAGGGGAAACAAAATAACGAAACGCCAACCAATAAATTTGAGATTTTTTTTTTTTAGGGTGATTTCGTCATCGATAGTTGATATAGATATATGTAAATACAATACTTTTATCTAAAAAGAGTTGGCCATTTGTTGGTTTTTTATTTTTTAATAGCTGCTGAAATTTTAAGTGTTCAGAGGTTTATAAAATTGCAAAAAATTGAGAGATCGGGAAATAAAATTCAAAGTATAAACTATTAAACTTAGAAAAGCAAGATTTATTCTGTTTATAAATAACATTTTAGTAAAGGAAAACTGTATATTTTATCCTTAATTTACCATTTCACATGTAATCACAAATTATTTCTAATCAATTAAATGGCTATGCTGGTAAATTGTTTCAATTAAAAATATATGCTACCTGCACTCATATTTTCTAAAGAAAATTCCAATAGATTTGCATGTTGGTGAACCATACAGATTGAAAGTATAATGGAAGATTATAGACTTGCGGCAAATGTTTTTATAAAGACCTGATCGTTCTACCCAATCGCCTCAATGAAAAAAGATCTTAGTCTCAATTATTCACCTTCTGGTACGCCTATGTATATTGATGAATACCAATCCTATGCAGGGCTTGATATGATCATCTCCGCTCATCACATCAAAATATATCGGCAGATAAAATTACCCAACAGATATGTATGTCCCGGGTAACGTCATCGAGTGGCAAAATTTACGACTCATTACCATTCGAATTCTTTCCTGAAACGGAATCGAGTCTAGATCATTTCGAAGGCTCGGGTTGTGCGCCCGCGTGTGTGTGGATATATATATTTGTATCTAAATCAACTCTCTATGAAAAATTTTTTTTGCTCTTCACATATATATATATATATTTCTTAAGTACTGTCTTGATGCATCTTCCGTCCGTCGACAACGTCTGTCGTACGTTTCAACGACAAAAATTGCTGGAGCAATTTCTTCCGCTCAAGTGGCACGATTGTCGTAAGACATTTCCAGCAGGTAGGTAGATACTTTTTATATATACACATTATTTTGTTCGTTGATATATGTATGTGAAAAAAAAAATAAATGCGAGTCTGTATCTATACATATGGATGTGCTTTCGGCAATAACGGGCTGGAAAAGATATTACGGGCAAGTAATATTGCATCTGAAGTTAATGTGACGGAACGACGGATAAATATGATTCCAGACAGTTTTTTCCCCAAGTACAGACACGAAATAATTTTTCCTTTTATCCTAATAACTATATTTCCCTCAAGAAAGTATAATCGGAGATTTCATGGTTTAAAAAAAATGAAATAAAATGCAATCTAACTTTTCCCTTGCATATTTTAAAGTACTACTTCATTATCATTATTTCTGCAGAGGTGATAAAAAGTGAAGGCCGTTTCGAATTTTTGGTATTTTTCTCACTAATCCTAAATCCTAAATATGACATAGTGGCCTGTTGGTTTCGACTGAAATTGGCAAACAGTGAGTCATTTCTTAGCTATCCTGGACTAGTAGTGCGATTTTGGCCATGGTTGTATATGTTTTATTTTTAAACTACTTAGAGTTTAATATTACCCATACTGGGTTATTAATCTAGGGGGAAAAGAAAGCTTAAGCAGGCTGGAGAGGAAATAAAAAGCAGAAAGTCACTCAACAGGGCAGTGACAGAATGTCACTTCATCAGCCCGTTAGGACGTCATTGAGTTATAATTAATTCTATTATTTAACATTAATCATTCATCATAATGAATATATTACCTACTCTCGTTTTTATGCTTAGCGTCAACTATATATCATATTAATGAATGCGATTATATGTTATTAAATGCAGTTAATTACGATTATTTGATTAAATATATATTATCTACAAAATTTGATATTTTGCAGTTGGTCTAATTATTTACACTATATATAGTTTCTTATATACATTTTTCACAATCCCGGTACCTCCGGTCTTTTCATAACCAGAAAGATTTTGGGTCTGGAAAAAGCTGATATCTGATCTTTTGGGTAAGTGGATATTTCCCTAAGATGTTGGTATTCTGACTCTTCAAGAGTTTGGAAGAGATTATTAGCCAGCTTTTGAGCAAAGGCGTGTATAGTGGGTATTCCTATATCGTTTCTTATACTTCTATTCCTGATGAACCAATTGGCTCCCAGCATTGGTGCAGCATATAAAAGTATGGATCTGATAGCCATTTTGTATACATTTAATTTGCTCTTGATAGTCAATGTTGATCTGCTTGCAAGTATGGGTGTTTAAGTGTGTTTTGCTACGTCAGCTCTTTGTATTACATAATTGCGTTGTTGCAAAAATGTCAATCGTTTGTCAATTATTATTCCCAGGTATTTAGTACTTATAAGAGGTTCAATGAATTTTCCCTCAACCACTAATCCAGCATCTGGGGGTAGATTTAATTTTCCTGTGTATCTTCATGTGTACCGAGCATGGCCCTTTTCCGGTGTATCTTCTGCGTTTTAAACGTTCTAGTAACAGCGTATGCATCTGCGGTTCAAATGGTTCCCTATGGCACTATATAACCACGTGTCCCCAGACGAGAGACTTCCACTTTGACCAACTGCCAGAGTCCAGAATGCTTGCTTGGAAGATGAGAATTCTAGACAGCCCTCTGAACTTTCAACGTTTGCAGAGGTTGATTCGATTCCTGGACCGCAACCTACATCTACTCCACAATAAGACACGAGCTGCGGGATCAAGGGGACGGCATTCGCGCTTGGAGGACCCGTCTTACGTGCCAACAAGAGACGTAACACGGTTATCTATTAAAAAGAACAATTTATGCCCAAGAAGACAAGTGTCAACTGTTTCATCCTTTTCCGGCGGGTGTGAATGAAATGGAGATGCCGGACATATCTGTACAAATTATCATTGAATCGTCTGCGTACAGCGCAGTAATACCCTTAATGGCCACTGGAAAATCATTCATGTGATAATTGTGGAGGCAAGGTCCTAAAACACTGCCTTGCACTATAGATGACCTAATTCGTCTAGTTGTAGATATTGTGTCATTGATTTTCACATTAAAAGTTCTTGCTTCTAGATAATGATGTACAATTTTAATTATGCTGAAGGGTAGGGCCATTCTAATCATTTTATAGAGCAACCCCTCATGCCACACTTTATCAAATGACTTACTTAAATCCAACAGTGCAACTGCAGCTGTATCATGATAAATTCTAGCTTCTTGGAGTGTTTCTATAACTCTTAATAATTGTGTGGTTGTAGAATGGCCATCTCTAAATCCATGTTGTTCGGGCCCAATTGTTGGATGAGATTTTTCGTAAGTGTTGATACGTGTTACCACAACTCTCTCGAATAACTTTCCAAAATTACTAAGCAATGAGATGGGTCTCCAATTGCTTGCAAAGTGCAAATCTTGGCCAGCTTTTGGTATAATTTTAACAATTGCTTTTTTCCAGTTAGATGGGAAATATTTGAGCTCTAGCAATCTATTAAAAATTTTGACAATATATTCTAAAATATTATTGGGCAAATTCTTCAGTGCCATATTTGAAATTAGGTCATGCCCAGATGCTTTCCAAATTTTCAAATGTTTTATTGTTGTTTTTAATTCATTGATATCTGTTGGAGTGAGAGCTGTTTGTGTTTCAGGTGGAGGGTTATGAAAATATGCATTAATAGTTCTAAGCACTCTCTCGACCTGAACATTTGAAGTATTAGTGTTTGGTGAGAATTGCAGTTCAAAGGTATCTGCAAATACTTCTACCTTATCTTCATCTGTATATACCAGTATATGCGGGCCATGTATAGATGTAAGTCTTTGGCTACGGGGTTTTTGTGCTCTATAAATTTTATAGAACTACCCATCCTCACAATTAGCATCTTCTAAGAACCTTAGAAATCGTTCACTTGTAAACTCCCTGATTCCAAATTGGCGATTTGGAATTTAAATCACCGCTAAGAATTGTTGCATAATTGCAATCAAATATATGATTTAACAGAGAGATATCAAATTGATTATTTGGTGGTTTGTATAAAACACAAATTCGGATTTTTCTAGTGCTAGTGAGGTGCAGATCCACTGCCAACGCTTCGCAATCTCGGGAATGTGGGAGGGCAACAATGTCATAATTTAAATGTCTTTTGACATATAGGGCTACTCCTCCTCCTCTTTCATACGCTCTATCTTTCCTTATGCAATCATAATTCGCTATTTTAGCTGTGTAACATGGTTTTAAAAATGCTTCGCAAATTAACATCAGATCAAAATCTTCATCTTCAACAATTTCTCTAAATTCTTGGAGATCACGAATAATACCTCTGGCGTTCCACGCCATGATCTTGAGATATTTTATTTGTTGTGAACTATTATTGAACATTGGTGAAGTTAACCTATAGTAGTTTCATAGATATTTCAGTAAAGCTATCAATAAATACTGAGTATTTTTCTTGATATGTCTTAGCTTGTAATATGTTATTAAAACATTTTCTCATTAGACCCATTACCTCCTGTAAGGGAAATGATATCTCATTATTACCGGCATTCACAATCCGGGACACTTCTCCATCCATCCTGTTGGGAGGGATCCTTGCGGTTACCTCATTATTTACACTTTCCCTACGTTCAACTGCGATAGTTGATGTGGGTATAATTTCTGGTACAGAGTATACATTATTGTTTGTTTCAATCATGTTAACATCTTTTGAAGGTCATTGTGTTTTTGTTAGTTTCTATTTTGTTATTTTCCACCTCTTCGTCGACATTTGCAGCTTTTGCATATGTCTTATGCCTTCTTGTAGGTGTATTATTTACTTCTGTTTGTTTTTGCTGTTGAGATTATTCCTCAGCTTCAATGTCTATTTTCTCAATTTCATCGTCACTTGAACTTGTGACGGAAAAAAGCCTGGGCTTTGGTGGTCTAAGTTTTTGTAACTCAGTAGCTGCTTTAGGACCAGATTTTTTAAGGTTCCCTGGGTACCTTTTACAGCCTCGGAAACTCGCCGGATGATTTAAGGAACAGATTATACACTGGTAAGTCCTTACCCTTTACCTTATCACACTGTAGTGAGTGATGTTTTTCTGGACATTTGACACAGCGGGCTTTATTTTTTTCTCTCTAGACCAGACCAGACCAAACCAGAATTGAACTTTGAGCCGATTCCCAGCCCGCGAGGGCCAACTGCCGGCATAAAAACTGGCCAAGAAGGCCTGTGAAGAAGAAAATGTGTACATGTTTGTAGATAGATATGTGTTTGCATGAATGTGTAGTGTATGTAAAAAGAACTGGTCAAATTGGTGAAAAGTCATGATCTGGCTATAAGCAGGCAAATGTCATCACAGTTCACAGAAGCAGGTCACACAATCTGCAGCTAGCAACATCTATTCGAAGTAGAATGGGGGAAAAACATCACATGGGAGTCGTGACGCAAAAAACCCCAGCTATAACATCAAAAATGCAATACAGGAAATAAAGTTCTGTTTCAACTCAGTGCATCAGAAATTAATGGGATTTACTATTAACAAATTTTATGTATAAGCAAAACAATCCAAAGTTCAAAAAGAGTCTTCTCGCTCTTTGTTTTTTACACCTTTTCATATGTACATCATATATAGGTCAAAGTTCAATATGCAAGTTCAATTGGGAAATATATATGTATATACAAAATTCAATAATGAGAAGGTACAAATCGAATAGATGCGAATAAATGTCAAAAGTGGATAGATACATAGTATGCAAGTAATGTGAGTATATACAATTGAATGAGAGAATTTATGTATTAAAATAGTATGTATACAATGAGATTTGTAGAAGAAAACATCTTTACAAACTCTTCCATGTAAGGCAGCCTTTTTTTTTTCTCTCTATAAGGCGATAATATTTAGTTGAGTATACATGTTTCATTGAGAGATGGACTAATAATAGCATGATGTGGATAGATTAATTATTTCAGTATATTTATAAAATCGCACAAAATTTACTGTTCTCTCGCAGAAAGCAGTCAGACATTCAACTGTGTGCACTGAACGGGACCGTGCACGGATTATCGGACCTAACTGAAGCCAAAGCTCACAATTGCTGACACTGCCACCAGATGGCGATTTATCCAAGGATGATGCCACTCACGAAGGTTTCCGAAGTTTTTTAATAGCTGGCTGATGCGAAGATAAATTTTCCTTTTGTGGGTTTTTTCCCGAGTTAGGTCTGACCGTTCATGTACGGTCCCGTTCAGTTCACACGAGCTCTAAGGAAAGATTGTGATTCGCTGCTCTTGTAAACTAGTGCACTCACCCGGCAAGTGAGAGGACCTAGGTTCGATTCCCCGCAAAGGCAGTTGAATTATATTTTCTTCCTAAATTAATCTTCATTATTGTTAAAAACCTGCGTATGGAAAGCGGAGAGTGACGTCATCCTTCCATAGACCGGAATTATGATCAGTTTCAAAGAAAGAAAAGTAAAGTAGAGAGAGTATAGAGAGAGAGATAGAGGGAGAAAGAAATTATGATATTACATTCATATCAATATGAGGAACCTGAAATATTTCTGAAAAGATAAAAAAAACCTGAAAAATTTTCAATGAGTCTTATTGAAATTTAGTATCTTGACAATGAAAAATATTAATTATTCAGATTATTTTTGTTCATAATCCAATATCATTCATGTATGGTATTTCGAAATATACCAATAGTTTCCAGATGAAGAACGAAATTCAACAGGAATTATCATTATTAATGCATCAATAATTTTTTTAAAGTATTCAAGATAACGCGAATAGAATTAAGAGAGCGTGTGAAATATCCAATATCGATAACACCAATCAATTTTTCGAATCCTCTCTCTTCGGATATCTCTGGAGGCCTCATCGTTGCCGGTGATGATGATAGCGAGGAATTTCGGTGAACATTTTCCGTGTTTATTATCAGTGAACGCTACAGCGCGAGGTGTGTGTGTGTGTGTGCTCTAATGTACTACTGCATGGAGAGAGGATGGGATGGTTACAATGACGTTATAATAAGCGCTACGCGTCTGACTAGATATTTAGTCTACGGAGAGTTCACTCTAAGGGAGTTTCATTTCCAGGTTACATAGTGCTAATGGAGTATATAAGATTAGCTTCAAACGCACACGATCGTGACATTCTCAGTCAACTCCGCGATGACTTGAGAGCTCCACGTTTATTAGCGTTTATTATCGCAGAGATGCCGAGATATAAATTTAGGGAATATTAACACTCTGAATTTGCGTGGACGTTTCTATCTGGTCGTCCCAAAAGTTCTGGGCTCATGAGCTGGAAAAAGATCAAACTTCACCTCTTTATTTCTTTCAATTTTTAGATATTTCTTTGTGTTTCCAATATTTTGTCACTACAGGGTTCAGCTGGTTTGGATGCAAAAAAGTCGTGTATGGGGGCCATTCAAGTATTATGTAAGCAGATTTTTAGCCATTTTTGACCCCCCCCCGTCAGCAAAAGTCAGAAAAACACTGACCCCCCCCCTTCCCCCCTGTCAGCAAAATTTCGTCAGCAGCTTAGAATATTTCATATCTTCAAAAAGGGTAGTTGATGACGAATGCAACCTTCAAACGCACTTGTGATCAAAAGTCAGCAAATCCGAAATCCCCTCGATGCTGACGTAATACTTGAATGGCCCCCTATGTAATTTTCGAAAGAATTATTTCAGCGAATGATTTCACATAAATAAATTTCATGGGTAAATTGAGATATGGCGCACTTTCTAGTTAGGGTGTACGGCTTGAGGAAACATCTCAGTCTATTTCATGAATTTTGGTAACCCAGTGATTCTTAATCCCTTTTAGCTAAGACCCAAAATCTACGACACGATCACCTTTGCAACTAACTCATGGGTATATTCCGAATTCAAAAGTGCTTCTTGACTATTTATAAATAATTAGAAAATGTTTGGTTTTAAAAATTTTGCGAAACTAGTCAGTGCCGTCTCAAAGAAGAAAAATACAGGCGTTAAATAGTTCTGATAAAATCGAAAAAATGATGGAAATAAAATGTTTATTTTTCCGAATAAAGGAGAAAAGTTGGTGACAGCATAAATTAAATATCTTTGAGATGGATATTTTTCCCGATATTTTTGTATGGAAGACAAATATTCATTAACAAGCCCGCCGTTCGGAATTGGTAATAAATTGTAGGTCCCGGGGTGTAATTAGCCTTCGTGTGCAAAAAATGACCGTGATGCGACAAAAACGATCAAATGATCAAACAAATGTGCATTTATATTTTCGTCAATTTTAGTATCAATCGCAGAAATGTTATCTGTTCCGGGCACTTCATATATGAGTATATAATTGAGCCATGTAAAACTAATATTTTTTGGAAAAATATATTCTTATGTTTTTTATGCAAATTGAGAAGAGTGAGAGAGTATTTTGTTTTCTTCCATGAATACCATCGAGATACATTCGGGCAATATGTTATTGTTTCGATTTTTCCAATTTGAAACATGGCGGAAATCTGAAACCTGTATTTCTATATAATTTGGTTTCTTGAATTAGCATTGGAAAGTGCATCGTATTTGAAAATTGATATGCGAGGATCCGGGTTCGAACCCCACAGTGGTGGTCGGCTGAAGTTGGTTTTCTGTGGTTTCCAACTTCAAGGCGCTAATGCGAGCCGATCTCCCCGTTAAAAAGTCTCGCCACAGAGAGCAACAGTCCTACAACGATAAATCATTCAATCATAACACTTCACTCATAGTTAGTAAAATTGGGGGCAGATGACAGCACTACACATAACAAGCATTACACAGAAACAAAACTTTACGTCAGGTTGCACTACACGTACACGCACATTCCCGCATGCACCGATTCGTTGGGGGGTTCCGGGGGGGGTGCATGTGTGGTGTAGCAGTAGTAGGTAGGGGCTCGGGGATCCATGATGTTCTTAAGTCAGCCACCTCGTTGGGCAATTTGCCTGTTGTGGCGTTGTATTTGTATTTGTATTTGTATTATAAGAAAAATATCACTAGGAAAAAAAAGTATAAAAATCATCTTCGTGGGAATATAAAACGGGCAAGTAATGAGGAATAGAGGGTTCAAAATGAAGGAAACTAAAATTGAAATTGATCAAAACAAGATTTACTGAGTCTATGACGATGAAAAATAAAAATTTCATCGTTTGTTTTTGTAGTTGATGATGCGGTGGTATCACGTCACAGCCTATTTACAAGGGCCACAAATGCAGTCTTCCTATTCTGTCCCAAAACAGTCAAGGTGAGCCCACATAATTTCTAGAACTTTCCTTTTCTGTCTTACTAAACTGTCCATCTTGAAGAGACATTCTAGCGAAACTGAGATAATACTTATGGTATTCCATATTACCCGACACACCATCTGTGAGAAAATTGCGTTCCATCTAACAGGAGAGAATCCATAGCTAAAAATGAGTGCGAAACAATAAAATACAACACTTATGATGTACATTATGCATAGTTTCAAATTATTGTGCACATTTCCAATAATTAATGAACATTTTTGAAAACTTGTCTAAGCGAAATTCTGGAAATGTTAAAACGAATATTGTCCTCTAGAAGTTGACATTTTGCGGTGGCATTTTGAAGTTGTTTATCACTGTTCCACTTGGAGGCCGTACCGGAATGCAGAAAAACCTGGTTTTCCATATTACTTGAATGTACTATACTATTTCGCCGCAAGTGAGTTTTTTTCAGAACAGCCCAGTTGCAGCATATGATTCCATTGTGAGCCCAGTTGCAGTATGTAAGAGGTCCATGACCACACCTGGCGGCTAAATATTGGGACCATAAAAATATATATAAATATGTTGACTATATATTTGCGTCATGGCTGCCAAATATAGTTTTTTGTGGAATTTCACGCATGTGTGTAAGAACACATGAATTATCGTCAATAAAGAAATTAAAAAAATGAAAGTGTTTAAATTCTTATATATATATATATACCCACGTCGAGCATGTGGTCCAAACAAATGCATGCCCGGCTGAATTCTTGCATTCCCCGGACATGCCGAGCGATAGATTTGTCTAGCCCTGGTAAATACAGTAAAAGAAAACCTGGAGGAGTATAGGGGAATAGCAAATGAAAATGAAAGAAAAAATTAGGCAATATAATTCATAAGCCATTCTATACATTTTAAGAATTTCGTCTGAAGAAAGCAGATATGATACTTATTCAAATCATCAGGAGGTGATGGAGTCACTAAAGTCATCATCTAAAAGCGATAGGACAGGTTCAAGTATTAAAATATCACAATAAATAAGCTTATCGGAAATAACGGGGTACGGTAAAAAATTGAGAATTAATAAGACAGCTGAGAATGAAGGCTTAATATACATACATGTCATAACTTATAATAAATAGTGCTATAACTTAGCACTGCAAGAAAGCTTTATCCTGTGTAGAAAAAATTTGATACTGCTAAACCGCACAATGAACTCCGCAAACATTCCTCTGAGGAACTTAACGAACCGGGGTATGCCGCAACGTACTACGTACATATTGTGAATCTAACGTGGAGTTTGTTTCTGAGGAATGCTTGTTATGTATTTCAAAGAATGTTGCAGGTCCGATTGCTGTCTAGGGGAGAGACTCATTTTAAATGAAAGACCGGCCTTCATTCGCCAATCGGAATTAGAAAATTACAGGGGGAAAATGCAGCAGATCACCATTATGCTGTCAGTCGGATTTGATCCTTTTTGATCCTTTTTGTCGCACCACGGGCATTTCCTGCACACGAGGGCTAATTAGACCGGGCCCTACAATATATTGCTGATTCCGAACGGCAGGCTTGTTTTTTATACTAATCGAACTAACCCCTCGCGCTAACCCCTCGATGCGAGACTCTCAGTTGGATTTGAACCTGGCATCTCTTGATGCGAGTCCATCACGATGCCCATACGACCGCATAGAAGCCTTACCTGTGGATTGAAAAGGCACGAAAAACTCGTAGGTTTGTGAGTCTCTTAGACTAAGCCAAGTCTAGAATAAAAGAAATATTTCGTCCATAACTCACAGGTATAACCACGAATAATGGTTCACTATATCGATGGAGATATATTTTATAAGGCAATGTCTGTCACCGAATCACATGTTGCACAGGGAAACCGTCTTTCTTTTCTTTATTATGTTCTTTATAGAAGAAACACATGCTTTCTCCAAAGCTATCGCGTGTGAAAAAGGAATTTGTCGCCACGATACGGGAAAAAATGCCGCGTATACATCAATTGTTCCACGAGGTTTATGTGTGAAGAAGAGTCGGGAAGTGTGTTTCCACCATGAAGACGATGTGAGATGATAAAGCAAAACAAGAGCAGTTTGAAAGAGAGCAGAGATCAAACGATCAAGAAAAAATGGAGGGAAAAAATTCTCTGGGGGGAAACTAAAATTCCATATTGTTGTAAAATACAGAAATTTTTTCCGTAACGGTCGCTAGAGAAATTTTATTATCATTTTCATTTGTTATTTAAACGTATTCAGCGTGACTACGAACCCGAAATTTAACAACCGGTTCAGTAATGAAGGCATGTTGTTGTGATTTCATGAATTCAAAACTAGTTGAAACATTTTCTAAAAGTCAACTTTTTTCCCGTGGATAACAGACGTTTATTATGGCTCTCGAACAGCAGCTCCACCAAAAATAAAAGGCGTATACTATACTATCGACCGCAGAAAAATTACACACGTGATTCCTTGTGAGGAACTGATATTGAAAAGTGTTTTAAATTTTCTTGATTTGATCAATAATTATGGACTTATAACGTATTAAAAATTGATGACGTCACTTCTGAACCCTGTCAAAATCACCGAACGTATAACTTGGTGTTTTTAAGATGTAGCAATGCTATGAGCCCGAGAGTTATCAAGAAAGCTAAAGTTGTACAAACCAGTTTTTTTCCTTGTCTTTCCCTCGAAAAAAATTATTTTGCAGAGAAAGAAAGAAAATTGCCATATTTTGGTGAAATAGTGTTGATTTCGGGAAAACAATTTTCCCAATAGATTTAATTGGCTATCGTTTAACAAATCTGGTGATAAATTTGCCAATATAGTGGGACGAAGGCAACACGGAATAACAAGGTTAATATCACTCTACATGGAGAGAAAAAAGCACCAATCATGAAAGAAAACAATTGAACTTGGCTTCTACAGCGGCAACCCACTGCATGGGGGAAAATTTTTTCATCGTTGGGTGTTTGACTTGCAACTCACCGTTAGAAAACTGACTCTTCATAAATTTTCAATGGATTATAAATCCCTTAATATTCTTGAAGAATACAGGAGGTCGTGGCATAACTCCGGTGGTCTGTCACAATTAGTCTTGTCGCCAATTTGTCTGTTCATTACTATGCTTCTACCCCACAACCGGGGGTAAATGAGTTGTACCGGAATATGTCGACTCTAACATATTTGTGTTGTAGGGTCGGAGTTGCGCATCTTCTTGTTGGTGGTTTCATCCGCATTCCATATTTTGAAGTGAGCATGGTAAAAATGCCTTAGTTTTCATGTTATGTAAGTATTGTGTTATATTCTGCCTGCTATCTGCAGAGAGACTTTTGAAATGGGAGACCGGCTCGCATTCGCACCTCAAAATTGGAAAAATTCAGAAAACTAACTTCAGCCGACTACCATTGTGCCGAAAACGGAGTCCAAACCCGTTATCCGCACGATGAGACTCCATCAGGATGCCCACACACAGCGGCCTGTAAGACACACAGCTTGGTTCATTAACCTCTTTACGTCCACGGCTCAATATTGCGTCCAAACAACAGTGGAATGAATTCAAACAAAATATCTGTTTCTTTCTTCTCTCTCTCTCTCTCTTTCTCTTTCTCTCTCTCTCTTTCTTTACCATCGTGAAGTTTTATAGTAACCCTATCTATAGAAATTACATTTTATTTCCTTCCATTCTTTCTATACTCATGTGTTAATGATCTCCCCCCCCTCACACATATAATGTATCATTCTACAATATACGTGAAAGAGCGGAAGAGAACACGTAGAGCGAGGGTGAGAAGAGGGCACTACAAAACTCTCTTACCTATCTTATCTATTATACTTTTCTCTTTTATATGAGTTACTTACCCCGACCCGGTGAATGCCATTCGCCATACGGGGATTCCCCGGAGGGAGCATTTATTTTCTCAATTTAGAAAAAGAAAAAAAAAATGACCTATGTTAAATACATTCTATCCCCGGAGCACCATTGGTCCAAGGTTGGCAATTCACCTTACAAAACAGTTTACATTGCATTGCAATTAAAATAACAACAAAATATTATTACTGCTATTACAGCTTACATTATAGCTCGGGAAGTACCATTAACATCAGCTAGCAGGAATTTGATGCTCCCGAGGTTATTACATTAAGACGACATTTTTGCTTTAATAAATATACATTAATATACATGCGCTTTATCAGTCTCCCAATTGTTCAATACGTGATTCATTCATATTATGCAACATCGACTGGAACATACTGACGCAAACCAGTTCGAAATAATGCAAATTTATTCAAATAATATGTCATGAATAAGTAAAATTCCTATAATAGCATGAATATATTCAAATATTAAAATGAAAATGAACAAAATTTTAACATGTTACTTGTCACAATTCACACAACACTTGCTATATGCACATTGTTATACTCATATTGCTAGATGCATGTATACTGACAATATTTACACGTTATCCTGAGCCATATATATATATATCTTCATTTGGGTATATATACTTTTATAAATATTTATTAATTGCCACTTTTCAATCTATTTGTTTCTCTCGGGAACATTTCACTCTGTAATGGACTACCAAGTCCATTATACCAGAAAGAAGGGTACTCGTTTTTTGATTTTTTATCAGTGCCGTAATTGGAATGTCTCAGTGCTTGTAAAGTTTATCTTCTTTCTCTGTCTTTCCCAATATTCGCATTGATATATAAGATGTTGGGTGGTGCCACTATCTTTGTTGCAGAAAATGCACAACGGGGACTTTCCATGAAACCTAGCTTGAGCAATTATTGTGGCACCATGTTGTGTGAGTAATTGATTTACATTCATTTAATTTTAGGGAAGATAGCATATGTGATCCTTCCTTTGCCGCTATCATCCCAATATTCTTGCCACTCTTTGAGGATGTCTTTCTTGATAATTTGTCGTAAATATGATTTTGCATATTTGTTGTTGATGTCTACCTCATCCTTTTTCGTGGCTTGTTTCGCTCTTGCATCGGTATAGTCATTTTTAATGTTTTCGTGGTGTGCTTTAACCCAATGTAGTTTTGAATTAAGTCTTTTAAAGATCTTCTGCATTATGACCACTCTGTTGTTTTTGTAATTTGGATTACCGATTGCACATACAGTTGATTTTGAATCTGAATAGATGTGGGCCTCATATATTTTATTTCCAAGGATATGTTTTGCCACATTATACTATATTGCTAATAATTCTGCCAAAAAGACGGTACTATTGTCTGACAATCTGTACATTTTTTCCAATGTTCTTTTGTTTTCATGGTAGTACGTGTACGCACAGCCCACTCTGCTTAACATTTTCGAGCCATCTGTATAAAAGGAATGTGTGTTATTGTCCTTAGCATTTTCGTTTCATTCAATCTTGATTCTATTCCATGGATTCCATTTTTTCTTTTAAATATAGTTTTTCCTTCCCCCCACCCCGTTCTCCCTATTTCATGCGTTAATTTTTTTAACGTGTATTTGTTACGGTAAATGAGATAAATCCGGATAATATGCATAATTGCCGAGCATTTTGGTAGATAAGTCTTATAAAGTTTGTTAAATTTATCATTTTTACCGGCGATTATGCGTACTACCCAAGCGTCGTTGGTAAACATGATAAATTGTAATATATGATATACTAATATAAAATATATACTTTATCAAACTTAAAAACGACGCTTCGGTGATATGCATATTCGCCGGTAAAAGTGATAAATTTATCAAACTTTTCCATATAATTGCTAAGCAGAGCCGGACAAATTGCAAAAAAATCTAGGCACCAGAAAAAAATTTTAGGCGCCAAAAAAAATTTTACCCGAAGAAAAATGTCCAAAATAATACTTGTTTTGACTTTTTCTAGGGCATAGTGACCCTCTTTCATGTTGACAGATAGGCTGCTATAAATTCCAAACATTTTGTGCTGCTCTCACCCCGCAATTTAGTAACTACACAAAGAAAATTTTGGACTCCAATTCCAATTTTCTAGTCGCTATGGTGACCTGGGATTTGTTCAATCCTGTTGATAAGTATGTATGGTAACCGGAACCTCCTTCACGTATTTAAGGTAACATATTTATCATGTCCAGTAAATATTCACCAATCGTAATGTTTAGAGAGAATGAATCGTAAAATTAACTGTGACGTGTTTTCTCTCTTCGTGTTTCAGACTGTGTCGTGATTGCAGCGTTACAAGACAGTACTGACGCTATATTGTCATTGTAAAGTCGAACAGACAGCATCCAGGGTAAATCTAGCAGCAGCCAACAAGGGTTTACTGAACTACAATCTCTTGTCTTTTTCTTTCTGTCATGGATTCCGTCCCGGAAGTCCTCCTAGACGAGAGAACATTGGATTTCCATTAGCGAAGAAGAAGGAGCAGGAAAATAAACCTAAACAAAAAGAACGAACCAATAAAGTGCAGAGTAAAAGGGTTTTGTGTTACTTGTACGTGACGAGACACGCTGAAGTTTACGCACAAGAATTCAATTTAATACATTTCCGAAACGAGTTTAGCCCGCTCCAAGATTTCGTGAAGGTTTCTGCAACGGCTACGTGATAATAAACATGGATTATAAATTACATGAACGGAAAATAACCGAACAACTTTCAGTAGGTAGTAGACGGAGAGTGAGGTAAATTTAACCCTCTGAGTGACGTTGACGAGATATCTCGTTTAGTTAAACGCCTCGTATTTTAGGATTGGCAGATATTTTGTAAAATTTATTTCTGAATTTAACACTTTTCCCTGCATCCTTTACTTTGCACCTGCTGGAAATCAGAAGAAAATCTATTTAATTAAAAAAAAAAGATATGACATTTTATAGAGGGTCCGCTCTATCCCCCTTAACCCACTTTTGATCGCCCGTCCAATTTATGACCAAATTGTACAATTTTTTTTTTAAATTATGTTTGGTTACTTAAGAAATATATTTGAGAAGTTTAAAAAAATATACTTTAATTTAGCATGGTTCATCTTGGTCATTACTGCCAATTTTCATTAATTAATTTCTAATTAATATAAATTAATTAACTAATTAAAAAATCATGCTCGCAATCTGTTTTTAATGCATATTTTTTGAAAATTTACAAAAAATTAAGTCTCAGAAAAATGTAAAACATCATAATAATGGCATAGGATGGTACATATAACCAAGACTATATGTAAAAATTTTGAAAAAATCAATGATTAAATAGAATTTTTAATGCTCTTTCTGATAAATGAAATAATGCTATTTCTAAACAATGAAATTTTAGTTTTAAGGAGTATTTTTACCATAGGAGTACCATAAACATAAACCACTCCATTTTTTTGCAGTCATTTTTGGTTCGGGTTGAAGAGGGTATACGTATTATTATGTGACTACAGCATGTGATATGACGTAGATGTGGCGAAAGTGTGTGTTGCCATTTAGTTTTGAAAATAGCGTGCAGCACTATCTAGTGACGAAGTTATTGAATAGTTTTATAAATTAGTTTCAAAAATCGATTTTTGGTTAAAAAATCAGTACTAGTCAGAATTTACTGGCTTCTTCGATGAAAATTATGCATACAGCGCAGTTCTATCGCATGCAAACGATTTTTCGTTTTTCACTTCTAAAGTCACGCACTTATGTTGCGCCAAGCCGCAAACTGCCGACAAAGCGATAAGCCCGAGTTGTTGTTGGCATTTTCACAGCCGCTCACCAACTCCGGTGATATCGTCGCCATACATCAATTTAGTACCGATCGTAAAATAGGTCAATTATTTCCTCCAGAGAAAGTCGTGTTACATTTCGTCTCGGGCATGAGGATACTTTCATTGAGGGCAAATCGAGGTCCATCTGTTTGTGGTTCATGGCTATACGATCTGCTCTGTTTTGAGGCAATTCAGGTTCTTGTATTCTGAGGATTTCGACGGCGAATTGGTCAAAGCGTGTAAACGCGTGGAAAGAAAACACACAAAAATTTCTCATGTCCATGATGAGACATATGCTCCAGAGTGAAAGAAATTTTCCATGGGGGGAGGGGGAAAGGAATAATTCTGAAAATCCGAAAATGAGGACAAAAGTGTGAAATTTCCCTAACGTAGGAGGACGCTTGAAATGACATCTAAAAACTGGTACATGTCCCCCTAAAGGTCTGGTAACCCTATATTGTCCACCATCCATAAGAGCTATGCTTGTTCAGCGTTGTACGGGTGTCGCCATTTGACTTCCGCAATTTGAAGTGGAAACAGGAGATAAATTCTCGTGTATGCTGAAATCTCGGACACTCTGTACTTTGAAAGACTGAAAAAACAAAATTCATCATTTTGCTATCAGTGGATATCATCATTTGTTGGCCAACATTTGAATGGAACGATAATACGCGTTCAAGGGGAAACACATTGACGCTTTTCTGCGTAGAAAAGAAGCCATTTCACCAAACTTTACGATATTCATAAAAGAAACCATTTCCGAGGGGGGGGGGGCGAAAAAGGAAGATGTCGTTAACGGTTGTGGAAAAATTTTTTGGAGAATATTCTTTGAGAACAAAAAAAAAATGGTCATTTTCAATCTTCTTCTCCATGGGCATTGATAACTCTCGTCGACTAAAACGTGTTGAAAATATTACTTCGTTGAGTATAAAGAAGAGAATTCTTCTCCTCCTCGATCTTTTTTTGCCGTCGACCGCTTTCCATGGTCTTGATGATGTTCGTGGTCTAATGTGAAAGTCAAATTCTTCAAGGAAAAAGATTTTTTTCTTCCTATTTTCAACATCTGGTGGATGACTTCCTGCTGAGGAAATCTATTATACGTATAAACGAACATTTCGGGTAACTTATTATTATTATCATTTTTTTTTTGTCTTCGTTTTTTGTGGGAAAGTTTTAACGGCATAAATTCTCTTTGATAGTTAAATATTTCAAAGACTTGTATAAAATAAAGGGGATTGGAATTGGTTTCCGGCAAAATGTTGTATATTTTTGTTCAGATGATTGTAATGCCGAATGGAGTGAGAGCTATTGAACACGTTGTTAGTATAGGTCACGGCTGTCCAACAGCTGGCCTGTGAGGTGATTTTATGCTGCCCGCGACTAGGTAAAATTACTATGCATTAAATTGATTTTCTTATTATTATTTAAGCCGTTGTTTTCCATAGCAGACTTGATTAACAGACTATTTAAATTCATTGTTTCTAGTCACGATAGTTTAATTTGCTATGTTCTCTCATCACGCTGCCATTTCCGCGACACGCGCATTTTTCTTAATATTTATTATGGGCATTTCACCCAATTTGTGCCATTTTGTTTGGCAAGCTGACTTTTTGTGGCTTCTGTATTTGTAGCTGATGTGACGAAACTTTTTTTGAAGTGGATGCCAAGTCACAATGACACTTCGATATTACAATCGACTAGGCTACGCAATACTTCCGCAGAGCAAAAATGTGTTATATAGGATGGTCGGGTTCATATTGTGTCGTTGAACAAGAGATAGATAGAACCGCTCACAACCGGATTGTTGCAAAGCACCATGCTTGAGTTGTATCGGAAAAAGTTAGCAAAGATTTATAGCGATGCTCCCCTTTTCCCCGTGCCCGTAAGTATCGAATCACTGTCGTCGTTCTCCCCATGAAGACAGCCATCAACTCCATGCAACATACAAGCCATTTCACTAAAATGGATTGCTGAACCTAATGACTAAGGAGAAAAATTGCACGTACGCCCATTGGCACAGAAGGGTTGGAGACCGCAGCCTGGGATTTTAAAAGACTTTTGGGGTAAGTAAGAAGAAGAAGAAGTAGACATGTTGAAGTAGGAGAGATTTGGGAATATGGTCTAAATACTCAATATATACAAAATATATGTGGTAACCATCGACCGTCCAACAATCACTCCCAGCGAAAAACCAATAAAGAGAAGTGTCGTCCGCCCTTGGATCAGACGAATATCAAGTGAGTTATAAGGTTTTGAAATCTTGTGACGTGTCATTTTTCTAACGGTCTGTTATGGGCCAAATCCGAAGGAAAGTACATTCCTCCGCCAGCAGTAGGTTGTCACTTATTGAAAATTAACTGTAGTATTCAATCCCATTAGAAGCCAAGTTCTGCCTTCTCCCTTCACGATTGGTGTTTTCTCTCTCCATGTAGTGTGATATTATAACCTTGTTATTACGTATAACTTACGTATTAGCTTCGTCCCCGTGTTGGAAAATTTATCACCGGATTTGAAAGTGTTAGCCAAATGAGATCGATTTTTTAACCGATTCAACACTTTTTTGCCAAAATGTGGCAATTTGTTTACCTTCAATATCAGATAATATTATCAAAGTCACATTTTTTGAGGGAATTGAACAAGAGAGGTCCACATCCAAACACGATGATTATTTGTCGAAAACAGAGAAGCAGAAAAATCTCTAAATTTCGACATAGCAGGTTTGTGGTATTTCACAAAATGAAGCAGATTTACACGTTCTCAAACCAAAATGCCGATACTTCTGTTCCAAGAAATTACTCAAACAATAATAATAACATATATCTCAAAATCTGGTTCCGTGTAATCTCATGGATATACAGGAGCACCAAGTAATGGTGCGTGTGCGCATTCTTTCGCATCTACAGATAGTCCATGACCCATGCGAAGTTATTGGTACAATCGCAAGTTTACCCATGATAGTCAATACTATCCACATGACTGACTTTTAGCAAGATTTGCATCTCATTCATAAAACTCTTCTCGAAATCGATCTCTGTACCAGCATAAATTCCTTGGCTCTCTATTCGACACGTGCTACCCCACCGGCTGCCAAATAAGGAGTAAAGGATGTACTTTCAAAATGTTTTCTCTTTAAAATTCAAACTATGGATATGTAATTGAATGTATTAATTTGCAAAAGAAAAAGTTATCTTTGATACATTGCATCTACCAGCAGAAAACGAAAGATGGATATGTTTCTGAAAAAGTGAAGCCCAGGGCAAAATTTTAATGACTTAATTGTCCATTTCTCACCATATCACTTATGGCAGACATACATCTGCGAGTTTTTTGGGTCATTTTACTGGTCCGCGTGTTGTCCCTGGTGCTGCTTATTCACTGGAGTGTTGGAGCAGGATCGGGTGGAGCACTTTTAGCAAAAACCCCGTGATTCTCAAGAGCAACTGTGAAATCATGCCTAAAAAGTATTCAAATGTATTCAAAGTATTTAAATATGTGCTACCGGCACTTCTTTGTGGCATAGTGGCAAAATTCTCGTCTTCTACTATGAAGGTTATCGTCAACGTCCACGGGTTCGAATCTGAGCAGAAACTTCAGAAACAAGTTCTTCATTTACTGAACCTGGGGCGAGATCCTCGATAGATGGCGCTTTCATTTCCCACTCACTGGTTGGAAATTGCCGTATGGTGATACATATGACCGTAGTTGGTGAGCAGTAAAGTAGCTTCCATGTTTAGAAGTTGACATGATAAATGCCTTTTTGATTCAACTGATTGCTACTACATCGCATATTCACCTCATGCATTTTGATTACTCCATGAAATTTCTGACGAATAGGTGCATGTCGGAATGTGCGTGTAGGTGCCGAGAACCCAACTGATATCAGTTTCTGAGGAATGCTCATTATATGTTGCTCGTAAAGCCTGCCATCTGTCATCTTAACTCGGAAGTAGACAACTCGGAGATTATTTTTTGCTTGTTGTGTCCTGCGTTAATTTTTCTGAATGTTGTAGACCTGATTGCTCTCTATGTAGGGACGTTTCGACTGGAAAATCAGCTTGCATTCACGTCTTGAAGCTGGGAAACCAAGGAAAAACTACTTAAGTCCTGGTTTTTGGACTGAAAGATCGGCTTGCATTTGCACTTTGAAGTCGTAAAACCTGCAGAAAACACACTTCAGGCAACTACCACGTTCCGATGCTGGCAATCAGCGGAACTACTGCGAAAAACGTCTGAAAGCAGTTCCGACAGAGCACATGTGGATCGTGTAGGAAAACGTGGATCAATTCCCTATCGTAAGCAAAATTTCCACAACAAAGCATGTGTGGTCGTCTCAGTATAAGCCATTAATTTGAAATAACGTTAGCCCGGAATTCTGCATTATAGAACTATGTAAATCGCTCGGATTAATCGAGTCACTGGTTTGGCTGATTTCTACAACGACTTGGATTATTGTCGCAATTATTAAATTAATTTGAACTTAAATTACGTCCCGAAATGGTCATCACATCGGCAATCATGTCGATAAATCTCTCTTATGGCCCTTCGGGTCGTTTTAACTACGACCAGTAGGCGTTGATTTCTCATCCATTTAAACAAGATTGCGGATTCGATGCTGCGATGACCACCCGTGTGCTTATTGTGCCGCAGAATGTTCCCTTTGCAATGACCAATAACTAACTAACTATACTCCGTTTCGTGTCAGGCTCATGAATTTGGCTCGTTTAACATTTCAGATCAATATTTCACCGGCCTTGTGCGTGTGCGTGTGTGTGTGTGTCTGCCCCTTAACTCCTCGTACATCTCTCAGATTATGTGGGTTGATACTAATAGCTTCCACGTCATCTGCCATGTTAGTTAAATGGTATATATACATTCTCATAGGTCAGATACTTCCAATATACCTTTAGGATACAACTTTGAGTATTCTCTCTCTCTCTCTCTCTGGTATTTAACATACACAGTATGGACTGTATTTACGACATTATGCATTTACTATCTGTCATTGTAACTGCGATCGTTTAAGGAAATATCCCCGTGATTTCGAAGTATGCAGACGTTTTTTGTTAGAATAAAGTAAACACGGGTTTTACTTTGGAACGCTTTTATTAAACGTTGGACGTGAATACGTCTTTTAAATCATCTGACGATACTGAGAGCATTCGAAAAAAGTTTTGTAATGAAGTAATTTAAACGCTCATATATCTGAGTGAATTCAGAATATATCAATGTTTTGCGGGTAGACCTCGTTAAGATAAATCCAACGATACTATTTTCGTCTTAATACCTCTTGCGGTCTGGGCACTAGATTACTAGACCCGCGGCAAGCTTTCATAACTGGAAATTGTTTCACACTGCACGTATATCAAAAGGTTCATAATGCAAATAGAAGTTAGTGAAGTCGCCTGATAAGAATTTTTGACAGAAACCCAATGAGACTACTTTGAACGAAACGTGAACCTGTCCGATAATTGTACGAAGTACAGATGATTGGATACCAAGAGAAGATAATTGGAAAGAAAAGTCACATTCCTCTGTGGGGCAGATGCAACTGAAAAAATTTCATAGTATTTAAAATATAATATATATATATATAATATATATTTGATAACAAAATATCAAACATAAAAAACTTATAGCATTTTCCAATTTTTCAATTTATTTAAAAATTAAAAAAATTGGAAAATGTGTTTTTTGGAAAATTTGCATACAACACACCCCAACCCCCCTTAATAACACTATGAAATATTCTTAATTTCGATGTACAGTTTTAGATATAATTCTTTCATTCATATACTAGATTTCACAGCTAATATCCCGATCACGAGCGACCCTTATCCTTATAAAAACAACTCAATACGAAACATTTACCAAAGATATAATACTTAAATGTCACTTAATACAGTAATGGGTTTTTATTTCTTTTTGTGTTTGACGAACCTTACGATCCTATAATTCACCGCAAATCCTCGGAAAAGATAATATTACGAATGGGGATGAAATTTTCTATTTGTGATCTCTATAATGATCAGGGGAAAAATATATATATATACAGCAGAGAAACATAAAAAAAAGTATTCAGTTCAATATTTGAAAAAAAAGTAGAATTTTCTTTGTTTTCCCCTGAATCGATCGGTTCGTGGTAACCAGGACTGTCACTAGCAAGCCAGGACTTGGTGGGAGATCCCCTAATAGCTACGTGACAGGTATCCTATTACCAAGAAAGCCCATTTTCTTTCTTGTACATACATCTTGAAGAATAAGAACAGGTGGTCGAATACTGAGAAATCTATATCATGGGAAATGAGGGAAAACAATGCGCGTGTGGGAGGATATATTCATTCGAATTTTGGAAAAGGGAATTTGGAAATTGCAATTTCTCTCTTCGTGATTGTCGAAACCAAATAAGATGTCAGAATATGTGTGTGTGTGTGTGTGTGTGTGTGTGTGTGTGTCAGGCTCAAGGAGAGATTCTTCTCGCTCGAACTTTTTTTTTCACGCATAAAACTAGAACAGGAAATTCCCTCGTCAACGAAATTCCAAACTAATTTTATGAAATCTTCTACCACTTCAGGAATTTTATTTTAAATTAAATTTGTTCTTCATCTCAGAGAGAAATGATTCCCTGTAAATGGATAATATACCGAGTTTCTTTCCGTTTCACCTGACAATGTATTATTTTATTTTCAGTTTTGTTTTTTTGTCCATGATGCATGTGATACAGGGTGTTTCAAAAAGAATCACCCGATTTGAAATGCGTATATTACGAGAAATATTGAACATAGACACAAAAGATTAATTTTATATTACATGGCTGATCAAAGTTTTTTTACAAACCAAATTAAAAAGGTGCTCAATATGCCCACCTTGAGATGCACGGCATATGTCTATACGGTAATCAAATTCATCCCAAACTTTTGCGAGCATGTTTGCATCCATTGCTGCTATGCGTATCTTTAGTTCGGCTAATGTAGATGGAAGGGGAGGCACATAAACGTAGTCTTTTATAAACCCACCACAAGAAGAAATCGCTCACTGTGAGGTCCAGCGATTTTGGAGGCCAGTGATGTTCAACTGAATCGTCAGGTCCCGGTCAGGTCCCGTAGGGCCGATCCATCGTTTAGGAATGCGATTGGTCGAAAATTCCCGAACGTTCAAGCTCCAGTGTGGTGGTGCTCCGTCCTGCTGGAAAATGAACTCATCCAATTCGGTGTCTAACTGTGGGGAAAAGCAAATCTTGAAAAATACTGAAGGGGCGGCCGCAGGAAGAACGTCAGCGCTTCCTGTCGGCAACTGCGAGATTTCCCTCTTCCTACCTATATGTTATTCGATCAAAACGGATTAAACGCTGGATAGTTATGATTGTTTTTAAATCGGATGATTCTTTTTGAAACACCCTGTATAACGTTTTACATTGAGATGCTTTGAAAACTCAAAATTTAAAATTTGTGTTTCTTACAAACATGCTTCTTAAGAATTCATGTAGATTTTTTCCATAGTTGTGATGATTCAGAGAGGGAACTGTGTTGATGAATGAGTAATTTCTCTGTCGAAGCCAATATATAATGTCAACCCCGCTTCTTAGAACGGCGGATAATGTTATCATTCTGGTATTGTTATCACTTTTGCAATAAACGGAACGGACCAGTATCTTAACAAAGAAAAACTTAGAAAAATTCGTTTATTGTTGTCGGCACTTCTGATAATGTCACCTTTTTTTTTCGTTGAAACTTTTTTCGCGCAATCTGAAGCTAGTATTTACCAAACTTGAATTTTTTTTCCCCTCTCAGTTCCCGTTATCAGGCTGCAAGACTATGTAAGAGGCTAGAAGGTGTTATCTTCGCCCTCCCTTGTAGACAAACATTTCTGTACTTAATGTCGTAATCAGTTCATAGTATTCGCTGTGATCCATTGACGTTTGGAGTTGTTTTTGCAATGGTCTTCGTATGGGGAAGGCAAATGTATGATGAGAAAAAACAGTTCCTTCCTTCATTTCTTCTTTCGGCAAAATTTCGCTTTCTTTCAGTTGACCAGATTCAAATTTCTTTTCGCGATAGACTTTCTCAAGAGATCTATTACACGTATTGCATATTAAAAAATATGGTAATCCCTGTTATACATCAGACAGCTCCATTCTAAGGCCTCACAATAGTTGAATAACAAAAATGCAGGATTTTAGCTCAAATGGAAAAAGAAGGGCCGTTTAATACAATAAAAAAGGGACGATTTTGAACATTTTGCAACCAATTATGTCGGAAAAAAAGCAGTCGTGTCCCGTTTCGACGATACCCATTTACCATACGTCCCATTCGATCAAATGGTATTTATTGTCACCGAAGTATCGAATGAAACTTTTTCGGATATAGTTATCATTCGGTTACCGTTATCCATATACAAATACAATTGATTAATTTTGCTGAACGTATGGGGTAAAATTCAAAATTTTAGGTCTCGGAAAAGTTTTTGAAAAGATTTGATCAGCTGCTTAATGGATATAAGCGACTATGATCCTATTTATCGATTCTGCACAAACTATTCAGGTTCTCCCAAATTATTTGCATATCAGATATCTCTGTAATCGTTCACTTTGGAATTATACTTCTAATTCCAAAAACGTTTTTGATTGTCGTGCAGTTATTTAAAATCTCAAAATTTGTTTGAATGGCCGTATAATAAAAAAATAACGAAATTAATTTTTTTATACATTCCACCATGTGCTTAAAGTTTACAACTATTGAAATGTAAATCTTGTTCTGAAAATACATTTGCGAAGAAGTTCATGTTTTAAAATTCTATATTTATCGAGATATTAAATATATAAAATCACCATGGTCTCTGGCAACTTATCATTGTGTTGGCAAGCTTTCATTGGCACAAAGTTGCCATTTTTATGGAGTGTAGAAAAATTGGATGAACTTAACCATTTCCGTTTTATTCGCAATAAATAGCAGTTACGTTTTTTTGACAACTATAGAATTTTTACAACTCTGAATAATTTAATTTTCTTTAGCAATGTGTGAACCACGCCCTCAATAATTAGCGACAAATGCTGAAAACTTGTCTCCGTTAATATTGCTTTGAATTATGTGGAAATGTTTTTTGCAAATTACTTCTCAGAGTAGCATTTACGTTATATTTATTAGAAGTTTTAGCAACACAGAAGCTACATAAGAAGTGAATTTCTCCATTTTTTTAGTATACGACCCCATGAGAAATTGGACATTTTGAGTATTCGTGCGTCAAGTGAAAACTTTTTGTGATTGAATTTTATTAAAGTCAAAGGTTTTTCAGCAATCGCCAAAAATTTGGGATAACCTGTAGTAATGTCGAACCGGGCACTTTGATATTTTTGACTTTTTTTTAAGAATTTCATAAATCATTTTTATAGACTAAAATTTAATTTCACGTTTTTAATTTCAGTTACATTATTTTACATTTTTGTTCGTTTTTACTATAGGGCTATTTAAGTTTTAAGCAACCACCCACGAAAGGTGGAGGGCGTTCGCATTTGGTGACTTTTGATGATGAGGCGGGGGGTGGGAGAGGTTTGAATTATGATTACGTAAACAATAGGGTATTAAAATACGAAGTTGTGAAATGATCTATGAAAAATCCGAAAGTATGTATGTAAATGGGAAAAGCTTATCCTTCTGGTACTTGTGATCAGTTAGAGGAGCCTAGAACATCACTTGGCTTCAAAAATCTAAAAAATATTAGGGAGGGATTAGTGAAGGATATCGTTATATTGAGAGGAGTTTAAGATTAGACTAGAGGAGCAATTCCAAATAAGATTTAAAAAAATATCGTTGTAGAGGGTTTTATCGTTTATCGAGTATCGTTGCAGCGAGGTTTCATTGTATTCATTAATAACCTAAGAAAAAATTCAAATATAAAGAATGACGCGTTTGAGAACATGATATTGTTTACAATAAAATTCAGAATGTCAAAAAATAATTCTAAATTTAATAAACGTGTATTTCCTGCACCTTGCCAAATTCACACCAATATCAAGATTTATACATGAACTGCATAATTGCAAATTATAAATCTTCTTTAATTAACATCTCAAGACATTTTTTCTCCCTTTCCGCGAAACAGCACAGAAACGCACAAATAAAGGAGCAATAAATCAAGTTCTCTTTGCTCCTTCATCTTGAGACTCTTCATCAAGTAAGAAAACACATCTGAGAGTTTTCTACATAATTATCTTTGCCGTTGCGATGCCGGACCAAGAGGAAATTACACTTAAAGCTCACAGTATATCTTCCTGCACAAAAAACTGAACTGTAAATTAGCTAATATAAATGCTAATAAGCTAAAATTCGAATCTTAGTAAAGTATAAAACTTGGCAACATTCCATTACGGAGTGAGCGCTAATCGTCTCGGACATGGTTACTCTGCTAAAGCAATTAATCAAAATCTTAGAATTTGGATCTATTTTATCGAATTTCGGAAGATTTTTACAAGTGCTTCAAATAATCGAAGTACAGCTTTTTCGGATAGCGGATTTTCTTGAAGTATCAGACTACGTTCAGACCATCATTTTGGGAAAAACCTATCGATTTCTTTATTTTTTTATGAAAGCCCCATTTTTTGTGATTCCTAAACAAACCGTTTTGCTTATATGACGCTTAGAACCGAAGTTACGTCTCCTTTGGTGTTGCGTTTCTACGCATAAGTAATCCGTGAATAAAAAATTAATATATAGGTTTTGCGATGAATACTATTTCTCTGATATTTTATTTGAGTTTGAAACATGATTTCGAAAAAATCAATTGGTATCATCATTGCAAAATTTAAATATGATATTTTGTCATATAATGTTAAAGTTGCGAACTAAAATCTGAGGTCTATCACTTGTATTTGTCTAATTAGAGTGTTTTATGCACGATATGTTAAATAAAATTTCACACAAATTCATACGTAAATCAAAAGATTTGGGTGTAACTTATGAGCACATCTTACAATCCTTTAAATTTTAGTTCATAACCTGCATCATCACTAGCTAAATGTGTCGTCAACTTTGGTAAACTAGCACAGTTTCAAAATTAAAATTGATAAATTTTATTCAATCCGTTGGTTAAGAGTCAAAAATAAAACTTTTATGTTTGGTTCGTAAGTATGATTTATGCGTTTTTTTATTTTAATGAGTCACCCCTTCCCCCTTTTTTAAGAAAAATAAAAAACTGGGTGGGCAAAGTCACCTCGCATAATGGAGTGACTTTGCCCACCACCTGATTTGTATATACAAAAAGGACGCGAGTGTATTTAGGGCAATCTGACCAACACGGAGTGCCAAGAGAACCGCAATGACAATGAAAGTTACGCAAAACCAAAGCAATGAAATTTTATCTGTAAACATATTACTTATATTATGACTCGTTCTCGAAGTGGATCCACGAAGCATTACGATAAATTAAAAAGTGCACGTTAAAATTTGAAATTGGTTGAATTATATTTATTAAAAATTCATTCGTTGTTATGAGGATGTAAACTTGGACATAAAATGAATTTAAATTTCAGATTTTTCGAAGAGAACGATGGAGAAATTGGCCGAACCGATGGTTTCACTGCAATAAGAGTTATTATACAGAAAAAACAACGCAACATAGTTCAAAGTTGTAAATACGTATTATCTTTGGAAAATATGTTAAATCTAATATTGAGAAAGTTGAAAAAAATCTGGAATCAAAAGGAAAACATACGAGTTGAGGCAGTCAAAGTTACAAGATGAATGGTTCCCACAGAGATTTCATGTGTTTGCGATGGAACAAATCATGAAAACTATTTTCAGTGTATATTCTTATAAGAATTAATCTCGTGTTTAAAATAAAATTATGTATTTTTTCAAGGTGTTGAATAGTTTCAATTCATATTTACGTTATAGGCATTTATATTATCCGTTTATAAAGTTGGTACTATGAGACGAAATGTGACAATTACAAAGTGACCCCAAATTTCCTACGGAACCTGGGTTGACATTGCCCACTAAAATAAAAACTTTCGGGTAAGGTGCAAAAGCAAAACTTCGATCGATTTCAAATCTTCATTACATCTACTACTACTACTACTAATAATAATAATAATAATTGCTGGGATTCACCTGTTTACCAAAACGGCTACACAAATAAACGTTTGAGAATTTAAAATTTTGTTTTGAAATGGAATCTAGTTGAAAAACCGGCTTATTGGCGAATGAAGTCGTCAAGAAAAGCCGGTCAGGTCTTCTTATTTACATGTAAAGCAAATACTTTGATGACTTCAGCGCCACAAACGATCAACTAAGTAGGTTTTTACACCGCCAAAAATTTTTTTTTTTTCAAAACTGGGCAACGTCACCCCGGTTGACGGTGCTGTGAAAATAACAAAACATTTCATTCGTAGAATATTTAGCAATCGTGTTTCGAACATTACATGAGATTTGATTGAAATTTGATGCAAAAAATAAATTTTTCAAAGAAAATTACCTACGTTGTCCACAATTTATTATTGTTTAAAGCATTTTGAGACACTTTATGTCAAAAAATGTTATTCACTTCAGTCCAATTTTATGGGAAAAGTGCTAAGAAAGTGCTAGTCGGATACTTTAACTGTATATTCGTGGCAGTAGCAAATTCGAATTAAATTTTGGTATTTTACATGCATCTAATGTCGGGATTACACTATAAAAGTTTGATGAAAGTCCTTTGAAAAATGCTAAAAAACTTGAAAAATGCTACCAATAAGATCATCGGATCGGTCACATTTTCTACCATGTAACCGATAATCTTATTGGTGGCATTTTCAAGTTTTATAAAAGTACTTTTATCGAACTTTTATAGTGTAATGCAGCAATAGCCTTATCACCGAACACCTATTTTTTTAAATATATATTTCGAATTTTGGTGATAGTGAATATCAATGAGAATTTCGCGAAGACTCACTACAACGATACGCGATATAACGTTTAACCCCTCTGCACTTTTTCAAATTTCAGAATTTCTTATTGTCTAGCATTAAACTCTGCTCGAAACAATGATATTATTTACTACAATATCTCTATAACAATAAATTTTTAATACCTCGACATTTTCTGAAACTCAAGACTTATTAGGTCGAAAAGAGCAAAAATTATTCGTGATATCCAGTCATAGGAGATTAAATATCAAATCCGATTAACATGCGGTAGAAAAAGGTGGAAAAAAAATATAAATATCAGTTCCGTTTTTTGTTGGTAAGCTATTTCTTTTTGTCAAGCGACGCCATCTGTTACGAACAAAGATGAACGAATCTTTTCTAAAAGGACAAAAGCGTGTCTTCACTTCGAAGTTTTCGAATCTGGTGACATTTTTTCGAAACGACGGAGACAAACGATTCACCCCATGTTTCGTGTTATACTGGTGCTACCATTTATTTTCCATATTTTGAAGTCAAAATGGCAAAACTGTGAATTTTCATGTTATGTAAGAATCACGTCGAGGGTCTGCTTGAAACATCACCACTGCACGTTGAGTGGTTCGCGTAAAATTTATGTCTTTGACTTCCCATTCCTAGGGATAAGGCAACACAATTTGCCACGTGAAGTCAGCAGTATATTGAAAAGAAACAGATAGTTCATACATTCAGTAAAAAAATTTCAAGCATTTCATGAATTTATCCTGAATATATCGAGCACAAAAGACACAAATTACATGTTTGGGAATTAAATTAAAATTCTAGAAGAGAGAGAGAAAAAAAAATATATTTTAAAGTCTTCCAAAAAGTCTCGTAACGAAAGTTCTTAAAATTGAAAACTCAAATTTTTATTCATTTTTTAAGTTCTACAAAATATTCTCTTGAAATGAAAAAAAAAAAAGAAAAGAAAAATTATCATCTCTCCGTCTTTTCTTATTCATATCGAACGAAACCACAGAAAATTTCCACTTCATCTAAGACATCGAACGATTTTTCTTCACTTGTGGAAATGAACAGCCAAAAGATCAAATTCATCTTAATAAGTTCTTTTCACAAAAAAAAAAAGACGAAAATATATAATATTTTTCTTATTCTTTTTCAACAATTTTAGATCCTTTTTTTTCAGATGAATACCTTCTCCGACAGAGCTTAGCCACAAGGTGTCGGAAGGCAAAATAAGAAATAAGAAGGCAATGGCAAGAAGGGGAGGTGGTAAGAGGAGAAAAGACTGTGAAAAGGCAATTTACTTGGGGTATCAGAAAGTTCTAAGAACGAAAAGGGTAAGATGGAGGCGGTATTAAGGTAATGAGATAGCTGTCATACGTTATCAAACACCCGTCAGGCAAAAGTTTTATCAGCAAAAGTGTAATAGCTTGGAAAGGAAAAAGAAAAAAAAAGGCTTTTTTACCAAAAAAGAAGTAAAAAAGGTATTCTCTTTTATGAAAAGGGCCTGGGAAACGTGTCAGCTTACGGCCCTTTCATGTCTTCAAATAGATCAGCGCTTTAGAAATAAATACATACAACAGAAGAAAATTTCCACATATGAAATTTCTCACTGAGAGAAGCCAAAATATAATTTATTTTCATTTTACTATTATTATTTTTTCATCAAGCTTCAATCTTAACATTAGATAAATTTTTCCTTCTTCAATTTCTTATGTCGTTGTATCTGTCAGAAATGTCGGATGTTTTCCGTCCTGTAGAGATAACGGTTTCACGTTCCCGCGGAAATGTTTTTTGAATGTTTAATGACCATATTAAGTACTAGGTGACAGCTGGAACATATTTCAGGATGATGATGCTAATAATAATAGGATATTCTCGGATTTTCTTGAAGAGTCGGTGAAGATGAATAGAGGTGATGTTTAATGAAGTCTTAAATCTTATAATTATGGTATTAAGAAAAATTAAGTTATTGAGTATTTTTCTTCTTAGTAAATATTCAGAGATGGGTACCCACATTACTTTTTAAAAATTTTAAAGCTATTTTAATGAGTCAGTAACGTAATCTCGGTACTAAGTTGACTTCATTGATGATTCAAGAATAATAAGATTTAGAAACCTTTAATATTTATTTCAACGGAAAATTGACAGTTGGTTTCTCGAAGACTTTTATCAAAAACTAATATGCACGTAGTATTATTCTTAAATACAGTATTATGGAGATATGCGTAGAAACTAGTGGAATACTTCCAAATAGAGGAATTTGTACACAATAGGAATGATTTATTAAAAAAAAAAAATCAGAGTCTTTTGAATTCTCTATTGACTTTGTCAGGTAATTTTAAAAATATTCTAATTTTTACTGGCTCAGTGAGTAATAGATAAATATTCTTTACTAGAGTAAACTCAATGCTCTTTACTGTTTTTTTATGACACATAGGCGGGGCAATATTAAAAGAATTTACATTATTGCAATTACTAAGAATTTGCCATGTTGTCAATGTTGCGTACCACGAGTTTATGCTGTATCTGAACACATGTGGATTCTTTCCTTATTTGCAATTGTTTCAATATACACTTAATAATCATAAATGAAGTTAAGTTAATTTTTTTGAAGGGATTTTCATGCTAACAAGATTAAATATCTGTCGATAACAATGGCGTTCAAGGCACATACCATTAGGTACGCGTATCGTCATTTTATATGCCATGAAAATATGACCAGTCATATTAATATCGTGCTGGTCCACCATTACATCAGAAAAATACTGCAATTCCCGTTAGAATGGAATATACGAATGCTTGTAAGGAAGTCAACCTCCAGAAGGTGACTCGAATGTACAGTCGGCCCCGCTTAATCGAATATCAACGATTCCAGCATGTGATATCCGATGCGGGGAAAAATTCAGTTGCCATTTTACAACGTTAGTATAGTTTTTTTTATTGAAAACTGATGAGAGAGAGAAGGTCAACATTAATAAAGTTTCACGCTTATAATATGATAATTTCAATGACTCTTCCCCGCTTAATCGAATATTACGCTTCACCTGCTAGCTATTAATGCACATCAACCACTATACACACAATGTTTCCGTTAGATGAAGCATTTGTAATTAATGGAAAATAAATTAAGATAAAAAAAAAAACATTTGGAAGTAGGTACTGGCTTCCAAGTATTCAAGTTGTCTTCAATACATACATTTTATTTGTGTTCTCTGTTATGCCAATAGAAAGCGCTAATTTTTTTTCCTAATGGAAAGTAACAATCTTAGGTATTGTGATAATTGTAATTAAATACAATTTTCACTTCATTTTTGATGTTTGTTTTTTTCGAGAATCTTTAACATTGTCTCTTTAGGGAAATTTTATCCATTTAAGTGATGTATCTCTCTCTCTCTCTCTCTCTCCGTTTATTCGATTAAGCTGGGTCGACTGTATATTGTACTTAATCTGCAAGCACAGGTCACTCAGTTCCTGTTCATTATAATTTATGAGAATAGGATTCGTCCTCCGAGTGCTCTATTGCATATAAATTTTATTTAATAAAAAATTCAGATTTTCAATTCAATTCTAGTGAGTTTAAAGACCAGGGCATATATAAGCATCATCCTCCTTAAAATCACTCTACAGAAATTCAGGCAATTTAGCATAGAGCATTATTCTGCTGTGAGATTCCATTCCGAACCCATTACCATAACATATCAATTGATTCAAGATACTTCACCTATTACCAAAATGCCTGCCTTTGCTCCACCTCAACTATTTTGAAAAATTATTATTGTACCACCGATCGGCCTGTGTTCATCCAGTTGTGCACATGCCGAACAAATATTTACCTGCCAATCTCTCGGTTAAAAAGTCCCCACACAGACAGCAGCAGACCTACAACGGTACAAATAATCAGTAATTACACCTCATAGTTTGAAAAACAGATGATAGTACTAAAATTCACGCACAGCATTAGATACGCACTCAGACTCTCAGGTACACATGCATGCGCACATGCGATGCAATTTATCAGGTATATCAGGTAGTAAATTGTCCATGGCGATAGAACGGGTTGTTCTTGATTTGAAATGAAAGAAGGATGTTTTTCTGGATAACGTTCATTGACGTAATTACATGATTCATCATGCCAGACAACGCTTCTCCATTGTTTCATGGTTCGTTCGCGATGATCACGTGTTTACTGCAATCGTGTTTGATAACGATTTTGAATGAGACACACACACACATACATCGAATAAAGTGTGATAAACTGCATGTTCAGGAACACATTCGTATACTTTGACCTACATTATATTGTATTCAGTTACACAGGGTGCATAGCTAACATCCTGCAATTAGAAAAAAGTATCCAAATAATGTTTAGTACTTAGATATATGTGTCATTTTCAACGGGGTTGAATAGTTATTAAAATTTAAAAAAAAATTTTTATACGGACATCCTGCGCTCAAAGACCCAATTAAAAAGTTGTTGCCCTGTCTCTCCTGACGGCGAGAAAAAAATTCCACGTTTCCAAGTGCAATAGTTGCAGAGGTATTAGAATTCCAAAATCGGAAGAAAGTTGTGAAAGAACAGCATAAATAAGGGAAAGACACGTTGCCCGCTAGTTTCTGCTGTTCTTTTCCAATTTTTCGATTCAAATATCTCAGCAAATATTTAACTTGGAGACGAATTCTTTTGTTCAACAGAGAAGGCAAGAACTTTCTAACTGGGTTTTTCAGGACAGGGTCTCCGTATAAAAAGTTATTTTTTTACATTAATAATTATACAACCCCTTGCAATATGAATATCATATCTGAGGTTTAAACGTTATTTGGATATTTTCCAATTAGAAGTATGTGTCTAGGACCAATGTTCCACCAGTAATTTTCTTTGCGTTCTGCTATATGTACAGTTGTACACCCTGTATTGCCTATTTCCATTGCTAACATCGACATTGTTTTACGACAGATGAAAGTGTAGTGCACTAGAGGAGTCAAACTTTTTCTAGGTCTTGGAGTCTATTATTAGATTCACTGCATTCTTCAACTTTTCAAGTGCACCAATGACTACACCTCATGGACCCTCACAAACATCTAATAAGTTCTGCGGTGAAGGACAACTGTCTAAGGACAACAATCTACCCTTTGTCAGAAGCCATCTACTCAGCAGTCATCATACGCTTTCGGAATGGACAAGATGTGAAGCTTTACCATATATTACATGCATATACCTTTCACACCTTATCACGTGCTATGTACGTCAGCTAGACGTTCTAATTTGCATAGAGTTGGGTAAAAATTGCCTCAATGTTTCAAGTGATAAATACATTTTTGGTAATATTCATTGGAATAGATGCTTATAAACATTCTCATTACCACGTGAAGATTAGAAAAACATCAAGTATGGGAAAATATTAGAAGAGAAAGAAATCACCATTTTTGATAATTAGGGAAATTCTGTAATTTACGAAACACTAACACAAATAAAGTTATAATGAAGTGATTTAGATGCAAATGAAAAACATGGAGAATGCGTTTCCTCATCCATCAAAGTGTCCAAGTACATGTTAACCATCCCCTATACACTGCAGAATTCATATCTGATTAACAGCAATTATTCCTTTACCGCACTCTCAATACTAATTAATACGCACCTAAAATATACGAAAGTTATTCGGATTTGTACTCATCTATCATTTTGAATACGGGATTATTAACAGGATATTATATTCAAGGGCACAAACACACACTCATATAGGACAAAAATTATTCAAAATACCACGTCCCCTGACGTTTCCATGGTGAATTTCTAGATTGGGAGGGGACGTCACATCCGCGGACATTTTAGAATCCAAGGATTATTTGACAGTAGGAAATATTCACTTCTTAGAGGGAGATAGAGAGAGAGAGCGCGTAAAAATAAATATAAGAGGAAAAAAAAATGTCTCTAGCAAAATAGAATCTCTGCCTCGTACTAGATACGCTTGAGACGTAGGATACGCATTGAACCACTTACCTGTAAGAAGATAAGAGGATATAGAAAAGCGTGCCTGGCAGAGTTTTATCAGTAGGAAGGTGTTTAAGCGTAAACAGGTTCCAGAAAAGGAACCTTCCTTTTGGAAATCAGGATCATAGGAGATTAGAACTTCTCGAGGATTGTAAGCTGTCGAACGGGAAAAGTTTCCTCCTGATTAAGCTGCCAAAGGAATGTGTATATATATATACATACACACACACAACAGTTCTAGAAAGTTCTTCGACGCATTTTAGGTAGAGCGATGAATAAATAAAAACGATCTTCCGGGATGAGAGAATACGTAGCTACGAGGAGAAATATTCAAATAAATATAATTTTTACTTCCTTGTATGTACAAATAGGAACTCGTAAGGTATTGTCACAACGTGTTTCGGAATTTGGAGTTTCTCGAAAATTTTCGTTTCAAAGGGAATGAAATATTGAAACAAAATTTTTGAGACGCATTCGGAAGAATTTGATCTTATTGAATGTGAAATGAGACTTGCTCAAAATGTAAAACAGACGTTCCCACGCATATGAACACAAATAAATTATATTTCAAAAATTTGGAGCAAAATACATTGCGTAGGAATATGCAACAAATTGTGTATCAGAAATATGCAGAAATGCCTAGTGAATTTTTTTTTTACAAGTCCAGATGCAAATCGGTGCTGTTAATATTGTTTTAATTCATGAAATACATCATCAGAACAATTTGTTTAAAGTATCAAGGTCGAAAACGTCATTTTCGAAGAAGATACAGGTTTTCTTCATTTTCGATCACTTTTATCTCACCACGGTAATTTTCTGCACATGAGGGCTAATTAGACCGGGACCTACAATTTATTGCCGATTCCGAACGGTAGCCCGTTTTTTTCACACTCATCGAGAGGTCGGTGCGCTAAATACTTGGATGTGGGACTCCCTGCGGTAGCAATCTTTTCCTGTGGTCACGTCGCCGTTTCTGTTGTACCCCTGTGTCAGGAAAGTTTCTGACAAGGACAAACTTGCGACACCTCTGAACATCCTTTGGTACTTCCAACGAGTATGTTATCGACCTGGGCTACCGTGCCCCATTTTCAGTTTTTATGAAAGCTCTATTTTTTTTTTATTATAAAACCGAGATTACGTCCACTTTAGTGTGTGGCGTCAGCGCCACCACTAGATGACGCTGTCATCTAATCAATCATTAATAATTAATTTTGAATCAATCATCAATCACTAATAATTAATTTTGAATCAATCATCAATCACTAATAATTAATTTTGAATCAATCATCAATCACTAATAATTAATTTTGAATCAATCATCAATCATTAATTTTAAATAAATCATTAATAATTAATTTCAAATCAATCATAAATTTTAAAAATTTCAATTTTTTTTCTTAAATTTATAACTCAAGTATTTATGTGAATGGAGCTCAAATTTTTTTCGTCACTTCATCAACTGAACAGCATCGTTTATTTTCCAATATATATATTTTTTTTTTTCAATTCCATTGATGTCATGTGATTTTATCGTGCGCGCAAGATGTTTTTAGGGCATTTTTTTGAAAATTTGCAAAAAAAAAAAAGTATTCATGCATAAGAAATTTTGTACCGGCATAGAATAGCACACTATCAAATATACGTGGTAAAAATTTGAAATAAATCAATGGATAAATAATATTTTTACTTATATTTCTACCTAAGAAATTATTTTTTTTCAATCATGTTAAAAGGTAGGAGACACCTTGATGTTCCGCACTGCTTTTCTGTAGACAGAAACCAAGGATTGCTACTGATTGAGTTTTTTGTCTTGAAAATTCAGACGTTTTGCGACACTGCAAAGTCTGCATCGTGCCATAAAGAAGAAACGCGTTGGAATCTGCTGAGCGTGGGCGTTGAATTTTCCCACTGCGATGCGCGCCACCCACACGCGTCTCAAAACACACCATATAATTCTCCCTAAATATTGAAATTTCGAATACAAGAACATCCACTGACCTGCCACTCTCGCACACGCAACACTTTTTTTGAGATACTCAAATAACTGGCTGGCAAAATAATGGGCACTATGCCTTTAAGTCAAATACAGTTAATTGAGTGGTTTTTTTTCCACCCTTTTTTCCCATCATGCCCTAACAAAGAATCTTCTAAAAATCAATCTTGCTACTCTCCTTTAAAAGACATGCGGAAAGGCTATACTGGTCCCACGAAACCCCCTCCCCCCTTTCCACCAAGATGATCAAAAGTTAAAAAAATATAAAAGAAAATTTAAAAAGAAAATCTTTTAGATGCTTGTTACAATGGATTTTTTGTGAATTTAAAATGTCTTCTGATGGGTGAAAAACACAAAATACATTTTACTGGAGAATTTCATTTATTCTGAGATAATTTTTTCATTGAATATGTATTTTTATTGATTCATAAGCTATTTTGTTATTTTTTCATTTTGGAAATCAATCCCATCATTTCTTGAATTATTTTCTGTGAATTTTCTCATTTATTCTGAAATTATTTTTTCCAATTCTGAATTGTAATAAAAAAACATGAAAATAATTCATCGAGTTTTAAATGATTGTTTTTTTATTACAATTATTATCAAGAATGGTATACGAAAACACTGAATATTAAATTAATGAATTAAATATGAAAAAGACAGGTTTCAAATTCTCTGCCAACAAGTATTTCTAGATGTTTTTTGCTCCCAAGAAAATATTTTTGAAAAATCAGGCAATATATTTGAGTGTTCAGTGGATCTAGCACATCTAGGTGCAGTCCTTTCTGTTCTAGGTACATCTCTGTTCAGTACATCTAGGAAGCCTTGGGATGAGCCGGTTTGGCATTTTGAGCCAGACGGAGAGCAATAAGTACATCGTGCGCTTAATGAGCAAAGGCCGAGAGAGAGGAAAAGGCCATAAGTCTTGATGGTGAGTGACTAAACATTTTTTATGTTCAATTTTGGACAGATGGGGTGAGGAGAGAATTAATTATGCTTGTTTATGGAAATATTACAGTATATGATTGATTAATCATAAATGGAACAATAAAATAATTATAGAATAAGAGCGACGACACAATATCTTCAGTATTATTTTATTCAGAAATATATAATTTTTTATCTTAATATGTTTGCATACCGGCTTCGCAACACTTTCATTCGATCAACAATCGTATTACACTAAAATATTAATACAGAAATCCAATAATCCAGAGATAAAAACTAAAATATAAATCTAAGACTTCTATTAATTTTATTGGATCCATATATCTTACTGAAACGAAAATACTTCAGCTACACTTCATGTTAGAATTTATTATATATCTTTGAATTTCCAAGTATCCATGAAAATACAGGTAAAATAAGAAATGACGTTCAAAGAGAATTCAATGTTGAGGTATATCTATTATTATTCCTTTTTTTTTCTGTTGAAGTAAAAAGAAATTTTCCGCTACAATGGAATATTTCTCTTCTGCTCCAAATCTTATTCGTGGAATCCTGAAATTGCTGTGCAATCCGTTTCCGATGATGTAACTTCGGATGTTCATTGTGAAATCAATAATCTTATTTTTTCTTTTTCAAAGAAGAAACTCGTCTTTTTGAATTTATTATACTTGAATTCATTTAATCATTTGTTGCAATGACTTGGGTGAGTTATTTTGAGGCGAATTGGTTTCCTGGACGATTGAAATAACCTTAAATATGTATAATTTTTTCTTTAAATATTTCTCCTATCCGATCCTAATATTTATGGTGTAATTTTTTTACGTTATTTGTGTTTTGCATTTTATTGGTCTTCCGTATAATTCTAACATTTTCTGTGATGTTCAAGGGGAGTTGATACCTTTAACATGGCGAAAACTATGATCTAATAATGGAAATATCAGTAAAAACTATTTATATATAACCATTGATTTATTTCAAATTTTTACGCTTGTTCTAAATTGTATGTGCTATCCTATGCTGGTATAAAGAGTTTAACATATCTTAGATAAGTTATTAATTAAGTGATTAAGTTATTAATTAAGTGATTAAGTTATTAATTAAGTGATTAAGTTATTAATTAAGTGATTAAGTTATTAATTAAGTGATTAAGTTATTAATTAAGTGATTAAGTTATTAATTAAGTGATTAAGTTATTAATTAAGTGATTAAGTTATTAAGTAAATTATTATTAATTAAATTATTATTTTTTGGGAATTTAAAAAGACACTAAAAACAGCTTGCGGCCATGATAAAATACTATGGCATCAATGTAATTGAATAAAAATTAAAATTTTAAACTAGTTACACATTTACGGACACCCTGTATTTAGTATTGCCATATATTTTTCTTATTGGATGTGAGAAACAGCAAATGTCCGTATGCGTTTAGGAAGATCTGCCATCCTTTTAAATGAAAATTTTTCTTGTGTGCATTGTTTGCATAACGGTGTATAAAATACACACAAAATTGCGTGATGTCATACGATTCAAAATAAATGATGCCGGGAAAACCATATTTCATCCAGAAAGATATATCCTCGAGAAACGATGATGGACGTTTACGAACATGTAGTAGTACAAGTTGGACATGTGAGGGGGAGAATACGAGGCATGTGATATATCCCCACAAAAATGTTCCCAAATGGGAGCGAAACTCTCTTTTCTTTTGTCAGCAAGATAATTTTTTCAATAATTCCCATAGAATAAATGACAATTACTAATAGAGCCCGGATAATATGCACTAAAAATGTGGTGAAATATGCTCTAGAAAAATGCACTTAAAAATGTCAAAATAGGCATTGAAACTTCCAAAATATGCATTAAAAACAACCCAAACTATACATTGAAAAATCCTGAAATTTCTGAAATATGTACCAAAAATGAGAAAGTATGCGTTCAAAAAATCACCATGCAAAAAAATGATATTTTTTACAATTCATATTTCCTATTTTTTTACTGTGCATTGTGGTATTTTCGGAAAAATACCACATATGTACATACTGCATATGTAAATAACTTTTACATATTTTTTGTTTAGACATTTTTAATTTCTAGTTCGTTGTAGCTGCTCAGTAATAAAATACCAGTACCTAAAAAGAATTTCGACACTATTTCTAAAAAGAATTGAACACATTTGACGTATCTCTAAAAATATAGCGTCACAGTAAAAGGGTTTGATGTTTGCAAAAAAAAAAAGGAATTACAAACATTCCTATTAATGCACTAAATCCCACCTCCAGAAAAAAGACCCGATGTTATGACAATATTATGAGCAATATTTATTCGAACAATTATGAAAAAAAAATGGATTGAGCTTAAATAAACCTTCAAAAATATGTAATTTTTATGACAATTCTTTGATTTTATGCATTTATATGCATTAATGCTTAAAAAAACCGAAATATGCAAATGCATATTTGCAATAGTAAATTTGCTGCGAAATAAAAATCGAGGATTCGGGATGTCCCAAAAACAAGAAAAAAATACGAGGAAATCCAGTAAAACATGTGTTTCCAACAGGTGTTCCGTGACAGCATTTTTTGGGTTCCCCATGATGAAACGCCGCGGAATCCTTAATAAATCCGGAAACAAAATAGCTTTCATAGAAGAAAATTTTCTTGTGACTGATACTCGCAAAGCTGTTCTTTATTTGGGATTTTAACGAGATAATGCCCGGTTTAAAAGAATACAGACCACACTAAAAAGTGATTGCTAAACAACTAATCCAGATGACTAAACAACTTAGGAAACAGTAGCATTTTTTCCGCATCGAATCTTTAACGAGACAATAATGTATTCAATTATACAGGGTGTCCTGTAAGTGCTAGCACGGCCTTTATCTTATCAACCGTCCGTCGTAGAGGTATGATTCCAATTTAAAAAAATGCTCAATAGGCGTTCAATTATCCTGTTTTGAGTGTGAAAATACAGTGTGTCACAAAATGAAAAAAAAAATCTAAAATTTTATGCAATCACCCTTGTCATCTAACTTCAATTACAAAGTTGTTGTCCTGTATCTCCTGGGGCCAAAAGAAAAATTCGATGTTTCTAAGTGGAATATTCACCGAGATATTCGAATTCGAAGAAAATTCAGGAAAGAACAGCGTTAAATGTGGGGTAAAACAGTTTTTCTCCGCATTTAGAACTGATTTTTTTCCAAATTTCCTCCGTTTTTTGAATTCGAATATCTCAGTGAATATTGCACTCAGAAACATGGAATGTTTTGCTAGCATCAGGAGAGACAGGGCAACAACTTTCTAATTAGAAGTTAGAGCACAGTGAGACCGTGTAAAAATTTGGATTTTTTATTTTGTTACACATTGTATTCCCACTCTCAAAACTGGTGAAGTGTAATTTTTCAACGTCTATTAAGCATTTTCTTTTTATATTGGAATCATACCTCTCCGACGGACGGTTGATGAGATAAAGGCCGTCTAGTGGTTAGGATACCTGGCTCTACCCCAGGAGGCCCGAGTTCGATTCCCGGCTTGGGAAAGTTATCCCTTGAACTGCCCGAAGCTTACAGGAATTCCTCTCTTGGAGCTTATGCAGTCACCTACCGAAAAAAAAACACGACTGTTATAATTCTTTGATTGGAATTGGTGACCAATTCCATGTGATGAGACACATGTACAAAATATATAATGTTAACATAATATTTTATAAATAATAACGTAAGTAAAAATATTCTAACAGTTGCTCTTTCTGTACTGTAATATAATAAGAGTAAAACGCGCAAAATTCCTAAGATCATTGATGTGTCTTATAATTATAGCAATTAAAGAAGTAAAACCCTGCGCGTTTTACACACTCTTAATTTATTATATCAACTGTTAAAACTTGAAAGCAAACTAAAGATTGCAACTAATATTATTGCTTGCTAATAATTTATTCATTTCCATAGCATTTTGTTTGGGCACATATTAGTCTCAACCAACCTTTTTATCCAAAAATCAAACAATTGTGTTTTTCTTTGATAGGTGGCAGGAGAGGTTTCATTTCAATGATGTTGCTTTTATATGTAATATTATAATGGAATGCATTGGTATTTTCTATATTCTGTAAAGAGCACATACTTTTGCTAAGAAAATTTTACTTCTACCCGTTTTTATTGGTTATGAACAAAATTATCTAGGAAAGGCAAAATATTTGTTCATCGGCTGACCTTGGAAGGTCTCACAAAACTGATCGAATTTTCAAGAATTTGTCAGATGGGGGCCTCAGAAAAAGCACTTAGCCCGGGGCCTATGATGATCTTAAGACACCCTGCTCTCTCTTTAGACCAGTAGTTCTCAAACTTTTCTCACCCGCGGATTTATTGCCCAAATTATGTGTCATCTGCGGCTACCTAGAATAGTTTGGTGGATATATATATTTAAATATTCTAGGGAGATATATTTATATCCTTTATACCCCGGGGTTTCACAACCGCCGGGCTCTGACATCATTCATACCGGGCCACGAGTGATTGGCAGTTATATTTTTCCCATTTATTTCCCGTTAGCCGTATGTTCGACCAGGCCTTCTGCTTACAAAAGTAAATGAAACCGGGCAGCGTTCTTCCAAAGGTTGACAAAGGCGACGCTCCTAGGAGTCACGGCACACTTTATGAGAAACACTGTCCCAGATTGAGATCTTTGGCCTCTTCAACAGTGAATTTTTATTGTAAGAAAAAGATGATGATTTTTCCCGGGGCCCCGTGCTGGATGGGCCCCTGCCAGCCCTAAACTTGTAGGCGGGGGTCATAGTGCTCACTTAAACCATCGAGGATAGATGCTTGATTTTGTACTCGAGAGATATTCACTGACAAATCAGATAAACACCCTATGATTAGCATCATGATTGTTTCAGTTAAAGCATATGTCACTGCTCTTGTATGAGTAATTTTATTCTGGTGATGGTTATATGAAGAGTGCTCTTGATTTGTGAATATTTCTCCCAATAATCTGAAAGGGCTCTAACCTTGTGCCAACTCATCGACTTTAGGGACGTCTTAGGAGCATTATGGGCATCCCTGGCAAGTGATATTCAGATGCTCTTATCTAGAACAAATTCGCAGCCTACCATTTAAAAACTTTTCGAAAAACGAAAATCATACTGCTGGAATTCAAACAATCACGAGACCCCCCCCAGAGGAGGGTTTAATGGCGGGGGGCACCGGGGGCCCCGCAACATACCAACTTTACACTTTTTCTGAATTTAAAGGCCCAATATTCTCTTCTGTACTAGAGGCTTCAACCGACCTTAATCCACTTCTGCACCCCTCATGCATTCGAGGCCCCCAGGAGGACGTCCATGTGTTTAAAAAAAAGCACAGACAGTGCAGAAGCTATTGAATGTCCTAATGACGCTAATAATGTCATGATGCTAATAAATCCTAATAATGGCATCTAATTAACAGCTGTATAGATCAGTATTATTTCGGATGTGAAAAGTTCGTCATCCAGTGAGTTCGTGGACAGAGTTCAACACGCGTCACTGATTCAAACTCAACTAGCAAAAGCATGCTGAACCTATGATTGTGGCTATGATTATGGCGTTCACGTATTACTGTAACTAAACCGCACATGCGCATCATGAACATAACTCTGAGAAACGTCTGACGAATTGGTGAATGTCAGAATGTCCCTTATGATTTGTGTGCCATTATCGAGTTTTTTCTGAGGAATGCCAGTCACGTGTTCCAGAAGTGCTGCCATTTGTCTTCCGAATTCGATAGCAAACAACTAGGCTGTTTATTTTGTTTTTATCACGTACGTACAATGCGTGGATTTTAAATTTTGTAAGCGTCACTGCTCTCTGTAGAAATACTTTTTTAAATAGGTGTTCGGCTCGAATTTGCACGTTCAAGTTGGGAACTTCTAAGCCGACCACGGCGTCCCGTGCTGGGAAAAACGTCTCAAAGCAACTGCCGACAGTGTGCATGTACGACGCTAGGTATTAAACTTTGAGCAATTCCCCTGTGTTGAAGGCGCATCACGTTCAAAACTCAGCATGTTTGGTTCTTTCAGTACATATAAGCCATTGCTTTTGGATAATTTAGACCAGCGGTTCTCAACCGGTGCTCCGCGGAGCCATTGTAGCTCCTTGTGCACTCTCGGGGGCTCCGCGGCCGCTCTGGCAAAAAACATTAGAATTTAAAAATATAAATATAAATATTTTTAAATAGTAAAAATAAACTAGTAGCTTTAATGAATAATTAAAAATGGGCCTACGGGGCTCCGCCATAGAATTTTTTACTAAAAAGGGCTCCGCGAGTCAAAAAAGGTTGAGAACCGCTGACTTAGCAAAACCCACAGTGTATTAATTATATGCTCAGATGGCAAAGTGTTATAAGTCACTTTTCCAAAAAAAAATGAGTTGCTCCCATTCCGGAGTTTCCTTCGTTTAAAAGTTTACAAGGTGGCAAAATTTCGTCTTTCTTTTTCAGATTATGTGGAACAACGGAGGCAGATTGTGATAAGTCAAAAAGCCACAGTATCGCAAGTCGAAAAAGTATTATTTACAAATTTGCCGTGTCGTGAAATTTAAAAAAAAGTGACTCATAACATTCTGTGATCTGGAGAGATGGAGCAACAACTTTTTAATTGGACGTTAGAGTACAGAGGGAGCATGTAAAAATTATCTTTTTATTTTGTGACGCTGTATTTTCACTCTGAATACTGGTACAGGATGATCTCTGAACATATATATATATATTGAGCTTTTTTTTTTAAATTGAAACCATATTTGATGAGGTAAAGGCCGAATTAGGACTTACAAGACACCCTGTCTATTTGTCTCAGTTTTCTATTTACAACAAAAATATTCCATAAATATTTAATGTAATATATAATTTTTGTAGCACAGAATTAATCAAAGATGTGCAAGAATTTTCTAATTGAAGTCAACCAGAGATATGCACACAGCCTAGAAAGAAAGTTAAGATACATCGCTAGAAACACATCTTACAACAGTCTCCTCAGTAGTAGATAACACTAAAATCCCATTTCCATGTTAAAATTTAATTGCAAGCACTTACACTGTATTCTAAATACAAGGATCGAATTATTCCAAGCATTAAATTATATCGTTCTTGGCAACTAATAGAAAATCCTTTAGATAAACTAGGTAAAACAAACTGCCCTTACGATTCCCTAAAACTTTTAAGTGCTTCCGTTTTGAGAAGAAAAATATCCAGTTATATATAAAAAGAAATAGAAAAAGAGGAGCTTGTTGTGAGAGAGAAGGTGCCGCTTGATGAGTAATTGGTGATTAAAGGGCCTTAGTTTTCACGTGTGTGCATTCGAGAGCGAATGGTAAAGTCCCTGGTAATTAGGGCGAATGAACGTTTCGCGAGATCTTATTCGAACGAATCCGAAATCATTTAAATCGTTTGCAGTTCCAATGAATTGTTGACTATTCGGGCAGAAAGATTCCTCTTCTCTCTCTCCTTCAAAGAGATTCTCCTTCCTTTTGTAATTCATTTGCTTTTGTGAAAAGTTCTGGCTCAATTATTCTCGTCGCAGTACGCATATAAATACATACATATATATAACGTTCCGAACGAATTCCCCCCTCAATGAAATGAATCAGTTTATAACGTGTTCAAGAACTTTATCAGCTATTCTCGGAAACGACGTTGTTCTCGAGAGAGAGCAAGTTGAAGAGCAATCCTTTATACCTTCCAAAATCCTTCCCGCTCTGTTCTTAGCTAGCCTTTATGTATAATGGTACTTGTCTGTATTGATCCGTTTCGTGTGGATTTCGAACAAAATGAAAACCTGTTCAATTTGAATTACGTCGAGAATCTTTTGATTCCTCTTTTGGGTAGCGTTTGTGTGATCTTGCGAGAAATAGATTACGGTTTTTCCTCCTTTAATCTTTTTAACGTTGAAGAACAAATAGTGTGAGCGTTTAGATTAGTAGTGCTAAAACTTTTGAAGCGTGTGGGCTACTTCAATAGTTTTGAAACGTGTCGCGGGCCACATAAGTGATTTGTAAATGTGCCACGGGTCACTTAAGTGATTCAGAAGAGCGTAATAGGTAACTTAATTGATCTGGGTCAATGGCCTATGTCACTCCATTGACTCTATAACTGTGCCGCTGGTCACCCAAGTGATCTGAGAATACGTCCAGATAACTTATGTGATTTGGAGAGACTGTGTTTCAGATCACTTCACGCTGTTTCAGATCACAAGGTGCCGCGGGCCACTTAACCCCCTGAACTCCCACGACGTACGCCCTCTCATTTAGATATTTAGTGACTAGGACGTGTGGAACATACGTCGTTGCTTTAATAGCCTGGGTATTTAAACCAGATTAAACGGTGATATGCAACTCTATCTAATAACACGGTCCTGGTCAGGAGTATGATACATGTATGTTATATTTATGTATACGTACGATATAAATCAAATTAAACATTATATACAATGTCGTAAGTCATTTAAAAAAATAGATACAAACATTCTCCACCACACATCCTAGAATAAATCGTTGTGAAATATAGCCTGAGAGTCAAGGAGGTTAAGTGGTCTGCGAATGTGCCACGGATCACTCTGAGCTATAGAATGTGTCAATTGTTTTTTACAGGAAGATATAGAATTGGACATTTGATGATTGAAGTATTTAAAATTCTTATCTCAACAGATGATATTCACCATGAGTTTATCAATGCACCGTTAACCAAGTGTTCCGACCATGAAACATTAATATTGCTATTCGCTTACTTCAACCGTGGCCGTTCAACGTTATACAGAGCACCAAGCTCAAAAGAGCCCTACTCTCCTTCATCTTGGAGTAACACAATATTACATTGGCATAAAATGATAATATTTCAAAGAAAAAAAAAAGGGAAAAGAAAACATTTTGTTGCGGAAAATTGCCTTTTATCTATCAGTTCGTCACATATTTGATGTCTTCGTTCATGAGACTGTCTTAAACATTGATTTAAATGATGAACTAATGAATGTCTGAATATTGACAAAAATTTTTACACATGTACACAAGCACACCCGCATTTTTCAAAATTTTGACACATATTTTCTATGGAGTATGTTTTTAGGCCTTAGATGTTTCAGAAACTTGCGAGGATCATAACTGGAGATCTCTCTCAGATGTTGGTAACACGAACTTTCTTGTTTTTCGAAGTCGTTTCGAGCTAGTTTCTTGATGTGGGAGTACATGGACGACACCTTCAAATCTTTGTGCATATAGGTTGAGGCGGAAAAAATGTTAGTACTCCAATGAAGCGTACGAAGACGTCCGGAATCTTGTAATTTGTACATGTTGTTCTTAGCTCCAGCCACTTTGATTTTGTTCATGGTATGGCTCCTGAAGTTGAAAATTGCATCGAGGGTGACACTCAGGTACTTAGTTTGAATCGATCACACGATAACTTGTCGCTGTATGATGATCTTCGTGTTTGATGGGATATCCCGGTTTGTGAACCATATCATCACACATTTGTTCACATTAAACTTAGCATTGCTGTATGCATTCCATTTTTAGACGTTTGTGATCAGCTCCTGCGGGTTACTTAGCTTTTTGAAGAGCTTCCTGTCGGTTGAAATTAACATCTTGAGCGCATAAAGCCAGAATGCCCTTTGGTACTATAAGCCGTCATCGAATCCAAGTTAGAACCTTGGTCAAATCCTGTGGTTATACGTCTTTTTTTTTTGATAATGAGTCGTTTATCTTAACCGGAAAGGTCCGAAAAGATGAACAGGAACTCAAAAATTTGATTATGATTGAGGGGGTGGTCCCATTTATCATTTCGAAAACAGACAGGACAAATTTTACGAACGTCTGACTGCAACTTTTAAATGCCAAAAATCTATCTTACTATATTATTCTTTATAATCATATTGTTAAATATCTTAAAGAAAAAGTGTCAAATGGTAAGATGCTTATCTACAACGAGAAAGGCTTCCGTCAGGTCAGCGGGTTAGACCCTGGGTAAGGAAATAGATAACAAGTTATTTTTCCATCGCACCTGAGGCGATCATTGATAGATGGCGCCTTCATTTTTGACCAAACTCGATCGGTAGTATAATAGGAGTTGGGGTTTGCGGAAAAAGTAGTGGTATCACTTGGTAAGGGACAACTCCGGGTTGTGATGCCACAAGGAGTTTTTCCTAGCAAGGCTGCATGAATACTGTATATGCAATATAGCTTACCGTCAGGTGTCACAAATTATAATACAATTGACACGTCAAAAAAAAAAAGAAGGGATATTCATGTTTCAATAAATCGCGCGAAAAATTAATCCATACTTAGATGAAGACTACCATAAATTTCTTAAGGGAAATTATATTTTTCTCGTAGCTTTTATTTTTTACATCTTGGGTTGCTGAATTTTCAACTTCTTTTTTTGACGCACATATTTTGATGGCCGTTTTTGTTTTCATAAGTCATGGGGCCTTTGTAATTCTGTGGTGTTTGGTCAGAACATGATGTCTCCAAAAAAATGGCTTTTTCTAAAAGTAAGTCTTGCTAATTATAGCTAATTACAAGTGAGATAAATGCACAAATACGTGCGTACGGCTAAACATGCTGATGTATGATATTTTAATTCGTATTTGTGTGTATGCTTTATTTTTGTACGTAAAATATTTATACCTCAAAACAGTGATTTTGGAGTTATGTTCTGACCAAACACGACAGAATTGTGTTATGGTATTTCTAGATTCGACGAATAAGAATGTCTGTGTCATCTAATTCACCAACCAAGTCGTGGTTCGACTGAAAATCGGATTAAGATTTACTCATTGGATTTATTTCCAAATCCTACAATAATTTGGATTATTTATGCCATAAATCGGACTAGAGGCCTGGCTGTGGATACTTATATATATCGATGGGCTGGTTCAAGACGGCAACAACTCAAAATTCGCTGCTTTGAGATTCGGCAAAAATTCACTTTGTATGGAATTCAACGGGAGTCGGGACTCACTTTAAATTGCATTGAGGAGCGTATAAGCAGAGTTGAGGGGTCAGGGGTGGGGTCAAATGCATTGTCGTGCATAACACAAAAATGAAATTTTTTGAGTTGTTGCCGTCTTGACCCAGCCCGTAGAGATATAAGCCTCCCTATAAATAGGGAGTCCACGGCATCCAGAAATTCTGCCAGTGTTCATAAGTTGAATTGAGGAAAATTGGGTAATGACTCATGATCACGCTTCTCTAATCCTGCTTTTATTATCTTAGTTATGAATAGAAAGCTCAGACAAATATACAGGGTGTCCAGTAAGCTAATTCGGCCTTTACCTTATCAACCATTTGTGGTAGAGGTTTCTTTTTCAATTTTAAAAAAATGCTCAAAATACATGTTCAGAGATCATCCTGCACCAGTCAGTTTTGAGAGGAAAAATACAGCGTGTCACAAAATAAAGTATATATTTCTTTTTTTGTACGGTCCTTCACTCCTCCAACTTCCAATTAAAAAATGGTTGCTCTGTCTCTCCTGAGGCCAACAAAGCAATCCCATGTTTCTAAGTGCAATATTCACTGAGATTATAGATATTCAAATTAAAAAAAAAGAGAGAAAAGTTGGGAAAGAGCAGCATAAATGGGGAGGGGGAGTGGCATTGCCTAGTAGTTTATGCCATTCTTTATTAACTTTTCTTTGGTTTCCGAACTCAAATATCTCAGCAAATATTACAGTTAAAAGCATGGTTTTTTTTGTTGGGTTCAGAAGATAGAGTAACGGCTTTCTCTTTGATTGGAAGTAAGAGGAAAATGTTTAACTTCTAATTTTGGAAACCACTATATTTTCACCCTCAAATGAGGTATAGTGTGATTTCTGAACACCTATTGTGCATTATTGAAACTGGAACCATACGTGTACGATAAGCGGTTGATGAGATAAAAACCGAATAAGTACTTAACAGGCCACCCTGTATATACATGATTAATATGTGAATCTTAGGTTCTGAGAATTTCTCGTAAAAAAACCCTCAGAAGTGATGGATATGTGTCGGTGCTCCTTATTATATAAAGGAAATGTTAGAGAACATTATTATTGGAAATCATATCAGGAAGGACCACCATTTGTACGTTATATTTATGGTGCCACGATATCTTATTTAGTTATACCCGAGCCTGACCGATATTTAATTGAATTAGGAACTATGAAATTTCAATGAGGAACTTCTCTCAAAGTTTAATAGTTATGTGAGGGTATTTAGATATTAATTTAAATATTCAAAATGACATTAATTTTGCTAAATTAAAGAGGAAAATAATCCGTTCACTAAAATTACCAAATTCAATTATACGTACTTATTTCCAACATTTCACTCAACATTCTTTATTCTACCGTTAATCCTTGAAACACATAAATAATATTAAAAAAAAAAGAGATCTGACATATTCTAACTATATTATCAAATCAATTCATGGAAATCATCGAGGACAGATTTCATTAAATCCTCGTCAATTTCCGAAGCTCATAATTACAGCTCAAGAGGAGGACTTTGTCATCGACAAACATTGGCCGGGGGAAAATCTCCAAAGATTTGAGATGACTATGCGATATCGAAGGGTAGAAGGATTATATACACACACGCATACATACATACAGCTCTACCATCCGGATTTTGCATATTTCGGCAAGAACGAGCCAAAACTCAAACGCGTCTCGATCTCATCATACTTGTACATACAGTTGCGTACATCTCAGCAGGAGCGAAGTTCATTTTGGGGGGCGTTAAACAGAAACACACACTGTCAACGCCGCCTTATCTCGTTGATTTAATCATTGGCTTGCACAACTCATTAAGGCGGAAGCTTGCGTTTAATGCTCTCACTTCCCCTACATGTCATGCGAATGTTATTTTCCTACCCGTCCTTACTTAATTATAATACTACTACTTTTTTTTATGTTGCTTGCTCGGGTTTAACTCGATTACTAGATTATCTACTAGGAATTTTCGTTATCTATGCTTTCGTATCTGGCGAATATCTAAGTAACGAATATTTCAACGGCGTAATTATTGAAATTAAACCAAATCTCCATTTTGCTCGGTCTATTCACATTTGTAACTTTGAACGTGTTCAATTGATACCCAGCACTAACTGCCGTTTAATGAATTTTCCTGAAGTATTTGGGTCATCACATGTATTAGAGGAAAGAGTAGTTTAAACTCTGGAACGTGACATGCAAGAGTTCATTTAAGAGACGCGAGGGCTCTTAACTCGACGTTATGGAAGCGTGATCGGAGTCTATTCATTATTTTTGAAACTCTCTCTCTCTCTCTCGTCATGTGTGTGCTTGAATTATTTCCTGAAACACTTTTCTACGAAAATTTGAATACTTGACAGTTGGTGGTCATTTATGACAGATTCACCTGCTCTGTGAAATTTTTGAATAATATACCTTTAATGCGTTCCAGTTCAAAATACCGTACTTTCTCGCGTATCGCACGTTTAAAAACACATTCTAAGTGTGGATTATATATGTTACTGCCAAAGAGCCCGAAGTTCGCCACTTCGCGAAGTGGTCAGTCCAGTTGACCCAGCTGATGTCCGAAATTCGACCTTTCGCCCGGATTGGCCGGCCCTTATTTGTCGACCCCTATACATGTATCTCTAAGATATCGATATTCAGATTCTCTTGATCATTTGGACTGCCATAGCTAATCATAATTATTATGTTAAGCTATGGCTAATTATAAGTGGCCATAATTATCATAAAAAGATACGCCAACACGGCGTTGACCCCGAATCATAGGAATCGATATATATGCATAGGGATAGATATATAGGAGCTGACCCGGTGAAAGTCCGAATTTTGGATATTGGCCGGCCGACTGGGTTGGCCCTTCACGAAGTGACAAACTTCGGGCTTTGGCAGTAATATATATACACTGAAGACCAAAAAAACTGGTACACCTGCCTAATATCGTGTAGGGCCCCCGCGAGCCCGCAGAAGTGCCGCAACACGACGTGGCGTGGACTCGACTAATGTCTGAAGTAGTGCTGGAGGTAATTGACACCATGAATCCTGCAGGGCTGTCCATAAATCCGTAGGAGTAAGAGGGGGTGGAGATCTCTTCTGAACAGCACGTTGCAAGGCATCCCAGATATGTTCAATAATGTTCATGTCTGGAGATTTAGGTCGCCAGCGGAAGTGTCTAAAGTCAGAAGAGTGTTCCTGGAGCCACTTTGTAGCAATTATGAACAAGTGGGGTGTCGCATTGTCCTGCTGAAATTGTCCAATACCGTCGGAATGCACAATGGACATGAATGGGTGCAGGTGATCAGACAGGATGCTTACGTACCTGTCACCTGTCAGAGTCGTATCTAGACGTATCAGGGGTCCCATATCACGCCAACTGCACACGCCCCATACCATCACAGAGCCTCCACCAGCTTGAACAGTCCCCTGTTGACATGTAGGGTTCATGGATTCATGAGGTTGTCTCCATACCCGTCCATCAGCTCGAAGCAATTGGAACCGAGACTCGTCAGACCAGGCAACGTGTTTCCAGTCCAATGTCAATGTTGTCGGGCCCAGACGAGGCGTAAAGCTTTGTGTCGTACAGTCATCAAGGGTACACGAGTGGGCCTTTGGCTCCGAAAGCCCATATCGATGATGTTTCGTTGAATGGTTCGCACGCTGACACTTGTTGATTGCCCAGCATTGAAATTTGCAGCAATTTGCGGAAGGGTTGCACGTCCGTCCCGTTCTTGCATGATCTTTTTCCGGCCGCAGCGATGTCGTAGATTTAATTTTTTACCGGATTCCCGATATTCACGGTACACTCGTGAAATGGTCGTACGTGAAAATACAAATTTCATCGCTACCTCGGAGATGCTATGCCCCATCTCTCGTGCGTCGACTATAACACCACGTTCAAACTCACTTAAATCTCGATAACCTGCCATTGTAGCAGCCGTAACCGATCTAACATTTATGCCAGACACTTGTTGTGTTATATAGGCGTTGCCGACCGCAGCGCCGCACTCTGATTGGTTCCATATGTCTTGATTTGCATACGCATGCCTGAACCAGTTTTTTTGGCTCTTCAGTTTATATACCGCTATGCATCAACGGCTGTTTTTTTTCTTTGCTGGGAAGTTCGAAAGGGAATAAATACTAAACTTACGGTGAGTACCAACGGCTCAATTAAAATCTGTCCAAAATAGTGAGGTGTTCGAGATTAGTTTTACAGCACCAGTAAAAGGCTTAGTAGAATATGACAAAAATCTTTAATGCATACTTATAACCATTAACATTTTGAATAAAATTCATGGGAAAATAATTGTGTACAAAATATATCTTTAATTGCTAATAATGTTTCACGATGCTGAAATTTAAATGCATTAATTCTGTATTTTTGACTAGATTTAGGTTTTTTTTCACTTATACGAAATCAATGCTTATGGAAAAACACGGTTAGCGTCTAGTGTAACACAAAACTGAAAAAAAATCCTACGCATCCTCAGAGCAGTGTTTCTCAACCATATTTGAATCCACAAATGAGTAAAATATCTAAAACACTTCGACGAACCATTATTAATAACGTGACTAATATATAACCCAGAATTAACGGGACAATTCCTGTATTTTTTGTTTGACCGACTTTTCATACAATTGTCTCATTTTTTCAAGGAGACGAAATTTTTTTTGCTAGCATTGTTGGAATTATAAGTGAAGATAGTTTCCGTCACGTTATGATGATTATGATTATAAATACGAATATCCATCTCACATCCCACGTAAAGTTGTTTCCCGGTTACTACATTTCAATTCACTGCGATTTCCAGCTTCCCCCCCCCCCTCCGGTTAATGATTTTTCATAAATTTTAGCAACAATTGGTGATTTTGCCGTGTTACGGCAACTTCTTTTGTCGGTAATTAGTGATATCCTATATTTTCTTTTTATTTAAGATCCCAATATCTTGTATTTTTCTTTGATGAAACGCAATCACTCATTGACGTTTTTTTCCGAAATGCATTTTTGTAAATTATGATTTGCAATAGCTCCTAATTGCAGCAATAATTTGCAATTTTATTGGGAATTGCATGTTTTGGCGTCCATTAGCAACATCCAGTATTCAGGGCCACAATTCGCTGTTGATTTTCTCGATAAAATATGGTCTCCCAAAGCATAAAGGTTTAATTTTTTTATTTGAACGCAAAAGTATATTACTAATATCGGTTTCACAAATAATAATTTCTTCATTCAGTTAGAATTGAATTATGGAGTGTGGTTGTAGACCACCTGTACCAACGTCACGGACCACCTGTAGTCTGTTGAGAAACGCTGCTTCAGAATAACGGTATTTACAATGATAACACTTTTCATCCTATAACTGTTCTCCGTTATCTTCTTTTCATCTTATAACAGGTTCTCACCCAGAGCGTGCATTAAACATGTCACTAACTTCTCAGAAATATCGAAAACAGAATTAATAAAAAATATCTATCCACCAGCCCTGGCTCCTAGGGCGGGATGATGTCGGGGGGGGGGTGCACTTAACCCCCCCCCCAAAGCCCCCACCTTTGGCTCTCTTCGAGCCCCGCCCACGAGAGGGAGAGGGTTGTCTTGTGTGTCCTCCCTAAGGGAGGGCACCCAGAACCTTCCTGACCCTCGTCGAGCCCCAAAAGTTTAAATTAGCTTTAGAATTCGACAATATGTTATGTATCGCTTTCTATGGGTAAAGTAAAGAGTAAAGATCCGTAGCAAATTATCTCCTATGGATAAAACATTTGTTTTATTTCTTAAACATAGACTTATAAGAAAAAAATTCAAATGTAATACTATCAAAAGCTCAATGCAAATCAACACAGATACTAACATATGCTACTCAATATATTTCTCTCACAATGCACATACGAAAAAAAAATCGACTCCTTAATGAACAACACATTCTCACGAAACTAAATAAAAGGTATTGAAATTTTAATCAAAACTAACACCAAAGAAAAAACTTATCGTTTTAAGGAAAATCTCTTATCTCCTATCCATTTTCACATGAATACAGTTTCCACGAAAGATACATATTGTATAAAAACACTCAGCGCGTGTAATTCATTTTCACGGAGAATAAATTACAGGGCAAAAAGAAAGACGGTCTTTTTAGTAATTTTATACGTAACCTAAAAATGAAGTAAGTGAGAGAGAGAGAGGGGAAAAAATTAATAAACTACTCGAAATAATTAAATTAATTATGCGCCGACCTTTAACGCCCCCCTCCCATACCCCCGGAGACCCCCCTCCCCTTTCTCTCTCGCCTACCAGTGATTGAAATTACACGTACAATGAACGTCGTTAGTAAAAACGAGGAAGTTTCATTAGAAAGAATTAATGACGTGATAATGCATTTCTTTGTTTTCTTCCATTTGGTCGAAAGAGAGAAAAATAGAGAGAGATAATAAATTTTGATGATGATTCACATAACAAATAAGAAATTAAGCGAGGAGAGAGATAACACACACAAAAAAAAGAATTAATAAGTATCATTGATGAGATAAATTTTTCCTTATTATTAATTTCTGAATTGCCTAGAATTCATTCTACGTAACGTAATAATTCAGAAAATTGGGTAAAATCTTTTGAGAAATTGACCGATGATGGATTTTGCAAAATAAGTAAACGAAAAGAAACATGAATGGAAGACAACTTTTTTTTTTAAATTAATATGCTTATACTTACTTCCATTATTTGATTTATTAGGAATACTTGTAAAATTCATTATAATTTTACCAGGATAATTGAAATCTATATAAGGTTCGATCAAATAAAACTCGTTTGGGCGGATTTGTCAAGATGCACGGGGAAGTATATCTTAATGACATAATTAAACACAATAATCTATAAGGAAGTTGGAATTGTGTTCGGTAGTAAAAGTCACAATTGACTTTCCGACTGGTGTCCAATTTCTTGTGAATGTAGATACTGCCCGTGAATAAGAACTTTAGCCACTTCGTTACAAAGATATATTGGGCAAGCTGCGTAACAGACCGACAAGACATACATTACAGTTGGTCCAGCAAGCTCTTTCATGTGGTGTTGTCGCATGAAAGTTCTCGATCGAATTGTTTTAGATTTTTTCGAAGGTCTGAATGAATGAAATTCGTATGGTGACATGGCCCAGAGCGAAGGAAATACTTTACTTAAACAGGGTGATTCTATATGGACGCCAATATCTCAAGACCTTCTATAACAAAAGACAACTCACTGCTAATTATCAGAACTCGTATAAACTTGATATTTCAACAACAACCGGGGGGAGGGGGAGACTTCTTTCGGCCATGGTGCCAATTCATGGCTTTTCCGATTCAGAGTAACTATCTCTCATGGATTATATCCCATAAGAAAATACTAACCGGCCTCGCCAACTATGCCAAATTTCTATAAAAATAAATCAAATGATCATTAACCTTTTACCAGCCGAATTAAGATTTTGAGTTGATTTTCTTAATTTTTAATTAATTTTTTTCATTTCCCGTTTTTGATCCTTTAGTTTAGAGATATCAACCATAAGATTAATGAAAAAAAATCTGTATGTCTTCCGGATTTGCCATGTTCATGAAAACAACATTAAAATCAAAAACAAAAAAAAAATTAAATTTTACTCTTCCCTAAAATGAGGTGATTTAAAATTTTAAATTGATGGCGTAAGTGGTGAAATGAATTTTTCTGTTAAGCAATTTGGAATCTCACATTTTCAGGAAAAGAAATCAAGGGCTTTCATGTAAAAAAAAAGTATTTTTTTTTAATTAATAAAATCGATGTGCCTAACTGGGAACGTTGGTCGTTAAACTGTATGAGAATTCAAGATATACATAAAACTGGATGTTGTGAAGATCTTGCATATTAACAAGTGGAAAGCGACATCATGTCATATGTATGAGAATTGCTGTTTATTGATACGATAATCATTCAGTTTCTTGTAGAATCGTTGGCATATTTGGTGGACTCGTCATTTTTTCTTATTTTGACGGAATCTGTGAAAGGTGGTTGCTCTATTTTGGGATATGTTAATTAAAGTTTTGCATTATTCTGGGAGCTAGCTCTTGAAGTCGATAGAGTATCAGGTTGGTAAAACATAAGACAATTTCCCATGACGATCGATTAAGGATTTTAGAGAAAATATCGCATTTCTCTTAGGCAGGTATTACACTATAAAAGTTTGATAAAATCCATTTTATAAAACTTGAAAAATCTAACCAATAAGGTTATTGGTTACATTCTAGAAAATGAAACCGTTGACCTTATTGGCTGCATTTTTCAAGTTTTATAATAGGACTTTTATCAAACTTTTATAGTGTAATACCGGCCTTTGTCAAATCCTGCAATAACATTCACGTTTTCAAAACGCGATTTTGGGGGCTTTTGACACGCATCAAATATTTGTTTCGAACAGATAAATTAGAAGAAATTGACCACAAATATTTTCGCATGAGAATAGAACTTCGACAACTCCAATGACAGTCCATTTAGGAAGCAAAAAAAATGATCTAATTTTGATACCTCATTTTGAAAAATTGCCACATTGCTTACTCACACGAAAGAAAAAAATTATTTAAAATCGACTACACTGCAATATGGAAAACAAAGTAGTAAACGTTACACGTGGTTCCAATGAAAGAGAGCTATTAGGCTTTCAGTCAGTGACCACATATGATACTATTTTTTTTTCCTATCAAAGTCAGAACACGGGACTTCTGTTTGAAAACTCACCTAGACATCGATTTTTCCTCGAGGCTAGCTATTTCGTCTCAGTCGATTTCCAGAAACTTCTAGACAGATATAGAGGAGAGAAAGAAACGTAGGAATATCGTGTATCATGATAAAAGGAAGGGACGAAACACCATGTCCGAAGGTTATCCCCAACGGATATATATATATAGAAAATTTTTTCTGATTCTACCAATCCCAAATTTATTTTTATATATTTTTTTTACCATTCACGTCCCAGAGAATTTTCTCTGTTTCATCTTCTACTACTTTTCAGGAGTACTAATACGTAAGAAAGTTTTCTCTCTCTCTCCAATAACTCTGACATTTCATTGTGAGGGCATTCGGGGGTAGATGATGTGATTATGGAGAACCGTCTTGGATAAGTTAGCCTCAGAGCATTGGTCTTGCTGTGTATGCCTGAGGAAAAGATGCAGGAATGTTAGTCTTCCTTTTATACCTTCGGTATAATCCAGATCCTTTCCTTTAGGGTTCCTTCTAAAAAAAAAACAAAAAACAATAAATAAGGGAACTTGCTTTGTTTGCTGCACTAATAAAAGCTTGTTAGAAGCAACTTGGGATTTCGTACGGGGAGAAATGGAAGTACGGAAAAACAAAAAGAGTCGAGAGTTCCTCGTGTTTAAACAGTTTATTGCTGGTAAAATGCTTTTGTATTTTAACATGTGCATCAACTTTGGTATTCAGGCTGTCCCAAATTGTTTGCACAGTGGGTATCTCTGCAACTATTGAATTTAGAAACATACTTTCAATTACAAGAAGTTTTCGTATGATGTGCGGTTAGTCAAAATTGTTTTCAATTTCCCAAAAGGTCGTATATATAGAAAATAGAAAAATTAAGTTTTTATAATGAATGCGTATGCTGACACTTCCAGTGAAATGTAAATGTGGCGCAAAGAGCTGATTTGCAAAAAACTGCATATTTTTTTTAAAATGCAATATTAACGGAGATGTTTGACTGAAGTTTTCAGCATTTGTTGCCAATGATTAAGGGTATGGTTCACAAATTTCGAAAACGTAAATTAAATTCAAAGTTGTGAAAATTCTGTTCTTGTCTAAATAGTAATCAAAAATGTAATTGTTTATTGCGATTTAAAAAAAAATAAAATGATTGAGTTAATTCTATTGATTTTGTTTATATTCATTTATGTGCAGTCTCTAAACATGGCAACTTTTGAGGTAATGAAAATTTGCCACTAAGGTGATATGTTGCCAAAACTTAATGATTTTACATATTTAATATCTCGAAAAATACCGCATTTAAAAATACAAAAAAAATTCTAATTCGCATGCAAATGACTTTTCAGACTGGGATCTGCATTCCAATAAGTGGAGATTTTAGCACACGGGGACTGTGTGGAAAATTGATTTCTTTATTTTTTAATGGATACTACCCCTGAAACAAATTTTCAGATCTTAAGTAACTTCGCGTCATATAAACACTTTCGTGATTGAAAGTTATTGTAATTTAATCCTATTTATTTATTCACAACACGAACGCCTTTTCCAAGTTTGTGTCACATGTCTCATTGAGCATGCACTGAATAAAAGCGACGTGAATGATTGTACGTTGGAGCGTATCAAAAGTACGCGTGCATCTATAAGTACTTCGTGTTTGAACAGTTTATTGTTTCTAAATATTTTGTAAACTAACATGTAACCATCTTCTTCGGTATATAGCCACTGACGATTCTACGTTTCCAGTATATATATTTTGTTTGCAATTGCATACAAACGGTTGTAAAATATTTGATCACTTTCGTCGCACTCGTTTTTGTTTGAATGATTATCATTCGGGAAAAGGCTCGCGATTGGATTTATTTTTCGGAAAAAAGGGATGAAAGTTCACGTCCATAAAAATCCGAATACATTTTTCTTGTATTTTTATTTCTCTAGGTCCTATCTCGACCCCTTATTTCCGTGGCTACAACAATATTGGAAGTTGTTTCCTTCTAGGATAAAAGAGAGAGTTTTGTTTCTCTTTTAAGATTTCTCTACAAATCTCATTTGTTAGAACGACACTATCCTTATAGTACTGTTTTTTTTTTCTTGAAAAATACACATACGCACAACGCAGATAAGCCGTCCATTACGAGACGACGCACTAATAGAAACGCGCAATCTCCGTGCCCTTCTGCATTCTCATAGAGTTGCAAATAAAAGCGACGTGTGAATAATTTCGCGTTGGGACGTATCAAAAGTATGCGTGTATATGCACTACTTCACCAAACATCAACGTCGGCCATATTGTTATATTGCAATTTATTGCCATTAACGAGTTGGGTTTGAAATTAAGGCGCCATCTGTCGTTGGACGTTAGGGGAAAATATCTTACCTATCTTCTCTCTCCAGTTCGAACCTGGCACCTGATGGCAACCTACACGGTGGTCGATGAGCACATTACCACCACGCCAGTCGGGCACGTGTGTATGCAAAACTACTACGTGTAAAGTATTTCGAACAGTATATTGCTGGTAAAAATGCTTTCGCATACTAACATGTACATCTCCTTTGCTATATTTCTACTGACGATTCTACGTTTTAAATATACTTTTTTGTTTTGCAATCGCAGTACAAATGGTTGTAAAATATTTGCTCACTTTCGTCGAAGTCTTTTCTGTCTGAATGATTATCATTCGGAAAAAAGAATCGAGATTGGTTTAAAGAAACCCGTTCGATTCAATCTCCTTACTGTATAGAATGCTAAAAACCATTTACAAACAAATAGAGATGAACGCCCGAGAAAAGATTGAAATAGATAAAATTCGGATTCCTTTTTAGGAAAAAGAGATGAAAATGCACGTCCATTCCAATCCGAATATATTTTTTTTTGTATATATATTTCTCTAGGTCCTATCTCAACCCCTTATTTCCGTGACTACAATATCGGAAGTCGTTTTCTTCTAGGATAAAAGAGAGCGTTGTGTCTCTCTTTTAAGAATTCCCTATAAATCACATTTGTTAGAACGAAGCTATCCTTATAGTATTGTTTTCTATTCTGTTTCTGAAAAAAAGAAAATGCACATACAACACAGATAAGCCGTCCATCACGAGCCGGCGCACGAATCTTTAGAGACTCGCAATCTACGTGTCCTGCTATACTATTATAGTATTGCAGATAAAAGCGACGTGAATAATTGCGCGTCGGGGCGTATCAAAAGTACGAGTACTGAATACTGGAATGGATAAAAAAAAACAACAACAAAATATAATAATGATGAGAGAAAAGAGGTGTGCATTTGGAATGTACGCGTAAGAGATAGAGAGGAAAGAAGACAAATTGCACGGCCATTACAATACGTTTTCTACGAATATATTGGAATACGAGGGTCGAGATGTTTTGCATTTTGCCTAAAGCCATGTTGCGTTAGAGATGTACGAGTACATTCCGTGTTCGTTTGTTTTATTTTATTTCTTCTTACTTGTTCTTGGAGAAGTAAAATGTAGATTATGGTAAATATGAGGGTGTTTTAATAGTTTTTATATTCGAATTACACTTTTTGTGAAGTTCGTTTTGCGATTTATTATAAAATAACGAAGAATTTTATTAGGAGAATTTTATATCATAATGTAAATACGGGAATAGCATACATCCTAATATCGTATACATTGTTTTTCCATCTTAACATGCTTATTTTATAGCGTTTAAACATCAACTGCTGCTTCTTAAGGATTTTGAAGGTTTTTGTTTTAATAAAAACCCTTACTTATGCGTGTTAATTTCGAATTGGAAAAAAAGTATTCAAAAATTAACAAGATCACGATTTATTATTTTCATTGAATTATTGTTTATTTATTATATATATACAATTGTTATTTTATTACTATTATTTTATTGCTATTTTATTACCATAATATTTTTTGCTATTTTATTACTATTATTTTATTGCTATTTTATTACTATTATTTTATTGTTATTTTATTACTAGGATCTGGGTTCGAACCCCACCAGCGCCACAGTGGTGGTCGACTGAAGTTGGTTTTCTGTGGTTTCCAACTTCAAGGCGCGAATGCGAGCCGATCTCCCCGTTAAAAAGTCTCGCCACAGAGAGCAACAGGCCTACAACGTTACAAATATTCAATCATTACACTTCACTCACAATTTGAAGTATAGATGGCAGCACTGGAATATCAAACACAACACTAGCTACACATTTAGATTGTTAGGTGGACTCACTTTGTCCCAGACTCTGCCACGAAGCTGGGCTGGAAGAGATCTCGGCAACGGGATAAGTCCGGTGGCAGAGCCCCTGGCGTTCATTCATACATGTTATTTTATTACTATTATTTTATTGTTATTTTATTACTATTATTTAATTGTTATTTTATTACTATTATTTAATTGTTATTTTATTACTATTATTTAATTGTTATTTTATTACTATTATTTAATTGTTATTTTATTACTATTATTTTATTGTTATTATTATATATATTTTTATTTGTTTATTGAATTTTTTTGTCACTCATCTATACCTTTCGACTAGTTACCTATAAATTTTTCAATTTTAAAAATTATTACTTTCAGTATTTTCAGTTTTACAGATAAAAATTTAAGCATTCGATGTTGAATTTTTAATTTCAATTTTCTTAAATTTCAATTATTTCTAATCTTGAATTAGTCTAAATTATTTTTTAAAACATTAAATTTAAATTACTTTATTGTTTTTTTAATTTTTTGCACTTAAATATTTGGATAAAAAAAATTTTATTTGAAATTTTAAAACTAAATTGCTAATTTCCTTTTTTTTTATTAATTTGTTTTTAAAATACATTGACTCCATTGACTCTATGAATTTCAATTTTAGTACAGTAATGGATATAAAAATTATTATTCACAACCAATTAAATTAATTAATTAACCAATTGAACTAAGCACTCTTTTTATTGTGCTTTGCAATTCTTTCTCTCTCTATTATTATTTTAACTATTAATAAGTATAAATCAAGATCCTCACGCTCAGCACAGATAAAACTCCATAATTACGCTAATCCTGAAACCCATTCACCAGTTGAAACATGATGGGAACTGTGCGTTTTCGTGTTACGTACAAATTGAAACCACAAACAGAAAATACAAGGGTTTTGATATAAAAATTCCAAATTCAGCAGCAAGTTTCAAAGCAAAGCAAGCAGGAACAGCTGCGGCGTTTCCCAAAAGTAATCACTCTCCGTAGCGTTTCGTAACTCGAAACTGAAACGAGCAGCGATTATCGAATTCGCTGACGACGATTAAAATCATTTTAATTTGATCCTGAAACAATTACGGGGGGTTTCAAATTTACGCTCAGGGGCAGCAACAGTCACCGCCATCGTAATTCTAATAACTAACAGCTGCTGAGTTTGAACTGCGTTTCCATGGTTTATCCATGGTTTCCTATCAAAAATGAATCTCGACTTGCGATTTGCATTTAACGTGCAGATACATTTTTAATTCTTTTATCAATAGGGTAGGAATAAATCATGCGAGCAAAAACTGATCGGTTACTTCATTATTTTGAATGAACGATCGGAGCCGATTCGCTTCAATTTATTCTCCTGTAATTTTTAGTTTCCTATAGTTCCACATAGTTATAATTCACGTATTTCGTGTAAGAATGGTATATGAAAATTTTTGTCAACGTTTATTTCATATTCATGTATTTTTTTTTTTCAGAAACATGCTCGGCGATGGCATATTTAAAAAGCCAGAAAATTTATATATGTGTTCATTTTTTTTTTAATTTAAAATTACTTCTGAACGTTTGCATGTGTCGAAGAATAAATATGTTACCTTGAGCATTGATTGAGGAGTTCTAATTCTATTCGTTTCCCCCGTACCGATAAAATTTTTTGTATAGGTGAGAACAACCAATAAGAGGTCATTAAAGCATTACGTCGGCATCGATGGGGTGGGGAGGGGTTTCCGATTTGCTGACTTTTGATGATAAGGGGAGAGGGATTTGGAGGATGCTTACGTCATCAACCACCCTTTATGAAGTTATGAAACATTCTTAATAGCTATCTTATCCAGTGCGCCAAAAACGGAAAAAAAAACTTTTCGATAGTTATTGGGCAACTTCCTATTGATAAGTTCCCTACAGAGCCACTTTAATGATCTCTAAAGCCTCGTTCAAATGTATAATAAAACAACCCGGGAAATTCCCGGTAACGGGGATTTTAGCTACAAACCATTCACATGACGTTTAGTTTATGCCGGTAATGTCCCTCTTTCTTGATTCGGTATCGTTATGTATATCGAGGTTTCACTGTACTTTCTGCAGAACTTGAAATACCAGATAATCCGATCAATTAATTAATCTGTATTATCCGGGATCTATTCGTTCTTTATAGCAAACACTATACATGTTCTTTTTCATCACATTTCTTTTACTCCCTCACTGTTGTTCTACTGAATCTCTGAAGAAATTATCCTCAAAGCCAAAATTTTCACATCCTTTACCTCTGTTTAGTAAATATCATAGACTATATTTGTCTTGTTTACCCTGTCATACCCGGGAGAAAATTTTTAATCTGTCTCACCAGCTAGCAGCAACTGTATAGCATTAGCCTTTGTCATCCTATTTACCAATGTTTCCAATGTATGATAGTGTCATACGTGAACAGAAAATCCGATTGATCAGAAAATATATTTATGCTGATGTATAAAGGTTACAAGGCTATAGAAAATGAACTACCAGCTCTGAATGCACTAAGAAGAAATAAAAACGCAAAAACATTTTTTTTTTTAAATTCTCATTTACAAGGAAATGGCCGCTGACCGGATACAGAGGTGGCCGCAGAAGGGGGGTGATTTTTGTATTATGTCTGTGGAGCTTATTGTGTCCGTTCCGAGGAAAACTGGCCGCCTAGAGGAGTTTCACTGTATTTCTATCGGAATAAATAATATATAGATAGAAAACAAAGTGCACTGAGACAGTCATAACTTTTCAAATTTCGAATCGTTGCCGGAATTCAAATAAACAACAAGAATCTCAAGTTTCCATCTTAAAATAAGAAGAAAATGATAAATACTTAATTAAATTTTTTTTTATATGAATGTTATTCAATAAGAAAACATTCTGATCAGATTTTTACGCATTTAAAAAGAATAAAAAAACCTGCGAGAATTCATCGAATAACGAAGGATCCCGTCTTCTTGTCATAGTTTTGCGTGAAAATGGAAATTGAAATTGGATGATGCGGTTTTTTTTTGAAGTTCTCTTCTTTTCCTCGCACCAAAAGATTGTTGCCCCCCATCTTTACCTTATTTTATTTTCTAGAACTTTCTAAGAAAAACGGGAAAGAAAGAAAAAAAAAAGTTTTCTTTGATAATAAGAAATCTGTCACGGTGTTAATAAGAATGAGAGGAAAAAGAAATCTCAAGGGAAGGCTTTTTCGGTTAAAACAAAATTTCAATCGCGACTGAAAACTACATCTCCAATCCTGGGGAAAATGTTTTTTGACGTGTCGAACAAATCATTTCCGGAATTTTCTTATAAGAAAATGAAGGAAAATAGTTTGTTTTCAAAGAGAGGCGTCATTTTTGTTTTTATATTTATTTATATATAATATTTTCTTCGGACAGGATCGAAGTAGCTTACGTGATTCCTGCTGTGTTGTAGATAAGGGATAGTTCAACAACCTGGTGCTCGTGTGTTGTAGATTGAAAATCAACGGAGCACCACGGTGCTCAATAAAGTCACCGAAGAACCAAAAAAACCTCCATGTTCCCATCTCCATAGGATACATCGGACCCTTGAAGTATGGAGAGACTACTTTTTCTCAGTCCAATATATCAAGGAAACAGATATTTTCTGGATTTTATACTGAAACAAAATATGTTTCCTTTATATTTTGGGGGTGAAAAAAAAGCCGTTTATCTCTAACACGTGTGACCTGGGGGCTAATTGCTGAAGTTCAAGAGAGGCTAATAATGCTTCTACTTCAGTGCCTCACGCAACAGTGCGTGATACAAAGAAGACGGGGTCGTGTCTCCAGTGGTGCAGATGGTAGCATTCTTGTCCATTATGCAAGAGTCCCTGGATTTGAGTCCCAGTGGAGACAAGATGGTTTTTCTTTTTCTTGAGTCCACCTCGGTATAAGCCCTAGAAAATATCTGTTTCTTTGATACAATGGGCTGAGAAAAAACCATCTATGAAAACGACAGTGGGAATTCTCACCGTACAGTACACTTCCACATAATAGTTATTTTTTTCATAAATTACTCAAAATCTTAATCACGGCCTCTGATTAAATGGCGTTTTGTATTCACCGAAATAACGTAATTTTTCCTATTCTATGGATGATGAATTCAGCCGAATTGTTCCGATAACTAGTACAATACACGTACCCAGTATAATCCATAAATCCAAACCGAATCCAATCAATTCGCCACCGGAATCAACGTCTACCATTGAAAATGAAATACTTAGCATTAAGCACCTTTGCATGCGCGGGATTATTGTATTTCTGGATCACGGGGTGTTCGCACCTTTCCGTACAGATCGCTAATGATTACAATTCATTAGATTACCTGGTGAATGGCTCGAAACCGGTGAGTGATAATTAACCGGCCAAAGTAATGAATTGTTGAACGCTAATGATCCAAACAGCACCACTTGAAGCTGCGTTGTTGAAAAGAGGGGGGTCGATAACATTAAGGATACAAGGCATTATTTCTGAATAAATATGCAAATACGATACCGCATTGTATTCAACAGACATTAATTATCATTCTCAAAGGGTATATTAGCTCTCCTGATGATCGAAATATGATGATGAATCGCTCGGGAATCGGATATTCCGGAACTAATTCCGAACAAATATCAACACTTCAGAGATGATTATTATCGCTCATTGTAACAAAGATACGTATCTCTCAAAGTCAGCTGTTACAATTGTAATTATGTAACAAAATTTATCGAAGTACCATCAACTTGGGTGCAGATTTTGGACATTTCTTGTGTTAGCTCTCTTATTACATAATTAACATTTTTTTTTACTGAAATTTGCACCACACTAGAAAGAAGAAGTTTTCAGTTGTTTGTTTATGCAAAGGTAATTACTATTTGCATAAACAAAGTTTTGTTACAAAATAATGTTTGTTTTGTAACATATTATAATGAAAAAAAAATGGAATTTACGGTCATACCCAAGTCACCCGCCCGTTCAGGTGGGGCGACTACTTTATTGTCTTTGATATTTTGCTTTTCGAAGCATGTTTCCATCTCACCCAACACCAAATAATTAGAGACAAATGAAAAAAAAAAGTATAAATACTTAAAAAAAATTCATTGCAAATACTACGGTCATATATATATAATACTCTCGTGCAGACCAGGGTGAACCGCATTAATGGATGCCAATCGAAAAGAAACCCATTTAAATCAAGTAAACTTCTGGGCACAGACATACAGTGACATGTTTTCCTCTTTTATGCTCGAAGAAAACCCGGCTAAAAACACTGGATTACTAGATGGGCAGGATTAAAGCAAGGCCGGATTATCGAGAATCTACTACTGTACAGGTAATTATTATTTTGTGCCGACAATGTAAATATGTCTAGTCGGAAATGCCTGTTTTGGTGTTAATCTCTTAAATTAATTAAAAAGTTGATATGAATTGAAGTGAACGAGCCGAGCACGGCCCCCCCCCCGACCCGAAACCGACCATGGCCCCCGCTCTGTCCCCATAGGGGATATAAGCTGGTCACCCAGAGGGTTTGGGCCATGGTGGAAGAGCGATGCAATATCCGGAGCACTAAGCACCCAAAGACCACCAGCGGATAAGAAGACAAAAAGTTGAGGTTACATGGGCAGGTGCATACGCACGTCGCCAGCAGGCCACGAAGGGGGCCCACAAATAACTATAGACACACATATATAAGATACATAAACATATATATACAAGCACTCATATATATATAATATATACAAGACAGGCGACATTGTACATTGACAGCAACGGGAATCAAGGAACTTCATTGTCTATCAGAAGTCGCGCACAAAGACACCGTGAGACAATCCCAAAATATCGCATTTCATGCCAGAGGATCATAGTCTGAGTCTGATGAAGGGTTGTTATCAGCTTGTGAGGGAGCTGAAACATTCGTACTTTGGCACTGTTTCGTGACTGTTAATTTGTCTTCGTTTGAAATGACGTATCTAATAAGGCGCTTAATTCTTTCGATTCTGGAGTGTTTTCTCAGTAACTGTTTCTTCCAAGTGGTGTAATTCTGTGGCGTAGTAGAGCCAAAATGAAAGTCCTTGGTATACTCGCATGCCGTAGCATAGTGAAAGACGGTTCCCTCCCCTCCACATTTACACATGCTTGAAAACCTACTCTTATGAAAACGATGAAGATAGGAGGGGAAGGGGCCATGCTCTGAAAAAAATAAAATAGCCTCTCTAGACCAGCCATAACTAGAGCATTTAACTTGTGGGAGAACTTCATATATCTTACGACCTGTTTTCGTGTCATTTGACCATCGCGATTGCCATTTCTGTAACAGATCATTTTGCAACTTCTTCATCGCCCACGACTTTGGAAGAAGGATAGAGAAATCTGTTTCTGGTCTTTCGGTCGCTCTTTTGGCTAACCGATCAGCTGCTTCATTCCCAGTATTTTCACTATGCGCTTTGATCCACGAGATATAGATATGTCTATTTGGCAGTAACAGGTCTCTAATTTTCCGAGCCATCATGTGGCGTGATAGGGGGTCTAGAACCGCATATAATGAAGAAAGTGAATCAGAAAAAATGTGTGTTTCTTTCTTGCTAGCGCTTGCCTGTTGCGTAGCTGTGAGCAGCGCAACCAGCTCCGCCTGAAATACCGTATTTAGATCATTGAGTCTATTGCTCCAGTTACTTATCTCCAAGTCATCCTGAAAGGTAACCATGGCCGAAGCCACTCCATGCTCAGTCTTGGAGCCATCAGTGTAGATCTTATATTCAGCCTGTGGGTGTATTTCTCCTTTTAGGTCAATGCGGCATTCCTCCACAGATTGTGAAGGATGCTGGGACCATCCTGTGATTTTCCTTTCCATCTGAACGTAGGAAAGTGTCTCGCCATTCCCCAGCGTAACAGGAGTTTTCAGACGGGTCAAGAGGCTAAATTTGGCTTCACATTCTACCAGGAGACTGAGTGGGGGCAATCCCAGTATGACTTGTAGTGCATTTGTGGGCGTAGTTGAGTAGGCCTTAGAGATATATAGCAGATATCCCCTCTGAATTGAGTCAAGGCGCTTCTGTAGGGATACGGTAGCATTGGCTCCCCATATGGCGGCTCCATACACCAGAATACGTTGTGCGACCGTGATGTAAAGAGTCCTGCGCATCCTAGTGTTGATTCCCCAATTCCTGCCTGCTATGCAGTGAAGCCTCGTGAGTAGTTGATTGGATCTTGTGTTCAGCTCTGTGATATGGTCTTTCCAGTCCAATTTGTCGTTAAAATGGATACCTAGAATTTTAATTTTGCGGAGTCTCTTGATGAAGTTGTTTGACGAACGAATTTGTGGCGGACGTTTCCCTTTGGGGGAGACCCATAGGAAGTTTGTTTTGTTGGTGGCTAATTTAAGGCCGTTCTCAGTTAGCCAGTTGCTGATATCAGCCAGGACGCTGGAGGCGTTTTTACCAACTCCCTCCACCGTGGGGCCCGAGACCAATACGATAATGTCATTCGCATAGGCCTGGACCAGCACGTTATTTGGCCACTTGAGCTGGAAGATGTTGTTAAGTACCAGATTCCAATATAGTGGGCCAGAGCAGGACCCCTGTGGGCAACCTTGAGTTAATTGTTTCGACACTGCTCCACTGCCAGTAACTATTGAAACTGTACGGTTAGAAAGAATGTCTTCGGCTATTTTCTTTAGCTGGGAGGAAATTGGAGCCTCGTTTAATCTGCTGCGGATAACTGGATATTTAACAGAGTCGAAAGCCCCTTGAACGTCAAGAGTTATGATTGCCATGTCGTGCTTTTTCTTTTTCTGTGTATTAATTTCTTGCTGAATGGCAACCAGAGCGTGTTCAGTGGAGACACCATGTCTGAAACCAAATTGGTGGTCATTGATCCAATTAACTTTGTCTAACTCGAATACAATTCGTTGTGCAATTATCTTTTCAAATATTTTTCCTACAGTCGACAGGAGATGTATAGGCCTATATGACTCAGGTAGGCTAGGATTTTTATCTTTTTTCAAAAACAGTAATACTTTACTGTTTTTGAAGTGTGTAGGAAACAGCAGAAGTCGGAAGCATCGGTTGTACATTACGTACAAAAATTCAGGGAACGTCCTGTTGATTCTTTTGATCAGGATATTGTTGATCATGTCCATTCCAGGCGCTTTTTTGTCATTTAGATGACTAATGACTCTTTTGATTTCGCTAGAAGTAATTTCTGGTTCAACAAAACAAATGCGCTCGCAGTCAGCTGTCTGGGAAGACTGACCTATTTCATTTCCTTCATCAGGAAAAATGTCGGAAAGTAATTGTTGTGCTTGCACGCGTTGGCTGTCATTGTCTGGGTTATATGAGAATATTTGAGGCGTAATTTTTTTTTGCCTTATAGCTGCCTTGAAGACCTTGCCAAATGGATTAGTAGAAGCCTCACAAAATTGTTTCCACGCTTGGTGTTTGGTCTTTTTGATAAGCTTATTATGCAAGGCCCTTCTTCGATGGAAAATCTCTTTCAATACACCTCTATTCTGATCGGTGGCCGCGTAGAATTTTCGCTTGCTAGACCGTAGAGCTTTTCTCGACACCTCCAGTTCTTTGTTCCACCAGGGTGCAGCTTCTTTGGTGGTTGTGGTTATTTTGAGCCACCTATTGCCTATTGATGATATTAAATTAAACGAATTTGAAATAGAGTTGTCTAGCTCTTCTCTATTTCTCGCATGATGTAAGTCACTAATGATATCAGGCATTTGTCTACCGAGAGTTTGAAGAAAATTTCTAACTCTTCTTTCAGAATTTGAATACTTGGCGATGGTTTGTAAATTAGCTTTTTCGGTCAGAGCTAGATGTATATAGAAGTGGGGACTCAAGCTGTCTTCATCAGAAATGCTCCAGTGGGTTCTCCGAAAGATATCTACATCGTTCGTTAGCGTGACGTCAGGGCTGCCCGAAGCATCCTCCCAACTATAGGTGCAGCTGCCATCATTGAGAAGTGAAAGATGTTGAGCCCTGAGTAGATCTAAAAGTTTACGTCCCCTGCTGTCGATGTCCTTGTAACCCCAATGTATATGGTGAGCATTCATATCGGCACCGATGATTGAAGAAGTTTTGCCAGTTGTCTGGGAAATAATATTGAGTTCAGTGATAGTGTCTTCTATTTTTTGGGATGGGGAGGCGTAAGCTGATGTCAGAACAAGCTCTTTATTTGTCAAACAAATTTTTACGGATACACTGTTTCTGAATGTCAAGAAACTTGATGCAATTATTCTGTTATTCGGAATTATTATAGCTGCTTTACAATTTTGTGAATTAAATTTCATCCACATACCAGGAAGGCCCTTAAGCATTCCTCTATACTGCCACGGTTCCTGGATTAAGGCTATATCTATTTTTTTCTCAGAAATATGGTGCACCATAGTATAAGTGGCAGTTTCACTCCTGTTCAAGTTAATCTGAAGTATTTTAAGGTTTGTGAACATTAGTACTGTTATAGGCTAGAATACGTAAGTTGCGGCACCCTTTGCCGATAGATGATATTTTAATTTGAAGTTATTTCCAACAGCGACACTAATGACCTTAGCCGCTAATGAGTGGGCGCATTTCACTACTATGTCGTTTTTCCTGGGTATAATATCATATATATAGTCAGATAGTTGCTCATATTCCATTTGTTCATAGAAGTCATTTAAGATGATTTTTCGATTGATGTAATCATCTTCAAAGAATTTCAAATGCAGAGGGAAATTGTTTATATTTTCCAATGCATCAGCATATGAGACCGTCCTCTTCGGATAGGAGAGTGTGGTGCCATTTGTCAGCTGACGTTTAGGTATCATCCCACCTGCAGTTTTTGACGATGAATAGGATGTTATCGTGCCACGGCCAGAAAGTGACGTCCAAATTCTTGGTTGTTTCCTGCTGGCTTGACATCCTTGTTTTTCAAAGGATCCTTGATTTTGTTGTGTCGCTCTTCGACCCTGTTTCACTGAATTAGGTCGTGGCAGATGATCATCTGGAATTACGACAAAATAAAGTTGCCTCAGGATTTTGTCATTTAAAATCCACCGCTTAAGTTCCAGGCGATCGTTCTGGTTTAAACAGTCTATTGCAGTTCCACCTTTAATATTCCTGATGTTACTGATTTTGCTGTTGAAAATATGAAGGGAAGTTATATTACTAGTGGCTTGTAGATTTTTCATAATTTTATTCCTATACAACAGCAGGGGGAAAGTTTTACCACTTGTGGTTTCATTTGCTGTGGTCCGTTGCTTTCGCTTTTGTCTTTTGTTCAGTACTTCGGTGAATGTACCACTCTCGAGATCATCTTCTGTATCTTTGCCATGGTTTTCCAAATTTCTCCCGGTTTTTGATGTTTGTTGCAGGGACATGTTATACAGCCTTTTCTGTATATTAGTTCTATGTGGATGAGTCTTCTCATCCATAGTTTCTCTTGTATAATCCACTTCTTCGACGGTAACATACTGGCTAGTATCACTGTCATCTTCTGTATCCCTTCTTTGGTCCGACGCTTGTATTGACGTTGGCGTGTGGTTATTGGGAGTTGTCTTATGCGTGATATGCATTGGCACCTTAGCCTCAGTGGTGTGTAGATAGTTGTTTTGTTTATTCGTTGAGCCGTCCTTACATTTCCACTGTTTTGTCTTGTTATTCATTTGCCTCTGTGGTTGGGACTTTTCCTTACTGCCTGTGAGTTCATTGTTTTTGTTAATGCCAAAGACTTCCTCGATCTCCCTCTGCGATTTCTTGTAACATTCTTCAGTTTGTGTGATTATATCAACTCCAGTGGGATGATTCCAGTCATGCCTTTCGTCAGTTTGCTGTGTTTGGGTGGCTCTTGTTGTAAGAGTCTTCTCTTGGTCACCCAACCACAGTAATAGGATATCAAGCCTCTTCTTCGCTTTTTTCCGGTGCGTCGCTGGTATCCCATATTTGAAATTCTTACCCACTCCCGTAGTGTAATTTATGATTTGAAACAAGTCCTTGATGATGTCATCTACCTTGAAAGTTTTTCGTGCGTTAATAGGAAGCACTTGAGGATTCATTTTGGCGTTGCAGGATTTGTCAGTCCGTTCATGAATAGTTCTCCCAGCTGAGCTAGGTGATATCTCATTTGCTTTTGAGGATTCCTTTTCATCTGTGTTCCGATTTTTGGAAATATCCATCGGATCTCTCTTGGAGTCGGGAGGCTTATTCCACTTTGGTCTGTCTCCATGTGACGATTTATCCTTAAGAAAAGGACTGAGGCTGCTATATATGGCCTCCCTTTTCTTTTGAGAAATGTTCTTTGAATTTTTAGTTTCTCTACTGGGAGAAAGGATATCATCCATATCTTCTTCCTCTAATGGAGCCCTGAAGAATTTGGAGCTCAAGGATTGGTCTTTGTAATCAGAAATTGTATGGCTTCCCCTATCGCCATTTGTCTCATAATTATTTAGGGAACTATCAGCTCCTTTTCTATCGAGTATGTTCATTTGTTCTTCGGGGATCAGATCTATTAATTCATCCAACAGCTGACGAATGGAAGTGTCAAGTTCCGAAACTGTATTAATTCGGATCATGCTGTTGATCATGTCGTGAATCGAATACAGTTGTTGATCCTTTGAACTCTTGCTTGATGTTGTCAATGGACTATGTGTTGCCGTTGATTCATTTTCCTCTCCTATAATTTCTTGTGAGACACCGTCTTTGTCTTCATACTGAGTCTGCCAGTCCTCTGTAGATACAATTTGTTCATCATCGTTTAGTGGGGGTGTTAACTGTGTCGAGTTCAGAAAGCTCTCCGTATCCATATACGAGTCGATCTCTAAGCTATGAAAAGTTTCAGACCCGTTTGAAATCTCTACGGTGCTGTCGGCTTGTTCCTCGTCCGACGATGAAATCATTTGGAGGAATCTATCGACATTTTTGTTCTTATTTTTTACCCGGGGGGTTTTCTGTTTCTTATGATGTTGTAACTCAATGGAGTCGTTGATCTTTTTATTTCTGAAATAATAGCGTCCGTCCGCAGACCTCTTTGGGGTTGACAGCACTTTTTCCGTTGGTGGGGGTGTCTTTTCCATTCTCACACTCTCGGATATTTCAGTTTCAATGAATTTTGAGAAACCAAAACGGAACGTATGACCTGGAGTAATATCATGTGTCAACACAGTCTGCAGCATCAATTACACTATTCGAGGAGAAAACGGTACGAATACGGGACAATTGGTCAATGAAAGTCATTTTGATCGGGACACATGGTCATAAATTACAAAATTCTAATCGATATAGTATATCTTTATCGTTTGGCCGCAATGTTTACATAATTGACCAGGGACTCCTGGCACAAACAACATATTTTGAAAAATCATATAAAAACTTCAATTAATCGTAGAAATTCGGTTCTTGCGGCGGAACAATGCAATCAAAACATATTATCCAGGCAAAATATTGTGCTATTTTTAAGGACAATTCGTAAAAAATTGTGTCGCTATAAAGTTACACCATGTTAGACTCTCGTAGGAACCATTACGAGAAAATTTTCAAACGATTGTAAATATTTAACAACTACAGATATTTCGATGCGGTTTGAAGAGGAGAGAAATATACAGGTCTCTTAATAGGAAATTTTCAAAATTATGGTCAAAATAAACATAGAAAGGATTCAAAAAATTTTTCTAATATACCCCATAGACTTAACATGCGCAGATCAAAAATTCATATCTCTAGAACAAAGTCACCGAATTGAATTCAAGTTATCTCAAATTGTTCCTCTGGTTATTACCCTTCTTATTCGCAGATTTAATTGAAGACAGCTCACCGGGAAATTTCAGGAGACCATCTTTAAAAGTCACACTCGATCAGTGACGTCATCAACGTTGTAGCTCCATTAGAAGCCACGCCGCTTCCAGTGTCAAATTTAATCGTCCGTAACTTTTTAACGCGACGTCAAAGAAACACCCGGTAAGAAATTAAACGAACCGCGCACTTTATTAAATCCAACAGCACGTTACTCACAATCAAAAATACGCTGGCACATTTCGAAAGAGATACGAACACAGGAGCTTTTCCTCTCCCTGCATCTTCATCGCGGGGCCCCCACATCCCCGAGCACGGCCAGGCTCTGTCGCACCAGTGACGTAAGCTCTGTGCCATGTTATAGCGCGGTCCTGCCAGAAAAAAAAATCTCCATCTGTCAGTCCGGCCGGGTAATGAAGAGAGCATTGAGAGATAATAAAAAAATCATAGTAATACAAAATCAGCCCTAATAATAATATTGATATAAATTAGAGAAAAAGGGAGGGATAATTATGAGAGATTTAGGCACTATTTTAATTATGGAGGCTCATTCTGGTTACTGGAATTGAAATATAATCTCTCCATTTTATTAATAGTGGCTATGGCGCCATCTAAAATGAAAACCCTAATCTCCCCTCCAGTCACCAAGTCACTCCAGTTTACGGTATGACTGCATTTATCGGAATTATTTCCACTAGTTTTCTTTGTTAATCTGTGCCTAGCGGAAAAATACACACCCACACACATTAATTTTAGAAAAATTTTCAAATCGCTAAATATCAAAAATGACCAGTCATTTAGGACACATTTCCGTTTATTCATTTTACCCTTATGTTTCTGATACTTGATGACTTCTTTGCCACGAATTTTTCTTGAGGGAAAAGAATATCAAATGAGAGATTATGAAAACATTTTTCTCTTTGGGCTCTTTCTACATAACACGTAATGGTTTCGCTGAGTTGGAGGTCTTCTTTTGGTAAGAAAGTGAAGAAAATCATTCATTTCTCTCTCTCCGGTTGAAATTTCGCAGATGAGTTTCCTTCAACAAGAAAAACAACAACAACAACAAAATAATGTTTTTGCAGCTTCATGAATTTATACATACATAAGAACTGTTTTCTACCTCCCTAATGACACTGCAACGTTGATGATCCGCAGCCATTACGAAACTCCACAGATTGGCAAGAAGAAAACTATTTCAAACGGAAAATCCAACACTTGGAAGAAAAAAAAAATTACTTTTTATATATTCTTCTCTTTTCCTTAATGTGGTAATATATTTCTCCAAAAACTACGAGCTAGATTACTAATCTAAAATGACTAACTGGAAACTTTTTGGCGAAATAATCCCGGAAAATTGTTGAATCAATCTGTGATTCAAGTCACTGTCATTCAATATTTAGGACTCGACCTACATGTTTATGGCATTTGATTCATGTACAGTGAAAGTTCGAAGACAAATAAATCCGAGGATTTACCGAAGTTCGAAAATGCTTGTAAACGTCCCAATTTTTGCACTCATGCCAAACGAGTTGGCAACACCGATCAGTAAAATAGGCCAGACAACCACTTTTAAGACTAATTTTACTAATACGTGTCGAATAAACATTTCCGCAAAATTTCAGAATTTTAGACCCCAAGAATGACGAAGTCTGACAAGACGAAGGGGATCATACACAAAAAGACGTGGAAAACCCGCAGCTAACGGGACCACACAAGAGAGCAAGGAGACGAAGAAAGCAGCAGAGGAGGAAAGTCAAGGATCCAGAGGTGGAACCCCGGAGCGAGCAACGGAGAAGGAAGTGAGAACTCTACATCATCATCATATGAGTCAACAACGCCATCATCAGTGGTGAGGAAGAGCCTCGGGCTACAAGCAACGATGAAGAATAAGGGAAATAGAAATAAGGGCCATAAGGAAGGGACCCAGGAGGAAGAGCAGGCCACCCAAGGGTCAAGAGCATCACAGATTTTTGTAAAAATGTATAGATGTGAATGGGCCAAATTTTAAGGAATTTCACAATCGTATGTTACATCCACGGGTTGTTATAAGAAATAGCTTATGTTGCACACTGGGGGGGGGGGGATACCTAGGACCATCTCAGTAACATACAGCACCCTCGGACAAAGTGATATTCCGGAGTTCCTACTACTTGGCGAGAAATACTAATCTTCCATTTGAGATACTTTTCAAAATCCCAGCAGCAAATCTCATGATCATGGAGTTGTATTATTCTTTACTTGTACAGTAGCACCAAACAAATTTAAGAAACGTTGCCAGGAATGCACGCACAGGCATCCTCGGCTCTAAATATCGGAATCTGATTAGCGTGGTCAGCAAGAAAACTCCAGAAAAAAATTTGTAGAAAGTTTCCTCACAAGGAATGTGTACGAGCAGGCAGTATCAACACTATGGTATCGTACCAACACCATCTATAGAACAAGGCCTCCGCACGAAACTTGTGGCGTCAATAAAGAAGACTATTTCTCCTATTGCCATTGGATGTACTGCAAAAAAAAGGTAAAGATATCGCATGCGTCGACCTGCCATATCCAAAGGCAATAGGTGAAATGCCCTTCTCCAGTGACGTCACGAGCTTCGTGCGGAGGTCTTGTTCTATAGGTAGTGTTGCTCGTCCTCAGTTGTAGTAATTGAAAGAAATAATGAAATAATGGCAATTTTTAATGTTTAAATTTTCCGAATATTCTTTTGAATCCGATTTTTCCTTAGAAAATAATCCATAAAAACTGAACAAAGCGAATTATTATTAAATGACTTCTTGTACGAATTTCATAATCTTCATTCATTTTAAAGACAACCGGATACAACATTTAATTTTCAACCAATTCTTCGAACAAACTTAATTAACGAATATTTAGAAAAAAATATCATTATTTTCCGAAAAAAAGGAGATCCATTCTTTATTGACATCTTTATGCTTTTTTCTTTTGTTCCCGAGAACTTTCTTGATTGTTCAGGATTTTTCTTTGAAGGATTAGTTTCAGTTTCCTTTGTACAATATTTTTATTTCTTTCCCTTCATTGCATTGTGATATAATTATTTCCATAAAATACAAAAAAGAAAAGATGTTCATTATTAGCTTTTTGTGAAAGAAAGGAAAAAACTAAACACACACACAGATAGCTTCCTTGTCTTTCATGAAGTACAATATTTCAACTCCTTCTTTAAATAATAACAACAAATGAATTTTTTTCAGGGAAAACATATATAAAAAATTGTTTTTTTATAAAATTTAAAATTACCTTTTGATTTGATGTAAAATATACATTCACAAATGAGGTGGTTACTTCTTAAGTTATCAGTTTCTTTTGACCGAGGGAAAAGCTGTAGGTTTTTCATCCTTGAGATATACAGTCGCCGCGCTTAATCAGATGACGGAAAAACGGATAAAATCCTCTAGAACCAAAATGTTTTTTATTAAGACAATGATGAAGTTTTCCGATTAATCGATATTATGATGCACGTCAACTGTTAATACATATCAACCACTATGTATACAGGGTGTCCTACAAGTGCGAATGCGACCTTTATCTCATCCGTCGTTCGTCGTACAGGTGTAGTTTCAATTCAAAAAAATGCTCAAGAAAAAGCGTTCAAAAACTTCACTGTGCCAGTTTTCAGAGTGAATATATACAGCGTGTAACAAAATATAAAATATAAATTTTTATACAGTTTCCCTTGTTCTCTAAGTTCCAATTAGAAAGTAGTTTTCCCGTATCTCCTGAGGCCAGCGGAAAAAATTCCAAGTTTCTAACTGTAATATTCAGTTAGGAAAAGATAGCATAAATGAGGAAAAAAAGGGCGTTGTCCGTTAGTATTCATTGTTCTTTCATAACTTTTCTCCGATTTTCGGATTCAAATATCTTAGCGAATATTGGGCTTGTAAAAATGGATTTTTTTCCTGTTGGCCTCAGAAGATACAGGGAAATAACTTTCTAATTGGAAGTTGTATATTGTATAATTCTCAAAAAATTCATTAATATCTTAAAAGTCCACGGTACACTATTTCACCACCTCTAATTAAAGCTACCATCTATTAATAACTTCAGAAACGGCAAAAATTATCTAAATAATCTAATAAATAAGTAAATTAAATAATTAATTTTTTAAATTAATTTTTTAATTAATTTTTTAATTAATTTTTTTAATTAATTTTATCTAATAAGCTAAATGAATCTCTTTCTTTAAAATCAATCTCAGTTTCAAAAATATTCTTATATCCTATCACTAGAAAAAAAAGACTTTTCAAAGGGTTCAGCGAGGCCGACGGTATATTCATTCTCACTTCTTTTTTTTTAAACGAAATAAATGCTGCAAGATATCGCCCCTGGTGAATGGTCTTTTTGCAAGAACACTGTTATTGCAAAGTAAAATATGCAAGAGGGGCAAGGAAATTTTCTTTACTCGCAGGGATATCCAGTTTATTGAAAAGAAACAGTATGTAATGATATAAAACACACTTTTTACTCCAGAATATGCCGAACACGCCGTACGGTAATTGTTACTTCTTCCCAAAAACGCATCAAATTTGTTTGCTATGTTTTCTGAAAGTTTTGGTTTTTTCTACGAATCATAAGGGTACGCATTTTGCCAGTAGTTCTGGAGAATACTGGGAAGTTAACTAAAACTCAATCGTGTGCGGAAAATTCTCCACCAAAAATTCACCGACAGGAATTCTCCACCACGCAATTCGTCGTTGGGAAAATTAACCTCCATGCAATTCACCGACATCGCAAATCACATCTAATGAGCCAACGAGCAAGTGAGCCAGTAAGTAAGCAAGTAAGTAATTGATCAAGTCAGCAAGGTGAGCAAATGATTCAGGGAGAGTGAGTGAGCGATTGAGTAAGCGAGAGTTGGCGAGTGGATGAATAAGCAAGTGAATGAGCACATGTGCAAATGGGTGAGTGAGCAAGTGAGTAGAAGAGCAAATGAGCAATTGAGTAGATGAACAAGGGAGTAGGTGAGCAAATAACTGAGTGAGCGAGTAAGTAGTTGAGCAAATGAATAAGTGAGCGATAGAGTAGAGAGCTGAACGAATGTGTACGGTCACTCCCTCGCTTACACATTCACTCACTTGCTCATTCACTGGTGACGAACTGTCCTATCAGTGGATTGCATAGCAATGAATTCCCCAAAAACCAAAATCGATACAAAAGTAAACACGATACAATATCGTCACTTGCTTTCCTCCTGATATGTTTCGTCACTGCCTTTCTTAGGCGAAAAAAACTGCTTCTGTTCCTTAAAAACACGCTAACGAAACATTAGTCCCTCTACCGAAGAAATACTTCACATGCACGTTGACTCCTTTTATGAACACCTTGTACATAAAAATAGTCCCAAAATAGTGCAGTACGAGAGAACGTTAACGAGAAGTATTCAGTTTAGAAACGAATGGAGGTCTAGGAAAAATCTTCTCGATCTAGATTTTAGCTTCCTTCATTCATTCACAGAGAGCAAAGAGAAAGAAACGCAATGTAAATGAATTTCTCGTGGCAAAGGTTCGTTTTGGGGATAATTATGCAAATTAAATTGTTTCCGCTAAAACCTCCGTGTAACAAAGAGAGAGCGAGAGAGAAAATGAATTACTTATCAAACGGAATTTCCCCCCCACGCTCTGTTTTATTATTATTGTTTTTTAATTTCCTTTCTTTCTAATTGGCTCTCTTTGCTAAGTAGTTTAAACAGTGGCAGCATCGTTTATGAGCACAGCTATTCTTCATGTAAATAGAAGCACCCCACACACACACACCTCTTCTCTAGTTGAGCGAATAATCAATAATACTTTCGACGGAGCAGAAAATTACTAAATTCAAGTGTTTCGGCAAACTTTTTGCTAAATTTTTTTTCTTTTTGTTTGATTGCCTTATCATTTTGCGTTGTTCTCAAGACGGATGAGTGTCGAGTCTCGATATTTCAATTGCGACAAACGCGTCGTACTGTTTTACGAAGAATATTTTATTCCTGTTTCGTGACGTGAAATATTAATTCCACGTAAGACAATATTATGAGGTTTTGCTAAAAACTTACAAGGTTAACAAGAGGAGCTACAAACTATTGGTAAAAATATTCTTATATCCTTTCCGACTGCCTTTCTCGTGACTTTTCTTCAAAATGGTACTGGTGCTAACATTAGTAATGTTTTTTTTGATATGAAGTGTCCCAAAATGGTGAAAATAATAATAAATTTTGGACTGCCTAATGCAATTTTCTATAAAAAAAAGTCACTTTTATGTCAAATTTTAAGCAAAATTCATATAGTATTCGAAGAACAATTGCAAAAAATTCTACAAATGAAATGTTTTGCCATTTTGACGGTATATTCAGCTAGTCAAAATGCAGGTTATGAACCAAAATTTCAAGGATTGTATGGTATGATCATAAAAGAGGAATTGGATTTTTATCACCCAACGATGAAACGTTATTCCTCAGGTTAAAAACCTGAATTTCAGATTTTTTTTTTTTTTTTGATACGAAGTGCCCCAAAATGGTGAAAACAATAATAAATTTTGGAATACTTATGCCATTTTCTACGTAAAAGGCCTTTTTAATGCGAATTCGAAGCAAAATTCATATAATATTTGAAACACGATTGGAAAAAAATTCTGTAAATAAAATGTTTTTTTATTTACAAACATTTACAGTGTTTTAGTAATAATGCAGGTTATGAATCAAAAGTTAAAGAATTCTCTACTATGCTCATAAATTACACTCAAATTTGTTAATGAAGTGCGAATTTTTTTGAAATTTCATTCCACATATCGTATAAAATAATGTACTTGGACAAATAAATATATATGATAGACTCCTTAGGTTTTCATTCACAACTTCAACGATGTATACCAAAATATCATATTAAAATTTCGTAAAGATAGAATGAATAGAGTTTTAAAAATCATGTTTCAAACTGAAGTAAAATGTCAAAAATAGCATTCTTCGTAAAGCACAAGTTTTTATTAATGTATTACTTGCATGTCAAAACGCAACACTAAAGTGGACGTAACTTCAA